>NW_027286886.1:1760848-3054732 GCF_022747635.1 Hetaerina americana
TTAACGAAGGAGTTAGACAAGGATGGAACCTCTCACCTACATCGTTCAACATGCACGTGGAAGAGGATTAAACAGAATTAGGATCAATGGAGAAGAGATAAACATGCTACGCTTCGCCGAGGATGTTGCAATGATTGCAGAAAACCAGATGGATCTTCAAAGTTTACTAAACGTATAGGATCAAGTTCTACAAAGATACAATATGAACATAACCAGGACGAAAACTAAAATCCTAGTATGTGGAAGAGAGAAGCGAAATACAGCAGTCACACTGAAAGGACAAAAATTAGAGCGAGTGGATTCCTTCGCATATCTCGAAAGTACCACCACAAGGAACGGAAGAAGTCTTACAGACACCAAGCGAAGAATAGCTCAAGCTTAGAGAGCATTCACAATGAAAATACAACTGCTGTGTTCCAGAAAGATAGAACAACAGACGAGGAAACAATTCGTGAAAACATTCGTATGATAGTGGCACTACATGGATCAGAAGCATTGACCATTGGAAAAGTACACTAGAAAAAACTATAAGCCTTCAAAACCTGGTGCTGGAGGATGATGTTTAAGAACACATGGACGGATAAAATAAGAAATAAAGAAGGATACAGAAGAATAGACGAATAGCGGAAATTATGGAACACCTTAGAAAATTAGAAGAACCGGACGGATTGGCCACACCCTGAGGCACAATGGATTCGTGAAGAATATAATAGAAGGAAAAGTCCCAAGAGGAAGGCCAAGGGATAAATACCTGGGACTTATAAAGAAGAAAGTTCATTGCAATAAATACCAGGACGTAAGCCAATCAGCATCAGATTGGGTAGGATGGAGGGCTGCAGTCAACCAATCTTAGGATTGAACGACTAATGATGATGATGACTTCATAATTACACATTTTACTGTAATAAATCAGACTCTGTATTAATTAAGCATAACTTATAATGCTTTTCACTGACTGTTTGAAATTTTAGCACTCTGTGAGATACCAATCATAAAACACTTATTTGGTGTTTGGGGGTGGTTTTTATGCAAAGGAAAGTAGTAAGACGGCAGCAAGGGGAGATAAAATATTTCTGCTGCATTAAAATATTTTTCTTCCCAAAAATATATGGGTAATATATGAGTAATACATCTCGTATAATTGCTCTTTATAATAAAATAAATTGCGGCCCAATATTTCATGAAATAATTTTTTAACCCAAAAGAATATATTTCAGCTGTCGTAACCTTGTTAAGACAAATATAGTGGCGTGTGTTTAATTTATTAAAAATATTGTTTTATGGTATAGCTTGACTGAATTTTTAAGGCAAAAACCATGCGGTTATATAAAAGGAGGAATAATATCTCTCTTTTATTTTAAGATCAACTAAATCTTTTCGATTCATGTCTCTAGTGAAACTGGACTTGTGAATTCTTTTCCGACTCATCCTTTTCTCCACTTTCCTCTCAAGTAGAAAGGCTACGGGCTCCATGAAAACGTTTCGAATACACCAATTTCATAGCCCTTCTAAATGTCCTTCCACGTGCTGAATATATGCAATCCAGTCTTTTTTCATCACCTTACCTAAAGTACGTATAATGGGTACGCTATTCCATATATTCCAAGTTGAATGCCTCGTTTTTTTCTTCTCTCTTCAGTTGAACCCACATCAGTTTGATTTTACTGGCAGTTGCAGAACGGTAGACACCTAACTTCATGCTACCTTACCAAGGAAAACTCGCATCACAATATTAGCTCGTTGATTGTTTCTGTATTTGTTAATAATCGGCGTCGACAAGAGATCATCTCGTCCAACAATAGGTTTTTGCTCAATTCCTTTCCGTTCATCTCACTGAGTGGTACCTCATCCTCAAGTTGGAACTAAGTGAAAGTTGAACTAAGTTTTTTTCTGAATACGCACTGAAAGGTAGCATTGTCTATTAAAAACCCGGAAGTTTCCTCCAAAGAGATAAAAAAGCAATGAAACCAAATTTTGGGTAGTGTTCATTTTATCTCTTCATATTAATTAGGCTTCGTCGAACCTTTCCTATATTTAAAAAAAGGCTTTGCTTGCGTGTGCTCTCATCAATCGGCCATCTCAACCGATTGCACTTTCAAGCCAGCATTCCTTTAAGAATCTTGTTTTGTTACACTATTTCAAAATTACATATAACTTATAATCTTATGGTCGTAATCCAGCGTTTTTATCATCTGTCAAAAGTTATCCCCACTGTCACTTGGAAGTAACACATAATATGATTATTGCATAAATGAATTTAAATTTTTCATTTCTTTATTTTATTGTGGCTCCAATTTATTGGTATATCTATAAGGATATGAAATTAGCATCCTATGGTAATTTTTTCTACCACTGGTAAAATGTTGACTGGTGCTTGGGGAATGTTGACTATAATAGCGTTCAATTTGGTGTCAATAATTCCATTGTTCAACCATCAATCAAGCTATCAATTAAATTATATGCTAGTCAATATTTAAACTTTATTCATTGTGTATTAATGAATTTCTAAATATCTTATCACTAGTTTTATAGTGCAATGGATTTCGACTTTATAAGCACAATGGGCGTGACGCGAATGTCACTGAAGCTTCACGAAATGTTTATAATTTACATTCTCTCATCCATATACAGGATATATAACCGTTGATAAGAATCCAGAGCAATTTTACGGAAAACATTCAACATGTTCTAAAATTATAAACATTAGTGGCCATCAGTGAGAAGATATTTTGATTAGGATTGCCTATGAATGACGAGCTTCTAGTCTTATTAGCTAAGCGTCGGAAAAACTTCATTGAAATTGAAGAGAAGAGGGATTTGTGACAGCAATGATATGATAATGGTGATGGGATGAATACATTTTGAAGAGATGGACACAAATAAGCGCCGGAGGTATTGATAAGAAAAAGCACAAATTGAACGCCCAATACAGGGAATGGACCCACATCACATACACATCGAATTTCGAGGGGCAGAGGGGAAGCTGGAGCAGAGTAACGTTGAACGGGCTATTTGTTACGTAAGTGATAAAAACAAATAAATCGGTTGAATTTTTGAACCTCAGTTATATATTATCGTCACGCCTATGCGTGTCTAGCCATATTTTTACATTTCAAAGTAGTTTTCGTTTTTAAATATAAATGCACATCCAACTTTAATTTTTTTTACTTCCTCCCTCCCTTCATTCCGTTCCCTTCCCTATTTCGGCCCCGTCCTCGTTTGTCTAACGTTCTCCCACCTATCACAGGCTTCAATATCCTATTTCCAGTCAAATTACTCTGCATTCATCTTTCCCGTCTCTTTTTGATTTTTCCCAATATTCCCATCTCCTCTCCTACCATGCCCAGCACTTCCCCATTTGTACTCCTTTCAGTTTACTTCTCCTTGGCCAACCCGCTCCATACACAAATTTCAAAAGCCTCTTATCCTCGCCTTGTCATCTTACTTCATCAACTATATTTTCGCATCTTGCAAAACCATGCTCCGCATTAAAGTTTTGTCAATTCTTATCTTAACTTCCTTACTCAACGTCCCTGCCATCAACTCCTTCACTTTTGTAAAAGTTTCTTAACCAATCATAATTCTTCATCTTATGTGCAGAATATTGTCAACATTTTGGTTTAGAGCACTTCCGAAATATGTAAACTGTGTTCTGATTCAACTAATTTTTTTCACGACTGTTATCACATATTTTCCCTTCTTGCTTCCTGACAGTGTTTTAATCTTCCTTTAGAGATCATAACTTTCGCCCTTTCCCTATTTACTTTGCATTTCCTCGCACTGCGTCTTCCACCATGCTTCTTTTGCTCTAATTCTTACCCCATTCAGTTTATTCATTTACTCCTTAAACTTCCTCCCACCTAACTCTATATACTTCTTCCATTTATTTATCTCATCTGTCTTTCCAATCATATCATTTGTAATCTATAGTTTCCTTATCCTCTTCCTATTAACAGTTCCAATTATTTTGTTTGCGTCTTTCGATATCTCTTTTTTGATATATTCCCATTTATCGTCTATAACACGCAGCTCCCTCAACACAACATTTTCTTCAAAACCTGCTAATATTCCCATCTCGTCACTCCTATTTAAGCTTCCAAATTCCATTTTCTATGCCATCGTCCCTGTTTTCTCTTTTTGAATAGGACGCTGCCCTTCATTTTTACTAATTTATTGTCTGAGTCCTCATTCACTCGTAAGCCATTTATACGACTGATATTACGATAGTCGCAGAATGTGATTTGGCTGCATCCAGCTTCGCCGAGTCAAGGCGAGCTGTGGTGCGTTTTTATCTTTACTATATTTTAAGCTAGTATTTTACATGTAGACATGCCTTTCTGAATTTAGTACTACCTAAAAATTAAATAAATTTCAAGTGCTTCTTTTCATGAAAAAAGAAAGGAATAAACTTTGTGACGGCAGTAGAAGATTGATAAACAATTTTACCAAGGAAATTATAATGTACACGTTTGGTAAACAAGTAATACTGTATACAATTTAAAAAAAAATTTCATTAAATCTTCGACTTACAGTCGACGATTTATTTACATCTACTCCGGGGTTGAAGGGTAATCCTACGCCTGCACCTACATGGTACCCTTTTAGCAACCTTAAGAGTGTATGGAAAGAAATCTCCTTCAAAATGATGCTACAGATTTAATCTGTAATTAAACCTTCCCCCCACGACGGATTCCCAACTTAGTTCATATAATAGCCTTGATACCCAACTATGTTTAACATGACAACGTTTTACTAATCTTGATGCTCTCCACTAATTAGGCAATCTATTTGATTCTGCAATAATTCCAAATTAATGAGGCTCCCATATACAGGCAGCATATTCGAAATGAAATTTAACCAAAGGACGATAACATTGCTATTTTTTCTTTTTCGGCATATTTATTTAATGCTCTTCAATAAATCCTATTTTTTATATCCCTCCGATACAAGTTTTACCTTTAAAAGGTCGTAGATGAAGGTAATATCCAAGTATTTGATTGGACCTTCTATTTACCTGTTGATTTATTTTATACAAGAGGCGTTTAGGAGAAAAATACTTAATAAATTCATCATTATTAACCTTTTTAGCTTACTTCTAATTTCCAAGTGTCGATCCAAAGTTGTATTACGTTTTTGTATTAGGACGTCAGCTAATGTTAGTTTACCCTAATGACTACGAAGTAATACCCAAGAAACTGCAGGATATGCCGCAACAGTAACTTTTAACGGAGTAATCCGCAAATGTACTACTGTCGATGCAACAATTTTAGAACGTAAAAATCATTTACCTTGACCGGGATTCGAACCCGCATCCCTCAATGTCCGGTCGAGTGCTTTAGCCAGTTAAACTATCGAGGCGTCCTCTTAAAATCTAAAAAAAATAATTTCAGAGTTTAAGAGGACGCCTCGATAGCTTAACTGGCTAAAGCACTCGACCGGACATTGAGGAATCCGGGTCCGAATCCCGGTCAAGGCGAATGATGTTTACACTCTGAAATTGTTGCATTGAACGACGAAGTACTCTGTAAACCACTGGACCTTCGGCAAACAGGCGCATGTTATTAATAACCAAGGAATAATGCCGTTGAAGTAAAGAAGGAATAAAAGAGGATCAATGATACCACCCTAAGGATTACGTTAAATGAATTCTACTGCATTACAGCAAACACCAACTATGACCACCAATACAAAGTGACAATTCAAATATATTTTAAGTCAGCCTACGATATTTTTATTTATTCCAAAGTACGAGTATTTAGCTTTATAAGTAGCTTGCGATGAGAGACTTTCTTAAAACCTATTTTACGGTCTCGAAAAACCGCCTCCACTGGAACAATATTTTTTCCCGAACTCACAATACTGTGAACATAAAGCGCAAGTTTTTCCTCGCAGGATCTACACTTTCTGAAACCACGTTTGTCGTTCATCAATAGGTCCTGACTGTGGAAATACCTCATTATGGAGCCAACGATTATGTGGCATCACCCTGCATGGTATAGAGATGAGAGATATGTCATTGATTCCTCTCTGCCTCCCTTTCACTACTCTTGAAAATATATCTTACATTAGCTGATTTCCAGGAATTGGGAAACTTGTAACCAATCATGGGCTTCTTAAACACGGTTTCATAAATATGCGAACTGGTATTTTATGGAGCGCAGAGAAATTATTTCGGTTAATAGATATGTTTCAAAACAGTATTAGTTCACTAATGAAAATTTCAATTTCGGACATAGGTTGGCGGAAAGTATTTGGTAGTCTTTGTAAGATGTTCGGAGACAATGTGATAAAAACGATTCGAAAAAAAAAGAATTTGAATAGCTTGGTCTTTCCTAAGATGCCATTTACTCGTTTAACTTAATCACATTTGGGAAAATCAGCTATTGGCTTGGCTTTAGTTAGTTTTAACAAATTAAGCATTCCAACCTTATTAAAGGGAAAAATTCCTTCAACCTTGGAAAAATAATTCAATGATTATTGATTGAAATATACGTAGAACGGTTCTAAAATTGAAAATAAATCCTACTACATTTCACAAGAATTGAGATTGTGTTTTTATAAATACCTCTGCAGTAATCTATGACATAGAGCGTTAATCAAAGGAGTGAATTACATAATTTAAAAAGTTTTTTTAATGATTTTAAACGTGATAGAAGAAAAACATAATTTTATAAGAGCAATGAGCAGACAGTAACAAATTGGATCCAGCATGCATATATCTTGAGTTTTACGATCAAATGTATTTACTTGTCGACAGACTTTTACAGTACATTCTTTCATCAATAAAATTATTCTAATGACGATTTTTAGAGAAATCTTAAATGCATAATTCTCCAAAAAATTATTTTCTCAAACGTTGTTAAGATTTTATGATTTGTTGACAATAAACTAAGGTTAATATATGATTCAATAAACATTAACAATAAACTGAGGCTACCAGAGCAAGTGTGCAATACTGCGGGTAGGCAGGAAATTTTACCGTTGACGAAGGAGAGGAATGAGTTCATAACTGGGTTTAAATTAGGTCGGCCGGGTTAAAAAAGCCGTGATTTCAAATACGTGCGTCTATATAACGTGAGTGTGCGCATTATATAACCTACAACACCATGCAAGTGGCAAGTCGTCCTAATTGATATTTCCGGGTTGGTATTTAGATGGCTGTCTTCATTCGAATCACACGGAATCGGCATGTACCAGGGACTCAACAATAACCAAGGAAAGACTTGGAATGGAAGAGAGATGATTCTTCTCAATTATTCTTTTCCCAATCACCCTTTCGATTTGCCGTGAGTCGGCCCTTTGCGTACAATTTAGAGCGAGTCCCGTCAAACAAGCTCCCTGATGAAGCATTTCACGGGCCTCCACCCACTTCACCTCACAGGCCTGCATCTCGTGGAAAGAGATCGGATGACCGATAGCCTCGCTCTTTCCGATCTCCGTCGGCTACTCTCGGGGGAGAGCGGGGGCGGAACACCCCTCCACACTCGATTCCTCTTTCTCACGCCCCTCCTCACACCGAGAGAGACCGGGAGTGGGGAGGATGGTGGAGACAGAGGACATCCCCGCTCCTCCTCGCCCTCATCGGGAGAGAAACCTCTCCCTCCGCCCTCCTCAGACACACTCTCCCCCTTCCAGGTTCTTAGGAAAGTCGACGAGGATGTGACTATGACGAGGCGGCCGGGTGCACATGTGCGGGAAAGGAAGGGATAGAGTTATTGGGAGGAGTGTTTGAGTGGGTCGGGATGAGTGTTTGTCAGTGAATCTGCCTCATCTCCTAATGAGTCTCACGTCAACCCGGGCACACCCTCGGCCCTTTCCACGTCTGCACCACTCGGGGATACAAGACTGGGGTCTGGCTGGCTCTTCGGCTGACTAGCGAGGGCCTTCTCTTCCTCCGCTCGAAAGAATCCCATCCCCTCCTAAACCACATGACCCGAGATAGAGTGTTACGGTTGGACGTCAGGCGACATCAATCTCAAAAACTTATACATCACCACTTTCCGGCAGCAAATGAGGTTGTTAATTCGTCGGTGGGTCAGAGATGGGAGCAACAGTTCAGGGTTCGTTAATACCATTCACGAAATAATATTCCTCTTTCAATTTGACAATCTTTCTTCATTTTCGGTGGGGTCATTGGAGCGATATCTTCTATCACCAGCTTCTCAAAGTTCTGGGCATTAATTGGTAATTAGGATCGGTCGAGTGTTGATAGCTTTTAAAATGAATCTGTCTAATCTAGCTTCTAAAATAAATCTCCCTAAGTCTATCCTGCTAAAAAATCCTGAATCGATATTAATCATCCTGATTGCACGTCTCACACGTTTTCTCCAAGAGTTACAAAAACGAACACGACTTGATGAATAAGTTAAAATCCCCTACACCAGGAATTCAGCCCTTCACATTCATCATACTGTTACCGCCAAACGTGTAAACGTTGAGTCCTTTTCTTTTCTAAATTTTCTCCTTCTAAACAAAAGGTGAAGGCCACTTGAGCGTTAAAAAAATAAAACACTATCCCCCGTGTAACTTCTTTTCCCCTTTTCTCATTGGTGGATGCACCAATAACCACCTTTTCCATTCGTATCAACTATCAACGATTCTTTCCCGTGTTTCCATTCAGCATATTTCTACTTGCTCCTATTTCAAAATTCAATCCTTGGATAACTACTTTACCGTGTGACTTCCACGTTTATTTCAGCAATAGTAGGTCACACAAAAGGGAGATAATATTTTAGAGAATCATGCCAACAAAGTCGTATAAGTTATCTTTTACGAATAATGATATTTGGAAGTGAGGCTAAATTAGATTCAACATTCCAAAAATCATTTCAAATATATTTTAATAATAGTTTTTAACGTCACTTCAGAAGAAGTACCAGAAAAAGAAAAGAGTCCAGAGTTAAAAGAAGAAAGTGCAAAGAGTTATGCAATAAACTAAAGTGAAAAGTTGAAAGGTCTAAAGTACATTGAATAAAAATGTATTAGGGATGCAATGTATAATATACATTTTTAAGCAGAAGAAGTTCTTAGAGGGTGAAATAATAAAAAAGAGGCTAACTGTATTGAAGATATAAAAGGCCAGTTAAAAAAATTCTGATGTAGAAAAAGGTAGATTATTGATCAGGTAACCGTAGTACAGATGATGCTTTTGGGGATTAGACGGTTGGCGAACTCTCCAGATTTGGTGGAGTGACAGTGATAATTCAAGGACAAAGGACAGAAATAGAGTAAATATATTTATGAACAAAAGAGGAGCAGTGAATGTATAATAATCTTAAAAATGACATTTTTGGCCATGGAGCTCTCGCATGAAGGATGGCTACTTGTTGCTCTCATACACAAAAAGAGGACAGAAACTACAATGGGAATGGTAATCCGAAGATTATTGCAATGCAGTGAAATAATATGTTAAAGCAATCATGGACTTGAAAATACTACTTAAGTTGGTGAGTCGTTTAAAAGAGGCTTGGGGGATATTGCATCAAGTAAAGAGGTTTAGTGCTGGTGAGGAAAGCTATGTGATGAATGGGTGAAGAGAAGCTCTCCGACTCTAACCCCCATCACGAAACCCAGTACAAGAAACGGCACTCATCCTAAAGAGTTTTGACTACTTTAAAGTACCGTGAAAGACATTGGTGGTCATTTCAATGTTTTCTTTACGGTTTTATTTGGATCTTTAGGGGTAGTGGAAGGTGAATGTTTGGAGTATTTTTTTCACCTTTCAACATTTCTTTAGAGATAACGTGTTTTCTAGTTTAGTGCATTCATCCACAGAGGAGGAATGAATTTTCGCACACACTTTCGCCCAAAATCAAAAGGGAAATGGAATGGAGCGTTTCATGTTTGGCAAGTGGCAGAGGTTAACTTGGAGGTATTGACGATGATTGGTGGGTTATGTGGGGACGTATTGGTTGGCGTACGCCAGGGATATTCTAACGATTATTATGGTTCCTTTAACCTGTTCAGAAGTAGTACTATTGAATGTGAAGGCAGCTTTGATCAGAGGGAAAGTGAACAAAAAACCGCCGTTAAAAGACATATGTTTTGGGCGTTGACAGAGGTGTTAAAGTCACATTATTAAGAAGACTAACATGTACGAGGGTCATCCGGAAAGTAGTACCCGTTCGTGCCGCATGAAGTGCTGACGACGCGAGTAGCCGCTGGACGAGGTCAGATAGCTTCAGTGGCTTGTCTGCCTTCTCTGAGCCAAGTTGCGTGACGCTAGCATTGCCTGTGTTGTTTCTGTGATTGTTTACAATGTTTAAAAAAATTGAGAACGCCGCCAGTTGTGAAGTGAGGGCAGTGATTAAATTCCTCAATGCAAGAAACGTTCGCCCATGTGATATTCATCGCCAATTAAAGGAGGTGTATGGAGACAATGTAATGGACGAGTCGTCTGTTCGGCGGTGGTGTCGCAACTTCAACATGGGGAGGGGGAACACACACGACGATGAGCGTTCGGGGACACCGTCTGTCATTACAGACCAACTGGTGAGCTCAGTTGACGAATTCGTGAGGAACGATCGGCGCGTCACAATTGATGACATCTGTGAGCATTTTCCCAATGTTTCTCGAACAATTGTTCATGAAATTGTTAAACACCATCTGCATTATGCAAAAATTTGTGCAAGATGGGTCCCTCGCGTATCTCAATGAGCTGGCGGCGAAGGACTATGCAGCAGGAATACAGAAACTTGTCACACGTTATGACAAATGCCTTAATTTGCTTGGAGATTATGTTGAGAAGTAGTTTAAAGTATCCTCTTTCAAATAAAATTTTTTATGTTTGTTAATATTTACTTTTGTGGCTTTATTTCACGAACGGGTACTACTTTCCGGATGACCCTCGTATTTAAAACGGGCTAGAGCATATGAAGATCCGGAAGATTTTACCCGAAGAACTAAAGAGCCTGAAAACGAAGTTCCGTAGAAACGGATATAACGACGGAGACATCAAATTCATCGTAAAATGATCACTCCATCTGAATAAAATGAAAAAGAATGTAATGTGTCCTTAAAAAAGGACCTTCAGCGATGGAGATCGGGTGAGTCGATCATGAAGGCGTAGTATTTCCCTTTTATTTCCGCCACATTAGGTGGGATCTCGAGAATTGTAAGGGAGCACAGCACACTGCTTACAAACCACTGGGTAGACTTAGAAGTCATCTCATCAGAGATATGGGCCATCTTGCAGTAAGATTCTGACTATTTCTTTTAATCCCCTGTAAATTCCGAAAAAGTGTTCGTTTGAAATAGACTTTTTGAACCACCAGAGTTGCATTCAGCTGAGATACACAGAGAAACCAACGGTGGCAGAAAAGAGCCTCGGCAGGGCTCACAACGACGATACCATCTTTGTGACAACGAAAAAATAGTTCCCAAGTCCATAGAATGTTAAGACTAACTAACCAAATGAGCTATTTTAATTCAGAGTAAAGAATAAAAAAACCATCAACCGCGAAACCGGATATTTTTTCAGGCAAGGAATCAGAGAGAACTGTGCTCAGCAAGATTCTGCAATCGAGGTTTACATATGTGAACAAATGTACAAGGTCCACAGTAAAAGTAAGGAGGATTCTCCGGGAAAATAGATTTTTTGATCGTACTTATGCAAATGCTTAAAATACTTCAAAATACTCTACCCCTGAATCAATACACTCAGGGAGACGTGTCTGCCACGCCTGCAAGGCAGCCTGAAACTCCTTGAGGGGAATGTCTTTCAGGAACGTTGTAACATGCTTTTGGATGTTTTCTACGGTCTCCCAATGCTCCTAGTGCTCTCTCTTTAGTCGGGGAAACAAAAATGTTGGCGCCCGGAGCCAATTCGGGACTGTAAGGGGGCTGAGGGGCCAACGGGGTGCTGCTCCGGGCCAGGAAGTTGGTAACGATGAAGGACTTGTTGCTGGGGATATTGTCATGGTGGAGTTTGACCGTGTCTTTGCGGTGTTAAGAGGTCAAAAAACACGATTCACCCGGAGGTATGCCTTTCCGCTCAGACTGCTCGGAGCAAACTTACGACCGGCTGCGTTGGAAGGGCAGACCCTCCACCATATTTCCCACCAATAATACCGTGCTGCCATAGATAGTCGCGTCACAATAAAATCATGCGCATTAAATTCGTAATTAGCCATGTATGTTCGCCATTTGGCGGGTTTTCGTGTTTGAAAATATATTTTAACTTTATTCTTATAATTTCCTCTGTACCGCGCATTTCTCCTTTTAGACCCTCTGTGAATACTGCCACGTCTTCTATTGCACCATTCCACACATGCGACAGCAGCATGCGGGCCGAATTACATGTTCGTAATACTCATGTGTGTACCTTTCCCTCTTCACGTTCCCTGTCTCACTCCACGGGTGATCAATAATCACGAAACTCTCCCATTCTGTACAGAGTGCAGTTTTCGGGATTCTAAAATAACATAGAAATCGTGTGTATAGTGATCAGTAACCCGATGAATGACGCCAGGAATCTGCACTGAGAGATATGTTCCCCAACTTCACCGACGACTCGATTCAACAAGAACGGAAATCATTTTTATTCACAAATATATTCAACCACGCGGCTTATTCGCACACTTTTTCAGCAACGAAGAGCAAATCGATAATTTTTCCAGCGATGCATAATATCTGACTCATAATAAGCATATTTCTTGCGAGGGATATGTAGATACCTATTATATGCTTAAAATGTCAGCAACAGTCGGTCTGGCGCTCGGAATTGACCACCTTTAAAATTCAGATTGTCGGGTTCATGTCACTGCTGTAGAGAAACCGGAACACGAAGCACAATTTCACTTGCAGCTAACTTTTTTCGGTGTATACGGCCGCATCTGAGCATCACCTTAAAATTAATCGGAAGGAGAAAGCCACTTGCTTCGCAGGATAAGAAAACCACGTTTGCTACTACATGGAATGCGAAAACCGCGGAGAGGCTAAGATACATCTGGGTGCTATTCTGCGGGAGTACTCGCCGTTGCTTCCCCCTTCGCCCGCACCTCGGCATCTGTCCCTCCGGCTCCTCCTCCTCCTGAATCCCCGGCCCTCACCGCCTCCTCAACCTGATCCCGCCCCCACCTTCCCTCCTTCCGCTACTGCGACCTTAGTCCCTTGGTTTCGCGGTGTCAATGGGCCGACCTCCTATTTCAGCCCATCGAGGATAAGAGTTAGTTATTTATTATCTAAGAGCTAATAGCACAACAACACTAACCATGGCGCAAGAAACTGAAAACTAACTCGAAGTTCTTCCATGCAACTTTTATAATGGAATCCTCAGAAAAACTCGCAAGACATTGCCGGGAAAGTGTTGATATTTTACTATCACATAAAATGCATGTAACGCCAAACATTTTCCTCTCAACGCTGCACTTTCAGAACTGCCGACTGAACGGAAATGTTTAAGGGGAAGGAAGGACCAGCTGCTTTTTCGTTCGTCTTCGCCGTTTGCTTTCTAACAGCATCAAACTAACAGAGTATATCTTGAATTCCTTTGAATTTTCATGACAACACACCCAAGGTAAACACGTATTTTTTCCAAACTTCACGTAATTCCGTCGATCAGAAGACGACCTCGAACCACCATTTTCCCTTGAAGAACAGGGTCTTCTACTCGGTGATTGGATTACTCCTTGTAACTAGGAATAGTCATCCCAGGTCCACGACACTATCCACCTGTCTCTCTTTCTCCTCTCGGATACTAATCTCTATCCTTCATCCTCCTCACTACCCGCCTAGGACCGTCTTTTTCAACCGTCGGCCATATTTTCTAGACGCCCGATTTTGACTTCCCTCAAAACCTTCCGTACCAAATCTCTACTATATTCTTTTCTCAAATCTCATAGTTTTCAGATTCCAATTCAAAATCCAAATATTTCTCATTCAACTTCGCAAACATCCATGTCCACCACTGACTAGTATCAATACTCCGTCATTACTCTTTTTTCCTTCTTTCGCGGTGCTCTTACCCGATTACGTCTCCGGCAGCATAGGGCATCATATACAGAACGTCGATTATTTCCAAGGCTTCCCTCCAATCAATCGAATCCTAAATCACCGTTACCCAAATTCATTGTTGGCCTCGTGCGTGGTAAAGGACAATTCGTCGAGGCGCCGGTGGAAATGGAAGCACTTCCTAGAAGCAAAGGGTGGGTACAATTGTATGGCGCAAGCGGCCAAGAGAGTCAATATAGATGAGTCGGCGACCAAAGGATGGGCACATCTTGGCTTTCAGAGTTATTCTACACCAGGCTATTGAATACTGACAAGTGGCTACTTTTCAACATATGGAAACACAACGCCCAGAAACAAACAAAGTAGACAATGACTAAGAAAACCTCCGACCTAAGGGTCTTTTCAATATCTTTTATAATCTAGTTATTCTTATGTTTATAATTAATATCTAGCTAGTGTTTATAGCAAACTAACTGTTTTTTTAACTATAAAGTTCGTTTTCTGCTGTGACCTATCATCGCGATACTTGCGTAACTGGCATGCTCCAAGAGAAAAGTTTTCTATGAACCACATTTATAGACGTAGTCCCACACTAATTATTGATATAAAAATCCAAGGTTTGTATTAAAAGAATCGATGGTAATTTTTTCCTGACGAGTGCGAGATATGCTGAATTCAGACCGTTGGTTAAGTAAACGCATTATCGCATATCGTATTGGCATTGATTTGATGACAGTGAACACCAGTATGGCTGAAAATTTGGTGATGCAAAATATCTGCGCTAAACTCGTCCCGAATGTCTTGACGGACGACAAAAAGTAGAGTCGATTGTCCGCCTGCGAAGACCTTCTGCAATGGCCATTACGACCATTCCCCAACCCTCTAACAGTCCCGACTTGGTACCAGCAGACTATATCCTATTCCTAAAAGTGAAATCCTCCCTCAAAGGATACTACCATTAAAACCTTAGTGCCGTCAAAGAAGCTTGCTCGCGTATCCATGAGGCCCTTCCGGAATCCACCCACCAGGGAGCCTTAGAGTCGTGGAAAAGCCGCTGGCAAAAGTGTGTCGACGCTCAATTATGTACTTTGAGGAATTATGAGGCATTGTAGCAATATCGTAAATAAATCCATTTTTCCGATATTTTTAATACAAACAATGTGTTTTTAAAAGCTTCGTGTGACACATCATTAGAGAAACAAAATAATTTCATTTTTCGGTTAGTCATATTTTTCAAGCAAAAAGTAACATATTGGTGACCTTTGAGATGGAAATATATTATTCATTAATTAAAAAAATTAAATTGAAAAAACAAAAGTACCAAAATATGACAAAGTATGTTATAAAAGATGGACAAAGAAAGCCAAAAAAGGAGCAACCAAAATAATTACAGAAAAATCCCAATCACCGCGAAAGAAATAAACAATCTAATTATGAGTACGAAAATGAAAAGGTTAAGTTTTCAGAAACCAATTTATGCCAAAGGATGTAATATTACT
Source organism: Hetaerina americana (assembly GCF_022747635.1). NCBI lineage: Eukaryota > Metazoa > Arthropoda > Insecta > Odonata > Calopterygidae > Hetaerina > Hetaerina americana. The sequence goes on from NW_027286886.1 coordinate 1,776,298, forward strand.
GCAAATATCAAGGCACTTCCGGGCAATATTTGAAGTTCAGTTATGAGGGCAGATCTACGTTTCTGTTTCACGCATACAACGCCACCACAACGACAAATTCCCCGTCATGCACCCTGATTGTCACCTGACCGGTAGTTACAAGCTTCGCTCACCAGACGTTTCTTTCTGGCGCCTTCGGTGTTTCACTGAACTGTGGCAGCAGACCCGGTACTCAACGCCCTGAGAGCGATGACAGAGTCAGCCGTCAAAACGCCGACCAATCACCGTTTCACCTGGTGGAAATCCCGAGAAAACTTCATTAGCAGCAGTCGCCAAGAGAGCACGAATACATTCCCTAAACGAGCGCAGACAAGTTTTGTCCAATAGTTTGTTTAAAAAGTGGTAGATGTACATTTATATATGGGAGTGCTTCTTTAGAACGGTCCTACAAATTATATTTGAAAGATAGGAGGGTTTTTTCTAGTGCAGGGTGCATCGGGAATAATTCTGAAAATGTAAACAGGAATTACACAATGCCATTGCAGGTTTCTCCTACGGTGTAAGGTTCCCTTTGATATTTACAGGGTTGACCATAGGATTCGAAGAAAAGGAAGGCCTCCATTGTGAAGTACTTGTGCATATGTGCACTTACAAGTACAACTTGTATTATTCACATTAGTGTTGAAATGCAAATAGCTGTTCTTTTGCCTGCTTCACTCCTACGCCCAAAATCACTCCTTACAAAATCAACTTTGAACTTGTTGAAGGCATATATATACGGCAAATTAACACAAAAACAATTTTATTTCAAATCCTTGGCTGCATATAGAGCAGTTTTAACTAAATGATTACACAAAAAAAACATATTATGAAAAACATAGGTTGACGAAGCTGCTAACTAGAAATTCAGATTTTTCATCTCGTTCGTCGCTTGACTCGCTCGAGACACCTTAAAAATTTCATTTAAACTTGAATTTTTTACGGTTCACATTTAATTTCTCAAGACATGCTTTATTAGTAGTCTCTATCCTACAGAAATTCGGCATATCATAGGAGTAAAATGACGATAGTTAAATCTCATTATGAGAATTATATTTTTTAACTCAAAGATCTGGGAGGTTTTAAAAAAAACTTCAAGCGAAAAGCAGATATTCTAAAATCTAAGGCCACGGTGATCATTTTGTCCATATCTAAAACTGATAATACATATTCATTTTTCCATGTATAAAAATGATATTTTTGATAAGGTAGGTTTTGGAGGGACAAGGCTGACGCAACGGTAAAACGATACATTCCCTTGCCTTTCCGAAGAAAACACAACCTGACATTCAACACTATAACAAGCTCCTCTTCAATTCCGCATACTTATTTCCTCCCATAATTACGTGAAACACGACTATCCTATGTATACACCTAAAAAAATACGTAGCATACGAAGTACTGTAGCATCAACATTGAATACATTTCACTATAAATAGCTCTAATATCAATTTCTTTTTTTAAGAGTAGTTCATTCATATCTTTTAATCAATTTCGTCCTTTAATATGGGTCAACATTTACACAGTATTTTCCTAGCTAAATTATAAGGGTGGTATTCCTTTTTCAATAATACAATCATCTCATCATTATCCCTGCATTCAGCAAGAAGCTACCATCCAACGTAGATCAAACAGCTCATGAAAATGCATGTAATCAAGTATTCCGGTGGAGATATGCCTTAGTACCAACAAGTATACCACCTTAATAATTATTTTCTTGACACATTTTTCGATAGGGGATGCACGATATAAAGAGTTATAGGCAATGAAAACGTTTAAACATACGCACGAAATTCCTTGCCCTCAGGGAAAATCTCAAAATGGCAAGCATTTTAGAGAATTTTTCATAGGTACTTCGGTGTATGGTGAAACAAGTATACGACGGGCGCTGCAACATAAAGCCAACATAATTTGCGAGAAGCCATTAACAAAGCCTTCCTTAGTGTCGATTTCCGGCTCTCGAAGCTTTGAATATACGTCAGTTGGGTGGTCGATCATTAATTTTCATACATAACCATTGCATAGCGGGGGCAATGGGAGGATTAAAAGTAAGGCAAAACGTGACGTGCCAGTTGGAGTGACCACGGGCAGTTCCAGCGTAAGCTACTCTTTATATTTTTTCCCATACAAGATCAAAAGATTTTCAATCCAGATTCACATCAATTCACTTATTGAAGAGTACCATGTACGGGGAGGTAACACCTTTCCCCAGATAGGAGTATCATTCCTGGATGCCATTTCTTAGCAACTCTGGAATATTTTACCCAGGTCATCATGATGGAATATTGCCTATTCTTCTTCAAGAGCCTTCATGATCAGTGAAAAACTACATCCTGCTCGATGATCCTCCTGGGATTGAGATTGAGATCAGCTCTGGGTGATTGGTAAGCATATGCCAGTGCTAGCATGGAGTCAATGACAGCAATAGTCGGTTGGGTTCATGCCTTGACATAATCAGGCGGAGCCGCGGTGTGGCAGCGTGGCTTTATTGCGGCGAAGGGCGAATGTGGAGTCTTGGCAGGGTTCAAGCAAGGCTCTTCAGGAAGTTGGGCCTCAACGAAGGAAGTCTTACTGAAATACCTCTAATTGCGTTTCATCTCCTGGTTAGATGCGTTTACATAAAGTGTTTGTTTATTTGGTAAGAGCGGCCTTTATTAACAGCGGGAAACAACGGGAATCACCTCTAGAAACATTCTGAAAAAACTAAAGATGAGAATAGGAAGATTCCTTTTTTAACAAAAAGGGTTCATAAATTTTCATATAAAGTTACGGAGGCATATTACTCGATGTAATAAAACGCTTAATGGAAAGGAAATCTTGTAACTGTGAATTCAACTGTGAGAAACCTGCAAGAGACGGCATAATCGAAAACCTAAAACAGGAAGTTGAATTTACATAGAATGGATTGGAATGGTATTATTGAAACGAGGTGACAAAGACGTTGAGAGATGGAGTGTAATTATGCTACTTTCTTCAACGGAAAAATAAGAAGAAACAGTTAAGCTAGCTTTATTGTTAAAAGGATTCTAGAAAATAAGAGTATATGTGAAGAAACTAGTATTTGAAAAAAGTACGCTAATATCTATGAATGGAAGCATCGAAATGATATCCATAACTGTAACGATTGATGGGCACATGATGAATGAATGGGCACATACATGAAAGAATTAATGAGATGATGAAGGAGAAATAAGAAAGATTCTGTACTATAATGCTTGGCTACTGTAATGCATAGTATGTAGGGTAGGGTAGAGAAGGCGAACTAATTGGAGGGCATGGATTAGGCCAGAGAAGCGAGAGCAAAGATAGATCAGTCCATAATTGCAAGAAAAATAATTGAGTGGTGGTAAACCCCTGGGTATACAAATCATGAAATATGATGTGCACATAGAATGCATATAAGCACAAGTACAAAAAAATGATTGATTATACTTTGGTTCAGCAATGATTTGGATATGCCATCAAAAGAACATGCGGATTAAGTGGTCTAATACTAACATTGAGCAATTGTTGACTGGAGAAGAGGATATAAATCTAAAATTAAGGAGGGAAGAATTATAAGGGAGAAGGAACTAGGTAAATGAAACAGCACAGATACTAATGAAAGGAGAAAGTGTATGAGAAATTATACAAAAAAATTTAAGTTTTTCTCAATGGGAAGAGCGTAGAAAATTAAACCTTGAGTAATATGAGAATTGGTATACTCACCACTGTCAATGAGAAAATATGGGAACACAAAGGGAATCGGGCAAAAGAAACCATAGCTGAAGCTAAAGATGATATTACAAATGGACTGAAGAATAAAACTATCTAAAGGGAAAACACTAAAGAAGAGAAAGAGAAGGGTGGAAGTTTGAATGATGAGTTGAAAAAAGAAAACAGAGAAAGGGTGTGACTGCTGACTTCAGTAGGAATGCAAAAAAATATAAGAGCTATAAAAATGACATATGTGCACAAGTAAATAACCACTATAGTCTTAGATAGAAGAAATAAAATTACTTCCTCTACAGAATTCAATTTAGGTGCAGAAAAGCCTCGAAATCTAAGAAATGAAATAGATAATATGATGATGTATCCAGAAGAGATGGACACAGTGAAAAAAACCACAAAATGTGGATATCAGGAACGCATATAATATAGATAGATATGAGGGAGGGGGAAATATTTTAATGGAATAAATAATTACATGGAGAACGGGAAAGCTCTTGGTCTGAGTGGATTACCTCGTAGAACTAATCAAATGCCTACACGAGAGAATTATGGGAGAGATTGAGTTTTTGTTTAAAGAACTACATTAGATGGATGAGTGTTCTAAAGAGCAAAATGATTCGATTATCTAAGTGAAAAGGGAGGAACACCAGATCATAAGTCTCATATTGCTATCCACCAAACTCATGCTGAGAATATCGAACAGAATATTGGGAGTGTTAATGGAAGCAAACTTCGGTGAAGTTGCTGAAGTTTAGACCCAAGAAGGTAATGGGTAAAATCAATTCTATTGGAGTGCTTATGGCTGTTGGAGAGAGATACCTGGAAAATAGCAAAGGAATATAGCCGTGTTTTGAAGATTTAATAAGGGAATGTGTGTATCTAAGTGGGATCTGTTGATAGTAAATATTTTAGATGAAAAGAGTGGATTGGAAGCTTCAATGCCTAATAAAAGCTTTTATTTAAAGCACACGGAGCCATTTAGACATAAATATGAAAGAACAGACTGGTAAAGGTGTGTGGTATGGTCGTTGCCCCACCTCAACACCAATCAATATTTACTTGTAATAAATGGCGATGGAGTATTGGCGAAAAGGGAAAGGTATAGGAGGGAGAAAAATAACACGCAAAATGTATGCAGACTTCATGATTCCGATGACTGAGAGCAAAATGGAGTCATATGAAATTCTGAAACATCTGGAAATGAAAATAAGAGAATATAGTATGGGAATTAAAACAAACAAACTGACATAATGGAAATGGAAGATTCGAAAAACTTCAATTCTTCAATTTAGGAAGAAGGCTGAAAATGTTGAGAAGCTAAAGGTTTTTTTCTGGAACAGAAGTAATGGCCGACTGAATTAGTCCAACAGAAATAAAAGAAGAAAAACAAATGCCAAATTGGCATTCACGTGGCAAGATTATTTAATAGCCAGATGGTTCGGAGCTGAGGAATAAATCAGTAAAATTTCGTGCACTTCCCTCTTCTCCCTTCCCCTTCCACGTTGTCCTTCCGTTCCTATTTCCTCCTCCTCCGGCCCTCTTCCCCTCTATCCAACTCTCACATGCCCCCATCAAGTGATTTTATAATACAACGCTACATCTTGTAAAGTGAGCCGATGCTATAAGAACTGAGTGTTACAGCTTTGACAACACTTTTTTGCAAGGCACACCAAACAGTGTCAACCCACCCTTTGTTTTCTTCCATTCCCGTCTGCTTCCTAGGAGTCACACCTAATTCAAAGGTTTCTCTACTTCTCTTTGCGCTATCTTGCGTATTCTGGAGCCTTCCATCTTCCGACTACACGCAAACGGAGCCAAACGATTGCCCATGGCTCAACGTCTTCAAGTTAATCGCTAGTACGACTTAAACGAAGCTGCAATACCTGGCTGAACTCATACTTTCGCCTTTCATCAGAGACTGCAGAGCTACAACGAAGCATTAAGGACTTTTCCTTGAGTTAGCTTATGCGCCCCCCCCCCTGTCCGCCAATGGCCCCTCGCGCCCACTGTGGGTATTGTTTAAATGTGGATACATGGAAAAAAAGATATGTATATATAAATATATATATATATGGAGCGTAGTGCTATACGGAAGTAGGGTATGTATTTTAAGGAAACAGGAGATGCTGAGGAGAATTGAAGATGCAGGAGGAGCTTGATTAATGCTACGTGTCACGTATCATAAAGACTTAAACGTGTACTGAGAAGGAATTGCTGGGTGATGAAAGTCCTGGAAGGAAAGCTGAAGGTAGCGGTGTAGAGAATAAGTAGAAGGCTTAAGTTTATGGACGCTCATAAGAGGTATTACTAAGTGGTTATGAAGAGAAGGGCAGAGGATATGGAAGCGTGGAATGGTAGATAGAACCTGCAGCGCAGAATACTGATGAGGATGGTTCTAGGTAAACGTGAACGGTTTGAAATGCTTTATTTTCGAAATAACCGGCGCATTTAGTGATCAAATGAATGTGCAATGTAGTAAAAAAAGGAACAAGATTGATTCTTACTTTGAAACGAATTTCCTAATGTTGCGTGGATCATATGCAAGATTCATCTCAGTATGTTCATTAATAAAAGTAGTTATGGTACATGAAAATGCATTCATCTTGATGCAAAAATTTCAGTGTGTAAAAATCATTCGCCTTGACCGGGATAGTGACTGATTTTCACACTCTAAATTTGTTGCATATAAATGCATTATTAGCGGATGACTCCGTTAAAAGTTTTTGTTGCAACATCTTCCGCAATTTCCTGGAATTCATTCATCTTGAATTTGAAATTAGGGAGAAATTACTTACCCCGTGGAATTGGCAGAGATCACTCATTTTTCATAATGGTAACATAATAGTTCAAGTAGAAAAAGTGATAAAATACTGTAAAATATATATTTCTCCCCTCTCGCTCGCCCATAGGCATCCATTTCCAATCCAAACGATGCTTCCATTCTTATTCCTTTACTCAAAGTCCCTGTCTTCAACTCCTTCCTCCTTGTAGAAGCTTCTTTGCCTAATGACTTTTTCCTTCTTATATCCCTAGTACTTTGACCATTATGATCGGAAATACTTTCGAGATAGATAAACTGTTCTGAAATCCTAATTCAATATTTAATTTAGCGGTACACTTTCTGTGAAACCGCATTACCTTTATTTAATTTTCATTGATTCTCATTTCACATCTATCAAACTGGTTTCCTAATCCGTTCAGGAATGCTCTCTTCATTGGCTGACTAGATAAATAACGGCTAAGAATCCACAATAATAACTGATTTTATTGATTGCTCACAGAATTTTATTTCCTTTCCAGTTCATTCTCTGCTTCTTTAACCATTTCCAAAACAAAGGCGTTTTAAAGCGCACGGGATAATGGACAGCCCTGCCTCACTCGTCTCCATATCATTCCTACTCTCCATCCGCCACTCGCACCTGAGCAGTCCCAGGCATCTACGGGTTTCGGATGTCACATCTAGCCCTCCAATCAGCCCCTTGTTTCAGCAGTACAATTATTTATTTTATCCAAATCAATTTACCGAACGCCTTATCTACACCTAAAGACACTCTATATAAAAAAATACATCTTAATTGTATTCAATGTTCCCCTCTATCGATTCAATGTGACCTCATCGTCACTGCGTCATCATGTGCGTGCCTCTCCTCTTCCTCGACCCAAACTATGTAATAACCTAAGTAATCATGTGCCCTACTCTCCATCCTCTTATTCATAATCTCGTTACTTTGCGTCCAATTCGAGTCCGAAACTCTTCCAAACAATCACCTTGTGGACATTTTTATTAATCATATGTTAAACCAAATCCGTGACGAGTCATCTCTAAAACTTCTTGTTCCCCCAAGAAATCACACTCATTCCCAAACCAAATGGTTTGGATTAAATGAAGACGAATAAAAACTTTGACATAACGACGACGGATAGATTTTCTGTCGGTCGTCGCTCTAAATGAATGCGACAGTGAAACGGAATCTTTGCTTCAATTAAGTGGCGCATTCCTCTCCCAACACCCAAACTCTGAATTCCACAAAACATTCACCACATTCCGAGATGATACGAACCTAGTCGCGGTCTCTCCACCAAAACATCGTCACTTTTTCCCCTCTACGTAGTAATACAGCATAATTGTTAATTCTCCTGGACGTCCTATCTCCCCTAGAAACAGTGTCTCCAATGAACTAATATCGGCCTTAATAGACCCCAATCTTAAGTCTATACCCAAATTCATCCTATATTACACATACTCCCGCTTTCTAAGCCAATTAAACACTATCAATCTACCCCTGACGCCAATATACGTATGGCAACGATTGACCTCAGCCTCCCTCTACGCCTCACTTCCTCGCAAAGAAGTCCTCAAATCCCTTAGATGTCATCCCTTCCAACGCCCTACACCACACAATTTTTTGAATCATTTCCTCATTCACCTTACAGAATTCGTAGTCACGGAAATTGCCTTGGGGTGCAACAACTCTTACTTTCACACAAAAGGCATAGCGATGGGCAAAAGAAAGGCCCCATAACACACCAGCATTTTGATGGGCCAAACAACACGTGCCTCTCTCGAATCTCAAATTTTTAACCTCTCTTATGTACTTTTTATATGGACGGGTACATAAGGGACCTACACAAGGGACGGGACCTCTATTTCCCTCTTTAATGCATCTGGTAAGAGAATCTATCTTCCTTCAACATCTCACTCGAATCGTTCTTTTCAATATCATTTACTCCTTCTCATTCTGATATAAATTGTATGTTTATTGGAGAATACCCAAAAAATCAATTCAAGAACAAAATCTTCAAACCTTCTGCCCAGTACCCTCCCCGTCCCAAAACAAATACCCTCAAAATACCTTCCTAAATACCCTCATCCAATCATCACATACTTACTGGATCTCACGGAATCAGACCTACAGTACGCCAGCTCTACCCCATCACACAAAGAAAAGTCTACATCACTTCCATTCCCGCATTGTACCTCTGTTTCATCTAAACGCCCGTCTAACTTGCGAGACATTTTCAAATCTACAAGGCCACCTGCGCGGCCACCCGTCTCTTCTCTGCCCCTATCCGCAGCAGTTATCCGCTAACGCCGCACATGCTGCAAGCATTATCGTCCCAGTACCTCTCGTCTCCTCAATCCCAACCAAAAATAATTCATTTACCACTTTCACGTGAACAGACCTCATCTACCACCTCTTCTCTAACTTCTACCTCGCCTTTTACGTGGGTGAACGTACCACTACCCTTTCCCTCCGCGGGAACACCCACCGCTTCTCCACCAATGATTCCGCCTTCCTTAATTATCCCATCCCTTCTCACACTGCGATTTTTATTGTGATTAAAACCATTCACCAAATTTGTTTGGTACTTAGAAATAGATACAATTTTCTTGAATTTTAAAAGATCTTAGATCAAGTACCCATCACGAAATTGATACCTATGTTGCGAAAGTACGGAATAAATTTTAATGCAATAAACTGGATTCAGGACTTCTTCACTAACCATGAACAGATAGTAGTTATATATGCCTCCAGCTCCAATTATGCACAAATAACATACGGCGTCGATCTGTGTAGCGTCAGAGATTATTTATTATCTCTTATTTATATTAATGAGTTTTCCACAATACTAACAAGAAACATAAAAATTTTCGCCGGCGAAAATCTCTTCTACATGGAAATGGTGACCGAAATGGGTCGTCATTTATTAAAAATGATTCGAACAAAATTTAAGCATATTACTCAGAATGGATTTTTGAATTTAATGCTAAAAAATGCACTTTTTTCACTTCTTAAAAAAACTTTCGACGGTATGAACAAGTCACACACTTGGCGGTGTTCAGATGAACGTAACCAACCACGCAAATTACTAGACTGCCCGCGTCGTTCCAGGTCTAAGATACGAAAAAACATACGCACTCTGTACCTTTCAGCCCTAAAGAAGCTGTCATTCATCAAACGTATGATTGGAACATTTAGCAATAAAAATTGAAGGAGACGAGCTATTTTTCCCCAGGATGACTCCACATAGAGTATGCTGGAGAGCATGTGTGATTCATCTCAAAAAACGCTGGATAGGAATGAACAAGCTACAGAGGGTTACAATATTTACAAAATAAGACATATAGACTGCCGGACGGTAAGATTCAAGCATTCTTTTTCCCGCGTAATAATGGACGCCGTAACGCTAGAGGATAAATTGAGACAGATATGGATAAATACTATATAGACGGAAATAGAATCAGATTTAGCTTTAATTACTCTCAATTGGGTTTAGCGGTTGGCGTTCTAATGCCTCTCGCCCCGTAACCTTGGGTAGAATGTCGGGGTGTCGTGTAAATAAAGGTCTATAGCTGAAATTTTGAAATGCCCGTACTTCATGAATGAAATACTACCTGATAATTAGTGAGTGCGTTGCACGTGATACCACCATTATTAATTTATTCCTTATTTGTCATTTTACCGTAGTCATTAGAGTGATTACTAGCAGCAGAGCATTTGTAATATTTGTAAAAGATGTTGCGTGAATGGTATCCAGTAGCCCCCCTTCCACGTGCCCTCTCAGAGGATTAGGAGGTGCCATGTGTTTGTGGAGTTGATGGATTATATGTAGTATGGCAATTGACCTAACATCCACTGCCATACGTCGTTGCGGTGACTTGCGGATTAGTGCAGAAAAGATTTAATGATGTGACCATTTCTGAGCGACCGGATTTGCACTGCACTCATTAAAAGCTCTGGTCGTGAATGCTCAGGATGTTTTCCATTTAAACCTATTGCTTGTCTCCAAAAAGCCAACGATTCATCTGGGAGTAACCGATCTATTGACGCCACCCCACGAAACGCGGTGGGTCAAGCGCAGAGCGTGTATGTGTGGTCATCGAACCCATTTACTTCGTTTCGCGTCAATCGGGGAGAGAGGCGCTGGGACAGCCATTAAACTAGCCGTTCCAGCGGAAATATTTATTCATTTTACTTTTTAATTAACGACTAAATCAAATGAGTACTAGGAGGTCCTGGAGACATATGATAGGCTACGAGGCAGGGTGAAGAAAGGTATGTGTGAGAACGAGATGGGTACGGTAGAAGAAATATGGGTACACATGTAAAAGGATATTTTGAAACATCTAACAAAACTAGGACTGCGCTATTGGGATATAATACAAAAACTACGCTTAAGAGACAAACTATTTGGCCCGAACGACGAGAGAATGGTAGGGCAGAACGCAAACACAAAATAAGTGGAAGGACGTATTAAGGGTTTAATAATAAACAGAAGCCTAAAACAAATAAAGCTAAGGAGCGTGGTGACGGAAGTAATACGAGGACATGAAGAGTCTCAAAAAGAAAGAAGAAATTGATGCGCTGAACAGGAGGATGAAATGGAAAATCCGTGCAAACTATTGGAGGCGTGGCAGAAAATTTGTGACTCGATGCAGAAAATATGCAAAGATATTTAGGAAATAAATAGAGGACCTATATAGTATAAACATTAGGCCACCCAGTTTTGATACTATAAGAAAAAATTATGAGTATGAGAAAACCGTAGGTCCACGTACGCTGAATTGCGACATTGAAATGGCAGTAAGCTAAATGTAAAGTTATAGAGACTTAGAACTATAGAAAACATAGCAGAATAAGTTAATACCAATGGAAAACATCGAAAGAAGATCTTTTATCGCCAATCCAAGGTATTTATGAGAAAGAAATACGGCCGGAGGGGTTGTTAATATAAGTATCCGATTTATCCTAAAAATGAGTGTGAGCTGGTAGTGAAAACTAGAAAAAAATTAATTTCACTCACAATATGGCAGTAAATAGGATTATACATAAATAAAGAGGGAACGGGGAAAATATTATTTAAAAATCTTAATGATGAATTTATGAAGTGGAGAGATACACGTGATGATGACACCCCCCGCCACACGCCCTTGCGGCGGCTTGCGGGGTATGATGTAGATGTAGAGATGATATGGAAATGAAGAAGCCACTGAAAGACAAAGTTATATCATTACCATGAAGTATTTTATGAGCCGTGGACATGAAAGGAGCAATCAGTTATTTGGTTAATATTAGGAGGGTATTACAGGGTACATTGGTAGATTGGAGGGAAATGTGAATTATCCGCAACCTGCACACTATTCAGCCAACTCACGTGTGTGTGGCTGCTCCAGATTTGGGAAACAGTGGTAGAATATTAAGACCCAGATGTCTATTACCAGCCGGGCTTTTCTCCTTGTGTATAGACAGAATGGTAAAAAGCTATCTTAGTAGCAAGGGATAGGCATAAATGTTGGTGAGAAATACATAAAATCAGTTATGTTTGCAGATTATCAAGCTTGAAATAGACAGTCAGCAAAAGGGTTATCATAATTACTGAACGCACTAGCAGGTCAGTGTAATAAGTATAGGATTAGAATTTACGCAAACCAAACAAAGAGTTACAAGGTTTTTGAGACACAGCATGGATGTGGTTATTGTTCATTCTATGAATTTTAAAAGAGAACGTGTATAAACGAGAGCATAATTATTTTCTAAGAGTGTAGGACCAAAATATTTAATGTAGTAGACATGTAAGAAGAATAATTTCTTCAGGGCAGTGTTTATTTACTGCTCTGAGATAAGTTTGTTGAAGTAAGAAGATTAGCATAACTGAACGCTTATGATGTGGGGCTCTATGGTAGGTTGGATCAGGTGAATTGAACGTATCAGAAAATAAACGAGTAAGTACTATAAGTAGTAAGAGAGGAGAATGCATGTTTAGCAACACGTCAAAAGAGGTAAGAAAAGGGGTTTCATGGCGTTTATTTATGATAGACCTTTTAAGATTGTGATGGAAGGAAAAACTTCACGGACGAGAAGATAGATTATATGGACAGTTTGAACGGAATATATGGGGGTAGAATGCATGCGGCATTGAATAATTTTTTTGTGCAAGGGATAGGTAAAGGTCCTATTAGATCAAGCGTATAAATATAACGGAATAGTCTCTGTCCAAATAGCCTTTCCCTAAAGAGTGTCCTACCTTTAATTTATCCATTTCAGCCCTTTATGCGAAAAAATAAAGCAAGGCATCCTCAGAAAGGTTTTCCTTTCCAGTTACTCCTTGCTACAATCGCTAACGTACTTTGAGTTTGAGTATTAGGAAACATATTTATTTCTCTGAAAAGAAATAATTGAGACTCTATGCTTCATAATTTCACTCTCAATTTTCTTCTCCATCACATTCACTTCCAACCCCTTATTCTCAGTAATCACGCTCCTCAGCACCAATATATATATATATATATATATATATATATATATATATATGTATATATATATATGTGTGTGTATATATATATATATATATGTATATATATATATATATGTGTATATATATGTGTGTATATATATATATATGTATATATATTATATATATATATATATATATATATATATATATATATATATATATATATATATATATATATATATATATATATATATATATGTATATATATATGTGTATATATATATATATATATATATATATATATATATCTAATGTACAAATGTTTCACAAAATACCTCAACCGCTCCAGTTGTTACTCATGCTGAAAAATGTCATGGGTACTTACATCCAATCTGGAACCACTAAATATGTAATAATTCTAATTCCCCGGACAAACCAACCATCTCTAATTTGCAAAATCCTACTCATACACTTGTACACCCAGGAATCCCTGCGAACAAAATATCCTCATAAATTGACGTGTGCCTATACTTTCCCTAAATATTAACCTGCGCAGTTTCTCCATCTGTACCACTTAAATCCTAGGCGTTCACTCCCTCAGTGATATTACCTTTTCTCCATCCTAATCAACCACTATATAACAGCAAACCCATTGATTAGTTATCCTTTTTGTTAAAGTGTTAACTTCACTTAAGTATATCTGACATCGTAAAAACGAATAAAACCCAACATTATTCCTCGACAAGGCAAAGACATTTGATAGACACATTCTTGCAATTGGCCTCGCTGCAAAACCTCTCCCATCTTCAACACACTTTCCCTCTTTTCAGAATCCACCAATTCACCCCGTCCCATTCAGTTTATTTGAATGGAATGAAATTTATTTGGAATGTAAATTAACAAATTAAATGCAAAATCTGCGCCTTCTTCTGCATGGAACAGTGCACCACTCGAAACCTCAGGCATCGTTCGCATCAACAAAGCACCTCATTCAGACTTATTTTGCCAACACGTTTTTGGTGGCTCGCAGGGCATTGATGTAGAATCCTAAACTTTGTACTTTAATACGAATAATACCCTCCCCTTTGTCATCAATTTGACGCCTAACACGCGCCCCTCTTCCCCCCTTCCCTATCCCCACCTCTTTTTGACCTCCTGCAACTACCCACTCTTCTCGCCAGCCACCGAAATCCTGTCTTCCCTTTTCCCGCGAAACAGTGTCGTATCACCTATATCTTCAACTATCAAAATCATAATCGTTTTGATTTGTAGCCAACTTCATGCTAGCGATCATATAATGCGCGTGTGAGGAGAGAGAGTGCCACCTCAGCCGTCGGAACGGCTAAATGCCGGGCCAGGGAGGCAAAGGGTCAGGAACTGTTGTTTCAACTGGGGAAAATCAGAGGGTACTTTTTAATTGAAGTCCAACATGCTTGCTTGAAGAAGGAAGAAGCTTGCACGCGTACCCTTAAATGGATGTACTTTGAAAAATTTTGAGGCATTGTAGAAATATCTGAAATAAATCTATTTTCCTGACAATGTTTTTACAAACCATATATGTAAAGGTGTAAGGAACCATACATTAAAGAAGATATGATTTTGATGAATAATGACAAAAGAAATGGAGGAAAGTGAGCAAGGGAGAAACAAGGAATTATGAAAAAATATACGTTGAGAAAAAATAAACTTAGGTTGGAAACTGAAAAGGCAAAGAATCATGGAGCCAAGAGCTGTGCTAGAATATGAAGCATTTCTGTGTTGAAGCAAAATATACGGGCTTTACTGAAAGACTAAGGACATGTGGGATTTAGGAAGAAAAATCCGTTTTGTAATGAATTTGCAGCTAGTAATATGTCCTTGCATGCAGGAGAGATTCTGACAAAATGAAATGGTTGTATAGAGAAACTAGTCGATAAATATAATATACTGGTGAATTTGTTTAAAGAAATGCAATATGATGCTAGTTAGTATAGCTGAGGTTCAGAATTACTTGTTGGCGTGAAATAAAAATCAATAAAGGAAATAAAATTGAAGAAGACTCTGGTAAAGGCTAAAATCCTTGCAGAACTCTTCAAGAATATAAGAAATCGAAGGAAAAAGACATTCATTGTCTTATTTGTGGCATTTACACACACGCATGTGGCACATTCGTCATATTAGATTTATAATGATTTTCCAGTAAATAGGTCAGCCCTATGATTATTATTTATTACGTACTCCTATATGCATCTATACATAGACAATGGTTTAAAAATATTGGCACGTTATTTGAAGTTCTGAATGAATATTGTTTACCTTTTCCCTTCCTCGGCCATAACCTCCCTTATCCATTACCTATCCCATATGGTGCCTGGACCTTCTGCCATTCACCTTTTTGTTGAATTGCAGGGTATTTTTGTAAATGCAGATGTAGATTCTATTTCTGCATTACTTTAGTGAACCTGAAACACTTCAACCTAACCATCTTTTTGCCCATTCGTGGAAATGTCCTAGGAAGGTTGCATTATTTCTCATGATAACATTTTGTAACGTACGTTGCATATTTGTAAACTGTAATATATTGCCTTATATTATCGTTTGAAAGAAAAAAAGAAACAATTTTAGCATTCAGTAGTTACGTTTTAGGTAAAGTTACCAATTGTAATCATTTGTATGGAATGGCTTCAATTAATTTGGTAAAAAATATATTAAAGCCTCATTTGTAGCATATATGGGATAGGAGTTTGGCTGGTAGTATTTGTCAAATCAGAATTGATACACGCCATTAATAGAGATGAGCAGTAATTTGAAAGGAATACAGAACAATTAGTTTCATTTCACTCACAGCAACGGCAGTATTTATAGACATCACCAAGAGAGTGGAAAGGAGATTAATGGGCAGTAAGGAAAATCACATTTAGAATTAAAGCAAGGGTATGAGTACAAGTGATCCAGTTGCGATAAAGACACAATTAGAATGTGGAATATAGGTTACCTCTAGGATGAAATCATATTTATGATAAATTTTGAGAACGTGATCGACAGAACTAACTAGGATTCATGATGAGCCTTGTTCAGGAGACAGGTGAAGGTTAGACGGCTATCCGTAACGTTCACGCTGCACAAATGAGGAAAGAGAATGAAGGGTCATGATAGCCCGGAAAGGAAGCGGAAAGGTGCATTGATGTCCATTTTCAACTGATCTTTTCAATGCATATGCGGAGATAATTGTTAGGAATACATAAGGACTGGAAGCTAAAATCAAAATAGTAAGAAATCTGAATTGTGTGGTTTTAGTGGTGTGGTAAACTTTATGAAATTCATAATCACCGAATGATTAACCCTAGGCTTTTTTCGCAAAAAAATGGTTTTCAATCAGTAATATTTAATGTAAATTGTTGACAATTGATCGATTTGATCGTGGACCTCCGGTTGGAGTTGAATTGAAAGTAGAAATCAGGGTTGCGTCATTACTGCAAGAATATCAGATCCCCTTCCTTGGCCTTCTGCCGGAAATCAATCGTGTACGAACCCTCTGAACTGCACATACGTACATTACAGGGCCGGTATTGTAGCGAAGAGAACATTTGAGCATGAAAGTGTTTTCAATGCAACAATATCAGAGTGTAAAAATCATTCGCCTTGACCGGGATTCGAATCCGGATCCCTCAATGTCAGGTCGAGTGCTTTAATCAGTTAAGCTATCGAGGCGTCCCCTTAAACTCTGAAATTTTGGAAAAAATTTCAGAGTTTTAGAGGAAAGTTTTTTTTTATTTTAAAGTGAAGGCCGTGTATAAATCAAATAGTAGGTCTCAAAATCCTTCATTGTCAAATAGGCTAGCTTGAAATAGTGTGAGAGTCAATGCTGGAGATATAAATAATGGACCAAATGCCGTGAACTATATTGTATCCGACGATACAATTCAAAATAGATTCGATAGAAATAAAAAAAAGTTCCCCGCCATGGTAAATATTCACGCAAGGCTCCAGTCAAAAATATATAAAATGTATAAAGTTGTACAATATAAGTTTTGGTTGTTAACTTTCGAAGTTTACAAGTTAAAGTTACTTAATACTATCACCAAGAGAAAAATCGCAAGACTTTAAGGCTGTCCACATAATATTTTTGAATGTCCTTTTGCGCTTACGATTATGACAGAGAAAATACAATCGAAGGGGATAATTCTATTGCAAGTAAGAACATGTGCGTCAGACGGGCTGAAATAATTCCAGATAATCTTTTGGAAACAGGTTTGTGTTAAATAAAAAGTTTCAAAACAAAAGTATCTATTAGTACTTATTTTGTAAAGCTTTGAATGATACATTTTTTCAATTCTTTAAACTAGACGAGTAAATAAATATTAAAATGAGAATTTCAAAGCAACCTATGAGTAAAAACGATTTGTGAAGATTTCAATGTCCTCTCCACTGGTTGGAGTGAATATCGATTTAAAACAGGTGGTAAAGGCAAATACTATATACCTCCTGGTCGTTTATACTTTCTTTAAAGTCATTTTTAACTTAACTTGTGCCTTCACCAACTAGCCGCTATGATATTATTAATTGGTTAGCAACAAACGCATCCGAACATGTCTTAAATAAGGAAAAATTGGAGAAAAACTACCTTGAGACTATTAACGGCCAACATTTTCTAATGTGGCGTCGGAAAGCGGTTCCAACCCTGACAGATTATGAACTGCTATTTAAATGCTTATGTTAGCTTCCCTCTTTCTCGGAAACCGTAAAACCTTTACTCTACTTTAAAACATTTACTCTCATTCCATGTCAATGCACTAAATTTCTAAAGTGCTCAGCAATGATGAAAGTAAACACTTTGCTTTTCCACATAGAATGTTTTTATTACGTCCTAAGTTTTGCTACAGCGTAACAACTTTAGGTCCTTGCTCAGAAATGCCTGCAAACCCTTGGCTGACTGGCAAACCAATGCTCAGTAATCCGCAAGCATTATTGATTTAATGAATATCCTACCGACTTTCATTACTATCGACGGTTATGCCAATACCTCTTTAACTAATTCATAGGTTAATAAGAACGCATTATAATGATTGGGCTTCCCTTTCTCACTCTTTCAACTCTTTTTACTTGCTTCTAACTCTGTGTTTACACTCCTTCATTTTCTTTTCTCGTCTATTTTTATCGTATCTCGTCCGTAATGCATTGTTTTCTTTACCTTTCCTATTTACTTTTCCTATAATTTAGTTTGTGGTTTCGGTATTCCATTTTTTATAGGTTACAATTTTTCTTTAAATATGCTAGTTCTCTATCCTCACTCCTATTCATCCTCTTCTTAAGAATGTCCCTAATTATAATATAGTCTAACGGATATCTTTCTGAATCCCCGTGTATTTTAATTGAATACCTACATATCTTTTGGTGCTTGGACTAACTCTTCGTCATAATTAAGCACTATCTCCTCGACAAGCCTATTGCTTTTTCCTTGCGGTAATCCCGTATTCCTAAACCGTAGTCCCCTACTTCACTAGCATTTCTTCCATCGATCGCCGTCGCACGCCCTCCCCATGGGCAAGAACGTTGATGCGGTGGAATCGCTTGTGCGTTCTGATGATTTCATGAGCTGTGCTAGCGGGAGCAATGATATTTACTCCCGGTGGATGTTTGCTCCCGGTACCAGATGGGTCGAAGGGCAGGAGCCAGACAAAAGGTAGTCTGCTCAGCGTCTGTTCCTCAGTAATGCGGAGGCGTCTGACGCCATTGCGGCGGCCATTTGAAAGACGGTGTCACGTTTAAGACAATATTGAGGAAGGTAACGGGAAACCACCTCAAATGAGTATCTCACGCTCCTTATGCGCTCAACTTTATGCGGATGACTTAATTATCTATGGTGATGATATGAATTAGAGCGATCGCAATGTACCGCAAAATTATGTAAATAAAATAGCTGAATGGATTATAAATAATCAGATGGGTAAAAGTGCCAGTAAATGTAAATCTCTCACTGTAAGTAACAAGGTTTATATAATCCATAGGTGCTACAAATTCTCCTAAAACGTCATCGCCAAATGAAGTGTGTATTTATCCAAGAATTTAGGGCGAGGACCAAAGGTGGAATTCATTACTAAGAACTCTATTAAAACTTTGCATTGGGAGATGAAACAATTCTAAGGGAGCAGCAAAAGAATTTGGGAAAAGGCTTATCCTCCCCTGGTAACCAATCATAGAGCACACCTAATGAGCCGCATGAAAAAGGGCAAATTGCAAAACTGGGGGAGGTAGAAAGAATGACCGCCAGATATGTATGTATGTGTTGGTGAAGTACGGGAGGACGGAGTGTGTGACAGAAATGTTTTATATACTGCGCTAAGGATTTATACAAATTAGGAAAAAATTAGAAGACTGTGGAATGTTTTACATATTTAAGGGAGATAAAGTTTATTGAGAACTAAGGAAGGACGTGGGAAACTTATTTATACGGAGAAATTATATGCACAAGGTGAAATGCCAGGTGTAAACAACTTTATGAAAAAATGTTTATTTCTCAAAAAAAAAACAATCATTGACTGGTAGACTACCTGGAGAACTAGTCGAGCCCTTCCCATAGAATGTAAATTTATTTTTAAATACATGCCAAAACACACATGATAGTTACATTGATATGTGTAAAATTTCATATACAAACGTACATAGAATGTATGTTACGATCTGGCAAACTGCCAACTTTTAAAAATTTTATTTCATAGTAATACATGTAGCAATATCAATAGTGTGGACATAGGCACATCGTTATCCGACTAAAAATTATGTTCGTTTGACTTTAATTACGCTGATATAAGAGAGAGATAGAGAGAGAGACAGGGCTGCAAATATTCCGTTCCTGTCTGTATTTGCTTTTTAATATAGGTGTTGCGTACATTAGCATTTCAAAGTTATTGACCAACGTTTAACTTATAGAGACGGCTCAAATATGATTCTAAATGCAATTTTTAAAGCAAGTGCCTTAAAAGTGAGCTGGTAAGAGATCTGCTCTGGAGGATTTGTTTCGGTTAATATATTTCAGCGAACGTTTCATTACATTACATGGTTTCAATTTCAGGTGTCTTTTGGCGGAAAATATTAGGGAAAATATCAGATATATTTGATAAGAAGTTCGAAAAATGGCTTTGATAAAAGGATTAAATATCATTGTCTTTCTCCAACAGCTAGTAACTCTTTCACCTTTTATATTATCGACTGAATAAACTAATTGACTGATTTCATTTAGCCACCCTGACCATAACGCTTTTCCATTCCCGAGTAAAGTCTCGGTGATTATTAACCTTTTTGTACTCAATTTACGCTTCTCTAAATTCTTTCTTGCATTTGCCCTAGGTATCATGTATCTATCAATCATCTCATTCCATTCATTTCCACAAAAGTCATTCCGCGAATTTTTTATTCTGCCGTAACACAGTTTTTGACGCATAAAATTTTTTTCTGACTTCCGTGTTGCACCAACTACGTTCCGTGTTATTTATTATTTTGAATGAACCTGTGTACTCAGAGCGCGTGGCGTCAGGGATCTACGCGTCCACATCAATTCGGCGTTTGCTATCTTTCTTAAATTTAACGAATCAACTCTGTAGGTGCTCCTTTTAATCGATTATAGTCCTCGAGTTTTAGCCAGTCTGTTCGTTTCACTTCTTCTTTTTCCCTCATGGACTCCTTAATGGGAAATTACAGCGTATATTATTCTCTGGTGTTTTTTTATCTAATGTTGTCTTATTTAATACCTCTTCAGATATTTTTTTCACAAAATCAAGAATATTATTGCGTCTAGCTAGTAAAGGAACAAGATAAATTATTATATTAGAGTTCAAAGCAAGCAAAAGACACCCGCATGGTAATCTGTACCCCCTTTTTTTAAAATATTTCTTCTTAATATCGAATCTATTATAAATTTTTTCGTTGGATGTAATATATGTAGCAAACGGTATTTGGTCTACTTTGCTAGCACTGAAAGTCAGTTCAATTATACCTAAGTTATAAGGCAATTAAGGGTTTTGAGACTCTATTTGACTAATGCGCGACGTTCACCTTAACATAAAAAACCCCTTTCGCTCGAACATCCAACCCGGTAAAAATCTAGCGGTGTAAATAAAATATCGTAGATGCGGTTCGGAGGGGTTGGATTGGATTGGACACGACTGGATTGCCGGCTGAAGGTCAAAGAAGAGGGCCTGATTGCAGAATTGACGCAACCCAGATTTCCGTGAGACTCCAATGCTTCGCCTCCAAAGAAAACTCAAATGCTGTAAAAACCACACATATTTTATCATGAAGTCAGTGTAACAATAATATTATTACGATTTTCTTGTGGAAAAATCAACCCTATAACTATTTTTATCATATATTCCCATATGCATTTATTACACAGAATATTGAGCCTTACTTCTCACGCATCGGAAATACTTACTCGGATAATCAGCCGAATAGAAGGAAAAGTAGATATAAGCCTCTCGGAAAACCAATTCGGATTCAGGAAAAACCAAGGAGCAATAGAGGAAATATTTAGCTTAAGGGTGATGACCAAATAATTTAATCATGTAAACATGCCATTATATGTGGCATTCGCGAACTTGGTGACGGCCTTCGACAATTTTGAATGAAACAAAATGTTCAAGACACTAGGAGCACTTGGAATGGACTACAATGACAGAAGATTAATTCATCACCTGTACAAGAATCAGGTTACAACCATGCAAATGAAAAACGGAAGGAAAATAGAAGCCGCAATAAACAAAAGAGTTTGACTAGGATGCAACCTCTCGCCAGCACTATACAACGTATATATAGAAGAGGAAATAAAGGAAGTACAAGAATTGGGCATCAAAGGAGTCAAGGTGAATGGCGGAAAAATTAACATGCTGCGGTTCGCAGACGACATCGCAGTAATAGCAGAGACGCGAGAGGACCTGCAAGCAAACCTGAATATTATGGACCAAGTACTGGGGGAATATAATATGAGCATCAACAAGAAGAAAACGAAAATGCTATTGTGCGAAAGAGAGAAGCTGAAAGCAGATATCACAATTATAGGAGTGAAAGTAGACGAAGTGGAATCCTTCATCTACTTGGGCAGCAGTATAACTTGGGATGGAAGAAGCTCGGCCGACATCAAGCAAAGAAAAGCCCAAGCAAAGAAAAGCCCAAGCAAAGAAGGCGTTCAATGAGAAGAGGCAACTACTATGTAAAAAGAACATAAGATTGTAAATAAGGAAGTAATTTGTCAAAACGTTCGTGTGGAGCATGGTACTCTACGGATTGGAGACATGGAATATTGGAAAAGTGAACCAACGAAGAATAGAAGCATTTGAAACATGTTACTGGGGGAGAATTCTGAAGATTAAATGGACAGACAAAGTGAGGAACGATTAAGTATATGCATAGAAGAGCAGAAGAGGAAAGGACCATATGGAGAGCTCTACGGCAAAGAATAAGATGGATTGGACATACATTGAGGCACAGTGGATTAGTTAGGAACATAAAATAGAAAAATTGAAGGAAAGATCCCTTGAGGAAGACCAAGAGACAAGTACATAGGGCAATTTAAGAAGGACGTAAAACAGGGAACCTATCAGAGAGTAAGGGAATTAACACTAAATAAGGAAGAATGGTTGACTGCAGTATACCAATCTTAGGATTGAAATACTGATGATGGTGATGCATTTATACACGTACCCTGTTTTATACATATTGGCACGCCATTTGAGGATTTTAGGGAATATTTTTTTTCCTTTTCCCTCCCTCTCCTCTATCCTCCTTTATCCTTTACCCATCCCACATGAAGATTACACCTTCCGCCAAACACCTTTTTTGGTGGATCGCGGGGAATTTATGCATATGTAGGTGTAGATTCCATTTCTTCATTGCATTAGCAAACGTGATACAAATTTACCTAATTATCTATATATTCATTCGTGGTAATGTGCTGGGAAGGCTGCATTATTTCTCATGATAGCAATTTGAAACGTTCATTTATCTTTTGGTAAACTATAATGCGATATTGCCTTGTATTATCTTTTGAAAAAAAAGGAATCCTTTTGAGCATTTAGTAATTACGTACCAAGTAAATTTTGCTAATTGAAATCATTTTCGTGGAATGATTTCGATAAATTCATGTAGTTTTCTGGAACCGAAATGACAGTATTACTTTTGCTCAAGATGCAATGTGACACAATTCTTTGACGCACGGATTGAGAACTGTTGGTAACTATCCGTTATCACTTGGTTTGCTAGTTAATATTAGTGAAACTGACCCGCGTGCGCTATGAGAGCACAAAAGCACGGTGGCGTGTGAAATTCACACTTTAGGGTATGAGGGCCAGTTCCGTTCCCTGTCACACCCATGGTTTCCAAGGGGGACCTGACACTCGAAAACTCAAACAGCTCGGGTGAAGCTGAGTGTTTTTTTGAGAGAGGTGTCCTCGGAAATCGAACCCTGGCTTTCCGGTCGGTAGTCAATCGCTCTACCCACTAAACTACCACATCCCCAATGTTGATAAAAATAACAAACATTAACTCCTTGCCGGTCCAAGGGCATCCAAAGGCACGATGCATCCTAGGGAGCATCTTTCTCATGACACCACGCGAAGGATATTTTCGACCGCGCCATCAAGGCACACAGCTCTCGAATCAAACTCTCCCTCGGGCATCGGTGTCAACTGCCGGCCAGGACACCTCGCCTCCCCACCGTCTGCCCATGGAAGTTACGCACATCCTTGCATCCCGGATAAGCTTGCCCCAGTGACATTTTACATGAGATGTTCCCAAGCAGGCGGTCCGTTTGGTCGGTGCCGGGTGATGCTCGTGCGAAGTTCGCCGAATTCTCCTCCCCAAACCTTCAAATTGAGAAAGTGTTTTTTTGGCCAACGAATTATACATCCGGCAGTATGAATGCAATCTCATCTCTACCGAGTTTATTCGCGTATACGAGCATAGGCCCACACACAATCGGCAATAAAAGTGAGAGGCAAGATGATGAATTTATATTTTGGTGCTTTAGAAAGCCAATATAAGAAGTAAAAAATGTAATCACAATGATCCTAAGTATTGAGATCGCAAAGAAGTAGAAAGTCTGTATTTAACATGAAACTAGGTGGATATGAAATTGATTTATAAACGAATTTATACATTCAGGCAATTTTGAATAGTTAGGAAAAAAATCGGCGCATTATTTAATAATAATACTCGATAAAAATAATGAATTATTAGGATATCAGGAAAAACAATTGAATTGATTTGAGAGAAATTTTGAAATAAAAGTCAAATTATGATGACAGATACGCTTAGTAAAGGCTCAAAAATATGAGTGTTGACTTAAAAAATTAATGCAACACCGTAAAGTCCCGAAACTTTGTTCCGGAGGAAAGAGGGGAAGCGTGAGATGGAGGATTTTAAGATGCACGCACGGAGAAAAATTTGTTTTCCCAGAAAATTGGAAAGATTGGACAGAGAGGAAGACTAATGCCAAAGTTTTCAATGCAGGGGCAAGAGAAGCAGATGATGCAATGTGTTGCATGGCAAAAAAAGCGGGTGAAGAAATAATTGAAAGGCTGTTCAGAGTCCGTGAGAGGGGGTCAAAAATTGTTGCGTTAACAGCGTAGAGGAGCAGGATGTAATAAAGAACATCCGAGAAAAATTCCATTCGATTTCGCAATGATTCACAGGGAGCGTTTCAAACCCTTTCTGTCATCGGTGGCTAACCACTGATAATAAACAGCATACTCTTTCAATGCAACAATTTCAGAGTGTAAAAATCATACTCTTTGCCCTATTTAGAGCTATCTCGTCATATTAAATTATGCGACTGATTAAATTTTAATAACACACTCGTCTTTCACAATTTCATCGCTCATTATTTCCTGGATGTAAACAAAAAAAACTATTTTTCAAATCCCTAGCTAATTCACTACGTGATTCCCACCTTTTAGCTCTCATTTACACTAACACTCAAGATTTCTCA
The DNA here is from genome assembly GCF_022747635.1 of Hetaerina americana. Lineage (NCBI taxonomy): Eukaryota > Metazoa > Arthropoda > Insecta > Odonata > Calopterygidae > Hetaerina > Hetaerina americana. The sequence goes on from NW_027286886.1 coordinate 1,801,223, forward strand.
TTGGTGAACACAGCCGATAGGATATCCTTTAAGCATCTACTTTATATTTAAAAAAACCTATTTTGATGAGTTGTAATTGTTTCAAATCCTCCTGAAAAACTTAAAATAACATGAAGTAACACTCGAGTTGAAAACCCGAAATGAAATTTTGTTTCAAATGAATAAGCCATGGACGTGAACGAGAAGTTTAAAATAGGATATCTTTTTGCGGCACCATGATAGATATGTTATGAACAATATCTGCAAAACATGGATCCGTAAGATCCATGACCCGTAAGAATGCAATTTCATCCGCAAATCCGACAAAATTTAAATTCAGACCTGGATTTCATTGTCTATTTCTTCTTCTAATTAATTTCATGGATAAACCCACCCTTTCCTCCTCACCTTCCAATCGCCCCGCCGTTCTCCTATCTTTTCTTACTTCCGTAATTATTATTTTTTTGACGAAGATGGCCTTGCCATGAACATTTTGTGGCAACTCTCTCTTTTTTTCTCTCCCTTCCCCTTTCCATTGACTAGTCTTCAAAACACCTGTGTCCTTCAGAACCCTCACTACCCTTACCTTCCGCTACACCTAATCCCGAGCCCATTGACCACCTGTTCTCTCATTCCACTTGGATAGAAGTGAGTGCCTCCAGCATACAAGTGATCTTGAAGGCGCCAAACTTCAAGGGATTCTCCAGCGAAATCCAGAGTAACCATGGTCCGTGAGTTGCCATTTCACCCATTTTATTCCTCACCATTCCCTTGTCCTTCCCCTCGTTTCCCCCTACGTCATCATAATTAGCCATAGAGAACCCACATGCGTAATTTTATTACCATTTCGCCAAAATTCGAGGTTCTTTGAACAATAATAGCAGTTATTAAATAATATTAGATTTATCCTGGTTATAATTCTGGTTAATCAAATTTGAAATTGTTGAGTTCTTAACTTTGTGGTGACGTAAATATCTAGGACAAGGAATTTTAAATAGATGGGCGTGACAGATTTATTATTTCATATATTGGCACAAATATATGAAAACCATGAAACCTCACCGGCTAGTTACAAAAGCAAAGGTAAGCTATTCAAATGATGGATGCAGAAATAAGGGATGCCAACTGAACAGTTTGGACATCAACCAACTGAAGGATGTTACCATTAAAGGGGAAACTAGTTTAAGAACAGAATGTAAAACCTAAGGGGGAAGAAGAAGATGAAAACCTACTTTAGGAGATCAACAGGCATTCTATCTGCTGCAAAGAGGCTAGTATGCTCAGCCGTTCACGGAAAATAAAAAGTACTCTTGATTATTTTAACAAATTGAATCACAAAAACCTCTTTGAATTAATTTCGTTCCTTCATTGCTGTCAACTCAACTTCGATTGACAATATATCTCAGCTCTTTGCATAGTGCGTTAATATGATACACTTATACGGAGTGAGTATTATACATTGTGAGTACAACACTCGTTAATAGGACCGTTAATACGAGAACACCTCAACAAAATGTAAAAAAATTACAACTAGAAATGTTCAACTTAAGCAGATATTTTCGTATGCACGAGCTTGTTAAGCGCTTTGCCTTACGTATATAAACACTGATACGATAGTAAATATAATGAAAAGTACGACATGTTTTAGTTCGTTTATGTAGGCCACATTTAGAATTCGCGGAGATGAAAAAAATCTGGGATCCACGGGAGGAAGCGTTCATTAAGTATTTAGATACAGTTCAACGAAAATCCGCAAAGGTTTTTTTTAAATATGCTAGGCGAAGCAAATTAGGATCATGGGTGAGCTGGATATATGAGGAGGAATCGGGGGATACACTTCACTGGTGGAGAGAGCAGGGAGGCAATGCTCAGACTCTCAGAAAAGCACACGATATCTGAGATTCCGCGCGACATAGAGGGAAATATTATGGTACCGAATTTTATTTCTAGACCAAATTGAACAAAGGGGCAAAGTCAGATCTATTTATACGCCGTAACAGACAGATTTAATTCCTTCCCTTCCCCGCACGTGACGCAATTATGGCATCATTGAAACCAGGAGTTAAAGAAAAATTTTAATTGACTTCATTAATACAGTTTAACATAATAGTCATGCAACAATCGTTGCAGTAGTGCGTATGCGCCTGCATGAGCGCGGGCGTGTTTGTTTATGAGCTAACATACAAGTGAATGTACAAAGGCCCTTCATCGATTGCTGCTGCTACCGTAACGCTCCCGCCCCCTCCACAAGCCCCTGCAGCTGCCTGAGGGGTTTTGCGCAGCTGCAGATATAAATTATCAGACCAGGACACTGTCTCAGGCTTACCCATGTGGAATTTCTCCATCTTCTAAGGAGTGGTAGATAGAAAACATGGCGTCGGTCCCGCGCAGCCTCATCAGGTGTCATCCGATGACGCTGAATGACAACGAAACCACGGTCGCGCGGTAAATAAACTTTGAATAGTGGAATTTCAGAAAATACTTTCTACCGTCCCATCGAAAATCAGTCGAATTCCCATATGGCATTCATTGCATTTGAGTTCTCAGAGTATTCGTAGTATCATGGGATTTTTTTACACGTGCACATTAAATGATAACCTGATATTTTATTATCATTTGTACTGATGAGAGATATTTCAGGGAGTCGTCCCTGGCAATTCATCACTATTATTCATTTGAAAGCTCAAACACAATGATAATACATTTTTCACTTCTCCTATAGGATATTTGGCTAGGTTGTTTTCATCTACAGTGCCTATCAATAAAGCATGAAATAGTATAGTCTAAAGGTTTCTCAAAACAAGAATATTTATGCATGAATTCTAAGAATGTCATTAAAAAAACTAAGTATTATAGGATAAATATTTCTCCTGTTATATAGTTAAAATCTGCAACTACTGCATGCTAATGGAATTATTTTAAAATTTTAAACAAATAAACATATTAATTACATTCTATTGTTTCAGGCCTAAGTTCGTGGAAGTACCTGGTTATGAAGCAAGTCGATAAAACGCGTTGTACCATATAATAAAATCTGTGGAAAGTACAAGTCTTTCTTTTTAGTATGGATATTAATTACACATGGTTACACGTGTGCACGTAATCTCAAATTGGAGATAACATGCTAAAATAACTTTTTAAAGCCAAAGGTTTTTTTAAGGCTAGGGTATCAATGAATTTTCAATACAAATAAGAGAAATTCTCCATTTGTATAAATAACAGAGATAGTGGTGGAGGATCTTCTGAATATGAAGCATTATATTTGAAAAACAGGGAGCCGTTGAACACGTAGATGATGTGAGTGTTAACGCTCCGGATACATTAAATCTAACCGCTATTTATTTCCGGCTTAGACAGCTCCACTATCTCTATTGAGATGTCAGAGACCACTGCGTACGACTATTTCCCATTCAAGATGGTCCGCATGCATAACCACAACTTTTGACTAGCTATGTTTTTATCTAGGATTCTCTCAACATATAGTCCATGATCCTCTGTTCGTCGTCTGGCCGTGTGACTACGAAAGAGAGAGAATACGGTTGTTCAATAATGAATGAGTCTCCCTTGAATGGGGAATTCAATGCTTTCTACTTTGCCTATGCCTCCATTACCTTCTCATAAATCTCATGTATCCATGGACTTTTGGGACATATCGTATACCAGTATTTTATCTAAGTTCTTTGCTGCACTCAATGGTACAACTCAACTATTTCACACTGAAATGATTTCCTATTAGGCTGTACAGATATTCTCACGAAATCGGAGACGGTCTAAAGTCACAGTTTGTTTTATTTCCTACTTCAAAGTTTGATTGTTAATTCATATGCAGAGCGTCGCTGAGAGGAGGGTATATCACCCAGGGTTTAGAATTTCGTCAAAGGACATATTAAATTTTGCAAATGTACATTTGTATCAAAGCCCATCAATATACGAGGAAAGGTTTCTACTTTTATTTCTTATATGGCACTAGAATTAGAAAAGATGACCTTAACAAGAAACGTTAATTGTTAAAGAAGTTTAATTTTCCCATGTCATGGAATAAATTATGACTCACGCTTACCTATGCTGAGCTAAATAACATATAATCAATAGAGGTGAAGGTGGCTCCAAGCCAAATTAGGAATTAGGTGAAGGAAAAAATGGGAGGGAAAGCTACGGACAAACACAAGGGATAAATATTTCGCGGAAAAATATAGCATACATCCGGCATCGGAACCCGAGATCTCCCATTTTTTGGGCAAGGAGTCGGCCACGTGAATTAATGGTCTTGCGGAAAAAAGCCTTCGACGTTCCTTAATTAATTTCATACTCGACGCCGCCAGACTTCATCCATCTGCCCGTGCTTTCCTCAACTGTAGCTACATTTTACCATGCATATGTCTGTTGTTTATTTCTCATTTCGCCTTTAGCGTCTTTCCCTCTCTTACCCGTACCCCTGAGAAACTAACTTAGTAAGTGTATCAGAGCAATATAGGCGGGGATATTATTGGGGCTATCGGACACACACTCAAGTATTTACAGGGCAACTTTCACCTGGTACTTAAGCTTGGTAGTAGGGCAATACCCCGGAGAGGGATAGGACCTGGGTTCGGATCCCGGATGCATGGAAATAAAACTTCATTTAAATGACCAAAGTTGTGAAGTATATCAGCACTATGTATATATATATATATATATATATATATATATATATATATATATATATATATATATATATATTTTTTTTTTTTTTTTTTAAGGTAATCTACCGGTTAAGGTAGGTTTTTCGATGGACACAACTACCAAACAAATATTATGTGACTACTAACAAAACACAACCCTAAATTCTACTCTACACCAGGTCCCTCTTCATCTCTGAGTACTTTCTTCCGCCCTTCATCCCGTCCAACATCCCTATCCTGTTCCTTCCCTTTCCTCTTTTGCCCAACATTCTACCCTCTATCACAGTCTTCAACATCCCACTGCCGGTCAACACCCCCTTCATCCACTTTTCCTGCCTCCATAGGATTGCTCCCAACAAACCCCTCTCTTCGCCCACCATACCAAGTACTTCCTCATTTGTTTTCTTCTCTGTCCATTTCACCTTCTCCATTCTTCTCCACACCCACGTTTCAAAAGCCTCCAATCTACGTCTATCCTCCTGCTTCAATGACCACGTTTCCGCGCCGTACATAGCTACGCTCCATATCAAAGTTTTTACGAGTCTTTTCTTAACATCCTTACTCAAAGTCCCCGTCATCAACTCCCTCCTCCTCGTGAAAGCCTCTTTGCCTGGCGCAATTCTTCTCCGTACGTCCCTACTACTTTGACCGTGTTGGTCCAAAACACTACCGAGATACGTAAACTGTTCTACCTGCTCTAGTTTTTGCCCTCCTATTTTAATGTTAAGCTTGCCCTTTTTCTTTCTAGAAAATCGCATAACCTTTTTTTTATTAATGTTGATTCTCATCCCATACCTGTCGCACTGAATTTCCAATTCACTCAGCAATGCTTGCAGCCCCTTGGCTGACTGACAAACTAAAGCTTGGTCATCAGCAAACCTAACTGATTTTACGAACTCCCCGCCCACTTTCATTCCTACCTCTAGTTCTTCCCATGCCTCTTTGATCATTTCCTCTGCATACAGGTTGAACAGCAACGGTGATAATGGGCAACCCTGCCTTACACCCCTTCCTAACACTGCCCATCCTGACTCCCCGTTTCCCACCCGCACCTGAGCAGTCTGAGACATGTACAGGTTGCGGATTAGCCTCCTTTCCCTCCAATCTATTCCTATTTTCTGCAATATACTCATTAGTTTTTCCCAATTCACTCTATCAAACGCTTTTTCGAAATCTACGAAACAGGCAAATACCTCCTGGTTGTGTTCTATATTCCTCTCGATTAATAATCTCATTACTGCAATGGCATCACGCGTACATCTCCCCTTCCTAAACCCAAACTGATCATCCCCTAAGTAATCATTTGCCCTACTCTCTATCCGTTTGTTTATGATCCTGAGAACAACTTTAGCTGCGTGGGATATCAAACTAATTGTCCTATAGTCCTCACATGACGTGGCCTTTACCTTTTTCGGAATCGGAACTAAAACTGCTCTCACAAAGTCTTCCGGCCAGATTCCCTCCTTATAAATACTACGGATCAGCCCATATAGCCTCTTCCTCCCACATTTTCCTAAGCATTTTAAAAGTTCCACGGGAATGTTATCTACCCCCACGGCCTTATTTAGTTTCATCTCCCTTAATGCCCTTTCTATCTCATTGTCTAGTATGCCTGGACCTAAGCTGTCTTCCTCTACGTCATTTTCTTTTTCAATGTCTAACTGTGTTGGTCTGAGTTCTTTACTATACAGTTCTTGTATATATTCCTTCCATCTCTCTTGGATCTTTCCTGCGTCAACTATTACCTTACCCGCCTTATCTCTAACTATTAGCATAGCTCTTCCTTTCTTACTTCCCGATAACGATTTAACTTTGCTGTACAGCGCACCGATTTCACCCTTCCTCTGCAGACTTTCCATATCCTCGCACTGCGTCTTCCACCATGCGTCTTTTGCCTTATTTGTTGCCCGCCTCAATTTATTGTTCAATTCTTTGTACTTCATTTTGCCTAATTCTGTAATTATATTCTTCCATTTTCGCCGCTCATCCATCTTTGTAATCATCTCATCCGTGATCCATGGTTTCCTAGTCCTTTTAGCGTTAACGGTTCCAATATTGTCTTTTGCGGCTTTAGACAACCCTTTTTTGATCATTTCCCATTTTTCTTCGATAGTAATAAGCCCTTTACCATCCTCCATTATTTTCTCTACCGCCTGTTTGTATTCCTTCCTTTTCAACCCATTTAATGCTTCTACATTCCATTTTCTAACTCGCCGCCCCTGCCTTATCTTTTTGAAACGTACGCTACATTTCATAACAACTAAATTGTGGTCTGAGTCCGCATCCGCTCCCGGAAAGCTGTGGGAATTTATCACACTATTCCTAAACCTGTGTCTAACCAGGATATAATCTAGCTGATATCTTCCTGAGTCACCTGGCATTTTCCATGTATACCTGCGTCTTTTGTGGTGTCTAAACCAAGTGTTGGTGATGACTAACCCCTGTCTCCTGCAGAACTCAACTGCTTTCTCCCCGCGGTCATTCCTCGTACCTAAACCGTAGTCGCCCACCTCATCACCATCTTCCTTCCTACCTTCCTTCGCCTACCGTCGCATTCCAATCCCCCATCACTATCAAATGTTTCCCTGCTGGAACACACGCGATCATGTTCTCTAACTGATCGTATATCTTATCGACCTCTTCTTCCTTATGGTTGCTCGGTGGCATGTATACCTGAATAATAACTAAGTTCGTCGGTTCTGCTTTTATCTCCACTAGTAGTATTCTATCCGTTACCTGCTCTATGTTGACTACGCTTCTTCCTACCTCTTCATTTAATACTATGGCAACCCCTCGTTGGCTCTCGTCCCCACCGCTGTATATTATTCTATACTTATCACTCCAGTAATCCCCGCTATCTTTCCATCTCACCTCGCATAGACCTAAAATATCTATATTTCCCCTTTCCATCTCTCGCTTAACATTCTCCAATTTCCCTGTCCTCATCATCGTCCTAACATTCCACGTTCCTATTCTAACTAATTTTGTCTTCTTCTCCTGCGTCTTCTGTCCTGCTGCTGCTGGTTTTCCCTTGCAAGGGTTTCGTGGGATGACGACCGCGGAAGCCTTGCCTCCCCCGCTGCCGGGCACGACACACGGCCGATTGGGCCGAGCCCCGTGGTTGCCAGGACTCAAATTATTTCTATTGTCCATCATATTTTTCTAGGGAATGATAATTGAGGTGGTTTCCCGTTGCCTTCCTCAATAGTGTTTTTGACGTTACACCATCACTTACTGGCCGCCCCACTGGGGTCAGACGCCATTGCAGCCGCCTCACTGAGGAACAGACGCTGCGTGGACTACCTTTCGTCTGGCTCCTAACCTTCGACCTATCTGGCATGGGTGACCCTACCAGGAGCAATAATTATTACTCCCGCCAGCACAGCTCTAGGGGTCATCGGAACGCACAAGCCCTTCCACCACGTCAAGGTTGTAGTCCGGGGAGGGATATATATATATATATATATATATATATATATATATATATATATATATATATATATATATTTATTTATTTATTTATTTATATATAAATATATTAATGGGTCGCGGTAGTCCAGGGGAAAGACACTTTCCCCCCTTCCCTGATGTGTGAATGTCACACGTCATCGGGCTTAGTACTGGGTGAACTCTAATATCACCTACCAAATCGTCCTTCGGGTTGATTACTGTGTTTATTGCTTATATGTGTGTGTGGTGTGTGTGCATATATATATATATATATATATATATATATATATATATATATATATATATATATATATATATATATATACACTTCTTATAATTCATTCTCGTTCGTCCTTCATATGTGCTCCTATCCCTTTTCCTTATATCTATTTCTATATATACATAGATACATACATACAAACATTTATACTACATATAAAGGTGTTGACCCCAAAAATAATTCGGATGCTTTTTTTCACGCCGGAACGGATGCCTGGAATGGGGTGTTTTTAAGCAGCAAGTGTGGTGACAGGTATTGGACAAACAAAATTACCCTCGTCAGGTGTCTGCAAGCCGTTGCAGTACGCGGATGGCCGCTAGATAGGATCCCTATTCAAAGGCTCAAGGGTTCCATGAATCAATGATACGCGATAAAACTTCGTATTAAGCTTGAAAAATCGGATTCGGAGATCAAACCTATGGTTAAGGATGCTTACGGAGATCAATTATTGTCTCAAGGTACGGTTTTCAGCTGGGAGAGCAGAGAGCAGGTTGGCGATAGAAACACGTCCTTCATCGACACAGTGCGGAGAGACTTTGAAAAAAATGAGAGATGTGCTCAATTTTGATTTACGCCTGAGGGTCAGAATGTGAGCAGAAGAGATTATAACTTCACAGGGCATTGCATTCTAAGAAGAGGTTAGACTAAAGAAAAGTGTGTGTCAATATGTTCACCAAGGTACTGTCGGAAGATCAAAGTGGCTCTCGTGATCTATTGGACGCTGACAAAGCCGTCCCACAGCACGGATGTTGCACCGTCGGATTTCTTCCATTTACAATGAATGAAAAGGAGTTGAAAGGCAACCATTTTGGGAGGATGGCCGATTAATGTCAAAGGGACCTACGAGGTGCCTGAATGAGAATCCCATCGACTCGTAGATCCCTAGAAGCGTATCGCGGCGAATAGCAGGGGCGCTGGCATTGGTATGTCTATGGACAGGGGTGCTATTTTGAATAATTATACATATTTGTACTTTGATCAGCAACACACTGTTTTCCTCGGATTAATTCTAATTATTTTTGGGACGGACCCTATACATCCAAATGAATACGCTTTCATCGTTTAGCAGGTTTTCTTGTTTGGATATGTACTTAGCTCCTCTTCTTCTTCTAGCATTGTGACCCGTTCAACGCATTGCTACTTAATGCTAGGAAATTGGTAGGCTCCCTTCCTTATTATCGTTAAGCCTTACCCTTATCTGACAGGTAAAAGGTCCGTGTTTTGATTCCCGGAAAATACTTTTTTTCCCTGATTGGAATCGGAACCGGTCTACCTTCCCCAATAGTGCACTAATTAATGTGCTCGTTCATATGTGATTTTATCTCTTTTCCCTAATTTTTATATCCGAGCAAATATGTTGCAACGGTTTCGCGAGTCATTCGTTTTTGTTTGAATTAATTGGCTAAAAAATCAATGATGATAACGTACCACAGAAGCCATATTTCTTCCAGGAGAAAAATGACACCATGGTTTCAGTGGCTTGAATCATGAAGTTCGAAAGAATCCTTAACATTTAGGAAGGTCGGGAATGAGTCAGGTCTTTTGATGAAGACAAACAATTCAATAAATACGTTATCCACTCAACTATGGCGTCATACTGAAAAGCAGCCATTTCAAGATCTTAATTTAAACCTTCAACTGTTGGAATGTCTCACAATAAAATTCTATTAAACTAATCAAGGCCGTCTACACTATGTGTACATTCCTATGCATATAATTTTGCATTATAATGCGACAGTTTCAAAGTGTAAACATCATTCGCCTTGACCTGAAGCCAGGCCAAGGCGAATGACTTAAACATTTTTAAAATGTTGCATTGCAATGCGCATTAGCGGATGACCCCATTGAAAGTTACTGTCGCGGTATTTCCCGCAGTTTCTCTCCAAAATTTTCCAGTTTTGCAACATATAGAACCCATGAAATACAAAATTTGTTTGAAGAGTGTACAAGTCTCCTTTCAGATTGCATTGTTTCTTCCGGGAAAAGTCCAAAGTATCGCTCCCATTCATCAGAAATGTCAAATTATATGAAACAGTGAATACGTATAAAATAGTTCAACGACTGGCTTGAGTAAGCACCATTCAGGTATGCAGCAAAACGACATCTAGTAGAGAAAGGGCACAGCTCTTCAGGTTTCATCGTATTTCTTTTGCACAAAGGAGAGTAGTTTTTGCAACGGCACAAGTACGCATTATCATGAATTTTTACTTAATTAATTCATGCAAAATAGGTCAAGCTTAAAAGGCGTTGCTCCATTATAAAAAGGCAAGTCCCTTGAATAAATATGACAAGACCGCAAAAAAGGAAGCAGTTTATAGAAAATATTCTCGTGGAGTTTGCAATTGTATAAATCAGAAAATTGGTGCAGTGAAAGAGAAGACCAAAGGAAAATGGAAGAATTCTAAATCTGGACCTGGAGGCAACTGCAGAAAGACTTAATGTTCAGACAAAATGAGGAAATAAGAAGTGAAAATAGGGAAGAATGGAAGACCCTCCCGAGCGACAAAAGTAAAAGAAGAACAAGACGTATTGGACACATCGAGAGACAACGAATTGGTTTGGAAAATTTGATGCATTACCTAAGTTGCCTGCTGGTAAAGTCATTTCCCTGAGCTAAATATATCCGAGTGAAAATTAGAAATAGAATTGCCACTTGGAAAGGAAAGAAACAAATGGAAATGCAGAGGGGTGGACTGCAGAAGATACTTCATGGTACAGGATATTTATCACATGAAATAGAAAAGAATGAATGAGCGCCAACTACCAATGTTCGGATTAAAGAACTGAATGATAGCAATGTCAATCTAATTGTTTTAAGGTTAACAGCATCTATATAAAGGAAGAATATGAATTATATAATGTTTGATTGAATACATAATGTTCGTTCATATGTATATAAATATGTTTCTTGTTGCAGTGATGGATTCTCGTACTTGGGTAAATTCTGTGATCCATTCTTTTTGTTGCCAATAACATATAATGTTTGTTATTGTTACCAACAAAATGAAATGTGAGCCCATAGTACTTTTACCTACGCGCTGATTTTATAATGATGGGTTTCAGCGAAATCTCTCGAATGTCATGTTACAAATTAAGTAATCAATATTGCAACCATATTAAGCTAACCTCTGCCTTGTTCTCGCTTTTTCTTTTGATGCATCACCTGGTATGCTTTAGGAAATTTTGACTATTTTATTATCCATTGCACATGTCTTTTACATTCCTGAGAGAAAATGATGCATTTAGGTTCATAACTATCACGCATTTTGGTTTATTTTTTGCAATTTGTCTTTTTTGCTGAGAGATAAACATAATCTACCACCGGATAATTCAATGTAAATCCGACTAAGCACGTCAATTTCAATTCTTCCGTAATCGTCAGGTGAATTTCTCATATTTATTGAGCCTTATTATTTTCTATTTTTTTTTAATTCCTTATGCTTTGTTGCGTTACCTCGACCGTTGATACTAAGTCGCCTGCTGGCCAAATCTTCTCCCTCGGCGAACACTTGACTGCTTTATTCTGTTTACCGGCCAGAGCACTTTGTTGTTCTGATCTGCCATTAAGACTTTTATAAATCCACATATTGCATGCCAAGAACTAAACTGACCCTCAAATGCCTAGCACGTAACATCTAATCCACAATGTAAATGCACCCTTTTATAGCTGCAAATTGCAATAGGCAGAGTATTTAAATTTTCATAAAGCTCATAATGGAGAAATTACCGGTTTTTAACCCAAATGGGGCACGGCTAAGGCAAATAGATTCATACAAAACTTTATTTCTCTAGTTTGGAAACCCCTTTTATGGGGCTAAGGGTAAAAACATGCCATATATATTTAATGAATTTAATAAAGTCCAGGTAATTACAGACGCTGATTATGGATGTACATAGAACTCAAGCTAACTCTGAAAGCCTCCACGATGGCGTATGGTATGTGGTCTCATGTCTCCAGGCATCAGCGCCTACTTGATGGGCTGTAAAATTATATTTCCTACTGATGTGGTCTCGTAAAGTGCAAGAGAAGAATGAATTCTTGTCACACTCGATTCTGCACTCAATTCCCCGGATTTAACATCTTTCACTGTGGTCTAGCAAAATTAATAAATTGCTTGCGGCGATAGGATTATTCCTTCCTAGTCAGAATTAATCTCGACTGATTTCTATGAACACTTTTACACGTGTAAGTCACGGCTGTGGTCTTAATTTTCCAAATTTCCCGCAACTAAGACCTTTCCCGAAGAATGAAATTAATTGTTCATATAGAATAATCTCCAAAACAGTGAAAAGCAGCAATATGCGAGGACAACAGAACAAGAAGTATGAATTTGCATGAGGTTAAATGGTTCTTAAGATTAATAATAAGAGGATGGAAAGAAGGGCAAATGATTACTTAGCGGATGATCAGTTTCGGTTCAGGAAGTGGAGAGGCACACATTATGACAGCAGCATTAAGCTTATTAATGGAGAGGAACATAGGATACAATCAGGATATACATATTTGTCTGTTTCATAGATTTCGAAAATACGTCTGATAAGAGTAAATTGGTTGGCATTAATTAATGAATTGCACAAATTAGGAGTAAATATTAGGAATAGGAAGCTTGTTCGCAGAATGTACATGCTGCGAGTAAGTCTCTTAACACATTTATGCACATAGAGTGCTCAGGTGCGAGTGGAGGATGGAGAGTCGGGATGGGCAGTGTTAAGAAGAAGCGTAAGACAGGGATGCCCTCCCTTGCTGTTACACATTTTTGTGAAGAAAATGTTTGAAGGAGGCATAGGAAAAACCAAAGGTAGGAATCAGTGGAGCTTTGATAAAAAATTAGGGTTTGCATATGACAAAGTTTTAGTTTACTAGTCGGCCAAGGGGTTGCAAACGTTGCTGAGATTATTTGAAAGTCAGTGTAATAGGAATGGAATAAGAATCAAAGGTTATGCGGTTAGCGAGAATAATAAATGCTAAGTTGAATATTTAAATAGAACAATACAACAATTCCGGATTGTAAAAAGCATTCGCCTGCACCGTGATTCGAACTCGGATGCAACGTCCGGCCTAGCTGAGTGCTTCAGCCAGTTAATCTACCGAGGCGTCCTTCATCTCCGGAATTTCGGGGGCCTTAAAGGAACAAGATGTTGTGACGAAATACCGGACATACATTGTCACAGGCATTCGTAGTCCACGAGTGGCGCCACAGTCCACGAGGTTAAAGCCAACTTTAAACCCTAGGCGGTTTTTAACTTTGACAAATTCCAAGAAACTGCGGGAGATGCACATTTAGTGGACGACTCAGTTAAAAGTTACTTTCGCATCATCTACAGCAGTTTCTTAGAATTAAAATATGATTTCACAAACTAAAACAAGTGGAAAAGTTTTTTACTTATCTAGGAAGTGTTCTAGACCAAAGTGGTCAGAGTAGTCCAGGCATAGGACGAATAATTGCGTTAGGTAAGGAAGCTTTCACAAGGAGGTGGGAATTAATTGATCTCTGCAACCTTGCGTAAGGAGGTTAAGAAAAGACTCGTCATAACACTAATATGGGGCGTACTTTTATTCGGTCGATGGTCATTGAAGCAGGGTGATAGGCGTAGATTGGAGGCTTTTGAAATGTGGGTGTGGAGAAGGATGGAGAAGATGAAGTGGACAGAAAGGAAAACACACGAGGAAGTCCTAGACATAGTAAGGGAGGAAAGAGGGTTGTTGGGAGAAGTCCAAAGGAGACAGGAAAGATTGATTCATAGCGTTTTGAGGTGGGATAGAAGGAAGAACGTTGGGCAAGATAGGAAGGGGAGGGAAAAAGAGTGGCGTGCTGGACGGAAAGAGGGTGGAAGGATGTATGCGGAATTGAAGAGGGGGGTACTGTAGAGCCCGATTTCAAGTTACGTATGTTTTGGTTGGGAGATTGAAGAAAGGTATTGATGCACAATTGTTTATGCAGTGTCCACCCAAATCCTATTCTAACTGGTCGAATACCAATAACTATTATTATAACGCATGATCTCGAAAAGTGAAGCTATTGTTTAAATCCTGTTTTATTCCACAACAAAACCCTGCGGTGGAGAGTGGGACGCTATTGTTTGTAATCTGTTTTGTTCCACAACGCATACTTTTGCGAAGGGCCTTGAACACTCGACGCTTAATCAAGGTAACGTGTATCAGCTGCGTAAAAACATTCCGTTTTAATTGGCTCATTCGATTATTTTTCCTCTTGTATCATATTTCCCATGATGATGCTTTGCACATGCTCCCAACAAAGGTTCCCCTTGCAACAATGCAACAATTTCAGAGTGTAAAAATCCTTCGCATTGACCGGGATTTGAGCCCGGATCCCTCGATGTCCGGGTTCCGGGTCGAGGGATCCGGGTTTGAATCCCGGTCAAGGCGAATGATTTTTACAATCTGAAATTGTTGCATTGAAATGCATATTGACGGATGACTCAGTTAAAAGTTAAGGTTGCGGAATCTCCCGTAGGTTCTTAGAAGTTTCCCCATGTTAAGTCACATAGAAATTTAAGTCCTATGTACTTCCCTAAGTCCCTCAATCTAGTTATAACTCTCCGAGTCTACGCATATAGAGTTCCAAAGTGTCCTAATCTCCGAATTCTATTACGGCACACATATTCAGATTTAATTGGAGATATTTCTTTTAACGTCACGCATTTATATTCTTGAGATAGGTAGAAAAAGACTCGCAGTCTGCATTTTAACTTATGCTGGGATAGGAGATCTTATCGTCGTCGAATAATCTGACTTTGCCGGTTACCTTACAATTAATGTAACTCATGTAAGTAATAAAAAAATATATCAATCGTAGAAATAGTGGGTGAAAAAAATGGGACATTTTACCAAGGTGTTTTTCGTTCATATTTATTTCCCTGACCACCATCGTACAATTAAATACCACCATAAACGGAATTTTTCAATTTTGTTGCAATCGTGTCGTACGTGTAAGTATGCAGTCTTCGCTTCAGCCATTTAAAAATGCTCTCCAAAGATAGACCCCCCAAATGATTTCCCTAGCTGATGCGTCCGCATTGAAAATAGTACCGGAGTGATAACCGCGCACTTGCAGTAATGTCAGGGACATAATCCATAATCACCTGATCCGAGTTGATTTCATCGCCGCGGCAGATTACGCGGGGCTGGGACGGGCACCGCACGGGCGGGCCGCGGCCGCCAACATTCCCGAGGATGGCACACGCAACTCTCGCCTTAATCTCTACCCGTGGGCAATCCGATGTTCTCCATGAATCACTTCATTATGCGGCTCCCCTTACGGAAACTCCTTACCAAGTAAATCAAGGCGCGCCTTTAAGTAAAACACGATTTTTCTCGAAAGTAAGATTAGCTTGCACGCTTATGAAAGGCGTGCATCTAACCAAATACACGATCTTGGCAGGGATTGCATGAGAAAAACGCAGCCCTCCAAATTTCAGCTTAAATACCGCTACCTAATGTGCGTCTGGAGAATGGCCAATCACATTCCATATATTATCATTAACTTAGTATATTCAATTAATAAGTCAAATTACCTACGGAGATGAAAAATCTTCTTCAAGTGAACAGCCTAGAAAGAAAGTACCCCAGTAAAGTTGAGCCATTTCGTATTTTTGATACCCTTGAAGCCACTGGTATTTGGCACTAAGAATGCTTATCTCCGATGAATTCCATTAGAAAGAATTTCAGCATCTTAAATTCGTAAATGGGTTTGCAAATCGATCGCCGCTGGGGATTCTCCGCAAAAAAATTGAATGCAGGGATATTTTGCTTAAGTACATCGGCCGACTCACTTAATGGGTAGAATCCCTCTTTTTAAGCTAAATCAGCTATAAAAATTGAAGATTGAAATTTTTCTCGACTTCCTCGCACAAATCAACAGTCCAGAATTCAAATACTAAGAATAAATTACGAACAGTTATTACAACATATAAGTTGTAAATACCGAAAATATCCAAAAATATGGTGGAAATTTCGGAAAATTTCTTTGAAAATACAACGCTTGGATAACACTCGATGTGAAATTGATATTTCTCGAGGATTTTGAGGCCTTTCAAAGGAGCTAGCCATTCATACAACTCCGTGGTGCACAATGGCGACCCCTTCGGATAGAATGCAAGACAGGTGGTGATCCACCTTAAGAGAGCACTAAGATTTGGAAAATAAACATATTTAATATAAATTAACCGAGGAATGTTTCACATCATGCAATAACGTCGATGATAATGTTGAGGTTGTCACTTCTAGAATTATGTATTAACGCAATTTGGCATCCTGGCCGAAAAAAATAAGCCGAAATCCCTTTCATGCCTTGTGTTGAAAATATATAACAATTCTCTTCTTTAATGATAAAGGTTTTGCATAGGAATTTGGCATCCGTTCATCAATACGAAAATAATAGCGCCGGTGGGTTGCACAATATCGTCATATACCTTGCCATCATGCCGAAAAGAACGAGCGAAGAAGTAATATCGTTACCTAGACTCAAAATAGATTAAAAATTCTATATGCCATGTATTCTGTCAATGTTTACCACTTCTACTGAAATTACAAGTTCCTTAGCAATTACTCCCGGACGACAGCCGCCAATGAATGGCTATTTTATGTACTAGACTTCCATCGCCAATGAATTGACGGAAATACTCCTCTAATGCGTCGTGGTTCCTCTAATAATACGTGTATCTCACGGACGATATCACTAGCGTAGCAAAATGAGAAAACGACGAAGGATTTCACCACACTCGGGCATTTAAAATCCTCTCGCTGACCACACATTAACCTCAACATCGACGTTCGACCAAGTTCACGAGTGCAGATACACCGAAATGAAAACACGACACACTTACGTCCGCGTTGTCCATCATTCCGAATCGAAGTCGTGCGACGCTGCGGCGTCCTCGACGGCGGGAGATCCCTCAGCGGCCGCCGCGACATGTGGCGAAGGGCGATCGCTCGCTCACCGCCGCGCCGGCCCGAGCGCCGGTGGTGGCAACGGCCGGCGTCCACACGACCGGACGCCCTTGCTGCCGGCCTTCCTCGCGATGAGTCCGCCGCCCTGGTAAAATTTTCAATCCCACCGCTCCACGGAAGAGAGAATCTTCCTTCTCCTACGGCTTGA
Source organism: Hetaerina americana (assembly GCF_022747635.1). Lineage (NCBI taxonomy): Eukaryota > Metazoa > Arthropoda > Insecta > Odonata > Calopterygidae > Hetaerina > Hetaerina americana. The sequence goes on from NW_027286886.1 coordinate 1,818,712, forward strand.
AGACGGTGTTTTGTCACCGCTCTTCTTTCGAAGAACACTCACTCGGGGCACAGGGGGGGGGGAAGGATGGGAAGGAGGGGGTGTCTCGCGTTCGTATTCGTATCACCAATTGCGGAATATTTTACGGGCTGAAAACTAGGTTTAAAATTTTGGGGAAACACTCCGGGTGCAACACTTGTTCTTCCAGCAGCTCCTCGAGTCGGGGGTGGGGCCAGGGGTCGGAACCCACAAGCTCTGGGACGGCTGGCTCTCTGGCTCGAAACGGCCCGTCAAAAGCGTCCCGACGCGCCGCCGCCGGTGAGTAGTTGGCCGCCGCTCTGGAGGAACTCTCTCGCCATCGCACCCCTCCCCACCCCACCGGATACCTTCCCTCCTGCCGCCACCCCCCCCCCCCCCCATCGATCCCCCCCTTCCCGGGGCGGTCGGTCGGCCCGCCCAGCACACCGCACCCCTGCCAAAGGCCGCCCCCACCTCATCCCGCATCAGTCCCCGCGGGACCCCCTCCCCCCGGCGCACACTCACGGAATGGTACGGTGCGTCGGAGGCGTGATGTCACCGTCGACCAATGGGAGCGCTTGGCGCGTGCATTCTCTCCCCTCCCACCGTGAGGCGCTCGGCCGATGGGGCGGGAAGGAACTCGGCGAGGGGAAATCACGGGGGAGGGGGGATTTATGTTTGTGTTTGTCTGCGAGTACGTGTGTGTATGTGTGCGTGTGTGTGAAGGGGACGCCACTTCCCCTCCCGCCTTCATTAACCCGCCTCCCCGCCCCGCACTCCCTCCCCCAGGAGTAGCGACACGCGGCCGCGCGCGCGCTCCTCGCTCCCGCCCCCTCCTGAACCCTCCCGCTCCGCCCCTCCATTCCGCCCCCTGCTCTGCGGCCGCCCGAGCGCTCTCGGCCATTGAAGAAGTCTCGACCGCCGGGCGTACAAAAGGCAGCAGCCAGCTGTACGACCTTACGAGCCCCGGCGAGTAGGGGGGGTTGGAGAGGGGGGGTTCATTGAGGATCGCATGGGAGTGTCCGATTGTGGTCGAATCGGGGTGGACGGAGGGGAGAAGCAGGGGGGGGCGTGGTCGAGTGGGGGGGGGGCACTGCTGCTCTACTATCCTCTCTCCGTCGCTTTGGAGAGGGGGGGAAGGGGCAGTGTCGGGGCGCTGGGTCCGGTATCGCGGTCTCCATCCAGCGGCCAACGGCGCACGTTCGATGTCACGCACGGGCGGGGGCGCCCGCCGCGCCGGGCCACTTGTTGGCCGGCGGTCGGTCGGTCGTGTGTCCGCGCCGGGGGCTTGAGGGCGTGCGGCCTGCTGCGCGGAGGTGGAGGCCGCAGGGAAACACGGCGGCAGGATGCGTGCCTGCCTGCTTCCGGTGCAACTTTGTTTAGAGTGATTGTTTATTAGTGCCTCCCTAGTGACCACAAAATGTGCATTCATGGAAATCAGGTGTAAAAAATAAAGAATGCACATATGTAGGGAAACAGTTAGGTTTATGATTGTGCTTATTGTTTTTACACATTTAGTTTACCAAATGTTATACCCGAGTCACTCGGGGAATTTTGAAGGTCGGGGATTCGAAAAGATATTAAATAGGTCAACCACCGCGCCGTATCCCCCTCTAACCATTGGCAGATTAATGAGAAAAATCAACATCTTTTGCCATCTTCACAACCAGAGGACAAGTGCGGGAGTTATATCAGATTTCAGGAAAACAAGCATTTGCAAAATGGATTTACTGCAATAATTGGGGAATATGTGTGATTTTATAGTTGGTTAGTTACAAAGACGGGTTGGCTTTGAATAGATGAGCCTGTCTATTAGAGTACTGAGAGATGTAGGTAACGAAGATAGTACGAGTATCTCCTGTGAACGTCAATTAAGCGTCAATAGAAATTGTAAATCCGTTTTGGAGGCTGGTTTGTTTCCCCTGTTTAAAATAATCTGCCTAAATTACGAGGAAATAATTACTTTTCGTGGGTCGCGGTAGTCCAGTGGGTAGAGCGTTGGGCCGCTGACCGGAGGGTCCCGGGTTCGATTCCCCGGCAAGGCAAGCTCCACCCAAGCTTAAGTGATTTTTCGGATACCAGGTCTTCTTGGGAAACCATAACCGGCACAGGGAAAAAAACTTGCCCCCCTACGCTGATGTGTGAATTTTCACACGCCGTATAGGGTTAGCACTGGGTGAACTCTGCCATCAACTACTAAACCGACCTTCGGATTGATTTCTGTGTTTATGATTTAATTACTTTTCCTCCAAGAGGAAGTAAACTTATATTAAAATTCTGTGGTTATATTCTGGAATCTCTTGAACTAATGTAAATATTGCATAAATATTTTGGATTATCATTGATCTAGAATTTAAGCCTAATTTTATGTTGTTTTTACACAGTATTAGGCTAATTCTGTGAGGATCGATCCAGAGACTTGTTGAAATTAAATGGTAGTAGTAATACCACATCAATTTTTTGCAAATGGGATAGGGATTCGGAAATTTTGGTTACCTTTATCACCAGCCACATCTTACCACAGATAGTTTCATGAATAACAGAAACGAAAACGCTCGCAATGTTCCACTTATTAAAGATTATATAGGTCATATAATAATGGATCCACCACATTGCACCTAAATCTGTAATTTACTCTAGTTTCATAAACTTTTGATTCTATATCTAGCTCCATTTTTGGAAAAAAATTTCTTCGCCTTTGGGCACACGTGGGCACGAACATCAACAAAACTTTTCACTGGTCTCCTTCGTCATGTCTGCTCAAATTTTAGGAGCATTAAATGAGAATTCATCTAACGGCCCAAGTTTTATTTTATAGTATTTGTTTATAATATTCGGGAAATAATTGTTCATTTAGATGGCTAATATTATCAATATAACTTGTATTACACATATTAATAAACAATTACACACACACACACATATATATATATATATAATATATATATATATATATATATATGGTTTTTTATACGAGTGATGTGGTTTTTATATAAATACGTATACAGGGTTCGTCCGGAAAATAAGTGTACTGACTCCTGGGCTGGGCGCGCCGCTCCAGGCGCGCCCAGCACCGCGCTGACGGGCTGCGATTGGAGGGGGGTATGTTGGCAAGCGACGCTGAAAAAGGCAGTCGGCTCTGAGCTGTGGTGTAGTGAGGAGCTCTGTTAACGCGAACCTCCACGCTTCGACCCACGTCACGGAACGCGATGCCGAAGTTTTTGGAGCAGCGTTATTCCATCAAATTTGCGGTAAAGCTTGGGAAATCGTCTACCGAAACTGTCGGTATGATTAACCAGGCTTACGGGGAGTCAGCCATGTCCAGAAACATGATCTTTCGGTGGCACAAGATGTTCGTGGAGGGCAGAGAAGAGGTCGACGACGAGTCTTCGAGAGGTTCCCGATGATGCCTTCGCGGGAGCGTTCCAGGAATGGGAACGCCGCTGGAACAAGTGTATCGACTCACAAGGGTCCTATTTTGAGGAATATTAGCTTAAGATATGTAAAAGTGTAATAAATTTTTTTTCCTGAGCTCAGTACACTTATTTTCCGGGCGAACCCGAAATGTACACGAACCGAAAATGTATAATGGACGTATACCCGGAAGGTGGTGAAACGGCTTATGCGTTCTGATAACTCCTACTGCTGTCCTGGTGTGTGCAACGATATTTGCTCCTAGCAGGGCCACCCATGCCAGTTAGAACGAAGAGTAATAATCAAAGCGTCTCTTCCTCAGTACGGCGGCTACAAAGGCGTCTGACCCCAGTGGGGCGGCCATGAGTGATTGTGTCACGTTACAAATACTAAGCCACCTAATTTACTTTTTTCCTAGGGTTGCATGATGTGCATTGTAAAGAAAATGAGTCCTGGCAACTTTGGGACTCGACCGAATTGCCCGTGTGTCATACTCCCTTGTGTTGTCCTCCGTCGAAGCGAGGGAGGCAAGACTTCCGTGGGAGTCATCTCACGTTATTTTTTTTCAAAACGAAAGGGAGAGTACAGAAGATGTAGAGAATTAGTTAGATTTAAGACTTCTAATGTTTGGACGATGTTAAGGGCAGGAAAATTAGAGAGTGCAGAGCTACAGTTAGAGAGAGAAAATGTAGATGTTATAGCTCAGTGTGAGGTGAGATGGAAGGATAGCGGTTATACCTGCACTGATAGTTGTAGAATCGTGCATGGCGAAGGAGAAGAGTTCCAGCGAGGGTTGGGTATAATATTGAATGAAAAGTTTGGAATAAACTTGGTCAACATAGAGCACAAGACTGTTGGAGAGTTATCAGTTGTGTTAAAAGTTGAAAAAACGAACTTGGTCATTGTTCAGGGATGCTAGTTACAAATAAATTATGGAGAGGAAGAAGTCGATAGGGTATACGATCAGTTAGACATACTATACATGTAATCGCGTGAGTCCCACGAAGAAACATTTGAATAGTGATTGGATTAGATTGGGGATTGAAACGCCACGCTAGGGGAAGGAAGAAATGAGGGAGAGTTACGGAATTGCGGTTTAGAAAAAAGGAATAACCGCGGGGGTAAAAGCAATGGAGTTTTGCTGAAGGTTTAATTATCTCGTTAACTTAGATTAAGCACCACACAAGGCATGTAAGTAGGTAAAAATGGAAAGTGTTCGGGAATACTGGTAGATATCATTTAGACTACTTTACGGTTAGACATAAATTTAGAAACAGCATGATCAATTCACATAGACAGCAGAGAAAGGATACGGTTTCGGACAATAATTTAGAAATTAGCAATTGTAGCGTCGAATTTGAAAAGGCAGCAGGACAGAGGGCCAAGGAAATAAAATATGGAAGCATTAACAGGAGCGAAAGACAATAAAGAATTTTTCAACAGGGTTTAGAGAAAATTATGGCTATGGGCACGGAGCTGGGTACTAGGCAGAAAAAGGGGAACAAATAAATTTACGGATATCGAACGCCGCAAACGAAACTATTATAAAGGTAAACAGAATACGGATAAAGAAACCGTAGATTACGAACGAGATTATTAGAAAAATAGGCAATATAACGAAATGGAAGAGTATAAATACGGAAGTAAGGTGAGAGGAAATATAATGAGTTAAATAATAAACTGAGGCAGATAAAAAATATCCAGAGAAGCGGAGTTGGGCGCGAGGTGAAAAGGATGTGGACATTGTGGACCTCTTAAGGTATTTTGAAAAAGTTAGTCCTACCGAATAGTTTTTCAAACATTTTATTCAAATTTCAAAAACAAAAAATCGTCCTGACTCATAAATCTAGGTCTCCACAAAAAAAAGTTAAAAAGAATAACTTGCGAAATAGCATGAAATAGCAATAAGTTTAGGATCTCCAGCCGAGTTTTCTGAGAGAATACTAAACTTAGAGGGAATGAAGGAAAGAAGAATAACGGAACTGTAAATATGCAGTAATCTACTAGCAGTGGTATTTAGGGGAGGCGACCGACAGCTGAGGTCATTTGCGCCTTAGGGGATGGACAGGAAAGGATGAATGGTGGAGAGAAACCCGGCGTCGGCATTAGCCTACTCTCTACGAAAAGCGCCAAGGGGTCCGCAGCTTAACGTCCCATCCGACAATTCCAGTAAAAATGATACTGTCAATCACTCATCATCTCTACTGGCCTTGAGAAAAAAGTATAATAACACCCGTTTGCAAAGACCAGGACCAGGTTCCAGGACTGACAAAAAATTAATGACCCCTTTTAACCCTTTTGAACCAACCTTCCATTTAAAAAATCATGGAAGGTTTCAAGAGTCAAATATGGTTGGATTTCTTGAATAAGTAATAATATCAAGATTAGAAATAATTTTCCTAATATTAAAGTAGCTGTACAGGATATTGATCAATTTTTAAACAATAAGAAAATATACGATAGAGTTTAACACAGTAATATCGTTTGTAGAGAATTCGAAATATTTTGATAACAATAGATCATAATGTACTGTTAATAATTCATGTCATTCCATTCCGTCCATATTTTTTCCGAATCATTTTAAGATAGAAATAAATTAAAGTCAGTAATCTATACAATGATAATAATTTATAAATTGGAGCACGAAACCTTTGCTAAAAGATATATTATTGCAGATTTATTTGCACAACTTCCTACTTAACCTTACCCATAGTTTTAACTACCTCATACTGGGACTGATTTTAAAACTATAACTACTGAGGGTATTTATTGGACAAAATATTACTCTTGGCGTCATAATCATGAAATTAAACTTACATTAATATACAATCAAGTTCACTACATTATTAGATTTTTAAGTATAAATTTGGTCGAGATGATGAATTCCGCCATGGTCAAGAGTACATTTATTGTATGATGTGATACGGAAATTGAAAGACGCAAACGAAACTACAGGAGTTGTTAACAGGCTATGAACAGGGAAACCATGTGTTCAGTAGATTTCGAAAAAGCGGCTGATGGAGGATCAGGTCGAATCAAAAATTGTATTGCTGAAAATTGGAGTAGATTCGGTGGCTACGAGACTTATCCGCAAACTGTACATACTCGTATCCTATACGATCGGACAGCTCCTGGGCGAGTGGGGGATGGAGAATCCCGATGGGCATTGTTAAGAAGAAGAGTAAAACAGAGGTGTCCAGTATCACCTGTTCTATTCATCGTGTATGCAAACGAAATGGGGAAAAGGCTTCGGAATAGCTCGAGGTAGAAATTAATGCCAGTAGGCAATTAATAAAATCGTAAAGACTTAAGGATGAACGAGGTTTAGTTTCTCAGTCAGCCAAGGGTTAGGAAGTTTAGCTGAGTGAATTGGAAATTCAGTGCGAAATAAATCGGATGAGAGTTAATGTAAATGAAGCAAAGGTTTTGCAGTTTTCCGAAAAGAGAAAGGTAAAGTGAAACGCTAATATGTATGGGGGAGCAAACACTAGAGAAGGTTGAACAGTTGACGTAACTCGGTAGTGTTTTGGACCAAAATGGACAAAGAAGTAAGGAAATATGTATACAGAAGACTGGCCTTAATAAGAAGAAGGGAATTGATGCCAGGGGCTGATTGAGTAAAGATGTTAGGAAAAGGCTTGTTAAAACTTTGATATGGTGCATGGAGCGTAGTTTATTACCGCACTGAAATATGGTCATTGAAGCAGAATGATAGGCACCTTATTGGAGCCTTTAGAAAATAGGGTGTGGAGAAAATACGTGAATCCACACACACATACATACATGTATATATATATAACGCTCTTCAGCGACGCACAAACATATAAAAACGCAGATGTAGATTTTTAAAACATAGAAACACATAGAAAGGACACTCACATATGTTGTTTTGACGTTTCGACGGCTAGGCCGTCGTCTTCACAAACTGATTCTGAATACGACGGCCGAGCCGTCGAAACGTCGACACAACATATAGTATGTGAGTGTCCTTTCTTTGTGTTTCTATGGTTTAAAAATCTACATCTGTGTATATATATATATATATACACACACATATATATATATATATATATATATATATATATATATATATATATATATATATATATATATATATATATATATATGGTCGCGGTAGTCCAGGGGGTAGAGCGTTGGACTGCTGATCGGAGGGTCCCGGGATCGAGTCCCGGGCAAGGCACTCTGGGCACCTGCAGCTCCACCCAAGCTTTGGACGGCACAATAGAACACTAATAAAATAGATAATACTTAAAATCTACCTCCAACCGACCACTCACACCACATAAAAACAAGCCAACATCTGACGCAGGACTCAGCCTTTGTACCACCTATTTCCCAGGATCACACAGACTGAAAACCTTTCTAAAAGAACTGCTTCCCATTTTACACGACAATGACGCAACATCATCCTTACTACCCCAATGCCCATCTCTCGCATACAGACGCCAATCTCAATAACCTTCTGAGACCCAGAAACCCTATGGCGCCCCCCCCTGACAAATTTCCTCATATCTTTGCTACTTATAACCACCCCCGATGTAAAAAATGTCCGCTTATCAGATCTACTCCCCTCTTCCCACATCCCCTCATTGCCCCCTCACCTCGTTGCCAAACCAAGTGATTCTCGAAAAATATTATCTATCTTTTGCCATTTAAGTAATTGTGCATAGGCGAATTCATTACCCCTTTATCCATTCGAATGAACAATCACCGGTACTCCTATCACTCTGGCTCACTATCTTCTCTTCCTATCCATTCACACGCGAATTCCCACAATCTTTCATTCGACCAGTGCTCTTACCATCCTAGAATCCCTACCCGATTCAGCCGCCAGTATAGAGGTGAGAACTCGAGAATCTGCGTATGTACTAGCTTTCCGATATTTCAAAATTCCCACCCTTAACCGCCATAATTAATTTCCCTCCCATAATTCCCTCAACTCCCCTCCCCCCGCCAAACCCCAAACTACTCTCGGAAAATGTTCAGTCTTACTAGATGAAGGCCTCGGAGAAGGCCGAAGAGTCAAACAATCTACAATGTGAGTGTCCTTTTAAATATTTTCTATTTTATTAAGGTTCTATTGTGTCGTCCAAATGTTATATTACACTTGTGAGTGCTTAAACATCATCGATATGTATATATATATATATATATATATATATATATATATATATATATATATATATATATATATATATGTATATATATATTTTTTTTAAGGTAATCTACCGGTTAAGGTAGGTTTTTGGATGGAAACAACTACCAAACAAATACTTTATTACTCCTAACAAAAAACAAAATCCATCATCCTACTCTATATCAGGTCCCTCTTCATCTCTGAGTACTTTCTTCCTCCCTTCATCCCGTCCAACATCCCTATCCTGTTCCTTCCCTTTCCTCTTTTGCCCAACATTCTACCCTCTATCAAAGTCTTCAACATCCCACTGCCGGTCAACACCCCCTTCATCCACTTTTCCTGCCTCCATAGGATTGCTCCCAACAAACCCCTCTCCTCGCCCACCATACCAAGTACTTCCTCATTTGTTTTCCTCTCTGTCCATTTCACCTTCTCCATTCTTCTCCACACCCACATTTCAAAAGCCTCCAATCTACGTCTATCCTCCTGCTTCAATGACCACGTTTCCGCACCGTACATAGCTACGCTCCATATCAAAGTTTTTATGAGTCTTTTCTTAACATCCTTACTCAAAGTCCCTGTCATCAACTCCCTCCTCCTTGTGAAAGCCTCTTTGCCTAGCGCAATTCTTCTCCTTACGTCCCTACTACTTTGACCGTGTTGGTCCAAGACACTACCAAGATATGTAAACTGTTATACCAGCTCTAGTTTTTGCCCTCCTATTTTAATGTTAAGCTTGCCCTTTTTCTTTCTAGAAAATCGCATAACCTTTTTTTTATTAATATTGATTCTCATCCCATACCTGTCGCACTGAATTTCCAATTCACTAAGCAATACTTGCAGCCCCTTGGCTGACTGAAAACTAAAGCTTGGTCATCAGCGAACCTAACTGATTTTACGAATTCCCCGCCCACTTTCATTCCTACCTCCAGTTCTTCCCATGCCTTTTTAATCATTTCCTCTGCATACAGGTTGAACAGCAACGGTGATAATGGGCAACCCTGCCTTACACCTCTTCCTAACACTGCCCAACCTGACTCCCCGTTCCCAACCCGCACCTGAGCAGTCTGGGACATGTACAGGTTGCGGATTAGCCTCCTTTCCCTCCAATCTATTCCTATTTTCTGCAGAATACTCATTAGTTTTTCCCAATTCACTCTACCAAACGCTTTTTCGAAATCTACGAAATAGGCAAATACCTCCTGATTGTGTTCTATATTCCTCTCGATTAATAATCTCATTACTGCAATGGCATCACGCGTACCTCTCCCCTTCCTAAACCCAAACTGATCATCCCCTAAGTTATCATTTGCCCTACTCTCTATCCTTTTGTTTAGGATCATAAGAACAACTTTAGCTGCGTGGGATATCAAACTAATTGTCCTATAGTCCTCACATGACGTGGCCTTTACCTCTTTCGAAATAGGAACTGAAACTGATCTCACAAAGTCTTCCGGCCAGATTCCCTCCTCATAAATGCTACGGATCAGCCCATATAGCCTCTTCCTCCCACATTTTCCTAAGCATTTTAAAAGTTCCACGGGAATGTTATCCACCCCAACAGCCTTATTTGGTTTCATCTCCCTTAATGCCCTTTCTATCTCATTGTCTAGTATGCCTGGACCTAAGCTATCTTCCTCTACGTCATTTTCTTTTTCAATGTCTAACTTTGTTGGTCTGAGTTCTTTACTATACAGTTCTTCTATATACTCCTTCCATCTCTCTTGGATCTTTCCTGCGTCAACTATTACCTTACCCGCCTTATCTCTAACTGTTAGCATAGCTCTTCCTTTCTTACTTCCCGATAAAGATTTATCTTTGCTGTACAGCGCACCGATTTCACCCTTCCTCTGCAGACTTTCAATATCCTCGCACTGCGTCTTCCACCATGCTTCTTTTGCTTTATTTGTTGCCCGCCTCAATTTATTGTTCAATTCCTTGTACTTCATTTTGCCTAATTCTGTAATTATATTCTTCCATATTCGCCGCTCATCCATCTTTGTAATCATCTCATCCGTGATCCATGGTTTCCTAGTCCTTTTAGCGTTAACGGTTCCAATAGTGTCTTTTGAGGTTTTAGACAACCCTTTCTTGATCATTTCCCATTTTTCTTCGATAGTACTAAGCCCTTTGCCATCCTCCATGATTTTCTCTACCACCTGTTTGTATTCCTTCCTTTTCAACCCATTAATGCTTCTACATTCCGTTTTCTAACTCGCCGCCCCTGCCTTATCTTTTTGAAACGGACTCGACACTTCATAACAACTAAATTGTGGTCTGAGTCCGCATCCGCTCCCGGGAAGCTGTGCGAGTTTATCACACTGTTCCTAAACCTGTGTTTAACCAGGATATAATCTAGCTGATACCTTTCTGAGTCACCTGGCATTTTCTATGTATACCTGCGTCTTTTGTGGTGTCTAAACCAAGTGTTGGTGATGACTAACCCCTGTCTCCTGCAGAACTCAACTGCTTTCTCCCCGCGGTCATTCCTCGTACCTAAACCGTAGTCGCCCACCTCAATACCATCTCTTCCTTCGCCTACCGTCGCATTCCAATCCCCCATCACTATCAAATGTTTCCCTGCAGGAACACACGCGATTACCTCCTCTAACTGATTGTATATCCTATCGACCTCTTCTTCCTTATGGTTACTCGGTGGCAAGTATACCTGAATAATAACTATGTTCGTCGGTTCTGCTTTTATCTCCACTAGTAGTATTCTATCCGTTACCTGCTCTATGTTGACTACGCTTCTTCCTACTTCTTTATTTAATACTATGGCAACCCCTCGTTGGCTCTCGTTCCCACCGCTGTATATTATTCTATACTTATCACTCCAGTAATCCCCGCTATCTTTCCATCTCACCTCGCATAGACCTAAAATATCTATATTTCCCCTTTCCATCTCTTGCTTAACATTCTCCAATTTCCCTGTCCTCAACATTGTCTTACCATTCCAAGTTCCTATTGTAACTGATTAGGTCTTGTTCTTCTGCATATTCTGCCCTGCTGTCGTCGGTTTTCGTTTGCAAAGGTTCAGTGAAATGACGACCGTGGAAGCCTTGCCTCCCCCGCTGCCGGGCCCGACACACGGCCGATTGGGCCTAGTCCCATTGTTGCCAGGACTCACACCCCCTGTATTGTCCATCATTTTATTCCTGGGAATAATAATTGAGGTGGTTTTCCGCTTCCTCAATAGTGTTTTAACGTGACACCTTCACTCAATGGCTGCCAGACTGGGGTCTAACGCCTTTACTGCCGCCTCACAGAGGAACAGACGCTGTGTGGCCTTCCTTTGTGGTTGCCAGGACTCAAAATATCTCTATTGTCCATCATATTTTTCTTGGGAATGATAATTGAGGTGGTTTCCCGTTGCCTTCCTCAATAGTGTTTTTAACGTGACACCATCACTTACTGGCCGCCCCACTGCGGTTAGACGCCATTGTAGCCGCCTCACTGAGGAACAGACGGTGCGTGGACTACCTTTCGTCTGGCCCCTAACCGTCGATCTATCTGTCATGGGTGACCCTACCAGGAATATATATATATATATATATATATATATATATATATATATATATATATATATATATATACATATATATATATATAAACCATAAACACAGTAATCAACCCGAAGGTCGGTTTGGTAGGTGATGGTAGAGTTCACCCAGTACTAAGCCCGACGGCTGGTGAAAGTCACATCAGGGTAGGGGGGCCAGTTCCTTTCCCTGTGCCGGTTATGGTTTCTCAGGAAGATCTGGTACCCAAAAAATGCCATAGCTTGGGTGGAGCTGCAGTTGCCCGGGTGCCTTACCCGGGAATCGAAACCAAAAACCTCCGGTCAGTAGTCCAACGCTCTACCCCCTGGACTACCGCGACCCACACACACACACACACACACAAATGTATATATATATATATATATATATATATATATATATATATATATATATATATATATATAAGGGGTAGAGCGATGGACTACTGACCGAAGTGCCTGGGTTCAATTTTTGGGTAAGCCTCTCTGGGCACCCTCAGCACCACCCAAGCTCTGTATTTGTGCTGATGCGTGAATATTACTCGCCATCGGGTTGCTGGTTTAACTCTACCATCAACTATAAACCGGACCTTAGGATTAATTATTGTATTTATGGTTTATGTATGTATTCTCGTACCAGCTGAATTTTAACTCGAAGCCCTCTGATCCTTTCTTAGTATTTGAATTAACTACTTGAATCTGTGGATAGGCCTGTTAGTTAAAATGTGGCGTTATAAGGGAAGAGGTTTAGGGAGAGGGAATATGGAAAGAGAAAACTCAAAGCTATAAAGGAACAAGCTCAAATTTTGGTGCCATTAGAACCTTTCATTTGTTAGCTCACAACTAATTTTTAAAAATCTGCTGGTTGCTAAAGTTTTGACATTGCTAACACTTGCTTAAAACAGGTTATATTGAGAGTATCAGTAGTATCAACGATGCTCTCCCTTCAGAATGCGTTGAAAAATCTACTTACCTTTAGTGAATCTTATCTAAGGAAATGGCGCACCAAATCTCTTCCTCAGCTTTCGCAGACGGCGAAAAAGAAAATAATCTTGCATTCCAAACTCCTGAATGACCTCTTTCCATGATAAAGAATGAAAAAAGTTGCTAATTTCTTGAATCTTTGTCTCATCAAAAATATCCTTGTAATATTGCCAACTTTTATGAGCAATGTAATTGATTACCCCCCCTTACGTTTTTGCCTTGATCTCTTATTCTTATTATGGAATCTTTATAATTTGATATACCATCTTCACACAAATTCCAAAAATGGGGGATCTCATGAAAGATTAAACATTAATCAAAGGAATCATTATCCATCGTCCTCTTTCATTCTTTTGCAACAGGCCTACGACATTTGCATAAGTTTAGAGCTCATCTTATTGATTATATGCTTTTATAGATTACTGTCGATATTATCCAGGGCATTTAAGGAAAAACAAACCTCAATGGACTACAGCCTTGACGTGATGGAACGGTTTGTGCGTTCCGATGACCCCTAGAGCTGTGCTGGCGGGAGCAATGATAATTGCTCCTGGTAGTGTCCGCTATTTTAGATAGGCCGAAGGAACTAGGCTAAAGGAAGGCCACACAGCGTCTGTTCCTCTGTGAGGCGGCAGTAAAGGCGTTAGACCCCAGTCTGGCAGCCATTGAGTGAAGGTGTCACGTTAAAACACTATTGAGGAAGCGGAAAACCACCTCAATTATTATTCCCAGGAATAAAATGATGGACAATACAGGGGGTGTGAGTCCTGGCAACAATGGGACTAGGCCCAATCGGCCGTGTGTCGGGCCCGGCAGCGGGGGAGGCAAGGCTTCCACGGTCGTCATTTCACTGAACCCTTGCAAACGAAAACCGACGACAGCAGGGCAGAATATGCAGAAGAACAAGACCTAATCAGTTACAATAGGAACTTGGAATGGTAAGACAATGTTGAGGGCATGAAAATTAGAAAATATAAAGCGAGAGATGGAAAGAGGAAAAATAGATATATTAGGTCTATGAGAAACGATGCGAGATGGATGGACAGCCAGGATTACTGGAGTGATAATTATAGAAAAATATGCGGAGAGGGAAAGAGAGTGGAAGCGAGGTTGCCATTATTACATTGAATAAAAAGTAGGAAGATGCGTAGTCAACATAGAGCCAGCAATGGGTAGAATATTAGATAGTTAGATTAAATTATTAAATATTATCGAGGTCTCTATTTTGGGCGGAATTGAGACCTAATGGTCCCTTCTTCCATGTAACCCATCGTCGTATACATATTATATCAGGCTTAAAATTTATATTTAAATGCATATGTTACGAGGAATAGATACATATAGACAGACAAAAATTCATTATATATATATAAATATATTTAAATATATATATATAAATAAATAAATATATATATATATACATATATATATATATATATATATATATATATATACATAATGAATAACTCTTAGCACTGGTGGACACAGACAAAAACACAGAAATACACAAAAAAGAGACTCACTATTTTTCGAATTTTTGGTGGTCATGGCCACCTTTATCAAGGAAGAGAGGGACAGAACTCTGAATGAGAATGAGTTCTGTCCCTCTCCTACTTGATAAAGTTGGCCACGACCACCGAAAATTCGAAAAATAGTGAGTCTCTTTTTTGTGTATTTCTGTGTTTTTGTCTGTGTCCACTAGTGCTAAGTGTTATACATTGTTATTCACGTCCGTGAGACTTTCAGAAAGTGTTATATATATATAAATATATATATATATATATATATATATATATATATATATATATATAGGAGACATGGGTAAGTTATCGCCAACACTTGGTTTAGATACCACAAAAGGCGTAGGTATACAGGTAACTCAGAAAGGTATCAGTTAGATTATATTCTGGTTTTTCACTGGTTAACGGGCAGTGTGGTCAGTGTTGCACAGATTTCTGGGTGCCAATACGGACTCTGATTAAAATTAAGTTGTTAAGAAATAATGAGTCCGTTTCAAAATGTTAAGGCACGGGCGGAGGTTAGGAAATTGAATGTATACTGGATTGGAAAAGAAGGAGTATCAGCAGGCTGTAGAGAAACTTAAAAATGAGGGAAATAGCTGAGTACTATAGAATGGATTTGAAAATTAATCAAAAAAGGGATTTCGAGGGCGCAAACGAAGCTAAAAGGATTGTTAATTGGAAAATTAAAAGCAAACCATGGATAACGGATGAGATCATTAGAAATATGCACGAGAGAAGGAAATGGAAGTATGTAAACATTGATTTCGGCGGAGGAGTTATACCACATTTCTGCGAAACTACAATAAGGTATTGGAAAATAATTGAGGACGAGGCTATGTGGACTGATTCGTAGCATCTATGAAGAGGAATCGGGCTGAAACAATCTGTTAGGTCAGTGTTATCCTCTATTCCAAAAAAGGTGCGGGCTATGTCATGTGAGGACTACAGAAAATAAGTTTGATTTCGAATGCAGCTAAAGGTTTTCTCTGGATCATCAATAAAAGGGTGGAGAGTGGGGCAAATGATTATTTAGGGGATGATCAGGTTTGGGTGTAAGAATGGGAGAGGCGCGTGCGATACAATTGCAGTAATGAGATCACTAATCTAGAGGAATATAGAATATAATCAGGATGTATTTGCCTGTTATGCAGATTTCGAAAAGGCGTTTGATAGAGTGAATTGAGAAAAGCTAATTCATATGATGTGTAAAATAGAATAGATTGGAGGGATTACAGGATAATTCGCAACCTGATAATATCTCAGACTGCTTAGGTGAGAGTGGGGGACGAAGAGTTTGGATGGACTGTGCTTAGGAGTAGAGTAAGGCATGGTCACCCATCATCATCGGTGCCGTTCAACGCATATGAGGAGTAATTGATTAAATAGGCATGGAAAGGACTGGAGGAAGAAATGAAAGTCAGCGAGAAATTTGTAAAATCATTTGGGTTTGCTGATGACAAATATCTAGCTTGCCAGTCAGGCAAGGAGTTGCAAACATTGCTGAGTGAATTGGAATTTAGGTGCGATAGATATTGGATGATAATCAATGTAAATAAAATACAGATTATGCAATTTTCTAGAAGCAAAAAGGCTAAGCTTAACATTAGCATAGGAAAGCAAAACCTAGAGGAGGTGGAACAGTTTACGTATGTTGGAAGTGTTTTGGGGTAAAATGGTCCAAGAAATAGGGAGCTAAGTAGAAGAATTGCACTGGGAAAAGACGCTTTCACAAGAAATGGGGAATTGATGATAGGAACGTTGAGTGAGGATGTTAAGAAAAGGCTGGTCAAAATTCTGATATGGAGCGTAGTTATATACGTCGCGGTAACGTGGTCACTGAAACAGGATGATTGACGTAGACTGGAGGCTTTTGAAATGTGGGTGTGGAGAAAGATGAGAAAGTTAAAATGAACCGAAAGGAAAACAAATGACTAAGTGATGGAGTAAAGAGTAAGGTGGGCGAGGAGAGGGTACTTTTGGAGAGGTCATTAGGTGGTAGGAAAAATGGATGAAAAGCTTATCTATCACCAATGGGATGTTGAAGGCTGTGGTAGAGGGGAGAATGTTAGGCAAATGAGGAAGGGGTAGGAATAGAATATAAAAGTTGGACGGGATGAAGAGATGAAGAGGGTCTACAGAGATGTAGAAGGACTTGCGGTAGAGTAGGATGTTGTGTTCTGATAGAAGAAACAAAATATTTATTTCGTAGTTGTGTCCGTTCAAATCCTACCTTAACCGTTAGATTACCTAATAACCAAAACTAAAAATTCTATATTAATTACCAGTACAAGAAGAAAGATTATGAAAAGCTGAAGATATAATTGTTTGCTAAAAAATGTACATATAGAGTTTTAATAAGAAATGAAAAAGGTGCTTCATTTTAAGTAGCAGAAGAAACTACCGGAAATACAGGAACTATTACGTTAACAATGTATAACGAAATAAAACATACTTCGTAAGTGAAATTCATTAAAATAAGGGCATATGGAGGAAGTCATGATGCAGAGACATAGTATGTAGTACCGGGGAGCATGAGCAAGGACAGTCACCCGTGCATTCTTTCCCCGCACCACTTTTTATCTCCCCGCCCAGGTGGCAGTTAAGCTCCAGGGTATGAATCATTAGGCATCTCAGTATACTGAACTTAAACCCAGCTGGAATTCTAATAAGTAGCATTTAAAAAAAGTCATTGGCAGAAGTTAAAATTTCTGGAAGGTTTCAGTGATACAACATTTGCCTTGAATTGACACAACATCTCACATAATCAACGATATTTCATTAAGACCGTAGACTGAATAATATCACTTATCTCGCTTAGTTTTCGGCTAAAATTCAGCGTCTTCCGTTTATCGTTTGGATGAACCAATACACACATGAAAGAAAGAGTATTGGTTTAGGCTCTAATTGCACAGGCCTCCTCAATCTTATTTAAATGGACTGCATGTACGGCTAATAAAACCCAGCCTCCTTGCGCCAGAGCCTAGCTGCGCTTGGCTTCCAATTCCTGAGGGTTGTGGCTCCGTCTACCCAGAATTTCCCCTCTGAATCACGTCCAACACACCGAAAATATTATCAGTCACAATACTACACACACAGGAATTCTGGCATAATGAATGAATGGACTTTTTGCTCCATGGGCATCAGCAAATTCCCTTACCGATTATCCAGCACTAAAAACATAACCAGCACTTTTGCGTATTTACATCATCTATAGTTTGGAGTTATCGTAAAAGATATTATAATCCCACATCAGGGAAGTAGTGTATGTAATACACGTAAGTCAAACAAATTCCCAAATGTTTTTAACGGCCCTCAAATAATTTAGAAACACCGTTACCCCACAAATTTCGTCTCCGTTATTCAAGAAGGGGAAGGATGAGAGCAACGCGCCCCTCAAAGCAATTTCACCCAGTATTCGCCGAAGTCAATGAATCTGTCCTCCATTGTTTTTTACAGCGAGCAACAATGACTAAAGATAAGGCGGGATGACATGCTTGGTATAAGGAAATAAGAATAGAATACATTCTGGAGAAATTTATTTGAAAGTATTTTCTTACGCAAGGCAGGAGTATTAGGGAGAATCCTTTGCCATATTTTCATAACAGTCCCCATATTCATTATTCTCTGGAGGGCGGAAATAACATCCATGTACAAAGTTTGCATGAGAAGTATCGGGAAATAATTCGGAAAAATGGACTTATTTCAAATATTGGTACAATGCCTCAACATTCTTAAAATTACATCACTTGAGTTTCGTCACACTTTTGCCAGCGGCTTCCCACGACTGGAAGGCTCCCTGATCGGCGGATTCCGGAAGATCCTCAAGGCCCTCGTGCATACTTCTTTCACGGCACTAAGAGTACCCATGGTGGTGTTCTTTGAGGGAAGATTTCACTTTTGGGAATGGTAAGTAGTTTGTTGGTGCCAAGTCTTGACTGTAAGGGGGCTCGGGAATCCTCACGATGCCGTCGCAAAAGGTTTTCGTAGGCAGATACTTGACTCTACTCTTGGTAGCCCGTTAAGTACTTCGGGACGAATTTGGCGTAGATCTTTCGTATCGTCAAATTTTCCGCAATAATGGTAGGCAATGTCATCTTATCAATGCCAAAAATGATCTGCAATCATACGCACACTTGCCGACGGTCTGCATTTAGCACTTCACGCACACGTCAGGAAAAAAATTGTTATCGATAATTTTTACACAAACCTTGTGGGTAAGAGCCCAATCGACTCACCGAAGTGAAAGGAGGTCAAGCCGAGCATATGAAAGTGAACAAATGGGTAGGTCGGATAATAGAGAAATGCGATTCTACAAGCTTTTATGCGATCAGTCTGCTAATAAATACATGTTCATTTGACATTTTTCGGTTCAAAATTTCCGAATAACTAAAATGAATTTCGAAAAACTGATAAAGAAAAGAATTTGGTGGGGAACAAGCACGATTATGGAAATTTTCCGTAATATTAAGTATTATGTTTTTCCGAAGGAGTCGGAGATGCGCTCGTCAAAATATTATCATGGCTCCTTACAGTAATCGAAATGTTCGAAAAAAATTTTACCGGAACCTATAAAACCTTCAAGAGTATTATGCCAGTTCCTCTTTGTCATTTTTTTATTGCTTCCGCCTCTGTATCAGTGGTGGATTCAGATGTATAATGGAGAGGTTACCGCAGTTAGAGCAATGGAGTAGTAGAGCTAGTTGAAGAAGTTTTTAACGTGCAAGCAGGCCATGGGACCCGACGAAAAAGCTCTCATTCGGTAAATTGAGAAGGTTCAACACAGAGTAGCCCGATTTACTAAAAAATTCGCGGTCAAAGGAAATACGTAACAGAAATCGTTCTGAAGTTGTGCCAAGAATCATTGAAACAAAGAAGATTTAAATGTAACAATTTCAGAGTGTAAAAATCATTCGCCTTGACCGGGGATGATTTTTACACTCTGAAATTGTTGCACTGAAATGCACATTAGCGGATGACTCCGTTAAAAGTTACTGTTGCGGCGTCCCCCGCAGTTTATTTGGAAATCAGATTTAATTTTAGAATCAACTAATTTAAGAAAAATCAGAGCCACTTCATAAACATAACAGTTTCATGCTTGACTTTGGAAACTGATGATGATGCGCAGTATCGAAACCATGGTCATGTGAAGTAAAAAACTTTATGTGGCAGTATAAAGAGTCTTTCGCCACACTCATCAGAGCCACTTGGTTCAGCATCGAGGTGACTTCACTTATTCGTAATCAAAAATAACCCGGGGATAATGTTTAAAGTTATTGTAACTAATGAATATCTTAGATATCTCATTAAAGTATATTTTGCATATTGATTGATTCTTATGAAATAAATGTTGTCAATTTCAGCTGTTAATGTTGGTTTGTTTTGTTTCAGGAAGTCGTTAATCTAATTAACTCGCAGCATGGAGAAGAAAAGGGCACGCAGCGTAATTGGGTTCCTTCATTTGAAAGGTTACAGTGCCAGGGAAATCTATGATGGAATAATGGCTGTGCATGGAAATAATTGTCCGTCTTTGAAACAGTTATGAGGGGAAAAGAAATTTGCCTACAGGCCATATATCCCTCTATGATGATATAAGAAATAGAACACCAATACTCACGGACGATGCAGTCACAGTGAAGAAAATGGCGAAATTTATCCTATTAGACCAAAATTCAACCATATAAATGATCAATAATGAGACTGATCGTAGTTATGGCAATAGGTTAAAAATTATGAAATAAATACTGCCCTTGTCAAAGGCGTCAGCACGCTGGGTTCCACAATTACTGACTCTTATTCAGGAATAAACACGGCGCGACTTAACAACGGAGACGTTGAATCTTGTGGAGCAAGATGAAGAGGATTTTTTTGGTCACCTGGTAACAATGGATGAATCTTGAATCCATCGATATGATCCAGAGGCCAAAGAGATAAGCCAGGAGTGGTAGCACAGCGACTCACCTCCCTACAAGAAGGCTAAAGCGCAGAAGTCCGCCGGAAAGGCCACGCTGTCTGTGTTATGGGACTGTCGTGGAGTCATATTACCAGATTACCAGGAGAAGAGTCCGACCATCATTGACGCCCTGTACACTTCTGAACAAGTTACGTGAAGCTCTGAAAATGAAAAATCGCCGTAGATCACCAAGATATTCTTTCTTCTTGCCGACAATGCGCCTGCTCACTTATCTCGCGGTGTGATTGAGGAATCAAAGCAATGCGATAATTATTATTTTTATTGGTAATTTTCCAGTTTAGGAAGGATTTGGAAAGACAAACGCTACGAACGGTACAGTAACAAGTCCCTTGTCTCCATTATCAAAACACAACTTGACATCCAACATTGCAATAAGCCCCTCTTCCATCCCGAACACTTCCTTCCTTCATTCAGTCCGTTCAAAATCCCTATCCTGTTGCTACCCCTTTCTCGTTTGCTTAACATTCTCCCCTATATTACAATCTTCAAAGTCTCATTGCCAATCTATGCTACGCACCCATCAATGCTGCCGCGTTTTGATTTCCATGAAAAATCCCCACTCCTCCCTCACCAAGCCTAGCACTTCCTCGTTTGTTTTCCTTTCAGTTCACTTCACCTTCGTAATCCTTCCCCAAACCCATATTTCAAAAGCCTCCAATATACGCCTATCATCCTGCTTCAATGACCATGTTTCCGCGCCGTACACAACCATTCTCAATACCAATGTTTTAACGAGCCTTTTTTAATGCTCTGACTAAACTTTCCTGTCATCATTGTCTCCTGCTTTTAAAAGCTTCTTTGCCTAGTGCAACTCTTCTCCTTATTTCCAGACTACTTTGATGTTTTTCGTCTAGAAAACTTCCTAGATAAATAAACTGTCCCAAATGCTCTAGTTCATGAACCTTTATTTTGAAAGTAAACTCTAATCCTGAAAAATGTCATTACTTTTGTTTTGTTTACATTTTTATCTCATTTCATTCCTATCGCAATGACCACTCAGAAATGCTTGCAATCACTTGGATGACTGACAAAACAAAGATTGATCATCAGCACACTTAATTTATTTTATTATTTCCACATCTATTTCTATTCATACCTCCAATGCTTCTCCCTAAAATTTAAATATTTCCTCCATATATAGGTTGATAGCACATGTGATAATGCACGCCTCTGCATGGAAGGGTGGAGGGGTGGAAGGGACTTTGCCGGGAAGTCGGAGCGGACTTGGTTGATCCGAGGCCTGTCCTCTCATCGTGACGGGTACCCCTTAATCGCTCCGGGGTCCATTATACTGCCGAGGCATCGCAGTTTGTAGCGCGTACGTTACGCGAACACCTTTCGAGGGTTTATCATAGTTGGTAGGCAAGGCCGTAGGTCATATATAGGGATAAACAAAGTAGAATCCAGCGCTTTTTGTCAATTCAGATCAGATTATGCCTCTCAAATCCCCAAAAAATTGTACAATCAAACACTTGCGTTAGAACAACATATAACCCACGTAAGTTTAATAAAATTGGTGCCTCTAAATACATAAAAGATAGTCATGCGAGTGAATGTAATTCATTTGCCTCTGTTTACTATGAATCGTCTCATAACAGTTTTGTGAGCGTACGTAAAACCGAAAAACAAAAAGTAATTGACCAAATTAAAATTATAAATTTAAACTGCCGTAGCATTAGAAACAAAATATCGGATATTGAACATATTTTTGCCAGTACAAACGCAGACAGTAGTTGGAATGGAAAGTTGGCTCACGGGAGATATAGCAAACAAAGAGGTTTTTCAGAGCGGTTTCACAATTTACAGAAGGGACAGACCAAACAGATTGGGTGGGGGAGTATTCATTGCAGTAAAGTCACATCTTAGTAGCCAACGATTCGAATGTGACGTAAATGACATAGAAAGCGTTTGGTGCAACATTAAGGACTACAACGGCAGAAGCCTATACGTGTGTTCATTTTACAGACCCCCGGATTCTAACACAGATATTCTACACAAGCTCGACGGCCAAATATCCACTCTCAGCAGCAGACATAACAACAGTAATATTATAACCGCTGGTGACACAAATCTACCGTCAATTGACTGGGACACGTACTGCGTAGGAAAATCTGCCAAAAACCGAGATTCATGCCAAGAACTCCTTCATATATTCACAAAACACTCCTTAGAACAAATTGTTAAATCACCAACACGGGGCCAAAGTAGACTAGATATCTTTGCGACTTCTATGCCCGAAATCATTTATAACATTGAAATAATGGACGTAATCAGTGACCATAAGGCTATTTTTGTAGAGTTGAAAATTAAGTTCGTCAAAATAAACAAAGAAAAGCGTAAAACATACCTTACCAACAAGGCAAATTTTAACGGACTACGAGAATATTTTTAAAAAAATTACCACAATACAAGACAAAAACACTGACAACCAATACAGAGAACACTTGGAAATATTTCTTAAATATTTTACGCGAAGAAATTAAGACGTACATCCCATCCAAACTCAAAGCGAAAGTAAGGAACCTAGATGGTACAACGGGAAGTCAGATCGTCATTTAGAAGGCAAAGAAAGTTACAGTGAAATTCCAAAAAGAGTTTAAAAAGTGACGATATAGTTTATGTGAATATAGTATATCCAAACAGAAACTAAAAGAATGTCGTAGTAAGACGAAAAGAATTATGCGCTGAGTACTACACTCTTTCAAATCTAAAATGCTAAGCGAATATATTGAGAATAATCCAAAGTCATTCTGGTCCTATGTTAGGGAAATACAGGGTAAACGTCCAAATGTACACTCTTTGAAGACGGAAAATGGAGAAATCATTACAGACAGCGTGAAAAAGGCAAATATTTTAAACCATTTTTTCTAGAGCGTCTACAATGAAAACACAGACGCACTAAACGATCCTCCACACCCACCCGGGGAACACATGAGCGATCTTACACTGACCAAGCAGGGAATAATACATCTGCTCCGTAGTATCCAAGCACACAAGGCACCTGGTCCGGAAGAAATACCTGGTAGAATACTAATTATTAGTATTAAAGGAATTAGCTGAAGACATTGCCCCATTTTTACATATTGGAAGAAATACCTGGTAGAATATTAAAGGAATTAGCTGAAGACATTGCCCCATTTTTACATATTGTTTTTCTAAAATCGATTGAAGAAGGCTCAGTGCCACGCGACTGGAAGCTAGCCCATAACACTCCCATCTATAAAGGCGGCGATAGGGAAAAACCAACCAATTACCGACCCATTTCTTTAACATCGATCTATTGTAAAATATTGGAACACATTATTGTCACTAACATTATAAGATTTCTTGATAGCAGGGAAATACTAATCCACAACCAGCACGGATATATAAAAAATTGGGATTCATTAGACGCATTGTCGGCAAAAGTGACTCGAAGGTCAAGGAACGTTGTTACCACGCTCTTGTAAGGCCTCATTTAGAATACGCATGCAGCGTGTGGGATCCGAGTGAAAAAGGCCTCATTCGGGAAATTGAGAAGGTTCAACGCCGGGCAGCCCGTTTTGTAAAAAATTCCTACGATAAAACGCAAAGCGTCACCGAAATGCTCATGGATTTGGGGTGGGAATCATTGGCTGAGAGACGATTCAATGCAAGATTGAAATTATTAAATAAATTTAGATCCGCATGTTTCAGCACCGAGGTCTCGCAAATTATTCGTACTCCTACATACATTGGTCGCTTGGATCATGCATATAAAATTCGGGAAATAGATGCCAGAACTAGCCGACTCAAGGACTCCTTCTTCCCACGGACAATACGGGATAGCAACTGCAGGGTTATAGATAGCAAAAATTCCACTTGCCACGTTCAGCGTCTAAAAAATAATTAGTTGTATTTAAATGCATGCTCTTCCACTAACCTTGTGTGTTTTGTTATAATAACCCATTCTTTCGGAATGACCTCATTCGTGTTCTGTTCATCTGTTTTTAAGTCTCCCTTTCAATCTTTCGTCCCTCTCCGCGGGGGGAAATTCCTGCTACCTGCAACGTTGGGTCGCATTCCCTGCCTTTTACAGTCTCTTCAGGGGTTAGAGTGTTTTGTGCGGCATGTTCATGTGGTAGTGATGTTTCACATTCTTGCTTGTTGTGTCCTGGCTTCCGTGTTGTAGGATGGCTTTCGTGCTGCATCATGGGGCGCAGTTTTTTAGTTGTTTTGCGGTATATGTGTTTGCATGAGTATTGGATGAAGGGATTTTTGCATGAGTGTGTGCGCTGCTGTGGGTGTAATTTTCCGTGTTGTTTTTTTGCATGTGGTATTTTTCTTTTTTACGGTTGGTGACCTAACACCCCCCGCCACACGCCCTTGCGGCGGCTTGCGGGGTATTATGTAGATGTAGATGATATAGGAAAACCAGATTTTGTGAAACACAACTTGGTCTCTTCATTCACGATATACTTAGATCGGGAGAAAACAACACAAAAGTCGATGCAGTATTCCTGGATTTCAAAAAAGCCTTCGACAAAGTCCCACACAATAAATTGTTACATAAACATAAATATTATGGAATCAATTGGAAAATAATTAATTGGTTTAGAGACTTCTTCTCGAATCGCAAACAAATAGTAGTCATAGATGGGTTGTGCTCAACGGATAGAGATGTAACTTCGGGCGTTCCCCAGGGAAGTGTAGTAGGCCCTCTTCTGTTCTTAAATTACATTAATGACTTAAGCACACACGTTGGTAGCAATCTGAGGCTATTTGCTGACGACACGGTGGTATACAGGGAAGTAAGGGGCCAACTAGATCGCGAGCTACTCTCTGGAGACTTAGACAATATCACGGAATGGTGCAAGGAAATGGGGATTAACACTTAATATAGATAAATGCGCAGATTTGAAATTGTGGAACAAAGAAAGCGAAGAACAGGATATAAACTACGAAATAGTGAGTTCAGTACAGACTACGGCCAATCATGTTAAGTATTTGGGGGTTGTTCTAATACCACGCCTTTCATTGAGAGCACATATCAGGACAATATGTGGATCAGCTTTAAAGAAACTCAGCTTCATTATACGGGTGGTGAGGACATGTTATGAAACAGTTAAAGAGAGGTGTTATTTTGCTCTAGTTAGACATCATTTGGAATATGCCACAAGTATTTGGGATCCTTGGGAGAAAATTTGGCAAAACGAATTAGATAAAAACCAGAGAAAATCCGCTAGATTCGTTCAAGATTGTTATGATAAAAACACAAGTGTAACAGGTCTCTTAGGGGATTTAGGCTGGGGAACCATTTGAAGTGCGGAGAGAACAAGGGAGGCTTAGAATTTTAAAAAGATTCAGAACAAACGAGTTTAACTATGACACTGAAGGAATTATAATGACCTCACACTACTCCTAGATAAACACAACATTCTACTCTACATCAGGTCCCTTTTCATCTCTGAGTAACTACTTCCTCTCTTCATCCCGTCCAACATCCCTATCCAATTCCTTCCCTTTCCTCCTTTGCCCAACATTCTCCCCTCTATCACAGTCTTCAACATCCCCCTGCTGGTCAATACCCCCTTCATCCACTTTTCCTGCCTTCATAGGATTTCTCCCAAGAAACCCCTCTCTTCGCCCACCATACCAAGTACTTCCTCATTTGTTTTCTTCTCTGTCCATTTCACCTTCTCCATTCTTCTCCATACCCGCATTTCAAAAGCCTCTAGTCTACGTCTATCCTCCTTCTCCAATGACCACGTTTCCGCGCCGTGCATAGCTACGCTCCATATCAAAGTTTTTACGAGTCTTTTCTTGATATCCTTACTCAACATCCCTGTCATCAACTCCCGCCTCCTTAAGTCTGTTTGCCGAGCGCAATTCTTCTCCTTACGTCCCTACTACTTTGACCGTGTTGGTCCAAAACACTACCGAGATACGTAAACTGTTCTACCTGCTCTAGTTTTAACCCTCGTATTTTAATGTTAAGCTTACATCTACATCTAGATAATACCCCGCAAGCCGCCGCAAGGGCGTGTGGCGGGAGATGTTAGGTCACCAACCGTAAAAAGGGAAAATACCACATGTAAAAAACAACACGGAAAATTAAACCCACAGCAGCGCACACACTCATGCAAAAATCCCTTCATCCAACACTCATGCAAACACATATACCGTAAAAAAACAAAAAACTGCACCCCAGGATGCAGCACGAAAGCCATCCTACAACACGCAAGCCAGGACACAACAAGCAAGAATGTGAAACATCACTACCACATGAACATGCCGCACAAAACACTCTAACCCCTGAAGAGACTGTAAAAGGCAGGGAATGCGACCCAACGTTGCAGGTAGCAGGAATTTCCCCCCGCGGAGAGGGACGAAAGATTGAAAGGGAGACTTAAAAACAGATGAACAGAACACGAATGAGGTCATTCCGAAAGAATGGGTTATTATAACAAAACACACAAGGTTAGTGGAAGAGCATGCATTTAAATACAACTAATTATTTTTTAGACGCTGAACGTGGCAAGTGGAATTTTTGCTATCTATAACCCTGCAGTTGCTATCCCGTATTGTCCGTGGGAAGGAGTCCTTGAGTAGGCTAGTTCTGGCATCTATTTCCCGAATTTCATATGCATGATCCAAGCGACCAATGTATGTAGGAGTACGAATAATTTGCGAGACCCCGGTGCTGAAACATGCGGATCTGAATTTATTTAATAATTTCAATCTTACATTGAATCGTCTCTCTGCCAATGATTTCCACCTCAAATCCATGAGCATTTCGGTGACGCTTTGCGTTTTATCGTAGGAATTTTTTACAAAACGGGCTGCCCGGCGTTGAACCTTCTCAATTTCCCGAATAAGACCTTTTTCACCTGGATCCCACACGCTACATGCGTATTCTAAATGAGGCCTTACAAGAGCGTGGTAACAACGTTCCTTGACCTTCGGGTCACTTTTGCCGACAAGGCGTCTAATGAATCCGAATTTTTTATACGCTTGACCGCAGACTTTACGTAAGTGAGTCTCCCAAGTTGTCTTTTGTGAATGTGACACCTAGGTATTTTACCGTATTAACTACTGCTAGGTCACCTCCAGCTAATTTGTAAGGAAATCCCGTTGATTTTTTAAAGAAATTTACCACCGAGCATGTATTATAATTTAGCGTCGATCCCCAGTTAAAACACCATTTAGTAATGCAATCTAAATCCTGCGCAAGAATAAAACGATCCTCATCCCCAGATATCTCCCGATAGATCACCGTGTCATCCGCGAACATCCTAATTTTACTTTTCACTTCGCGGTTCAAATCGTTAACAAAAATCAAGAAAAGCAACGGCCCGATTACACTTCCCTGAGGTACCCCCGACGTAACTCGAACGCTGTCGGAACTAGCGCCATCAAAGACTACCCTCTGTTCCCGCTCTGAAAGAAAATCTTTAACCCAATTTATGGCGCCCTTGTTTATACCCGCGACCTTTAATTTATGAGTGAGTTCACCATGTGGAACCTTATCAAATGCCTTTTGAAAATCTAAGAAGATCGCATCCACTTGTCTACCTTTCTCACCAGATAAAAGTAAATCATGTGTAAATAATCCTAATTGGGTTTCGCACGAGCGGGTTTTCCTGAATCCGTGTTGATGCTATTATTATAATTACGTGTAAAATTGTAAATTGATTGTTGAGGGTATGAAGTGTTTTCAAAGCTTAGCCTTTTTTTTCTAGAAAATTGCATAACCTTTGTTATATTAATATTGATTTTCATCTCGTGTCTGTCGCACTGAATTTCCAATTCACTCAGCAATGCTTGCAACCCCTTGGCTGACTGACAAACTAAAGCTTGGTCATCAGCAAACCTAACTGATTTTGCGAATTCCCCGCCCACTTTCATTCCTACCTCCAGTTCTTCCCATGCCTCCTTAATCATTTCCTCTGCATACAGGTTGAACAGCAACGGTGATAATGGGAAACCCTGCCTTGCACCTCTTACCAACACTGCCCATCCTGACTCCCCGTTCCCAACCCGCACCTGAGCAGTCTGAGACATGTACAGGTTGCGGATTAGCCTCCTTTCCCTCCTATCTGTTCATATTTCCTGCAATATACTCAATAGTTTTTCCCAATTCACTCTATAGGACGCTTTCTCGAAATCTACGAAACAGGCAAATACCTCCTGGTTGTATTCTATATTCCTCTCGATTAATAATCTCATCTGCAATGGCATCAGGCGTACCTCTCCCCTTCCTGAACCCAAACTGATCATCCCCTAAGTAATCATTTGCCCTACCCTCAATCCTTTTGTTTATTATCCTAAGAACAACTTTAGCTGCGTGGGATATCAAACTAATTGTCCTGTAGTCCTCACATGATGTAGCCTTTACCTTTTTCGGAATAGGAACTAAAACTTATCTCACGAAGTCTTCCGGCCAGATTCCCTCCTCATAAATACTACGGATCAGCCCATATAGCCTCTTCCACCCACATTTTCCTAAAGATTTCAATAGTTCCGCGGGAATGTTATCCATCCCCAGGGCCTTATTTAGTTTCATCTCCCTTAGTGCCATTTTAATCTTATCGTCGACTATCCCTGGACCTAAGCTATCTTCCTCTACGTCTTGTTCCTTTCCTATGCCTAACTTTATTGGTCCAAGGGCTTTACTATACAGTTCTTCTATATATTCCTTCCGTCTCTCTCTTGGATCTTTCCTGCGTCAACTATTACCTTACCCGCCTTATCTCTAACTATTAGCATAGCTCTTCCTTTCTTACTTCCCGATAACGATTTAACTTTGCTATACAGCGCACCGATTTCACCCTTCCTCTGCAGACTTTCCATATCCTCGCACTGCGTCTTCCACCATGCGTCTTGCCTTATTTGTTGCCCGCCTCAATTTATTGTTCAATTCTTTGTACTTCATTTTGCCTAATTCTGTATTTATATTCTTTCATTTTCGCCGCTCATCCATCTTTGTAATCATCTCATCCGTGATCCATGGTTTCCTAGTTCTTTAACGTTAACGGTTCCAATAGTGTCTTTTGCGGCTTTAGACAACCCTTTTTTGATCATTTCCCATTTTTCTTCGATAGTAATAAGCCCTTTACCATCCTCCATTATTTTCTCTACCGCCTGTTTGTATTCCTTCCTTTTCAACCCATTTAATGCTTCTACATTCCATTTTCTAACTCGCCGCCCCTGCCTTATCTTTTTGAAACGTACGCTACATTTCATAACAACTAAATTGTGGTCTGAGTCCGCATCCGCTCCCGGAAAGCTGTGGGAATTTATCACACTATTCCTAAACCTGTGTCTAACCAGGATATAATCTAGCTGATATCTTCCTGAGTCACCTGGCATTTTCCATGTATACCTGCGTCTTTTGTGGTGTCTAAACCAAGTGTTGGTGATGACTAACCCCTGTCTCCTGCAGAACTCAACTGCTTTCTCCCCGCGGTCATTCCTCATGCCTAATCCGTAGTCCCCGACCTCGTCACCATCTCTTCCCTCGCCTACCGTTGCATTCCAATCCCCCATCACTATCAAATGTTTCCCTGCAGGAACGCACGCGATTATGTCCTCTAACTGATCGTACATCCCATCGACCTCTTCTTCCTTGTGGTTGCTCGGTGGCATGTATACCTGAATAATAACCAAGTTCTTTGGTTCTGCTTTTATCTCTACTAGTAATAATCTATCCGTTACCTGCTCTATGTTAACTACGCTTCTTCCTACCTCTTCATTTAATACTATGGCAACCCCTCGTTGGCTCTCGTCCCCGCCGCTGTATATTGTTCTATACTTATCACTCCAGTAATCCCCGCTATCTTTCCATCTCACCTCGCATAGACCTAAAATATCTATATTTCCCCTTTCCATCTCTCGCTCAACATTTTCCAATTTCCCTGTCCTCATCATTGTCCTAACATTCCACGTTCCTATTCTAACTAATTTGGTCTTCTTCTCATTCGTCTTGTCCTGCTGCTGCTGGTTTTCCCTTGCAAGGGTTTCGTGGGATGACGACCGAGGAAGCCTTGCCTCCCCTGCTGCCGGGCACGACACACGGCCGATTTGGCCGAGCCCCGTAGTTGCCAGGACTCAAAATCTCTGTTATTTCCATCATGTAAATCTTGATAATGATAATTGAGGTGGTTTCCCGTTGCCTTCCTCAATAGTGTTTTTAACTTGACACCATCACTTACTGGCCGCCCCACTGAGGTCAGATGTAATTGCAGCCGCCTCACTGAGGAGTAGATGCTCCGTGAACTACCTTTCGTCTGGCTCCTAATCTTCGACCTATCTGGTATGGGTGACCCTACTAGGAGCAATTATTATTACTCCCGCCAGCACAGCTCTAGGGGTCATCGGATTGCACAAGCCCTTTGCTACGTCAAGGTCGTAGTCCGGGGAGGGGAATTTGTGTGTGTATATATATATATATATATATATATATATATATATATATATATATATATATATATAATATATATATATATGTATATGTATATTAATATATAGTATATGTATATATATGTATAATGTCTAATGGTTTTCTGTTCCTTTTCTCAGCATAAAAGTTAACATAATCCTATGGAAACCTCCACATTGGGTTGTGGCGAGAGTGTTAGATCACCCCCTTTAAGCGGCATTAAAAGACATGTAAAATAAGAAAAGCGTGTTAATTCAAATCCATAAAGGATATTGTATTGATGAGATATCTATCCTAACTGATACACATGCAAATGCGTACACTTGCAACTAATATTCATATGGACGTTCACGTTCAATGCTTCCATGTCTACGCAGCATTTATCGTGCCATCGCTATACTAGGAATGTGTTTACTCTTTCTATTAATACCTGGATTAAATACCATTATTATATCTTATTGTCCGGGGACAGAACGATTATTTGTATACACCTGCACTGGAGTCTATCACCCATATCTTATCTTTGTTGTTTTACCTATCCAAATAGTTTGGGGTCGTGGTAACTCTCCTTGTTTCATATTTAATCCCGTGTGTGCTGAACATTGGCGAGGTTTGTGTCTCTTGTTTTAATCACATTTCAAACAGTTCCCGGCCTCTCATTCTTCTACAAGATTTGCCAAACTCGTCTTCTTTTTGTAGCAATTTTGTCTAAATCTAGCGGATATTCTCTGGACTGAATTTTTTATCAATTTGTTCTCTCAAGGATGCCAAATACTTGGGGCGTGTACCAAATTTGATCTAAGTAATGCGGAATAACACATCTCTTTAACTAACGCATCACATTTCCCAACACTCGTTTTATCAAGTTGAGGTTCTTTAAGGCGGGCCCACATATCTCCTGATATGTGCTTTCAACGAAAAGCGTTATGTGTAAGCACCGTGTGGGATCATCACTAGTTAAAGAGATGATGCTTTCATTTGTGGCATTTACAGACACGCCACCATCAACAAAAAAATCCTATTGTGTTCACTCGGTTAAACAACTTACTAAAAGTCTTCCAGAAGCAGGGATGCAGCCTTTTACCATCATAATTTGGTGAAACATGCGTTTATATCGTCTAAACAATTAAATTTATGCATACCCTTCGTCTTGCACCCATACTTCTCTTTCTACCCACACCATTTATGGGCATGCCATACGTATACACTTCGATAGTCGGTAGCGGCTGATGGAAGTCTTGCGGGGGACTGTTAATTGGAGAATTAAAAATCCCTTTATTCCTACACCTTCTTACTTTTCAGCTCTTCATGATCGGTTTAGGTATGGTGGGGGTCATCAGGTCTATTCCAAAGAAACTGCGGGAGATGCCGCAACAGTAACTTTTAACGGAGTCATCCGCTAATGTGCATATTAATGCAACAATTTCAGAGCGTAAAAATCATTCGCCTTGACTGGGAATCGAACCCAGATCCCTCAATATCCGGTCGAGTGCTTTAGCCACTTAAGCTACCGAGGCGTCCTCTTAAACTCTGAAATTTTGGGGCTTAAAAGTTACTGTTGCGGCATCTCCCGCAGTTTCTTTGGAATTTGTCAAAGGGAAAACACCATACGTGTTTAAAGTTGGCTTTTAACCTCGTGGACAGTGGCGCCTCGCGCACGACTACGAATGCATGTGACATTGTATGTACGGTATTTCGTCATAACATCTAGTTCCTTTAAAAGCCCCAAAATTTCAGAGTTTAAGAGGACGCCTCGGTAGCTTAAGTGGCTAAAGCACTCGACCGGATATTGAGGGATCTGGGTTCGAGTCCCAGTCAAGGCGAATGATTTTTACGCTCTGAAATTGTTGCATTATCAGGTCTATTGTTTACATCGTTGTGGTTTATTTTAACTTCCTTCTTTTTTGCATGCAAAAGAACTTATAGTGGGTGAAATTAACGCTTGTTTGGAAACAGTTTTTCCGCTAAAACGTATGTGGATTTGCACGCCTTTTCCTTACTGAATATTCTTTCTCTTTTCTTAACCCTTTAACCACTCATACTTTATTTTATTACCTACCCATCCCAATTGGCACTTGAAACCCCCCTGCTACTTACCCTTTCGGTGGATCGCGGAGGCCTTTATGTAGAAGTAGAAGATTTGGTCACATATTCCCTTGACCCTTCCTTCCTACCAATCAAGGTTGCGGATATGGCCGAATCTATACCTGATTTTCAAAGGACATCGGACGTCAGCCACCTCTGTTTGTGGCTGCGACTTCATGAGGACGAGGATTTAGAGCTAGAAAATGTGCCCCTGGTGCCATTTCATCCATTTTCCCGCAGCCCTCCTGGCCTTACATATTACCGACGCCTTCTCCGGCGAAAACCTAAGCAGATATATCGCACATTTCCCGTCCAACGTTGAGCCGTTTTTTACTCCGAGTGAACATGTACGTATATGTGCACGTGAAGTGACTTCGTGGCAAGTTTTTTTATTTCTCGAGCCCAAACATGTAGCGTCCGTCACCTTGCGAAGCCGGACTAAACGAAAACAATCCCCTTTCTAACTTGTGGCAGCTGCTTTGTTAAATATATGTTAAACGTCGATCTTGATTGCTTTTGATGGAGGTTTGCAACCATTCTCCCGGTTATGAAATGAATAAAGGTCGGAAAAAGATACGAACAAGTGAAATGCTATGGGTCTTATGTAATCCTATCCACGCCTCATTGTCGAGGCCATTTTTTGCATCAGATTTATACCTGAGCACGGGTTCTCGATGACACGTAATACACTGAGTCCGTGAATTCTTCTTTGTTGCCACGGGTCACATAAAGTAATGTTTTCCCTGACGCACCCCCCGTGCGAGACTTTATCAAGAGATCCCCCGGCAAGTTAAGACCCCTAAATATTACTGACATGCGACAAGACCTAAGATGTAGGAGGATTAGGGCCTTTTCCCGAGGCCATTCACGGGAGCACAGCCCATTTATTACGGGTCCCGGCGGGGAGGGACGGAGAGGTGTGGGGAGAGGAGGGCTCCATCGCTGCAGCTCTAAAAGGGTTGGAGGGGGAGGCGTGGCGTTGAAGACGGAAGGAGAAGTGGAAGGAGGGGGAGGGGGCATTGGAACCCCGTCGAGAGACTCCCTTCGCGGGGGAAAGCGAAGGCGACGTTGGGAGAAGCCTCGGGGGTGGCCGGGGCGATGGGCCTGACCCTACCCCTTCCCCCTCACCCTTCGAGGATAATATTAGGGACGGGAGAAGAAGAGACCGCGAGGTGGCTCCGATAAGCGCGTCACGAGCGAATCCATCATCAGGCCACCCGATCCCGGCCCCCGGCCCTCCCGCAGCCCACCCGCCTCACGGCGCACCCCGGCGGCCGTCAGCCGTACGCGGGGGCCGACCGCGAAGACGTTGCGGGGTCCACCAACCCTCCTGCTCCCCCACCCTCCCTCCGACGGTCGCGCTGCCGACTCTTGGAGCGACCCCGGCCGCCGCCCTAGCCCGACACGCCGGGGATAGGATTACGGCAACGAGGAGACGCTCCCGATGCGAGAGTTAGTCTGATTTCCCGAGCCCTTTTATTTGTGAGTGGTGCGATGGAGGGATTTCCTCCCCGGCCCACCGTCTCCCTCCTCACCCGTGGTCCCGCCACACTCCTCCATCCCCAGGAACTCCTTCCCCCGCCCCCAAACATCCTCCTCCGCCTCCCCCGGACCATCCTCAGACGTTGGACTCCGTTGGAGAGCCGACCGAGGGTCTGTGGCGGCTCTCGGAGGGACAATGGATGAGTCGACGGGGGCCGTGTCGCGCCGTCGTCATTGTTCCACCCGCTTCCCCACTCCTTCGCCAGAAGGCAATGCCCTCCCCCCACCTTCCCCTGCGAAACATCCTTTCCTCACTGACAAATGACATCAGTTGCGGTAGCAGCTCGGTAGCTACTCACGGACCATGGACCGTCGCCCCGTGTCCGACTGACACATGAGGCGGTCCTCGAGTCGGATCCCTCGCCCCCCCTCTCCTTCCTTCCCGCCCATCCTCTCCTCGCTCACCCCTCTACGCCCCCGTACTCCCACGGCCGATTCCCCGACTGGCGGCCCCCCCTCCTCTCCCTCCCACGCCCCGCCGATGGTATTCCGAGGCCACCGAAAAGCAGACACGCACGCCCCAGGTCGCTCAGGCGAGCGAGGGCCTCGTGTGTCCCCGTCCCCCGCCGTGGCGCAGTGCGGCGCGGGGAAGTGGATTATGGCTCCATTCATTCCTCATCGGGACCTCTCCCGATCCACCCGCCCGGAGGAGTCGACGCTCGGAATGCAGAAGAGACGGGACACCTGCCGGTGAGGTGTGTCCGCTGTATTTCAGTATTTAAATATTTATTTGGTTATTCATTTTTTACACTACCGGGGAAAAGAAACGATGGGGGACGTGAACAGCTCAAGAATAACACTCTTAAAGTGTATTTTTGGATGAGATATGTCGGTGTTTTAAAGGGGGAGGGTAAGGGTGGGTGGTGATTATGATATAATCCCGCTGTGCCGCTTGGGGCCACTTATGGCCACCGCAAAAATCACATCACCGACGTCGAAAGGCGATGGGCGCCCTTTCCCTTTTTGGAAGCTGTCAACGATTTTATTGCCTCCTGTTGCCGTGAATATGCCTCGCGGGGACAGAAATGAATATTGAAAATAAAATCCTGATATGAATCGTTGGCCTTTTTTCTCCCATGCCTTTGGATCCGACCTCTATGTCCTTTTATTTTCATTTGTACACACTTGATGGAGTGGCTGTGGCTGCATATGCGAGGGTCTAAGCGTTTACAACGAGAAATTGAATATTGAAGGTACGGCTCATTTAAATAGAATGGGCATATTTTTTCATTGACTACTCTAAGTTTCAGTTTTATGGCATCCTCCTAAAGCCATCTGCTTGATTTCGAAATCTTGTTATTCCTTCACCTCCAGGAAACCTTTGGTTTGACGCGCGAGAGAGTGATATTTCAAGTTTCTGTGTAGGATTAAGGTGTTCCCTTTAAGCTTTCACTCACCCACGCGGGCATTATTTCCATGGGTTTTAACAATATTTTCGATATTTTCGTAATGGAAAGACCAACAGATACCAGGATGTCTTCGGACTAACATATATTTGAAATAATTTCATACCTCTTTAAAATTTAGAATAGTTCCCTAAAAACCTTTTAAATTATTGCTCGTTAAAAACAAATTATATCAATCCATATTCTTCTCTTCATTATTCAATTTTTGTCCAATAATATAATCTTTGTAATATAACGAATCCATAGACAAGAGATATCTAAATCACTAGAAACAACCACCAGCGAAAAGCAAACTACCAACAAGGTTTCCTGCCGGTAGGGTTCCCACAACAAGCACAAATAGTACACGAAGAGTTGTGATTACGTGATATAAAAAATATGATATATTACGAAACGGAAAACGTTACGCTTTTCCAATCCGTAGAGAGGTACACGCTACTTTTTGTGTACAGATTATCTGAACATAGCAACATATTAATAAACTTAAACAATATTACATGCATGTTAAACGTGATTTAAACAAATATCAAGTTGAAGGAAAGGGCAAAAAAAGTATAACCCAACGCTTTCGAAAAAGTGTATTACGTGTAAGCATTGCGGTTTCCCCAAAACATAAAAGAGAAAGAAAGGAATAAATAAAAAGAAAAATGGGGTGCAATCAAAAGGAAGCTAGCCAGCGAGTATATTAATAAGGAGAAGCAATGCTCCTAAACCTAATGAGGGTTAGAAAATTGATTACTTCGTCACATAGGAATCATTAAATGAAAAAACGGGAGGTGAGGTTTGAGAAGGTTAAAATCGGATCATCAACTACATTTACATTGTAGCCAGCAAGCTGCCGAAATTGCGTGTGGCGGGGAATGTTAGGTCACTCGCCATTTATGCACAATCACTACAAAACTACGCAGACATCAGCCCGAACATGAAATCGAGTGAATTCATTCACACGAAAGAAACCACATACCTGTCAAAATATTCAATAACTAGACAATTCAAAAAACGATACATTCTAATCATGCGAAAATAATATTATCACAATGGGTATATTTAAAATTCATGTATGAAGTCAACAAAATATAAACACTAGCATTATCAATTATCCACTTCCTGCCGACTATCTTGTCTATTCTGATCAAAAATCGTATAAGGAAAAATTACATTTTTAACCTATCTGTTTTACTATCGATCTTCCTGCTTTTACGTACCTGATCTGATCTACCATAGTAATTCGGGACCTCCAATATGCCCTTAAAAGCCTCGGAAAATTGACCTGCCTCAAATGAACGCAGTAAATTTAACCAACAATTTAACCTGCAGCCAACTAGTGGTTCCAATACTAATTCTTCCAATAGTGTCGTGGCACCTCTACTTTGTTCATGAGGACTTATCACAAACCTAACTGCTTCATCTTACACTCGATTTAGTTCCAAAAATAAGCCCACCTCGTGAGGATGTCACACACTAGCAGCGCAGTATAGGGAGGCTAACTAACGTAAATTAAAGAGCTCTTTTACCCTCGCCTTACATTTCCCAAGTATCCATTTTATGAATCCAAACTTTATATTTAATAAACCCCAAGTGTCGCGTATATATATATATGTATATATATATATATATATATATATATATATATATATATATATATATATATATATATATGTATATATATATACATATATATATGTATATATATACATTTATATATATGTATATATATGTGTATATATATATATATTTTTTTTTTCCCAAGGAAATGACCTTAGGTATCGTAACACCTAAATATTGTATCGATTATATGTTTTATTGGTTTCCTGCACTGTGTAAATGTTTACGGGTGAAATATTTTTTTCCAATGATTCATTCAAATTCATTTCTTCTGCTGTTCACACAATTCAATGGTAATTATCTTTGTTCGATTGTATGATAGAACTAATATCTGACTTTGATAATTTCTCCAATAAATTTAACTCTTTATCACCCGAGTTCAAAATTCTTTTAAGTTATTCCAACAGCGAAGAACGTTGGTTTTTGGTGCAATAATTTGAGGTAACTGAAGGATTTAAGCTGAATTTGAAAGCTGTTGCCTCAGAAATGAAGATTTTTAAGCGGATATCTCGCGCAAATTTGGGTTTGGCGACTGCAACTGCGTGATTGAGGTGGAATCCATTTTCATAAATCTGCATTCCTTATGACCAGATGGTGATGAAATCTAATCTAAACTTTTCCCCATTTCCATAGCGAATCTTTTAATTTTATCATTGACGCGATCGAATTTTACCCTAATCTTAGTTGATATTCTCTCTGACATGGCGAAGACATATCAAGATCTCCCAACTTGAAATCAGTTACATTCAAATGCCTCAAAAAGTTTTCATTTGAACCTGAATCTTTGTCTCAACTCTTTCAATAATAAAGTTTGGACAACTCATACTGAGCAGAGTGACCCTGATTCACAATTCTTTAAAACACTAGCCTTAAAATCCAAATTGAATAGGATTGGGTCAGTCAACCGCCGTCCTAGTTACGAGGACTTCATATAAACTGCTATATTAAAAATTAACCAGAACGTAATAGCAGTGTAAATCACTTTAAGCGTTTTTGTCCACAAAACGTACTAAATACCAGGAAGACATAACCCGCCAACCACAAAATGTATGTGCCATATGGTAAGAAATTATTTGGTCTATTTCTTACAAGTACCCCTGAGCGTGTGGTGAGTGTAATTAATGACGAAGACTTGAGCGAGCATAAATCCGTTAATTTAAACGCTGATGTAGAAATAAAAAAAGAAGATAAATCCGAAACGAAAAATTTCTACGTTTCCTGCTAATGGACTGACTTGGAAAATGTTGCCAATATAATAAATTCTTTATTACCCCAGTTCAAAACACTCATGAGTTACTCCAAAATCGAAGAAGTTTGGTCAATATCTGTCAATATTATGCAAAGAGACATCACAGACTTCATCCCCAAAAAATACGCCAAAACAAACCGTTAAACGCGTGGTACAACTAACGAAGATTGGATCCGCTTCAAAAGTAGAATATGTTAAATCCAAGAGTAAGGTGAACAGGTGAGAACATACGAGTATCATCCTTAGAGAATAGGTATTTATTACACAAGTATAGATTTCCTAAAATTGAAACTAAAAGATAGTCACTTATCGCCTTTCAAGCCTTGAAACGTAAACTCCTCTGGAAATACTTGGGTGGTGACCCTTAAACAATCGTAAGTCTGGAAGATCTAAAACTAGACAACAGCCTCCAATCCGCAGCAAAGGCGTGCGGCGGTGGGTATTTGGACATCACCCGTAAAATGGAATGCAACGACAAGCAAAACAAAAAAAATGCATCCTAATGCACAAATTCATAGATGACTATATTCATCCTAAACTAATTTTAAATGACATACATTCAAATACATACTACCTTGATCAAAAAGTTCCCGGAATAACCACCGTGTGGCGCTCCCATCGTTCCGATTTGAGTTCTGTTTTTTTTTGTTAAATTGGTACATCTGTTGTTGATATTCCCTTTAAATCTTAGTGTCATAACTTGACATTTGCAAAAGTTACGTAGCCAAGAGTACATCTATCTCTGTGTGTGTTCGCGATTTTTTACAATTGCAGAAATGGATTTAAATTTGCAACAACGAACTTGTGTTAAATTTTGCGTAAAAAACGGATTTAGTGGCGCACGGACGTTGGAAATGTTGGAAAAGTGTTTCGGCAACGATTCTCTAAAAAAAACGGTCGTTTACCAGTGGCACGAGCGGTTCAGAAGTGGTCGTGAGTCAATCGAAGATGATGAACGCAGTGGCAGACCATCGACATCGAAAGTCGGTGAAAAAATTGATAAAGTAAAAGAAATGTTGGTCAATAACCGCAAATTAACCATCAGAGAAATAGCGGAGGACTTGAACATTGCCTATGGATCCGCCCAAGACATTGTGGTTAATGATTTGGGTTTCCGTCGTGTAGCAGCAAAGTTGGTGCCAAAAGACCTCAATTTCATGCAAAAAAGAGACCGTGTTGACGTCGCAAAAGACATGATTTGCGAGGCTGAATCCGTTCATCAAAAGGATCATTACTGGAGACGAGACGTGGGTTTATGAGTACGACACGCAATCCAGACATCAGGCAAGTGAATGGCGTTCACCAAATGAGCCGAGACCAAAAAAACCACGTCGTTTTCAGTCAAAAAAGAAGGCAATGCTGACGGTTTTCATGGATTACAACGGTGTAGTGCATCATGAATTTTTGCCAGAAGGCCAGACAGTAAACAAAGAGTATTATTTGGGCGTTATGAGACGTTTGCGTGAAGCAATTCGCCGAAAGAGACCAGAAATGTGGGCAGAAAACTCGTGGATTTTGCACCATGATAACGCACCGTCGCACAGTGCTATCATTATTCGTAATTTTTTGACGAAAAATGCAACAAATACCATCCAACAGCCACCGAATTCACCTGATTTGGCTCCCTGTGACTTCTTTCTGTTCAATCGAGTTAAAAAACCATTACGGGGAACGCGTTTTAGCAGCCGAGAGGAAGTAATGGAAAAATCGCAGGAAGCACTGATGGACATACCGAAAACCGAATATAAAAAATGTTTCGAGGATTGGATCAAGCGCTGGCATAAGT
The DNA here is from genome assembly GCF_022747635.1 of Hetaerina americana. Classification (NCBI taxonomy): domain Eukaryota; kingdom Metazoa; phylum Arthropoda; class Insecta; order Odonata; family Calopterygidae; genus Hetaerina; species Hetaerina americana. The sequence continues at coordinate 1,859,372 of NW_027286886.1, forward strand.
GTGTTGCAGTCGATGGGGATTACTTTGAAGGGGACAATATAGATTTAGATGAATAAACTTGTATTTTTAATTTTCTGAATAAATTCCGGGAAATTTTTGATCAAGGTAGTATATTACCTACTAATATACACAAGAGCATGCACCTACGAGCTTACCACATGTCTACGCAGTGTTTAATCTTGCTCTCGATTGTAAATCCATTTTCTTAACCATTCCTATTATCACTTCGATTTAATACTATTAAAATTCCTGATTTTAGAGGAAATAATAAAAAAATAATATTTATCAGTATTGGAGACTATCTCCCTTGGAGTCTGAACCTTGCAAATGGTCTTAAGTCCGGCTGGTTCTCATCTCATTTCAAGCGGCTACCCGCCCAATTCCTCTACAAGGCCTGTCACACTCGCATTCTTATCGTAAAAATTCTTGGTGAAATTAGCGGATGTTCTCTGAACTTTATCTAATTCTTTTATCATCGATTTCTCCCAAGGATCCCAAATACTTGCGGCACATACCAAATGTGGCGTAACTAAAGTGAATTAAAACCTCTCTTTAACTAACGTATTGAACTTCTCCCCTCACCCGTGAAGTCAAGTCTTTTCAGGTGGGTCGGCTTATTCTCCTGATATGTGCAGCCTATCAAAGTCCTGGTGTAAGGACTACCCACAAACATTTAAGAAGGTCTGCCGTAGTAACATTGCACCCTCTATTGCATAATGAATGTCTGTCTCATCACTTCTTTTTCTCCGAAATTTCAAACGCATTTTTTGATATTCTGTGCTAATCCAATGTATTCACACCCATCCGATATTAACCTCCAGGGAAACTGGAAATTTGCTGGGATCCATATTATCCTATAAAACACTGTGTTTCTTACAAATAATTTACGGTTTATACCAACGCGTGAGCTTAAGCAATTAATGTAATGTATTAATTTCCTAGTATATTACTTCCGGTAGTATATGTTTGTGTAACGGTTTACAGCGGGAGATTTTATCGAAAGCACCTTGCGAGACTTTGAATGCTAAGTACTCTACGAGTGTTTGAACACCCATCCTAAATTGTATAAGTCATATCTCAGGGAGGTAGAGAGAGTGAACAAATCGTGGTCTTCTTAGGGGATTGCAATTATATCATCCCCACTCTTTGCTAGGGAATGGCTAATATTCTCAATAAAGTCTTCCGCAATGTTTTAGCCAACTATGTCGCCACCGATTATTTCCCAGATATTTTACTTATATCCTCTTGTCCGGATATTATACCGGCTAAGGTGTAAAAACATGAAGTTACTAATATCGCTTTATATCTTGTGTAATAAGACGCTATAAAAATCCCTCACAGAGTGCAAAGTCCTCATGAGGCGAAAAACCTTGCAATTACGCCTATTTTTAAAAATGATGACAGGGAGAACCCCAGTAATTATAGACGCAATACCCTCGCGTCAGTTTTTGCAAAATTTTGGAACTTATTTTTGTAGAAATTGGGAGATCTCGACGTCATTAAATGCTTAAGAAACGATCAACGTGCTTATTCTCTGTCTAACAGCTGAGGTGAGCTCCTGCGAAACCTTATGTAGCCACCTAATATCTAACCGCTTCTTACCCATGGCCCAGTAGTATAGTTTCTGTACTCGTTTGCTCAATTGTAGTTGTAGTGATGATCTTTATATTTTACTAATTCCTTTCCTTATTATTCCTTTTATTTGTTTAGTACTAATATGTCTATATGCTTTGTGTGTGGGATCCTAACAGTTTGAAGGAGCGGGGAGTTTACTTTGTGCGCTATTGCTGAAGTAAATATTCGTATAATTTTTGTTTCGGGGTTATTATATAAAGTCAAGAATTTTCTAAAAAATATACCAAATTATCTGTCCTCAAAAACATGCTTGCTTAGCAAAATTGCCTATGCGTTCATACATTCTGTTAAGAAGGAAAGCCAAGGGTATCCATTTATTTGTTTATTCCTTGGAGTTTTAGTCTTAGAAATTTTGGTTAGGTTTTTCATTTTTTGGCCAAATATTTAGGCCAAATATTTATGGCTAGGTTGCATAGCTAGGTCTGTTGGTGCAAAGCTCGATGATGCTGGTAATTGGGCGGTTAATAGGGTTCATTGTCAAAGCAAACAAAGCACTTGATTTGGAAGAAATACCTGCTAGAATAAAAAAGGAATTAGCTGAAGGCATTGCCCCCTTTGTAAAAATTGTTTTTCTAAAATCGATAGATGAAGGCTCAGTACCTCGCGACTGGAAGCTAGCTCATATGACTCCCATCTATAAAGGTGGCGATAGGGATAAACCAACCAATTACCGACACATTTATTTAGCATCGATCTCTTGTAAAATATCAAAACACCTTATTGTCTGTAACATTATAATATTTCTTGATAGTAGGCCACAACCAGCACGGATTTAGGTAGAGCATATCTTGCAAAACACAATTAGATATTTTTATTCACGATGTACTAAGATCGAGAGAAAACAGCACGCAAGTCGATTCAGTATTAATATATTTTAAAAAAGCCTCCTACAAAGTCCCACGCAATAAACTGTAACATAAACTTAAATACTATGGAATCGATGAGAAAATTATTGATTGGATTAGAGACTTCTTGTCAAATCGCAAACAAATAGTAGCCATCAATGGGCTGTGCTCCAAAGATATAGAAGTAACTTCAGGCGTCCCCCAGGGAAGTATTATAGGGCCGCTGCTGTTCTTAATATATATTACTGACTTAAGCGCACACGTTAGTGGCAATCTCAGGTTATTTTCTGACGACGCGGTGGTACACAGGGAAATAAGGAGCCAACTAGATCTTGAGCTACACCCTAGAGACTTTGGAGAAAACTTGGCAAAAAGAATTAAACAAAGTCCAGAGAAAATCCGCCATTTTCGTTAAGATATGTAATAACAAGAACACATGTGTGACAAGTTTCTTATGGAATTTTGGTTAGGAACAACTTCAGGTACGAAGAGAACAAGCGGGATGTAGACTTTAAGAAACGTTCAGAACAAACGAGTTAAACGATGACACTGAAGGAATTATTATGGCCCCACACTACTCATCCACCCAATACCCCGCAAGCCGCCGCAAGGGCGTGTGGCGGGGGGTGTTATGCCACCACTCATAATAAGGAACAATACCACTTGCAAATACAACAAAATGGAAAACTACACCCACAGCAGCGCACACACTCATGCAGTACTCAGACCATAGAGATAAAATAAGGGAGATAGCGTCCAGTACAGATAGATACAGATTCCTCACCCGAAAAATTCGGAATCATAATACTAAGGAACCGATGTCACTAAAGAAATATTAAAATCATTTAACTAATACGCCGGAATAAAATTAAACATTGCAAATACACCAGGTATCATTGTTGCTGCATTTTTGGTTGGTAGTTTGTGGGTTTGCATGTGTGTGGGTTGTAAGGGTTTTTGTATGAATGCATACCACGTTTTGCTTGTGGATTGTATTAATTTGTGGTTTTGCATGCGGTTTTTTTCCTAATTAACGGGTGGTGCCCTATCATACCCCGCCACACGCGTTTGCGGCGGTTTGCATGGTATTAAGTAGATGTAGATATAGATGTATCGCCAAGTTGGAGGGGATGGTGCACGAGCTCCGATCCAAGATCTAGGGCCAGACGGTTTCTCCCAAATGGGTTGGAGCTTGAAGTGGGAATTCGAAAATCAACTTGCCAATAGGGCTACGCGGATTTTCCTGAATGCTGAAAGTGGCTGGAGAATCGCAGACCTACCTCATGCCCAATCCCCCAATGAAGGGCTGCTGCCTCAACGTTGATCGGACGACTGGAGGGTCGTTTCTCAAGGTGAAGGGAAAATACGTTTCGTCGGGGATCGGATTCTATGAAGGCAGTTCCAATCCCCGTCTCCAACAGGTATCAGGTGCCATCATATCCGCAGCCCCTACCCTTACTCCGAGGCCACTGCCTAGTCAAAGACTCCAGCTCACTGGAGGGAGGGAATTCTCGTATTATGACAGGTAGCTCCAATGTCCGTCGTATAATGTCTCCTTTACGACGTAGGGTCTAACGGGAGGGAGATGTTGGAACGCGCTTCTGGTGTTCTCTACCAGGGGGCGGGGCTCCCGAGGAGACGCAGGCAAAGAAGGCGGCTGCACGTGACTTGACTTGTTCTAAACTGCAAGTTGTAGAACATGTAGGCACTAATGACATCATGCACCGCGTCCCCGAAGATAATCTACATCTATGTCTACTTAATACCCTGCAAGCCGCCGCAAGGGCGCGGGGTGGGGTGGGAGGGGGTTAAGGAACCTCCCGTAATTAAGAAAGAAGAAAAACCACATGCAAAAGCCACAAATATATACCATCCACAAACGAAACATGGTATTCACTCATGTAAGAACACTCACACCCCACACATACGCAAACACTCAAACCACCAACCAACATACATATGCTCCGACAAATACACCTAATATCCTTGCAATGTTTATTTTGTTCCTACTTGTAAATTAAACATATTTAATATTTATAAAACGACTTCGGTTTCTTAATACTATGATTTCTGATTGTTTTGGAGAAAGAATGAGTATTTGTATCTATCTGTACTGCAATCTAGTTTGGCTTCTTTAGAGAAGCTAAATTGGGAGTTCTGCGTCTACATAAATACCTCCTAATCATTCGCAAGGGTATGTGGCAGTGGGTACGAGCACCAGATAGAATGTGTAAGTGATATCACAGAGGAAGAGTGTTTAATGGTCTAAAAAAAAAGGGGTGAAGCGAATCTCCGTAAACTTAAAAAAATGTTTATATGCCCCGCGAATTAACCGTGGTAGTTTGATTTTGAGAATTAAATAAGTGTTAAACAATAGTTTGGGATATATTTGTTGTGGTTTTGGAGTGGACTGTATTGACTTGCGACCTTTCCTAAACGTTCGGGAGCATATTTTAAGAATGAGCCATCGCAGAAGGTAGCGCTTAACATACACGTACACTCGATGCGTGTTTAGTGTAGTTAATAGTAAGATCTCGTACATAGAGTAAATTATTATCTGTGAAAATAAATAATAAATAAGTTGCACTAGTTTAACTTACCCTTCAGTGAAAACCTCTCGTCAAGAAAAAGTGGAGTGGACTGTATTGACTTGCGACCTTTCCTAAACGTTCGGGAGCATATTTTAAGAATGAGCCATCGCAGAAGGTAGCGCTTAACATACACGTACACTCGATGCGTGTTTAGTGTAGTTAATAGTACGAGCTCGTACATAGAGTAAATTATTATCTGTGAAAATAAATAATAAATAAGTTGCACTAGTTTAACTTACCCTTCAGTGAAAACCTCTCGTCAAGAAAAAGGCGCATGAAAAACGACTGCTTTGAGTGTCATATTAGGTCATTTAATAGATTTATTGGATGTCATGGGTGAACATAAAAGCTTTGCCAATATTATCAGTAAATCTCCGCGGAATATCTTTGTGAACATCCAGAACATACTCAAACAAGAGGTGTCAGACCGAATGAGAGTATTGACTTTAAATTGCCGCAGCATTAAAAAAATCGCATGGTGAACATACATTGGTAAGTTAAAAGGCAGATCTGTAACGTTAAGGTTGTGGATCATGAGTCGCAAGGATTGGATTAATAGAATATTCTATTTCTTGCCTCCCAGTTCTGCATGACCTGTCTTGATATTTTGGCGTTCTATAGTATAAGTAAGGGCAAAGTTGACAGAGTTAAAGAGAGCCTTTTTGTAGTGATGCATATTGAGTTATATTTATATATATTTTTAGGAGAGGCAAGGAAATTATCACTGTACCAATTGGTAGCTGGTGTCCTTCAAAAACCTGACCATACCGGTAGAATAACCGATAATAATAATAATCGTGCAAGTGATTATGGCTCATATGTCATTCTCTCCATTTAAGTATGCCCGAACACATTTACTTGTATAGTGACTAAAATAAACACTTACTTGTAACTAAGTTTCCCGCTAGCATATATATGGATTGGCAAGTGTTTTTAAGGTTTTTCAATTAATTTTCCTATATTTTCTAACATTTTTAACACCATTTCCACCCTCATCCCTAGAACCTTCCATATTGGACTTGTAAACCTTAATACACACCATTTGGTGAATTTACTTAAATAGATGTAGAAATATACACACATTTATAAAGAGAACAGATGTAATAGATTCGATGGTGGCATATTTATTGCTGCAAATCCACAACACTGCAGGAGAAGTTATGAATGCAACGAAAATTTCAAAGAAAGCGTTTGGTGCAACGTAAAAGACTAAAACGACAGTCCTTTTCGTGTGTCCCCATTTGACAGACATGATGATTCCAAAAGAAATATTTTGCACATACTCGACGACCAAAGTGACAACTCACTTTGGTCGTCGAGCATTTGAATATACACTCGGAAGCAAAACAAGCAAAAGTATATTTGTAATCCCTGACGATAATAATTTACCGTCAATAAATTGGGACTCTAACATTGTAGAAAAGTCCACAAAACACGACATGCGCAAAACTCCTCCATATATTTGCAAAACACTCTTCAGACAAAGTTGTTGTATCACCAAACAAGGAGTCACCAATACTTCATATCTTTGCTACGTCTATGTACAAGATTATCTAATAAACACAGTAATGAACCTGAAGGTCGGTTTGGTTGGTGATGATAGAGTTCACCCATTACTAAGCCCGACGGCGTGTAAAATTCTCACATCAGGGTAGCGGGTCAGGTCCTTTCCTTGCCGGTTATGGTTTCGGAGGAAGATCTGGTCCCTGAAAAATCACAAAGCTTCGGTTGAGCCTTAGGTCCCCAGAGAGGCTTGCCCGGAAATCGATCCTGGGTCAACCGGTCAGTAGTCCAACGCTCTAACCCAGGCTACCGCGAGCCACTCCAAAATTAATGGAACCATTGAAATAATGGACGGCATCAGCGACGGCGGAGCAATTATCGTAGAGTTAAAAACTAAATTTACGAAAGTAATCAAGGGAAAGCGTGAAGCATTGTTACCAATAAGGGAAAATTCAAAGTACTTTGACAAATTTTGAAAAACCAACTACGAGAATACAAGATATAATCCCAAACCGCCGGCGCAGAGATGACTTCAAAGTACTCCATTTATAATGTACGTGCAGGAATGTAAATGTGAGTTCTTTTTAAACTCAAGCGTCATTTTTGCCAGTAGTTTGCATGGCCATAGGTTAATACAACTTTTCCAGGATTTTTAATGAATATTTTTTTCCTTTTCTTAACCTTTTCAACACCTTCCCTCTCCCTTATCCATTACCCATTCCATCAAGTGCTTGCACCTCTAGCCGTACAACATTTTGGTGATTCGTGGGGTATTTATCCAGTTGTAGTTCTATATTTTTCGCCCATTGCCTTCATTCACATTTGCGAGGCATAAAAAACAACGCTTCGTACCAAAGTTTTTAGTAGTCTTTTCTTAACATATTCAGTTAACCTATTTTACTACTTTTTGTCCTCAATTCATTCCTTCTTTTGAAAGTTCCATTATTTACCTTAATTTTTCGTAATGTCACTACGACTGTGATCTTTTTGCTGCAAGACGTTTTCATGATGGGTAAGCTGTTTTACCTGCTATAGTTATAGTTATCACCCTCGTGATAAACGCCTTATTTAGCCTTCACGTTTCTTGAAAATCTCAAAAAATTTGTTTTGTTTTCATTGATTTTCATACCATATCTACGTGCATTGCACTGATATGCGCATACGCTCAGAAACGGCGGCCAACCCTTGACTGACTGGAAAACAAAAGTTTGCTCTTCGGCAAATCTAATCGATTTTACGAATTTCCCACCGACTTCTATTCCTATTTCCAATAACTCCCATTCCATTTTACTGTTTCCTGGTCATTAAATTTGAAAACCACGGATACCAATCGATATCCTTGCCCTACTCCTATTTATCACACTCCTCATTTCCACTCTCCATTCTTCACACGCATAAGACTTAAGACACATCTACACAAAACCACTCATGGTATCGCAAGGGCATGTTGCGAGATTTGTTAGGATTACAGCTATACATGCAGACATTTTAGCATGTGTATTCACTTGGGCACATATTATTTCTAACACATCTCTCATGCGTGTAAATATAAATGCGTAACGTTAGTCTTTTCACACTCAAGAACGACTATAACTTCCCAAATCAAATTGTTAAATATGTATTCGGAGACAAAAATGTGCTCAAGTTCGGGCGCGAATTCCTCCTGTAATCTTGAGAGAATACCCTCAGGTACGGGAGAATCATTTGTTTTAATGTGGAGGGACTGTTGCGCTATCTATTAGAGCGTAATAATATTGTCGTCAATATTTCCAACCGGTCTGACTTGGACTTCAATGGCTACGCTTACGTCAGAAATATGGACGATTTGAAAAAAATACTGAATAAATGCACTTTTTGGGTTCTGCATGTAAATATATTGCCATTGAAGTCTATAAAATATTCTTGACTCGAATCTTTTCCTGTTAATCTATGGTACTCTCTGCCGGGACTCGGCTCCATAAAATGTGTAGTGGGGAAACGTAATGCGAAAGTTAAAGAGAGTTTACTTTGCTTTAGTTCAGCCCCATTCGTAATACGATGTGATTATCTGAAATCCTTTGGAGAAGTCGATGATAAAAAATGTAGATTATTTTCAGCCAAATCTACCAGATTATTTAAAATTGTTATCAATAGCAGGCGAAAGCGGCATGTCTTTTAGAGGCATTAGGATGGGAGCCCCTTGGGATGCGAAGAGGACAAGCCCGATGCGAGACAGACTTTTAGCAAGGTTCAAAATATGCGAGCTTAGCTAAGACACCAAGGTGATTGTTAAACACCCACACAAATAGCGTAGTTTACGCTACAAGATATAAATAGTAATCATTTTCTTGGATAGTGAGGAAACATAACAGTAAGAAATTGAAGTCATCGTAAAACTTGCAAACAATCAAACTACAAGAGAGGGCAAGGTTAAGCGCCTGGTAAACTTCTGGTACATTCGTAAGTGCATGCATATTTTAATTTCTAGTGCATGCGTTTGCATGTGTGTAAGTCAAAATAAGTTTTGCATGAATTTGTCTTTGTGGGTTTGCATGTTTTTGATTGCTCGCATGTTATTACATCCTGTTTCACAGGTAGTGGCAGTAGCAATCGGAGGTTATTTGCTGAGGGCACGGTGGTATACAGGGAAATAAGGAGCCAACTAGATCGCGAGTTACTCCCTAGAGACTTGGGCAAAATCTCGGATTGGTGCAAGGAATGGGGACTAATGCTTAGTATAGACAAATGCGCAGTTTTGAAATTTTGGGGAGAAAGGAAGTGGCGAACGGGATATAAACTATGAAATAGATGGTTCATTACTAACTTCGGCCAATCAAGGTAAGTAGTTCGGGGCAGTTCTAACACCAAGCCTTTCATGGGGAGCACATATCAGGACAATATGAGGATCCGCCTTAAAGAAATTCGACTTCATTAAACGGGTGGCGGGGAAATGTAAGCAAAAGTTAAATAGACGTGTTATTTTGCTCTAGTTAGACCTCATTTGGGGTGTTAGTATTTTATCAAGTATTTGGGATCCTTGGGAGAAAATTTGGCAAAAAGAATATTATAAAGTCCAGAGAAAATCCCCCAGATTCGTTAGAAATTGTTATAACCAGAACACAAGTGTGACATGTTTTTTAGGGGATTTAGGCTGGGAACCATTTGAAGTGCGGAGAGAACAAGCGAGGCTTAGACTTTTAGAAAGTTTCAAAACAAACGAATTTAACTATGACACTGACGGAATTATAATGGACCTACACTACTTAGGTAGATCAGACCACAAAGCCAAAATAATGGAGATAGGTTCCAGTACAGATAGATACAAATACTCATTCTTTCCCCGAAAAATCAGAAATGATAATAGTAAGGAACCGAAGTCACTTTAGAAATATTAAAAACATTGAATTTACGAGTCGGAACAAAATTAAACATTGTAAAGATATTAGGCATATTTGTAGGTGCATGTGTATGTTAGTTGATAGTTTGAGTACTTGAATGTGTGTGGGGTATAAGTGTTCTTGCATGAATGCATGCCATGTTTTGTTTTTGGATGGTATAAATTTGTGGCTTTTCTTTCTTAATTACGCCTGGTGTCTTAACACCCCCCGCTACACGCCCTTGTGGCGACTTGCGGGGTATTCAGTGGATGTAGATGTAGATGTAGTGACCTGATACCTCCCGCCACACGCCCTTGCGAGGACTTGCGGGGCATTGTATAGATGCTATATGTACATATCGCAAGAAAACTCACGTTTAAAACTCAAACCCTGTACCTCGCTGCAATTCTAAATACTGTCTGCTCTCTTTGAATTTCAAGTGGCACTCAGACTAGAACTTTCAGCATGCCCTTGAAACTCTATTTCCTAAGCTAATCTCACAGATATAGAGGATTTTCGATGAACCATATCTAAGTCCTTAATTGAAGATTTTACCAATGGATTCTGGATACTTACCGCATATAATAAATGTGGTCTTACTAAAGCGAAGTAAAACCTCTCCCTTTCTGATGCATTATATTTTCCTGCAAATCGTCTATTAAAGCCTAACTTTTATGGATAATATACTGGTTACGGATAAGTCGCCGGTTCGCCTAGCCTAATCCTATTCTCTGTGGTAAAATCATTAATGCAACTGAGGTGCTCTGTCAAAGACTCATCTAAAATACGAAATAAGGAAAAATATCCTGATTTTAATACACGTATCTTCTTTTTCATTAGGGATTTCATGAATGCTAAGTCGTTAAGCGCACCTGTTCTCTGCCTAAACCCAAAGTGGTCATCCCCCAAAATATTATCAGCCTTCCCTTGTGTCATTTTACTTATGATCACATGTACCACATTTGCTGTACTGTTATTTAGTGATTTTCACATACGGTTGCCTATCAATTTTAGGGATCGGCCACAATATTGATCCAGCGAAATCAATTTGCAAAATTCCTCCCTCAGGAAGAAACTATTATTAGCAACGAATGACCCAATAAAAACTTTTTTTCCCTGGTTTCCTATGCATTTAAGGGTTTATGGGAATTTTAGCTATATCCATGAAATTATTTGATTAAAGTTACATTAATGACGTATCTTGCAATAAAACATGCTCGGTTCTATAGTATCCCCATCCACGTCATCTTATTTTTCTATGCCTACATATACATATTGCCCTGTTAACCACCGTAAAGGTCTTTGGGTGGTGTTAGATTAGCAATCATGGATGAACATATATCTTTCAATCCTTTATATGAATTATGACTTATTATTTGCCATTTCGCAAATTTCGCGAATGTTTTCCGCAGGACATGTCCTACATTTTTCCATCGCGGTTTCTCTTTCAGTGTCAATATAGTGAATTCTCTTAAGTGCTGGCCTAATATATTTGGCATATAGCTAATACATATAGCATTATAGTTAGTGTTATTTTCATATCTTTCAAATCTTTCCAGGTTCCATTACTTTATATTTTGCGCCACATTTTTCTTAGTACTCAAAGATTTTTATTTCCCCCCTATGTGATCGTTCAGATTTCTATATTAATCACTCATGTTTAAATCTCCCCTCCTTTTTCAACTCCTCATATTCCCACAGTGCCTTTTTAAAACCATTTTTTCCCGCTTAATTAGTAATCCTCTCTATTTTGTTGCTGATTTCCCTACTTCCTTTAACCTCTTCTTTTTTCTATATTTTTCTATTACTTTCTATCTTCTTAATTATATCATCAGCATTCCATAGTTTCTTTTCCAATTTCTGATGCTGTTAATGGCACCAATTAAGATTTCGATATTGCTTTCTTGATATGTTACCATTTTTCTATTATAATACTCGTGTCCCTATCCTCACTCAAGATTTCTCCAACAGCCCGCTTATTCACCTTTCTTGTCTTTCCTTTTAATGCTTCCACATTCCATTTACTCATCTGCCATTCCTGTTTTGTCATTTTGATATGATTTCACCAGTCATTATAACTATATTCTGGTATTAATTTCCATCCGCTTCTAAATAAATGTGCGAATTTATTACGCCGTTCTTAATTATGTGCCTAACTATGACATAGTCTAACTCATATCTTTCTAAAACACGGTGAATTTTCCATGCAATATATGCCTACGCCTGTTATGGTTTAAAAACCAGGCCTACTTATTGATTAAACCCTGCCTCCTGCAGGATTCTGTTGCTTTCACCCCCATGGCCATTCCTTGTTCCTAAACCGTAATGCCCTACCTTATCACCATCTATTTTTTTCCACCGTCGCATTCAAATATGTAATAAGAACTGAATCTATTTACAAAGGATACCTTTTGTTATTTCCTCATATTGATCCTCTATGCTGTTTATATCTTCCTCTCTATGGTAACTTTTTTTTATTTAGGCACACAGAAAGACTAAATTTGCTGGTCTGGGGTTCATTCTATTAATAATATCCTACCTTTCACCATATTTATGTTTATATGCTCCCTAGATTTTTTCTTAACTTTAAGTTCCATTCTACGACCACTCCTCGCCGTCTTACTTCAATGGCAGGTGGGGGATTAAAGAGACGCACGGAATGATGATGAAATTACCATTCAAACGGCATCGACAACATTAAGACAATCATGTCGTCTTCATTAGACGAAGACAAAAGACATTTGGGGGTACTGCACTCTTGGTGTGCTCGAGAGCAGGGGGGTGGAGGGATAGAAGAGGAGCGGAGACGTGGTAGTTGAGGTGTGGTGGGTTAAGATTTGGAGAGGAGTGAGAAAAGAAGGTAGGGGGAAAATGTAAATGAGGGGAAGAACAATGTAAGTAACATGTGATAGGGAAAGCTGAAAGAACTTGAGGCATGCAAGTATAGTGACAGGTTGGGGGAAGTTGGGTGATCTGATGGCTTGGAGGTTTAGTAGGAGATATAAATGGACAGAATTAGTAATTGGCTGAAAGGCATGAGAGGTGTATTTCGAGTTCTCGAGGCGATGAAGTTCAGATTCAGGGAAGATTCAAGTATGGTAATATGATATTAAACGTCGAAACATGCAAATGGAGGGTGGGGTTTTTTTGTATTTTTTATTTTGGAATAGGATATGGTTAAGGCTTTAAGTCATTACTCCATCCCCAGGACATACCGCTAATGCGTGTGTGTGTCCGAGTGTGAATTTTGACTCTGCCCTTGGCGAAATGCTCCATGATACGATTAGAATAGACCGCTGCGTCTCTAACGCTTCGCCTCCTCCAGGCCCCACGGAACAAACCCCCCACCCCCCGCCAATACCATCCTCACCGCACCCGAGTACCTACCTACCAGTCCAATTCACACGGAATAAAATTCCGGTCGGGATGCAGATAGGCCACCACCACCGTAAGAATACAATCCTGAGATGGGAGCACCCGCTTCGGGTCGCCTCAACTCCACCCGTCCGTCTACTCCTTCCCACTCTGCATATCCAACCCGTTCTCTTCTCTTCGCCCACCCTCCCTGCCACGGCAGAAACACTTCCTTCACGGCGTCACACCCACCCACTCCTCCCTCCCTACCTCCCCCCTCACTCCTTCCACCCCCCCGGCACGACGGCACACACGGCCTCGAAAACGGGTATCCCACCGCCACCCCCAAGTGGCACGCCGGACCCCGCGATCCTTATCCCCACGTGGCGCGGCGGCAACATATTGCCCCTGCAGCCTCCCGTTTCGGAGGGTAGACAAAATGGGGGGGTGGAGGGACGCGGGGCGGGGGGGGGCGAGATCGTACTGTAGCGCTTCCCTGTAGACCCCTTCAGCCACCCTCCCTCGAAATGCTCTTTCTTTCTGCGAACGTGCCAAATAAAAGACCGATGAGATGATAGCCAGGTTGGAGGACCGGCCGAGGGAACGCGGGGGCGGTTGGCATGATGGGACGACAAGGGCTTTCGAAGTGGTACTTGCTACGAATTTCAATGCAGCAAAGCGTTTCGTTTCTCCAAAAGCCTCTTCTAAAAATCAAAGGAATAGCTTTATAAGTCGTCGATATGGTTTTTCGACGGGGAGAAAATAATAAAATACACGAGGTTGGAGTAGCTTCGTAGCTAACCTCCTCCACGGACGTTGTTTGTTGAAATTATACCCTGACGGAATATTATACTCCTATAATTGCGATCCAGCAATAAAAAAATCGGAAGCCTTCAGCTTTTCTTTCCCAATCAATACCATATATACAGCATAGGTAAATGTATATATATATATATATATATATATATATATATATATATATATATATATATATATATATATATGTGTGTGTGTGTGTGTGTGTGTGTGTATACCTGTATAGTCTAACGGATATCTTTCTGAATCCCCGTGTATTTTAATTGAATACCTACATCTCTTTTGGTGCAAGGACTAACTCTTCGTCATAATTAAGCACTATCTCCTCGACAAGCCTCTTGCTTTTTCCTTGCGGTAATCCCGTATTCCTAAACCGTAGTCCCCTACTTCACTAGCATTTCTTCGATCGATCGCCGTCGCACGCCCTCCCCACTTTTGTGTGCGACTCTGTAGATGCATATCCCTATGCAATATATATATATATATATATATATATATATATATATATATATATATATATATATATATATATATATATACATGTATTTTTTTTAAGGTAATCTACCGGTTAAGGTAGGTTTTTGGATGGACACAACTACCAAACAAACATTTTATTACTCCCAACAAAACCCATCATCCTACTCTATATCAGGTCCCTCTTCATCTCTGAGTACTTTCTTCCTCCCTTCATCCCGTCCAACATCCCTATCCTGTTCCTTCCCTTTCCTCGTTTGCCTGACATTCTCCCCTCTATCACAGTCTTTAACATCCCACTGCCGGTCAATACCCCCTTCATCCAATTTTCCTGCCTCAATAGGATTGATCCCAACAAACCCCTCTCTTCGCCCACCATACGAAGTACTTCCTCGTTTGTTTTCTTCTCTGTCCGTTTCACCTTCTCCATTCTTCTCCACACCCACATTTCAAAAGCCTCCAATCTACGGCTATCCTCCTGCTTCAATGACCACGTTTCCGCACCGTATATAGCTACGCCCCATTTCAAAGTTTTACGAGTCTTTTCTTAACATCCTTACTCAACGTCCCCGTCATCAACCCCCTCCTCCTTGTGAAAGCCTCTTTGCCGAGCGCAATTCTTTTCCTTACGTCCCTACTACTTTGACCGTGTTGGTCCAAAACACTACCGAGATACGTAAACTGTTCTACCTGCTCTAGTTTTTGCCCTCCTATTTTAATGTTAAGCTTAGCCTTTTTCTTCCCAGAAAATCGCATAACCTTTGTTTTATTAACATTGATTCTCATCCCATACCTGTCTCACTGAATTTCCAATTCACTAAGCAATGCTTGCAGCCTCTTGGCTGACTGACAAACTAAAGCTTGGTCATCAGCGAACCTAACTGATTTTACGAATTCCCCGCCCACTTTCATTCCTACCTCCAGTTCTTCCCATGCCTCTTTAATCATTTCCTCTGCATACAGGTTGAACAGCAACGGTGATAATGGGCAACCCTGCCTTACACCTCTTCCTAACACTGCCCAACCGGACTCCCCGTTCCCCACTCGAACCTGAGCAGTCTGAGACATGTACAGGTTGCGGATTAGCCTCCTTTCCCTCCAATCTATTCCTATTTTCTGCAGAATACTCATTAGTTTTTCACAATTCACTCTACCAAACGCTTTTTCGAAATCTACGAAAAAGGCAAATACCTGTAGTCCTCACATGACGTGGCCTTTACCTTTTTCGGAATAGGAACTGAAACTGATCTCACAATGTCTTCCGGCTAGATTCCCTCCTCATAAATACTACGGATCAGCCCATATAGCCTCTTCCTCCCACATTTTCCTAAGCATTTAAAAAGTTCCACGGGAATGTTATCCACCCCAACAGCGTTATTTGGTTTCATCTCCCTTAATGCCCTTTCTAGGCATTTCTATTCATTGTCTAGTATGCCTGGACCTAAGCTATCTTCCTCTACGGAAGATAGCTTAAGTCCAGGCGCGTCTGTTCCTCAGTGAGGCGGCTGAAATGGCGTCTGACCCCAGTGGGGCGGCCAGTAAGTGATGGTGTCACGTTAAAAACACTACTGAGGAAGGCAACGGGAAACCACCTCAGTTATCACTCCCAAGATAAATATGATGGACAATACAGAGATTTTGAGTCCTGGTAACTACAAGGCTCGGCCCAATCGGCCCTGTGTCGTGCCCGGCAGCGGGAGAGGCAAGGCTTTCGCGGTCGTCATCCCACGAAACCCTTGCTGGGGGAAAACCAGCAGCAGCAGTACAGAAGACGCAGCAGAAGAAGACGAAATTAGTCAAAATAAGAACGTGGAATGTTAGGACAATGAAGAGGACAGGGAAATTGAAGAATGTTAAGCGAGAAATGGAAAGGGGAAAAATAGATATTTTAGGTCTATGCGAGGTGAGATGGAAGGATAGTGGAGATTACTGGAGTGATAAGTATAGAATAATATACAGCGGCGGAGACGAGAGCCAACGAGGGGTTGCCATAATATTAAATAAAGATGTAGGAAGAACTTTAGTTGACTTTGAGCTGGTAACGGACAGATTATTACTAATAGAGATAAATGCTGAACCGACGAACTTGGTTATTATTCAGGTATAAATGCCACCGAGCAACCATGAGGCAGAAGAGGCCGATAGGATATATGATCAGTTAAAGGACATAATCGCGTGTGTTCCTGCAGGGAAACATTTGATAGTGATGGGGGTTTGGAATGCGACGGTAGGCGAGGGAAGAGATGGTGATGAGGTGGAGGACTACGGTTTAGGCACGAGGAATGACCGTGGGGAGAAAGCAGTTGAGTTTTGCAGGAGACAGGGCTTAGTCATTACCAACACTTGGTTTAGACACCACAAAAGACGCAGGTATACATGGAAAATGCCAGGTGACTCAGAAAGGTATCAGCTAGATTATATCCTGGTTAGACACAGGTTTAGGAACAGTGTGATGAATTTACACAGCTACCCGGGAGCGGATTCGGACTCTGACCACAATTTAGTTGTTATGAAATGTAGCGTCCGTTTCAAAAAGATAAGGCAGGGGTGGCGAGTTAGAAAATGGAATGTAGAAGCATTAAAGGGTTTAAAAGGAAGGAATACAAACAGGCGGTAGAGGAAATCATGGAGGATGGTAAAGAGCTAATTGCTATCGAAGAAAATTGGGAAGGTATCCAAGAAGGGATATCGAAAGCCGCAAAACACACTAAAGGAACATTTAACGGAAAAAGGAACAGGAAACTATTTATTACGGATGAGATGATTGCAAACATGGATGAGAGAAGAACGTAAAAGGATGTAATCACAGAGTTCGGCAAAATGAAATACAAAGAATTAAATAATAAATTGAGACAGGTAACAAATAAAGCAAAAGAAACATGGTGTAAAACGCAGTGCGAGGATATGGACATTTCACAGAGTAAAGGTTAAATTGGTGCGCTCTACCGCAAGGTTAAATCACTATGATTATAGAAGCTGGAGGATAGGCGTAGATTGGAGGATTTTGAAATGTGGGTATGGAGATGAATGGAGGTGAAATGGACCGAGGAGAAAACAAATGAGGAAGTACTTGGTTTGATGGGCGAAGAGGGGGGTTTGTCGGGCGAATTCCTATTGAGGCAAGAAAAATTGATAAAGGGGGTATTGGTCGGCACAAGTGGGATGTTGAAGACTGTAATAGAGGGGAGAATGTTAGAAAAACGAGGAAATTGAAGAATCATGATAGGGATGTTGGATGGGATGAAGGGAGGAAGGAAAACTCAGTGATGAAGTAGTTGCTGGATAGGGTTTTGTTTTGTAAGGACACACAAATTATTTATTTGGTAATTGGCTCCATCCAAAAACCTACCTTAACCAGTGGATTACCGTATATATATGTATATATATATATATATGTGTGTGTGTTTGTGTGTGTGTATATGTATATATATATATATATATATATATATATATATATATATATATATATATATATATATATATATATATATATACACGCCGTCGGGCTTAGTATTGGGTGAACTGTACCATCACCTACCAAATTGACCTTTGGGTTGATGACTGTGTTTTTGGTTTGTTTATGTATATACTCGTATATATATATAACTCTAAATATACATGTATCGTCATTTAAACATATTGAAATAAATACCTTGTGAAAGAACGAAAATGCTCGCGGCAGGGGGTAAAAGCATCAGTTGGAAATGGAAAATAGATTAGGGGAGGGATTGTGTTTAAAATGTTAGGGAAATGGAAAATCATTCTTCAAAATCCCGTAAAATACGTGTACATCCATATACATACTAAGGGAAACCTTAGTTAAAAACGTGTTAATTTTACCGGCTGTAGAAGTTTTAGTGTTGCGAAAATGGAGGAAATAAAAAATAACTACAACAATTTATATGATAGACCTAGACAGGTCATGCAGGACTTGAAACGGAGAAGGGGAAATTTCTATCAACCCTCGCCCTTGCAACTTATGGTCCCCTTCGCTAATGTCACCGGTAGAATATGTGGCCCCCCGCTATTGGCAGCGGACCGCGTGAGGCATCATCGAGAGGAACGAGGGATGGAAGGGGGAGCTTTGGAAATGTAAGAACGGTAGGTAGTGTTGTTACATGAACTAAATCTATTTCAGCGCCATTCGGTCATAAGGGAAGGGATTTACCCACAAAACACAGCCGATTAGTGTAAAATGCATGCATATATGTAAAACGAAATATTCTCTGGACGCCGCCGGAGAATATTAATATGTACTTCTTATACTTCAATCTTGCTGAAAGATTTTGGAGCGCGCTCTTCATATTTAAGATGCTCACGACTTAAATTCAGTAACATTAATCGTCCGCGAACGGCAGAGGGAAAACGTTTTTTTTTTAAAGATGATGCGACATGCAACGCAGTTCAATTAAATTTGGAAGAATCCTGAGTGGATTGATGTGTTCTCTCTTCACTGGTACATGTATTAATCCCAAGGACAGATGGACACCCATGCAGTGGGAGCGGGTTGCCGCACGTTTCGCAGTTCAGAGATGTTGTCGATGAAGTGACGCGTCGTGGTGGGATGAGTATCTGCGGAGGGAGGACCGGCGAGAGGTGGGCGGGGGAGTCGCCGGGCAAATAGTCCCGATAAGTCCTGGAGCGGTGGCAGCGCTGCCCATAGACAACCGATAATAACACAGGCCTTCACACATCGAGGCACAGGCCGCACAAAAGTTACCCGGTGAAGTCGGCCATGGAACTTGATGCTGGCATTTAACCTCGAGGACAATGCGGCTTATGCAGGGGCTGTTTGGCACGGGGGGCTGTTATCGCCACCTTCCCGCCGTCTCCACCCACTCAACCCTCCTCCTCTCCCCCTGCGGTCACTGGATACGGCCCGTTGCTCCGTTACAGTCTCTCTTCAATTTTCATTTTTAAAACTCAGATGTTTCCTACGGATTCAGTTTGCCAGTGTCAAACTCTTCGTTTAATTCTAATAACGAAGACATTTCCGTAATATGTAAACCTTTCCTGAGATTATGCGTTTTTCCGTGGCAATCCTTTTGAAGCCTTTATGAGCCGATGAACTTAATTATTATACCCTATGCTTTTCCGCGTTTTCTCTTTATAATAATCTTGGAACTATATAGTTGTTTAAGGGCATGTTGACAATAAAGAAGCCTTTCCTTAGAAATGCGCGCGTTTCTTCGGAATCCGCTGCACCCTTATGCCTGAAGTGCATTTTGAAGCCAATCTAGTTTCATTGTTGCTCTAAGTGCCCGTGTTACGCCAAGAAATTTTTGCCTTGGCCGTCTGTAAACCATATATTCGGGTCAAAAATTGCGGTAGGCGTCATAAAAACATTTAACCTCCCTGTGACACAGTATGCCAGCGAAGTAATCATGACATTACCAATTCACAAAAATGTGTTTATGTTCCTCATGGCATTTTGGGAAACAAACATGCGTGAATGACATTTCGGTGAACTGCTGTGAACATTCAGGTGCAACGTTTTTTTTTTCTTTTTTCATTTAATATATTTTTAATCAGAAAGGCGCGAAGTGGGAACCGTAATTCCCTTAAAGCGTGTACCCCAACGAAAGAGCCTGCCGGTCCGTCACCATATTTATTCCATACTCCAGAGTGTATATGCTGGCGTTTGAGATTTAGGTGCCATTATCCACCATTTGGATGAATATTGATATTTGATAACTTCAGTGAGTATGTATTTTCCTTCCCGATATTACGTAAGTTGTATGATAACTTTGGTCATTAATCGCTAATATGCACGTCAAATGTAAGATTACAAAATGTGTGGATATGGGATTTTCTTTAGATGTATTAACGTAACCTGCTTGATTTGCTTATCAAATTCGTCGGTAAATGGGTAAGTTAAATATTCTTCCTTAGCTGGTGCTTCAACTCCGGAGGAGATTTTGATCTCCACATTACTGATTTTTTCATAATTCGTGCTTAAGTAGAAATCGAAAAAATCATACAAATGTGATTTGTACATATATGTAATATACTACTGTATTATGGTATTGAAAAATAAGGTTTGCGGAATACCAAGCTTTAACTGGCCAGTCAGCCAAGGAGTTGAAAACTCTACCAAGAGAATTGAAAAGTCAGCACGACAGATATGAGATGAGAATAAGTGTAAATTAAACAACGGTTTTGCAATTTTCTTGGAAGAGGAAACCTATGCTGAACGTTAAAATAAGAGGGCAAAAACTAGAGCAGTTGGAACAGTGTGTTAATTTCGGATGTGTTTTAGACCAAAATAGCAGGTACATGGGGAGGAGAGTTGCACTAGGCAAAAAAGCTATCACAAGAAAGAGTGAATGGTGAAAGGGACGTTTAGTCAGAGTGTTAAGAAAAGGGTAGTTAAAACTTCGATGTGGAGCATGATTATGTACGGCGTGGAAATATTGTCATTGAAACAGGATGATAGGCGTAGATTGGAGGCTTTTGAAATTTGGGTGTGGAGATGGAAATGGAAAAGTGGAATGGACTAAAGGTAAAACAAACGAGAAAGTGCTACATTTAGTGTCGTGGAGAAAGAATTGTTGGGAGAATCCAAAAAGAGTCAGGAAAGATGGATGCAGAGCGTTTTGATGGGTCCTTGGATGTTGCAGACTGTGATAGAGGGGAGAATGCTAGGCAAGCGAGGAAGGAGAAGTGATAGGCTAGCGAGGTTAGACGGAATGAAGGGAGGAAGGAAGTAGTCGGAGTTGAAGAGGAGCCTAGTGTAATATTGGATGTCTGAATATTTTTTGCTACGAGAGACAACGGAAGTGGCGCTCTACTGTTTGGTACTTTTATCCATTAAACACCTGCCTTAACCGATAGATTTAATCTACATAATATCCCGCAAGCTACCACAAGGGCGTGTGGCGGGGGGTGTTAGGTCACCACCCGTAAAAGGAAACCAAACCACATGCAAAATCAACACATTTATGCAAACCTATAGCCACAGTGGCGTATACAATCATACAAAAATTCTTTCATTTTACACGCATGCAAATACCTGTACTATCTTCTAACAAATAATTGCACCTTAGGATGTAGTAAGAAGTTTATCCAATAACGTCCAAGAGAGAATTTGAAAAGTAAGAAGGCGGATTTGCACTGCCACATGGACATGCCACATACAACGATCTCCTTCTAAAGGACACAGGTAGGGAATGTGGCCCAAAGCTGCAGGTAGCGGGTAGATTACTGGTACTATTAACAATAATTCAAAAATATTGGTTTCTCTAAGAAAATATTAAGTTTTTACGTCATTAAGATTATCACCTGGGATAAATTTATATGTTTAGAATTTGGTGCACAGAACGAAACTTGTCACACTTCATCAGGAAACGATGCCTTATACTCATTGAAGATTCGCCATCGCCGTAACGGGGCTTTATCTTATCTTCGGAGAAAGATACGCGAGTGCAGAATGTCCGATTCCAAAGCCCCAAGATTCCCAAGTGATTACTAACTTTTCGCCACGGCCACACCTGATGGAAGTGGGCAACGCGGACGTCACGGAGTTTAATTTAGGAAACTTATTTTTTGTTGAAAACCTCTCCGATTCCCCTTCCAGAGCCACAATTTTACTTTTTTCAACATTGCCTTCTGGCCTTGTGAATGTGCTAAAGAAGAGAAGTGATGGTAATGCAATAAGCCAGAGGTGGCTGAAAATAAACTTACGGAATCTTTGCCGAAAAGAAATCGAAAGTAGGAGCGTTAAATATTTTTCAAAACCATGTCAATTTTGAAAAATCCGCTGTAAATACGAGTGGCGCCCGTACAATGCGGAGTGGAATCATATTTGCTTTATGCACTCCTCAATACACGACGGCGAAAGTGAAGACTGTATCCGAATTTGATCCGTAAGTGTTTGCGTTCACGAAGTCGGGTCGTGCATTCACAGATGAAACTAACTATATTCAGAATAAACTCTTTTTAACGGTGCCAATAGTGAACCTCTTAGGATGCTTATTTCATCATTTGTTACCCGCTAGCTATGGTGTTAGCTCATGCAGCTGATGTGAATTAGACGATACACCTGAGGTAAACAGAAATCATGTTCCCACATAGAGTCATTAAAGAATTTTGGGAATCCTAACTGTCATGGGACTTCGATTGAAAACCTTGGGCTACAAGCTATTTTAAGACAAGGGTCCATCCTACGTGATAAAATATTTGCGTCAGCGTACAGTATCAAAACACATATCACAATTAATTCTCAGAGGTAATAAACATTCGTCATTGTAGATACAGTCTAGGTAGCTACTTAGGCTGTTTCTTAACGGTAGCTTCTCCCAAAGTAGTGTAAGGCATGGGGTGGCTTCGCACGAATACTAGAGGTGAATGGGTGATCACGGATCTACCTCATGTCTCTTCTCCCAATGAAGGAGTGTCGCCCCTCCGCTGATCGGACGACCGGTGGGTCGTTTCTCGGGGTAAAGGGAAGGTTACATCTAAATATTCCATCAATAAATACCCCGCAAACCAAAAAAATGGTGCAAACACCAATTGAAATAGGTAAGGAATGAGGGATGGGAAGGGCGTTTAAAAGGTTAGGAAGAGGGAGAAAATATTCACTAAAAACTCCGAATAGATTGAAAAATTCCAATACATGACAACGGAAAACCCAGTTCCAAACATGCGACTAATTCACTCAGCGCTAAAGTTCTCGGGTTTACTGAGGAAGTATTTGGGTATACTACTATAAAGATAATCAGGTTACGCTGCGACGAGTTTCATACGGGCTGGGATGGGAACTACCTGTGAAGGTACCTGTACGGGTACCTGTACCTGTAGTACAGGTGGTACCTGTACCGGTACTACCTGTAAAGGTAGTTCCCATCCCAGGTGCTTTCGGGTTAGATCTGTGAAAACCATCGAATCTGCAGCCCCTACTCCCACCCCAAGGCCGCCGCCTGGGCAAATACGTCAGCGCATGGAAAGTGAGGGCGGGAATTATTATGATAGGAAGCGCCAATGTCTGCCGTTTAATGTGTCCTTTACGACGAAAGACCAAGGAGAGGGAGATGTAGGATCGTGATCCTCGTGGTGCATACCAGGGGGCGGGGTTTCACAGGTTACGCAGGCTGTCAAGGTGGCCGCAAACGACGTTGGTTGCTCCAAGCTGCGAATTGTAGCAAATGTTGGCAAAAACGATGAAGAAATTCTGCGCTATCTGTGAACATCTAGAAATCATTCAAGCAAATGCCATTACTTAAAATTGTCGTAGCTTAAAAAACAAAAGACCGGATATTGAACATATTTTGGTAAGTACAGAGGCAGTAATAGTCGTTGGAACGAAGAGCTGGCTCAGGGAAGGCATAGCAAGCACTGAAGTTTTCCATAGGGATTCATGATATACAGATAGAACATGCCTAATAGAATTTGTGTTAGAGTATTCATTTCAGTAATTTTAAAGCTTGGCAGCAAAATTTATTCGTTCCCTGATTTTACAGGCCCCCAGATTCCAATATATCTACTTAAGTTCGATGACCGAATATTCACTCTCGGCAACCAGCATATCAACATTATCGTTATAGTCGCTGGTAATATCAATCTACCGTCAATTGAATCGGACTCGTACTACTTAAGGAAATATGCCAAAAACTTAGATACATGTGAATATCTCCTGCATATATTCGCAAAATACTCATAGAACAAATTGTTATATCACCAATAACCAACCAAAACATACTTGATATCTTCGCGACATCTACGCCCGAGATTATCACAGACATTGAAATAATGGATGGTAACAATGGCCATAAAGCCATTCTTGTAGAAATGATAATTAAATTCGTGAAAGTAAACAAAGAAAAACGCTCAATATAATTATTTGACATGTAAAAGTTAAAGGACTTCTAGGACATTTAATAAACGAGTCATCAGGATTCAAGATAAAAACCCAGGCAACCGATTGCAAATTGCTGAACGTATGTGAATTACCAAATGAAATCGGGGAGCAATCTAAGCCTTAGGCTTAACATAACTCTATTAAAGACAGGAACAGGATACCCATTATTTAGCCGAATGCAACTAAAATACATAATGTGAATATTTAGGAGTTCTTTCATTGAACGATAGCATCGCAAGCAGCCACCTTATTATGCCCGATGAAAATCGTACTCTTTAAAAAAGTGTTTGTTTCATGCATGCATGTATAATGGCAGGTGCTAGCCAGAAGAAGCGTACTGAATACAATGGAACAGTTAACCTTCCGGAACCCATTTGCACAGGCAATGCAGTAGTTAGGCACAGCAGGCAATGTTCCTAGGACATCCACTTTAATGGAAAGGTAGCCAAGCCGCACACACGGTATGTAGCAGAATATTCCTGTCACTGGTGATTCCGTCATTGGTTCCCATACTGCAAAAAGGACAAGATACAAATCACCCGTCAAAAATGTAAAATACCACATTATACCTTTTTCGCTTGGATCATGCATATAAAATTCGGGAAATAGATGCCAGAACTAGCCGACTCAAGGACTCCTTCTTCCCACGGACAATACGGGATAGCAACTGCAGGGTTATAGATAGCAAAAATTCCACTTGCCACCCTCAGCGTCTAAAAAATAATTAGTTGCATTTAAATGCATGCTCTTCCACTAACCTTATGTGTTTTGCTATAATAACCCATTCTTTCCGAATGACCTCATTCATGTTCTGTTCATCTGTTTTTAAGTTTCCCTTTCAATCCCTCGTCCCTCCCCGCGGGGGCAAATTCCTGCTACCTGCAACGTTGGGTCGCATTCCCTGCCATTTAGAGACTCTTTGGGGGTAGAGTGTTTCGTGGTGCATTTTCATGTGGTAGTGATGTTTCAATTTATTGCTTGTTGTGTCCTTGCTTCCGTGTTGTAGGATTGCTTTCGTGCTGCATCATGGGGTGCAGTTTTTTAGTTGTTTTCGGTATATGTGTTTGCATGAGTATTGGATGAAGGGATTTTTGCATGAGTGTGTGCGCTGCTGTGGGTGTAATTTTCCGTTTTGTTTTTTTGCATGTGGTATTTTTCTTTTTTACGGTTGGTTACCTAACACCCCCCGCCACACGCCCTTGCGGCGGCTTGCGGGGTATTATGTAGATGTAGATGTATATACCTGTACATATATGTTTGCCAACTTTCGCAATAAATGCATATCAAAATAAATAATACAAACATGTTCTCTTTTATCGAGTTTTGTGCGGAAAGAAAGAAGTTTTTCAATTAACCTATTTTCATACACATTCCTTGAGATTAAATAACATTTCGATGGAATATATTGAATAAATGGCACAATCTATCACTGCCATTTTGGAAATAGATAAAATAAGATAAAGCTTCATGAAGTTACTTTCATTATTATTGCCTCCATTTAACTATGGTAGTAATAAATTTACTTACCCTCATAGAATTGAATTGAGAATCCGATAAAGGTATTGATGTACGTGTATCCACATGCAACTATAACAATTGTATGATCTTAATTCAATATGCATCAAATTAATTTCAGAATGCTTCCTATTTCACAATGAGAGTATCGAGCATAAATACATGTATACTTCATCGTACTGTTTCAAATGGGTGCTGCAAAGTGAGAAGCGTGGCATTGCATGAACAGTCGCCATCTCGCATGAGCAAACAATACAAGCTTTAATGGAAAACCTAAACCAGTTTATATTGATAGCGTAAATAGCTTTAAAAGATATTTGCAATGGTCGATGTCACAACTTTAAAGAGTGCTTTAATTTTATGGTTTGCATGTAACCTTTAAATGTTTAGACATCTTTGAAAAAAGCCACTACGTCTTAAGGCCAGCCTGCTGCTCGTTGGAAAATCGCCAAAAGGAGGATTTGAGTCGGGGTCATTAGCCCGAGTCGAGGGTCAATTCTTCTTCTTACGTTTCAACTACCTCCACCATTTTCTTCCAAGACTTTTCCGAGGTAGGTAACCTCCACCTGCTCTTGTTTCTAAAAACCTACGTTAATAATTTGCGTAGCTTTCCTTTACTCAAAATCAGCATAGCCCTCATTTGTTTGCTGTAATTATTATCCGGAACATATCAAACCGACTTTACCGTGCGCTGACTGACAAAATTAAGGATGATTTACCGCAAAACTAGATGACTGGTTTTTTGAATTGTCGCATACTCCCATCCCTATCTCCAATTCTTCACATGTTTCGCCAACAATTCATCCCACCAGTACGTTGTTAAGCACCGATGATAAGGTCTCATATCCTTCCAATCTGCTATTTTTTGCAAAACTTTAACCAATTATGACTAATTCACTCCACTAAATGCATTCTTGAACTCTAGAAAATAGACCATTGAATTCTGATTGCACTCTTCTATATTCACCTCTTTGTGAATTCATCACCGCTACGTCATTACGCGTGCCCCTCCCATTTCCAGACCCAAAATGATAATCGACAAAGTATTCATTTGTCCTCCTCTCCATTCTCTCGTTGATGACCCTTTGAACCACTTGAGCGGCATGCGAAGTGAAAGTAATTGTTTTATAGTTCTCACACATGGCTGTCTTTTCCTTATTTGGAAAAGGAGCTTTCGCTGATCTGACGAAATCTTTTGGTCAAATTCCAACCTCATAAATGCTGCGAATTATTACACAATGATCCTTCCCCGTACATTTTCCTAAATTCCTTAAGTAGTTTCACGGGTATGTTGTCCACTGCCACGGCCTGCTTTGATTTTAATTCCTTTAATAATCTTTTTAACTCGAAATCACGCATGTGAAGACCTAAGCTACCCTCATTTTGGCAGAATTTCATTCTATGCCAAAGCTTGCTAGCATAATCGCATAACTTTCAAACCCTATCTAATATTATTAAAAAATATCTAAACATAACAGTTTCAGGCTTAACTTTGTGGAATTCCTTCATGAAGAGGGTAGATAAAGAGACTTCGCAATGTTTCTTTCTCTACCCTCAACAAGTGGAAGTGCAAAGTTTCTTTCTCTACCCTCATTACAATATCTAGCGTACATCTTCACCGGATAATTCCTCCATATGTATATTATATTTTATTTAAGAATCGTTCCTGAATCAATTAATAATTTTCCTGATTATTTTTTATTGTTAGCAAAGATTTTCCTACTCTTCGCAACTTCTCAAATTTATTTTTTTGAATCGGGCATTGCACTTCGTAATTACTGAATCAGTTTCGGATATGGAGCGTAGAAGCATTATCCTAAATTTACAAGGATGGAGTTTCAACAGGCCGTTGAGAAAATCATGAGCAGCGTTGGAACGGAGATTAGTTCCATCGAGAAAAATGGGAACATATGAAAAAATGGATATTGAAAACCACAACGAGATGAATAGAAAGATAGACGAGGGAAGAAAATCGAAGAACGAAAATATAGATTTTGGTAAAAGGAAGTACAAGAAAGAGTTACCTAATAAATTGAGACGTACCAATCAGAGCAGAAGTAGCGTAGTTTAAGACGCAGTGCAAAGAGATGGAAAGTTTTTAGAGGAAGGGTGAAATTGGTGCGCTATACAGAAAGTATACAGCACTGTTAACAATCAGAGATAATTTGGGAAAATATCGGTTGAACCAGAAAAAATCTAAGAGAGAGGAAAGGAATATGTAGAAAAACTGTATGGTAAAGAACTTGAGACAAAAAAGTTCAACATAAAAAAAATGTGAAGTTGATTAAGATAGCTTAGGTCCAGGCTAACTGTCTGGCCAGATAGAAAGGGAAGAGAGGAAATTGAAGTCAATTAAAGGCGTGGAGGTATACAATACATGTATTCTTGTGGAACTACTTCAAGGTTTTTGGAAAATGTGGGAGAAAGAGTTTCTATGTAAATCGTACCATTTATGATATAGGAATTTGGCCGTAAGACTTCGTCAAATTAGTGTTAGTTCCCATTCCTAAAAAGGTAAAGGCTACATCATTTGAGGACCACAGAACAATAAGTTTGATTTCACATGCAGCTGAAGTTATCATCAGGATAATCAAAAGGATGGAGAACAGAGCAAATTGAGCAGCTTGGCGGATGATCAGTTCGGGTTTAGGGATGTAATAGGCACGCGTGATGCAACTGCAGTAATAAGATCACTAATAGAGAGAAACAAAGAATGAAATTAGGATGTATTTGCCTGTTCCGTAGATTCCTAGAAGGCATTTGGACAATATGAGTCAGCAATGACCTCGATCGAAAGGAATCGTTTCCGTGGAGCCGTTTTCCCTATTTTATAAATTAAAAAAGGCGCTTGGGGCCAAATCTAGTAAATATGGTGGATTTTGTAATAATTCAAACTTTATTCGATAATTTACACAATTGAAACTCTGCAGGTGTGCACCCGTTTTTAGTCTTGATGGAAGAGATTTTTTTATTTGCCAAATGAAGACGTATTTCTTGGTTTCTTTTCTCAACCGGTGCCATTAGGACGCATAATACTCTTCATTTGTCGTTTCTCCTCTTCATATGCAATGATGTAGATGATTTCACGTGCTGCCCAAAAAACCACGCCCATCCCCTTGTTGTCCGATTTAACCATTTTCGCCTTCATCGGAGCCGGACACCTTCAGAAACCCGTAATTTCGACTGTTCCTTTGTTTGTGGAGTGTATTAGGGAAAACATTTTTCACCCACAGTTATATATCAAATTTCAAATAAACAAACAAATTTAGTCCAATGTGTCTCTGAAAATTTCTCTAATTTGTTGTCCAAAAATAAATATATTCGCGCACTTGAGAACAATTTGTTTATGATTACGTGCAGTGCGGTGGCGACATTAATGCAACACAATTTCGGTGTAACACATAGAAATTAAAATTTAATTGCAGTAATTGAATTTTAGAGAATAGTTTTGGGGTTAGAGTAGTTCCCTCCTGACACAAATGCCAAAATAATATTGTAAACTCGATTAAATACCCAGGCGTTAGCTTGACTCACTATCTCTCCTGGGTGAAACATATGCGGGGACTATGTAGACGAGCAAGCTAAAATATTACGACTAATGAGAAGATTATTGGGGAAATGTGACGAGAATATGAAACAGCTATCGGGTACTCATGAAGTTGGTTTCATTTCCGAGTTAAGTCGCGTGCAGAGTAAATTTTGAAAAACGTTGGTAGGATAAACTGATTAGCTTATCTAAATTATTGGAGAAGCTAGATTGAAAATCGCTCAGAGACCATAAGTTAAAGTGCTTATCAAAATTCTTACATATATTGGTAAAAGTTCTATTAGGTGATTATGTATTAATTTTTCCAACGTGTTGCTGGAGGAGAGATCATTACAATAATATTAGAGATATCAAACGAAGATCCAACAGATTTCCCATGTCATTTTTTCTAGGAAATCAGGATACCGATATCAGACTTTACAATCGGAATGCAGTATTTTTCCCATTTTATTTTATGTTGCCTTATATATTTTCATTATTTCCTCTCACCTTAGTTTAGCGCCTTAATTCTAATATTGTCTTCTTTCTAATGGGTAGAGAAGTATATTTTACTTAAATACCATAGTGAACGTACCTGTTTATATCTTGATTTACACAATTTGAATTATTTCCATGTTTATTGCCACTAAAAATGAAAATGAACTAATTGTTAATTTTGCTATAACCACGCTAATTAACCCCCTACAACATATCCTAGCGGTGGCTTCTCCATATTGCATTAAGCCATGAAGCTTTAGCGAAAATGAAGACATTTCTGAAAGAAATGTTGAAATATAACGTAAAAATGGCTTAGCGAAAACCTTTATGTAGTGCATAGTGTTGTTTGGAGCGGGAATTTAACTGTTCAGTAAGAATATCAGCGCATATTGTCATTTTTTTGAGTTTTGTAATGTTTTCAGTTGCCAAAGTTAAATTCGCGCCAGCGTTACGTCACGGCGGAGGGATGCCTCAATTTGGAAAGGCTGACCTGACGGAAGACATATCACGAGCACGCGCTGGGAGGAAAACTACTAACGCCCTCTGGGGGCGACACATGGCCTTGCGAGCTCTGGCCTGTGAAAGGCATGGACAACTCCTTGTAATCGGTTCCGGAATAAAGTGACTCTGAGAGCGATTGGAGTTAGTTCATTTTTCACGTCGCCGCCTCCTCCATCTTACCTGAGTTCCTAACATGAGAAGTGGGATTCATCTCTGCGCTCTAGACGACGTGGGAGAGATTCATGTTCCTTTTGGCTGGCGCTTGAATGGAGGAAGTACTTGGAGACGTGATGAAGAGGGTAAGGAGCAGCAGCCAGGGAGCTACCGACCATCGTCATCTGGCAATGTTTCGTCCAGAGGCCTACAACGCTCACCGTTGGATTCAAAACATCTAGGGAATCAGAGAGGAGTTTTGCCGAACTGATGTGCTGATGCTTTTAAGAGTCGGGTGCCATTTGACCGACGAAATATGGTTTGAGAACTGGTCTTCAGCCATTTGCATTTGGTGAGTTTTCTTAAACGACTGTTTGGAGGCTAATTCTCCGCATTAAATTCTTGGCCATTTGCTTTGTGGATCCGTTCCTTGTAATAGTTAAAAGGTCGATATATTTACTACATATTTTCCAAATGGCCAAAGTCCAAGTCCTCAGGAAAACTCATCCAAGTCCGGGGACAATTTAAATAATTCGAAAAAGTGTTGCTTATATTAAAAGCCGTGACACTTCGAAAGTGTTTGATATCGGAAAACTTCAATAGAAATGTGGAGAAACCAAATTAATCTTGAAAGGAGCGGGAAAAAATGTCTTCCTACTAAAGTAGTGATTGCCGGGAAAGCCTCTATGGGTTTAATTGATTCGGGAGTGGACGTATCCTTGACGTCCGATAAATATTTGGGTGCCTTCTCCCTTAAGCTATTACGACATGAACTTCCAATCACGGGGATTACTCACGTGAGGCTTATGTCAAAGTATAATTTTGGCACTATAGTTGAGATTACCGCTCAGAATACGAAGATCCTTCCTCATACCTAGACAAGGACGTCTTCATAGGCTGCAACTTATTTAAAGATACGCGACTTGCCGCCGCCACGGACTGCGACGGAACACGCGTGGTCAGGCGACAGCTTCCTGGTGTCATGCGCGTTGCTGGGCATACGTTGAACGTCCCCAGTGTGCCGAAAGAATATTATTCGCAGATTATTCCCTTTCTCAATAATTAAACTGATATGATTGACGTTGGAACGGCTGTTTCAACTGTTAACACGGTCTTCTTGGAAATTTACTCGTCTGATTACTTTGTCAACCGACGGCCTTATCGTATGTGTACGAGCGGACGCACATAGGTCCGAAGAATCACTGATGCCTTGATGTATAAATACATTATTCGAGAGAGTACATTTCCACATGCAGGTCACAACCACCTGATTAGAAAGTAGCAAGGGGCTTACCGAGTTTTGAGAGTTGAATGCTCACACGGTGAAGGATAAATATCCTTTACCACGAATCGATGACCAATTAAATGCACTTGGGTGAGGAATATTTTTCCCCTCACTTGAAATGGCTTCGGTATTTCATCAAATCCAAAATTATTCAAATTCAATACATAAGACGGCTTCCATGACCCCCATGGTCATTTTGAACATCTTTTCATGCCATTTGGCCTGGTAAACTCACCTGCTGTGTTTCAGAGGTCGATTAATGTCGCTTTGGGGGATTTTAAACACATGATTGCTTTACTTTATGAGGGCGGTGTCCTCATTCCATCTGAAATTGTTGAAATTGGATAGCTCCGCCTAGATAAAGTTTTGTAACCATTGAGAAACGCTGGGTTTTTGCTGAAGATTTACAAATGCATATTTCTTCAGTCAAAAATCTAATACCTTGGACGTGAAATCTCCCGGGAGGGTATCCGTCCAAGTAAGAAGAAAGTCAATGCGTTCATCAATTTGCCTTTCCCTACGGACTTGAAGCAGACCCGACAATTTATGGGTTGGGCTGGATATTTTGGAAATTAATTCCTGAGGTTGCGAGCCATACCACGTGTCCGAATGAACTTACTAAAATGAACAAAAGTTTTTTCTGGACGGCCGAACTTAAAGAGGCACGAAATTATGCAATCAGCTTTTTGATTGCCGATTCTCTCCCAATGGAATTCCACCCCGCTTTGCCTGTTGAGTTACACATAGCTGCAAATGCAATCGGGTACGGAGAGATCTTCATTCAAAAATATGACGGGCGAAGGAGAGGGGTAGCCTATTACAGCAAACGAACTACCCTGACCGAAGCAAAGTACCATTCTCATGAATAAGAGACCTTAGCTTAAACTAACTCCCTTAAGTATTTCCGAGAGTAACTGATTGACACCAAATTTCATATTGTCACTGAGTGTAACTCTTTTTTAGCAACTGTGAACAAATGGGATATTGTTCCTCGCATATCCCTATGGTGGACAATCATGCAAGGTTTCGTCATTCTTTACCACAGAGATAAACTCTAACTTAAGCCACTTTGACTACCTTAGCCGTAATCCACTCTCGGTATTGCGAGTCTCTCGACACGATTCATGGTTACACATTGAACAAAATGGAAATGCTGATGTTCCACTGATGCTTCCGGAGTTGAATGAGGAGATATTAGACTGAAACCAATGCGTGGAGAAAGATGGAGAAAGCCGTCTGACCCCGGTGGGGTCAGACGAAAGACAAAGACAAAGAAAAGGAAAGAACGAGACCATGTGTATTTTCAATGACCGAAGTATATTGAGAACATGAAAAATAGAAAAATTAGGTGACCGTAGAGAGGAAATACAGATGTTTATTGGTTTTGCGAGGTAAGATTGATACTCATTTCCTTTCCTATTTCCTTTTATAAGGATTAAACGAAATATCATTTTTTTAATATGGCAAAATAGTGATGGCAAAAATTTTTACTCTTTCATTTTTCACCTTCGTTATTTATGTTCCAGCATACTTATAATTCCATTAATTCAAACCAAATTGCGTATTCTTTTTAACCTCCTACTCGCTCTCCAAGCATCCATCTCCCTACATTGCCTCGCTCAGTTTTCGGTTTTCTCTCGATATCTCATGCATCCAAATGTCCTGCCATCTTAAAATATTTCCAATCAACAGTTCACCCCTACTGCGAAGGCTTTAACTTCATAAGTGGTTTTCCTCTTTATTCATTTCCTTTTTTGCATTCTTTTCTACACTTGGATCTCAAAGTCATCCATTCTACAGTTATTCTCGTTGTTCCTGAATAATTAAAAACAACGCTCCGTATCACTATTCACATAGTCGTTTATTTACATCACTCTATAAGGTGTCTCTATCACTGTGCTATTTATCTAAAAAGAGTATTCAGTAAATGATCTCATTACTTCGTCCATCTTCATGAAAAAGAGGCAAAAACGAAACATTATACCAGTTTGTGGGCCTGAGAAATCTGCGACAAACTTGTTTCCGTTATATTGCCACATTGCCAAAACCTATGTGCAGCTTGCTTGAAAAAATGTTACAATATTTCTGATAGCAGCACTTAGGGTAAAGGCACATGCGTTTGAAATGCGTGCTTATACAATTCGAGTCTATAAGAAGTCAGCGAAATCTTTTTCAAAATGTACGAAATTTCATTTATATTCTGATTTGATTCTATTTACTCTAAATTAGTTGGCTAATTACTGCAACGGCATCACGTGTGCATCTCCCTCTCCGAAACCAAACTTATCATACCCTAATAAATCAATTTCCCTTCTCTCTCTCCTCTTCTTGGTCAATCTAAATGTCACTTTAGCTACGTGCAAAATCGAGCTTTCGTTGCACAGTCCTAGCATATATTTCGGTCTCTTTTTAGAAATGGAAACCATTCGTAACACTGATCTGTCAAAATCATCCAGTCATATTCCTTCCTCAATAATACTACTAAAATTTCAATAAAATCTCTTCTTCCCAGAATTTAGCAATATATTAGGTAGCTCCTTAGGATTTTTTTCTACCCTCACCGCCTTATTTCATTTTGATTCTCTCTATGCTCTTTCTTCCTCGCCATCAAATATACCTGGCCTAAACTATCCTATCCTACATTATATTATTTTTCTATGCCTAAGCATGATAGGCAAATGACATGACAGTATAGTCCCTCTTTACATTCTATCCGTCTCCCTTGAATATTTATTCGTTCAACAAATAATTTTCCGCACTTATCATTGAGTGTGTGCACCATTTTCCCCTTCAACTTCTTGACAGTGCACAAATCTACCTGTAGAGAACACGAAAATCCCCTTCCCTTTGAAAACAATTCCATATCTCGCACAGCGTATTCCGCCACGCATCTATTGCTCAATTTTTAAGCCACGTTGGTTTCTTACTCAACTCTTTGTTCTTTTTTTCTACCGAACCCTGTGTTAATGTTATCCCATTACCATTTCTTAACCATCTTTCTGATTACTTATTTCGTATTAAATAGTTTCCTCGTCCCTTACCTGTTAACTGCTCCTATAGTTTCTTTTGCATCTTTCGAAATGCCTTTATTGAAATGTGCCCATTAGTATCCTCATGTACAGGCCTCCATTTCCTATCTCATAATTTTCTCTAAAGCTTTCTCATACTCCTTTCTTATCTTAACGGCCATGCTTCTAAATTCCATTTACTTAACCGTGTTTCATGTTTCACTCTCTTCATTAGGGTGTTAACTTCATTTGTACCTAATAAAGATCTGAATCCTCAACCGCTCGCTCCGGGGACTTTCCAATTATCGCGCTTTACATAAATCTGTTCTTTGCCTACCAGGTATTCTTGTAGCCTACCAGGTATCTTTCTTAAACTCTATTCCCGTGCAATTTATGCACGCTACAACTGTGTTTATTCCAGGTGGGGGCTAAAATTAAAATCCGGGCCTCTATTGCGTTCACCTGACGTTCATTCTCTCTTCCTCGCCGCAATGTCTTTGCCGCCCTTGGTGTCATTCATTTTCGCCAACCGTCGCGTTCCTTTACCCCTCTAACTGAAATTTCTTCCTTCTAGGGACATTCGCAATGAGTTCCTCTAATTGATCCACTTTACCTCTTATACTCCTAGAAAATAACAGGCATTTTGAATGAATTCAGAGAAAAAAGAACGTATTCGAGGTAAATGAAGAGGTTTTGTGACGTTTAATAATAATATTTTCAGTCGTATTATTTAGAAATCAGGCTGAAAGTAATGTGTAGTAAAAGGGTATATCAAAATCCTGTGTGAAGGTGATAACACTGCTTCCATATATAATATGTGTAACGCAGCATGTCTTAAGAGCCTCAAAGAAAGTGTGATATGGGATTCGCCAGCTTCCTCGGGCTATGCCACTGGTTGAATGAGATGTAGTTGTAATACGAGTGTTGGCAAAAGGTAGTTAGTCATATTGATTCGAGATGCGGGAGTGCATACAATGGGATTTGCTCTGGTCGGGATTATTGCAATATAATTTAGGATAATTAAATCATTCTGTAAGTTTCTCATTAGAATAACACACGGATAATCTCATCTGGCAATGGATTGAGGTGTGCTAATGCCTGGTAATTTCGTTTTTCCAAGCATTATCTTGTGTACTGTGCCTTTCTCAAAATCTTAGTCTTGTTACTTTCGCTTCCTACCCGCTTGGAAGGGTTCTGGCTCCTCCAATAATCCGTAACAAATACTACTTCGCGTAAAATAATTTTGCAAAAATATAACCTTTTTTTTAGCATTATCCAAATATTTAAAAAGAGAATTTTCACGTGACTGTCAAATACTTCAAACGTTTTACCAATTGTAGCATCACCGAGGTAAGGCTACACTTCTATTATCTTTACTCTTTCCGCAGTTTTATGCATTCTATAGAGTGAAACGGAGTACTTTCAAGTCTAAACCTAATATTCCACTAATAAGTATGTCGTTTAAAATTTCTGTACAAATTTTCATGCTGAATCGACCCTCGAATACTGGACGTATTCCAAGTTAGGGAAATCGAATGTGTCTCTTTTATGTGTAAATCTTCTTTCACATTTCACGTTCCGCTAATTTTCAAATGACATGGCTCATATTTGGTTTGATTTAATTATAGTCGGCGTTCCCTCGACCAAATTCATTGCAGCCTTACCAATCGGCACGTATTGTTCCGTCGAATTCAGAGTTTTTAAATCCTCCCGTATCCCAAACCCCCGCTGATTCGCGAGAAAATGCTGATTCGGGATAATAACAGGCGGGGAAGCAAATCAACAAATCTTAGTCCCGGCCATTCCTGTTCCACTCCCTGTCCATTGTCCAAGTTCACCTCTCGGTGGGTGCGCCAGTCGATTGGGGCACGCGCCGCACCGCGGAGATTCTACATGGGCGTGCATCACGACGGTCACTGTCCGGCCCTCCTGCTCCACGGAGTATCAACGGGGCGGAGAAGAGGCCTCCCTCCCAGACGCACAATAAAAGAAAGCATTACCATTGAAGAAGAATATAATGAAATGAACGATAGGGGAGGGGGGGACTGGGGGTAGGGAAGAAAAAAAAGAGGCGGAGAGAAAAAAAACGAGACAAATGGAATAAATAATCCCGGAGCTGAGTCTTCTCTTCTCAGTCAGATGGGAGTGAGGGAGGAAAAGGGAGGAGGACCGACCCAGCAGCATTCCCCTCCCCCCACATCATCATCCACGAGTCCTCCCACTCATGCACCACCCCCCCCTCTCTCTCCCTCTCACTCCACTCCACTTCGCTCGCCCCCTCCCAGCCCCAAATAAACATCCTTGGGCCCTCTTCCCCTCACCCACCCAGCTCACAGACAGGAGACCACCATATCCTTTAAGCTCCACGCTTCCCAACTCTTCCTCCACACCCCGATTCCAACCAAACCGCCCTCCCCACAGACACTCCTTACTCCCGCCTGCCTCTTCCCCTCCCGCGCCGAGTGAGGAAGAGGAGGAGGAACATCCTCCTCCGATCGGCCGTGCCTTTCCTCCACACCTTCCTCCACTCCCTAATTCCACTCCCCTCCCTACTCACATATCCACTCCTTGACGTTCTCAACATCCCTCCCCCCCTCCACCCGCAACTCCAACACCCTCAGCCTCTCTATCCTATAAACGCCGCACGCACTGTGTTTTTTCCTAATTTGGCCTCGCGAGCCGCATTCACTATTCTTTCCGAGGACGGTCTGATTAACGAAATGAAGCCTTGGTAGCCCAATCACCCAAGTGCGTCGACGGTTGTATTATTTGGACAGAAATATAGCGATTGGTGATGTGTATGTGATGTACGTAGTTACTTTAGAAATCTGAGAAACGAGGTCACGGATACTCCCTGTCACGCAGGGCAGCCTGCTTAAAAATGAAACGCTTTCGGCTTTGAGGCCACTCGGGTGTAATTCCAATGGGAAATTTTCAGTTCATTGCGCTCTTTATGTAGAATGTTTTTTTCCCATAAAGATTTGACTTGTGAGCATCTCAACTCGCATTTCCCCCCCCTTGAATTAATTTTCACAAGGTTAGGTGTTGAGCACATTTGTACAAGAGCCTCATTTGGTCATCGATTCCATATTTTTATTACAAGTAATCCTGAAAATTTTCTACTGCATATTTCATAGCTCGTGTTCTAACTAACACTCCCACAAGAGGTGAAAAATCTCCTTTCCTTCCACCGATTTGAAATATATCGTTGAAATCTGCCGGCTCGGTCAAATTGCTTTATCTGAGTGAGGGCTGATCTCCAAATCCTACATCTTATTATCTCACGCCATGGGATATTACGCCCTTCCAGAATAACGTAAAAGGAAAAGAAAAGGTGTCGCCTCGGCTGAAGCACTCTCGCTCAGCCTGCCTGCCTCGACCTCAGCGGATTGGGATCTCTCCCACAGCGCGCACTTTCGCGAAAAA
Source organism: Hetaerina americana (assembly GCF_022747635.1). NCBI lineage: Eukaryota > Metazoa > Arthropoda > Insecta > Odonata > Calopterygidae > Hetaerina > Hetaerina americana. The sequence continues at coordinate 1,897,714 of NW_027286886.1, forward strand.
AAGCCTAAGCCGTGAAACGCTGTGACGCAACGCCACGAACACTGCCACGCATGCAAAATATTTTAGAGTGTAAACAGTTTTCGAAGTTCAGTTTTCTGAATGCTTACACTTAATGACGCCACGCTTGAATGCTTAGACTTAATTAAGGCTACCAAAATTTATTGACTTGGTGTGGCCAAATAAGCCGTGTTGACGAGATTCTTGTGTATCAAGAAAAGGATCACTGATGACTCTGGTCTTTCTAGGCTGAACTCATGGATGATATTTATACTTTTGTTGTGTTTTTTCTCTATGGAATTTTAAATGTAAGAGAGGATATTTGATCACTTATCTATGTGCATCCACCTTTTAAAAATACCATACAGACCGCCGCAAGGGTATCTGAAGTTGGATCTTTGGACGTCAGACTTTCATGCCTTCACCTTCATTCATCACCTTCATAGTGAGGATATATATATATATATATATATATATATGCTCATATAACTAAACAACATATACGCATCGTTCATGTCCATATGCATCGGGAAAGAGTCTGTGTGTATGACTAAATCATAAAAACCTGACCGTTTGATAAGAAATTTCGAGTGGTAAGATTCGATTCTAATGTGATTTTGTTTCCAGAGAGAGGAAGAGTATTTTAATCTATCGGTGACGTTGCATAACTATTTTAATATATTACAGCAGTGGACTCTTAACAATGCAATTTGAAGCCATATTATTTCCCCTATGCCTCATGAAAATTCAAGTGTCCTGTATTTTTTTCTGCACATCTGAAACTTGGCATTGCGCGTATTGAATCAAGGGGCTCCCAAAATAATTAATCCATCATCCTTGACGCCCGCACTGTCAGCATTTTTTTTTATTTCCCTAAAACCTGTTGTGAAATCTAGCTTCTGAGAACATTGGTTGAATTGTTATTTTCCGCAACAAATTCTTGTAAAATACCATGTCACAGGCTTTCTTTAAACAAATTTATAGCATTTAATTCGGTATTACCATGTAACGAAGACATCTGTGACGTTATGCATATTGTATTGATGCGTTCTTGGCACTCCTGCATTGTTCCATTTGGCTGAAGACGACGAAAATGTCGTCTAGCCAGATGAATCAACGTGAACGTGAGGGTGACCCGAAAACCCTGGCTTCATGCGTAACCCTTTCTCGCGACATCTGCATATCGTGAATTAAAAGAGCCTAATAAAGATATCTTACTGAGGGTATTGTGCGAAGGAAAAACAATCATTAGAATTTTATCACGTTGGTAGTATTTGATGCAGTGGTAATGTTCTCGTCTTTTTATTTTTATTTTTAAAATTATAATTTTTGCTTTATTATTCGCTAATTATGTTGTGATCCTTAATTTTCCTTTTTTTGTATGGTAAATTTGAGCCTCATATCTTTTGTTTTTATCTATATGAGCCTCACATCACGCTTTATCTGTATTTTACTGCGTTTTATTTGCGTTGTAGCATTAGGTGATAAGTGCCAAATTAGCAAAGAAATTGCCAGTATTTCTTAGGTTTGAAGCACCTTGAAAAACTGTGCTGCAATGTTATTTCATGGATTCATAAGGAAATATCACCTACTTTAAGATGAAACCCAATTTCTTAATTTGCAAAAATCTTGAATTAAATCAATTTGATGGTTTCATTTCTTTTGCGATATCTCCCTATCAAAGATTAGAATTAATGCGTGTAAAAAATGCAATAATTTTCAATATTACAAGAACTTAAATGAATAATGTCGTGGAAATCACAAAAGTACAACCTATAATTTGACTGATGGAAAAAATAAAATAGTCTAACCGTCAATAGTTACCTACTAAAACAAAGTTAGGAAAACCCAAAGCATAAGAAAACTGAACATTTTGGTTGTGGGATGGGCTTGCACCGACATTTTCCGGATCTATAATAAAGGAATTATAATGGCAAAGGGTAAACAAAATTATTTTTGTAAACTTTCGGCCACCCAAAATTTGTATATTTGTAATTGTAGAATTAAAGATGATCTTTAAATAATTTATAGATTATAGTTTCCTATAGTTAATGAAACTGAGATTCTCTAAAGATGTTCCCTATATACATATGATATGGCTGACTGTGGTAAGTTCGATTATTAAATCCAGGTTTTGGATTGGTTTCCAGATTTGAATTGGTTTCGCTTCTGAGTTTGATTTGTTTGATTCATTCGTCCGCGAGTAATTTAATATGTCCCATCTTGTTCCTCCTTTGATTCACGCTTTAACGTCCGTATGGTCCCACTTTTTATGTTTAATTGTAACCGCTGTTTCTAATGCCACTTTGGCATCTTGTATACATTGCTACAAATTAACCCGAAAGTATTGGGATCCATTCTTAGTGTTTTTAAATAATGCTAAGTTTTCCTGGGGTTTATTTTACTTTTTTAGATATATATTTTAAAAGAATATGCTGACATTTTCATTACAGTAGAAGAGAAGGTGCATAGGCCGAACTGCTTATGCATCGGGACAAGACGAAATTTACTGGTGAAAGTTAGGTTCTGGATGGTCCCTGGTAAATTTTTTTTTATGCCATTAAATTCCTCATGTTTGCCTTAATTCATTTTCTTATTCCTTTCCTTGTCACCTATAATGATTTTTATTCCATCTACGATAATTCCTCTTCACTACCTTCCACAAAACCGATTTACCAAAGATCCCCCTTTTATTACCTTCTACTACCAGTCAATATTTTCTCCACACCATTTTTTGCTTTTTCCTGATTTCTCGTATGAACTTTTTCCCTTCAACAACTGAATTTAAAACTTTTTTGGTCAGCTAATTTTAACCAGTCTTTGCTTTATGAAAAGAAAAAGGCACTCGGGGCAAGATGGGGAGAATAGGGTGGATGTGACAAAATTTCAATGCACATCACTTTGATTGCCAAATCATGCCTCGATCGTGATTGAAGTCTCACCAGGTTTGTTTGTACTGTAACTGCCGTAACTACAATCAGTCTCATTCTAGATCATTTGGATGGCTGCAAACTTTTGCAAACTAAGCGGTTAAGAATAAAGCCAATTTTGAATTACTCCATTGCATTCGGAAAAGCGTGTGCTGGCTTCTAGAAGGTAATGAAATGCCTAGAGAAAAATCCCGGGAGAATGCCGGGATCACGCAGCATTATTGATCGGGAATGGGAACTGCTAATTACGATGGTTGGCATTAGAGGCTAGAAGTGACGAGACAAGTGTTAAAATTTTTTTTGTGCTTCCAACCAGTGCTTTGGACAAGGAACAGCTGTAAGTGTCTAGAATGCTGCACTTTAATTAAGAAAGGAATGTGAAGAGCAAGCTAACGAGTTGCATATGCTAAGTAGGCAACTTCGAGAATTGTTCAAACTTCCGTGCTACCTTTTGATACCTAAATAGGATACCTCGTAGGTTGGTTTCTCACTAATGAAAGCATTTTAAAGCGAATCATATATTATTTTCATAAAGTACCATGGCACAATACCTGTTAATGTGATGTACCAAGGGGATCGAGATGGTGAGGTGGCTATCGTACCAGCCTCCCACCCTGAGGGCCCGGGTTCAAATCCCGGCGGTGTTGAATATTTTTCAGAGGTACCTCGATCCCTACTTGTGGTGCTTTGTGGAGGGCACTTTGAGTGAGTACGAATGGATGGGACGTTAAGCTGCGGACCCCTTGGCGCCTTTCGTTAAGAGTAGGTTAATGCCGACGCCGGGTTTCTCTTCACCCTTCATCCTTTCCTGCCCATCCCCTATGGCGCAAATGACCTCAGCTGTCGGTCGCCTCCCCTCAAAACTACTACTACTAGTGATGTACCAAATAATGTTCATGGTTGATTGATTCAAGGATGTTATGAATTTAATTATAATATCCAGGTTTTTGAGAAAGTTTTTGAAATAATTCCACTAATTTTTAATGAAAAGGTGAATATTGATAGATGGGTCGCAGTAGTCCAGGGGTAGAGCGTTGTCCTAATGATAGGATGGCCTGGGTTGGATTCCTGGGCAAGCCTCTCTGGGCACCTGCAGCTCCACTCAAGCTGTGTGACTCTCCGGGCACCAGATTTTTCTGGGAAGCCATAACCGGCACAGGGGAAGGAAATAGGCCCCTACCCTGATTGATGAATTTCACCGCCGAAATATTCATTGACTGCCCAAGTGGGCAAGTAAAAACCGTCCCGGTGAGTTAATTCCCACCTTTACCGGTCATTGTACATAAGAAACGCATGGCAATGAAGAAAGAAACATGGCTGAGGTGGAAGTGTGGTTTGAAAGAAGAAGAAACGTAACACTAGGAATAAAATATGAATTCTTAGCCTAACAAGAAAGGAAAGCCGACAGGGAACGGCTTTTTACAAAAAAGAACGTCAGTAACAGCACTAACTGCCCACCGGCGCACTCTGAGTATTCACACACCGTCGGGCTTAATAATGGGTGAACTCTACCAATGCCTACCAAACCGATCTTCGAGTGGATTACTGTGTTTATGCGTTTTTATGGGCATTAAGAGCTGTGTTTTTATATGTAAAGATGTGTCTCTTTGCCCACGCTATTCGGCCAAACACATTCTCAAAATCCACAGAGTTCACGAAGGCAATCCTATTATATTCAATATAATTTTTACCATTTCTATTCTATCATTTCTATTTACTGGAACAGCGTCGACGCTATACTTTATAAACTCAAAATGGTTCTCACACGGGTTTGATGTAACCTAACTACGACTACCGGATCCAGGTTTAACAATCAGTTAAAGTTCATCCGGTTAATTAAGCTTGTCCATAGGTCTTCACATGTCGTTTTAATTAGTCCTGGATGAATGCTGATGTAAACATCTTACGGCAAAAATCCGTGGTAAAAACGACGTATAACTCCAAAATATCTCTTCCCTTTAGTGTTTCCTCAAGGAAAAAGTATATCTGTTAAAGATAATGCCAAAATGCATGCATATTGTCCGTTAAGTAAAATTTTATTACTTACACTTTTCTTTGAAACGAAATGCTAATGTCCGCTTTTAAGGCGAAATGATATTAGTTTCGAACTTTTTTGTAAATTACGGAAGTTTTATAAAGATATTGAATAGTTAAGGATCGAGGTAGTTCAAATGTTCCTCATTTGCGAGCGGCTCCTTTCTGTAGAATTAAGCTGTCCATCAAATGCTTCGTGCCTTCATTTCTTCATAATCGAACCGTTAACTGACGAAGACTATGAATGAACGCCGCACTTTTTGCACCGATACTCGACGTGATCCAGACCGCAGTCGGGCCGAGGCGGCTGCAACAACCGTCTTGGGATATCACGGTCCAAGCAGATGTACAATCTCTTTCCGCATGATGCAAGTGCGCGGCCTCGGCTCGACTCGATCGACATGCGCCTCGTCACGTGGAGCCGACGACTTAGCACTCGCTCAAGGAGCGGTGACACTGCACTCCGTTTCATTTCGCGGTCGAAGTGCCCGACGTCTCGTCAAATGCATCATGGAAAGACGCTCGCCGGCCACAAGTCCGCTGCCCAATGTAGCAGCAGCCCCGGGTAGCCGACCCCCTAGGAAACCTCTCCCTGAATCTGGATGTTGTACCCCCTCTCGCCGGCACACCTCTCCCCTACCCAAGGACTCGGGTAACAGCTAGTCGAACTGCTAACGTCGTCAACCTTTCCTTTTATCCCCCTCCCCTCCGGCAATCAAGCCTCTCCCGGGCCTGCCTCTCGCGTGAAAGCGCTTTCCCCTCCGTCCCCCTTCCCCCCCGGCGCCGCTTCTCCACCAAACCACTCCCCTCCACCTACACACAACCCTGCCGAGGCCCAACGCACCTCTCCCTTCCATTCATGATCCTCGGGCTCTCGCCCATTCTTACTCTCTCTCTCTCCCCTCATCCATTCCCTCCGCACCGCTCTCCCAACGCCCCGCCGTCACGAAGCGCTGTCGGCGAACACGACCTCTGGGCAGGTGGGCGGGCGGGCCACGGCGGCACACGATGGGCCCCCGCGGTACCAGGTCTTCCACCGACGCTGCGGGATGACTGACTCCTTGTCCCTTCCATCGAAGCGTTGGCTAGGCACTCGGGTCTTTCGTTTTGTACGAAACAGAAATGATTTGGTTGTAGCGCAAAATAAATATTTTTCCTTGCAGGGGGGACGGTGGAACTGAAAAATATTAAGGAACGCACATATATATTTATTTATTTAGTAAATTGAAGCTAGAGTGACGGGCACAGAAACCAAACCCATACTGAGAAAAGTACTACTCAACAAAGAAAAGAACTTCTACATTTCTTATTTTCTATGGTTCCGGGGAACTTATATATGTGAAGTAGTTACTCTTTTCCATGAAACGGCTGCAATATGTTACATGTGCTGCAATACATGTGAATGTTCTTTTTTATGGTATCATTTTTATTTGTGTTGGCCAACGCCATCTCACTCCTTGGCTTCACTTATTATTCAAACTTTCGGGTTTGAATAGCAAATCAAATGATAAATAAATTGACATGAAATAAATGTGTACATATAGTATATATTTATTTATTGTTTTTTACTGTATTTTATAAATAATTCACGAAAGTCTCACGATTTTGAATAGTAAACAAACAAACCAGGGAGATGGCTTTGGCCAAAACATATCCAGGTAGAAACGTGAAAAAGGATACTCACATATTCCGAAATTTTCAGTAAAACAGACATTTCCTTCATTTCCCCTCCCCACCCATGCACTCCTTATTTCTATATCCTCCCGAAGATCAAAACCTTGACAGTCCCGGTCTTCCGATTATATCTTCCTGGACTCCCCCACAGAGAGATTTTTTGCATTTGCAGACCACTACATTCAGCCCACCACTTCCTACCTTCATTCATAAAAGATGCCTACCATTTGGTGGGAAGGCTAAAATCAACCTCCATCCCTCCAGATACCTAAATTACCATGGCCACCATTGATGCCACTTCCCACAATACCTCCATTCAGAACTCAGATGATCTCTCCTTCCTCCGGTACTACCACTTCCAACGCTCTTGGCTATACGTACCCAGCAATAATGTTCCTCTTATTTTCTCAGATTTCATCATCACCTGTATTTCCTTTTCCTTTAATAACAAATTCTACGCATAGATAAAGGGTTGAGCCATGGGAAGTAGGTTCAGCCGTCCTCTGCCAGCCTCTATCCTGGTCTCGCAAAAAAATAATTCCTGTCCAAGCAATCCCTGAAGCCCTTATTTTGGCTGATATATATTGACGATATTTTTTCTTCCCTGGCCACATTGCATTGAATCCCTTAAAATCTTCATCTCCGACCTCAACGCTTCATTCTCTGTTTCCTTCACCTCTGCCGTTTCCTCCTTCCCAATCATTTTCCTAGATATAAACGTGTCATTAATAAACAAAACATTCTACACTTTTACACCTATGAAACTGTCTAGCGAACAAAAATACTTACACTACCACAGTTACCACCCTTATCACACCCAACGCTCCGTTCTTTATTCCCTTTCCATATGGGGGAACTGAATCTCCAACCATCCCGAGTCCCTTGATGAATTCCTACCAAACCTACACCATACCCTTCTCCTACGAGTTAATCCTGAACTCTCAAGCATAAGACTCCAAAGATATGCGTACACTCCCAAACCTTCCTCCACCGCAGAAAACCCCTTTCAATTAGTACCACCTACATTTTTGGAAGAAAGTCCCTGACATCTATCCTAGAAAATCTCTGCCCCAAGAACAATAATTTCACAATCAACGTTCCCAAATGCCCTTCCGTTACATTTTGGGAATAAGAACGCCCCAAACCGAACAATTCGCCCATAAAATCCCCGCCCCGTCCGACTCCCATGTCCTGCATTTAGCCAGAATGCAAAAAATGTTCTATGAGTATTTTATAACTCAAATCCCTTCCATCTCCCACCCGCTATTCAACTATCTCCCACACATCCCCTATTCCTCCACCACCAGCACTGCAGTTTATATATTTTAGTGCCAACTTTACCCTGCCTTCAACATTGGGTAAGATGTACATGTATCTTTATGTAAATGTTCAATGGAATGCCTTTTGTTCCATAGTAGGCAAACACGGCACCCAAAAATTTGGTGAACTTTTCTCAATGTTGTCGGTGGTATTCGCAGTTTTTGGCAATCTCGAACGCTCATCAGGCAAGCTGATACGGGCAAATTCAGATGCCCAAAAGTTCACGGTCGTAAATGTTAGTACAGGACTCTAGTATACAGGGTCCAACTGATCTTTGATTTGCCATGGGGGATTGCCTTCCAAAAGAAGTATAATATAGTATTTAATGATGGCTTGATGATTTATTTTTCTCCATTTTCACAATAATCCTCACAGCGATCGCTCAAACGATTATCAAAAAAACCAAAACGGCTGAAATGTTGGCGATTACCATTCAACGCATGCGCAAAAATAATCCCCAACTTTTGTTGAAGAGTGCTGCCATCTTTGTATTGAGTTCGGAAACTATTCAGACAAACATCGCATATATGCGTGGGTGATCAAGTTCCTTGAAAAAAATTAAATCGTAGGGTATGTTGATTATTTAGATTCTACACAAGAGTTGAATGACTTGGTGCACAAGATGATTATATCCCAGGAAACGGGCAACGGAAAATATTACATAAACGAGTTTTATATCGTTAAAAAAATTGTCTCGTCTATTCAAAAGGAATGATATCTAATTTTTATGCACGTCATTTTGAAGTGATTGGTTCAAAAAATATTAGACTTAAAACAGCATAGCTCTTAAATTTATCAATAAATATGGAATACTGTAAATGAGTTGATTTCTATAAGTCTATTGCAGCCATTCACTTAAACAAACAAATAAATATGGAAAATAAAATCTATATAAATGTGTTGGGGTGATACTTGGTAAAATGGTTTAGAGAAAGAATGAAAAAATGCATGGTCTTTGATATATTCAGGATTTGAATGCTACCAAACCCTGCAATCTAGATTTGAAAGGAAAATATCCTGATTGCAATAAATGTGCATTTATAGAAGTTATCTCTTTACTGCTATGGTATTACGGATATCTCTCCTATTCCTGAACCGAAAGATCATCTCTCAAATTACTATTTACTTTTCTCATCATGCATCTATGATCCTAAATACGAATTTTTTGAGGTTGAAAAATAAAAATATTTTTTTCTATGGACCACAAAACCTGCTCTTTTTCCTTTTTTGAATAGAACTAATATGACAGAAATCCTTTCTCAAATGGACTGCGAGCTAATTTCAAGAAACTGCTGGAGATGCCGCAATAGTAATTTCTAACGGTGTCATCCGCCAATGCACATTATAATGCAACGATTTGAAATCCTAGGTATCATTCGCTTTGACCGGGATTTTTACGATTTGAAATTGTTGCAATTTAAAGTGAGTTAATTAAAAAAATTTCCCAACCTTGATTTTTTAGCGTGCTAATCATTTTCACAGTGAATCATCACAATCCATCCCCCACGACTTTCTTTGATGCTAAATCACTTAATAATTTTTCTACCTCGCATTCAAGTATAACTGGTCGTGAACTTATGCTTCTACGTCACTTCCATGCCTAAATTTTGTGGGTACATGTGCATACAGAATTAGTTTAAAGAGCGATTCCTAACTGAATCTTAAATAGTCTGCACAAATCTTCCTGATAACGCCTTCAACATTCCGTACAGTGCACCCACTGCCTCTATCTTATTAAACTCTCCATCGCCTTGCAACGAATATTACACCATACCTCTCTCGACCAACTAGTTTCCGGCTTCAGGTTTTGAGCTAGGTTTTTAATGCTATCCTATTTCTTTTCTCGTTTATCTCCTTAAAAAATCATGATTTCCATGCTTATTTCGTATAAAACTATTTCATAGTTTCCTTTACGCATTTTGATGTCCCTCTTTAAACATGTTACCATCTTTTTTCTACTTCTACTTCCGGATTCAATCACGATGATCAGAGCAAATAGATTACACTTCCAAAAATGCGTGCTTAGCCCCAATAGTTTATCTGATATCATTTTCATGATATGTTCCCATTTTGCTACAGCTATTCTCCTCTCCCATTCCGCCAAAATAATTTTTCTGCCGCTTCCTGGTTCACCTTTCTTTTCGTCCAGGTTCAGTATTTTATTCCTAACTTATAGTCACTGTTTTATCCTTTAGAATCTGAAGCTACACTTGATTAGTACTAAACTATGATCCGAATCCACTTCTTGGAAAATGAGATTATCGGTTACTTCATATTCGGTGTCTCGACATATTATAACACTGATATCTCTCCGAATCACCAGGCAATTGTAACTAACAGTTAAGAAACCTTAATTTGTTAATGTTGCACACCTGATGTGTTATCTCCCCAAACACATAATCGAGTGGTAACTTGCAGGAAAACTTTCCGAAGGAAGTAGAACAAACTTTGAACGAGGTTCGTTCAAAAGATTTCCGAACTTTTTTAATAGCGTGCCTCCAGTTGGTTCTTTTTTAATCCACTTGCAAGCACTGTGGTTTCGAAAACTTTCAAAACAGCTGTCTTTAATCACTTTGTTGATTAGTTACGGACGTTTAAAGGGGTGATCGTGAAGTGTGAAGGGATGTTTCGTGGAGTGCGGAGAAAAATGGGATCCGCGGATATGAGCTCTTTGAAGGAGCAGCATTGTTCTGTGAAATTCCGCGTGAAACTATACAAATCCTCCAAGAATACTTTCGAGTACATAACCATTTACCTTGAGGATGCTATGAACCGTATCGCAAGTTATGAGTAGTTTACCCAATTCAAAAAGGGGCGGCAATCAGTTGAAGACGACGAGAGTGCCGGAAGACCATCATCGTCTACTGATGACTCTCCCACATCGAGAAAGGTAACGATGCTATTCACGCGAATCGACTTTTTACCATCAGGGAGCTTGTGGAAGAATCTGGCATCTCGAATGGTTCTTGCTATGAAATCTCTACTGAAAAGTTGAGGATACATCGTGTCACCTCCAAATTTGTGCATTGCCTGGTGAACGCAGACCAGAAACATCATCGAGTTAAAGTCTATCAGGAACTGTTTGATCGAGCTGAACAGGATGAAACCTTATTGTCCAGGGTAATAACAGGTGATGGTCTGTTAGTCATGAGTGAATGGATTTGACACCGAAACTACAATCTTCATCATGGGCTGGTGGAACATCTCCCTGCCCCAAATTACCTCGACAAGTCCACACAAATGTCAAGGTAATATTGACTGTTTTTTTCAATGCAAAGGAGGTTGTGCATCACGAATACCTACCTAAAGGCCAAGCAATATGGAGTACTACCTTAATGGTATGAAATGCCTTAGAGAGAGAATAAGGTGAAAGCGGTTCGAAATTTCCTGGAGCATCGAGTGGTTTTTTTAAACTCGACAACGCGCTGGCTCTTTGACCTCTCAGAACTGGTGAGTTTCAAGTCAAAAACCAGACTGTTGTGCTTCCCCACCTACCCAACAAACCAGACGTGGCCATAAGTGACTTATTCCTGTTCCTCAAACTAAGAACCCCGCACAACGGAAAAAGATTTGGCACCATTCCAGAGATAGAAAATAATTCGACGGCAAGGCTCATGAGTATTCTGCAAGAAGCATTCCAGGACGGTTTCAAAAAGTAGAAATAACGTTAGGATGAGTGTACACGTTGGGGAGGAGCCTTCTTTGAAAGGGACCCTGACCAATAGTCTGTTAGTCAAGTATTATTTGCAATAAAAATGTCCGGGAAGCATATATATCTGAAAATTAAAATGTTTCTTTGGCAACCCATCACGCCAATACCGTAGGGATTAAGAGCTTTTTTTTGGATAAACAGGGTGAAAATTACGAAAGTAACGTAGGCTAGGTACTAATAGGCTATACTTGTCTGGAAATTTTTCATCTCGACAAAACAATTTGTTTTTTATTAAAATTATTTTTTCGCACAAAGGTGACAGCATATGTTTCACTCATAATTAAGATTTCAATTTATTCCCTTCAACCAGGAGGAACAATTATACTACCGCTAAAATCATAGAGCTGTTTTATCTTTTGCTTACGTATATTATGAATTATGCCGACAGTTGAGCAGATGCTTTGTACGTTAAGTGTTGCTGTCAAATTCAATGGTCTTGAATTATCATTGGAAAGGTTAACTTTAAAAATGCATAATTTTTTTACGGAAAACTGCAAACATGGCTGGTCTCGAGATATGTCATAATGAGGCAACTTAAAAAGTGCATCAGTACGTCTTTTGGAATTCAGCGTTCATTGACACCGTCGAAGTTTATAAGCCAAAAAAAATGTGCATGAACACATACAAGTATTCACTCAGAGAGTGTAATTTCCATTTTTATATCTGAAAACCCATATTTGTCTTCGTGGCTTTACCCAACGCAGCGTGAGGAACGGGAACTTTTATCGCGCTGACTTTTTCCTTTCCATGTTCCTTGAGATTAAGTTATTTATATGAAATGTCTGATGATACGACTCCAATTGTTAGCCTTCAAGTTAATCAACCTATTCAGACCGTTTATGAGTGAAAAGTCTCAATTTAAAAAATATTTGACACGTGATAATGTAAGTGAGCTATTCACGCCTGATTAAAAGTGGCATATAAAAACCGGAACTTTAAAGTCTTAACTGACCACAAAATGTGTGACATGACAAATATTTTACTATTGAGGGGCAAAGAGTAATAGGGTGAGTAGCAGATCTTTTACCGGTAGTGGGAGAATTTCCTCGGGAAGCAGTATGACGACTGGCGTTCGATGGGAATGATTTTCGAATAAGCGGTATACTATATAAGCGAATAATCGATGACGACGGTGGTAGAGGCGGGGTGTGGAAATTGTACCATCGCGCTAAAGGAACAATCTCAGGTTTGAGACAATTAAATTGGGACCATCGGTGAGGCGAGGGGCGTTTCTAAGCGAGCAGGGCTCCTGCACATGTTTCCACGCATGTAGGTAGCAGATAAGGGGATGGAAGAATCACCCGGTGAGGGCAAATTTAAACATTTTCAGGAAATGAAGGTGCGAGCATTGATTTCTCAAAATGATTCCTTTACAGTTTCGATGATCTTGAGGGAATTATTTCGTTTAGGTAATGGCCACCAACGCAGAAATAACTGGACACGTGCGATGAATGAATGTAAATTCTTCGCAATTTAGCGGGTCGTGAAATAGTAGATTCTTTCCACCGCTAACAAGTTCTCTGTGTCAACAGAAAATCTCCAAAAATAACCAGTTAGATACGAGGTCAACGGCGGGGAGTAACGCCAATCCGTCCATAGAAAATGTTACGCCTGCTACGGCCCGCATATTACTGACTTTTCTTCTTTAGTGACTCCTCGCAAACTTTCTCCAACAACATCTCCGGAAATTATTTTGGAGCAGAATCTTTATGATTTATTGACACATTTATTTTACTCGCCACAATGATCAGTTTTCTTGATGACGGATAACAATTTTTTTTAAATCGTTTACCATCGCGAGTGATAATTACACCGTCACATATTTAACCATGAAGAATTCGGAGAAAGCTAAAAATCTGGATGAATAATGGGTAAATATTCTAAGTGGATGTTTCCTTAGATGCTACTTATATGTCTATTAAGGTTTTACTATGCCAACCAAGTGTTTTTCTTAGCAACGGATTTATTTAATTATATTATTTCCTGGTATTCAAGTAGCAAATGCAGATAACACGAATACGTAAGAACCTCGTCAAAGGTTTTCAGTTTCGTAGCATTTGTTAGTGCTCAGCATAAGGAAAATATGTCTTCTCGCATTCAAATATTTCGTAACTTAAAAGCTGATGCACTACGGTTTTCTTTAATGGAAATGTTTTCACTCGAGACCAGAAATTATTGTCCGTAGAGAGGCATCAAATAGGCGAATGATTCGCCCTATCACCTTCATACATACTTTCTCTATAATTTACAAATGTTTTGGATACTTTTGGCAAACCCTGTCTACATTTTGGGCAATATCGTGTGTATTTAAGCATTACTAAAAGCAATGCTTTCGGAGATCTTTTCTTCGTTACTTTTATCACTTTCTCGATAATATTATGAATTATTTTACCAAAATCTGAGCACACATGTTAAATTTCAGCTACACGAAGGACCGACACAGATGTAAGTAAATGGATTTTTTTAGGCTAACGTCACCATTAGCAAACATTTCTAATGAATAAAATAAAGCTTAGAAAGGACTTAAATATATCTTTGCAACTATAAAATTCATGGTTCACTTCTCTGAGCGCTATATTTCGTAAAAGGTTCAAGTGATTCCACGCAAAGATGTTCAGGCCGCCTTTGTGAATGCATCTACTAAAAATGACAGTGCATTTTTTTAACCGAATTATAATGATGGCAAAAAGTGTATATAATATGCATCTAGTTATATTTATGTATTGAAATATTGTTACTTTATTCCTCATAGCAGCGTTTATATTTGATAAAATGAAACCCTTTGATAATAACACTTTCAATTTTTTTAGCTGTTTTTCTCTGTCCCTTGCTGCATTTAATGAGGCTAGATTTTAATACGCGCAACCACAAAATGTCGTAATTTGCTCGAAGTATTCGTCTTCTAATTTACCTTTTCCCTTTTTCCCTCCCTCGGTATCAGCACAAGTTACTTCGTGTTTCTTGATGAATAAAATTTATATATATCCTCGAGAAAATCTCTGTAATCGTACACTTTAAATTTAATGGATCAGACTTTGGTAACAATATGCGTTAAACAAAGCCTTTCTATGTATTTTGAGAGCATTGCTTGGCAGTGAAATATGAACATTAAGTGTTCTGTATTTCATAACAACTATTTGCTGCATGTGCTGTAATCTTGTGATTTTATATTTAGCTGTACATTCCTACTCAGCTCTCATCCACACTTTTTGAAATTTTTTTTATAAACGTAAAGGGTAAATTTTAGAATTATCGTATAATTATAAAATGGGGTAAATTTTGACTGTTATTATTTATAAGCTTTTAGCTTGATGACAGTCTTCATTAATATGTAAATGAAGTGGTAAATCTGAGGGGTTTTTCGGCAGAAGTCTGATGGGGTCGAAGCATGGAGCAAGTGTAACCCCTAATGGGGGTTGCACTTTTTGTAATTTCAGATCAGATACCCATAAGTAATAAAACAAATAAACACTAGCGATACAAAGACACATAAGATTAAATGTTACATATTTGATGTAGTAAAAGGAATCCATAATAGAGGAAGAATAAAGCACTTTTCCACAAAATAGAACTTAATGGTCAGATGCTTGTTTTTACTCACAGGGCCATCCTCAGCTACAGGACATAGAGGTAAAAAAATTACCGAATATATGGAAAAAGTTCGAGAATGTTTCAGAAAAATTGTCATAATTCAAGACAAACACCCCGACTGCTGATAAAAAGAGCATGTGAAAGTATTTGTGAAATATTTTGAGTGAAGGAATGGGTACATACATTTATTTTTAATTCAAATGCGACAGTAAGGACTTTTGATGTGAGAACGGAGAATTCGACAAAAACGAGATGAAGAAAGAAACAAAGTTACAGTCAGATTTTAAATAGGGTTTAATGAGTAATGACGGATTGTTTATGGATACGCGTAAACAGAAACTAAAATAATGCCGTGATAAAACAAAGGCATAAATCGTAAAGCCCTACGCACCTTAAATACCAAATTCCCATGCAAATATCTTGAGGAATATGCAAATTCATTGTGGATTCACGTTAGAGAAATATATGGTCCAATTAAATATTTTTTGCAGGAAGGTAACGACGAACCTATTATGGACAGCTTGAAGAAATTAGTAGGTAGTTTAGGTAGATTAGGAGGAAACAATAAATAAGTGGATGCAGTATATTTGGATTTCAAGAAATTCTTCGATGAAGTCCCTCACAATACGTTATTATACAAACGTAAACGCTGTGGTATCACTGAGAAAATGACTAATTTGATTAGGGACTTCTTATTATATTGTAAACAAATAGCAATCATCGCAGGGTTGTGGAACACGGGGGTAGATGCAATTCCTGGCATCTCTCAGAGCAGTATAACATGTCCTCTATCATTATTAATTGATATTTATGACTTTAAATCATGTGTTAGTAGCAACTTCAGATAATTTACTGCAAGACACGGTGGTATACAGCAAAATAAGGTCATCAGCTGATAGCGAGCTAAACTAGAGATTGTGAAAAAATATCGAATTAGTGCAAGGAATAGAGATTAGTGCTGAACACAAGAAAATGCGCTGTTTTGGGATTTAGGAGCAAAAAATGAGATGAGCAGAGCATAAATTATGATTTAGAGGGCTCAGAGCTGGCTACGGCAGATCAAGTTCAATACATTGGGGTAATCCTAACACCACGACTTTCATGGGAGGCACATATCAGGGGAATATAGTATGTGGATCCACCTTAAAGGAACTCGGCTTCATTGAACGGGTGGTGGAGAAAGGTATTGCGATATTTTTAGAGGGGTGTTATTTCGCTTTAGCTCGGGCAAGTTTGGAATATGCCCCAAGTGTGTGGGATCCTTGGGAGAAATCATTGATAAAAAAGTGGATAAAGTCTAGAAAATATCCGCCATAAATTGTTATTATAAGAAGACGAAATTTAAAGGCCTTTTAAAGAAATTGGGCTGGTAGCCGCTTGAGATGTGAGCAGATCAAGCGAGACTCAAGACTTGTACCAAGGTGCAGAACACAAAAGTGTTACTATGACATAAAGGGAACTATTATGGCTGACACTATTTGGGTAGATTGGGTCACAATGATAAGATAAGGGAGATAAACTCCAGTGCAGATAGATATCAATATTCGTGCTATTCTGGTAAAATCAGGAGTCATGATGGTAATAAGTTGATGCCATAATATAAATAGTAGAAAATGGAATTACTTGCAATTACAAGATTAAACGCTGTGTAGGAATCTGGTTTATTTGATGGTGTATGTGCTTCAGCATGTTATCTGCTTGTATATGTATTTGCATATGTGCAATTTAAAATGGGTTTTTCTGGAACATATTCGTCTATGTGAGGGTTGATTGGCATGCTTTTTTAAATTGTTTTCTTGTGGTTAATAATATTTTACGGGTTTTCTCCTAAAACCCCTCCTAAAACGCCCTCGCAGTGACTTTTGGGGTAATTTGTAGAAACCTAGATTAACGCAAGTTGTCTCGGGGACTCTTAAGTTGAAAGTAAGAGTAACCTTATTTATGATAAATATTCTGTGGAATATTACACTGTAAGCGGTCTCTTATTCGTATTAGTTAGAGTAATCGAGTTTGTATAGCTCGAAAGAGCTATGGGAGCGGGGGATAAGTGTCGTCAGGAATTTATTTAAATATTTGGTAAGTTCGGTTAAATTCTTGAGGGGAAAATGAATACTCACCATGAAAATGTGGATATATATATATATATATATATATATTGGCTACGAGTAGAATTCAAAATTGAGTGTTTGTGGATTACTTCAAGGATGTGGAATTTAAAAGACGTCGGGATTAGATTTCCATATGGTGCAAGAACGGATTTTACCAGGAAAAAGGATATTGATGGTCACCACAGTTCGATTGCGTTAGTGGTTAAACGAGGGATTTTTTCCAAGAATTTGAAACTGTATTTCGTCACAAATATATGTATTGTATGTATTGTTAAAATATGCACGTCTATTTCTGACCAAATAAAATTTGGAAGTCGTTAATTGGTAAACACAATGTGTAAAACTTACCTATCTCCTTTCCCGAATCGGGGAATGGAAAAATGCTATTGCGATTGAATAGTCTGAAAGGAATGGGCATATTGGCAGGTGTGTCGGAGTCCAACAGTTTGTGTTCAAGCTACAAGTGGATGAGATAAATTTATCACTATCCGCCGTTACAACTGCAATTACTATTGCCACCTGTCTCTACAACCAATCCCTGCCACCTCCAGAAGTCAATTCAGTCTCAGCAAGACACTCCCACCCCACCAACGCAACCAGCAGTCAACAGTCTACTTCTACATTTAGGCCTCATCCAACTCCAACTTCCTCCATTGAAATTAGTTTGCTCTGTTTCAATTATCGTTTTCAAAGACGACCTTAACGTAATTTATGTGTTTATGTATATATATATATATATATATATATATATATATACATACATATGCATATACAAAACACTTTTTGAAGGTCTCACGGACGTGAATAAAAATGTATAAAATTTAGCAATAGTGGACACAGACAAAAACACAGAAACACATTGCATTAATACACCAAAAATTTTGCACTTCTGTAAATATAAAACCCACTAATAAACAACAATGTTTACATTATGATAGTTGTCACCCATATCACACCAATTGCTCTAATCCTTATTCCCTGTCCATAAGGGGACACAGAATTTGCAAAGATCCCGACTCCCTTGATAATTTCCTTTCAAATCTACACTGTTTCCTCCTCAAACGAGGTCATCCCGAAACCCTACTGAACAAAAGGATCCGAAAACATCCCTGCAATCCCAAACCTCCCTCCGCCGCGGAAACCCACCATCTTTCAATTGGCACCACATACTTCCCGGGCTTAGAATCTCTGCGGTTAATCCTAAAAGATCTCTTCCCTATCCTCCAAAATCATAATGACACCGTCAACCTTTTTCCCAAATGTCCCTCTGTTACTTTCAAACGCCCCGCCAACTTATCAAATTTTCTCAAATCAACCAATCCTCTCCCGCCAATTCTCTACTCTACTTGCATATCTAGCATTTTAGTTTACCTGCTGAAGTGCCAACCTTACCCTGTCTTTTATATTTGACAAGGTACCACACCCCTTAATATTAGAGTTAATAACCACCGGGCCTCATGCAATAAATATTCCGTCTCATATGCTCCCTATCCCCTAACACGCCTCCGAACACAGCACTCCCTTTGATAAATGCTAGTTTATCCATCGTAGCATCCTTCCCACCCTCTGATCCTTCACTGAAACCCAAAACATTAGAGCAATCCTTCATCTGGCTCTTGGATTCCTGTAAATTCCCAAGTATTAATATTAGGCATAAATTATCCTGATCTAAAAATATTTTCATCCTCCCTCCACCCTCATCGCCTTCCACATTTTTTCCACCCTTCTAAAAATCCCCCTTCTAACAATTCCACTCCAAACTCTTCCCTTCGGAAACCTCTCCCCACCTTCTCCTTCCATCCATCGTTCCAGCCGCCGTATTGCCTGCACTATCATCCCTCTCTTCCTTGAGAAAGGTGGCTGCGACCACCGAAAATTCGAAACTTACTGAGTTTGTTGTGTGTTTCTGTGTTTTTGTCTGTGTCCACTATTGCTAAATTTTATTATATATATATACATATATATATATGTGTGTATATATATATATATATATATATACCCACATATATGCATACCTATATATATAAATATGTATGTATATATGTGGGTCGCGGTAGTCCAGTGGGTAGAGCTTTGGGCTGCTGACCGGAGGGTCCCGGGTTCGATTCCCGGGCAAGGCACTCTAGGCACCTGCAGCTCCACCCAAGCTATTTAATTTTTCGGGTACCAGGTTTTCCTGGGAAACCATATCGGGCACAGGAAAGGAACTGGCCCCCCTACCCTGATGTGTGAATTTCACACGCCGTCGGGCTTGGTACTGGGTGTACTCTACCATCATCTACCAAACCGATTTATTATTATTTTTTATTTATTTATTTTTATATTATTATTATTAGGTAATCTACCGGTTAAAGTAGGTTTTTGGATGGACATAATACTAATTGAATAATTTGTGACCCCTAGCAAAAAACAGCACCCACTGCCCTGTCAATACCCCCTTTATCCACTTTTCCTGCATCCATAGGATTTCTCCCAACAAACCCCTTTCTTCGCTTACCATACCAAGTCCTTCCTCATTTGTTTTATTCTCTGTCCATTTCACCTTCTCCATTCTTCTCCACACCCACATTTCAAAAGCCTCCAGTCTACGTCAATCCTCCTGCTTCAATGACCACGTTTCCGCGTCCTACATAGCTACGCTCCATATCATATAACCATATATATATATATATATATTGTGTTCGTCCTTTATGTGTGTTCCTATCCCTTTTCCTTATATCTGTTTCTGTATATATGAGTATATATAATATATATATATATATATATATATATATATATATATATATATATATATATATTTATATATATATTTAAATATATATATATTATATGTATATATATATATATTTATATATATATTTCTATATTTATATATATATATATATATTATATATGTATATATATATATATATATATTTATATATATATTTCTATATTTATATATATATATATTATATATATATATATATATATATATATATATATATATATATTATATATATATATATATATATATATATATATATATATATATATATATATATATATATATATATATATATATATATATATATATATATATATATATATTTATATATATATGGCCTTTCTTTCACTTTTCTTTTTATAAATTTGTGAAAACCTTTTTAAAGAATTCACATAGCTGATTGATTCTCGGATCTTCTCATGAATTTTATGCCGGATATGGTAATACCAAGCTGGGTATAATCCCTAAATGGAGAGGTCTCGTGCCTACCGTCATCTCCCTGAAGAATTTAATTGGTACGTACTGGGCTGGCATTTCGCTCTGGGTCATCATGTAAGTTTCGGGTCGAGGTGCGAGTGTGAGTAATGGACTCCGATTATTTGAGGCGAGGTGAGAGTTCTCCCTTATGAGCTCAGCAATGTGTATTCCTTGGGGCAGAGGGACGATTGGACGCTCCAGATGACCGATGACGGTTTTCGAGCAAGCACATGGATTATTGTTCCGGCAATTCGATTCGTCCCTCAATGAAGGCAGGAAACCCGCTTAAGTTGGTGAATTAGTGGAAGTAGTTTTCTTTCAAATATTACCTAATACAGATTTCAATGTCCTTTAGCTAGTCTATCTATATGGCGGAAATCTGAGCAAATTTATCGACCTCCAAAGAAATAGTAGTCTTTTAGAAAAGGAAGCCTTTGCTGGAAGGAGAGTATAACAGGCGGAGTGTGTAAACATGTAATGTCGTACGTTTAGAGGTGTTGCTGGTGATATTAATCAATGGGGGGGAAAGAAAAATCACCGAATCCTCCTCAAAAATCTAATTAACCTATTTGAGGTTTCAAATGCAAGTACAATTAATGGAAGAAGTAATTTTGATCTGTCAAAGAAAATATTCGTTAGATTGTAATGAGTAACGTTTCCTTTATCCCGCATTCCCCTCGATAAAGGAAAATGCATGCTTTTATCTGTTTGTTTTCTAGAATCGGAGGTCGGACATTTTAGAATAACTTCTTGTCACCAGTTTAAAGCAACAACATATTTTTCTCGAATTGCATTCCTTTGCTTTTTCAATTTGAGATTAGTGTGCCCTCAGACCGTTTTATTTTGGCAATTATTATTTCTAAAATTAGGGTTGATATCAAAACTAAAGTTATTTCTAGAAAAGTTTCAGTAAAACCTTTTTTCTATAGTTGCGAATACATTTTTAAATGCTTCTTTGCAATTGAGCTTTCCCTACCTTAGTTAGGGAGGATTGATTGTTATAGGGTGAAAAAGTTGATGAGTTTGTAGTGCTCTATTAAAATTATAGGTCATACAGTAACGTAGCCCAGTAATATGTATATTTTTTGAAAGAATTACAGATCTCTTAGATTTTCAAAAGAAGGGTCAAATGCAGCCTGGCCCTTGTACACTGTTAGAAATTTCTCGATTATTTATAACTAGACTTGATTCTAGAAAATTTTTGAATTGGTATAATTTCTTTCTCTTTTTATGGCAAGAAATTTC
The DNA here is from genome assembly GCF_022747635.1 of Hetaerina americana. Classification (NCBI taxonomy): domain Eukaryota; kingdom Metazoa; phylum Arthropoda; class Insecta; order Odonata; family Calopterygidae; genus Hetaerina; species Hetaerina americana. Next base: position 1,919,569 of record NW_027286886.1, read on the forward strand.
GAGCTTGCCTAGGACCCAAAATTAGGAGGTTCCTCGGAAGAGTAGGTGGTTCTCTTAAGGTGGAGTTTATTTCATGAAGAAAAGTTTGCACGCAATTAAAAACAACGTTAACTCGATGAATTTCTGTAAATAGGGATTTTTATGTACTGCTTCTGAAAGCTTTAATAAATCCACCAATGGTTCCAGAAACTCTTACGGCCGTCTCTCTGGAAAACACACGCTGCGCGAATTGCCTCCTGTTAGGGCTCCCGTCTGAATACCTTGCCTACCCAAAGCCTCCTACGCCTGGGAACCTCTTCAGAATATACTAAAGATGCTCCCCACCAGCGCAGCTTGAGGGGCCATCAGAAATAAAAGGCCCTTTTACCACGTCAAGGTTGTAACCCATTCGAAGGAATACAAAAATAACTTAGCGGAATCCACTGGAAATTCGGTCTAGATTGCATTTACTATCAATAAGTGAAAAACTTAATGGCCAAATTACTCACTTTCTTTGACTTGTTTTCTGTTGGACTGTCACTTTAATGGCTATTTAATACAAGTTTTACTTGGAAAATTTCTGTATATTTTTAGTAAGACAAACTATGATGCGACTAAAAATTGGTAGAAATTGGGTTTCCCAGACTATCTAGATAGTTACTATCTATATGTAAACAGCATTAGTTTTTATCCATAACCCTACTCTTCTTATTGGAAATATTTTCATCCGTTATATCAGTCCCATTCATAGTCAGATCGCATTTTAAATCTAACAGAAATGTATGAGAGATTATTGAGTTATCTCTTGTGCCGTGTTGAATTGCCGTGTCAATGTAGTAGTCTGCACGGCATATCACTTAGTCTTCATATTGAGTGAGGAATTGTCGACCCTCCATCGTGAAATATTTCATATTTTTTACGCTGTGGTAGTCCTCAAATAAACCATGCAGTCTTGACAGATTTCGTTTTGTGAGTAAAGGGGCAATTTTGTGGATCTCCATCTTCGGCTATGGCATCAGATGACTCATTATGATCTGGTCACAGCCATTTCAGAAGTAAAATTCCTGAGAATACGTTACAAAATATATATTTTTTAAAATAAATACTTTTTCTCAGTAGGCCATGTGTATATCATTTGTAGGAGTAATATTATTCTCAACCATTTCTTTGTATTTTTAAATTTGAAATAGTTTTACTGCCTTAGTACCGAGCAAACATGAATACAATTTATAAACACGATTGACCTTCGGAAAGAAATTCTTTCAATAGAGTGAGGGGTAGTTCTATTGAAACAGTCATTAGCATATTTGTTAAAATAATTTTTCTTAGGGGTACCATGTCACGGGAATAAGAGAATGCGTATGTTTCTTTAAATTCACGAATAAAATAAAACAATATCAACCGTAGACATCATGTAATAATAATTAGGGACACTGAATGGAGCATTAATTGTACATTGAAGAAACCATATTCTTCACATTTCCTGTGACTATTTGATACGATGACTGACCATGACTGGTAATACTGACTTCGTTTTTGTAAAAGAATAAGCACTTATTGACATAACGATGCTTTAATCTTTCTCGGTCCTTTCAGTAGAATATAAAGCATATCTTTGGTGTCATAGTTTGGCACCCATCATCCCTCAGATTTAAAATGTCATAAATATACATTTTAATTCCAGTTACTAAGTTCGGGTTTTTCCAAATTTCCGCGATCATAATTTAATTCTCGATCAAACACATTAGTTCACTGAGCGCACATAGCCTCGTGACTGCCTGAAGGATACACTACGATAAGAACAAAGCGGTGGAACAGTAATCCTGTTAAAACCTGAAAAACTGCTAGTTTACGCCAGCCGCCTGACAACTGTTGCAACGCTAAAAAATGGAACGAACTCTGTTTTGTAATAGGAACAAATTAAACACTTAAATACTTTGTAGAATTTGAGCAATATATTTAATTTTGAAGATAGTTTTATTTCAGAGGCGGAAAATCATCCTTATTCAAGGGCCATTAGGAAATATTCGCAACAGAGAGAAAAAAAGGAACTGCAACAATCAGGTAATGGAACATATCCCTGGGCGTCCCACCACGTAAAAATGAAGAGATTGATTACGTGGCTAATGGACAGCTTCGAGAGCTACTCGTAACCAAATCCTCGGCCGATAACCAATAATGATGATATCACTGCCCCGACGTCTGAGCGTGACCGTGGAGAATCAACCGACGTAACTTCACTACATCGGCTTCTGGAGCGCCCGGAACCGGAAAATGCTTCCTTGCCACTTGCTAATGATTTACCCAAACAATCGATAAGAAAACAGAGGCGCAGTGCAATATTAGGTATCCCATTTTTAGCAAACCGTCCCCATTATAAAAAACCAGCAGGTCCAGTAAGCATCCGCAGGTAGCCCGCGGTGTCACTGCGGGGGGTGGGCGGGGCGCGTGGTGGCTCCACGGTCAGGCCTCGGGTGAGGAGAGCACGAAACGGAGCCGCCGTGAGAATTATACGCGCACTAAGTAAACACGCAAAAGGTGAAAATAAGTGACGTTAGACAATTATTCCTGCCTCTTGCTCATACTAAAAAATATTGGGGTGGAGGGAGGCTCATTCTTCCCTCTTTTATTACAAACAACTTGGGGGAGATGTGAGGTTGGGGGAATGAGGGGTGGGTGGATGGTTGGGGGCGTGGGTGGGGAAAGGGGCGGGAGAGTGGCGGTTGGCAAGTGATCGCCCATTGGAGAGCCCATCGGGGGGGGGGGGGTGCGGGGGAAAGATGGGGAGCGACACCTGGCGTGGGGGGATGGCGTCCGCCCGGGGGGGAGGCACGACAGAGTTGCCCGGTGGGGTGGGTTAGGCTTCGGAGGTGGAACGCGCGCGCACATACACACAAAAGCATTCGCCAAACTCCTGCCCGCTCTCCCCTTGCCCCTCCCGGCCCCCTCTTGGACCGCGCAACATGAGTGCCAGCGCGTAGTGAATTGTGGTGTGAGATTTCAGTGCTCCTGCTCAATTTCCGAGGTCACCCGACTCAAAAGTCATACAATACCAAATTAAATTTTCCCCAGTAGGGCTGAAGCAAAGAGCAGCTCCGAAACGAAGTGCTAACCTCTAATAAAGAAATATTCCACCTTTTAAAAATCTCTCTCCCCCTCTCTCTCTCTCTCTCTCTCTCTCTCTCTCTCTCTATATATATATATATATATATATATATATATATATATATATATATATATATATATATATATATATATATATATATATATATATATATATATATATATATATATATTCATATGTATATATATATACATACATATGTATATATATACATATGTATATATATATATGTGTGTATATATATATATATATATATATATATATATATATATGTATATATATATAGGGACGCACCCAAAAGTGGTAGGACTGATTTTCTCTGGCGCGAACGGAGCGGCGGAGGGGGGTCTGCCTGGCAGGGTAAGGTGGAGGGGGCTCTTAGCAACAGACCAACACCAACCTCAGTCGCCTGCGGGCTGTCGTTAAGTGAGAACACCGTTTTTAGTGAAGCAAGTTTTTTGTCCGCGTCGAAAAACAAAATGAATCTGAATTTAGAGCAACGTTATTCCGTGAAGTTTTGTGCGAAACTCGAGAAGACGGCAACTGAGACCATCGATATGATCAAGCAGGCTTATGGGGACACTGCCTTAAGCCGTTCCACAGTATTTGAGTAGCACAAGTTGTTTAAAGAGGGTAGGGAGCTCGTTGAAGACGACCATCGCTCCGGACGGCCGTCGACGGCAAGAACCGACACGAATGTGGACAGAGTGAGGACACTATTGAACACAGACCGACGCTTAACCAGTGAAGAAATTTCAGACCAGTTGGGTCTGAATACTCATTTATATAGAAACAGATATAAGGAAAAGGGATAGGAACACACATAAAGGACGAACACAATAGAGGTGGGGATGGCGGAATCGAACGGATCACAAGAGTAAAAATATATCCCGTTCCCGGTCAAGGAAATATTTTTACTCTTGTGATCCGTTCGATTCCGCCTTCCCCACCTCTATTGTGTTCGTCCTTTATGTGTGTTCCTATCCCTTTTCCTTATATCAGTTTCTATATAAATGGATATATATATAATATATATATATATTATATATATATATATATATATATATATAAATGTGTTTCTATATAAATGTATATATATATATATATATATATATATATATATATATATATATATATATATATATATATATATATATATATATATATGTTATTCTATTAAATCAAACAAGGCCGTGTGGGTATACAGTATTCCTATGGAACTACTTGAGGGTGTATGAAAATGTGGGAGGAAGTCTTTTTGGGCTAATTTGAAGATTTTGTGAGAGGGAAATCTAACCGGAATACGTGTACTTTGTCAGATCAGTGTTAGTTTCTATTTAAAACATGTCAATGTGTACATCATGTGAGGACTACAGAACAACACGTTTGTGTCCACATGCAGCTGACGTGGTTTTCAGGATTCTCAACAAAAGAATACAGAGCAGGGAAAATGATTAGTTAGGGGATGAGAAGTTTGAGTTTCAGAGTTTGATAGGTACGCGTTATACCATTTTAGCAATGAGATTAGGAATTGAGAGGAATATAGGAGAATCGTATAAAAGAATATATATGGAATGTATTTTCTGCTTTCGCAGACTTTGAAAAGAGTTTCATAGGGTGAATCGGGAAAAACAAATGAATATGTTGCAAAAAAAGGAATAGATTGGAGGAATAGGAGGTTACTCCGCAACCTGTATATGTATCAAGCTGCTCAGGTGCGAATGGCGGACGGAGAGCTCGGATGGTCCGGGATAAGGAATGGGAGTAATGCAGGGTTGTACATTATAATTTGTACTTTGCAACGTGTATGAGGAGTAAATGGTTAAAGAGGCATGGGAAAAACTGGAGATAGGGATGAATATTGGCGGGGATTTCCTAAAACCAGTTATGTTTACTGGTGACTAAGATTTAGTTTGTCATTCAGCTAAGGGATAGCAAGCAATGCCGAGTGAATTGGAAGTTCATTGCGATGGGTATGAGAATAGACTAAATTTAAAAAAAACAATGGTCATGCGATTTTCCATGAAGAGAAGGCTACGTTAATCATTAAAATAGGTGGTGCTGTAGCAGGTGGAACAGTTTACGTATCTCAGAAGTGTTGTTGACCGAATTGGTCAAGTATCTGGTACATAAAGTGAAGAAGTGTTTCAGAAAAAGATACTTTCACAAGGATGAGGGAATCGATGACAGGGACGTTGAGTAAGCATGTTAAGAAAAGGCTCATTAAAACTTTGATGTGGAGTATAGTTATGTAGGATGCGGAAACATGGTAATTGAAGCAGGGTGATAGACGTGGATTGGAGGCTTTTTAAATGTGGGTGTGGAGAATGATGGAGAAGGTGAAATGGATAGAAAGGGAAACAAACGAGGGAGTTCTGGGTATGGTGGTGGAGAAGAGTGGATTGTTGAGAGAAATCATAAGTAGGCAGGAAAACTCGATGGAAAGCAGAAATATTTGCAATAGGATGTTGAAAACAATGATAAGAGGGGAGAATATTGGGCCAACGAGGATGGGGCAGGAATAGCATAGGGAATTTGGATGGAATGAAGTGAGGATGGAAGTGAGGAAGGAAGTGTACGTAGATGATTTGGGGCTTGTTGTAGATTAAGATGTTGGGTTATGTTTTGTAAAAAGAGGTGAGATATTTATATTTTAGTTGTGACCGTCCAGACCGGTAGGTTACCTTATAAATATTTTATTCGCAATGTCGCACACATATATTGCAAAGTTTAATTATCTGGTCCTTTGCCCAGTCGTCGTCTTACATCTGTTTTCTGTAGCTCGTAATATTATATGGAATTGGCTCTATTGTGAAAATGACTGAGGAATGGATCCGTTTTACAAACCTTAGAGGAAAAGCTAGAATTTGAAATGGAGAAACACCGACTCATCGCCGTCGAAGAATTTTCAGGGTACCGCCAGGAGATGATGGGGGTGTGTTATTAGTAAAACAAAGGCTTGACCCTCAAGACGTCGATTTCAAAGGAAGTTACGGAAATGGCTGTGTCCAAAGAGCATATGTTGAGGACGAAGTTCCTTACAGCATCATTAAAACAACGATGGGAAAAAGCTGAAAGTGTGCGTTATTAACAGTAAATCGCTCCTGCTCACAGAAAATCCTAACTCGAGGGTTAAACTAATTAACAAATTTCGTCTTATGATCCCTACTTGTCATAGTTGTCTAACAAAGGAGGACAACTTTCGTGGTTGCGAATTTGTCTGCGGGAACAGCATAGGGTTAATAATAATCTCCAGTGATCATAAAGAATCGACTGTCGTTTTTCTAATACAAGTAGTTTGTGTGAAAGATGTTTGGATATCTTAGGAATTGAGCATACCTTGCAGAAACAAATAAGTAGACCACCGGAAATAACACGGAATACAAGGTACCATTAAAAGGCAGTAATTTTCGACAGGTGCGTTTGGATTACTGACCGAATTACATGCAATCAGTATTACGTTTTACACTCTGTTGCATCTGGTTCTGGACAGAGAAACGCAAGTAAGAGATGAAAATGGTGTTTCTACTCACAGAGAAGCACTCTATATGTATACACATATAATCGACTAACCATACTTTAGGCCATGCTTTTGTTTTTATGATTTATGATTTTAATTTGGTGTTGAACGTCAAAACTCGGGTCGCGTCTGAATAAAATTTTGTCGAATTATTAAGCTATAATTTTTTATCATATAATTAATCGAGTTCTTCAAGTCCCGACTAAAAAAACCAATTTGATATTTAATTAATTGATAAAATTTACTCCCAATGCTTATATTTAAATGCATTATGAAATTGTTCTATGCAGGTGCAAATTTTCGTCTTTATTTTTCCTCTAGGTGCTTTAACATTGGATTCTTCAGAATGGTCTGAATGTCAAGGCTAAAAATGCTATTTACTTTTCGCTGCTTGGAAAATTTAATACTTCCGGCGTGTTTGCGTTATTAGGTCTCACAGAGCATAAAACATTTAGAAGCATTTAGAAATGCATCCAGAAAATCCACCTGTCTGAACAAAAGTCAGAAAGATTCGCTGCTCATCTCTTTCTATTTATGTTATTTACTCGTAATATTACCAACAAACAGAAAGTCGGGCAATTGTCATTACGAGATATAGCCTTTTGGATAAGATGAAACAACTTTTGGTAAAATATTGAGTAGTCATACTTTTCATCAAAGTAACCTCCTCAAAATTTTGTTGCATATGAATTCTGGTAAATCTTTATTTGTGGGCAATGGAAACTAGAAAAAAACGTCCATGTATGTCTTAGATGTCAATCGTTTTTCATTGTGGGTGTTGTGAAAAAAATGCCCAGTAAGAAGCAGATTTCTGGTAAAATTGGTCTTTTGACAGATTCCTTCATAACTTGAACCCATTTTTTATAAAACTTTTCATGTTCATATGTCTCACTCCTTAAGTAAATTAAATAGAACCACTATTAACAATGATATCTTTTTATTATTTAAATTTTATTTTATCATATTCCATAATCATTAGCATAAAAATGGACTCGGAGAAGGAGTGATGGTAGAGATGAGCGAGTCTACGGTCCGCGCTCGTGGCAAAATCTCCGCTCTGTTGGCGGGGTATCGCACCAATGATGAAGGCGGATCAGATCACCCGTGGATTGGCCCTACGAGGAGTCTCCTAGCTACCTGTGCGCTCCTCCGCACACAACCGGACCCCTCGGGAAAATAAACGTTCCTACCGTCAAAATAAACCTCCCCCCACGCAGGAATCTCTCACGCCAGGCGCAGACGCCCGACGAGAGAGGCGGCGAGGCGGGAGGGAACCCGGAGGGGCAATTGAAATGGGAATGACGGCGGCCTCCTCATTCTTGGACGGAGGAATTTTTTAATTTTTCAGCTTGTAGCCAGTTTATTCCCGGCCGCCGAAGACTTCGGTGGAGGAGAGACATCCGAGTCCATGAATAAAATCGACCCAGAAACCCCATGAAGGTCCCGTTGCACAAGATTTAGAAGGTTCAGCCGATCTCGGGCCTATTCCTTAAAGATACAAGCCGGCATTCATAACTATTGCAATTATCCATATAGTATCTCCATCATCCCTCCCCGGACTACAACCTTGACTTGGTGGAAGGGCTTGTGGGTTCCGATGACCCCTAGAGCTGTGCTGGCGAGAGTAAAAATAATTGCTCGTGGTAAGGTCACCCATGCCAGATAGGTCGAAGGTTAGCAGCCAGATAAAAGGTATTCCACGCAGCGTCTGTTCCTCAATGAGGTGGCTGCAATGGCGTCTGACCAGAGTGGGGCGGCAGTTAAGTCATGGTGACACGTTAAAAACACTATTGAGGAAGGCAACTGGATACCACCTCAATTATCATTCCCAAGAAAAAAATATGTTGGAAAACACAGAGAATATGAGTCCTGTAAACTGCGGGGCTCGGCTTAACAGGCCGTGTGTCGTGCCGGCAGCGGGAGAGGAGGGGCTTCCGCGGTCGTCATCCCACGAAACCCTTGCAGGGGCGAACCGGCAGCAGCAGGACAGAAGATGCAAGAAAAGAAGACCAAGTTACTTAGAATAGGAACGTGGAATGTTAGGACAATGATGGGGACAGGGAAATTGGAAAATATAAAGCGGGTGATTGAAGGGGAAATATTTTAGGTCTATGCAAGGTGAGATGGAAGGATATCGGGGATTACTGGAGTGATATTTATAGAATGACATACAGCGGTCGGGACGAGAGCCAACAGGGGTTGCCATAGTATTAAATGAAGAGGTAGGAAGAAGCGAAGTCAGCATAGTAGAGGTAACGGATAGAATATTACTAGTAGAGATAAAAGCAGAACCGACGAACTTGGTAATTGTTCAGGTATACATGCCACCGAGCAACCATACAGGAGGAAGACGTCGATAGGATATGCCATCAATTTGAAAGTGATGGGGGATTGGAATGTGACGGTAGGCGAAGGAAGAGATGGTTATGAGGTGGAGGGCTACGGTTAAGGCACGAGGAATGACCGCGGGGAGAAAGCAGTTAGGTTCTGCGGGAGACAGGGGTTAGTCATCACCCACACCAGGTTTAGACACCACAAAAGGCACAGGTATACATGGAAAATGCCTGGTGACTCAGAAAGGGATCAGTTAGATTATATTCTGGTTAGACACATGATTAGGAACTGTGTGATAAATTCGCACAGCTTCCGGGAGCGGATGCGGACTCCGACCACAATTTAGTTGTTATGTAATGTAGCGTCCGTTTCAAAAAGATAAGGCAGGGGTGGCTGTTTAGACAATGGATGTATAAGCATTAAATGGATTGAAAAGGAAGGAGTACCGACAGGCTGTAGTAATCATGGTGGATGGCTAAGAGCTGAGTACTATCGATGAAAAATGGGAGAGTATCAAGAAAGGGTATTCGGAAACCGCAAAATACACTATTGGAACCGTTAACGTGAAAAGGACTAGGAAACCCTTGATCACGAATGAGATGATCACAAAGATGGATGAGAGGAGAAAATGGAAGAATGTAAACTCATAGTTAGGCAAAATTAAGTACAAAGAGTTAAACAATAAATTGAAGCGGGCAACAAATAAAGCAAAGAACTATGGTGGAAGACGCAGTGTGAGGATGTGGAAAGTTTGCAGAGGAAGGGTGAAATTGGTGCGCTGTAAAGCAAAGTTAAATCTTTATCGGGAAGTAATAAAGGAAGATCTATGGTAGCAGGGATAAGGCTGGTAAGATAATAGTTGACGCAGGAAAGATCTAAGAGAATTGGAAGGAATATATAGAAGAATTGTATAGCAAAGAACTAAGACCAACAAAGCTAGACATAGAAAAGGAACATGACGTAGAGGACGATAGCTTTGGTTCAGGCATACTCGACGATGAGATAGAAAGAGCATTAAGGTTGATGAAACTGAATAAGGCCGTGGCGGTGGATAACATTCCTGCGGAACTACTGAAATGTCGGCTGGGCTATATGGGCTGATTCGTAGAGTCTATGAGAAAGGAATCTTGCCGGAAGACTTTGTGAGATCAGTTTTAGTTCCTCTTCCGAAAAACGTATAGGCTACATCATGTGAGGGCTACAGGACAATAAGTTTGATATCCCATGTAGCTAAAGTTGTTCTAAGGATCATAAGCAAAAGGATAAAGAATAGGGTAAATCATTACTCAGGGGATGATCAGTTTGGGTTTAGGAAGGGGAGAGGTACGCGTGATGCCATTGCAGTAATGAGATTATTAATCGAGAGGAATATAGAACACAATCAGGAGGTATTTGGCTGTTTCGTAGATTTCGAAAAAGCGTTTGATAGAGTGAATTGGGAAAAATTAATGAGTATATTGAAGAAAATGGGAATACATTGGAGGGAAAGGAGGCTAATCCGCAACCTGTACATGTCTAAGACTGCTCGGGTGCGAGTGGGGAACGGGAAGTCCGGATGGGCAGTGTTAGGAAGAGGTGTAAGGCAGGGTTGCCCATTATCACCGTTGCTGTTCAACCTGTATGTAGAGGAAATGATTAAAGAGGCATTGGAAGAACTGGAGGTAGGAATGAAAGTGGGCGGGGAATTCGTAAAATCAGTTAGGTTTGCTGATGACCAAGCTTTAGTTTGTCAGTCAGCCAAGGGTTTGCAAGCATTGCTTAGTGAATTGGAAATTCAGTGCAGCAGGTATGGGATGAGAGTCAATATTAATAAAACAAAAGTGATGCTGTTTTCTAGAAAGAAAAACGGAAAGCTAAACATTAACATAGGAGGGCAAAAACTAGAGGAGGTAGAACAGTTTACGTATCTCGGTAGTGTTTTGGACTAACACTGTCAAAGTAGTAGGGACGTTAGGAGAAGAATTGCGCTAGGCAAAGAGGCTTTCACCAGGAGGAGAGAGCTGATGACAGGAACGTTGAGTAAGGATGTTGAGAAAATGGAGCCAGGAAAAGTGGATGAAGGGGTTATTGGCCGGCAGTGGGATGTTGAAAACTGTAATAGTGGAGAGACTTTTAGGCAAACGAGGAAAGGGAAGGAAAAGGATAGGCATGTTGGACGGGATGAAGGAAGGAAAAGATTACTTAGAGATGAAGAGGCACCTGATATTCAACTCTATCAAAAGCTTTCTCTTAGTGAATACTACCTTGATCAAAAATTTCCCGGAATTTATTCAGAAAATTAAAAATACAAGTTTATTCATCTAAATCTATATTGTCCCCTACAAAGTAATCCCCATCGACTGCAACACACTTATGCCAGCGCTTGATCCAATCCTCGAAACATTTTTTATATTCGGTTTTCGGTATGTCCATCAGTGCTTCCTGCGATTTTTCCATTACTTCCTCTCGGCTGCTAAAACGCGTTCCCCGTAATGGTTTTTTAACTCGATTGAACAGAAAGAAGTCACAGGGAGCCAAATCAGGTGAATTCGGTGGCTGTTGGATGGTATTTGTTGCATTTTTCGTCAAAAAATTACGAATAATGATAGCACTGTGCGACGGTGCGTTATCATGGTGCAAAATCCACGAGTTTTCTGCCCACATTTCTGGTCTCTTTCGGTGAATTGCTTCACGCAAACGTCTCATAACGCCCAAATAATACTCTTTGTTTACTGTCTGGCCTTCTGGCAAAAATTCATGATGCACTACACCGTTGTAATCCATGAAAACCGTCAGCATTGCCTTCTTTTTTGACTGAAAACGACGTGGTTTTTTTGGTCTCGGCTCATTTGGTGAACGCCATTCACTTGCCTGATGTCTGGATTGCCTGTCGTACTCATAAACCCACGTCTCGTCTCCAGTAATGATCCTTTTGATGAACGGATTCAGCCTCGCAAATCATGTCTTTTGCGACGTCAACACGGTCTCTTTTTTGCATGAAATTGAGGTCTTTTGGCCCAACCCAAATCATTAACCACAATGTCTTGGGCGGATCCATAGGCAATGTTCAAGTCCTCCGCTATTTCTCTGATGGTTAATTTGCGGTTATTGACCAACATTTCTTTTACTTTATCAATTTTTTCACCGACTTTCGATGTCGATGGTCTGCCACTGCGTTCATCATCTTCGATTGACTCACGACCACTTCTGAACCGCTCGTGCCACTGGTAAACGACCGTTTTTTTTAGAGAATCGTTGCCGAAACACTTTTCCAACATTTCCAACGTCCGTGCGCCACTAAATCCGTTTTTTACGCAAAATTTAATACAAGTTCGTTGTTGCAAATTTAAATCCATTTCTGCAATTGTAAAAAATCGCCAACACACACAGAGATAGATGTACTCTTGGCTACGTAACTTTTGCAAATGTCAAGTTATGACACTAAGATTTAAAGGGAATATCAACAACAGATGTACCAATTTAACAAAAAAAAACAGAACTCCAGTCGGAACGATGGGAGCGCCACACGGTGGTTATTCCGGGAACTTTTTGATCAAGGTAGTAGAGTAGGATGCTGGATTTTGTGTTTCTTTAGGAGTCACAAAATATTTATTTAGTAACTGTGTCCATCCAAAAACCTACCTTAACTGGTAGATTACCTAATAAAATCTCCATGATGCACTGCAAGCTGCCATGAGGCCATGTGGCTACTCGTTTTATTTCACCAACCTTTCGAGTAACTAATGGCTAAAAGAATATAACAGACTAAAGGGAAGTATATTCGTGGTAATTACTTTTCCTACTGTTGTTCTCAAGCATTCTCAACGAGTTTTACTTTCATCGATCGGTTCTGTAGCGAAATTTTGCTTAACTTCATATTCTATTCCGGTCTATAAATATACCTATTGCATCAATAATGAAAAAAATAGGATGAAAAGTATTTTTGCGATGATTCAAATCAAGTTTATGCTCTTCTGTTTTCCGAGGCATCTCAGCAAAGATCGTCCAGTATAATGTGAGCTGATATCCACATTTACACGGTAACTCGAAAGCCGATACAAGAGCTCATAGTTAAGTATTTAGAGTACCTATCGTGCCAAAGCAAGTACGTACTAGTCCATGCATTCATTTCCTTCGGTATTTGCTCATATACACAAACACCAGTTTGTCACCAACATCTGAGATGGGGACTTAAAATTGCATGGCGGTGGGTTAATAGAATTTTCCCTTCCTTACCTTATAGTTCCGTATGACCTGTCTTACATTGGCAGGGGTCTATTGTATCGGTTTTTAAGGTTCCCTGTTATTTAATATACAGGATCCGTACAAAAAGTATCGTGACTGATTCGCTGTAGCCTCAACGGAGCGGTGGAAGGGGGTCCGATCGGTCGGCTCCGTAGAGGAGTCCCCCACCACTCAGGCGCACTTTAGTTTAGTTGCCTCCAGGCGTGCATTGAGACAGGAGGTGGATTTATGTGACGTATGATTGTTTGTGGTGTCGTCGTGCCAGCGTGGAACGCACCGTCCACCAACGCTACGCTGTGAAGTTTTGCAATAAACTCGCAAAATTCGCCTCGGAGACCCTTGAACTCTTTAAACAGGCTTATTGGGATGATGCCTTAAGCCACACAAGAGTTTCTGAGTGGTGCAAAATGTTTAAGAAAGGCCGGGAGTTCGTCGAAGACGAGCACCTCGTCGGACGCCCGACGACCGCTCGAATCGATGCTCAGGTGGCCAAAGTGAAAAACGTTTTAGACTATGACAGGCGTTTAACCATCGTCCTTATCAGCGAGGAGACCGGCCTTTCAGTTCGGAACCGTCCACATCATTGTAACAGAGAATCTTGCGAAGAGGAAAGTGTGCGTGAAGCTGGTGCCGAAAGTCTTGAGCGAGGAACAAAAACTGTCGCGGGTGGAAATTTCACAAGAAATTTTGTACTGCGTCCAGAAATATGACGATTTTCTCGACAACGTTAATATTTCAAAGGATAGCTCAAAACGAGCTCAAAGGATATCGGTTCGACCCCATAGCGGAGGTTTAAGCGGCGATGACAAAGGCTCTCAGCAGTATTCCGGAAACCAACTTCCAGCGGGCTTTTGGCGAGTGGCTGACGCGCCGAACTAAATGTGTCGATGCAGGAGGAATGTATTTTCAAGATTATTAAGGATTTGTAATGATAATAGTAACACATTTTTATTTTTGGTACTAGTCCCGATACTTATTGTACGGACCCTGTACATGAAAACTTCTCTAGTGGGCACAATTAATACTTGTTTAAAACTAAGTTTTCCACTGGCATGTACAAGGGTAGGCTGAAAACTAATGCATACATAAAAATTAAACATATAATTGGACAAACCAAATTACCTTCAGAAGAACTCCTGGTGGCATATGGAAGTAAAATTCCGCTTCAACATGTATGCGCAGGTTTGAGGTCGTTTCATTCATTCCGTATATTTCGAGAGGCGGAAGTATGGAGACGTGTTTTAGTGCTATGTCAACGCGAGTTAAACAGCGTGCTTTTATCGATATGCCGTCGCCTTATCGTCCGAGGTGTAATGATTACCTTTCAGGTGTCTCTTGAGTTGGGGAAAAAATAAAAATCGCAAGGCACAAGATCGGGGAATAAGGAGGGTTTTTTTTGTTCTCGTCAGTGATACGGCGTGGTACCAATTGAGCACAGATTTTACGGTATCCAAAATATTCAATAATGAAACCGACACGTTACCTGGTTTGCAATACGCTTCTGAGTGATTCGCCGGTCATTTTGAATCAAATCTTCGACCTGTTTGCGGTGTTTATCATCTGTGGCAGTGATCGGACGTCCGCTGCGTGTTTCATCAAAAATTATGGCTTTTCCAGGCTCGCAACCACGAAATTTTACTACCCATCGATTTATAGTAGAAATATCAACAGGGTCGTCACCATAAACAGCCTTTAAACGACGATGAATCTCAGGAGGAGTAAATTTTTCTGCAGTTAAAACTTCGATAGCAGCACGCTGTTTAACTCGCGTTGGCATAGCACCAGAACGTCTCCATACTTCCGCCTCTCGAAATACACTGGATTAATTCAACGACCTCGAACCTTTGCTAGTGCATTGAGGGGGAATGTTACTTCCAAATGCCACCAGGAGTTCATCCGAAAGTCATTTTTTTATGGTCTACAAGCATGTGTGCATTAGTTTTCAGCCTGCCCTCGTATAAACGAGAGGGCATCGTAAACCTTTAATTGTCACTAAATATAATTGAGATAGAATATTATTTTTTAATATTTATTCTTACAATTTATTTATGAGTCATCATGCAGAGTTCTATATTTCTCCCAGCGTTTCTTGACCTTTCAAAGGCCGCCATTTGTTCAACTCAACTTATTGTGTCGAAACCCATTGTTCCACATCTTGAATATCGTCATTTGTGACGCTAAATATCCGAAATCACAATTGTTTCTTGAGTGCTGGGAATAAGAAAACGTCGCTTGGGGCGAGGTCGGGAGAAGAGTAGGGCGGATGTGGCAAAATTTTAAAGCCACATCGCATTGACTGCCGGTGGCGCCGTAGTTGCGATTGCAGGTCGCGTCGTGTTTGCTTCTGAAAAGGAGTCAGCAGTGGTGAAACCCAGCGTAATGACACCTTTGGCAGGTCTTCGTGGATACTTTTCCAAAAACTGCCGGAACTAAGATCAGTCTCAGATCTATGATCATTTGGCTGAGTGATCTTTGGTCTAATAGGATTAAGTCCTCCACTTTCTTTGCTGTGGCAGTATCGTCCAAAAGTTATCTTACATTTCTTGGATCGTCTGTGAGGGACACTTAGCCAGTTTGAAAATTCATTTTTCACCTCACAACTGGGTCATATGACATGATATTATTTTCATATGCAGCCATGATTTCATCGGGAATTTTCAGGGCTCTGCAACCTTTCAAATAAAGGAACTTAATATTCGCATTGTGGATCCTTATCTTCTCCATATCGCGAGTTACTTCAATCTATGGCTTTCCGAAGCAAAATACATCAACATTAATAGCTGTAATGTGTGGCATGATGTACATAAGATTTATTTAGTTAGCAACATAAACTTTATCCAAATATATTTGTTTATTTTCAGTAATTATAAATTAAAAACGATTGCCCCACGTATGTGTGCACCACCATGAATGCTTCTTCAAAGATTTTAATCATATGTATTTTCTCTCTCCCTCACTCTTCAAATAAATACCTTTCCTATCGAATACCCTTTCCACCTAGTGCTTATACCCTATGATCCACATGCTGTATATTTAGAGGATCGTGGGGTATTTGTGTATATGTAAAGCACTTGGATTAACACAGATACGTGCCTATGTATATGATGCAATATTTTGTCTGTTTGACTAAATCTTTACATATTTAAGTAAATAAAATACGTTCTCCTGTGGTGGCATAAGTAATGAGGAGCCACACCCCTACATTGCTTTTCAATTGCATTTTCCTCCTACCTTTCTGATGAAACTAAGCTTCTTTACCGCTTAACCTCATATAGTAATTTGATTTTGTGCATTTAAGCAATTACATTTTAATTCTTATTTTCATTTAATTAAAAAGTACTGTGTAATTACTGATTTTTATTTCTAATTTCTATTCCTTATACTGTCCAATTATTTTATGTAAATCGCTGAAGAGCGGCGCGCAATGAACTTGTGTCTTTATTTCTCTGTATATTATTATGTATGCTTAAAATGAAATATAGGTGCTCATAGCATGGGATCATAATTGGAAAAAATGTAGAGACATCAATAACATTTTTCTGTGGCACTACATGAGTCTGTCATTATCAGGGTCTGGTCTATTTCACCTTTAGTGAATAGAGTTTAGGTTGGCATTTTCAGTACCTTACGTCACTTATCATTTTGAAGTACATTTCATGTACACATATACACCTGCAATGATGGAATTTCCAGGTTTATCTTCTCCAGTACTCGTCCTGGGATCAAATGCAGGAAATTGGATATGTCAACTTTTCTTGATAAATTTGGGTAAAATAATTTCTCCTGCATTTAGAATCACGTAATTACATAAATGGTCCATTGCTAACAGCGGGATCTTCAGCTGGTTTTGAGTGGTCTTTATTTTGCCAGGCTTTCAAGGTATCTATGCCAGCTTTAGCTTCTTCAATGACTACGATAACTTCGCCTTTTTCGTGACCTTTTTAATTAACGTTTTGCCCTTTACCTTTAAGCTCACACGAGCAACGCCGATTTGTTGGAGTCAAAATAAATGCCCTTTTATTATTGTCATTAATGTACAGAGAACGGCGCCAAATATTTGTGTGTGCGCTGGATGAAGTCATTGCTGTTTATTATAAAATGTAGTAATTTATCTTTTTTTTCGGTTTCAAATTTGGCATGAAATTTCTTCCACCTCCTCATGGCATGCATTTGCCGCTGTTACAGCAACTAAGTCCTTACTATTTTGTTGAAAATTGGTAGGCAAGAACATGGGGGCTCCATGGTCTATTATTTCTCAGGATTTTCTTGTGCTTTCTAAGTCGTCGTGACGTGTACTATCAAAAAGATGTAGTAACAATTTTCTTTCAGTTCAACTGCGAATTACTTTATGGTATACATTTTGATAATATTGTGTTATTTATGAGTTAGAAACACTTCTCACACTACTTCCCAGAACGAAAACGGCCTTGTACACGTTAATTCCAACAATCATAAGAGAATTTTAATCCCTCGGGTTGATGTATTGTCATTTGTTGTAAATAATAAATGCTGTAGTCAATCTCATTTGCATAAAGTATACAATATGAGATATTAGGCGTTTTACATAAGACTTATGAGCTTTTAAATTAGAAAATTAATGCTTAGGTCTATTCAAAGACAACTTTAGAATTGATTATTACTATTGAAAATCGGACCCTGACAGGGAAAAAAGCGATCGCAAGGACATAAAACCTTCTTAAACGTTTGTGTATGGCTCATTCATGTTTAAAAAAAAATAATATTCGTCAATTCAAGCAAAATAATTCCAATTACAACATCAGCGACTCCGGCGATATAGAATGGCGAAAATTGGTTTGGAAAAAGTGGTTTCATTTCTATAATGAGTAATGTCAATATGCACTGTGCAATTGAACATAAAAAATAAATTTTATTGCGACCTATATTTCACTGAAGTGCAGCAATTTACTTTGATGCTAATCATCGTAGGAGATTTCCACAAAGTTACTCCTGAAACGATTAAATTATTTCTATAGTTATCAATGTCACACTCATTTTTTTATGGTCGTCCATACCCGCGCACATATGTTTCTACCAGAAATCATCTGAAGATCGACGTTTCACAGAGTTTTCTCTCCAAAGCACTTCGTCAATTCACCCAGCGGTTTTCTTTCAGTCTCAATGTGGTTAGAAAATGATAAAAAATTGAATAGTAAATAATTTTTTGATCACATAAGTGCGTTAATGTACAATGATGTGCTGGGAAAAGAATAATGCTGCGTACGGAAAAAGAAGGATTTGATATATATCCCCTGAGTCCGACGATCGCATTTTCCGAGTAAGGAAATAGAAATGGCATCAGTACATTTCTTTTGCTGAGGTAAACCATATAGTATCTTGAAAAATTCCAGTGCTGATTAGAAAAGTTGCAAAACCATTTCATATTTCAGAATGATTGGAAGATTTTGAATTATTTAAAACATAATTAGCCAAGAAAATCACGCCTCGGAAACAGAGGAATTGGCCAATAATTGGAAGGTCTTGTGATTTGGCCCTAATTTGGGGCAATAGCAAGTATGTTGTAGAAGCCTTTGATGAATGCTATAATAGCAAAGAATATTTTATCTCCAGACTGTTATTCTGAAGATGCATCAAACATTTGCGTTTGAGAGATAGGTACCAATTAAATATACGCAATATTTATGTAAATAAATGTATTATTTAAGACCGTTTTGACTCTTTAGGGGATACTTGCTATTCTATATAGGTAAAATTTATATAGGTAAAAAATTGTATAAAAAATTAAACTCAAGTAACCGCCAATGCCTTATCATTATGTTTCCACCAAAATTATTACAAACCATTTGGTGGAACTTGTTTTTTAGGCGTTGTTTTATTGCTGTAGTTACCAATTCAACGCCATTATGATTTCTATTATTGGGAAAATACATATGTCATTTCGTGAAACTGAAATAGCACTTCATCTAACGTTTACCTCGTGCTCCCAGATCATGCGCCTTGATTCATTGGTGAGGTCTGGAAGATAACTAACTGGAAGGTAGATTCCATTCCAACGGTGAAATTGACAACAACTCTATGTAAGATAAACATCTATGAAGGATTTGAACTTGTGGTTTTCTAACCGATTAATTTTCCAAGAAAACTGATTTTTGGGCTCCATTTGAATGGCTTAGGAAATGCACGCAAAAGCCAATGATGGACGACTGTACTTTTTTTAGCTATGTCCGTTTGGTTATTAAAATGAAAAATGCTTGAGAAAAAGGTTTTATTGACGGTTTTAGTTTTCATCAAACCTACTTCGACATTTTTACATGATTGCCGTTTATTTCTAAGCACTTTTCGTTACGTTACACTGACTTCCTTAATCCCTCAGCATGCTAGAAGTTAGCCGACTGGGAATAGACCCAATTAACAACGGAGGTCTTAAGTTCCTCGCCCTCTTTAAACAGCTGTCCCACAAATCCGCTTTTTCAATTGCCCGGAGAGGAAGGAGTCGCTATGTGTAAGGTCGGGACTATCGAAAGTGGTCCCTAAAAGTTCGCCCACTTAACATTATTTGCTCATTGCATGAATCCGCAAGCTATTCGATACCGACCGTTACACTATTTGCGATATCATAGCTTTCCCAGAACAGTCGGGTAAATAGTGTTACTTCCCAACCGAGAAAATTTATCATCCAGTGCACTAATCGCCATTAATCGTTTAGATCGCAACTCTTGGTTCACTTGTTGAACGATTCCATCGGTTTGGATATTGGGCCTGCCACTCCTCTTTTTACCATGCACCTTTGCGCGGCCATTTTTGAAGTCTCGACACCATTTTCTGACCTTTCCCTCGCTCAATACCATAGGCTCATAAACTTGGCACACCTTCAGCTGAATTTGGGCAGCTGATGATTCTTTTGTACGAAAATATCAAATCACAGCACACGCTTCGCAACTGGCAGGAGCATTCAATTTCGCAAAAATGATTGTAATTCTTCACCGACAAGCAAAATACGACTAAATTAAAATTTAAATTTCAGTGGCATCGGGAACAATCAATAGTTTGCCCTGCAACTTCGTTCGTACGAGTATTGACTCGTCAGAATAAAGTGCAACTTTTCCAATTATTAATTATAAGAAAACTTCCTTTACTTTCCGAAATCAGATTCTTCAGCGAATAAAAATTGCTTTTAGCCAATATCATTCCAATAGAAAGATATTCGTTCTAGATAAAAATTAAATCGGAAAATGTTGATCCCTATTATAATGTGCTTCCGGTTTTGATGGGTATTTGAATCTGTACTGAATGGATTCATAAACCCCTTATCCTGGAAAGAAATACTAATGAGAAACGGTTAGATGGATATGTGGGATAAGAAAAGGTGAGCAGAACAATTATAGAGTATGGAAAATGTGTGACTCGATAAAAATAAGAAACTGAAGATGTATGGAGCCCAACCTGAGATATAATGACTCTGATATAAACGTATTAGAACAGGAAATAGAATGGTAGTAGCTATGGAGAAGGCCAAAGGAAAGGATAATGAAGTTTTATCTAATGACGATCTATAGATTAGAAGGTAGAATTTTTCCGACCATGTTACATTGGTTTCCTATTTGAATTTTGGGTGTGATGGAGACATACTTAAGTTACTACTCTTTTTAATGTGCTTACAAAGAGCAGATTGTCACTTAGGAAACACAGGCGGGATTTTTTTAATAGTTACAATCCGCATCCAAGGAAGAGCCCAAACGACGCAAAAATACCAAATTGTTGAGTTGACTGAACAAGTTTAAAAATTAAATTCTTATCGATATTCTTAAGAACGGTTGTTTATTTGTGCCATCAGTTTTATCACCTTGCCGTAAATTATAATGAAAGTTACTGTCAACAGTTATATCAAAGTTTCTTGGCTTTTATTACCCCAGCACTCAATGGATTTCATGAATTGAATGCGAAATCATTCGAAGCATAATCATTGAAAGCACAATTTGCAGTGCATTTACCATCTCTCTGGTGCATTTGCTGCATATGCTAAACTTTTTGTAGGTGAATTATCGTATAAGTAACCATCGTGTTAACAGCTCAGTTTTGGTTCTCTTCATGTGATATACCAATTCGTGTAACTTCATCAACTCCCTAAATCTATCCTTTCTTCTTGGCACCTCTACACTCTCCCTCGTAAATGGACCAATAAAATCAAGGTGCCCGAAGAAGAGGCTAACTATGCCATTTTTTCATGGTTTTCCAGCCTGGAGATCGATGAAGAAGTTAGGACAGCTAATTTCAATTTCTCGCCATCCCACTTAAAAAAACAGAAATAAAGGAGGTGTCGCGAATTTTGACTTTTAGGCTCTCCAAGCGACGAAGGTAGCGTTGCAATGTAAATCCCAACCCATGCCCGTCGTTGTGAAAGCAGCACGTTTCAGCGAAGGCCGCGGACTAAATTAGAACCCTCAACCTTTAGCAGCTAGGGCCATATCCGCCACGTAGAGCAACCACGCTAAAATGAATGGCTAAAAATGTAAAATACCTTCGGATAAAGCGGTTGTATTTTCCTTTCGTACTAGTGACTGGCTGAGTGTCGGGCGTGTGAGGGCGGGAGGGGGATTGAACTTGGAATTCGCAAGCTCCCATTTTCCCCAGAATAACCATTAGGCGAGAGCTCTAAGGAATTGTCTCCCATCTCGTGCTCGGAGTGGGAGAGAATAAAAGGCCGCGGAGTCGAAAGGGCCAGAGTTCAAGGCCGCCGAGTCCCGAGAGGTGTCTCTCAGGGAGTGCTTCGCCCAACCACCCACACAAACACACGCAGGCACACACTTGACGGTCATCAAAGAATCCTTTTGAGATGTGACTTCCTTCGTGACTCTCTTCCCCCGCGCCTCCCCGCCCCACTCCCCTCTCTCTCTCCCCCTCCCCTCTCTCTCTCCCCCTCACCGCTGCCCTCTCCCCCTCCCCTCCCATCTCCACTCCTTGAGGTCGCGAGGTGAAAAATGTTGCTGCTCAAGCGCACCCCTTTCCCTCCTACGCAATCTCCCAAATGCTTCCCCCTCCCCCACGGCCCGCCGTCTCGCCGCCCGCCTCCACCCCTCCCCTCTCCGCCCCTCCCCTCGCACCTCCACACACACCCCCTCAACCTTCCACTCCGCTCCCCTGTCCCTTCCGCCGCATCCCGTCCCTCCGGTCCCCTCTCCCGTTCCCCGCCCAACCCCCCACCGCATGCTCTCCCACACTCCGAAACGCCCTTCACATCTCCATTATGCACCCGCTCGGAAGAAAAAAAAGGCCACGAAAAGGGCTCGAGTTGGCATGATCCGCGGTTTCAAGGCACGGACATGAATTAAGGTGCCCACACATGGACGTCTCCTCAAGATTTTGCTTCTGGCTATTTCAATATTTGAGGTCGTGCGGATCGTCTCCAAAGCTAAAAATTTATTAAAGAGCAAACTCCATTCGTGGCCGCGGTAGAATTCAAACTCCAGAGTCTTTGGACCCGAAAAATGTTCCAAGTGTTCCAGTTGTCCACGTGGCAATGCGATGACTGGCTGACAGGAAGAATGTGCCACGGGTTTGAACCCATCTTTCTGACATGAATGAACCGCTGACATGGATTCTGGAATGGTTGTGGCGTTCTGATTTGTTCCTTCGCTTCGGGGTCGTTCCAAAATATTCCACCCGTCGTCGATCCTCGTTAGCATCATTTGCATTTGCACAATACCCCGTAAACCGCCGAAAGGGAGTGTGGGGGGAGGTGCTAGGAACCCAATCCTAAGAATACAGTGCGACTCTATGCAATGCTAGCAAATCCTACTAATGCACACTCACACAGGCATATTCAAGTAAACTTATTCTAACTTAAAAACATGTAAAAACATAAAAAAGCAACTAACATGTGCAGGCAAATGAACCTGTGAATGCACTGGGTATCGATGTAGCGTTTAATCCGGTTTCCACTCGGTACGACATTCACTTCGAATTGGTTACTATTATCATTCCTGTACGTCCGTGAGAAGAGCGAATATTTATATCTATCTTGGGTCTATCTCCCTTATCTTTTTAGTCTAACCTGTCTATTTTATAATTTCCTTTGTGTCATATCTGTAGTTAAACTCATGCGAGTTGGACCTTGTAAAAGTCTTCTAAAAGATGTTACTTATTCTCAATGCAACAATTTCGGACTGTAGGAAGAATTGGACTTGACTGGGATTCTAACCCGGATCTCCCAATCTCTGGCCGAGGGCTTCAGCCAGTTAAGCCATTGAGGGGTCTCCGTACACTCCGAAATTATGGGGGCTTAAAATTAACAAAATATTGTGATAAAATACCGCACATACAATGTCACGGGCATTTTTTAGTTGTGTGCGCTGCGCCACAGTCCACAAGGTTAAAAAAACTGTTAGTAAAGGACCCCAGGAGACGAATTAAAAAAACCTCGTCTCCTGGGGCCCTTATTTCCCTGTGTGCCATTGTTTTGACTTTAAATAATAGAGAGTATCTACGATTGCCTGAGCTTAAGTCCTTCATAGATATTGAGAAAATTTAGCGGCCTCACTACACTTTCCTTGGGACGCCAAGAGTTACATCTACCTCTGTTTGGCGCCATCCATGGATGATTTTTATTGGCTTGCAAAATAGAAGACGTTTTTCTCAAATTCAATGCATCCATACGTCATACTCGCAAAGGCGTTTAATTTTGCACATCAGTGCATTTTCAGGGACTCTTTCAAGGGCTTTTTTGGGATTCAACAATGCTGCACCCGAAAGGGTATCTTTTTCGCCTATATATACTTAATATTGGTTCTATTTATTCCCTATTTAATGTGAGTCGCAGTGGTTACTTTCTCTAATTGTTCTCGGAAAACAAAGGAAATCTTAAGCCTTTCCGATCCTCAGTTCATTTCTATGACCTGGAATGTTATCATGTCTTCAATAGCAAATTGTGAATTTTTGAAATGCGCTGAATGTCTTTGGAACGATGACCAGTCTCAAATGTACGTTAGAGAATCAGTTTAAAAATTAATCTTCGTTTTTGGAGCCGGTCTTACCCCTAAATCTTTCAATGATTTTGTCATATTGCAGCCTTTGACATATGTCGCTGCTTTACGCTGCACGCAATCTAACTCTTTTATTAAACTTTACTCATGAGCCAAAATATAGCAAACTTGTGGCCCTTTTCCATAGCCCTTTTCTTTCTAATTGCATTTCCCTTAAACGTTCTTTACGAAATCTAATTTTCGGTTCGCTTCTCCGCATACTGTCGTAGATAATTACTGCATAAAAGATGATGGGTAGGGGAGATGCCTTAGAGATACTTTATAAATTTTACATTCATTAGTTTGCTACTATTGAGGTTAGAATTTTGAAGAGAGCCCTTTGGTTTCCAGTAGCTAATAACAAAAGCCCTTTTAAGATTTAATTGCAATTGTCATACCATGCAGCATTCCTAAGTATCATCGAGGTAATTAGCCAACGCACCTCTATCGGATTGACTGAAAATATTCCAGGAACATTCTGCGTTGCAAGCATGCAATTAAATTTTTCGCTTGGCTGTGCTACATGAGCCGAAGTCATTTATGTAAAGCATGAATAAAAGCGGGCCCATTACGCTTTTGTGTAAGACACTCAAATTCATTCCAACTCTATTACTAACTCTACCAAATATTACAACCCGTTGTACATAATTATTTCTGAAATCTCTGATCTAGTATTATACTATCATTCGAAGTATTATTTTCTCCAGAAATCAAAACTTTGTGGACAACAAGACATATTGATGTATATCAAGATATACTCTTTCGGAATCAATGCTGATTCCTTATCAGTAAGTCCTGACTGTCGATAATTCAGATAATAGAGATGTAAATTATGTAGTCTACAACCTTATATGAAATTAATGTCCAAGAGATTGTTCTGTAAATGCTGGGTTCTAACCTATCGCTAATCTTGAATACAGGCGTATCGATAGCGTAAAATACTCCTACAGGCGTGAGATTAGCTCCAACCCTTGCCTACCTTGTGTTCCATCAATTATCAATTGATTTTTTTAGAACGGAATGATTTCTTATGCCAGTTTCTCTAAAAGGTAAATAAAAATTTGATTCGGACAGGGAGACTGGTTGGTTTTGATTGTTTCTAAATGACAAGTTGTTCCAAAATACGATGTATTAACTTCGCTCATTTCGTTCTGGTATTGTCGAAGTGATATCATGTTAGTTTTTCCTGACATAGATTCAATTCGCTATTAAAGTAGTTCATAAACTTATTTTTTTCTAATCTGGATATTATTTTTTTACTTCCCGTTTTTTAGTGAGCGTACCGAGGAATTTCTTTAAATTTCATTAACTTACAGCCAAAAAGCTTACAAATTTTTTCAACATGATCCCACATAATTTTACTCTTAAAATCAAGCAGAATGCCTCCAGGCCATATTTTTTAATTAAAGCATTTATATTAATAAAGATATAATATTGTATATGAACGTAAACCTACCACGCTCTTGTAAGGCCTCATTTAGAATACGCATGCAGCGTGTGGGATCCGAGTGATAAAGGTCTCATTCGGGAAATTGAGAAGGTTCAACGCCGGGCAGCCCGTTTTGTAAAAAATTCCTACGATAAAACGCAAAGCGTCACCGAAATGCTCATGGATTTGGGGTGGGAATCATTGGCTGAGAGACGATTCAATGCAAGATTGAAATTATTAAATAAATTTAGATCCGCATGTTTCAGCACCGAGGTCTCGCAAATTATTCGTACTCCTACATACATTAGTCGCTTGGATCATGCATATAAAATTCGGGAAATAGATGCCAGAACTAGCCGACTCAAGGACTCCTTCTTCCCACGGACAATACGGGATAGCAACTGCCGGGTTATAGATAGCAAAAATTCCACTTGCCACCCTCAGCGTCTAAAAAATAATTAGTTGTTTTTAAATGCATGCTCTTCCACTGACCTTATGTGTTTTGTTATAATAACCCATTCTTTCCGAATGACTTCATTCATGTTCTGTTCATCTGTTTTTAAGTTTCCCTTTCAATCCCTCGTCCCTCTCCGCGGGGGCAAATTCCTGCTACCTGCAACGTTGGGTCGCATTCCCTGCCATTTAGAGACTCTTTGGGGGTAGAGTGTTTCGTGGTGCCTTTTCATGTGGTAGTGATGTTTCAATTTCTTGCTTGTTGTGTCCTGGCTTCCGTGTTGTAGGATGTCTTTCGTGCTGCATCATGGGGTGCAGTTTTTAGTTGTTTTGCAGTATATGTGTTTGCATGAGTATTGGATGAAGGGATTTTTGCATGAGTGTGTGCGCTGCTGTGGGTGTAATTTTCCGTGTTGTTTTT
Source organism: Hetaerina americana (assembly GCF_022747635.1). NCBI lineage: Eukaryota > Metazoa > Arthropoda > Insecta > Odonata > Calopterygidae > Hetaerina > Hetaerina americana. The sequence continues at coordinate 1,946,050 of NW_027286886.1, forward strand.
TTGCATGTGGTATTTTTCTTTTTTACGGTTGGTGACCTAACACCCCCCGCCACACGCCCTTGCGGCGGCTTGCGGGGTATTATGTAGATGTAGATGAGATGTAGAAACCTTTTTCTTCAAATAATACACGTTTTATTATTTCTGCGATGACAACGTTTTGTGCAAAATGATTTAATTCCTGAACAAAATAAAATTGACCGTAGGCAATGATACCAATTTATGTTAAATGTCTCATATTTCGCTTAATTAATGATGTCACCTCCTGTAGGCTTCATACATTCAAAACATTCCACCATTTCCTCAAGCTATTTAGTCACAAAATATCCTTTTTTTATTAATATATGAAAATATATTATTAAGCCCGATGGCGTATGATATTCATACCTCAGGGTAGGGGGGCAGTTCCTTTCCCTGTGCCAGTTATGGTTTCCTAGGAAGATCTGGTACTTGAAAAATCTTGGGTGGATCATAGCTTGGCTGGAGCTGCGGGTGCCGAGTGTGTCATGCACGGGAATCAAACCTGGGACCCACCGGTCAGTAGTATAACGGTCTACCCCCTGGAATACCACAATCAACACTTATGTATATATATATATATATATATATATATATATATATATATATATATATATATCCCTCCCCGGACTACAACCTTGACGTGGTGGAAGGGCTTGAGCGTTCCGATGACCCCTAGGGCTGTGCTGGCGGGAGTAATAATTATTGCTACTGGTATGGTCACCCATGCCAGATATGTCGAAGGTTAGGAGCCAGACGAAAGGTAGTCTTTTTCTCAGTGAGGCGGCTGCGATGGCTTCTGACCCCAGTGGGGCGGCCAGTAAGTGATGGTGTCACGGTAAAAACACTGTTGAGGAAGGCAACGGGAAACCACCTCAATTATCTTTCCCAAGTTAAAAATGATGGACAATATAGAGATATATGGATATATAATATATCACATGAAAATATATATGTATAAATAAATATATATATATATCCCTCCCCGGACTAACCCCTCAACTTGGTGGTAGGGCTTGTGCGTTCCGATGACCCCTAGAGCTGTGCTGGCGGGAGTAATAATAATTGCTCCTGTCAGGGTCACCCATGCCAGATAGCTCGAAGGTTAGGAGCCAAACGAAAGGTAGTCCACGCAGCGTCTGTTCCTCAGTGAGGCGGTTGCAATGGCGTCTGACCCCAGTGGGGCGGCCAGTTAGTGATGGTGTCACGATAAAAACACTATTGAGGAAGGCAACGGAAAACCACCTCAAATATCAGACCTAAATTAATATAATGGTCACTACAGATTTTGAGTCCTGGCAACTAAGGGGCACGGCACAATCGGCCGTGTGTCGTGCCCGGCAGCGGGGGAGGCAAGGCTTCCTCGGTCGTCATCCCACAAAACCCTTGCAAGGGAAAACCAGCAGCAGCAGGACAGAAGACGAAGGCGAAGAGGACCAAATTAGTTAGAATAGGAACGTGGAATGTTAGGACAATGATGAGGACAGGGAAATTGGAGAATGTTAAGCGAGAGATGGAAAGGGGAAATATCGATATTTTAGGTCTATGCGAGGTGAGATGGAAGGATAGCGGGGATTACTGGAGTGATAAGTACCGTGTAATATACAGCGACGGGGGGGAGAGCCAACGAGGGGTTGCCATAGTATTAAATGAAGAGGTAGGAAGAAGCGAGGTCAACATAGAGCAGGTAATGGATAGATTATTACTAGTAGAGATAAAAGCAGAACCAAAGAACTTGGTTTTTATTCAGGTATACATGCCACCGAGCAACCACAAGGAAGAAGAGGTCGATAGGATATACGATCAGTTAGAGGACATAATCGCGTGTGTTCTTGCAGGGAAACATTTGATAATGATGGGGGATTGGAATGCGACGGTAGGCGAAGGAAGGAATGGTGAAGAGGTCGGGGATTACGGTTCAGGCACGAGGAATGACCGCGGGGAGAAAGCAGTTGAGTTCTGTAGGAGACAGGGGTTAGTCATCACCAGCACTTGGTTTAGAAACCACAAAAGACGCAGGTATACATGGACAATGCCAGGTGACTCAGAAAGGTATCAGCTAGATTATATCCTGGTTAGACGCAGGTTTAGGAACAGTGTGATGAATTTACACAGCTTCCCTGGAGCGGATGCGGACTCTGACCACAATTTAGTTGTTATGAAATGTAGAGTCCGTTTCAACATGATAAGGCAGGGGCGGAGAGTTAGAAAATGGAATGTAGAAGCATTGAATGGTTTGAAAAGGAAGGAGTACCAACAGGCGGTAGAGGATATCATGGAGGATGGTAAAGAGCTAAGTACTATGGAAGAAAAATGGTGAAGTATCAAGAAAGGGTTGTCTAAAGACGCAAAAGACACTATTGGAACCGTTAACGCTAAAAGGGCTGGAAACCATGGATCACGGATGAGATTATTGCAAAGATGGATGAGCGGAGAAAATGGAAGAATGTCAATTCAGATTTAGGCAAAATGAAGTACAAAGAATTAAACAATAACTTGAGGCGGGCAACAAATAAAGCAAAAGAAGAATGGTGGAAGACGCAGTCCGAGGATATGGAAAGTCTGCAGAGGAGGGGTGAAATCGGTGCGCTGTACAGCAAAGTTAAATCGTTATCAGGAAGTAAGAAAGGGAGATCTTTGCTAACAGTTGGAGTTATCGGGCTGGTAAGGTAATAGTTGACACATGAAAGATCCAAGAGGGATAGAAGGAGTATATAGAAGAACTGTATAGTAAAGAACTTCGACCAACAAAGTTAAACATTGAAAATGAATATGACGTAGAGGAAGATAGCTTAGGTCCAGGCATGCTAGACGATGAGATAGAAAGGGCATTAAGGGAGATGAAACTAAATAAGGCCGTGGGAGTGGATAACATTCCCGTGGAACTATTGAAATATTTAGGAAAACGTGGGAGGAAGATGCTACATGGGCTGATTCGTAGTATTTATGAGGAATGAATCTGGCCGGGAGACTTTGTGAGATCAGTTTTAGTTCCTCTTCCGAAAAAGGTAAAGGCTACATCATGTGAGGACTACAGGAGAATTAGTTCGATATCCCACGTAGCTAAAGTTGATCTCAGGATCATAAACAAAAGAATAGAGAATAGGGCAAATGATTACTTAGGGGATGATCAGTTTGAGTTTCGGAAGGGGAGAGGTACGCGTGATGCCATTGCAGTAATGAGATTATTGGTCGAGAGGAATATAGAACCCATCCAGGATGTATTTGCCTGTTTCGTAGATTCCGTGTTGTTTTTTGCATGTGGTATTTTTCGTTTTTACGGTTGGTGACCTAACACCCCCCGCCACACGCCCTTGCGGCGGCTTGCGGGGTATTATGTAGATGTAGATGTAGATGTAGATTTCGAAAAAGCGTTTGATAGAGTGAATTGGGAAAAAATAATGGGTATATTGCAGAGAATAGGAATAGATTGGAGGGAAAGGAGGGTAATCCGCAACCTTTACATGTCTCAGACTGCTTAGGTGCGGGTGGGGAACGGGGAGTCCGGATGGGCAGTGTTAGGAAGAGGTGTAAGGCAGGGTTGCCCATTATCACCGTTGCTGTTCAACCTGTATGAAGAGGAAATGATTAAAGAGGCATTGAAAGAACTGGAGGTAGGAATGAAAGTGGGCGGGGAATTCGTAAAATCAGTTAGGTTTGCTGATGACCAAGCTTTAGTTTGTCAGTCAGCCAAGGGTTTGCAAGCATTGCTGAGTGAATTCGAAATTCAGTGCGATAGGTATGGAATGAGAATCAATATGAATAAAACAAATGTTATGCGATTTTCTAGAAAGAAAAAGGCTAAGCTAAACATTAAAATAGGAGGGCAAAAACTAGAGCAGGTAGAACAGTTTACCTGTCTCGGGAGTGTTTTGGATCAACACGGTTAAAGGAGTAGGGACGTAAGAAGAAGAATTGCGCAAGGGAAAGAGGCTTTCAAAAGGAGGAGGTAGTTGATGAGAGGGACGTTGAGTAAGGATATTAAGAAAAGACTCGGAAAAACTTTGGTATGGAGTGTAGCGATGTATGGCACGGAAACGTGGTCATTGAAGCAGGAGGATATATGTAGACTGGAGGCTATTTTAAATATTTGGGTGTGTGGAGAAGAATGGAGAAGGTGAAATGGACCGAAAGAAGGAAAACAAATGAGGAAATACTGTGTATGGTGAGCGAAGAAAGGGGTTTGTTGGGAGAAATCCTATGGGGGCAGGAAAAGTGGATGAAGGGAGTATTGATCGGTAGTGGGATGTTGAAGACTACAATAGAGGGGAGAATTTTAGGCAAACCAGGAAAGGGAAGGAACGGGATGGGGAAGTTGGATGGGATGAAGGGAGGAAGAAAGTACTCAGAGATGAAGAGGGACCTGATGTAGAGTAGGATGTTTATTTAATATATTTATTTAGTAGCTGTGTCCATCCAAAAACCTACCTTAACCGGTAGATTACCTAATAATAATGAGTATATAATTATGTATATATTATATATATATATATATATATATATATATATATATATATATATATATATATATATATATATATATATATATATACGCACACACATTTATATATACATACATATATACACACTTGTATGTGAGTATATAAACAGTATTGATATTATTCATTAAATAATCTGGTGTTATGTGGCAGAACTCTATAATAATAACAGAGACGAAAACACTTGCAATTTTCCAATTGTGGAAAATTGCAAGAGTTTTCGCTTCTAATAGGTTTGAAATTATATGGGAAAATATGTTATATGGGAATTTATTTTTCCTATTTGAAAAAATGTCATTGGCATGAAAGGCTAGTTCAATTGAATTCAATTGAAATTATCCTATTAGACCGGAGATCAACCATCCAAGTATTCTGGAATAAGCCGATCGTACTTAGGGTATTATGTGGGAAATTTTTCACAAGGAAATGCGCATGTCAAAGGTGTCGGCACGCTGGGATCTACGACTCCTGGACTCCGCGCAAACACAGCGCGGCCTGTAATCGTGACATAGGCGCAACAGGCAATCAAAGCTATGAGGCTCTGAAAATTTTCCTCATCCGCCCTATTCTTCCGATCCGGCCTTAATTGATTTTCTCTTATTCCCAGAGCTCAAGAAACAATAGCGGAGTTGGTGGTTTGACAACACAAATGAAGCCATTCATGAGGTGGATCAATAGTGTTTGACACAATCCGCGTCGAAAACAATTGCTCTGCGTCAATACGAGTTCTACGATGACGGCTTTCGAAAGGTTAAGAAACGCCTGGAGAAATGCATGACTCAGGATGTTGATTATGCAGAGGAGTCTAAAGAAAAATAAATAAAAATTAAGTTTTTATATCGATTGCAGTTCAGTAGTTGGCAAACGTTTTTCGACACCTTTTCGTGTGTCCAGTGAAACAATGTAGATACTTAAACTGGATGAAAAATTATGTAAAAACAGACACTAACGAAGTTTGCAATGCCTTGGTGGTCAAAGAATTTACTTTAGGGTTTATTCTTTGAAAACGAAAGACCATTTTTTTCTAGGTGAAAATTCGATTTCCTGGCAACGCAGTCAGCCTCATCGTCGACTCTCGATGCCCTGATTCGCATATCCAAATTGTGTTAACATAATACATTCCGGATGGTTTTAACGTTTTTACGAGAAATATTTTCCCAACCATTAGTTTTCGGCTCCGTAGGTCACGATGGAGTGAGAGCGGGTGAGGTCGCCAAAGTCGCCACAAGACGAAAACCCGAGCAGTGCAAATTTTATGTGCAACCTCGAAGCATGTTACCAAAAAATTCCCTTTATAGCCCTTTATATTAAGAGTATCATATAAGATTCCAAAGTGCTCATGGCTATGATATCGTAAGATGTTATTCCCGAAAGTGGAGGAGCAGAATTACCTATTCCCTTCCCCATGACGGGCCTATTAAACATGCTTCCTAGTCCATGAAATACGCAGTTCCGTGGAAGTGTGCCGGGCAGGATGCCGGCTCGGTGTCGTGAGATGGATGGAGACGGGTCTGGGCCTTCCCCTCCTCAACGACGAGTAGAGGAGGACCCGGGGAGGCCACGCTGTAACTCCCTTGGGGAGCCCGGAGCCATCACCCCTCCAGTCCAGGTCCGGGCCGACGCCCCTAGGACCGTATGCCGTTGGTCGCAACCCCCTTACTTTCTCCTTCGCGCAAACTATTCGCTCATCCCACCTCTCCGGTTGCTCAGACCTACCATCCCCCTTCCATTGATCCTTCAAAAGGTGAAGTGACGCCGTTTTATTCGTGTCGGATGTATTATATTTTTAAGGTTTCTAAAAGTGCACTTGCTTTTGGACGCGATAAATTTGACCGTCACGGATCCGTCGGCAAAAAGCTGTTCCTCGTGCTTCTCGTGCCTTCGCCTCCCACACCTCGGGTTCGGTTCGGGGGGACGTTGACGAGGGCATTTGCCGAAGGGAGCGTCGAATTTCCGCCCCCGTGGCCGGGACACACCGCCATTAGAGGAGGCGGCGGAGTTTATTTGCAACTAAAAGAAAACGTTACATTGACAGAAATATGTCTCAGAAGAGGGAAACTTTCTTGTTACGCTTTATATACCATCTAATTTGGCGTGTATTCCGCACACTATCCGAAGACCTAAAATTGATCATATTTTAAGGTTAATGAATTGGAAAAGGAAATATTCCTCTTACTCTCCGATGGGTCATAATGGGTCATCTGCCGTGTTTGGCAGGTCCGTGAAGGCCTCTTCTCCCCCATGTTTGCCTTTGCTGAGCCTTTCTCTTCATATCCTCATAAGTTTCATAGAAATCGATGATGTAGCAGTTAACTTTGTCAAGGCACTAACTAAATAACTACTTCGTAGCAGCATTTTCTTTTAATACCTCATTGAGGATAGAATTGGGATAACATATAGAATAATAAAGCCTGCATTAGATACGTCAGCCTTTAAAAAAGAGGTAAAACAGATGCACCCAATTTTAGGCTAATTTCTCTTCTTCCACTTTTTCTAAAGTAAAAGGAAATACAGTGAAGGTTCGGGCGTAAGGTTTTCATATTATATGAAATATTTTAATAATTTCTAAATTGAATACATGAAAGGCAAATGGGGGAGGGTGTATTGTTGAGACTTTGTACCTTGTAACACGAGGGACTCAATATAAACATGATCGACACAAACTGATGATCTACATATAATTATTGCATTAGAAAACCTTTGGATTCTTTTGACTGCTCAATATTGCTGAAAAGGCACTCAAAAGCGGTATTACATAAATCAAAAAAATAACAGCAATTGCTTGACCGGGAAGACCTACATTTTAAAACTAAATAACTAGCAAATTAAATATATTCTTTTGTCTGATGTATCTCAATGGTCTGTTTTGGGTCCTAATCTGTTTCTAGTATGTGTCAATTAATTTGGTGTTTGCTCATTTAATGTTAAACTAACCACATTCAATGAAGATACTGTTTTGTATTACTTTGGAACCAGCGCTACAGAATTCATATTGAGATTCAATGTTTTAGACAAATTAAAATTTCAAGTGTTGGTTAAAACTGTAGGTTAATTAAGAAACAAGTATACTATTTACACCTTGAAAAATGAATACAAGGAAAAACAAATTTTAATAAATGTTTTCATTTCATTACGGCCAGAGTAAATTGTAAGACTAAATAATAAAAAATGAGCTAAATAATATGAAGTATTTAGGTTTACTAATACACTAAATATTATTTTGCATACTTACAAATTCAAATCAGATCTAACTTTTCCACAAAGAAAAGTAAATTTACTAAGTTACATAAAACTAAAAAGATTAATCCCAATTAATGTAACATCGACATAACCCTCCGCAAATCGTCGTGAAGGCTTGCGGCGGGGTATGTTAGATCACCAACCACGCGTGCACACGTACAGTCATGACACTTATACACAAATATTAGTTTTAACATGCCCTAGAACAAAGTTAATCACACAAAGAAGGCAATTCTTATGTACAAGAATGTTCAACAACAGGATATGAAGTTAAATAAATTCCTATTGCCGATGTATTCCTCTAACATAATTTTAAGCTCAAGAAAGCTCCAGTAACGTCATTTTGGTCATCCGGTGACAATCGTCGGGGGGAGGAAAGGACTTGGCAGCGAGAAGACGTCAGTGCCATGGCAACGTCCGATGTCAAGTGAGTAATGAAGTTGGCGAGGGGGGGAGAGGGGAGGTGTAACAATTTGGGTGAGGGGGGAAGAAGAGGTGGGAGGGAGGGTGCATTGTTACAGTGATGTAAGAATTGAATGCCCGCCGTGATGGAGCGGATTGTGAAATTCAATGCCTGTAGTTTGTTAAGGTGATTCGGCTGGAAGGCCATGGGAGAAAGAAGACGTGTGAGCTATTGCCTGTGAATTCTTACATCGCTGTGGCAATGCCCCCCCTCCCATTTCTCCCTCCCTCACATTGCTACACCTTTCCTCTCCCTCCCCCCGCCAGCCAACTTCATTACTCATTTGGCATCGAACAGTGCCACGGTACTGACGTCCCCTCGCTGTCAAGCCCTTAACTCTCCCCGCTCATGGTCACCGGCTGACCGAAAACTGCGGTCAACTATTTATCTCCCTAATTTTACGCTGATGATCTGATCTAGCATCGTAAATCGGGGCCTGTAATATCTATTTAACGTCCTCGGATAAGTGCAACGCCTAAAACTAACGCGTGAGGGCAACTATATGCATTAACTAAAATTACGAGTTTTTACTTTCGTGATACCTGATTTTGAATTGAGGAATGAACGAATATTTTTGTCTATCTGAAATGGTGTTTATCATATGTTTGTGGTCTAATTTATCTGTATACTGTAGGGCTTTAATTATTACCTATATGTCATAGTTAAATTCGTGTCTTCTGAGCATTGCTAAATGTCTCGCGTTCTCTTCACGTTCCATGCGGCTCCAAACCTAATTTTGATGAAGGACCTGTCACGCTCATCTTCCAATTTTTGACGAAATTGGAGGATTTTGTCTGAACGTTATCTATCTTCTTAATCGGCGATTTATCCCAATAATGCCAAATACTTACGGGGTATTCCAAACGGGTCCTCATTAAAAAGAAATAGCATCATTTAGAAATTAATCCATTGGATTAGAGGCTGTTCATCGTATGGAAAGGAAATATTTGTCATCGATAGGTTATGCTCAAGCCATCGATGACTAAGATGAAGACGTAACTTCAAACATCCCCCTGGGAAGTGTAAAAGAGGTGAACCATTCTTAATATGAATCAATTTATTAAGCTCACACGTCAGTAGCAACTTTAGATTATTTGTGCACAGCGGTGTGGCAAATATGGACAATGAGGACACCAGCAAATTGCGAGCTACATTCCTGAAATCCAGACAAAATATCGTTGGTTCATGGAATGGGGTTTAAAACTAGACACTGATGATGCCCATTTTTACCATCGCTTTTTAAGCCGAGCGAGAGGGCCACGGAAAAGCCCTTCGTAAAGAGATCAGGCGGCCGGGAAATTGTTCTTGCAGGATATGGCGTTAACGACGGGCAGTATGAGCCTGTTGAAACCAAAAGGCTTCTATGGCATATTCCTTACCATTCTCTTCCATTTTGCGGAGTAAAAAGACACACCCATTATTACATAATGTAGGAAAGCAGAGGTAATTGCAAGTTGCAAACATATTCGTAAGTGACTGCAGCCAAAACGTCTCTCGCCTTTGCAATGATATTGTCCTTAAATGATTGTACAACTTTCGGCTACGGTCATTACACCGTAGTTCAAATGTATATGACGTCCATGAATCCACCCAAACAATAATTGTACGACTTCACTTGTAATGATGTTCACAAGGAAAGAATGTCATTCACTTGTCCCCAATGTGATGACTTAGCGCGAGGTGAGAAACTAATTCCATGGACCATATTATATTAATAACTATTTAATATTACCTTGATAAAGTTTTATCATATTATTCTGAAACAACACTTGAAATTTTAAGTTATTTACCCTGACCTAAATTTAGCCCCAGTGTCCAGTACATCCGCGGAGAATCGGGTTTCGTTTCCGCGAAACCTAGACACGCCCACGTGAATCAACTTTACTCCGAGGCAACCGCATTGACACGTTGGTGCACGAATAGCAAGACTATACGGCTAAGTCAATGCCCTTTATTTCGTGTAAATAGATAAATATTATGTTGATAATGCTTCTCAAGATGTACTTCGGCTCCCTCATGAGAAATCTAAATAGCCATTCATTGCAGGAACCGCATTGTCCATTTTCTATTTACATCGGCTCGCTTGCGAACGAATCGATTAATAATAATCATTAGCTAACCGTTGAAACGAGAGGGAATAAATAGCAGGCGTATTGTAGAGGAGAGGAAATGAGAGTGTGGGATGGAAGCGTGGGAGGTGTTAGGGCTGAGGACGCTGTGGTGTATGGTGAGTGGGCGTATCATCCCGGGCACGTGTTGAGAACGATACCGGGAAAGAAGGGAGAAGTAGAGGGTGAAACGAGAGGAAATAGGGTTGGCTTTGAAAGAGAAGGCTTTTATCTCTCATTCCCTCGCACCTTTTGCTTCTCGGAACATAGAGAAATAAATAACTTGAGGAGCCGGTGTAAATCTCTAAACCAACTCACGGGTTCACACTGGAGTTCACACAGCCATTTAGGATACCAATCCATTTTTCTCTCTCCTTTCACCATATTTCTCCTCCTTTCTATTATCCTCCTTCCTTTCAACTTATCCTGCTCTTTCTTTATTTCAAAATGTTTCTTTCATTCAATGTATGCTATACGGGCACGACCTCTAATGGTCCAAACTTACAACTCTCAATATGTGGTCTTCAATGGCGTACATTTATTCCAACAGTTAACAAAACACTTGAAGAAAAGAAGAATGCAGTCATTTCGTTAATTCTTTATTTGTGCGTATAGTTTATGTGGATAAAGTCTCGCAATGCTCTTGTTTGAAATATGACATTAATATTCTTCAGGACAATATGCGAGTATTTATAACCGTTTTACTCTAGAAATAATTTCATGTTTGAGCATATTCTAAAAAATATACATCATACATTTCTAATTATATTTTTTTATTCAATAAATATTAAATAGATAAAGACATCAGAACATACCATTTCTAAAAGCTGTTTTCAGCAAAACCTTGATTAAATTCAATCAAAAATTTTAAACGCACGTAGCTCCTCGCTTCTTCGAGAGCCATCTAAGCCGCAGGCAAATTCCCCAGTCTCAGAATTCATTTCCAAAGAGTGGAAAATGTTTAATTTTATTACGGACTCCATCGTAGAGTAAAGCATATGCTTTTTGAAATACTGCTGGTTGAAACTTTCTTTTTCCCCTGTATAGACCGATCTCGTCAGCTAGGTCTCTAGGTGGGTGAGTCTATTGTTGATGAAATATCGTCCTGATTATTAGAGGCATGAAATTCCTCTTGAGGGTTACATCGGTAGAAAGTGTATTCGTCAGTGAAAGCATATATATACATATATATATATATATATATATTTTTTTTTTTCAAAATAATCTACTCGTTAAGGTAGGTTTTGCATGGGCACAACTACCTAATAAATAATTTGTGACTCCTAACAAAACAAAATCGAGCAATCTACTCTACAAGTCCTTATTCATCTCTGTGTACTTCCTTCCTCCCTTCATCCCGTCTAACATCCCTATCCTGTTCCTGTCCTTTCCTCGTTTGCCTAAAATTATCCCCTCTATTAAAGTTTTCAGAATCCCCCTCCCGATCAATACGCCCTTCATCCCTTTGTCCTGCCTCCATAGAATTTCTCCTTAATATCCCCTCTCCCCGCTAACCATACCTAGTACTTCCTCATTTTTTTCCTTTCGGTCCTTTTAACCTTCTCCATTCTTCTGCACACACATTCCAAATGCCTCCAATTATTTACTATGGGAAGTAAATGAGCACTCGGTCATGCATACTTCAAGTATAACCGCGTATAGATAGACTCAGAAAAAGGATAACGTATTCCCTACCACACTTTTCACCATCCCCTCCGCCATCCACCGACGTCCTCTCAACCATGTTTCTCCTCTGTTCCTTCTTACCGCCGAAGGTGGTAGGCCCATCAAAAATTTCTGAATATGTGTTAGTGTTTGTTTTTTTATGCATCCGTCTATATTTCTATTGGCTAATGCCATCTCTCCCCCTCGTTGTAGTAATAATTTGTAAATTTAAACTAAAGCATGAATTTTTATACACACACGTATATATATATATATATATATATATATATATATATATATATATATATATATATATATATATTATTCTTATTATTATTAGGTAATCTACCGGTTAAAGTAGATTTTTGGATGGACATGATTACTAATTAAATAATTTGTGACCCCTAGCAAAACACAACATCCTACTCTACATCAGGTCCCTCTTCCGGTCTGAATACTTTCTTCCTCCCTTCATCCCGTCCAACATTCCTATCCTGTTCCTTCCCTTTCCTCGTTTGCCTAATATTCTCCCTCTATTACAGTCTTCAACACCCCACTGCCGGTCAATACCCCCTTCAGCCACTTTTCCTGCCTCCATAGGATTTCTCCCAAAAACCCCCTCTCTTCGCCCACCATACCAAGTACTTCCTCATTTGTTTTCTCCTCTGTCCATTTCACCTTCTTCATTCTTCTCCACACCCACATTTCAAAAGCCTCCAGTCTACCTCTACTTCAATGACCACGTTTCCGCGCCGTACATAGCTACACTCCATATAAAAGTTTTTACAAGTCTTTTCTTAACATCCTTACTCAGCGTCCCTGTCATCAACTCCATCCTTGTGAAAGCCTCTTTGCCTAGCGCAATTCTTCCCCTTACGTCCCTAATACTTCGACCGTGTTGGTCCAAAACACTACCGAGATACGTAAACTGTTCTGCCTGCTCTAGTTTTTGCCCTCCTATTCTAATGTTAAGCTTAGCCTTTTTCTTTCTAAAAAATCGCATAACCTTTGTTTTATTAATATTGATTCTCATCCCATACCTGTCGCACTGAATTTCCAATTCACTAAGCAATGCTTACAGCCCCTTGGCTGACTGACAAACTAAAGCTTGGTCATCAGCAAACCTTACTGATTGTACAAATTGCCCTCCGACTTTCATTCCTACCTCCAGTTCTCCCCATGACTCTTTAATCATTAACCTCCACGTATACGTTGTGCAGCAAAGGTGATAATGGGCAACGCTGCCTTACGCATCTTCCTAACGCAGCCCATCGGGACTCCCCGTTCCCCCCTCGCACCTAAACGGTCTGAGACATGTACAGGTTGCGGATTAGCCTCCTCTCCCTCCAATCTATTCCTATAATCTGCGATATACACATTAGTTTTTCCCAATTCACTCTATCGAACGCTTTTTCGAAATCTACGAAACAGGCAAATACATCCTGGATGGGTTCTATATTCCTCTCGATTAATGATCTCATTACTGCAATGGCATCACGCGTACCTCTCCCCTTCCGAAACCCAAACTGATCATCCCCTAAGTAACCTTTTCCCCTAATCTCTATCCTTTTGTTTATGATCCTGAGAACAACTTTAGCTGCGTGGGATATCAAACTTATTGTCCTATAGTCCTCACATGATGTAGCCTATACCTTTTTCGGAATAGGATCTAAAACTGATCTTACAAAGTCTTCCGGCCAGATTCCTTCCTCATAAATACTACGGATCAGCCCATATAGCCTCTTCCTCCCACATTTTCCTAAGCATTTTAAAAGTTCCGCAGTTATCCACACCCACGGCCTTATTTAGTTTCATCTTGCTTAATTCCCTTTCTATTTCATTGTCTAGCATGCCTGGACCTAAGCTATCTTCCTTTACGTCAAGTTCCTTTTCTGTCTAACTTTGTTGGTCTAAGCTCTTTACTATACAGTTCTTCTATATATTATTTCCTTCTTTTTCCTTTCCTACTTCATCTTTGATCTCCTTACAGTATATACAAAATTTTTAATAACGGATTTATTCAGAAACAAGATATATTCAGAATAGGCGGGAACAATGCTATAAAAATGCATTAAGAATATAGGGAAGAAAATAAATTGTAATCAAATAGTGGCAAGAGGGGAGATGACATTTCTACACACTAAACTACTTAAATGCTTACGAAAACGTGGGAAGAAGACAATTTTCTGTAGTGACTCGTAGCACTATTTATTCCTCTGTGGTCTGAGGCTTGCCCTCATATTAAGTCGGGTGCCTGTCAATAGTTCGGGGGCCCAAATTCCGTAATTCCTCCGAAACATCCCAGTTGCTAGTGATTAGGATACACGAATACGTTTGAAGTTTTAATCATGGTTAGTGGGGAAAGGGTGCAGGTCGTACAAGCATATTCGGGAAAAAATAAGACACAGCACTTTTTTCCTCTTCAGATCAGATTTACGGTTTTAGATCCCGAAGATAATGATAGAGGTGTACATTAGCATAAATAAGAAATTACTCATGCGTGAACTATCGAATTAGAGTCTCAAAAAAGGGTAAATAGACGCTCTTATTTTCATTAATTAACTGCCATAGTTAAAAAAATTAAGGCTGCCGAATTACAGCACCTATCTCGGAGTGAAGATGGTGATATCAATATAGGAACTAAGGTCGGGGTATCGAAGGAAATTACAACCTACGATATATTCATAAAAAATAGGTTCTACAGTTCTACAGGTTTACCATATTTATCCTAACTACAGTACTACCTGTAGTTAGGATAAATATGGAAAAAAATGAGGTGTGTTTATTGCCGTTAAATACTCATGAGTCGGTAGACCTGAGGCATTTCGGGTATCAAAATAGAAAGCTTTTGGTGTTCTATCGAAAAGCCATCGTCAAAAGAAATTAATTAAAAATGGAGACGCTCATTCCCAACAAGTCTCCCAATGCCGATGAAATTCCTGTACGCATTTACAAGGTATTGATTACAGAAATAGCATTGAAAATATTTACAAATAATTTTTTTATCGTTAATTGAAACAAGGGATACCCATGGATTGGAAAGTAACTCACATCACGCCTGTATTCAAGAGTGGCTATCGGGAATAACCCAGTATTTACAGACCAACATCTCTGATACCCATTTCATGTAAGGTTATAGAACGTATAATTGTAACATTTACTATGAGACGCATAGAACGTCAGGATGTATTGATAAGGAATCAGCATGTATCCCGAAAATGTAGTTCTGCGGTACGAAAGTAGCCACAACATTTTGATTTCGTATGGAAACAAAACTCAGTTTTGTACATTATATTTTTGGATTTTAAAAACACTTTCGATTAGGTTCCCCATGAGATTCTAATTGCACAGTTAAAACGCTTTGGAATAGACCATAATGTTAAATGCTTGGTTAGAGATTTCTGAAATAATGGCGCACAACAGTCTGTAGTTTATGGTACGATTAGTGATGGAGTGAAGATAACTTCGGGTGTTCCACATAAAAGCGTTGTCGAGCATTTTTTTTTCGTGTTTTACATTAATGACTTAGATACGTGATCATAGAGTGTAGTGTGCAGCACAGCCAAGAGAAAGATTTATCTGTTTGCTGAAGACGCAGAATCGTAAAGTGATATTAGACATCAGTCAGATATCGTAGATTTGCGTTGGCTAATGACCTTGATGTTATTCGGGAATGGTGCAAGGCATGGAAATTACAATTAAATCTTAAAACATGTTTTTATGGACAGCTGGAATTGAAATTGCGCCCCCAAAACCGCTTACAAAATTAATAACATCAAACTATCGTATGTATAATCTATAAAATGCACGTATCTAGGCTTCGGTAGTGCCTAGAATCTGTAGTGGGGTAAACTAATACGGCGGCTATGCAGAAAAACAAACCAAATGGTAGGTTTCTTCAAAGAGGGAATTTGGGAAATCCGACGAGAAAGTGAATTAGGAATGTCATCCTCGCTTGTTTAGACCTTACCTGTAGAACACAGACTGTATCTGGATGCTCAGGAAGCAGTTTTAACGAAAGAATTAGACCGTGTTCAGCTTAGAGCAGCGGGATTTGTCAAATGTGTATATAAATAAGAGAGGAGTGTGAAAAATGTTTTGAAAGATTGGCGGTAAGGCACTCGAAAAATGAAGATTGATTTTTCAACTATGTCTCTTAAATATATCTAAGACCGATCAGCTTTCTGACGATGTTCAGCTCATTTTAAAAATCTCAAATTAGGTGTTTTATAAAATACATGATAAATCATTCAGCATCACAGAATAGGCTATATAATGGACAGGTTTAAGAGGTAGGTTCTTTCGATATCAATTAGAGTCAGTAACGGCTGTGACTCAGACCAACTAGGAAATAAAGAGAATCATCATCACGTATATGCATGTATTTTATAGCATGTGTATCCATGTACGAGGTCTGTTCAAAAAGTATCGCCAATTTTGAATTTTCGCGGGTAACGTATATTTGATTTTTGATTTTCTTGTGGCGTTATGTTGATACTTAGGTCACTCACCTATGCCGAAAGGTAAGGTCATTTTGAAATTTCAGCACATTGTTGACAGCTGTTTTGCTTGGACGTGTTTTGGCTTGTCTTCGACTTTTGCCAAATGCCAATGCATCAAAGAATCTGTATCATATTTTATGTGAAAAACGAAATTAATTGCGTGGATGCATTCCGAATGTTGACTGTGGCATATGGAGAAGCTACCTTGGACTGAAGCAACTGTTATCGGCGGTACAAAATGTTCTCAGAGAGCCGAGAAGATGTGAACGAGAAAGACCGTACTGGACGCCCCAGCATGTCAACAATTGACGAAAATATTGGTGAATGAAGAAAATAGTGTGAGCCAATCGTCGAATCACCGTTAGAGACGTTACTGAGGACCAAAACATAACGATTGGCTCGTGCCATTCAATTTTTACCAATGATTTGGGCATGACGCGGGTCGCCGCGAAATTCGTACCAGAATTACTCAATTTCGACCAAAAACAGCGACGCATTAACATTGCTAATGGACTTGCGTTGTACTCCGTCCGCGACGACCCAAATTGGCTCCAGAGGGTCATAACTGGTGACGAATCATTGGTTTATGGTTATGACGAGGAAACTAAAGCTCAATCATCCCAATGGAAGCTGCAGCATGAGCCAAGGCCAAAAAAAGCGCGCCAAGTTTGGTCGAATGTGAAAGTTTTGCTAACAGTTTTTTTCGATTTCAGGGGCGTGGTGCATCATGAGTTCTTTTCACACTGAGTGGAACGGTAAATAAGGAATATTACCTGCAAATTATGCGCAATTTGCGCTAACCGATCCGCCAAAAACCCCCGTATTTGTGGGAGAACAAAAATTGGCTTTTGCACCATGGCAATGCCCATGCTCACACATCGTTACTTGCGCGCGAATTTTTGGCCAAAAACAACACCCCAATGATGCCACAGCCACCGTATTCCCCAGATCGGGCCCCCCAGTGACTTTTTCTTGTTCCCGAAGCTAAAGAGGCCCAAGAAAAGACGACGCTACGCTAGATAAAGGCTGCAGCAAAGGAGGAGCGGAGCAAGATCACAGAAAATGATTTTTTGAAGTGCTTCGAGAATTGAAGAAAACGTTGGCACAAGTGTATAATATCTAATGGGGATTACTTTGAAGGGGAAAAATAGATATTCATGAGAAAATGAATGGTTTTTGAGAAAACACAAAATTCGTGATACTTTTTGAGCAGACCTCGTATGCATCTACGTGCGTGTGTATAAAGACAAACGTGTATGCGTGTGTATGTATGAATATATATGTAGTACATATGCATGTAAAAGAGGTTATACCTTGTCATTCACCAATTTTTAAATCAATTGCATTTGTATAGGAATAGGGTACAAAATATATATTTTTTAATATTAATTAAAATTTTAAAAACACTAATATTTCGGTGGTCCCAGCCATCTTCATCAGAGTACGAAAGGCAACTGAAAGAAAGATAAGGGGAAGAGTGGGTATTGGGAGGTGAGTAAACGGAGGAGCCTAAGTAATTGGTAATTGTTTGTTAAGAGAACAGGAGAGAAAGGTGTAAGCTAATGGGAAAGGTTTAATCCTGGCGTTTGCCAGGATTTAAATAGCAGGTGGAAAGTTTTGCATCGAAGCGTCAGGACAATGATGGTCTAAGTAGTGGGGACATAAGACGGCGAATTGCGTTAGGCAAGGAAGCTTTCACGAGGAGGATAGAATCGATGGCTGGGTGGTTGAGTTAGAATGTTAAGAATGGCTCGTTAAATCTTTTATGTGGACAGTGGTTTTGTGCTGTGCGGACGCATGAACGATGATGCAAAATGTTCGGGGTGGATTAAATGCTTTTGAAATGCGGATGAATCTGATGGAAAAGGGGAAACGGACAAGGTGGAAAACAAACGAGATAATGAGAATCCGGGCGGGGGAGGCGAGGGGATATTTGGGAGAAATCCTAAGAAGGTAGGAAATGTGGATGCATAGCGTGTTGATTGGCGATGGCATACTGAGGTCAGTGATAGAGGTGAGACATTTAGGCAAGCCAGAAAAGGTTGGGCCAGAAATAGTCCTTTTGGACTGTATGAAGAGAGGAAAGAAGTATACGGAATTAAGTTAGGGTCTATTATAGCCTCCAATTTCAGGTGGTGCTTTGATAAAAGAGGCAAGGAAAGGTCCAATTGTACCAAAGTATACATAGACTTGGTGTATTTTTAAGTTTAACATTTTTATCGGTAGAATATCGCTAATATCAAGAGTTATTTAGCCAGAAAGTTATGAAAGTATTAGGATAAAGTAGCAAATATACAGGCGACAAAATACAGTCATTTCTTTCCCATATTAAAAATTAAATTTTCAAAGAAATTACTTTTTTGAAGAATAATCTTTCTATACATAGTAATATACTATTAATTTTTGTTTACAAAATATATTTCAAATTATTTTTACAGAATATCATAATACAGAATATATTATACCTGTGTTTATTTTATTCTGTACTTGTTTATGTTTTAGTTTTTCTAATGAATCGTACCGTACTGTTCGAATGTTACGAGTTCCTACCTGCCCGCCAATTACCTTTAACTCCCTTGAAGGAGAGATATGGTTTCATCAGTGTAATCGGAACTCATGGCTTCAATAGCTATATATGATTTCTGAATATCAGATCACGTATCAAAATTGAGGAAGATTTGAATTGTGGCCAATTTTCTCGATTTTAACCCTATGTGAAGCATCGAGGAGAGAGAATGGGGAAACTTCGTCTCACTCGGTTCGGTAGCCTACTCCCTCGGAATGATTTACCGTCAATCACAGTGAGCTATTAATTAAATCTACGTTTGCCCTGTAAGAATGTCTCTCTCTTTGCTGCCAGAGCACCACGGAAGCAGCGGGCGCCCGTGGCCGTTGAGCCTCGTCTCTTGGTTGTGAATAAATCAATGCCCTCATCCGACTCGTCCCTGGGGGAACAGCTGTGAAGATGTTGAAAGGGCTTATGGGAGAAGGTCGACCCAGCCACGCCACCACTCCTTCTATTCCGCTCCCCCCTCGGCCTTTACCCGCCCTTCACCGGGCCAAGGGCCTCGCACTCACTCGCCACCGCCCACGTCTCCCTCCCGTGGAGCCCGGAGTCACGTCAGCCACCCACCGCCGCCAATACTCCCGGCCACACCCCGTCCACCGACCGCCCGCGTCGCCCCCCCCCCTTTCTTCCCCTCGGCCTCACCACGCACGCACACTTCCCAATTTTGATGGCCCCAGAGTGGTCTAGAATCCAGATCTGTCTGGACAAAGCCCATAAGTTTTACTATTTGAGGAAAGCTTAATTTTTCTCGAAAGAGATAATTGTTTTTTTAAAGCCAAGTTATGTGGCCATTAATAACCATTGAAACAAATTTGGAGTAAGTATACCCGTCAATTTCGAGTGGAAGAAGCACTATCCCCTGCGAACTCTGCAGTTCTCTGGGCGGCCGAGTAATCAGCATTCATCTAAAATTGCATCTATTTTGCGGAAGAGTCCATGTCCTCATGAAATTAAAATATATATGTATGCATGTGGGTATATATATATATATATATATATATATATATATATATATATACCAATATACACATATGTATGTACATAGAATAGATAGATATATAGATAATAGAGGAGATATACATACATATTAGATGTATATATATATATATATATATATATATATATATATATATATATACATACATATGTATTTACATAGAATAGATAGTTACATAGATAATAGAGGAGATATACATACATATTAGATGTATATATATATATAATTAAATGTCCTAAAAAATTATTTTGAAACAGTTCCTGGCGGGAGCGACTATAATTGACCAGGTGGTGCTACCAAACCAAGATAGGTCGAAGGGTAGGAGCTAGAGTGAAGGTTATCAGCACGTCTGCTCCTTGGTTGGACGGATGTAAAGACGTCTGACTGCTGTGGGGCGGTCATTTGAATGATGGCGCCACTTTAAAAAAACTACTGATGAAGGAATCGGGAGGTCACCTCAATTAAATATTCCACACTAGCATGATGGAAAAGATCAAATTATGAGTCCTTGAGACTACGAAATTCTTCCCACTGGACAGCGTGCCTTTCCCGGCGGCGGGTGGGGAAAGATTTCCACGATCGTCATATCGCAAAATCCTTGCAAAGCGAAATCAAGAGTAGTAACACAGGAAATAGAGAAAATGACCGGGCCAGTAAGAATGGTCGGTTTGAATGTCAGGGCGATAAATACTGTGTACTGTATGTAATTAGAAGCGAGAGATAGAGAGGGAAAAATAGATGTTTTACAGCTGTGAGGATTGAGATGCAATGATAACGGGTATTATTGTGGCGGTAATCATAGCGCGATAAACAGCGAAGGCGTAGATAATCAGCTAAGGGTGGCCGGTATATTGAGGAGGAAGTTAGAAAGAAACGTGGAATAAAAAGCGACCTAGGGAGTTAAAGCATTATCGTAGATAATAAATTACCGCCAATTTATTGAGACTTCTATTGCATAGGAAAATCTCCGGAAAATCAAAGTTGACCCGAAGAATTCCTCCATATATTACCACTGCACTTTTTAGAACAAAAGGTTAAATCGACCACAAGGGTATATAGCATTATTGATATGCTTACGACGTCAACGCTCGAAATGATCACAAATATTGAAGTAATGGACGCGCATCGGCAGCGGTAAACCCTTTGTGTAGAGTGAAAAATTAAAGTCGCGGAAGTAGACAGCAAAAACCTTGGAGCATACTCTTTTAAAAGGGCAAAATTTAGCGGTATCCAAGAAAATTTGACAAACGAATTGTGGGAATGCAGGGAAATACCCCTGACTGCCAAAAGAGGGAGAACTTTGAAGTATTTCTTAAATATTGTGCGTGAAGGAATAGAGACGTACGTTCCTTTCCAACTTAAATGCGACCGGAAGGAGCCGAGATGGTTTGATGGACAAGTCAGAGCAGTTGTTAAGAAGTTTTCCGTCAGATTTAAAAAATACTTTCAATGCTCGCATTAGGTGTACAGCACTTAACAAGCCTCCTCGACCACTCAGAAAACATATGAGTGACATAACACTCTCCCTAAAAGTAACGGAAACACAGCTCCGTTATAGGAAAACTAAAACTACACGCGGTCCAGGCAAAATAAGTGCTAGTGCAATTGAAGGAATTAGTTGAACACATTACCCCATATTTAGAGTGGATTTCACTTTTTAGTCGATAGAAGTAGGATCAGTACCTCACGATTACAAGCTGCGTGTATCGTTGCTCACATAAACGCGGCGACAGTAAGAATCCCAACAATTAAAGGTCCGTATCTTGAACATCGAGTTCATGCAAAATAAAGCAACACATTCTTTAGTAACGTTATGAGCTCTCTCGTCAGGAAAACAATACTAAGCCATAAGCAAGTGTAGACTACTCACTGGGGATTTAGAAAAATTATGTGATTGATGCAAGGAATTGGGATCAGAACTGAAGATAAGATAATGCGAAATTTCGAAATGTAGAAGCTGAAGATGTTATGTACAGGGCACATATTTTCAATTGAGGACTCAATTTGAAATATGGCAGATCAAGTTAAATATTTGAAGGTGAGTCATAACTCCACGCATTTAATGGGATATTTCAGGAGGATGAACGAATTCACCTTGAAGATTTATTTGGCCTGGTGGTTGGTGTTATTGGGCGGGTAGTGAGGAAAAGCAATGTCAAAGTTTAAAAAAAAGCATTATTTCGCTATAGGTAGGCCCTGATTCGAACACTCCGCAAGTATTCGTAATCCTTGTGATAAAATAATTGAGTAACATTCAAATAATACCGATTATTTAAGTCAAGAATTGTTATAAGACGAGTGTGGCATCCTTTTGGGAGTATTAGGTTGGGAGCCGCTTAACACTCGAAGAGAGCAAGAGAGGAAGCATTTAAGCAAGGTTCAGAACACTCGAGTTTAAAAATGAAATAAAGGGAATTATTATGGCCCCATACTAATTGAATAGATTAGGGAACAAAGATAGGATAATAGAAATAGACTTTTATTCAGATAGATGTTAATAATCATTATTTCCTCGAACGGCCAGGACTCCTAATAGCAACAAAATCGAAGTCAATGCCGTTACAAGCAGGGACAACATCACTGATTCTTGATGCACACTATCAATTAATTGTAGTAAACAAAAAGGGGATTAACACAAATGGAAAAAAATACACATTTTTGTTAACTTTTATTAATTGCTAGATAAGTACGTCTACATGGAGATACATACATATATATATATATATATATATATATATATATATATATATATATATATATATATATATATGTATATATATGTATATATATGTATATAATATATATAACAAACTTGGACAACAACAAAAATATAAGAACATATAAAAAGATCACTCACACGTTATTTCTTGATCATTTCGATGGAATTCAGCTCCGTCTTCAACGGAAGAAATAGAAGTAATTACAGTCATTACTTCTATTTCTTCCGATGAAGACGGAGACGGAGCTGAATTCCGTCGAAATGATCAAGAAATAACGTGTAAGTGATCTTTTTATATGTTCTTATATTTTTTGTTGTTGTCCAAGTGTGTTATATATATATATATATATATATATATATATATATATATATATATATATATATATATATATATATATACACACACACACACATACGAGTGTGTATGTGTGTATAAGTGTGTGTATAAGTTGCATATAATTGCCTTGTGTTAGTGAAAATAAGTTTCGAATTTTGCATATTTAGTATCGATACACGCACTCCATATCATCTTAATCTCGATGTTTTTCGTGCAACCAAGAGGAATTAATAGTAGTGTGAGCACTTATTAAATGGCAGTACATGCATCTAATCGTTTGGATTGCATCATGTCACAGTCTTTTTTCTGGAAAGAAATTGGAGGTATATTTTACTGAAAAATAGGATAAGGGAGATACTTAGACGATCCTTCCGTCTCTTCGCGAAGCACATCGCTTCAATCAAGAGGAGGCTGCGGATGACCCGCAGTCACTTACTCACGTCACTCTCACCCACTATGTCACATCCAACCGATCTGAAGGCGGGAGGTCCACCTAATGAAGCTGTTTCTCAAGGGCGAGAAGTCGGGGACCCCGGGCAGCGCGTTTTTGCCCCGAGATCGTCATTAGCGCATCCTCGATTCCTGGAAGAGACGGACCACCGAGAGAGGCGGGGCCTTCTCTGTAAGCCCTCAATCCACTCGACACTTGCCGTCGCACGCAAGGGGCAGAGGGAATAGAGAACTAAGTCAAGCAGTCGAACTTTTGAAAAAAATATCCGGAGATTCCTTGTAAGGCCTGGCAAAATCTTGAACGCGCATACTTTCGGGTTCTCCCTCGCGGATTCCTTCCGTTTGAACTGGCATAGCTGAATAAATACTGCCCATTGATCGCAAGCCGAAAAGCGTGTGGCGAGTATGTTAGGGGAACAGCAACACACACAAATAGAAGTTCATAGAAATACGATTATTATTATTAGGTAATCTACCGGTTAAGGTGGGTTTTGGATGGACGTAACTACTAATTAAATAATTTGTGGCCCCTAACAAAACACAACGTCCTACTCTACATCAGGTCCCTCTTCAGCTCTGAATACTTCCTTCCTCCCTTCATCCTGTCCAACATCCCTATCCTGTTCCTTCCCTTTCCTCGTTTGCCGAACATTCTCCCCTCAATTACAGTCTTCAACATCCCGCTGCCGGTCAATACCCCCCTTCAACCACTTTTCCTGCCTCCATAGGATATCTCCCAACAAACCCCTCTCTTCGCCCACCATACCAAGTACTTCCTCGTTTGTTTTCTTCTCTGTCCATTTTACCTTCTCCATTCCTCTCCACACCCACATTTCAAAAGCCTCCAGTCTACGTCTATCCTCCTGCTTCAATGACCACGTTTCCGCGCCGCACATAGCTACGCTCCATATCAAGGTTTTTACGAGTCTTTTCTTAACATCCTTACTCAACGTCCCCGTCATCAACTCCCTCCTCCTTGTGAAAGCCTCTTTGCCTAGCGCAATTCTTCTCCTTAAGTCCTTACTACTTTGACCGTGTTGGTCGAAAACACTACCGAGATACGTAAACTGTTCTACCTGCTCTAGTTTTTGCCTTCCTATTTAAATGTTTAGCTTAGCCTTTTTCTTTCTAGAAAATCGCACAACCTTTGTTTCATTAATATTGATTCTCATCCCATACCTATCGCACTGAATTTCCAATTCACTAAGCAATGCTTGCAGACCCTTGGCTGACTGACAAACTAAAGCTTGGTCATCAAAAAGTGGGACATCTAAAGCTTGGACATCAAAAGCTTGGGATGTTAGGTCACCAGCATTGCATGCAAAATCACAACAATTCTACAAAAATATCAGTGTCCTGCTCTGAAATAAAATTAATCACACAAAAGAAAGCACTTACATGCAAGAATATTGTGTAACGGGATACTTTTAATTCATACGGGAAAAATGTTATAAATATAGGTGTCTTTAAATTCATGCAGGATATCGACAAAATATATACAGTACAAAAACTAAATATCTCCTTCGCGCCTGCGGCCACCTGTATTTTGATTTCTAATTGGACCAGTAAAAAATGAAATTTTACATCTATCCGTTCTACCATGTGTTCCTGAGTTGACGCATGCGAGAGGGGTGTTGAAAAAATGGGTCATGACACCCAACTGCAGTAAAAATTTCTGATATGCAAAAGAAGTTGCAACCACTTATGGGATTCAAGGGTAACTCAATGGGAACAACCAACATTTCTAGTAAAGCCATGCAAACAGAATGATGCAATCCTTATCAAATTTAGCCTCAAGTACTCTCGCATACACTATGTTAACGGCTTCCCAACTAGCTCGAGGTGTTAGCTCACGTACCTCGTAGCATCCATCCAAACTAAAGAGAAGAATAATATATACATGTATATGTATGTGTATGTAACCATTGAAAAACTTAAACCCGCCATGTGGCGAACAAATATACATTCACAAGGATATAGGCATAAGGAAATGGGATTGGTACACATATGAAGGACGAACATAGGAGAGGTGGGGAAAGTGAACTCGAGCAAACCAAAAGTGTTAAAACATTTTCTTGACCGGGACTTGAACCACGGATCTCTCGACTTGCCGGGACGATGCTCAAACCACTTGAGCAATCAAGAAAACGTAATTTACACTGAAACTTCAAAGGTATTCAACTCGATGATATCATTTCCATAACCCAAGTAAAAAAATGGTATTGGAAGGAATTTTCAGATATGAACACTTAATTAATTACTCTAGTTGGTTTATTTATTATTCACCCACCAGATTCGGGAGTTCATTTTGTCTCACCCTGCTTAAATATATATCTTTGTCTCACCCTATATATATATATATATATATATATATATATATATACATATATATTTGTATGTATGTATATATGCATATATGTTTAGGAAAATTTGGGAGGAAGAGGCTATATGGGCTGATTCGTAGTACCTATGAGAAAGGAACTTGGCCAGAAGACTTCGTGAGATCAGTGTTAGTTCCATTTTCGAAAAAGGCAAAGGCTACATCATGTGAGGACTACAGGACAATAAGTTTGATATCCCGCGCAGCTAAAGCTGTTCTAAGGATTAACAACAAAAGGATGGAGAGTACGGCAAATGATTACTTAGGGGATGATCAGTTTGGGTTTAGGAAGGGGAGAGAGTGGAGTGATGCCCTTGCAGTAATGAGATCATTAATCGAGAGGAACATAGAATACGCTCAGGAAGTATTTGCCTGTTTCGTAGATTTCGAAAAAGCGTTTGATAGAGTGAATTGGGAAAAACTAATGTGTATATTGCAGATTATAGGAATAGATTGGAGGGACAGGAGGCTAATCCGCAACCTGTACATGTCTCAGACCGTTTAGGTGCGAGGGGGGAACGGGGAGTCCCGATGGGCTGCGTTAGGAAGATGTGTAAGGCAGCGTTGCCCATTATCACCTTTGCTGCACAACGTATACGTGGAGGTTAATGATTAAAGAGGCATGGGGAGAACTGGAGGTAGGAATGAAAGTCGGAGGGCAATTTGTACAATCAGTAAGGTTTGCTGATGACCAAGCTCTAATTTGTCGGTCAGCCAGCATTGCTGAGTAAATTGGAAATTTAGTGCCGCAGGTATGGGATGAAAATCAATATTAATAAAACAAAGGTTATGCGATTTTATAGAAAGAAAAATGCTAAGCTTAACATTAAAATAGGAGGGCAAAAACTAGAGCAGGTAGAACAGTGTACGTATCTCGGTAGTGTTTTGGACCAACACGGTCAAAGTATTAGGGACGTAAGGGGAAGAATTGCGCTAGGCAAAGAGGCTTTTACAAGGTGGAGGGAGTTGATGACAAGGACAGGGAGTAAGGATATTAAGAAATGAGTCGTAAAAACCTTGATACATGAGGAAGTACTAGGCATGGTGGGCGAGGGTATTGGTTTGTTCGGAGAAACCCTAAGGAGGTAGTAAAAATGGATGAAGGGCGTATTGATCGGTAGTGGGATGTTGAAGACTGTAACAGAGGGGATAATGTTAGGAAAACGAGGAAACGGCAGCAACGGGATAGGGATGTTGGACGGGATGAAGGGAGTAAGGAAGTATTTAGAGATGAAGAAGGACTTGATATATGGTCGGTTGCTGGATTGTGTTTTGTTAGTTGTAAAAATATTTATTTGGTAGTTTAGACTATCCAAAACATACATTTATTATTATTATTATTGCTAATTTAAGGTTATTGTTGCTAATTCTAGGTTTTTATTCCTAATATTTAGGGATGTGGTACACTGCAAGATGCAACAGGTTGGGAATATGTCAGTTGAAGAGGTGAATTAAATTATTGGAGAAGTTAGAGGAGTAGGAGTTATATGGTAGAGGAGTGATAAATTGGGTGGGAAGATTGGGGATTAGCGTTTTTAAACTAGGATATTTTTTATTTATTCTTTTGTTGCAGAGCATGGGAGTGGATTTTGGGCATGGTGGGAATATTCTAAGTGGATTAGTTGGTTGAGGAAATGTGATATTTTGGGGGGGCATTAGAAAATATTAGAAGGGCATTGGGGAAAAGGTTTACATTGGAATTATGCTTCTTGAGGATGGGTTAGAGGATTTTAGCATGGATAGTGGTGACTTTATGCCAGAGAAGTAGGTGGTACAAATTAAATTGAGCGGGTTTTTGCAGTTGAGGAAAGTTATGGGAGTGTAACCACGTTTCGGGTTCTTTTGTTTAGGAGGGGTTCAGGATAATATTTTTTGAGGAGGAACTAATGTCGGTTTTAGAGCAAATTTTCAGGGGAGTCGGGATGGTTTCAGAATCAGTCTATGGAAAGGGATGGAACTTTTGTTGTGGTAGGGCTAGGAACTGTTAAAGTGTAGGAATTGTTGTTTATTCGTTGTTTATGTGAATGTAAGTGTGGAATGTTTTGTCTATTAATGATATTTTTACATCGAAGAAGGCAAATTGAGATATGCATATGTTGGTGTGCATTTCGGAGGAGGTAACAGTTATGTAGCCTCCTCCAGTAAACGCTTCCATAACATCAAATGATGCATCTCTCCCTTCATTCCGTCCCATATGTCTTTTTTACGTCTACCTCTCCCTCATTCGCCTAAAGATCTATCATAGGCTTTAATTTACAGTATCATACAAAATGCTGTGTATTCACCCTTCCTGCTTCTTTATGATTTCTCCCAACAATTCCCTCTCCTCTTCCACCTTTCCTGGCACTTCATCGCTTGTTTTCATATCTGACCATTTCACATTTTCTGTCCTTCTCCACCCATATATTTTATAGCGCCACAGTTTAAGCTTATAGTCTTGCTTCAGCAACAATATTTATTTTCCGTTTAAAGACTACGTTCCGTGTAAACGTTTTCGCTAGTCTTTTCCTAACACCCTTTCTGAGTGTCCCAACCATCAAATTCTTTCTCCTCGTGAAAGCTTCTTCGCCTAACACAGTCTTCTTGCGTCCCTAGTACTTCGAATATTTCAGTCAAAAATACATCCGAGCTAGGTAATTTATTTCCCTGCTCTAGCTTATAATCTTTTTTTTTTCAATATTTAAATAAGCTATTCTCTTTTTCGAAAACCACATAACCCTTTAGTTTGCTTACATTTATCCTCATGCCATGCCTATTGCACTGGCTTCCCAATGCGCGCAGCACTTCTTATAACCCCTTGGTTGACAGACAAATTAAAGCTTGATCATCAGCAAACCTAACTGATTTAATGAATTCCCACCGAAATTCAGTCCCATCTTCAGATCTTCCCATACCTCTTTCATCATTTCCTCCACATATACGAAAGGCAACACATGCAATCATGGACACTCCTGTATTACTTCTGTCCCTAACATTACTCATCTTGAAATTCCACCCGACACATGCCCCTGAAAGGTCTGAAACATATACAGGCTGCGGATAATTTTTCTCTCGCTCCAATTGACTCCTACTTTCCGTAATATATCCAATAGTTCAACCAATTCACACTTTCTAATGTCTTCTCAAATTCTACAAAACAAACCATCCTGATTTTAATATATATTTTTATCGTTTAGCAACCCTGTGTGACTGTGTTATCACCAGAGCTTTTCCCCTTCCAGAACCCAAACTCATCAACCCTTAAGTAAACATTTGTTCTCTCCACCCTCTTATTGATGATCATGATTTGATTCTTGATTTCAATCCTGAGTGACCAAGTTTAGTATCGTGGTGATACAAGGTGTGGGTAGTTGTGGTTCATTTTTATGTCTTCATATTTAATATACTCGAAACATTCTGCTCTGCGTAAATTTAGCACTTGTTCGAAAATAATTTTTCCTTAAGCATGTATGCATATTTGTATCACTATGTGTATATCAACACTTCTTTCAAGGATTTTAAATGGATATTTGGCTCTTAAAACACCCATCCTCACACCCACCCTTATTCCATACCCATTCCACCCCCAGCGACACCGCTGCCTGGTGAATCGCGGGGATTTTTGTAGATACATATGTAAATAACTACTTGAGCAGCGTGCAAAATCACTGTTATCGTTCTGTTGTCCTCAAATTTTCATGCCTTTCCTCGTTTGTGAATTGAAGTTTAACTGTCCTAACGAAATGTCTGGTCAAATTCCTCGCTCATTAGCTACGAATTATAACTTTTGACCTCTTTCTCTCGCATATCCCTGCATAGCTCTCCATTTTCACCATACCTCTTTAAATTTTCCATATAAATGTACTTATTTTGCTCACACACTACGCCTCTTTCACTGTGTCTTTTTCTCACCTCTGTTTATCATCATAATCTTCATACTTCCTTCTAAAATACTGTGTTCACATTCTACTAACTCCTTAAACGGTCTTCCCTGTTTTATTCCTGAAACTGGCGCTGCACTTCATTGATAATCTAATTGTGTAGATAAAATTCTTAATTGTAATATGGATCCTCATCTACTCCAAAGAAGTTGTGTGGCAACATAACACTATTTGTAAACTGGCGAATAATCATAATATAGTATAACTGACATATATCATTTGTATTAAAAGTATCAGGAAAATTTTCAGAAAAAAAGAATTGTTTCCGATATTGTTTCAATACCTCAAAATTCTCCAAAGCACATTCCATGAGCATCGACACACTTTGGCTTTTCCACGACTCCAAGTCTCCCTCGTTGGGGGATTCCGGAAGGTCGATCAGGGTACGCGGGTAAGCACGAAGGTCCAATGGTGGTGTCCTTTGAGAATTTCCGCTGGTCCAAGTCGGAACTGCAAGGGGATTTGGGAATCGTAGCGATGACGTTTCAGAAGGTTTTTGCAAGCAGACACTCGATGCTGCTCTTGGATCTCGGTCAAGACCTTCGAGATGAGTTTAGCACAGATCTTTGGCATTGCAAAATGTTCAGTGATAATGGTGTGCATTGTCATCTTATCAATGCCAATACAATATCCAGGTATGCGCTCCCTTAACCGACGGTCTGGATTAAGCACTTCACGCATACGTCAGGAAAAAATTACTACCGATGCCTTGTATACAAACCTTGTATTTCCGCGTCTCCGTGCATTCTCCTTGTGTACCTACTTCTTTTTTGGTGCATAAACCACATTCACTTATTATTGTACCTCGATCCACCAAAAAGGTCTGTGGCAGGTTGTGAAAGTAGTAAAGATGGGGATCGAGATGGTGCGGGGGCTAACGTACTGGCTTCCCACCTAGAGGGCCCGGGTTCAAATCCCGGCGGTGTTGAATATTTTAAAGTAGTATCTCGATCCCTACTTGAGGTGCTTTGTGGAGGGCATTTTGAGTGAGTACGCCGTCCGTCGGATGGGACGTTAAGATGCAGACCCCTTGGCGCCTTTCGTAAAGAGTAGGCTAATGCCGACGCCGGGTTTCTCTCCACCCTTCATCCTTTCTTGTCCATCCCCTAGCGCAAATGACCTCATCTGTCGGTCACCTCCCCTAAATACTACTACTACTACTAGTAAAGATGGGTAAAACCTAAGGAAGTGGAAGTCTTCACTTGGGTCGGAAAAAGGAAAAAAGTGGGCAATTAATAATAAAAAAACTGTAAATCCACACAAATATTGGCGAAAAACAGTTCCAAACAAGTCTTTATTTCACCCACTCAAAAGGTTCTTTGAAATTCGATTATTTAGGGAATAAAAGTGAACCGCAATCATTTTTACGATAGGCCCCCATCATACCAAGACCATGCAAAACTGGAAAGTACGAAGGGGGTAGTTCTATTATTCATGGCCAAGCAACTCATGATCCCCACCCCTCAGGTCACAGGTGGAAAATGTGACACCCCGCTGCTGGCAGCGGACGGCGTGAGGCATCACCCCCACGGAGAGGGACGAGAGGTGGAAGGAAGGAGTACCTTGAAAATACAACAAAAAAGGGTCGAAAGTATTGTAGTATGCATTACTTCAATTATATATCAGTCCAATGCGCTCATTTTGGAAGGGATCAACAAACAAAACACACGATATTAGTGTAAAATGCATGAATATACGAGTAAGAATAATTATTCCCAGAGTCTCATAGTTCTGGCCCACATTTCTCGAATTTTATATTGATGATCAAAACGCCCTATGCATGAATGCGAATAATTGACGAGACCTTGGCGCTGAAACAAGTAGCTCTTAGATTTATTTGATAATTTCAATGGAGTATCAAATCGTCCTTGTACTAATGATCCCCAACCCAACTCAGATGCATTTATGTAATCCTTTTAGTTTTGTCTTGGCATTTTTGTGAAGAAATGAAACACCCTGCGATGAACCTTTTCAATTTTCCGTATGACGACTTTTTCCGTTTGATCCTTTACATAACACGCACATTCCAAAGGTATCTCCCGAGAGAATGCCGGCAACGTTATCTTTTTTCGCCTACCCGCGCGTTCAAATCCCCCATCGCTATCAAATGTTGCCGGTGTTACTCTTGAGGAACAACGGAAATTTTTTCCTCTGGCTTATCGAATGCACTTTTTACTTCTTCCTCCTTGCTATTGCTTGGTGGCATACAGTCCCTGAAAATGACCAATTTCGTTGGCTAAGCAAAAACTTTCAATTACATTATTTTTCAATCGCTTGCTGTACGTGTATTACGCTTCTTCCTACATTTTTGTTCAACCCTTTTGCTACTTTTCACTGAATAAATTCCCTTTTACTGTATATTACTCACTATTACTTCAGAAATCCTCGTTAACCTTCCATTTCACCTCGCAGAGCCGGTAATAATCTACGTTTACTGCCTCAATCTCTAAATTTGAAGTTATATTTTCTAATTTTCCTGTCGTCAACGACGTTCTACAATTTCAGGTATCTACAGTAACTCTTTATTCTAACCAGGTTTCCCTGTATTATAACTAGTTTTCTCCGCTTCTGTGCCTCCTCTGTTGCTAATTTCGATTGCCAAGGATTTCGTGAGACGCCGACATCGGACGCCTCCTTGCCTCTTCCACCGCTGGCCACCACAAACATCCGATTGGGCTGAGTATATTGGCTGCCAAGACGCAATCTAGATCAATTTACATCATAGTAGTACGTATAAGACAAATATTTCGGTGGTTTCAAGTTGCCTCATTCAATAGTTTTTTTACACATTTTATAGACACGTTTTATAGACACATTTTTAGCCCCCTCACTGTGGAGCAGTATATAATCCTTTATTTTCACGGAAAAATTGAGTAGTAAAAAACTGCTGCTATTTCATTCTACATCCACATCTACATAAATGCCACGCAATCCACCAAAGAGGTGTATGGCATGGGATGCATGCAACATGTGAGATGAATAAAGGATATGGGAGAGAAAGGGAAAAGAAAAAATATTCTACTGTCATAAATCACGGTGCAGGTATAGAACGGGTAAAGCGGGAATGGCAATTTTGTTACAAGCTTTGGAATTGCGTCCACCAGGAGTATCTTCTCCCAAATGATACCTAGAGCGATAAATAACGTTGATCAAAAATATTTTTACCCGTATGATTTATCGTGCAAACACTTAAATGTATGTTGCCTTGTTATCTTGATGTATATGACTTATATGTTTCTTTGACTTACTTCAGTATTGAGTTCGCGGTGACCGTTGGAATGGGAAACATGCTCTGTTTGCCCACGCTTTCTCCCTTTTAATGATGGCAAATGCTTTCCACGATACAATCGCTTCCAATTCCATAGCATCAAAAGTTTTCTTGTGGCTAATTTTCAGCTACTAGATGTGCATGGAACGAACCCCGCATTGTTTTTTGGGTGAAAACCGTGATTTCGCGGAGCCCCCGACGCAAAGACACGTCTCATGTTCCATTTCTCGGTTTTCCATCGGTTGGGCAGCACCAGTATTATTCTCAGTATTTATGACAGCGAACTTAAATTTATTCGACTATATTCTCTCACATTGACAGCGGTTAGTGGTTATTACAGTGGTTATTTTCCCAACCATAAGAGCAGCAACTAGAGCTTTTGATCTACCTTCTGCTGAAATTGATTTTCTCCCATTTTCATCAATTTGAAATAAACTTCTAAATTTACTGTAAGGACGAACAGAGTTACTATAAGCCTCGCGTAGCATTCATTGCTTAGACCTTGGCTCAGGATTTGCCCAAGCAACAGAAAAGTGTCAGTACGGCTTCACTTACTTCCATCGCTGCCATAGGCGAACTGACGATATTTCTAAGTCCAACGGCTGCCGCCAACACAGTACCGAGTAAACTCAATGAATGTTTTTCATTAAAAATTATGCCAAAAAATAATAAAAATGTAAATGTTTGAACAATGAATCATACGAATTAACAATTATTATCCCCTGAATTTCGCACACATACATACGGTAGGGATTCAAGCCAACTGAACTACCTCATTGTTTTTCCCAAACACTTTTTTCTGGTGCGGAGGGAAAAGTGGGAATCTGGAAGATTTGGTAGGACTGTCGGTCGAGGAGGCCCTTCCTCCGCAAAGGGTCCATCACTTAATCCCATTAGCGCCTTCCGCGACGTGGCCGACCGGCGTCTTCCGAGATGTCCCCCTTATTCCTCCTTCCCTTTCCCCCTCGCCCGGGAAGCCCCCTCCATCCATCCCTCCTTCCCGCCACTCCGCATTCCTCCCTCGAAGCTCACTCGCACCTCGGCGAAAACGCCGCCGTCGCCGGGCGGGCATCGCCCAGCGCGCTCGCAGCAGCGGGTGGGGTGCGCCGCCGTGCCACACGCCTGCCAACTGACTGATTGAAAACGAAACCAAGTCGTAT
This sequence comes from Hetaerina americana, assembly GCF_022747635.1. Classification (NCBI taxonomy): domain Eukaryota; kingdom Metazoa; phylum Arthropoda; class Insecta; order Odonata; family Calopterygidae; genus Hetaerina; species Hetaerina americana. The sequence goes on from NW_027286886.1 coordinate 1,980,342, forward strand.
TCATTTGCATCTGCTCCGCCTCTCTTTCATCCACGATCAAAGGAGAAAATTTATGCGATTCTGGAACCACAAGCGCTCCCCAAACCAAGCACGCGAGCATGCGTGGCAGGCTGTGTGTCCAGCAAAGAAATGATAGGCGTTGAGAGAGATTGCTTTTTGGTAGTAGCGGACGGGGAGCTTCGTAACATGTCCGTACTCTACAAAAAAATAACAATGCAATTCTGGAGTACCATATGGGTATAATTAGGCTTCCTCCAGAGTGACTGAGACTCTAAAAATATTTAAATTTCGTGATTCCAGAAGTAATCTTTTTGTAATTAAATTTTGAATTAATCGATTCTTTTCTAATCCTTTTACACCACATTTAAGGAATTATTCTGTATTTTATCGAATGTCATGCACACTTTTTGTATGCTAAATCTCCGTCTTTTTCTCTTTCTCGGATGGAATGAGACTCGCGGGCCATAAGTAGTTCGCCACATTTTTAAGGGTATTGATACGGCGAAGGTTCCTCCTAAGTTCACATTTACATCTATGCACTACACCACAAGCCACCGCAAGGACACGTGGCAGGGAGTGTTAGGCCAAAAGCCATTTATTTATACTCCAATGCTTGCACAAACATATATCACCCCACAATACACCGAAAGAGCACTCTAAAGGAAGCGACCAGGCACGCCATTCATGTATATCTGTTGTACACATTACAAAAGTTATGCTGTAAGTAACTACTCCACTGAGTACACGATGAGGAGAAATAAGGAAACCCATTAAAAAGGGTGGACTTTTGCGATGCATTCACCCATTATCTACCCATGCAGGACCGGCAATGCAAAAATGCATTAGATCTAAAACTTTATTTACACGGCACCACTCCACCTCTCAAGAGAGCGTGGTGGGGTGGGGGACACTAGCCGTAAAGCAAATATAGGGGAAATATAACCGCCATATTCCCAACTATTTTTGCAAGCACTTACCGATTTTCGTGTTCGTATTTCCCCCTTGATTTGATGTTACGAATAGTACGCGGGAAAATGAATACTTGAATCTATTCGTAATCTACGTGTATCTATCTGCTAATTGGGAGACTGAATTAGAACTTCTATATCGGATACAAAACCGCATCATGGTATCTTTGCAATAAGTTCAATGTACCTCTGAACCTTTGCATAGCCAAAGGTTCCCAGTCCTGATCTAGTTGTGAATGTGTTACGCTTCGTTCAACCTCGCGAATATTTTGCGAATCTGGCTGCCCTTCTCTGTAACTTATTCAATGCCGCAGCTAGTGTATTTTAGATGGATTTAATATGCTCCTCGTATCCCCTGCGTGGGATCTCACTATATGAAAATACATTATTTCTTTCACTTTCTCATCGCTACATTTTCCAAGTCTACGTTTGACGAATGACAGCTTCTTTAGGTTCCCTGAGCAAACAGTGCGTGCGTATCGTACTTTCCCCCTGAAACATCGGAAGCGATAATGACACCCGAGTATTCTACATGGTCTGAAACGTTCATGCAAATACCATCGAGCGAGTTTGTAAATACTTCTCGCGTTGTTTCAATTTTTTTTAAATGCACAACCGTACATTTTCAGCATTCATATCGAAACCCCAGTCTGTACATCATTTTTTAATAACGCGCTTCAATCATTTACGAGCACACATTTTGGTTATTAGAAACAGAAGATTTTAAAAGCAATGCCTCGGGTATTTACCGCCATAGAAAATTATATATGAAGTCAAATCGACGTAAATGAAAGAGATTTACGAGTATAAAGGGAGGTAAGGGAAATTTTCAATTGTCTATGTTGAAAAAATTACAGCATCAAGGGCAGTTTTCAAATTGAATTTTCTAAGAATAGATTTCCGGTTTTTCCCCACGCACGAGTCGCCATCCGTTAAACGTTCTCCTACTATCAAAAGAATATTGCTTTGGTTGATTCTAGATAAATATAACAAAACATATCCTTAGAAATTGAAAGCTATTAAATCATTATTAGTTTGGGACTTTCGATACCAAGGTTGTTGTGAGACCTTTCATAAGCAAACTTAAAATATAATTCTATGAAGAATAACCGCTCCATTTCTTCGGTCTCTTCAATATTTCTTTCATCTATTCAGCCATTCCGTTTCTTTTCATCCCCAAACCTCAGCAAATAAATTAATTCAAATGTTTACTGAATTTTGAGTCTTTATTTTTGCTCTTTTTGTACCTGATATAAGTGTGTATTAAAGGTCGTGATTTGGTAAATTGGTCATTGAGAGTCGAGGTCATTTTGCATACCGCACTTCGTTCTCTCGTGACGATGAATTCAAAAAACAATATGTTCTATGAAGCAGGATACTAATAATTGTCCGTAAATTAGAGTGGAAAGTGATGTCCATTCGAAAAATAAGATCATTTTAATGCCCCTACCTTTCAACTTAGCACCATCCTTAAGACAATGTTACAAATATATGAAGATAAATCGGTGGTGTGATCATTAGGAGACGCAACTACGATCTGGGAATGCTAGCGGGTAGCCCAAAGGGAAGCATTCCGCGGAAGAGCGTCAATAGAGAGGAGGGAGATTGGAGAAGTACCACGCACCAGATAAACTCTGGTTAACCAGAGGTTATCTGGTGTCTATGCCCACATTTATCCATAAATATGTATGGCAAGTGGCACACAAGTAGCTGATCAATATAAAATAGTAAAATACCATTTGCCATTCTATAGGTTTGTTGTGATATTTAGTCTTTCTATTCGGCAATTTTCACTTTTAGACGAATAAATCCTTGCTCCAAAGTCCTAAATGCCACGAGCATTGAACTAATTTTACGGGGTGAAAAATGTCCACTTCCATCGGGAGATTTCAAAGCTGACTCAATGAAATTAAACGGGAAGCAATCATATTCGGCTCACTTCACTGGTTCGCTGAAGGCTTCGTAAAATATCTACCGGGGGCACGAACCAGTGCCAATTTTTTCTCCACTCTTTATTCTCCTCAGTCTATTCCCCCATTTATCCACACCTAATATACCTCTTTCATCCTCCCCGCGTCCTTTTTCTGCTCCTTGCTATGAGCATATCAATTCCCATTCTTTCTATCCCATCGATCCCTATCCCCACATCGATGGCCTTTACAATTCCAAACTACTTATTTTCCCTAATTTCATCCTTCCCATCTGACTCCCTACCTCTCACCCCTTTTGTTTCCGCATAACCTTTCCCTCACTTAACCATCACCATAATAATCCCACCTTATTCCACGCCCGCTTTCTTTTCCACATTCCAACATTCATGTCCCCTCTCCTGAATCTTCCCATCCCAATTAATTCCAACTCGCAATCTCGTCGCCCCTCACTCGGCAATTTCCCTGCCCTTCCTCCATCTCCCACCTACCTTCCATTCAGGCTTCTTTGTCCCTCCCTCTCTATCCCCTCTTCCTTCCTCTCCCACATTCCCCTCCCTCCCCATCAAACCGTTCCCCGACCTTTCCTCTCACCATCTTCTTATCCCCTCCTTTTTCAAACCTTCCTCTCCCCTCTTTCAAACCTCCCTCCCTTCTTCTCCCATTATATCGCAAACCTTCCTCTTCTCCCCTACCTCCCATCTCGTCTCTATTTCAAAACTTTCTTCCCTCAATAAAATTCTTCCTGACCATCTCTCGCCCCATCATGGATCCTATCCCTCGTTTTTTCTCTTCTCCTAGTCCGCGGCTCCACTCCACCCGTCCACTCACCGCTTTATCTACCCACTTCAAGACCAACTCTCCCTCAATCCCGTAAGTCTCACGCCAACCTCCGCACACTTCCTCCTCCTAGCGTTCTCTCCCAAGTGTCCTCAATCATTATCCCTTTTCTTCCTTCTCATTCACTTTTTCTACTCCCAACGCTATATCTCCTCACATTTTCTCGTTCTCAAATGATATTCCCCTTCATTCTTCTTATCCCTGGAGGAAGAAGAGGTGAATGGAATTCTTCCCATCCTCCCTCAAATCTCCGACATACCGAGCATCCTCAACCCATTCCTAACCTTAGATCTCCCCATGCCACTGCCACACTCCTCTACACTCATGGCACATCCCTCTACCCACTCCTCACCCAGCATTGCCATATCATCCCATTACGTCCACTTTCATACCATCCGTTCTCCTTTTCTTTCAATTATCTTTAAGTTCACCACCAAATCCTAGAAACCTTCTCTTGTTCCTATGTTATTTTTCTTCATCCACTCACCATTTCTGTCCCTTCTCTAACAAACCTTTCCCTCACTCCCACTGATGACAACAAGGTTTCTCTCTTCCAACTCTTACCCAATCAGCTTCCTTCTTCCCCTAATCATATTTTGCTACATTAATCTCCTTTACCCTTGCTTTAGCCTTCATTTAACGACGTTCCTCTCCCACCCCATCTGGCCCTTTCATCAACAATTTCCTCTCACCCTGACTTTCCTACTTCCTATTCCCTTCCCTCCTCTATCCCTTTTCTTCCCCTCCACCATCCTTTGGAAGGGATGGTGAGGAAAACCTCACCATCATCCCTTCTTCCCTACCTCTCCTCACTTCCTTGCCATCTTCTTCCCGCTATCTCCTATTCTATTCTCTCCTCCTCTCCCGACTCACCCTTTCCCTCCATCCCACAAATCTTCACTCCGTCGAGTCCCCCCTGGCACGCTCCGTCTCTCAATTCCTCATGTTTCACTTTAGATTACCTTCCCGATTATTTTTCTCGCCTTCTATCAAGCCTTACTTTCTCTCCCTCTATTAGTATAACTCTCTCTACCGAGTTTTTCACCATTTATGCCAAATTAAATTATGTATTCCGAATTATTCTTAAGATTTCCTACACGCTTTTTCTCTACGGCTCCCTTTAATTCCAATTTTAACTCTTTTGAGTCAGTCAATACTCTTTGCTTTAACCTTTCATTCTCTCTTCCTAATATCCCTCCCCTTTCTCTTCATTCTTTACCTATTTTCCCCAACACTATTGTTCCGAAATATTATGTTCCTTGCACTCAATTCTCCACTTCTTTACTCTTCAGTCATTGTTTCTGCCATTTTAAATTTTAATATTTCGCTTGAAATTTTTCTGTCATCTTAATCTCCATCCTTTCTTTTTCTCACCAACGAATACCCCTAATTTCTAACTCCATTTTTCGGTGGCTTATTATTTGATTTTCATTCCCTCCCTCGATCATCCTGATATTTTCATACTATGTATTACTCATTTCTTTTTACCCTCCATTTCCATCTCCTTTACTCCATACTTTTCCCTATCCAATTATTACTCTCTCTTACAATTTCTCTGCATTCTCCTGCAATCTCAGTTTCGCATTCTCGCTTGTTGTGTCCTGGCTTGCGTGTTGTTGCTTAAACAATTCCTCGCCAGTATTGTATCCAGTTCCAATTAATTTCCTTCGCCTGAATACTTTCTCCGACCCTTTTTCTTCTCTAGCATCGCTTCCACTCCCCATTGCTTTCCACTTAGCCTTTACTGACGCATTTACTGCTTTCCTCTCAAGCCTCGTTCTCTCTCCCCCTGTCTCTAGTTTCTCCTTGCTCTCTTCTCCTCTCCTTTCTGCTCCAGCCACGCTAACCCTCTTCCTCGTGTTCCCGTTTTCTCTCCCCCACTCATTGCTCTTATAGACTCGTTTCCTCTTTTTCTTACATCCCTTCCCCTAATTCTTTCATCTACATCCTTTTTCTTTCCAGCCTTCCTTACTATAATACCTACTTTACCATTTCTTTTTATCTCTCGTACAAATCTTTCTTTCCAGCCTCACCCACTAACTCCCTCATTTTCTCCATACATATTATTCTCTCGTCCCCTACATGTCTATTCAGACTCTCATTCTCTCCTATCTATAATTTCACTTCCCTTCTACTCTTTCGTATAGTTATTCATTCTCAAGCTTCGCTTCTCCTCCTCTTGCAATAGCAATTTCCTCCTAATCTATTCGTCACTTCTCTCTTCTTTGTCATATCTGCATCTTCCACTCAGTTTTCCTATTCCTCGATCAATCTCGTGTACGTTTTTCTTCTCCAGCCTCATTCAATCTTCCTCTACAAATCTCTTTTCCTTTTACTCTTTCCTAAATTTCTTTACCCTCCAGGTTTTCTCCGTATCTCTAGGCTGCATTTAATTTACCTATTCCTACCCTTATTCCGTTTCCTACATTCCTCATAGTCCTGGATAAACGGAATGAAAATGAGTCAATAACAGCTGGAGGAACGAGAAAATTAATCGGGAGACAATGAATTGCCAGGGAGGAGAGAAATAATCGTCGGAGTGTAAGAAAAATGGAAAGTGATTGGTAAACAAAGCAAGACGAGAGTTAAGGCGTTTTTTTAAAAGTAACAGTAATGTAAACAAGTGGGTGATATGGATGAACTGTTAAGAGTAAGGAAATTTAGTTTAAATTTAAATGCTGATAGTGGAGGCAATATACGATTAGTTTGTAAAGAATATGATTGGAGTATGAGGGAAAGGAATGAAAGAATAAGACTAATAGAATGAGAGCCAAGAGAGGAGGGAACATGATTGATAGACCGATTGGAAGGAAAGGCCAAGGTATGGCATACATAATGCGAATTCAAAAGCAAAGGAGTGTTCAAAAGGGTTCTGTTTAAATACTTGGGTGTAACAATTACTCACGATCTGTCCTGGGGAAAGCACATACGGGAAATATGCGGTCGTGCTAAAAACAAATTGGGATTCGTAAAAAGAGTGCGGGGTAAATGTGACGAAAAAGTGAAGGAACGATGTTTTCTTTCCCTAGTAAGGCCCCACCTAGAGTATGCTGCCAGCTTATGGGATCCTGAAGAGATAAATTTAATTTCGGAATTGGATCGAGTTCAGCGGAGGGGGGCTAGATTTGTCAAAATTTGTTATGACCAACGCAGTAGCGTAACTACTTTGCTAGAAAATTGAGGCTGGGATTCCCTTACACAGCGGCGTTTACAATATAGATTAAACTTATTAAAAACATTTAAAGATGGGTCCTTTTCCGATGACATCAAGAACATAATACGAACCCCAACGTATTGCGGGCGGAGGGATCACGAATATAAGATTAGAGAGATTGACTGCAAGACAGACAGGTTTAAATGGTCATTTTTTCCAAGAACAATAAGAGACCAGAATGCTTGTAATCGAAATCCCTCAGGAGCCGGCTCGACATAATAAGTATTATGGTTATTACCTACAAGGTAGCGACTGCGCATGGTTATAGGATCATATTTATATATTTTTTTATTGCAGGTTCCCCTTACCTTTCCCTATCCATTTGAAAAACCCTAACCCCCTCATCCCTTACCCTTTCCTCCTGGTGCTGCACCCCCTGCCACACGCCTTTTGGTGGCTTGCAGGGTATTGATGTAGATGTAGGAAAGATTATGAAGAAAAGAGAAAGTTAAAATATGATGGTTTGATTAAGGTGAAGAATGTAGTGGGAGGAAATAGGAAAATATGGAGAGATGAGGGAAGGCAAGGGAAGAAATAGGGTACATTGAATTAGAGATATGTTAAAAAGGACCGCAGGCTGCGCAATGGACATGAGATGTAGGGAGTAAGTAATGAGGAGGGATAAGAAAGAGAGTTATTAGATTATTATTAGAGACAATATTCGTCGCAATGAGAGACTAGAGTGAAAAACTTAAGAACTGGATTGAGAAGAAGATGGAATCTACGAAGTGAATCGGGGGTAAATGGGTTAAGAGGAAATAGTTTAGGTAATCACATGGAAACCATGCAATAAAAGAAATAAAATTAGGAGGGAATGAGAGGATTAGAGATGATAGGATATTAAAAAGCAAGGCTACGGAGGAAAGGTGAGTAACATGAGACTAAAAGATAGGATATATAAGGAGTAAGAGAGCTAGGGAACAGGGGAGACGAGATTAGGTAGAATTTATAATGGACTGGTAAATAATGGAAAGAGGAAATTGATGCTGGAAAGAAAAGTATTGGGAAAGAAAGTAAGAGAAGAGTGCAACGTTTGGTGTAGATACAGTGATAATGATAAGCAAAGTAGTCAAGTATAAAGCATGAATAAAACGGAAATAAGAGCATAGGAAGCGTGACGAGAGATAAAAAGAATCTTGGTGAGATTAAGAAGGGAAAATAAGTGTGATGGGATGTGAGACTTAAAGAACATGAGATGAAGAAAAGAGGCTAAGTGCATAGACAGGTATACCAGGGACTCTTTTGAGAAAGAAAGGTAGGAGAGTATAGGAGGAACTATGAAAAAAATGGTGCGGTAAGCGGTTGAAGTGGAGGCTAGAGAAAAATAAAGTGAATAAAATACCCAGAGGGAAGTTCAAGAAAGTTAGAGAGGAAGCTAGGCAGGAGAGTGAAGGAGAACAGAAGATATCATGAAGAAAAACCCTTGCAGTAGGCAGAAAACGCCCATCAATAAAAAAGGAATGTGTGGGAAATTAAAAGTAAAGAATGGTTTAGAAACAGATGATTAAAGTGAAAGAAGTTAAGGAGGTTATTGGGAAGGGATAATAATTTATCCGTAAAATGAAGATAAAGAGAAAGAAAAGAGTGTAGCGAAATATAGATGAAAAATATGAATGAAAACAAGGCCTCGAAGAAAGAATTGTAGGAGAGTGTAAGGAAAAATGAGAAAGTCAGTAATAACTGAAGCGAGATTGGAGAGAATGAGTTTTGGAGAGAGGACGGGATGTAAAAAAAAGGAATGAAGATTCAGAGTTGAAGAGGAAAAAAGTGAAGGATATAGTCGGACAAAAAGAAATTCTAAGTGGGGGAGGGATCGGTTTTCTATGGGAAATAAGTGCCGTGCAGAGTGAAGGGAATGGGAGCAAGAGGAAAGGGGAATTTTAGGGTGGGTAATAATGAGGCAGAGGTGGGAATGAGAGTTGGATTTATGAAAGGAAATAGTAACGTACATAATGAGGCTAAAGAGAAGAATTAAGAAATGAGAGAGCTAAAAGAAAATATAAATTTTAGCTTAAAGATTGAAAAGCAGGAGAGGGAAGGAATGCAGAAAAGAGGAAGAGTGAAGTGGAAATGAAATGGGAGATGAAAAAAGCGGGAAAAATAAATTAAAAATTCATAATTTGCCATTCAATTTTAATTCTTCAACTGGAGTTTCATTTTCTTAAGTCATATACCGGTGGAAGAAATCAAAAACCAGGTCTTCAAAGAGCCATCAAGAAATTGAAACTCGGGTGTAATCAATTTTTTTTCAAGCCACATGTGATTTATCTATTCTTTTTACAGTATTGAAATTTTCCACATAGTGAAGGGCACCAGTGCACCATTTGTAAGGAGAAGATGTATAATGTTGGAGAGGGTCAGGTAGAGAAGGAGAAAATATTTAGAGTAGAAAATAGCTTTGAAGTGGGTGAAATGAAGGAAGAATGTATGAAAGAAAGAAAGCGAGTGAGGTGGAGAGGGGACACGACTGGAGAGAACAGGTGTAAGTGAAATAGTAAGAAACAAATTGAAAGTATTAGGCAGAGGAAGCGCGGCTGGAAAAAAGAGAAAAAATGTGTGCCGGAAGAACGAGGAAAGTAAACGGGGAAGGTAACCAAACTGAAGATTACGGGAGTATCGGAGAGTGTCAGAGGAAAATGGAATGGCAGGAGAGAAATCTAGGATGAGGTGTAAATGAGTTGAGGAGAGGGGAAGAGAAAGTGGAGAATGTGGGGAAATGAAGTGAGGCTGAATAACAAAAAAATATGGGAGAAACTTAGAGGAAATAAAAATGTAGCAGAAGAGGAAGGTATGAATGGAGGAAATGAGTGTTTGAGAAACCAAGAGAAATAAGGGAATGAAAGAAAGGGGGGCGAGGAAAGGCAACACAGGAAAGAATACGTGCCTAAGCAAGATTAAGAGATGAGTGCAAAATAAGGTTTTAAGTAAGCTGAGTAGAAAAGGAATGTGTACAGCTAAAGAGGAAATGAAGAAATACGATATATTCAAAGCATTCCAGAGTCTCACTTCCGGGAGGTGAAACTTATGTTCGAGAAACTCTAAACCAAGTGTGTCTAAATCAAGGAAAATTATGTAAAAAAATAAAGTCATTTCCTAACCAAAAATCGCAGTTTTTCATTTTCAGGCCGAGAACTTTTCACTTTACCCTCGTAAATGGAAGTTAACGAAACTGAGATGACAAAAGATGCCGGAGATAGAAAGTAAAATGTAAGGGGGAGGAGATGAAATGCTTGAGTGGAAAAAGAAGAGAAGAAGAGAAATACAGAACGAATGGGGGAGGTATCTAGGCTGGAGAGGAAAGGATTACATAAGATATTCAGTGGGAACTTGAGCATAAGGCGCTAAAAATAAAATCTGGAGGGGAAAATATTTAAGGAGAGAATGAAAGGTAAAGGAGGTAAAGGGGAAAGTTTCAAAGTTGGAGAATATACGAGTGTAGGGGCGAGTGAGAGTTTAAGAGAATGTAGATAATTCGAGGCTTGAAAGGAAATGATTATCACGGGGACTTGAAAAATAGGGTAAAATACGAAGGAATGTAAAGGGGAGAGAAACAAGACTGGAGGAAATAGAATTTTAGGAGATAATAAGAAGAAATTAAAACACCTAAGCGAGAAAAAGAAGAGTACATGATGCATGTCTAGAGGAGAGGAAGAAAGTTGAAAAAATCAAGCGGGTGGGGAAGTGAGATTTGAGATGGAAGGAGATTCGTAGACATTTATAGGTAAGGAGGGCAGAAACCAAGGCTGAAAAGGAGAATAAAATAGAAATTAATAGAGTAAATTAGAATTAAGGTTGACAGAAAACGATTATGGAAAGGAATAAGTTTTGAGAAGTCACAATAAAAGTGCTAAGTTATGGCACAAGGCAGTTACGAAGGAAAAACTGGATAAGGCAAGGCACGTGTAGTAGGAGAGATAAAGAGGAAACGGAAAAATTAAAATCGATAAAAATAGTAGTTGAATAGGCAAGAGGTTCACAAGAAAAACAAGGAAGTAGTATTGTGAAAAATTTGGTGAGCAAAAGATGAATATAATGTAGGAAGGAAGAAAATGAAGGATAGAGAAAGAGAGGCCAAATTGGAAACGAATGAAGGATAGTGTAGGAAAAGCGGAAAGTAAGGGGAGAACCAAGCGATTCTGGAGAGGAAGGGGGAATATAGAGAGTAGATTGAATGAAAAAGTAGTTGAGAGGAAAAGAGATTCTGAAGAACAATGCAGTAAAGCTGAGGGAGAGAAAGGGGCTGGTGAATAGGAGAGGTTGAAAGACTGGGCATTGAAAGAGGGTATCACATGGTCACGCGAAAGGAGAAAATAATGTACATTATCATCTTTCCGGTTACAATCTCCTACAGTTCTTAAATCCAGTCCTTTCATCATCTTCTATATCTCCTCATTATCATCTAAATATCTGCTTCATTTCTTATCCCACCAGCTTAGCCTTCTCTTCTCCATTCTTTCCAATTTATCACCAATATTTCCGGCAGTTTCTATTTCTGTCTTCCTCAACCTCCCATTTTTTCACCTTATCATTTCCTCCTAACCACTCCAACCACCTAATTTCTTCCTTTCCTCGTAATTTCAACTTTTCTCTGGCATTTTCCGAAAGCTCTTTCCTCTTCAGCCTTCCTTCCCTCCAATTACTTTAACTTTCCCCGTATTCTCTCCTTCATTTATTTCCCATTCAGAATCGCTTCCTGTCTTCCTTACTATCCACATCCTTAAATTCTCCAACACAAGCTTTATTAAGCTTTGGTTCTTGCCTATCTTATATTCGCTTGCCTCTAAATGTCTTCTTAAATCCCTTTCTTCTCCAGCATAACTTTCTCTCAGCATTATTCCTCTCTATCCTTCCACTTCATCCTTCTCTTCTTTCTTTTCCGACTTCTTTTAATTTCCTCCTTACATTTTCTTTTCCATTTAGTCTCTTACTTTTATACTCTCTTTTCCTCTTCAGTCTTCCTTCCTCCCTAACATTTCCCATTTCCTCCAACTCTCCACATTCTTTCATCTCCACAATCGCTTTATCCTCTGTTTCCTGTTTTTTCCTAGTCTTTTCACTTTCTCCTACCTTCAGATCCTCTCCAGTCTCCTATGCTCTCTCTAGCACTTTCCCTTTTTATCTTCCTCTTTTCTGAGCAGTTTTATTCTCAAGTTGCCCTTCCTTTCTCTCAGTTTACCGTTAACATTTGCATTTTCCCACACACCAGTCTTTCGGAGACCTTCTTTCATGTTTTTTCAACCTATTCCCCCCCCCCTTCTTCCCCGTCTCTCTTACGCTCTTCTCCTGTAAAGTCCATTACTCTGCAACTTCTTCCCCCTTCTTTTTTTCTTACTCTCGCCATATATTTTTAAGTAGCGTAATTTGAAATCCAATACTAACACTCAATTAGTAATAAGGCCTCCACTGTGCCTTAATTCCCAATTCCAAATTTCTGATTTAGGAGGACATCTTTACCATACTAAATACTCTACTACTACTAAAATATTACCTTAACTAAAATACTCTGTATAAAAATGAAAATGTGGCCATCAATTTGTGCATAGTTAGGTAAACAAAATGACATAATTCAGCCATTTTTGATTTTATTTAGAAAAAATATACGTTTTTACTTCGATTAAGTACGTTGAAGCAGTTTGCGCATTACATAAAAATCGCCTCAAATATCATTCAAGGTCCCCCATTTATAATTAAATCTTTTCCATAATCCATCAATCACAGGTTTTTATTTCCAATTCATACAGGGTGAGAATATTATTCCGGGCACCATATTTATATAATAGTCACATACTTTCGAGAAACATCTTCCTAATCCAAACCTTGTTCTTTTATTCTTAATATCTTGCCATTAGCTACATTCACTCTTATTCATTCATTAGATAATATTTTTTTTAATACATGTCCTGCCCTGCAATAGTAAGACCGGAACGGGGGCTGTGATATTCTCGTACGTATATTTTTAACATCCTCGAATAAGTGACTTGCTTCAACTTCACACAGTAACTTTATTTTATATTTCAACTTACGGTTGACTTAGGTTACTCATTTTAAGCCTTTTAAAAGTGTCACTGCTCTACGTAGCAGTCGATCTACATAGTTCCAAAACTAAACCTATGACGTGAGGATCCCATATACGCAGCATACTCTTGGTGGGGTCTAAATAACGTGTAACAACAAAGCTCTTTCACACTCTCATTACATTTCCAAAGTTTCCTTTCAATGAATCCGAACTACGTATTTGCTGATACGCAATCTCCACGAATGCGTTATCCCGAGGACTTATACTCAGTTATCGTAACACCCAAATATTTTACAATTTTATTCTACGCCTGTTATATTGGTTTCCTGCATTATGTAAATCTCCCCGGGTGAAATACTCATCCCCTAAATATTTTTCCAAACATATTTCTTCAAATTTAATTTTAGCTCTCGTGTTTTGTGATCGCGTCGACGAGGAACTTCAAGATGTCGTCATCGGGTGGCTACAATCTCAGACGGCCAAATATTATGCTAAAGAAATTTGAAAACTGAATGAGAAATATGACAATCTGTTCAAATCTGTTTGGCAATGTGTATAAAATAGTAGAGATATGTAGTTTTGAGATGAAAATAATAAATTTTCTGTATCTATTCCAGTGTATTTTTATAACATAGGAGAGGTTACTTACTGGACAGCCCTCGTGCATAGGTTATTAGATTCCTTACGTACACGACTGGAAAAGCCCCTGGATATCACTACCGCTTGCAAAGACACGAAGTTTACGGAAAACATGAGAATTGAGGTCATTAATGTCAAATGAAAGCAATCCAAAAAATACAGAGAACGAAGTGCATGTGTTTTTAAGTGAGATCCAGATTAAAGGCCATGTAAATATCTAGTGCATTCGTAGGTGCATGTGCTTGTGTATGTATTAAAATGTTTGTAAGTTAAAAACGTTTTTCATAAATATATATGTATGCTTGCTTGGGTTTTGCATTTTCATAATTTTTGGTATGTTTCGCTTGTAGTTGCACTCCGTTTTACGGGTCATGTCCAGGCATCTCCCACTACACGCCCTTGCGGCGGCTTGCTTGGTATCACGTTGATGTAGATGAACTCAAGTTCAAAATCTGTAAAATTCATTTTCAAAACCGACAGAACTATAAGAGGTGGCAAATTATCGTAAAATTATATTTTCAAATTGTTTTTAGTAATTCTTAGGAAAGTTTAAGGGGTGTTTCTAGAGATTTAAAAAAACCATGGATATGTTTAACCACTCGTTCTTAATTATTGCGGAAATCACTGCTACTTACGCCGAGTTAAATATTTTTAATCAGACTGATGGAAAATTTTTACGTATTCTCGTCTCGAGTATATCTTTCGTCCACAATTCAGGAGAGGCACATCTTCTATAGCACGAACTACGTCCTCCTCATATCTGTCGGAAGTACTACTTCGGGCCAAGCCACCACATTACTCATTCCTACCTATTGGGTCGCAACGTACCTATTCCGCGGTGCTGTCTCGGAGGGCTGGTGGATAACGTCAATTCGAGGCATTCCTATCGTCGTTTTCATCACCCCCTAAACCAAAGTAACGCACGCGATGTCACGTGAGCCCCCCACTCGCAACACTTCCGTTAGGCTGACGATAAAAATGGCATTCCGAACCCACCTAGCTTCGACTCGTCCAATCTGAAATACGCCGGCGATTCGCACCCACCTCTGACGGTTCCCCCTCGATCCGAAGGGGCACGGAGTAGGGGATGGGGGGAATTTAAAGTGCTGCTTCATTCATCAATTGGCTATATAATAACGGCTCTCTGGGACCTCATAATTAGAGCCATTCAACCTTCTCGGCCGCGATCATAAAATAGTATGTTTCCCTAGGCGAGGAGGAATCCGTGTATGAATATTCATGGGCACACCCACGCCGAGCGAGGAGGGTGGCTATGCGGGGGGGCGGGAGGGCGTGGGGGAGGAGCAAAGAACGATGGAGTAGGAGGTGAGGGCGAGAAAGGGAGCGCAGTTCGGGACGCTGTCCATTTCGCACAGGACGTCCCCCTCGAAGAAAGTCTCTCACCTGACAGGTCAGCAGCATAACTACATTTCATTGATTCCATTGGGTCCGTTAGAGCACATTAGCTCATTAGTCATCTCGTCCCACGTCCGCTGACCACGCCCACTCAGCACTCCGACGACCAGTTTTTCAGGAGGAAGCGGGAGGATGAGGGAGGGGGGGCTGAGAGACAGGGTTAGCGTGAGTAGGGGGAGTGAGGGGGATTCGGAAGGGGATTGTGTTTGAAAGAGGTGTCAGGGTGTATTCCGCGTGTTTGTGATTCTTTATCTTCTTGGTGTATATTTCGGTCACACAAGGATGACAAAATTAAAATTTATTATTATTTCATCACATTTTTCCTCGCCACAGATATTTAATTCGCGAAACATTCAATGGATTATATTCACGGGGTCGTGTTGCTTGGCGGATGTACAGGGTTCGTCCGGAAAATAAGTGTACTGATTTTTTCCCGCCGCTCCAGGCGCGCCCAGCACCGCTCTGACGGGCTGCGATTGGAGGGGGTATGTTGGCAAGCGACGCTGAAAAAGGAAGTCGGCTCTGAGCTGTGGTGTGGTGAGGAGCTCTGTTAACGCGAACCTCCACGCTCGACCCACGTCACGGAACGCGATGCCGAAGTTTTTGGAGCAGCGTTATTCCATCAAATTTGCGGTAAAGCTTGGGAAATCGTCTACCGAAACTGTCGGTATAATTAACCAGGCTTACGGGGAGTCAGCCATGTCCAGAAACATGATCTTTCGGTGGCACAAGATGTTCGTGGAGGGCAGAGAAGAGGTCGACGACGAACCACGGCCTGGACGCCCATCAACGACACTCACCGACGAAAATGTGCCAAAAGTTCGCGATGTACTGAACTCTGATCGTCGTCTTAGTGTTCGGATGATAGCAGAGCAGTGTAATGTGCCAAAAACAATAGTGCACGAGATTATTAGGGAGCAATTACACATGCGAAAAATTTGTGCAAAGTTGGTGCCGAAAGTGCTCAGTGATGATCAAAGACTCAATCGTTTGGAAATCACGACACAACTTGCGGATCACTGCAAAAATGATCCACATTTTTTAGAGAACGTTGTTTCGGGTGACGAGACGTGGATCTTTGAGTACGACCCGGAGTCGAAGAGACAAAGTGCGGAGTGGCACACCCCATCATCACCCCGTCAAAAGAAAGCTCGCATGAGCAAATCTCGGATCACGGCGATGCTCATTGTCTTTTTTGACAAAAGGGGAGTCGTCCACTACGAATTTGTACCTGAACGACAAACTGTAAATGCTGCATTTTACGTCCAAGTGCTCGACAGGCTTCGAAAACGAGTCGCCCGCGTCCGGCCAGCGATCAAAAACATCTGGCGGCTGCATCACGACAATGCGCCGTCTCACACCGCGCTTGTCGTGTCGGACTTCTTGGCCAAGCACGGCGTGGCAACGCTGCCGCACCCGCCCTACAGCCCGGACTTGGCACCACCGGACTTCTTTCTGCTCCCGAAGATAAAGAGGAGTTTGAAAGGAACGCGATACGGGACTTTGGACGCCGTCAAAGAGGCCGTGACGACGTGTCTTCGAGAGGTTCCCGATGATGCCGTCGCGGGAGCGTTCCAGGAATGGGAACGCCGCTGGAACAAGTGTTTCGACTCACAAGGGTCCTATTTTGAGGAATATTAGCTTAAGATATGTAAAAGTGTAATAATTTTTTTTTCCTGAGCTCAGTACACTTATTTTCCGGACGAACCCTGTATAATATAGCCTCCATAATATAGCGGAAACGCCTTCGACGAAAGCCCCAATTAACCGACTTTGATAATTTGGCCTTCAGTCTTATATGCGTTCAGTAAGCCAAAAGATATGTTGGAAATGGAAAAATAGTAATTTTCGAATTCCACAGAAAGTTTATTGTGATACGACCCGGGTTTCGAGGTTCAGCGTCATCTCCGGGTCACTTTCATGTTCAACGCCATCTTCAGGTGGTTGAACGTCACAACCTGGCTCGTATCATAGTAAATTTTCTGTGGAATCACAAAGTTACAATTTTCTCATTTCCAATATGAATCGATTCCATAAAGTTACGCCGGGAACCATCAATTTTAAAAGATATGCTATTAAAAGTGATACCTACATCTGCATAATCCCCCTCATGCCACCGCAAGAGACTGAGGTGAGGGGAGTTAAGTCAACACCCGTAAAATAGAATAAATTAAGACGAAAAATGCATGCCAATTTACACCCACTTACACGTACATATTTCATGAAAAACCATATTTAGTTACCCACATGTAAATACATATGCTAGCAACTAACATACGCATACACCTACGAAAATACCTTGTCTATGCACGGTTTAACCTTATCCTAACTTGTGCATCGAATTTCTTGAATATTTCTGTAATAACATTGTTTTCTTACTTTAACGGGAAAGAGTGTATATACACACTCTTATATACACACACACACACACACACATATATATATATATATATATATATATATATATATATATATATATACACACATATATCTACACACTCTTTCCCGCATGTATTACATTATAAATATAGTCGCATATTACTTTATAAATGGTAAACCCTGAGCCCATGGAAAACTACGTTCGTACACATGTTTTTGGGTGAAATACTCTACCTCCGAAAATTCATTCAAAAACATTTCTTCAAATTTAATTCTAGATCCTAAGTCTCGCACCACCTTTAGATCGCACTTTGGTAATTGCAAAATGATTACCTATCTTCATGACTGAATAATCCCTATATATCACAGAAGTGATCTTCAAGATAATAGAGTTTACTGGAAACCTTCCAACTGATGCCATTAATTCATAAAAGTAACAGTAGCGGACAAATAACGCTTCCTAGTGGGACACGCGATGAGACGCTTACGGAGTCGGATGGTAGATATTGAATCGGTTTGATTTAAAATGTTTTTTTCCTCGTTCGATTAGATATCAAATCAAATATGATCGCAGGTGCATAGCAGATAGTCATTACTGGCAGTGTTCATATTTTGTCGATATCTTGTATGAATTTTATATAGGTGAAATGTTTCACTTAACTTTAAACTACTCCCACAAACCTTTATTTACCGTCAATTACTAGAGTTAACACGCACTATCCTCTCTGATTGCGCCTCTTCAAGATATACTACCCGTACACCAAAGAAATTTTACTTACCTGGTCAATTCATATTTTTTTCTTCCGTTCAATTAATGTGTTCAATTAATGATATTATTTCCCTAATATATACTCAAACTCTTACTCGAAAACACAGATGTCATTTGAAGAAACGTTCTACCCTTTCCGTTCTTTTTTCCGCTTGGGCCTTCCTTTCCTCTTGCTGAACTCAAGCCATCCCCCTGCCCAAACCCCGCCACTCAACCTATTCAAACCGGATCTGGCCACCATTTACAACCTCTCCGCCCCCACGCGACACCATGGGTCTTCCCTAGCGTCAACCCCCGGCCCAAAGACGCCCCACTCACAGACCAAAGCTGACCATGAGGTTATAAACCTTTTCTCTGTCCCTCTGAAAGAGAACAAGCCCGCAGCAATAAATAAAGGACCTTACTGTGTACCTTACCCCAGAATCAACTACGTTTTTACTGTCACCGACGCCTAAGCGTCTGCCGTAACCTGTGATGATGGGTGTTTCCGATTTTACAACAAGTCTCCCAAGCTCCTCTAAGTTTACCACTCCACTCATGAATCTAGCTCCTTCAACCTACGCTTCAAGAGCCCAAGTCTCTCCCAACCAGGCATTCTGTTGAAATACTTTTCAAAAACTTCGTTAATTAAGTATCCAACTAGCCTTCACACAATCCCCAAATCGATGCCGTGATAGACTCACATGGATAAAGCTACATACGATAATACCCCTCAAGCCGCAACGTGAGCGTATAGTGAAGGATTTCACCAGCCATGCATGCACAATCATTACTTGTATACAAAAACATCTATCAGTTCGGCCATGGAAAATAGGTAATCACACGGAAGAAGATATTTACATGAAATAATATATTCACGAGATAGCAGTCTCGCAAGAGCAATATAACACTTGGACGGCGCAATAGAGCACAAAAATATGCATATAAAACAGATACAGTGCCCGTTTACCTGTTTTCTACCTATATCTTTGTGTTCTATTGTGCCGTCCAAGTGTTATGTACGACCAAAAAACAAGCATACATTGAAACAAAAAATCACGTATTCCGGAATTTTTGGTGGCATAACCACCTATTGCGAACAGAAGGAAAGGATGGTTAGTAATTTGGAAAGGAAATTAAGGTAAAACACTGGTGAGGGTAGGGATAGAACACTGAGTCAAGTGATTGCGTTTTACAGCATTGGAACTGAGGACGCAGAGTTTCGCAGAAGGCATATTATAAATATTTATTTATATTCATAAAACACCCGTGAGCCATCAAAAAGGTGTGTGGCGGTGGCTGCACGCACCAGATTGAATGGGTTAGGGATAAGGGCGTAATGTAAAGAAGAGTAAGGAAAAATTAGGAAAAGGAACGCAAGCGTTCGCTAAAATACTCCAAAAATGTGCATATTTAAGTACAAAGAATTGGTCATTTCACCAATTAAAACATTTTTTTGCAATACAAAAAAGAAGGGAATAAAAATGAACCACAAAAATCAATACGACAGACCTCCACGACCGTAAGACAAATCATGCAGCTCTGGAAATTTTCACACTTAAGTGCTCTTAATTAACACACCTAGTGGCATTAGGTATTCCCGTTTACTAAATGAAAAATATTCGGATGCCTGGCGGCTTAGATGATTAAATGAACTTTCTGTCTTCCTCTGAGCAGTTAATGCTTAGTCCATAAACTGAGTATGACTCCATTCGGAAGAAATGCATCACATTCGCAGGCATTTTTACAAACTATCAGGAGGCCACCGGCGTAAGCTTTCCATAGCCATGCGACACACACACGAAACCTTTTTCCTCGTTCCCTTACCTGATGTCGTTTTCAAAAACCTGTCACCGGGTTTATTGAGCGCATAGAGGCGAAACTGAAGACCGAAATATCAAGAGCGGTTAATTAGTGCTGACGTCAAAGCTATCCTCGCTGTTGTGTGTGGGTCGAAATATACAGCCGCTAGACGACACGACCCCTTGAATATAGTTCATTAAATGGTTCGGCTGATTACAATGACAATGCCCACAAGTCTTAGGTGATGAATGGTTGGCGGTGGAAGGAGACCGACTACACGGGGTTTCCCCGGCGGGGGCCTTGAGTCGCCACCAAAGGACGGTCGAAGGATGGACGAATGGTTAGTTTGGGAGGAAGTTCCCCCGTGCGGACAAGTAGGACGGCACAGACGAGAAGAAAGAAGAGCCGAGCCCGAACCATGTTCACTAATTCATAATGGCCTCGGAGTGGAGAGGAGGCGGATGTCGAATGGCGGTGGATTCACCTTTATTTCCTGTATCTCGGGGATTACTTTTTCGAGCACAGAAACTTCGGCGACCTGAGAAGAATAAATTGGGCACCATCTCGCGTAATGTAAGCTCGCTGGAGTAACCATGAACAAATAATAATTTGGAGTATTGCATTAATTTAATTTTGAAGTCCGTATGATTCTAGGTCATAGAACATAATATTTTCAATTCGATGATGTGGTACTTCGAGAGCCAAGATTCTTAGATAAAACAGAAACTCGTTTTTTCAATAGAGCTCATCTTGGGAGAAACAAAGGGCATTTTTCTATACAATATTTTGGGTATGGGTTAAAAAACGTTTCCAAGCCACCAATTCCTCTAGCTTTTCAAAAAAATTAAATACTCTGTCTGTCAGGGACACAATAGGTGTAGTATATAGTATATCCTAATACTTTTTATGATAAAGTAGCATTAGCAGATGACCTTTATAATTAACAATATTGATTTAACACAATGCAGCTAGAATTAAAATTAAAATAATGATTAGTTATTAATTGAAATAAAATTAGTTCTCTCCTATATTTAAACACAAATAATGGCCTTGATAAGCTATAACACCAATAAGCTATATTACCTGCAACATTGGGTCACATTCCCTGCCTTCCACTGTCTCCTGGGGGGGCAGAGTGTTTTGTGTTGCATGTTCATGTAGTGGTGGACTTTCGCATTCTTCCTTGTTGTGACCTGGCTTGCGTGTTGTTGGATGGCTTTCATGCTGTATCCTGGGGTGCAGTTGTTTGTCTATTTATGGTTTATGTGTTTGCATGAGTTTTGGATGAAGGGATTTTTGCATGAGTGTGTGCGCTACTGTGGGTGTAATTTTCCATGTTGCTGTTTTGCATGTGGTATTGTTCCTTTTTACGGTTGGTGACCTAACACCCCCCACCACACGCCCTTGCGGCGGCTTGCAGGGTATTATGTAGATGTAGATATAAAAACTCTTAACCGTAGCAACATATAATTTCCAATGCAGCTTGGATCAAGTTGCAGCCACAATTTTAAGTTTTTTTTCAGTTGATGTCACTACTACTAAAGCATTCATTTTCTATATATATATCCCACAACTCAATGAAGCAATAGCGTTCATATTGCGATCGGAAGTGCAAATGGGTCGCTAAAAAAGCTGGTATTCGTCAAACGTATTGTCGGAAGGTGTCGCGATGACAAGGTGAAGGAAACGTGCTCTTTACCTCTATTAAGACTTCACATTGAGTATGCGGGGAGCGTTTACGATCCATTTACAAAAATATTAAATTCAGAGTTGAATTGGGTGCAGAAAAAGGACGAAAGTTTCGTGAAAAACTTGTACCAACGTACACAAAGCGTAATTTAATACAGAATCTGGGATGGGAACCCTTACATATGCGAAGACTCAGGGCTAGATTATACTTATAACAAAGATATAAAGGGTATGGTTTTGCATCCGACATTGGAGAAATAATTAGGCCCCCTAATTACATTGACAACGCCGAAAATGTCTACAAAGTTAGAGAGTTAGCCTGTCGAACTAATAGATTCAAGTATATGTTTTTCCGTGCACTATTCACGACAACAATAAAATAGGGAATATCTAAGGAAATAAAAGGTATCCACTGTAGAAAATAGGGGTCTTTAAGATTAAATGCCCAAAAAACACTCTCCAAATCTCGTATATAAAGTCTATCGTATTTGTGGATTGTCCGCCCGGAATGCGAAGAATACTAACCGGTAATAAGTTTCAGAATTACATTTGTGCCTACCCTCTAATAACGTATTTTATTGTCATCTTTGTATAGGCAAAGGAATAGCTGCTAGCCATGTTATACTCGTAATGTATGCTGCATAATTGGTGTTCGGTCACCCCGTTTCCACGCGGTATTTGTCGGATCGCGGGGTACCAGGTGCATGAGGAAATGGAGTGAATTTATGCAGAATGGCTAATGACCCACCATCCCCTGTCACACCTCCTTACAACGGCTTGCGGGGTATTATGTGGATGTAGATGTACTATTAATTGCTGGAAATTTAATCGTTCAAGGTAGGTTCCAGGGGAAAGCATATTAAACACCCCCCAATTGCGCATATATTTTTTATCCTGCTTCATTAAGAATGTAAAGCAGCCACTGGGTGATAAACTTCATTGTAGTTATTTGAATATCATCATGTAGTTATTTGAATTGAATATTGTAGTATATTGTTTGTATGTGATGTGGACGGCATTTTGTATGTGATATGGAAGTTTGTTTGTATGTGATGTGGATGTGTCATTTTATGTAAGAATATTCTGTCTCCTATCTGTTTTTCTAGTATGTGTATGAATGTATTTTTCGTTGTAAGTGTGATCATTGACCAAACTTGACCGTTGCCACCAGAAAAATCGCCTAATTGCAACGTAATTCTTTAATAAATAAAAATAAAATAAATTCCATCCAATATTCTTTACCTTTTGTTCTTATTATTTCACTTACCTAAGTTCATTCCCCTCTATAATGGTCTCGATCAACATGTATGCATCTGTAGACAACCACGCAAGCCGTCACAAGGACGTGTGACAGGAGGTGTTAGGTAACCAGCCATACAATAGTTAATCCAATAAATCTATAAAGATATGGCACCCCTTTTCCAGATAAAGGACACGGAAAGTGGTCGATACGATATCGTTCCAGCAACATGCGTCACACCCACAAAGAAGTTTATACTCGTATTTTTAGTAACTAATCTAGTTAAGAGATTTAATCTAGTTAAGAGATTTAATCTAGTTAATAGATTCTAACTGGTGAAGGGATTTTTGCATCAGTGTATGAGCCACTGTGGGTATAGTTTTGCATGTATATATTGATTTTGTTTGCGGTATTGTTCCTTTATACGGGTGTTGACCAAACACCCCCCGCCACACGCCCTTATGGCGGCTTGCGGGGTATAATGTAGATGTAGGTGTAGATATAGATGTAATCCAGTGACTTGATAGAGGCCAAAAAAATTAAATCCCATCAAGAGGGTGGACTAATGTGCAACGCAGTAACCAACGATCGGGTAGCATCCCACTCAAGCAATACGGACGATTAACAAATGATCTGAAATCTTATTTACTCAAAATCCCACCACAAGACCAGAGGGCGCATGGCGATTGCCAAATAATTTCCTACATCCACATGTCCTCTCTTATTAGATTCCTCCAGGTACTTCCTCATTGGTTTTCCTTACGGTTCAATTCACCTTCTCCATTATTCTCCACACCCACATTTCATAAGCATCCAATCCACTTCTACCCTCCTGCTTCAATGACCACGTTTCCGCGCCGTAGATAGCTACACTCCATATCAAAATTTTTACCAGTCTTTTCTTAATATACTTACTCAACTTCCCTGTCATCAACTCCCTCCTTGAAAAAGCCTCTTTGCCCAGCGCAATTCTTCTCCTTACGTCCCTACTACTTTGACCGTGTTGGTCCAAAACACTTCCGAGATACGTAAACTGCTCTACCTGCTCTAGTTTTTGCCCACCTATTTTAATGTTTAGCTTACCCTCTCTCTTTCTGGAAAATCGCATAACTTTGGTTTATTGATATTGATTCTCATCCCATATCTTTCGCACTGAAAATCCAATTCAATCAGCAACGCCTGCAATCCCTTGGCTGACTGACAAACTAAAACTTGGCCATCAGCAAACCTAACTGATTTTACGGATTCCCCGGCCACTTTCATTCCTACCTCCAGGTCTTCCACTGCCTCTTGATATCATTCCCTCCACATAAGTTGAACAGCAACGGTGATATTGGGTAACCGTGCCATACACCTCTTCCTAACACTGCCCAACCGGACTCCCCGTTCCCCACCCGCATTTGAGCAGTCTGAGACATGTACAGGTTGCGGATAAGCCTCCTTTCCCTCCAATATATTCCTATTTTCTGCAATCCACTCATTAGTTTTTCCCAATTCACTCTATCAAACGCTTTTTCGAAATCTACGAAACAGGCAAATACCTCCTGGTCGTGTTCTATATTTCTCTCGATTAGTGATCTCATTGCTGCAATGGCATCACGCTTACCTCTACCTTACCAAAACCCAAACTGATTATCCCCTTAGTAATCATTTTCCCTCCTCTCCATCCTTTTGTTGATGATCCTTAGAACAACTTTAGCTGCATGTGATATCAAACTTATTGTTTTGTAGTCTTTACATTATGTAGCCTTTACCGTCACTTTGGGTTCGTATTTTTTATTAGTATAATATGTAGTTGTCACTTAATGATGGAAACAACTAAATATAATACTAATAACAAATCCCAACCCAGAGAGGTGCATATATTTATGCAAAACTTAATTTAACTTAAATATATGCAAGTACATGTGCAAACAGCCAATATACGCAGGCATATGCACCTTTATATATTCGAGATATCTTCGCAGCGTTCAATATTTCCTGCTCTAAATAACAATGGCTTCCAATTTGTTACATCTACATCTACTTATTACCTCGCAAGCCGCCACAAGGGCGTGTGGCGGGGGGTGTTAAGACACCAGGCGTAATTAAGAAAGAAAAGCCACAAATTTATAACATCCAAAAACAAAACATGGCATGCATTCATGCAAGAACACTTATACCCCACACACATTCAAATACTCAAACCACCAACTAACATACACATGCACCTACAAATACACTTCATATCCCGGCAAGGTTAAATTTGTACCGACTTGTTAATTCAATGTTTTTAATATTTCTAAAGTGACTTCGGTTTCTCAATATTATGATTTCGGATTGTTTGGGGAAAGAATGAGTATTTGTATTCATTTGTATTGGAATCTCTCTCCTTTATTTTATCTTTGTGGTCCGATCTACCTAAGTAGTGTGGGGCCATTATAATTCCTTCAGTGTCATAGTTAAACTCGTTTGTTTTGAAACTTTCTAAAAGTCTAAGCCTCGCTTGTTCACTCCGCACTTCAAGTGGTTCCCAGCCTAAATCCCCTAAAAGACCTGTCACGCTTGTGTTTTGGTTATAACAATTTCTAACGAATCTGGGGGATTTTCTCTGGACTTTATAAAATTCTTTTTGCCAAATTTTCTCCCATGGATCCCACATTCTTTGGCATATTCCAAATGAGGTCTAACTAGAGCAAAATAACACCTCTCTTTAACTTTTTCATTACATTTCCCCACCACCCGGGTGGGGAAATGTAATGAAAATTACAAACCGGGTGGTTTGTAATTTTCCGTTTATAAAACTCCACACTTTTCTTGGCCTTATAGTTCTCCCCACCCGTTTAATCGGTAACATTTTTTAAAGGTGGATCCGCACATTGTCTTAATATGTGGACCCATTAGCTTTTTCTGTGATAGCGACCTAAATGATACATGAAAACTTCATACACTCTACAGAAATATATCAATTTACCCGTAAAATAATAGTAGAATCGTTATAAATGGTGGGGACTTCAAACCTTCTTTGTGCAAATTAGGACAGGAAAAGCGTTGAAACCAGATCAGTGACCGCAATTAATGCAACTCATTGAAAAAGAATTCAAATAATCTCACTTCATCAAGCAGTACGCGTATTAGACAAATTATGCGTGAAAAATATCCTAAGACAAACTTTGAGCCTAAGTATTACAATTATGCCATTAGAAAAGCGTATCGAGAAAAGGAGATGCTTCACTTGAGAGTGAATAAAGGAAATGGACATTTTCTTTTTCAATAGTAAATTGACGGATGTGAGAGAACCATAGATATTTTAAAATTGAATATTAAAGACAATGGCGCAGTGCCTTCCTCGAATTAAAACGTTAAGTACTATGCGAGCACTTAAATGGTCACCCTACGGCATTGTGGCCATACGTCAAGGAGAAACAGGGGAGCAAGCCGTGACCTGCTTAAAGGATTGAAACGATCTTATTCACACTTAAAAGGGCGGTTCAATAAGTACCCGTATTAGAAATAAACTCTATAAAGAGCATCCAACTTTGCTTTTAACTCCCCGCATTTCTTCCCATCGAAAAAAAAGCGAATCACCGAAAGATACTGCTCTTTTTCCATCTTAGCGAAAATCACGAAACACGTCTTACTCGAATGGCTTCCGATTCCAAACTAACTTTTGAATCAGTCTGAAATTTGTTTCACCGTCGTTTGGTATATGGCAGCATACGATGATAACATAAACTTCCCTCAGAAACGCCCTTTGTCGTCAAATACGGGTACTTATTGAACCGCCCTCGTATATCTAGGGAATAATTAATATTTCCAATACATTCTATCAAATTATTTTCAAAAAGATATTGCTACCCGGTATTTAAAAGATATTCTACATGCCGAAATAATGGCAAATGTAACAGGGGAGGAGCAAGGAATTATTAAACTGCTTAATAAGTTTAAACCAACAAATCCCCGGGTCCTGAAATTGTACCGGCTGGGGTGTCAAAATAACTAGCTTCTAATATCGTCTTGCATTTCGAACAAATATTTCACAAATCATTCACAGGATGAAAATACCATAAGGAATGGAAAACCGTGCAGGTAACGCCAGTATTCTCTATGAAAATCAATACACTTTTGCATGCGCTCGAACAAATGTTCGTAACAATTTTTCCACTCCGATTGAGGTACCTCAAAAATATTGTTTTTTAATGCATGAACGACTTCCTCAGGCTCCGATAAACGTTGGTCTCGTAATTTTTTCTTGATAAACGGGATTAAAAAGAAGTCAATTGGTGCTAAATCAGGGCTATACGGAGGATAACCCATTAATTCGACATTTTGCCCAATCAAATAGGAAGTTGTTTCAGCCGATCTGTGAGATCTTGCATTGCCATGATGAAGAATGGTCCTTGCCACTTCTTTTTCCGTAATTACCCAAGCAATTCTGGCAAAAAATCTTCGTGTACCATTCAGAACTCACAGTTCTACGTTGCTCTAGCTGTACGGTTGCCACATGTCCAGTTATTCCGAAGAAACAGGCGACCATTAGCTTCGATGTGCTTCGTGCACGAATCATATTTGCCGGATTTGCCTCAACCTTGAAGACCCCTGAAGTAGATTACTGTTTTATTTAGGACTTATACGCGCATATTGAAGATTCGTCACTTGTGTAGATGTTATATACAGCTTTTGATGCACCGCGATTTTATTTGTTGCGCATTTATTTGCGCCAATTGACACGAGCATTTGTCGATCTTTTGTCTAATTATGCGGGATCCAACAGGAATAAATTTTTTCACAACTGAACGTTCATGCAATATCTTATTGATGCTCGTCATACTAATCTCCAAGGATGCCTCAATCTTACGATAAGTCACATGACGATCTTCCTTTACTAGTTCTTGCGCAGCATCAATGACTTTGGACGACCTTCACGACTTTCGTCGCTAAGCGAACGGCGCCCATAATGGAAATCGTTATACTAGCGTTTCACAGTGGCAAACGATGGAGCTTGATTGCCTACAGTGGAAATAAGCTGATCGATGCACTTCTGTCTTGATAATCCACGTCGAAATTCGTAAAAAAATCATCGCACGAGAGTGTTCACGAGTAAACTCCATTTTTTCCCCGAGACAAAATTTTCGAGCCACTGTAAACAACACAAGTTATGAGCAAACGACAAAATTTTCTGGAGAAAGTTAGCGTTAAAAGGGTCATACTTTCAGATGGAAACGTCATATGGCACCTAGAGCACTTAGTATTGTGAAGACTCAAGCTATAAATAGCAACTCTCGTAATCAACATGATTCTTGTCATGGTAGACTACTGCAATACCCAATTGGCATTTTTCATTTAAAATATTTAGGTTTTGACGGAAATGTAATTAAATGACATCATCAATTGATTTCATCAATTAATATATAATCTGGTAGAGGCTACAAATTTAGATTTTAAAAAGATATTTGACATAATTCTTCAAAAGATTTAGATGCTGGATAGGTACTGAATGGATTAGTTACTGGATATATAATTCTGCAGTATATGAGATTTTCAATTTTTATGAGATCAGGAACAAAGGATCGTTATAGATGGCGTACCATCCAATGCAGTAGGCGTCTCATCGGGAACCCCACAAGGAAGCGTTAAAGATATGCTATTGTTCTTTTATGCATTGATGACATCAGCTCTCAGGTTTTCATTATACTTCGTCTCTTTGCTGAAGATTCAGTGGTGTGCAGAGAAATATATAGTCAGGAAGAGAGGAAATCTTTATATAATTACCTAAATGCGATCCAAAAGTGGTGCAAGTTATGGAAGCTAGGATTAAATTTGCAGAAATGTGTTTCGATGAATTTCTTGCGGAATATAATATCACCCGAAAACACACTTAACTATGCAGAAAACCTACTAGTTAAACGTAGACTTGGTAAAATATATGAGTGTTGCAACGAAGGATATGTTCTGGGGAAAACGCATTCACGAAATTTGCGGAAAAGCCATTACTATTTTAGGATGCATTAAAGGATATCTGAGAAATAAATTGAGAGAGTTAAAGAGATTTCTTATTTGACGTTAATTCGTATTGCTGCGGGTGTATGGGAGTCTTATGAGGTAAGATTAGTTTTGGAAATACTATGTAGATCGAGTCAAACGTATAGCAGCTAGGTTTGTTAAAAGTTGTAGTGAACGATAGAGGAATGTGATGACATTTGTATGAGTAGATAATGATTCCCTATCTTCCTAACTGGATATTTCTCTGTACATCACTGCACTGTCAGGAAATAGACGAAGTCTAGTAGAAAGATGAGAGCTGATGCCAATACTTTGTAAAAGGAACAAAGCGGACCGACAGCATTTTCTTCCGAGGAACACGATGAGAAGGTTGCTCAAACGGAAAGCTGGTTCACGGGAGATTTGGCAAACAGGTTTTATAAAAAGGTTTCATGATCTACAGAAAGGCAAGCTTGAGAGACCTGAGGGTAGAGTATTCATCACAGTAAATCTACAACTCCGTAGCCAGAGTTATATATGCGGCCAAAATGACAAAGAAAACGCTTGGTACAACGTGAAAGATCCTTTCCCTGTACCCCTTATGGTTTCCCAGAATGTTCTGGTACTCGAAAAATCACACAGCTCGCGCAAAGTTGTGCCCAGAAGCGAGCCCGGGAAACAAGTCCGGATCCTCAATTAATCCTAGGCTCAACCTCCGAACCCACACATCCCATTAGTTATATAATAGTTCCAAAATAAAATTTTGTTATGCCTGAATTGTGAAATGTATATGAATAAGGTTTTTAGTTATCACCAAATTAAAATTGAAGTAGGTATTCGTTATTAATTTTATTAAGGAGTCTTCTATTTCCGATGACTGTAGCTTTTTTAATCAATACTTAAAAACTATAATGTGGTATGTTCTATTTTTTAATTTCTTACGACCTTCTATTATACAGTCATTCAATCATAAATTTGGTCTATCGAGAAGTAAATGCACAATTAAGTTTTAAGATTATATGTACATTTCAACCACTTAATGTGCTTAATTCAATTAGAGATACCACTCTTGTGTTAATAAAACAGCCAAGACCAATGATTCAACCCTAATGGCACCCCACTTGAGGTGAAAGTCCAAGCGAATAAGTACGTGTAGAGCACATCCCCAATTGAGTCCTATGCCAAAAATAAATGGAATAAATTAAATGCGAAAACAGAGATTTAATTTTCATCATTTTTTTATTGAGAGGTTTTTGGTGTTTCCAGACAAAATAATTATTAATTTAAAAAAATAGGATAGTAACAATATGACTGTGCATTGTCCGCCACATGTCGTACGTAACTTGCAGCAAAGCAGTCTCGGCAATAAAACCCCGTCGAAAAACGGGATTGGTGGAGGTCAAAATGGTTACAAAAGGTTAAATCTTCATTGAATTGGGACGAGACTGTGTTCTTTAAAAAAGGAGGGGTAAGGTGGGTGAGAGGAGTGGGGGGAGGGAGGAGGTGTGGGAGGGGGTGAGTGGGATGAGAGTGGAGGAGGAGAGGTGAGGGAGGAGGCACAATTGACGCGAATGGCCGCCGGTCCCTTTCCCATCAATTCTCACCCGTGCACCATTTCCCATTCGGATTGAACTTCGTGGAGGATTTGATGAGAGAGACGAAAGGGCCCTCTCCAGCAGCAGGCGGTTGAGTGATGAGGGGATGGTGCAGGGCTTGTGTGTGTGGAGCTCCCGCCTCTGGGCCGTAGAGTCCTTCGCCTTCGGCCCCCTCGCAACCTCACCTCGCACAATTCCCTGCACTGCAATTGCGTCTCCAGAGCATTAATATGGGGCAGGATGAGCGCTGACGGGAATGCGGAGGTCAGGGGTGTTATACTGCAAGTAGAAGCGAACGATGGGTTAACATCTACACAAAACCCCACAAGCAACCGCAAGGGCGTGTGGCGGTGGGTGCTGGGTCACCAGGCATGCATGCATAATCCCAACCATGGCACCTCTGTATAAATATCAGTTTGTTCATACACTGGATGAAAGTTAATCACACGAAAGAAGGTACTTACATGTCAGAATATTCACTAACAGGATACATATATTAAAATCATGCGGGAGGAGTGTTCAAAAGGTGGTTCTGCTCAAGAAACCATGCAGGTTATTAACAAAATATATACACTACCAATGCTAATTGTCTCCATCGCGCATTCAATTATTTTGATCTCCAATGATACGAGGACAAAAACAACATTTTAAATTCATACTTTCCACTGTTCATCGCCCTGATTTTTCGTACGTGATCCAGTCTACAACAATGGCTTGGGGCCTGTACTTGGTAGACACTTATTTTCCTCTCACAAGTAGCCTGCCTCAAATTTAACCATCAAGTACAACCTGTATTCCAACCAACGGTCAACTAGGGTCTCCCATTCTAATTTTTCAAATAGTTACGT
Organism: Hetaerina americana; assembly: GCF_022747635.1. Lineage (NCBI taxonomy): Eukaryota > Metazoa > Arthropoda > Insecta > Odonata > Calopterygidae > Hetaerina > Hetaerina americana. Next base: position 2,011,626 of record NW_027286886.1, read on the forward strand.
GACACTGCTAAGGTTTTCATACAAAGTTTTCACAAATTTACCTTCTCTACGTTGTACTCGATCTAATTTCTAAACTAAGCTTACTTGATGAAGATCCTATGCACTCGCAGCATACTCTAGGTGGGGCGTAAGTAACTTAAAATTAAAAACGTTCTTAACCCTCACATTACATGCCCAAAGTATCCTTTTTAATGATTACCCACTTTTTATTTGCTATGCCGCAAATTTCACGAATGTAATTTTTGTGCTGTTTTCTGTACAAAAAGATGTAGGGGATCGAGATGGTGCGGTGGCTAACGTACAGGTTTCCCACAAACAGGGCCCGGGTTCAACTCCTCGAGACGACAAATACTTTTATTTAACAAATATCGATATCCCGATCCCTACTTGAGGGGCTATGTTGAGAGCACTTTGAAAAGTGTGCGTCGTCCGTCGGATGGGACGTTAAACTGTGGACCCCTTGGCGCCTTTTGATAAGAGTAGGCTAATGCCGACGCCGGATCCCTCTCCACCCTTCCTTTCCCATCCATCCCTAATCGCGCAAATGGCCTTAGCGGCCGGTTGCCTCCATTAAAAACCACTACTATTCGAAAACATGCGTGACTGTAAGCACTAATACTTGATGCACTTGTGACAGAAGGGAGAAACACTCAAAACCAAGATTTGCTGTTTTCCCCGGCGTATCAGCTGCGTAAATTCCTCTCGGGTCCTCCACGGGGTTATATCGTCCATATCGGCCTTATGTCAGAATATCGTCCATATCGGGCCGATATGGACGATATAACCCGGTGGAGGACCCGAGAGGAATTTACGCAGCACTCATAACCAACTTAAAATTTCTTCTCTTTTGTTATGCGTATTAGGTACTCTACCAGGGCTGCTCACTCAGTTATTTGGTTTAAACTGGTGCCCTTTCCCAATCAAGTCCTCGTGGTTTTCCACCTGGCCAGGGATTACGCTGCCGATGTTTCGGTGGCTAACTCTGCCACCGTCTTCAGGGCATCGACACCGGCTCATTATTTCGCCGTCCTTGTATGTACTCGTATAGCCTCCGCTCAGGCTCAGGTCAATTCTGATTCGTTGATGCTCACTGCTCTCTCCCTTTTTCTTCGAAGTCTTTTATTTTCTGGATCACGAGCTTTCACGATTGACTGAGAGCGTGTCCTCTGTCTCGATTGAAGTTTTTTTTTCATTTCAGATGGATTTCTATCATCCCCTCTGTGAGACGGCCCCGGTAGTCTGAATACTCTGCAAATCAGTGTAGTGTCGGCGAAGAGAATCCGATGGTCCTGGATGAGGTTGAGCTCCGTAATGGCTGATATCTCGAAATAGCCGAATACATGCGTCTCTTGTGCTTTAGTAATCGTGTTCCTCTCATGCGGGCCGTTTCTCCGATGTATGCTCCTCTGCAGTCAAATGGGATGCGATAGACTCCCTGGGTCTTGAGTCCTAGGCAGTCATTCAATCGGACAACATGGTTTCTTAGTTTCTCCGGTGGTTCTCTTTGGAAGGAAGTCTCGAGAAGGAAAACAGTTTAGGAAGACTCAAGGAAGACTCTCTTTGTCCGCGAAGGATGGGCTTCAGTTACGAATCTATTTGCAAAGAAATTTCTACCGGTGTATGGACGACATTTCCATTGTTTATCCCCACGGAACCGAGATGCTCCATGGTTTCGTGAACCGTATTAATGGATAGCCCTTGAATATCAAGTTGATCCTGAAAATGGAGCAAAATCACTGCCTTTCCTTCCTCCTTATCAAGATTCAACGGATATTGAGGGGGACGGAACGCTGCAATATTGGGTGAATCGGAAGCCGACTCGAGCGGACCACTATCACAATGAACGGAATCAACACCGCCTCTGCAAGCGGTGAGTAGCCCTATCCACCCTCTTCCACCGATCCCGATCCGTTGCTGACAAAGGGAGACCTCATTTTGAAATCCAACACCTAAAACCCTTATTTCATATGAAAAAAATCAAAATAAATAATATTCAAACACTTCTAACAAATAAATCCTAGAAGAAATTTTCTATTAGAATCATACTAAAAAACGAATTGGATTGCTGTGAATAATTATTAGAATTTTTTTCTAGTTTATGACAACTAAAATCACGTTGGTTGCGAGCCATAATCCGCATTGAAAGGACTGTGCCAACGTTGCTATATGTGGATATACTCAAAGCCCAACAAGTAGAGCGAAACAGCAAAAATGTTGCCCCGAGACCATAAATAAGGAACACCAAAAACTATCATTATGAATGAGATGGTATGCTTTAATTACTCAGTTCACACACACACAAATGCAAGGACTGAGAAGAAAATAATAATCTCTCGCATTTCACCACGTTCCACAATTTAGCAGCCATGAATTTCCGCGTCGGGATGAGAGCAAACAAAAGTTAAGTTTGGGATCAAGTAGGGTATGAAGAGTCGCGGGATGTCTCTTCAGGGGGATTCCATCCGAGAGGCGACAGGGCCCGCCTGCCGCCGTCACCGCTGCGGGGATTACCGCCCCAGCGGCATCGACGCCCATCGTCAGGAATGACAGCCGGAATCCTACGCTCGTCATACGCGGTTGACGACACATTGCCTCCTCGCATCTCTTTCAAACGGCCTCTGACGTGCCACGGGCGAATGGCGACACGATTAATAATTGAAGCTTCACGTGATTACCACAGCGCGTGCACGGGTGTGGGAGTCCCCATCCACCTCGAGAGTTAACGCCATTGTTTGCACGGAAACATTTGGCCGTTTATATTGCGCCACTCGGTTGGGATCACGTGGGGGACGAGAGAGCGTGTGAGAGGAGGCGAGAGCGGTGGTGGCCTGAGAGGGGGGCGGAACGGGGGGGGAGGGAGTATGCAAATTCGAAGCGCTTTAAGGCAAGATGTTGATTTATAGATTTATCGGGAAGGAGATGCTCCCTCGGTGATCTTCGCCGTGTCCCGTGGGATGAATGTGAAAGGCAGGCCGTATGACACGTGGGCGTCGCTCGAGGCGTGGGTATCCAAAGAGTTGGGAGGTTGCGAGACGGAGTCACGAGGCCTGGTACTGGTGGGCGATGGAGGGCTATTGTTTGAGGATCGGTAGGAGTCATGAATTTGGAAATCACGAGAGGTGAGAGGCGGTGGAAGGTGCGGTTGATGGGAGGTGAGGAGAGAGAGGACTTTGGAGGGGGCGAAGGAGGGAATTTGAAGGGAGGCAATTGCCTACGACGACGATGGAGACTTAGTATTACGCAGGCTGGAAGGTGATAGAATGCCTCCGCCCTCAGGTTGGAGCGCCGTGCGGGGATGCTATGGCGGGACGGAGGGAGTCATTCACATTTTCATTATTACAACAAAGTGCGTAAAGATGAGTCGGTAAGTGATGCTCCTCCTTTAACGGCTTCGGAGGGTTAATATTGACACCGTAGACAATGCTAACAGGAATTAATCCAACAGTGTTTTATCGTGTTTTCTTTGAAGTTGTCAGGCATGTTTGATGGACATTTAACCATGTACACATTATTGAAATTTTGCTGTGATGGACACGTTAAAGAAGCAGGGTACGGTCAGATCCTTGCTAATCCAAAGCAATTATCCCAAAAATGGCTAGGTTTAATCAATTAAAGAATGAAAGTATAGAAATGTCACACCATTACAGGACCTTGGTCCGGAACCTAAATAGGGAAAAGAAGGAGGCAAAGGAAAAATTTCTTATCAATGCAATTTCGAAAGACAACGCAACGAAATTTTATAGATACATGAGAACAAGGAAATATAACAGGGAACGCGTGACTATATTAAAAACTAAGGAAAATGGCATTGTAACAGACACTGTAGAAATAGCAAATATGTTCAACTCCTGCTTTACGGATGTTTTTCGGGGAATAGAAAACAAAAAGGAAAATAAGGCTTGCCTAAATTGCTCAGAAACGACAGAGAACTTCATCAGCATAACAGCACCAAATAGATTACTGCCCTGGACAAACGGTATTATCTTGGAGGACTCATATTTTGTGAAAAAATAAGGAGGATGAAGAAAAATAAATCAGTGGGACCGGATAATATCTCAATTAACATTCTAAAACTGGGTGATACCGCAATAGCTTTGTACCTGAGTCATCTATTCAAAGTAACTTTAAATAATGATGCCTTGCCCAATGATTGGAAAAAAGCAAATATTACACCAATTTTCAAGAAAGGGGATAAAACAATTGCCACCAATTATAGACCGGTAAGCATAACCTCAGTTTTTTGCAAAATAATTGAAAAAAGAATCGCTGACTACATTCGGGAATGGTGGGCAAGAGATAGATGGCTATTCAAACACCAACATGGGTTTAGAACGGGATACTCGTGTGAAATGCAACTTTTGGGATTAAGTCAATATATCGGCGACGCAAAAGACGAAGGAAAGGATGTCGATGCAGTAATTGTTGATTTTTCGGCAGCTCTTGACCGAGTGCCTCACGATAAATTATTGTTAAAGTTGGATTCGTTATCATTGGACTTGAGGCTAAAACAATGGATAAAAAATTTTCTCAGAGGCAGAACTCAAAAAGTAAAATTAGGGGATACATTTTCAAATGAGACGAGCGTATTAGCAGGGGTTCCACAAGGCAGTGTTCTAGGGCCATTACTCTTCCTTATTTACGTAAACGATCTACCATACAATATACATTCCCAAATAAGACTTTTTGCTGATGACTGCATTATATACAGACGAATAGAGCATGTAAATGACCACGTAATACTACAAAATGACATCGATCGCCTTGGTGACTGGGTTACAAATAATAATATGGGCATTAATATAGGTAAAAGTAAGCATATAAATTTTTAAAATAAAAAGAATGCAGAAAAGGAAATTTACACCCTCTTTGGAGAAAGAATCCCATGTACCAGTCAATGCAAATATTTAGGCATTTATTTAACTAGGGATCTTGGGTGGGGAGTCCAAGTAGATAATTTGACACGGAAGGCATTTAAAGTATTGCATTGGGTGATGAGAAAAAGAAGTAGCGTAGCCACAAAAGAAAAAGCATATAAGGCACTGGTTATCCCTATCCTAGAATACTCCTCCATAGTATGGGATCCATATGAGGTGGGACATATTAAAAAGATAGAAAAAGTTCAAAGAAAGGCAGCAAGATATGTACTCGGAAGGTACAAAAGAACAGATAGTGTCACAGAAATGTTAGATATACTGAAATGGGAGAGTTTGAAAAATAGAAGAAAAAGGAGTAGGTTAGGCACGATGTATAGAATTGTTAAAAAGGACGAAGCGTGGGAAGATTTATGGCAAGGGATAGAAAAGCCTAACTTTAAGGGAAAAAACGACCATAGCTTCAAAATAAAAATAAGGACTCAAAAAACAAATAAGAAAAAATACTCTTTTTTAAATAGAGCTATAATTGATTGGAACCAGCTGCCTGGAGGTTTGTTTGAGCCCTTTCCATCCAATTTTAGAAGTTTTAAGTTTAAATGTAAAGCAGCCACTGGGTAATAAACTTCTGTAGTTATGAAAATATTGTTTGTATGTGATGTGGACGGCATTTTTTATGTGATGTGGACGGCATTTTGTATGTGATGTGGAAGTTCGTTCGTATGTGATGTGGAAGAGTCATTATGTAAAAATATTTTGTCTCTTATCTGTTTTTATGTGTTCGTAGGTAATTTTCGTTGTAAGAGTTATCTTTGACCTAACTTGACCGTTGCCACCAGGAAATTCGCCTAATTGCAACGTAATTGTGTAAATAAATAAATAATAAATAAATCACATCGTGGATTATGTAATAAACATATCATTCGGCATCACAAATCCGAGATTTTTGTGCATATTCTATACCTCTTTTTTTCCAATAAATGTAACGAATTAATTTTCAAGCCAAGTTATGAGCAATGTCCCACAATCTTTCACAAAGCAGAAATAGATATAAATATAAAGTTAGATTTTATGGATGCCGCGGAAATCAATAAAGCCCTAATCGATCGCATTGTTAAAATAAAAGGATGAAGTAACCAGAAATCGGTAGTCCAATTTTCCACAATGGCATAATGGAAGATATTGGTACATAAAGAGACAAAAGAACTTTAATGGATTTAAAAATACCAGAAAGTAGTTATTTCTAAAACATCAGCTTCTCCAGGCTTTATTTCGTGAAAGTTTTTATATAAAAAGGGAATAAGGCAAAATAGGAGAAGGCGTTGTGATAGTAAAACAAGGTGGCTTACACAATGCATCTTATCACTATCTAAATGCAACTTGTAGTTCACTGCATAATAATACTGTGTTACACACAAGTGAGTGGGTAATACATATTAGCGAGCGAGTAAGGATCGTAATTATGATATGAGCATGATTTGGAGTAAAAATAATTTTACACCTTACTCGATGTAAAGTATATTTAAACAAATAAACATGCTTAGTTTGTGTATTATATTGATTAATTAAATGTGTTATATTTAAAAAGGCAAACAAATTTTATTTGCTGAATTATTCATATTTATAATGACATGGGATCGAAAAGAATGCCAATACATCCTTGACAGGAAGAGATACAAAAACCAAGTTAAGAAGTGTAAGAGTTACCCCGGCGCAGATATACCTGTAAATAGCATTCACAACCTGGTGATCATGGACAGCAGATTGAGATACAAGAAGATGAAGAAAGAGACACCACAACCACCCTAATGGAATACCAAGATACTGGAAGAAAAGAGCATAAGAGAAAAGCTCACCGCGGTCATCGAAAGGGGAGTAAAAGAAAATGATGAAAATTTCAGCACTGAGGGTCAATGAATTAATTACCAAAGCGGCAGAGAGCTCCTTGTGAGTAAGGCGAAAATATCTAAGAAGCCATGGATAACAGCTCAAATAAAAGTTCAAATACAAAAAGGAAAATAAAATAATCAAAGAAATGAGAGTGAAGAAGCCCTCTATAAACAGTTGCGGAACCAGGTCATACGAGAGTGCAAGAAGGCAAAAGGAGAATGGAAGAATGGATGAAAGCATGATGGGTAATGACGATCGGGGTCCGCAGATATTAAGAGCGAATTGACAGAGCTGTGACAGACCTGAGAGACAAAAAGGCACCAGCAATTGACAAAATTAACCGAGAAATAATCAAGGCACTCGGGGTCAAAGCGAAGGATGCCCCATATAAAATAATCAAAGATAGGTACGGTAGCGGAAAGATACCAGAAGACTTCGAGAAAAGTATAATGATTGCAATTCCGACGGAGCCGAAAACAGATAAATGCGAAGAGCACAGAACATTGAGCCTGGTGACACAAGCATCGAGAATCCTTGCTCGGAAAATTAGCTGAAGAATAGAAGGCAACCTCTCAGAAAACCAATTCGGATTCAGGAAAAACCGAGGAGCAAGAGAGACAATTCTCAGCTTTAGAGTTCTGGCCAAAAAAATGAGACACATAAATAGGCCATTATGTGTGGAAATCGTGGACTTGGAGAAGGCCTTTGACAACGTTGAATGGAACAAGATGTTCAAGATACTAGAAGCGCTTGGATTGGACTACAACGACAGAAGAACTATCCATAACCTCTACAAGAATCAGGTTACAACAACGCAAATGAAAAATGGAAGATTAATAGAAGCCAAAATAAATAAAGGAGTAAGACAAGGATGCAACTTCTCGCCAGCAATATTCAACATATACCTGGAAGAGGCAATAAAAGAAATACAAGAATTGGGTATCGAAAGAGTCAAGGCAAATGAAGATGAAATCAGCATGCCCCGGTTTGCAGATGACATCGCAGGAGTGGCGGAAACGCGAAAGGACCTGGGAGCAACTCTATGTAAGTGCTATGGCCTGGGGAACTATAACTGGGGAAATATAATATGAACATCAACAAGGAGGAAACTAAAATTCTTGTATGTGGAAGAGAGAAGCTGAGTGCAGATATCACAATTCGAGGGGTGAAAATAGAGGAAGTGGAATCCTTCATCTACCTGGGAAGCAGCATGACATGGGATGGAAGAAGTTCGACGGACATTAAACGAAGAATATCCCAGGATAAGAACGGATTCATGAACAAGTCGCAATTACTATGTTCAAAGACCCTAAGACTGGAAACAAGGAAGCAATTTGTCAAGACTTTGGTGTGGAGCAAGGCAACCTATGGTTCCGAGACTTGGAACATTGGAAAAGTGGACCAGCGATGAATTGAAGCCTTTGAAACATAGTGCTGGAGGAGAATGCTGAATATTAAAAATGGGCAGACATAGTAAGAAGCAAGGAGGTATATAAAAGAGCAAAGGAGGATAGGGCCAAATGGAGAACTCTACGGTAAAGAAGAAATACATTTGTTGCACATACCTTGAGGCACCATGGATGAATAAGGAATATAATAGAAGGAAAAATAGAAGGGAAGATTCCACGTGGAATACGAAGAGACATGTGCATAGGGCAAATTAAGAAGGACATAAAACAGAGGAGGTATCAGGGATTGAGGGGAAAGGCATTGAATAGAGAAGAATGGAGGGCTGCATTAAAACCAATGCTAGGATTGAAATACTGATGATGTTGACCTATGTGAACCTTCTTCTATAAAGAAAGACGTTTCAAATAATGATTGGTTGTACGGTTTTATAAAGAAAAATCCTTCAATTACCCTTTATATATAAACACGTTGAAATAGAAGACAAAGTTTTCACCCCAGAAGCGGTGCGTCATTTTCCAAAAGCTAAGTGGACAGTACCCGAGAAAGTTACTAAAGAAAAAATGTCGGAAATTTTAACGGACCTGCCGGTGAAAAAATATGGTAAAAATCATCAGAACAACGGGGAAGTGAGATAAAACAAGCCAAAGTCGATGAAGGCATGAAAAAAAATAGAATCAGGTCTGACGTCTCAGCAGAGAAATGGAAATAAATACAAAAATGATGACGTAAAAAAGTTACAACTTACCTATCGAAAAAATTGTTAACAGCATAGCCGAAAGTAGAGGTCATAGGGAAATAATGATCAGATGAATGTTGGACGCATATGATGATTTGCAATGCCAGTGAAGGACGGTAAACATTTGAGTTTTTTTTCCCACTCAGCTGAATTTAAATGTAATAAATGATTATAATTATAATGGTAATAATTTAAGATCCTGTGAATAATCGCTTGCATTATTTATAAATCTGCCAACTTTAATGAAAATTTGGTCCGATTCTCAATAATATATCATTAGTAAAAATAAATCACTTTTCCACAGAGCCACGTGTAATGTCCAACTTAATTCCTGAAGTTAGCAGACTGTCCTATTCAAAGAACTGCGAGAGACGCCGTCATAGTAAATTTTAACAACTTCAACAATTCTTCCAACAATTTCAAAGAGTAAAAATTATTTGCATTTACCGGGATTCGAAGCCAGATTCTTCGATAATCCACTTATCCCTCAAATCTACCACTATTTTCTGCAGTGCGTTAGTTGATTTTATCTATATTACATTATCTAATTCCTTTTTTAAATACACAAGACATCAAAATACATGTTCAAAACGCTCAATGTTCCACTCTATAAATGACCTCTCTACTACTATGACATCATGTGGCAAGCAAGATACCTTAATTGTTTTACCTATGAATTTTTTACCCATTTTCACTCCTTCCCATGCTTTTATTGATGATCCGAAATACAACTTTATCATTGTGAACAGTCAAACTCATTCTCCTATGATCTTTCCATATGGATGCTTTTACCTTTTTGGGATTCAAACGAACGCTGATCTGACTAAATATTATGCTACCAGTTGTTCCATGAAACCACTTCCTCCGAAATGCTAAAGTAGTTCTTTGGTGACTGTACCTAGTCCCACAGCTGTATTTCATTGCAATTCTCTTAGTGCTCTTTCCTTCTTGCAATAAAGTATGCCTGCAGCTAACCTCTCCTCATCTAAGTCACATTCATTTTCATTACCTAATCCTGCTATCTTTGCCATAAACAGGTACGATAGTAGTAGTTCCTCTATTAGTGAACTCGTAACTGCATGGCATAACGTGCGCCTCTCCCCTATCCAAGCCCTAACTTATCATCCGCTAAGTAATCATTTGTCATCTGTAAGAGCTGCTCCTCTCCGTCATCCTATTGATTATCCTGAGAACCACCTTAGCTGCGCGCGGAATCAAACTCATTATTCTGTAGTCTTCATATTTGGCTGCCGTTCCCTTTTTTGAAATGGGAATTATCAATGATCTGATTAAATCTTCCGGGAATAATCCCTTCCACATAAACACTACGAAGGAGTCATGAAAAACTTTTCCTTCCACCTTTTGCCAAACCATTGAGTTGACTGCGGAAAATTTGACTAACCTCAGGGCATTATTTAACTTCAATTCCCTAAATGAAAGTCAGACTTACCATCAATTACGCCTGGACCTAAGCTATCCTCTTTTGCGTCATGTTCTCTTTCTCTTATCCTGCTGGCCGAATATTTGCACCGTAAATTCCGTTTATACATTATCTTCATCTCTCTCGAATCATTGCTTGTTCCATTGATAATTTTTCCGTCTTATATACGATTGTGTGCAAAGATTTTCACTTCTTAAGTCCTGAAAATTCGGCCGCCATTGTCCACAAAACACCAATTTTACTCTTACTTTTTAAACCATTCATGTCCTCGATCTTCTTCATCGATCTTTTTTATTTTCCAACTTAGATTACCTCCCAAGTTCAATATTTATTCATCTGTGCTAAATCTACATGTGTGTATTTCTATGTTTACATTCTGTCACTTCCTTCTTAAACTTTATCCTACTGACTGTGACATTTTAAAACATGGTTTCCATGATATTTACCAATTCATATTCTCTGACGTATAGCTTGCAGCTCTTGATATTTTTTTGACAAATATTTTTTCATTCTTCGACTATACCCCTCGCCCAGTACCTCACTCATTAATTTTTCCACTGCCTCTTTGACCTCATATTTTTTTCCATTTATTGTTTTTTAAAATTAAATCCATATCCGCTTTTCCTAATTCATCCTCTTGAATCTGACATCAGCACTAAATTATGTTCTGAATACCCATATTCTCAGCGGAAACTATGCAAAAAATATTGCTATATTTCGGTGCGTATGACTAGCCAATATATTGCCTAATTTTTGTCTCCCTATTTGAATAAGGGATTTTGGGATTATGGGGATTTGGGGAGTATATTTTTGTTTTTACACCATGCGTCATTCCTTAAGTCTAAGCCGAAGTCTCCTACGTTAATTTTCCATTACCCTTAGCCCAGCGTCGTTTTCAAATCCCCCATCATTATTAAATGCCTCCTTCCTGGAACACTCGCAATCATTTGCTTCAAGTGGTCGTGCTAATATTTCTTTCTTCTTTTATGATTTTTTTTCGGAACATAGATCAAGTTCTTTCGCTAAACTTTTGATCTTACGAAAAATAACGTGACATTCTCCTGCACCATGCTTTTTCAAGTATTTTACTACCTCTATAGTATAATACTTATAAAATGCCGATACCACCACTGACTGGCCTCCTACCTGGGTCTAAATCTCTCCTTAACTATCACTACATTAATCTCACAATATTTCCTTTTCCCTCGGGAAATCGCTAAAATATCGTTTTCTTCTCTATATATCCCCTGCTTTAAATTTTTCTAATTCCCCAGCATTTAACATCGTCTTAGCATTTGAAGCCCTAATTCTAAGGGGTATGGCCCTCTTATAATTCTTCTGGGCTACCTGTACTTTTTTCCATTTCAAATTGCTGGAATTTTGACGAACGCGGAAGCCCTTTTTTACCAGTACCGGACACGATACCCGCGTGCATTGGGTTCCATAGTTTCAAGGACTTATAAACATACATGTATATTAATAGATTTGTTTGCTTCATTATTTCTGTGACATAAATCATGGAGGTGGTCCACCGTAGCCGTCTTTAATTTTGTTTATAACTTGAGGCCTTCACTTCTAATTCTATAGAATACCCAGCAAGCTGCCGCAAGGGCGTGTGGCGGAGGGTGTTAGGTCACAAGCCATGCATGAAAAATACGTCTACATCTGCATAATACCCCGCAAGTCACCGCAAGGGCGGGTGGCGGGGGTGCTAGGTCACAACCCGTAAAAAGGAACAAAACCACATTATCATTACACCTCTTCAAAAATATCAGTTCGATCATACGCTCAAAAGAAGACACTGAAGTGTAAAAATATTAAACAATAGAAAATATTCAAATAACGCGGGGAACAATGTTATAAAGATAGGTCTCTTAAAAATTCATGCAGGATATCGACAGAATGCATGCACCAACAATACTAATTATCTCCTTCCCACCTGCCGTCCTATCCCTGATTAAATGTATACGTGATGTGATCCACCATAGTGAGTCGGAGTCAGTATTATCCTTTAAAATCCGTCGATTAAGTAACCTGCCTCAAATTTTAACTGTAAATTTAGCCTGTGTTTCAACGTATGGTCAACCAAGTGCTCCAATATTAATTCTTTCAATAGTGTCGTGACCTTTTTGTGTTGTTCATAAAAACTTTTCACAATCCAAGCAGTCCTGCGTTGCCCTCAGCCTAGTTCCAAAACTATATGGCTGCCTCACTGTGGTCATACGCCATTTGCATTACTAAGGAACAGACGCTTTGGAGACTACCTTTCGTCTAGCTCCTGGGCTTGGGCACATTAAGGGTGAACATACCAGGAGCAATTATCATTGTTTCCTCTAGGCAACCCCTACGGGACATCAGAACGCAATAAGCCTGCCCATCACTTTAATGCTGTAGTCCATGTGGAGAGTGGGACACCTTGTCATACCCAAAAATATTGTACCTGAAACATTGATAACGGTCCCGGTCTTCCCTGGAGAAGGAAACGCCCGAGGGTGGACAAAAGTTTTTCAAGGTCTAAAATATATTAGAGACTTGAAGGTCGCATTAACTGTCAAAAGCGGGCAACTTGAACAGCCCCATATGAGGGCCCATATTTTTGCGTGTTTTACTGCAGCCATAACTTCATCCTCTCAAGAAAAGTAAAATGAATCTTATGTGGTAGTTTTCAACTGAAAAGGTCTCCAGTGGAATTCCCTGCCATTTAACAGGGGCCAGCGTAACACTTATAGCCAGGGGAAAAGACTTCCTTGAAACAAATGAACTGTTTAATTTGCTAAATGCCACAACGCCATAATCCCGGAGACAAATGAAACGCAGGGGAAAAATTTCGAGAAAAATGTTTTTAAAGCCACTAAAATACTCGAAATAACACGGCCTAACAAAGGTTCTCAGTTATAAATGGGTAATTCTCTTGGGTATTTGGTGATGGCAAAATTGTGAAAGCACTAGGAGATAAATAAAAAAATGACGTGTCGGGTGAATTTTAGTTCGCAGCATTCGCATGAAAGCCCAATGTTTCTGGTTTCTACATAACCTTATTTCAAATTCATTTTATATGCTAATGACTAAACGCAATTATCAATAATTATTTATCTCTCAGCAATGGAATATCTATTTCATTTTTTGACCCTTTGGTTTGGTTTGAAACCCATTTGGTTTTGACCCATTCGTTTTCAATGAAAACTACAAAATTGAATTTTGCTTGCATTCATCCCTTTGATTCCACCAGGGAAATGTTCGCTGAAAAGAGTACAGAGATTCATACTTACACTGCCATTTTCAAGGGGACAAACTATTTTCTCATTTCGAAAGTACTACAAAAGCGTCTCTATGTTCTACATCACTAAGAGCTAACACCAGGGGGCATATTTTCTATAAAAGGGAAGAGAGATACGAGGAAATTTCAAGGCACGGCGAAATACCCAGTGTTAAAGTGCCTCTCAACTCGGAGTAAAGAAGAGTTTAGAGAGGAGAAAAGTCAATGTGGGAAAGAAAGTATCTAGTTTGAATAAAATAGCTACGAGTTCACCGTGGGAGAAGGTGACTTGATGATATCTGTGTGAACATAGCACTCATGACCGGGAGCAGATAGGGAGCTTCGGTAGGATTTAAATATATTTTAATTGCAAATTTCAATTAAAATTTTAACAAACTTGGCCTAATTTAGCGAGTACAAACATACGGTACGTTTTGTGGAATCATTCTCGAGCTTTCATCGGATTACCACGAAGTAGAATTGTCAAAGGAAAAAAGAAATGAAAAAAATTAAGTGAGAGAGACTACTTTGTTTTAATAAAACCACAATTGGCATATGTGAAAAGTATCTTACATTCATGGGATTTACCGTTAAATAGAGGATTGATAAAGGTTCAGGAAAAACTCGCTTTTTTTATTATACATCACCACGAGAAGAGAGCAAGTGCCGTGGGTAGACATTAGGAATCGTAACGGGAGCCTCTTGATTCTCATTTAGAGCAAGCGTTTGGATCAGGAGAGGACACATGAGGTGTCCTTACGACGCAAGCTAAATTAATTCGAAAACAAAATATATTGATAGATTAGAACACCTTGTTAAATAAAGAGATAAGACACTGTCTCGAAGAGATTTTTGTTCTTGTTTTTCCCTCGTACCATCCGCACTCACAACAAAATCGCACCACGGTGCACAAATATTTTAACTAAAATATTACAATGCAATAACATAGTCATACACACAAATCATTGCTTCTGCTTGCTGCATCTGCATTGCTTGCATGAATGTATATATATATATATATATATATATATATATATATATATATATATATATATATATATATATATATATATATATATATATATATATATATATACATTCATACATATGTGTGTGTATGTTATGCAAACGAAGTTTTCGCATACATATCTGGCACCCCAATATGTCCTACCGCACACCCTTGTGGTAGTTTTTGGCGTACTGTTTGCAGATTCATTAACTCTCACTATAAGTGGCTGAGCGAGGCATAGAATGCGATTCTGCTGTAGTGACTGCCGTTCTTCACGGCCGCTTTTCGCGCAAGAATGAATGGAGAATCCCCCTCCTTCCCACTGTGGAACGGCCGCTAACCACGCCCTTTTCTTTCCAGCATCGTTATGTTTTTTTCACGTTTTAATTACTTCCGGGTTTTTTGCATTCTTCACTCTTGATCCAGCGGCGTTGCCTATATATGTGTTGCCCATAACAAGCGAGACTTAGGTCTTTTAGGAGGGTTCAGGACACACGAGTTTCACTATGACACAAAGGGAATTATTATGGCCCCACAGTATTTAGGTTGGTTAGAATACAAAGATAAGATAAGGTGGATTTGATTCCATAACCGATAGATATAAATATTTTTAAAATTTCGTTCTTTTCTCAGACAATCAGGAATCATAACAGTAGGAAACCAAATTCATTAAAGAAAATGTAAATACATTCGATTGTCAAGTCAGGACAGGAGTAGAGGCTGCGTAGACATAAGTATACTTGTAGGTGCATGTGCTTGTGTAGGTTAGTTGGTAATATATGAATTTGCATGTGTGTAAGTTAAAATAGGTTTTGTATGAATATATACGTCCCTGTCGGTGTGATTTTGCATGACTTTGTTAGCTTTGCGTGTAGTTTTCTTCTTTTTTACGTATGGTGACCTAACACCCCCCGCCACTCGTCCTCGTGGCAGCTTGTGAGGTATGGTGTAGATGTAGATACTATGCCACCATCTCCAGAGGGGACCCAAGTAGTCGGTAGAAGTGATGCAGGACGGGTGCACGGCAAACGGCGCAAGAGTTTGCGGGGAAAGCGGGCGGGACGGACGAGCGGGGAGCGGCGAGGCCAATTTGAAACCGTGTGCTGCTTGCGTGCACACCTTGCTCTGGGAAGAAAATTGAAAAACATTTTAATCACTCGGCCACCACGCATACAAGCAAGCAGCCTATCCCATGGACGTTCCTTCACGTCCCGACCTCTCCATTCAACCCGGAAAACGTGCCGGTTTTTTTGTCTATTTTTTTAATTATTCAATGGGTTCCATCCGTCCTCATTTCTCTCACTTTATCACTGAATCTTATGGGCCTCGCTATGAGATGGGAGGGAACCTGGTAGGAGCACTGAGCAATAGAGTTTATGAGCGACAAATCATCGGGAAACTGCGCGACAGGGTTTGAAAATAAAAAGAAATGCACACTGGCGTTGTGCGTGAGTTCGCGTCGAGGGAGTCGGCCGGAGTGGGGAGTCACCCCTCCAAATATATTCGGCTGCCGTCGAGTGGCAAGGAGCCCGGCATCGTAAGCTCCTCTTAACAGGAGGTTAAAGCCACTTTCTATACCAGTTGCTGATTAGGAGCAATGCAAGCCTTAACCGTTGTAGGTGGGATATCGGGAAATGGAAGTTTGCTAAATTTGACCATAGAAGAGGTGGTGATGCGAATAGGAAAAGAAGAAGCTCTTAGGTAGACATTTAATGTTGTAGAAATCGCGAAGAACTGAGATATAATATGCTGGGGAAACGAGTTTAAGGAATTCCATTCTATAGCACTCAACCGTGCAGAGGAAAATTTGATTTTGATTGGGTTTTGGACGTTCCATAAAAATTTCAAGTATTCTTTTTTACCAAAAAATGGCCAATTCGTAATTTTTTGTCAGTATTTATCCTAAGCCTCTAAGCAGTTAGTGAAATGGTTAAACTGGTAGTCTAAAAACCCTTAAACTTCTATAAAACGAATTATTTTTATTTACAGTCTTATTATTTTGGAGATATGAGTCATAAAGTCATACAAAAATATTTACTTTAGCATTAGTTTCCTATTCATCAATATAAAAACATCAATTAACGTCCTTCGGCTAAATATTTAAGTATTAAAAAACTTTGACAGAGATTTCCCAATGGCGATATTTCTGAGAATTTTTCTGAGTGTTTCTAATATGTTTATTAAGAGCTAAAAAGTGAGCTTCAAAAAACTAGTCACAAATCTTCATCATTTCCATCAATGCTTATTTCAATCAAAGCCATGAAGACTCTGAATCAATGTATTATACCGCCAGTAAAATTAATGAGATAGCAACCTTTTTAATGCACAATTATGTAAGTTTTACATTAAAATAAATTTCTTATGAGATTTTAAATTACGTAAACTTATATACATGCCTTCCATTATTCTGCATTGTCGGGTTTCAACGCGTCGTTGTTTGATTCTGACAACAGTTTCGCCAAAGTTGCATTCGGCGTCTTCAGGTCGAAGAAAACCTACGCAGCCATATGCCTTCCATTATTTATCGTGAACTAAGAGGCATTTAAGTGAAGCATTAAATTTAACTCAATAAATAAATAATTTAATACTTGTCACATTAAAATATATTACGAACATAAAACTTCCCAGCCAACCCCATGGACTACGAACTTGATGTTTTGGGATAGCTTGTGCGTTCTGATGACCCCTAGAACTGTGTTGGCGGGAGCAATTATACTTGCTCCTGGTAGGGTCGACCAGACCAGATAGGGTGAAGGGCGAGCCAGACGAAAGATAGTCCACGAAGCGTCTGACCCTCGGTGAGGCGGCTGCAAAGGCGTCTGACCGCAGTGGGGCGGCCATTGAGTGATGGTGACACGTATAAAATACAATTCAGGAAAGCAATCTAAATTCGCCTCAATTAAACATCCAATGCTGCTATGATGAATGTAGATCTACGAATGGATCGTAACAATTGAGGGCCCCTGTACACGGGTCGTGAGCCTGTTAGTCGTGCCGGTAAAGGTATATGCAAGGGTTCTGCGGTTGTCATTTTAATAAAACCTTGCAAAGTGAAAGAGACAGCAGAACAACAAGAGGTACAGAAGAAGATCGAGTCGAGTATGGTTTTAGAATGTTAGATCAATTGTGAGGACAATAAACAGAGCAAAGATAAATCGGGAGATGGAAAGCGGAAATAGGGATATTTATGGGATGCGAAAGGCGATAAAGGAAGAAAGCGGGGATAATATGAGCGTTTAAACTTTAAGTAACGTTCAAAGAAGGAGAAGAGAGCCAGAAGTAAGTGGAAAAGGTATTGAACGAAAAGGTAAGAATGAGTGCAGTGAAGACTGAATAGGAGAATATTAGGTTATTATAGCTATAAGTTAAAGGTAACTACCTGACTTAATCAATTTTCAGATGTACATTCAACCAAACATAATCAGAAAACACAATTCCACATAATTACAATCTGTTAGAGGATTAATGACGGCTATCTCTGGAAAGAAAATTTGAGGGTATTGTGGGATTGGTCCGCGACGGTATGCGAAGTAATGCATGATACTGAAGGACTACGATTTAGGGTCAAGGAATGTTCTTGTGGAGAAAAATATAGTTTTTTAGGAGTCAGTGTTCGTTATAACAAATACGATTCAGACCGCAACTTAGTAACTATGAAGTAAGTGTAGTGTGAGACGGAAGAGGATAAAACACGGCTAATGGATGAGGTAATAGAATATAGAGGTAGACACTCGGAGGATAACAATTGGCTATCAGTACTCTCTTGAGAAAATTACAAGTAAGACAAGGGTGACAGGTAAATCATAAAAAAATATTAAAACACCTCTAAATGGGACGCAAAACGGCTGAAAAAAAACTACGGGATGAGTAAATAGGAAAAGCACTCGTAAACCGTGGACTACCGACGAAATTACTGGAAAGATAGACGATACAATGAAACGAAAGAACGTTAAAATAGGCTAAGTTGAAAAAGAAGAGAATGAGGTCAATGATAAACTGAGGCTGGAAACTAATAGAGCCAGAAAAGCGTTGTGGAAAACAAAATGCTAAGATAGGGAAGTTTACAACGGAAGGGTGAAATTTATGCTCTCTACTGAATGACGGGAGAACTTCAAGGAAATAAGAGGGAAAAATCCGAGCACATAATCAGAGGTAAGATAAGAGCGCTATTAATTGAACGAGGAATGATAAAAGAGTAATGAACTGTAATTAAGGAACTACTTTTTTTTATTAGTTGTCTGCTGGTTCGGGTAGATTAGGAACTATATTACACAGACAATTTTCCAGCAAACTTAGATATAGAAAGGGAATATGACGTAAATGCGGATAGGTTAGATACACCCAAACTGACAAGTATATGCATGCACAACGTAATTTAACTTACACACATGCAAATACATTTACAAGCAACTAGTATACAAATATTTCAGTTCTGCATGACCTGTTTTGGTATGGTGGGAGTCTGTCGTATTGTAGTCAGTGGTTCACTTTTATTTCCTCCTTTTTTGAGTGACAAAGACCTTTTTTATTGAGTAAAATTGGCTCTTGTTTTGAACTAAGCTGATGTTTTTTTCGGAAAATATTAGTTAATATTGTTTTTCATTTTTTTTTCATCTCCCTTATCCTCCCTTATGCCTTTCCTATCTCACTTGGTACTTGCACCCTCTGCCACAAGCCATTTCGGTGGATCCCAGGGTATTTTTGCAAATGCGAGTATGCATAAGCAGGCCTATACCTAGGAATGCACTACAGCTCTACGCCGCATTTCATTTGGTTCCCGCCAACAACAACATCAATTTCATTGTTTTACTAATTTTATTCCTAATTACACAAGATACAACATGACTCGTATATCTACATCCATCTGTACTGAAGTCTATTTCCCTTCAGTACCACCTTGCAAAAAATTAATGGTGTCTTTTGATGTCACCAATCTATTTACCACCACCACCTTGTCAGTAGCAATTAAAGCCTTGGGAAAAGTAATAAAATATGAGCTGCGTAACCATCCTATGTTAATAAATTTCTGAAACTAATTAAAGTGTGCGTGAAACAATTGTTTTTCCTCCTCAGTGTTGAGTTTTAAATGCAACCTGAAGGGGGAGCCATGGACTCCCCATTGCCTCCACTTCTCGCAGAATAAATGATGGACGACTTAGAGGAAAGACGTTTTAATTCAGGAGTTGTGAACACCTGGAACATGAGCGTTTTGTATCCTTTTGTTGATGGCATATTCGAAGGGTGGACCGGATTTTATTGGCAGCATGATAGTTTATTGAGCTTCCTATGGCAAAACATTAACCTCACGAGTGAGAAAAGAGTTTAGGCTCATTACCTTGGTGTCAATAAAACTACTTGTGGCACTACCTAAGAGTTTACAATTTCCGGAAAACGAACTACATAGATGAAGTAATATACGACAACTATCCCCATCACATCTCTCAGAAGCTAGCAGCCTTTCATTCAATGATAAACAGACTTATTAGCATCCCAATCTTCATCATAAATTTAAATCGGGAACTTGACAGTATTCAATTTATTGCTTGCAGCATCAGCTACGAAAGAGAGCTTATTCACAGCATTCAACATAAAAAGCGCGCTTCATATAAGCAATCGGTAATTAATACTGGTGATAGGGACAGAGAAAAAAACAAAATATGGCCGAACTGGCCATTTCGGGGGAGATTTCTCATAGAATGGCCAATGTTTTCCCAAAAGAAAAGGGTGAAGCGGATTTTTATAAAAAAAAGAAAAATTGGAAGCCCTTATTCCCAAAAAAGAACCTGTTGAACCCAGCGATGAAAGTGGTGTGCATGCATCATCTGTCTCTAAAATATGTAAAAATAAGTGCATTGTCTTTTTTTAATCAAAAGGCGTTATCCACAGAAAGTCTGTGCTTCAGGCCCAGAGAGTGAACATAAAGATTGATCTAATTCTAAAACGTAGCCTCATTCGTGAGAATCCTAACACACCCGTAGCGCATTCTAGGTGGCGCCTGTTGAAAAATATGAGGGGACATATATTTGGCCGTATTATGCATTGTTAAATTTATTCATCGTAGGATGATCTTCGTTTATATTGGCTCATTTCCTCACCGATCCAGATAAAATGCACAGCACATAGTAATGTATTTGCCTTTTTATGTAGTATGTATTCATCATTATGTAAAACCTGCCAACTTAAGGGCTAAAGCAACGAAAACAAGACACATATACCTGTACGAGGATAATCCCAGAAGTTCTTGACACAACAAAGAATACGCAAATATTTTGGAAAAAAATGTATTTTTTTTAATTATCTCCTTTCAGCTCTATGCACTTTTCCCAGCGATGTTCAAAAAGTTCGATACCCATTTCATAATAAGAACTGCCTTGCTCCTCAAAATAGCCATTAACTACCGACATCAATTCTTCACGGTTGGAAAATATTTGACCAACGAGCCATTTTTTCAAGTTTACAAACGGAAAATAATCCAAAGGGGCTAAATCTGGGGAATTGGCTGCATGAGGCAGCAATTCAAACTCTAATTCATGAATTTTGGCCATTGCAATAACGGTTTGTGAGCTGGCGCAATGACTTAATGAAAAAACACTTTCATCTTAGCCAAATGCTGCCGGCCGCTTTTGCTTGATTTCTTAGCTCAAGCGTTGCAATAAGTTCGCGTAATACTCGACGTTGACGGTTTTTCCTTTTCCAAGATAACCAATGGAAATTATCCCACGCGCATCCCAAAAAACAGAGGCCATGTCCTTGTCTGCAGATGAAACGGTCTTCGCCCACTTTGGAGGCGGTTCTCCCTTTTGAATCCATTGTTTGGATGTCCTTTCGTCTTGGGTGTGAAGTAATGGACCCATGCTTCATCCATGGTTATGAAACGGCACGAAAATTTGGCTTTGCTGCCGTGAAACTTTGCTAAACACTCAATTTAAACATCTTCACGACACTGATTTTGCTCGAGTGAGAGCAAACGCGGCACCCATCTTGCACACAGCTTTCTCATGTCCAAATTTTCAGTTAATATGCCCCGTACTGCACTTTTTGAAATACCTACTATATCTACTAGCTCGCGAACTTTCAGTTCACGATCATCCAGTATCACTTTGTGGATTTTCTGACTATCATGTAGATTTAGATGCGGAGTACAGTAATATTCATTTGAAGTTGCAAAATTACTGAAGGAAAATCGCAGGCGGGGAGCGAACTGTTTCAGGTGTTTATGCAACTGTTTCAGCAAGTTTTTGGAGAGCGCAGGTAGTAGAGCGACCGTGGAGGAAATATAATCAACATTTAAAGAGATAATTGTTGAAGGGAAAACAAATCACGTGTGTCTTCACAAAAGTTTTGAAAGAGAACTCGGATCCAGATTGCTCCAACCAAACTATAAGAAAACTCAAGAAAACGTATCTTACGGTACTTAGCTTATGGTGATAATGCAATGGCTAACTCTTGTGTTTCTAGCGGAACCAGTTATTTCGGAAGGGTAGAGAATATGACGAAGACACCATACGCTTAGGACGCCCGCCAACCTCAAAAAGTAATGGAAACCTTGCAAGAATGAAGGTTTTCTCGGGAAAGGATCGCAGGTTAAGTTACGCATGGCTTATGATGAGCTTGGCATCCCTAAAATGATTTGCCTTGATTTGTGACCGAAAAAATAAAATTGAGGATGGTATGTGCGAAGTTGTTGCCGCAAGTGCCCCCGGACAAACAAAAGAAAACTCGTACGCGGATCTGCCAAGAGATACTCGACCATGAGCGTGAGAATACAAATTATTTAGGCAATGCCCACTAGACTTCTTCCTCCTCCCCCGCCTCAAATTCGTGCTGATAGGATGTCACCAGGGATCGGTGGAATCGTTACAACAGGACGTGACGAGGGAGCTTGGCAGCATCCCAGGCGCCGCCTTCCAGCAGGCGTACGGGGCGTAGAAAACCCGCTGATAGCTGTGTGTGGACGCACAAGGTTGCTACTTTTTTGATGACGTATCAATTCTGGCAATACGTTTCTTAAAACGACTCAGTCTTTTTACTATTGGGACAGGACCTGTGTTCTGGGCTGCTCCTCGCAGGAATTGGAAGGTAACCACCCTTCATTGAATGCATATTATATATATTCACAAATACCCATCACATTGAACCATGGTGGCTTGCGGGGTCGAGTGTAACTGTAGATTTATCCATTTTAAACACTGTGACTGACAATGAATTGCTCATTGCATATAGCTCCTATCACGGAATTACAAATAGAAGAAATTAACAAGAACCAAGAAAAGACAAGATGTTGTCTGTTGGAACTAAAGTTGGATATCTGGCGAAGGGTTTAATCTCATTCCCTTCTGAGAATCGCAAATCAATTCCATACTAGTGGTCTAGAAACCAATGTGGTATTTTTTATTATGTCAAACGTCAAACAACTGATCAAGGAAATTGAACCTTAGTCAGTTGCACCCCCTAGGACCGAAAAATAGAAGTTTTCTTAAAGGTATCACAAAGTGGTGTCATTGCGAAATACCCAAATTTTAAACGACAAGTACGAATTTTTGGTTCCTTGTAGGATATGATCTTCTAACCACCTGGTACCTCCTTTGAAGAACGTTTCTTGCTCTATCACTGCTTCTATTTTAATCTCAGGTAGAAAAAAGATCTTAGTCGTATTTCCATCTTAGATTTTACACTAATCTCGAACCGTTTAAATTACGAGTAAGATATATTGCAGAGAATTAAAGCGTATAGAATCTTCAGTTTCGAGATTATTTGAAAATTAGAATTCAACCCGTTTTCTTTCGTCAGTGTCGGACGTAGAAGACGTTAATTAACATTTTTTTCGAAATAAGCAATGTTATAGTTTTAAATCAGCAACCGTATTTGAATATCATAGAGTCAATGTAAACGATTGTCCTAATCAGTAAATGGTGTCGGATAGTGCATTTTTAGTTAATTTTTCTCCTACAAAGGTAAACAACCTGGAATGGAATGAGCTTTTTGCTTGCCTTTCTCTCGAAATGCGATCGTCACATATCGTGGGTTATATTGACGAGATTATTTACTGCTTTCTCTGCTAACATTAAAAAACCGAACTTGGAGCAGCTATAACACGTACCTCATCTTCCAGGTAAACACATTTGTATAAAAAGAGAAGAATTGATACATGTAGTCTACATCTGCACAATATCCCTGCAAGCGGCCACAAGGGTGAGTGGCGGAGGGTGTTATGTCACCAGCCATGTATGTACAATCCCAATCATATCGCCTCTATCCATGTATATAAGTTTGATCATGCACTCGAAATAAGTTAATTATACGAAAGAAGGTACTTACTTGCATGCAATGATGTTTAATAACAGAATATGTATATTCTAATCGTGCCAGAAAACTGTGTAAAGACGGGTCTATTAAATAAAGAAATTAAATGCAGGAAAGTATATGCAGGATATCGACAAAATATATACACTACTAATGCTATCTCCTATGAGATTACTATCATATCTATTTTGATGTCTTATGGTATGAGGAAAAACGACATTAAAAACCCATCCGCTGGGTATTGAGTTGTGAATTTATAGCAATAAATACTCCCCCACTAAGTGTACTAGGACTGTCGTTTCTTCAAATTGTGAAACCGTTTGGAAAAACCTCAAATTAACGTCTGAACACATAAAACACTCCATGAACACACTCGTCTGATGATGCCGTTATGTTCGCCTTTGGCGTATTAATCTACATCCACATAAAGCCATGCAAGCCACCGGGAAAGTGTGTGGCAGGGGTGCGTCCACACCAGTCATGCACGACACAAGAACAAACAAAATCACTCATTGTGCTATGGACACAATAGAGAAAAATAATTTGAGGTGAAATGACCTAGTGAGCATCTATCAAACTCAATAAAAATGCCCATTTTACCACCACTATTTCTTGTAAAGTCATGCAGCATGAGTAATATGTTTCTTGATAAATATAGACTGGACTACTTTAAATATATGTACGTTTGCATACATACGTTTACTGGCACATCGTCCTATGCACACACAGATACAAACATACATTTTCATACATTTAAGTGTTTATTCACATACAAACACACACATTTGTACCTTCATACGTTGGTAGACGTATTTTTTCCCTAGCTGTTGCGAGTGACAGCTGCTACTGTCTCCAATTGTTAACAAAATAAAATGAGAACTACTAGAGCTGTAATAAGTTAGCACCACTCGTTCCGGAATAAAAGCAATATTTTTGCTGCCGTGGTTTTTGGGAACTTACTTAAACTGAAATTAAGACTAAAAATAGGACAATCTTCTTTTGCAAGTCCTTTTTTCCTTCAGTTCATTGAAGAGGGCTACATTTTAGCCGAAATACGCGTATCCGACTCACATTCTCAGCTTTCCCTGTTTTTTGCTAACTTTGGTCAATTTGAGTAATATTCTCCCAGTAGTGAGGCCCTTTATGAATGTGTGAGTGATTGCTTCCCTGAGTGCCAATGAGTGTGTCAGCTCTGTGTTTGTCCCTGGCGCAGAATTTATTCCCATAAATAGTCACGGATAGTGTATAATATCTGTTCCTAAACATGTGTATCCTTAACCATTCCATTTAACTCTATCAATGATCCCAATTGGGTTTGAGTGTTTGGGTCTATATTTAGTCTCTGGCGAGGAATTAACATTCCCGCAAGCTACTGCAGGTGGGTGTTCTGGTTGAGAAGTTGTGGTTGGTCACTCTCATGGGAATTTCTTTCCCCACAAACCATCACAAAAAATTTGTTTTAATTGCGGGACGAATGGTGATAACTTATTATGGCTATAGGAGTTTCCATTTTATTTTATTAATTTACGAGGCCGTAGAGCTCAATTTCTTATGTCTGTAATGGTGTTCGGAAAAATGGCATTTTGAACCTACCCGTGTTACTGTAGGTCTCTCTAATCTTAAATGAATAATCATGTCTTCCATAATAATTTGCGATTTTAAAAATATTATGAACCTATTAGTCCAAATCTTTCAAAAAATTTTTAACACTACTGTGTGTCATAAAATCCCTTGAAAAACCTCGATTTACGAATATAATTTCATATAAATTGGAATTTTTCTCGCTTGGGAATGAGCAGTAGTCAAGAGCATGCGTTTCAACGTATTTTTAGCACCTTAGTAAATTATTGAGACGTCAATTGATTACAATGTCTTAACTAACTGTTGAAACGAACGCACGCACTATTCAATCCAAATTTTACCTACAACTGCATTAATGCAAGGCAACTCATTTGTTTAATACAATGAGATTCATATTAAAACTATTAATAGGTTAAATTAAACATATAAATAGTTATTACAGTGAGAGCGGAATTTCCCCTTCGAAGGCCCATTTGACATATCTCACCTTTTCTTTTATCGTTTGCTAAAAATTACCAGTCGTGTATCAAACAATTATTCCCCTGATTCTTAAATTCATGAGATCTTACGCTATCATACGGAGGGTGTACCATACATACGTTACTTTTTTACGCGACCTTGAAATAGAATTAGTTAAATTTTTTAACGTATAAGATAAATGCTAAAATATTGCGAGCGTTGGCATTGAGTAATTTCTGATAAAACTCTGATAAAAACTAAGCCAAACTCTCCTTGCTGCTCTTGATCAAATTCTGTTATCAATTCGATCTAGAGAGAATCAATTGATCTAACAAGGTCTTTAATATTGATGAAGATTGGAGTGCTCCTTTGTCGTGTGCGTTGAGCCATCAAGATATTACACGTTTTTGGGCATGGTGCCGACGACTTGCTTCCAGCCATACGTATGACCGAAATAAAAAATAAACTGCAGTGTCCGCTTCCTGTGCATCCTAACTCAGTTAGGGGCCACCGATTCCGCCACGCTCCTCTGCGGACGTTTCCGTTTGTCACCATCATTAAGTTTAGCCGTGTAGAAGGTTTGTATAAAAGGTTGTCGGGATTTTTCCTGATAAATGAAGCAAATTTATTTGGTCTGAGACCTTCTCTCTCAGGCTCCCCTCAGCCGGTCTAGGGTTCATTATACGGCCGATGTATCGCAGTTGGTAGCGCGTAGGATACACGAACACGTTTCCAGTTTTCAGTATAGTTAGTAGGAAAGAGTGCAGTTCATGTATCCAGGAAAATAAGGTAAAACTCAGCACTTTTTTCATTTCAGATCATACTTTGAATCTTAAAATCCAAACGATAATAAAACAAATAAACACTGGCAAAATAAGTACCTTTATTCTCGCAGACGCTATCAAATTATTGTCTCCAGAAACGGTTTAGTTAGTCATGTGTTTAAATATAAAATTTTTGTCACTGTAACCAATGAATTCACGCGAAATAGCTTTGTGAATATCCAGAAATCAAAAGGTGAGAGACCAATATAAAATAATAATTTTGAATTGCCGTGGCATAGACAACAAAGGCTCGTATATTGAACAAATTTTTGTTAGTTCAAAAGAAAATATGGTAGTTGGAACGGGGAGCTGGCCCACGGAAGATATAATAAACGATGAGGTTTTCCAAATGGTTTTACGATCTACAAAAAGTAGGGCCTAACTGATTTGTTGGAGGAATATTCATTGCAGTTAATTCCCATCTCAGTTGCAAACTTTATGAATTCGACGAAAATGACATAAAAGTGTTTGGTGAAACCACATCGACAGAAGCCTCTTCGTATTCTCTTTTTACAGACCTCCAATTTGGAATGTACATTGAAATAATGGACGCTATGAGGTACCATATATCTATTCTTGGAGACATAAACACGCAAGTCCTTAAAGTAAACAAGGGAAAGTTTAAAACTTTCTCATTCATTAAGACACATTTTAGTAGATTTCGAGCGCATTTAAAACAAGAATAACCAGAAGTCAAGGTTAAAAATACAGACTGCCGACACAGACAGCACTTGGAGGTATTTCTTAAATATTTTATTTGAAGGAAAGAAGACATCCGCATACCTGTACATTCCTTTTAAACTTAAATGCCTAGGAGCCTAGATACACAACGGAGAAGTCAGAGCGCCGTAGAAGGCTGCAATCGGCGGCTTAAGGGTATTGCGTGGATTTAGAAGTGTGTATAAAAAAGAAACATGTAGAAATCGTCATGAACCTCTGTCATTTGAACTTCCCTGCTCTATATTATCACCCTCTGTTTACAATTAGCGTGGAGCACTTTCTCTGACGCAAGATGGTTGCCGTACTCTCGATATTTATTTTTCCCGTCGTGGAGTCCTTCCCTCATTTGCGAAGATGGCTAGTTATAGAGTTATCAAGGTGAGAAATGTTCGTGAATAAATGTAAAATGAAACAGTGTGAATCTTGAATCCAAAGTTTTCCAGTCGCTTCCACGTTGATTGATCTCGCTCGAAGAGAGGATTTTCGCTATTACCGTCGCAGCATATTCCCTCGGTTCGAGAGCAGGTCGACTTCCTGAAAATAGGTAGATAGATAGATAGATAGATAGAGGTCTTTATTTTGGCGAAATTGAGACCAAATGGTCCCTTCTTCCATTTAACCCATCGTCGTATACAAAATACCGACTATACGTAATGGCAAAGGGACGAGTTAGATGGACCAATGCCGGTGTGATTTTAAGAGTCATTATCTTACGGCGGACTTTTTCTTCGCAAAATTACTACAACGAGCTGAATTCAGTATCTGAGCAGCAAAGCGACGGCTTCGTTGCCATGGGTCGGTTAAACAAACGAGCGGGGAACACAAGTTTCATTGTTTATTCGAGTCGGTCGTTTTATTTACGACTACCAAGACGTCACAGAGCCTCTCTTCTCTCACGGCACCTCACTAAGAGGGAAATAATAGACATAATAGAGGTGGTGTGATGCTTTCGCCAAAATAGATTAAGGAGGGAGGGGGAAAGGGTAGGAGTCAACGCGTGCCGCGAGGAGCGAGACCTGGGGCGATGGGTCAACTTCCCCGAACCCCTTCGTCCAGCCTCCCTGTGGGTGGCCGGCCCGGGGGATGGAGGTCCGGTGCAGATGGAGGGGCGAGGCAGGTAGGGAGGGCGGAGGAGTCTAAGGGCGTGCTAACATGTTCTTCGTCACCGAGAGTTATTCCCGAGGGCCCTCATTAAGAAGGAGATTGATATGAAGGCTCACCTCCCTAGCTCCGTCCTTCGAGAGGGAGGGCGGCGGAGCCAACGGGGGAGTGGGACGAGACCTCCCTCCCCTCCTCGGACCTTTACTCACTGCGTCCCCAAGAGACGGCGCTCACTAAGACGCCCCTCAGCCCGCCTGCATTCGTTTTTCCACTCTGGCACACCGGACGCGGTGCGGAGCACGTGCATATGCCCAACAACATATAATCCCAACCCACCCTCACCCCACCCTTCTCTCTCTCCCCCTCTCGCTCCCCCGCAACGGACATCTTCATACTTCCTAGCCCACGAGAATGAGAAATCAAGGGAGATGGATAGCTAAGAATCTGCAATGGAAATGATACACGGTATTTTCTTTTAAAAATTGAAGAAATGGCATCGGGAACGAAGAACTCGGTTGTGCATCGCATGCGAGGGTGGTGAAGAGGATTCTAATGTTCCAAACAATAGTTGATTAGTGCTAGGGAATGATGCGGCATCGCTCATTAGCGCGCCATTCGCCTCCGGGACAGATATATTAAAACGTTTGTTCTTTCCTCCGAAAATACGGAATCATAACGGTAAGAAATCAAAGTCATCACATAAATAGTGAAGACAATCGATTTAAAAGTGAGGATAAGATTGAACACTGTATAGATATTAGGTATATTCGTAGGTGCATGAGCTTGTGTATATTCATCTACTTAATACCTCGCAAGCCGCCGCAAGGGCGTCTGGCGGGGGGTCAGGACAACACCCGTAATTAAGAAAGAAAAAAAACCGCATGCAAAAGCCACAAATTTCAAATTAGTTGCTAGTTTAGGAGTATGTAAGCATTTGCGTGAGTGCTAGTTAAAATGGGTTTTGGATGAATATATACGTTCCTGTGGGTGTAAATAGGCATGCATTCGTTTGTTTTGTCAGGGTTTTTATTCTGTTTTATGGCTGGTGGTGTAAAAACCTCCGCCGTGCGCTCTTGCGGCGACTTGCGGGGTAATTTCTGCTCCCCGCAAGCAGCCGCATCTGTAGATGAACAGTTGCCCGAGCCAACCAACTCTGAGCGGAAGAGGTCTCCCTTTTGACGCCGGGCGTTGATTCGGGGGATGGAGGTTTGGCTGTCCCGGTTTAATGGTGACGTGAGCTTGCCCGCTCCTCTTCGTGAGTTGATCGGGCGATTACGTGCAACAAAAGGCTGTTAAATTTTGTATTACACTCTGCAAAGGTAAGCAAAGGATACAAATGCTATATAAGATAATAGACGTAGAATGAGTAAAACATTTGCATGTTACGATGACATATCTAGGGGAAAACACATTCGAGGAATTTGCGGAGTAGAAAATAAAAAGTTAGGATTCATAAAAAGGTTACATTTGAAATTTAACGAGAGAATTGAAGAACTTTTTTTATTTTACGTTGTTTGGTACCATATTGTATTCATCTACATTGACATAAATACCCCGTGACCTATCAAAAATGTGTGTGGGAAGGGGTGCACTAACACAAAGTGGGATGGGTAAAGGCTAAGGGCGAGAAAGGGTGTTTAAATGGTGAGGAATAGGGAAAATATCAACTAAAAACCCGAAATACGCGCAAATCCATATACATCTACATCTACACAATATCCCGCAAGTCGCCGAAGGGTATGTGGCGGAGAGTGTAAGAAAAACACCCATAAAACAGAATAAAACCACATTCAATGCAAACAATATTCTAATTCATACCCAAAGAGGCGTTTGAAAAAAGTTTTCGTGAAAAACCATGTACATGTACAGTGCTGTGACGATAAGTAGACGAGTGTGAAAGGTATTTTGGAGGAATTAGGCTGGGAGCCGCTTGAGATGGGAAGAAAGCAAACGAAACTTAGACTTAGATCGAAGGCTTTCGCAGCTGTTGAGAGATGCAGAGGGGGTTCTCGGGTTAGACTGCGTGAGAGAGATTTTGAGTTAAGCTAAAAATGTTGAGGTAACGTTGAGCTCAACGCTACCTCAACAATTTTAGCTCTCAACTCAAAATGTCTCTCACGCAGTCTAACCCGAGAACCACATCTGCGAAACTTAGACTTAAAGCAAATTTTAGAGCACAGAAGTTGATCAATGAAACGAAGGTAATTACTATGGCCCCACACTATTTGGGTAGTTTAGACCACAAAAATAAAATAAGTGAGATAGAATCCATTACAAATAGATACATATATTTGTTATTTCACCGGAAAATCAGGAATCATTATAGTAAGAAATCAAAGTCATCATTAAAATAGTTAAGGAAGTTGGTTTACAAGTGAGGACAAGATTAAACGCTCCGTAGATTTATGGTATGTTCGTAGGTATATGTGCATGCGTACGTCAATGACTAGTATATATATGTATTTGTATTTTACGAGTATGACCTAACTCCTTCGCCACATGTCCTTGTGGTGGCTTGCGGGGTATTGTGTAGATGTACATAGATCTTACCTTTCACTTCGCAGTTCACATCGTCAAAAAATATCAAGAAAATCAACGGCACGATTACATTTCCCTCAGGTAGACTTGCAGCCATTCATCAGAACTAATGCCATTAAGGACTACTCTTTGTTTCCGCTCTGACATAAAGTCTTCCATCCAATTTATTGCGCTCTTATGTATGCAGGCGAGCTTTAATTTATGCATTATTTTTCCATAGTTAACCTTGTCAAAAACCTTTTAAATCCAAAAAATGCATCCACTTGTCTACCACTCTCACCCGATGAAAGTAGGTCCTAATTGACTCTCACATGAATGCTTTTTCCTGAAACCGTGCTGATCTTTAATTAAGAAGTTAAAGCTCATATGATATCCCATTATGATTTTGACAACAATTACTTCCAAAATTTTGCAACAAATGGAAGTGTAGGAAATATATAACTGGTTTCTTTCCTGTCACCACTTTTAATGTGACAATACGTACCTTGGAGTAACCCGCGTTGCAGCGGAGGCATTATACGCCGGCCTTAGGGGTATTTCATACGACTATTCCCTCTCTTCCCTCACACTGACAGTTAAACTTCGGCGGTTGCCCTTCGGGTGGGGATATGAACTGAAGGGATGTTGGTGCTATCGCCCGGCAGCTACTGGAACATATTGGAGACGTGAACGGCATTTTCTTCGCATTTATTACTCCACGCCAGAGGGTAAATTTAGTCCCCTAGAGACAAACCTTCGTTCATCAGACCTACGGTGGAGGCACGACACCTTCCTTGGAAGATGTCGCCCGGAATCGATTCTTGAGCATCCAACCGCTTTCTGCAGTCGGGTGGACTTGTGCAGGATCCTTATTGCGGTGAGTTTTTGATTTCCCACCCCAGGCACCACCTTCCTTAAGGGCAGTACTCCCGCCGTCAATCTTAGAAAGATGTTCTCGCAGAATTATTTCCCATTCGGCCCTAATAGCCCTGCATTCGCCTGCCTCCTCGACCATTGAAACAGTAGACATATTTTAAGTTATCCTATAATTGCCTAGTACCTTGAAAGCCAAAAAAAAAGCTATCCTATAATCCACAGCCTATGTATCCATAGAACTATTCGAAAAAGAACTCTGAAATAGAATGCAAGAAAAAAAAATAAGCATGACTAACATACACTTGATATCTTACGGAACTAACTAATGAAAAAATACATAATCGATTAGATAGCAACAGCCGTGAAAACTGAAGGATGGGAATGCAGAGTAACCAGTGAGAAATACGTAGTTCCTATCAATGCTTTCACCATTATATGTAGAACCATCCTTTCACTCCTCCTCTGTAAAGCCTCCGGATCCTTGCACTGTCTCTTTCGTCACACTTCTTTCGCGTAATTAGTGCATCGCCTTAGTTTATCATGATTTGAACAAATACATATATATATATACATATATATATACATATATATATATATGTATATATATAATATATCACTCCCCGGACTACAACCTTGACGTGGTGCGAAGGGCTTGTGCGTTCCGATGACCCCTAGAGCTGTGCTGGCTGGGGTAATAATAATTGCTCCTGGTAGGGTCACCCATGCCAGATAGATCGAAGGTTGGGAGCAAGAAGAAAGGTAGTCCACGTAGCGTCTGTTCCTCAGTGAGGCGGCTGCAATGGAGTCTGACCCCAGTGGGGCAGCCAGTAAGTGATGGTGTCACGTTAAAAACACTATTGAGGAAGGCAACGGGAAACCACCTCAATTATCCTTCCCAAGATAAATATGATAGTCACTACAGAGATTATGAGTCCTGGCAACTACGGGGCACGGCCCAATCAGCCGTGTGTCGTGCCCGGCAGCGGGGGAGGCAAGGATTCAACGGTCGTCATCCCACGAAACCCTTGCAAGGGAAAACCAGCAGCAGCAGGAAAGAACACGCAGGAGAAGAGGACCAAATTAGATAGAATAGGATCGTGTTATGTTAGGACAATGATGAGGACAAGGAAATTGGAGACTATTAAGCAAGAGATGGAAAGGGGAAAAATAGAAATTTTAGGTATCTGCGAAGTGAGATGGAAGGATAGCGGGGATTACTGGAGTGATAATTATAGAATAATATACAGCGGTGGGGATGAGAGCCAACTAGGGGTTGCTATAATATTAAATGAAGACGTAGGAAGAAGCGTAATAAACATAGAGCAAGTAACGGATAGATTATTCAGGTATACATGCCACCGAGCAACCATACGGAGGAAGTTTTCGATAGAATACACAATCAATTTGAGGACATAATCGCGTGTGTTCCGGCATGGAAATATTTGATAGTGATGGGGGATTGGAATGCGACGGTAGGCGAAGGAAGAGATGGTAATGAGGTGGGGGACTACGGTTATGCACGAGGAATGACCGCGGGGAGAACGCAGTTGAATTCTGCAGAAGACAGGGGTTAGTAATCGCCAGCACTTGGTTTAGACACCACAAAAGACGCAGGTATACATGGAAAATTCCAGGTGGCTTAGAAAGATATCAGCTACATTGTATTCTGGTCAGACACAGATTTAGGAACAGTGTGATTAATTCGCACAGCTTCCCGGGAGCGGATGTGGACTCTGACCACAATTTAGTTGTTATGAAATGTAGCGTCCGTTTCAAAAAGATAAGGCAGGGGCGGCGGGTTAGACAATGAAATGTAGAAGCATTAAATGGATTGAAAAGAGTACCAAGCGGCTGTAGAGGAAATCATGGAGGATGGTAAAGAGCTAAGTACTATCGAAGAAAAATGGGAAAGTGTCAAGGAAGGGTTGTCTAAAGCCGCAAAAGCCACTATTGGAACCATTAACGCGAATAGGACTAGGAAACAATGGATCACGGATGATATTATAACAAAGATGGATAAGAGGAGAAAATGGAGGAATGCACAGAAAGACATTGGTAAAATGTAGTACAAAGAGTTGTAATAAGACAAGAGAGCAACAAATAAAGCAAGAGAAGCATGGTGGAAGGAGCAGTGTGAGGATATGGAAATTTTGCACACGAAGGGTGAAATTGGTCCGTTGTACAGCAAAGTTAAATCTTTATCGAGAAGTATGAAAGGAAGATCTATGCTATTAGTTAGAGATAGGGCGGGTAAAATAATAGTTGACACAGGAAATATCCAAGAGAGACGGAAGGAATATATAGAAGAACTGTATAATAAAGAACTCAGACCAACAAAGTTAGACATAGAAAAGGAACGTGACGTAGAGGAAGATAGCTTAGGTCAAGGCACACTGGACGATTATATAGAAAGGGCATTAAGGGAGAAGAAACTAAATAAGGCCGTGGGGGTAGATAACATTCCTGCGGAACTATAGAGATGTTTAGGAAAATATGGGAGGAAGAGGCTATATGGGGTGATTCGTAGTATTTATGAGGAGGGAATCTGGCCGGAAGACTTTGGGAGATCAGTTTTAGTTCCTTTTCCGAAAAAGGTAAAGGCTACATTATGTGGGGACTTCAGGACAATAAGTTTGATATCCCGCCCGGTTAAAGTTGTTCTCAGGATAAAAAACAAAAGGATAGAGAGTAGGGCAAATGATAACTTAGGGGATGATCAGTTTGGGTTTAGGAAGGGGAGAGGTACGCGTGATGCCATTGCAGTAATGAGATTATTAATCGAGAGGAATATAGAACACAACCAGGAGGTATTTGCCTGTTTCGTAGATTTCGAAAAAGCGTTTGATAGAGTAAATTGGGAGAAACTAATGAGTATATTGCAGAAAATAGGAATAGATTGGAGGGAAAGGAGGCTAATCCGTAACCTGTACATGTCTCAGACTGCTCAGGTGCGGGTGGGAAACGGGGAGTCCGGATGGGCAGTGTTAGGAAGGGGTGTAAGGCAGGGTTGCCCATTATCACCGTTGCTGTTCAACCTGTATGCAGAGGAAATGATCAAAGAGGCATGGGAAGAACTGGAGGTAGGAATGAAAGTGGGCGGGGAATTCGTAAAATCAGTTAGGTTTGCTGATGACCAAGCTTTAGTTTGTCAGTCAGCCAAGGGGCTGCAAGCATCGTTGAGTGAATTGGAAATTCAGTGCGACAGGTATGGGATGAGAATCAATATTAATAAAACAAAGGTTATGCGATTTTCTAGAAAGAAAAAGGCCAAGCTTAACAATAAAATAGGAGGGCAAAAACTAGAGCAGGTAGAACAGTTTACGTATCTCGGTAGTGTTTTGGACCAACATGGTCAAAGTAGTAGGGACGTAAGGAGAAGAATTGCGCTAGGCAAAGAGGCTTTCACAAGGAGGAGGGAGTTGATGGCAGGGACTTTAAGTAAGGATGTTAAGAAAAGACTCGTAAAAACTTTGATATGGGGCGTAGCTATAAACGGTGCGGAAACGTGGTCATTGAAGCAGGAGGATAGACGTAGATTGGAGGCTTTTGAAATGTGGGTGTGGAGAAGAATGGAGAAGGTGAAATGGACAGAGAAGAAAACAAATGAGGAAGTACTTGGTATGGTGGGCGAAGAGAGGGGTTTGTTGGGAGCAATCCTATGGAGGCAGGAAAAGTGGATGAAGGGGGTGTTGGCCGGCAGTGGGATGTTGAAGACTGTGATAGAGGGTAGAATGTTGGGCAAAAGAGGAAAGGGAAGGAACAGGATAGGGATGTTGGACGGGATGAATGGAGGTAGAAAGTACTCAGAGATGAAGAGGGACCTGATATAGAGTAGGATGATGGATTTTTTGTTTTGTTAGGAGTAATAAAATATTTGTTTGGTACTTGTGTCCATCCAAAAACCTACCTTAACCGGTAGATTACCTTAAAAAAAAAATATATATATATATATATATATATATATATATATATATATATATATATATATATATATATATATATATATATATATATATTTCCTGTTAGGGGAAATCCTGCATCTTGGTACCTTCTTCCGTGCGATTAAATTTGTTCAAGTGCATGATCCGTCTAATATTCGTGTACGCGTTTTATGACTGTAATTGTGGGTCCTTGGCTGGTGACGCCACACCCCCCACTGCATGCCCCCTCGGCGGATTTCAGGGTATCATGTAGATGTAGATGGTGTTATACATTTAGTTTATTTTGAAATGCCTATTGCATTTAATTATTTCAAACATTTTAATGAAACCATCATTTACCTTGATCGATACTTGAAACGGGAGCTTTCGAAACCCGTCAGAAGGAAAACTTCTTTGTGCTCTTACAGACGTTGTTTCTAGCATGGAACACTGAGGCTGAACGACTTCCCTGATAGATAATCTCCTTTCTTGTCTTCTAGATCTCTATCACCTCTCTTAGTATGGTGGAGGCCTATCGTTTAAGCGGTGGTGATTCATGTTATACCCCTCCTATTTATGTACCTAGGTACTTTTACAGTGGGCGAAATTAACAATTGTATGGAACTAAGTTATTTGCCTGCAAATGGACTTTAATGTTTTCTTGTGGTTGTTCATTGAATTGGCTCTTCCCCATTGCTAGCCATTGAAACGATCTCCCTTTCCCCATTCCACTTAGTGTTCTCACTCCGTGTCACATACTTTTTTGTGGTTAGCCGGGAATTTACATAGATATAGAACGCTCAGAACTCTAGTGATGACATTGAACGTACGGTAATTCAGCCACCCTTAATAGCTATTCAAAGCTTATAATTTATCAAAATGAGGAAGAGCAATTTGTCATGCACATTTCCTAATGACTAGCATAACCGTTAGAGCACCATTTCAAACTCCACGGTAGTATCACATGGTATACTACTGTAAAGTGCGAATAAGCACACGGTTTGGTTGAAGCAGGATGCTTAGGATCTGAGGATTTTTAGGACATATACAGGCCCCCACTTACTAAAGCAGATCACATCAAACGTAAAATCAGATAGATTTATTGCAGAAAGGATAGATTTGATGCTGCGTTTTTTCCTCGAACCATTAGAGATCATAATAGACATGACAGCAATCGCGTAGGAGATGATTAAAATTGGTAGTGTATATATTTGTCGATATCTTTCATGTGTCGTCTTGCATATTATTCTTTTTATTTAATAGACCCATATTTTAACAGTTCTGCAGAATGATTTGAATGGGCGTATCTTGTTATTAAATATTGCTGCATGCAAGCACTTTTATCCGCGTTTTAAAGGGTCGTCGAATTCACGAAGAAACAGATATTTGTACAGAGGTCACATGATTTAGTTTTTTCTGTAGTTTTATTCTAGTTTGCGGGTGGTGACCTAACACCCCCCGCCACACGCCCTTGCGACGGCTTGCGGGGCATAGTTTAGATGTAGATGAAGCAGGGAGTGCCCAGAAGTATCGCCCCGATTATGAACCCCGCACATAATGAATATCGTAACTTTATTTCCTAAAGGCAGTCCATTTAAGTATTTACGGACACGAGATATAACCAACCGGGGGCGAAGTCCCAGCAAACCGCCAGCCAGCTCTGTCCGGGAAATGCTTCCAATCCACCGCTTTCTAGGGACAAGGTGATCAGCTCTGAAAGGGCGAATCGCCCTGTAAGTAATTCCTTTTCCTCGGCATACAATCTAAATTGTGTGGTTTGGCAATTAATTTGTTCCGAAACAAATTTTTTCCCTGAATCTCTTCTGTCCGCATTCTTAACGTACCCCACGACTGTTCACCGTTACACTTGATACGAAATAGCGAAATTTCGCGTGTCTCTTCTAGTTAAAAGCATAGGGTCTCTATATCATGAAATACACGTTGATAGGGCATATGATAACATTAGTCTCAACCACGAAAACTCGATTTTGCAATAATCAGATAGATTTAAGGTAATTATAAAAAATTGCCTCTTCATCTATTGACGATGTGTTGTTGAAAGAGAGAGTGATTATCTTCGTTATAACCAAGGCTTCCAAACCATCGCTATATCCAAGGCTAAATGATAGACATTAGTTATAAAGAATTTTAGAGTTAACTTGTGTAAACGAAAATGTTTTCCTTCAATATATTTGTTTGTGCGAGTTTACATTAGCATGTTTTTTGTTTCTTTTTCATACACATAATTGCATTCTATTTTAGGGTAGGTTTCCTGACACCTTCACCACAAACATTACGATGGCTTGTGAGGTGTTGTGTAGATGTAGATATATGTTTACATGCATTAACGAATGTGTTCATTCAAGTAATAATCAAGGCCAATAAAAAATTGTTATGCTACATTCCGTCCAATTTTCTACATTCAATCCATAAATACCTCGCGATCTACCCGGAAGGTAATTAGGAGGGGGTTCAAGTGCCAGGTGGGGTGGGTACGGGATAAGTAGGAGTAAGGGTGTTCAACGGGTTAGAAAAGTGAAAAAAAACATGTAATAAAAATCCCATAAATACGTGCATGGTGGTGCAAGCTCATATTTGTACTTTCTAGTGGCAAACACAGTTCAAAACACGTGTTGATTTCACCCAGTATAGAAGTTCTCGGACATACTGAAAAGAAGGGAATTAAAATGGACCATAACCCATAAGCCATAAGCCATAATTCCATCATACCAAGACGTGTAATGAAGAACTGCAATACAAGAAAGGGTAAATTTTATTAATCTATGGCCATGCAATTTATGGTCCCCGCGCCTGACGTCGCATGTAGATATTGCGGTACTATGCAGTTAGCATCGGACCGCGTGAGGTATCACCCCGTCGGAGAGAGACAAAGGGTGGAAAGGGGAGTTTGAAAATACCGAGTTGAGATGCCCATTCAATACTGGCAGAATTTTTGGCTGTACAAAACGGACGAGATAACTAATGTTTCTCATTAACCATTGTGCTCTATTTCACTTTCTACTCCTTCCTCCTGGATTGTCTTCCCTTCTAGCTCATATCCGTGATAATGATTACGTTAACAAGGTGAAATTAGAGGCCCTTGTATATTTAAAGGAAAACCGAAAGTCCATTATTGGGGTCATAACCTCCCATGAATCCTTACAGGCGACTATGACGGGTGGAATGCGTTGGCCTTATTAAATCCTCATGCTGCCTCACCAAGTTAAAAACAATAAAAAAGAATGAATAATTTTTGTCACTGAGTCAGGACTTCGGGTTTTCCAATGCGAAAAGGCCTATATCTCAGTATGCCAACCATGGACATGCATTTACGGGACACGGATTGGGGGTTGGAGGTGCGAAAATTGAAGACCGTGCAAGAGTAGCCAGCCCAGCCCCACACTCGCGGTGGATGCCTTAACCGCCACGCCCGGTTGACCTCCACCGATACGCCTTCCTGTCCGCCAAACCCTTTCCCACGGGAATTCCGTGATTTCTCCTGGGATTTTGAGCCATCGAGATCCCCTTCAAAGAGCGGCTCACGATCGAGATGGCGCCCAGTTTCCTCGCCTAACCCGAAGTAAGTTTCGTTGCACAATCTCTCTCTCGTTTCAGCCTTTCAGTCACACGCCTCGCAACGCGCACACAAGTTCCTACCAGCCCTCATCCCTCGCACCGTCCTTCATCTCGGACCCGGTCCACTGTTCTTAGGAAATATCTAGGTTGCGTTGGCGACTGGGAAGGGCAGAAGGCGAACACAGAGGTCATTTTGAGCACTTGGATGGTGTGGACGTTTTGTCCCTGTGAATGGTGATTTCGATCATCGAATTGAGTGCCTTGAGTAAGGGCCCGCTTGATATAATTACCAGCTGTGCCAATTATGCGTTTTTTTTCGGGTACCACGAGTTTCATATACGTGAATTAATAGAAATTCATCTTTCTTCGTTTTTCAGTTCCGCATGACCTGTCTCGCTATGGTAGAGGTAAATCGCATAAATAGTTGTGGTTCAATTTAGCTCCCTCCTTTTTCGTATCAAAAAAGACTTTTTTATTGGGTGAGATTGGAGTATATTTTAAACTACGTTTTTAGCAGCTTGTGTACTAATTTGCATGTTTTGGAGTTATTTTAGTGAATGTTTTTCTCTTTTTCTCTCATAACTTCCTTTATACCTAACTTACTTGGTGTTTGCACCCACTGTCACACACCATTTCGGTGGATTGCAAGGTATTTATGTAGATGCAGATGTTAATATACCGTAGTCTTTTGTGAAACCGCAAGTGGTACGGCAAAGGTATCAACCACCCCCGTGCTAAATTTAGTGTTTTCCATACAATATGACATGGCAGAAAAAGCAGGTTTGTGAAAAGTTGTCATGAATGACAAAGAAATATCGCGGTACTGTTGGAAGTATTTGAATGGAAGCCTTCAGTTGTTCATAGGTTGAGATACGGGTTAAACTGAACCGTGTAAATTTGAGGCAGGTCACTTATCCGCAGATGCTGACATATTACAGACTCCGACGTACTATGGTAGGTAAGGTCGGGTACGTAAAATCAGAGTGGATAGACTTTTAATGTGTTTTCCTTTTACTATTAAAGATCAAATTATGTAAGATTTCAGGCATGAAATAGTTAAATTAGTACTGGCCGCGTTACTATTTTGTCGATATTCTGGATGCATTTTGAATAGTCATTTTATAACATCGATCCCACATGATTTGAATATATTCTCTTATTTTATAATACCGTTGTTGAATATTCTTGCGCAAGAAGCATTTTTGTGAATAACTTTGCTCGACAGTTTGATCGAACTGATAGCTGTGTGGAGGTGTAATGATTGTGATTGCGCATCCATGGCTGATAACATAACACCCCCCGCCGAACGCCCTTGCGGTGCATTATGTGCATTTAGGTACACGTGACCTCTAACATCTTTCGTCAAACCATCTCCACTTATGCGAATGTTGAATCTATCATGGATAAGGTGGTTTTTCGCGAGAGAGGTTCATGCTCTCTCTAAAGAGCCATTGTCCTGTTTGCTGAACATAAAAATTCGGAAATCTGCAGTGAACACACATGTTTATTTAGAGCTAGCCAGTGCTCCTTGAGAGGAATAACATTCATCTCATCGCATTTACCCATGAAATATAACGCATCAATGAAGCATGTTTTCTTTCAGCCTGATTGATATCCTTTGACTTAGACATTAGAACAGATTATTTGTGTGATTTTACAGCTCAAGAAAAAATATAGCTTTTCAACAAATACTATTTTTTTTTAATAAAAATGCTTTCTAAATCACTTAAAGCAAAATTCAGCTGTAATCGAGTAGTATAAGAAACCGAAATACGTTTAATGATATATATTTAATGCTAATAAACTTAATCGAAAGTGAAATGTTTAATTTAAGCAATTGATGAACATTAATTATATAATTGCGAGTTTTTTTTAATTGTCGTCTTTCCAATTAATTCACGAGTCTCTTTTTACACCTAACCCTTTTGAAAAATTATTATAGTGCGTATGATGATTCAGCAAAATTATATCATCAATTGTCTAGATAATTTTTTTATGAAAGAATATATCACACATTCCTCTCGGCTCACAGAGCTTTCATATTATTGATCCGTTTTATTTGTTTAATATGGAATTCTCTTCCTCGTAGACGATGAAGTTTTTAGGAAAAACCTACATTCCTCACCGAAGCAATCAGTTCAGTAACACTCCAACTAGGTCCAGATTAATATACTGGTATGTGGTAACCATAGTTGATTTCATGTTTCGATTCCCCAACGATATAACCTAAATGGAACCTAAACTGGATATGCGTGGCAGAACAGCATATGTGATATGAGAAACTTACCGTATTGTTTTTTTATTCATTAAATACCCATTTTATCAGTTATTCAGGAACCCCTTTATGTTTGATGGTCGTTGAGTTTTGAGAATAGAGTTTCTGGCGGCCACCAGTCATCGTGTTCCCGATAATAGAGCGATAAAAATCAATGCAATAAGTGCTGGCATTTCTCCGAGGTTAGACCTCATGGTCCTTCATTGGTGTTCCAGTGGGTATAGACTTTCAGATTTTCCGCGATTCCTGCTCCTCACATCTCTTGTGTGATTATTTCTTCCTATTTCCTCCGCGTTTTTCTCAATCTTAGTTAATAGTACAAGCTAATGAATCATTTTCCACTCCTTCCATAGAAATTCACCGAGGAAATTTTAATATAAAACTGTACAATTATAGCCCCAAAGAATTCTTCTTAATATTCTCTCAGGTGGAAGACAGGCGTTGAGATAAGCCCTTGGTATGAGGTCACCTTACCTCCCCTCCTTACAGCTACGCCGCATGATTTATCACGCCGAGTTGGTAGACCACGTGGTTTGAAAGATGTCAGTCTGACTCGAATGAAAAGGCCTCCGCTCTGGCAGGGCCAGTCGGGGTGCGGAAAGCAGTCATCCATCAAGGGCTCCGAGGATAAACTGCGTCAT
This sequence comes from Hetaerina americana, assembly GCF_022747635.1. Taxonomy (NCBI): domain Eukaryota; kingdom Metazoa; phylum Arthropoda; class Insecta; order Odonata; family Calopterygidae; genus Hetaerina; species Hetaerina americana. Next base: position 2,054,032 of record NW_027286886.1, read on the forward strand.
TAGGACTGAGGAAACTCATTTCCCTAATTATTTCCTCACATCTTTTCACCGCACCCCCTCCCAACTGCACCCTAGTTTGTCCATCTCTACTTCTTGGCTCATAACTCGCTCGGGCAGTCTCAGAATAGCTGCGTGAATTTATCAGTTTCACCTTTCATTTAAACTGGTGAAATTATTATTTGGTGAGGGAAAAGAAGGAGAAAATTCCTCGCCTTTGCCCGTCAAGGCCCTATTTTGGATCTGGGAACACGAAGGCGACCCTGAATGCCCCGCGTCTGTCGGCTAGCGTCCATTTGCGCGGTGATTGAATGAAATGGTCGGCACTCCCGCAACCCTCCCTCCTAAGTCCTATTGCATCGGCAGCAACAGAGGGGCCAGAAATATATATGTAAAAGATTACAAATGGTGTAGACTCCCTTATTATGGATTGATTTCACAAATCATAGCCAACCTCTTCCCTAGGGAGTAATTTCGGATAACTATTTATAGTGCGAATAATTTAAAATCATTCACAAATACTACGAAAACCAAATTGGAAAAACGAATTAAAAGTGACATTCATAAGTTAACTTGTAAGGACTGTGGTGCTATATACATAGGTCAAATGGGGAGATCATTAACAACACGAGCGGAGGAACATAAGCTCTGTTTAAGGAATTTGACCTCATGCAATCTCACTTCGCCAAGCATGTGCGAGAAGAAAATCATTAGAGTGATTTTATCCCGGAACTGATACACCAAATTGACAAAGGAAGGAGGATGGGCAAGTGGGAAGAGCTGGTAATCAGGAAGAATTTGACAAAGGATCATTTGGTCAAAGAATTATTGTTTGAATGCCTCTCCACAATCCTGGAAGCATCCCTTACCTTCGCGGAAAGACCTAACTACCCCTCCGCCCCCCCCCCCGATGCGAACCCACCTATACCTTTACACCTTTACTGACGCTTAACACCCCTCCCTCTCCTCCTTCCAGTCAACGCATATCACAACCCCTCCTTTTTCCCCCTCCTCTCCTTCCACCCCCTTTCCCCTCTCTCGCTCACCCCTTCCCCCTTATGAATGGTATATAAATGGACCGCAACTTGACTAATTTTTACCTGATGTCGACGCCTAAGCGTTGAAACTATTATTACCAAAATAAAGAACACTGGACAAATGCATTGTGTTCTCATTTTAATGTGCACACCAACGTTTCTTTGTGTGCACGATCAGTATGGCTATTCAGATGCTTTCCTAATATTAGGTCATTTGATTTAAGCGTAATATTGCGGAAGCAGTGCGCAATTATACTGGTAAGCGAGTAAGCCTCACTTTTAGACCATAGTGGTTAACCCATTGTTTGATGGAGTTTGTTTGTAGTCTCTACGCCCAATAATCTGACAATACGGAATGACGGGAGTCCGCAAATGAGGAATATTTCTTTCCTTGTCTCCAAGGAAAATGTCATGTCGCCACGTAAGACATTCCGCTTTGAAATCGGGAACGTGTGGACAAGCGCTCTCATTATAAATTTCTGTCAAATATATTTCTTTGGGAAAATAAAGCCAATAATTAAATTTATATCCCGGGATTTCTAGATAATCATAGAACATAGTATCACACCTGCTCCTGACAAGCGTCGAAGAATGGAGGAACTCGTGAATAACATGGAGTAGATTTTCGCCTAGACCAGAGACCATACCTCGATATACATTTAACCCACGAAGCTGCCGCAAGAGCGTGTGGCGGGTCACCATCCATACTGAACAATCACAATAATTACCCCTATATGGCGAGTCCGGTAACTCAAGCTGCACCTGAGATTTCGAATCTAGTGCCTAAATGAGTGGGGCTTTGACGAATGTATTGCTTCCATCATGACGGAATTCCATCGGCAGACCCGCGAGACTGGAAGAAGTTTCTCTTGTGGGACCTTTTAGACACTGTTGTAAATGGTGGCAGCCTAGCGATAGTTCGTAGGAGATCATGAAAGCCGATTTGATCCTGGAATTCCCTTAGAGCTGCAAATTCAGTCATTTTTTGCTTGACTGCTGAAGCGAAAGGTTGTGCCTCATCGGCCTCCTGCGGAACCCTTCCTACCAACCTACTATCTACATGCTGTTGACCCACGACCCTGTGGTGTAGCTGCTGTGTCTGCTTGCTGTCTTTAAGCTGAGTTGATAAGTGTTCTATATTTTATTTATATTTTATTCTATTCTAGTATTTAGTGCTCAAGTGTCTACAAAATCTGGTGTATAAAATCCTGACATTTTGAAGGAGCGCTTGGTTTACGTAGTCCGCCATTGCCTAAGTGTATTGGCAGTATAAGTTTCGTTCGCGTTTCTTATACGCTATTTTGTTATACTTTTCTGTTTGCAAAAAATCCCAAAATATTGTTTTAGTCTTCGTCTTTGTTATTACTAAATATTTTGATCTCAACGGTTTACTGGCATGGAAAGTTCACTCTTATCTTCAATTATTCGATAGAGTAAAAGAGTAGCATGTGTATATTACTTTCTATACTTTATTTTAGTCTATAAATTTGGGGTAGCGCTTATGTTTCGGGCGAAAACGTAGTTAGGATGGCTCTGAGTAGGTCTTCTGCTACGGGGCTTGAAAATTCTGGCAAATTCGCGGCTCTAAGGGCTCGTGTTGGAGAGGATAGCGCAAGAGCTCCGATCAAGGGCGTGACGGCATCTCCCAAAGGAAATGGGGCTCGGGATGGGAATTCGAATGCTCACCATGCCAGTAGGGCTGGACGGTTTCATCCGAATGCTACAAGTGGCTGGGCGATCGCAGATCTACCTCCAGTTCAATCCCCCATTGAAGGACTGTCCTTAATCTGTAGATCGGACGACTAGAGTGTCATTTCTCAGGGTAAAGGGAAGTTCACGCTGCGGCGGGGATAGGACCCCACGGAGGCAGTTCCCAACCCCGTCTCCAACAGATGCGGAGAGCACCAAGGCATCTGCAATTCCTACCCCTACTCCGAGGCCACTGCCTAGACAAAGACGTCGGGGCAAGGGAAGGGAGGGAATTATTATGATAGGTAGTTCCATTGTCTGCTTTATGATGTCTTCTTTACGACGTAGGGTCCAACGGAAGGGAGATGTTGGATCGTGGTCCTCGTGATGTACACCAAGGGGCGCGGTTCCCGAGGTGACAGAGGCTATAAAGGCGGATTTACGTTATTAATTTTGTTCTAAGCTGAGAATTTTATCACATGTAGGGAATAATGAAGACACGCACCGCAGATCCAAAAATATTATGTTCTTTCGATAAAATGAATTCGGGGGGATCGGGATTTTTTGGTGGCTAACGTACTTCCTCCCCCCCCCAGAGGGCCCGGGTTCGGATCCCGACAGCGGCAGATGGTGTGTGGCGGGGGGTGCAGCACCAGGAGGAAAGAGTAAGGGATGAGGGGGTTAGGGTTTTTCAAATGGATCTGGAAAGGTAAGGGGAACCTGCAATAAAAAAATATATAAGTATGATCCTATAACCATGCGCAGTCGCTACCTTGTAGGTAATAACCTAATACTTATTATGTCGAGCCGGCTCCTGGGGGATTTCGATTACAAGCATTCTGGTCTCTTATTGTTCTTGGAAAAAATGACCATTTAAACCTATCTGTCTTGCAGTCAATCTCTCTAATCTTATATTCGTGATCCCTCCACCCGTAATACGTTGGAGATCGTATTATGTTCTTGATATCATCGGAAAAGGACCCATCTTTAAATGTTTTTAATAAGTTTAATATATATTGTAAACGCCGCTGTGTAATAGAATCCCAGCCTAAATTTTCTAGCAAAGTAGTTACGCTTCTGCGTTGGCCATAACAATTTTTGACAAATCTAGCCCCCCTCCGCTGAACTCGATCTAATTCCGAAATCAAATTTATCTCTTCTGGATCCCATAAGCTGGCAGCATACTCTAGGTGGGGCCTGACTAGGGCAAGAAAGCATCGTTCCTTCACTTTTTCGTCACATTTACCCAGCACTCTTTTTACAAATCCCAATTATTTATTAGCACTACCGCATATTTCCCGTATGTGCTTTCCCCAGGACAAATCGCCAGTAATTGTTACACCCAAGTATTTGAAGGAATCTACCCTCACGATTTCTGTTTGTTTTACTTCGTAACTAAATGAGGGTGTGTTACTTTTTCCCAAAAATGTATTACTACGCATTTTTTCAAATTTAATTCCAATTGCCATGTATCGCATCAAGTCTGGATTGCATTTAGGTCGTTAGCTAACGTGACTGTCATCGCGACTTCGAATGTCCCCATAAATCACCGCATCGTCAGCAAAAAGACGGAGCCTGCTATTAACCACGGCGCTGAGGTCATTTATGTAAATAATAAACAAGAGGGGGCCTATGACACTTCCCTGTGGTACACCCCCCGACGTGACCTTAACAGCATCGGATGATACACCGTCCAGGACCACGATTTTTTAAAAATTGTTTAATCAAGCATATAAAACTCCTGTGTATTCCATAAGTTTCCAACTCCGCGAGTAACTTGCAATGAGGGACTTTATTAAAAGCTTTTTTTAAATCTAGAAATATCGCATCAACTGGAATATTACTTTCACCGGAATGCAATATATCATGAACAAAGAGTGCGAGTTGAGTTTCGCAGGATCTACCTTTACGGAACCCGTGTTGGTTATTAATCAATAAATCTTGGCTATCGAGGTAGCTCATTATTGAACTAACAATGATGTGCTCAAAAATCTTACAGGAGATGGAGGTGAGCGATATTGGCCCATAATTACTGGGGTCCTCCTGGTCTCCATTTTTAAATATGGGTGTCACAGAAGCTATCTTCCAGCCGCTTGGCACGCTTTCTTCTGCTAATGATTTCTTAAATATTGTATTAAGATAAGGAGCAATTTCAGACGACAGTTCTTTGTACACGCAAGCCGGTATCTCATTAGGTCCCGGAGATTTTTTGGGGTCGATGTTTTTAAGGAGTGACTCTATTCCGCGGGTGGAAAAGTCGACTGCATGCATTGGCTGTAGAAATGTTTTCGGAAGGTTCTCTGGCATATTCTGGGAGCATTTGTTGAAAACACTGTGGAAGAATGAGTTTAATATGTTGACTTTATCTAAACTACTTGTTCCTTTATCCCCTTTTTCGTTGTTCAATGAGTTTACAGTGGACTTTTTTCCCTGCACTTCCCTGACGTAGGACCAAAACATCTTTGGGTTATCGTTTAAATGTTCACCTAATTTTTTCCTTTTGAATTCCGCTAGCATCTTCCGGAAGGCCTTCTTGGCGGTGGACCTAGAGTTGACCTTGAGTTGCGTTGTGGAGGGCAAGTTGAGTGGGGACGCCGTCCGTCGGATGGGGCACTACAAGGCGGACCCCTTGGCTCCTTTCGTTGAGACCAGGCTTATGCCGACGCCGGGTTTCTCTCCACCCTTCATCCCTAATGGTGCAAATGACCTCAGCTGTCTGTCGCCTCCCCTAAATAGTACTGCTAACTGGATTCGGAGCTAAGACTGGTCGGAATTCAGTTTTAAATCTCAACAACTTAAGTATTTGTTTTATTGTCTCAGGACCTGGGGCCGAACAGAGGGATTTCTAAATAATAGTGAGGGTGAAAGAAAGAGAAAAAACAACTTTGCACTTCCACACACTTTTTAATATAACACGACCATGGTTTCGATGCTGCGCATCATCTTCAGGTGATGAAGGTGATGCGCAGAATCGAAACCATGGTCGTGTTATATTAAAAAGTGTGTGGAAGTGCAAAGTTGTTTTTTCTCTTTCTTTCACCCTCACCATGAAAGAATTCCACAATGTTAAGCCTGAAACTGTTAGCTTCTTAATAATAGATTAGAAAATTGTTTCCGGGGCATTGGAGTGGACTGTATTGACTTTCGACCTGTATTTACATTGTGTCGGGAGGCTCTCAATCGATCTGGAGCACATTATACGAAAGAAGCGTAGCAAATGTTTTGCTGACTGGTGCAGCCGCTGCCCTTATGAGCAAAGATCACTGTTTCTAGTTCGTGGGGAGGGTTTTAATGCTGGCTTATACAGTGCTGGAGATTTTAGAATCCACTAATGGGGACTTCAAGAATTTAGGGGAGGTATGAGGGAAAATTATGAGCATGATGAAGAGAAGGGAATCTGATGGAGCTAAATCAGGAAAATTAGGTGTGTTAGGCAACAACCCATATCTTAATTTACGTATTTTCGCCATGGCAACGACACTTGTGTGTGGTCGTGTTTTGCTTTGACGAGTGAAAACTTTCTTCCTTGCAAAACCTGACTTTTTTGTGTTTCTTCTGCTGTAGTTAGTTCAGGAGGTTGGCGTAGTATTTTTCAGTAATTGCTTGACCAAAGGAAAGATAATCTATCGGCAGAATTCTTGAAAACTGAAACCGTCACCTTTCCAGCTGACCATATTGCCTTTGGATTACTTGGTGGTGGTGAGTCAACATGTTTTCACTGCTTCTACTGCTGTTTTGTCTCTTGGGTAAAGTAGTGGACCCAAGTTTCATCGGTGGTCACAAACTGGAGCAGAATATATTGCTCCTAAAATGGTTCAAACTTCGTACGAAAGTTTCCATTCTGATGCGTTTGTGATCCTACTACAAGAGTCGCGCCACCTATCTAGCACATAATTTTCTCATATCCAATTCCACTATTAAATTGTGATATGCCCGCTTAGATGAAATTCTTACACCTTCAGCGATTCTTTGCACTTTCAATCGGCGATAATTCATGATCATATTATGCACCTTTGCAATAATTTCTAGAGTAGTGCCACATTTTGGTTTACCACTACGCGGATCATCATCTAAGCTGTCTCGACCAAACTTAAACTCGTTTGCCTACCTAGCAATAGTTTAACTTGAAGAATCTGAGTCCGCAAGAGTGTTGTGAAAGTCGGTATGTATTTTCATTTGCTTTCATCTCTTTCTTTAGGAAGTATTTAATCACTGCGGCAATCTCAATTTTTTCCATCTTCACAAATCACTTCACGAGAATAACAATAGAGAGACATCCGCGCAACAGATCTCTTCCCAGAGCACTGACGCGGTACGTGTTCACTAATTAAGGATTACCCATCACTACTCGGGATACTCGCTCCACTAGCGCTAAAGCGTGGTGACTCCGAGAACCTTTATAACTACCCTCGTATTCCAAAGAAACTGCGGGAGATGCCGCAACAGTAACTTTTAACGGGGTCATCCGCTAATGTGCATTTCAATGCAACAGTTTCAGAGTGTAAAAATCATTCGTAAAATTTCAGAATATAAGAGGACGCCTCGGTAGCTTAAGTGGCTAAAGCACTCGACCGGATATTGAGGGATCTGGGTTCGAATCCCAGTCAAGGCGAATGATTTTTACACTCTGAAACTGTTGCATTGAAATACCCTCGTATTATTTATTATCTATGAATAGAATGAAATGGTGCATTCGGACGGCATTTACTGCCCCAGTTAGCACGCAGATAAATGGTAGCCCTCCATTCTAAAGTTATTTTTTTTAAATAAGCATGAAATGTGCTTATTGACTGTTTTGAACGCTTTCTCGGAATCCACATATCATGAAATAAGTACACTCTATATATGTTTCTATTAGTGACTTCATTATTGCTATATCACCATACGTACTTAATTCTCCATGGGAACCCAAACCGATCTAAATAATCATTTGTTTTTTTTGTACATATATTTTACCATCCTACTGATTATCCTATCTACTCTATCCTACACGTACTATTCTACGCACGTAATGCTACACACTTTATCCTACACACTATTGATTTTTCTATTTTCGGGAATCGATTCCCTTCTAATAAAATTAACAATCTCGAACAAATTCCTTCCACAACAAATCCAATCAGGAGCCCATAAAAACTCTTTATTTCCTGGCTTCATAGACGTATAAGTTGTTCTACATGGATATTTCGCGTGCCCAAAATCCTCCTTAGAATTCGCTTTCTATAAAACTTTTGGACTCGTAATCAAGAATTTCTGGTTCTAAGCTTTCCGCATCACGTAAATATGAAAGCTTTATATTGAAACCTACAGTCATATTACCTTGTGATCTTTTTCGATTTCCTTGGTGTATGTATTATTTACATCATCTCAGAAACTCATTTTCTTTCATTAAAATGTTGCCTACTGCTTCTCAATCACTGAAAATGGATTTTTTTCTTATATCCCAATATATTATAATTTCCGCATAGCGCACCCGTTTCGAACTCTCTCCGTTAACTCTCCATATTTTAGCACAGCTCTTTTCACCGAGTTTCCTTCACTTCACTTTATTCTCACCTGAGTACATTGTAATAATCTCTCTGTAATACGTTCAACCTGATTCTGGGTTCACGTTCTCTCTTTATATTATCCCCAATTCGCTAATTTTATAGAATATTTGATTCCATGAAAACCAAACCGTTTTTTATTTATTTTACATCTTATTTCATTTACTTATTCAATTACAATTTCAATTACTTATTTCTTGATATACTGTCAACTTTGTCATTTCACATACGTTTCCTTGTCCTCCCGAAGAATTTTATTTTATTATCTGCCTTCTGGTCCATCCTGTTCGTATAGCTTATTGCTTCTATCTATACTTCCTTATATTGCTTTTCTGATTCACTCTTCAAGTTTAACATTACACTTTTTGGGTACTAAATTTTGATCTGAATTCGAATCTTCTTCCAGGACCCAAGAATTGTCACGCCATTATTGCATATACGCCTAAAAATAACATTTGACAAAAAATTGTTGAACTCAACGAAATTTCCCCGGGATACCTATGTCTGCTGTAATTTTTAAGCTTACACATATAGAGTTCCACTAAATTTATCAATTCTGAATTATGTTCAACTATTAATATTCATATACGCATAATTTTACGAGTATTATCCTTCTATTAACTTTAAAATTCATTATTTATTTAACAACTAATCCAGAAAGAGCCAAATTGGCCTTTATAGTGGATTAATACCAAGTTGATCAATAAGTAAGAAATAATAAATAATTACAAAATACAATGGATTAAGTATAATATCTATGGATGTTCTATGTGGATCTTCCTCCAATTTATCTTATGTTACTTTGTAATTATTACTCCAATAACCCTCGTTATCTTCATCTACATGATTTACATATACGTACCCCGTGATCCATCAAAAAGGTATGTGGCATTGGGTGCAAGTACCCCATGGGATGAATAAGGGATAAGAGACGATAAGGGAGAAAAAGGGAAAACCGTTCACAAAAAAATCTTGAAAAAACTTACAAATTTTAAAACTTGCTGGCGGAAAACTTATTTCAAAATAAGTGCTAATATCACTAATAAAAAAGAGCATATCAAACATTATGTCGCAACAAATTAACTCGCACAGATTAAACATGTCTCTATTTCCTCTCTCCCTTTCTCACTTGATATATTCCAAGTCTCGGTATCAGAATCGTTCTAATATTTCAAGGCCCTAATTATCCGTGGCTTTTTATTAAGTCTTACTTTCTGCTACTAAATGCTCCACTCTGAAGGGATTTCCTGGGTCACCTCCACCGTGGTTGGGCTCTGCACAATACCCACTGTGTCGTCGATAAAAAGTGTTGTGAAAAAGAGGTAAAAACGATTTTCATATTGTCATCATTTGTATTTATACTGATACACTGTCGTGTGCGGAATAAATGGCGTTTTACATCTTCCAGTTCCATGCTTGATGTTCATCTAAGTTATTTTTTCAAGATCTTTAATGCTATCGCACATACGATGGGGTTGGGAATACATGTTCATCATAATCGCAAAACTGACTTCATCCCAATTTAAGTAAGAGATATAATCTTTAATTTAACCTTTGTATGGTGGTTCTAAGCTTATTTCCTTGAATATTCTGGATACGATGACGTTATCAACGCTCAACAAATAAGTTCATCACAACTCTTCAATAATCTAGATTTTATTCATTTTGCGAGATCTATTTCAGTAATGAAACCGACTTCGTGAGGATCATCCTATTTATCCTAAACGAGTCCTTACCAGTAAAAAACAACTTGGCTCTTTTACAGTCTGGTCATTTCACCCTGTATTATTGTAATAAATTGATTTTTTATGTTAACTTTTACGCATATTCCTTGTCATTAGTCCGCCAAGAGAGGTCGTATAAAAGGGTAAAATCAATGTATTTTTAGATTTTACTCGTTTTTTCGGCAAATTTGACGCAGTAAAAGGGGAAGAATAGTCTCAATTCCCAAAATTCATCGTCAAATATTATAAGCATAATTTATATAAAAATATGAGTCGCATTATTTGCAATAAATTAAGGCCATGCTAACAGTCCAATCTGTCCTGGGAACTGCCAGCACCTCTATAAAGAACTGTGTCATCAGTAAAAAGCGAAGTATATTAATCATTAATCTCCGTTTTACTATTTTACTGCAAAGAAGAAAACGTTCTGTTGGCACGTAATTTGGCAAGAAGCCTGAAAATGCTTCCTCTTATTTCAATTTCACACTATTTGTGGCTACCCTTTTTATGCAATATTTTCGAAAGTCTTTAATCCATAACACTTATTTTGGGAACTCAGTAACCGTATTGGTGGTGCGTACTGGTTCATTTTCTACTGATAACAATTGCATTTACTTTATTTACTCATTGAATGTTTTCAAATGCACCTAGGGCGTCATACGAGTATTTAATTTAAGCCTTTTGATTTTTTAGCAGGGCCAAGGAAAATATCCTGAAGTGGTGAAGTCACTTTAAGTAACAAACTTAACGAAATGTTCTCAATAGTGTTCATCATGTTAAATACTCAATAAATTTTATGATACCGCCTGCATACAAGCAATAGCTTCTATTCTCGGAAATTTCCTTCATACAGGGTCGTTAAACGATAAAAAAAAGTACCGCTTACTCAAAGTATCAGTCGAAAAAAAATTAAAATGGCAGGTTGATGCAGAAAATATCTTTTCTGACATATTTAGGCGGATTGATGGCATGTAGAAATAAAGCGTCTTAAGTTGCTGGCATTTTCTTCGAGCACTTGAATCTGTCTTTAGTACAATTCTCAGTGAGTGTATAAATATGAAGTACTTCTTAAAACAAGGATTGCTGGCGAGTATTTATCTTGTTTGAAAACCAAAGGGATGCCACAGCATACATACTATATATTGAAACTGTTCCAATAGTTTGTTTGTAACACTATAGAACGGAAACCTGGTTGCAAACTTCAAACAAACCTTAAGGCAGGACTGTAATTAATTATAAATCTCATCTACATCTACTTAATACCCCGCAAGCCGCCGCAAGGGCTAGTGGCGGGGGGTATTAGGGGATTACCCATAATTAAGAAAGAAAAAAAGCAACCGCGTGCAAAAGCCACAAATTTATACTATCCACAAACAAAACATGGAATTCATTCGTGCAAGAACAATTACACCCCACACGCATGCAAACACTCAAACTACGAACTAACATCAGTAACTCCATGAATAAGGTGTTTCTCGGTAAAAGTGGCACCTTATAAATTAAATGTAGACTTTTGCCTCTACGAAGTGGCCACTATGAATACCACCATCTCAACTTCGTTGTGGACAACAGTCGACCCAAATAGGGCGTGCGCCTTTCAGTGCGTTTTGAGAGTCATCCAAAAATATCCTGCTTTTTGAACGCTATCGCCACGTCGCGTTTGTTTTTTTGTCGTATGTCACCCGCGACCGATGATGAATTCCCCCTGAGCACTCTCACCCTTGTGTTTCTAAGGCTTGCTCAACATAAACCCCAATTTGCGTGGAGCCAAAGTCTTCTTCAGGTGCACCTGCTTCCAAACTTACTTTGCGTCATCCCAACTACTCATTCTCAAATTAACTCTCTCTGAGCCTTGCTTTACAGGTTTAAGCACACAATCCGGCAATGGTATCAAAATTATTTGTAACGAAATTCACCATCTATTAATACAAATTGGATATTCCTCTCTTGGCAATGTGACCGATTACCACAACTTGCCTCTTCATTTACAACTCGTATGTGGGGCCTAACTAACGTAGATTAGCAAAGCTCCTGGACCCTTGCATTACAATTCGTAAGTATCATTTTTATAAATCCTAATTTTTCTACTTGCTAATCCGCAAACTTCGCAAATGTGTTCCTTTTACCAGGAGGAAGTCTGCCTTTTCATTGCGTGTCCTTACGGGAGAAGGGATGCAATTTGACTTCTGCCAAAGGTTATGCCACCCTTTTTGAGCTCTCCAACGTTACGGTTCAACTGCGATACGGCTCCATCCGCCGCCGCCACCTAGCGAAGTTTATGTCCACGTCCATTATCGGGGTGGGTCGAAGGAGGAGTCCGTTTCCAAGACTTATGAGTGTGTTGACTTTGCTTGGTACCCACCAAATCTGACCTGGCAAGTTGTAGCAGTGTGCATAAGCTGATAGGAGCCGCCAATATACCTCTCGGGTCTTGAATCTGGAAGGCCGGGATTTCAATGTTTCCTCCTTCCCATTTTCTTTCAAACATTGTCGGTGAGTATGAAAGTCAAGAGCAAAACTACATGCAGACTTAAGTCTTGATCAACGCATCCATATTTCTTCTTATACATCGATATACCTCCTTGTACCTAGGAATGTTTTATATAAATAATATGCAGCTCAAGCTGTAACTTGACTAAATATATAATTTAATAATATTTTTCCCTTTTCCCTTCCTCCATACCATATCCTCGGGCACGGTTAGGGCGAAAATTTCCTCGCAAATATTTGAAAGATGGGCCCGTTTTAGAGAGAATCCGAGTCAACTATATCAATCGAATCCGGGAAATACGCGCGTGGTTTCCTCTCCCATATCCTCCCTTATCACTCCGATATCCCAACTGGTGCTTGCCCCCCCCCTGCCACAAACCTTTTTGATGGATCGAGGGATATATATGTCGATGTCAAACATTCATACTCCATGTATCTGTCTTTATTGTTGACATCGTAGTTCCAGCTTTATATAATTATTATTTATTACATGCATATAAATAATTATTATTAGATATTCTACAGGTTAAGGTAGGTTTTTGGATGGACACAGCTACTAAAAAGAACATTTTGTGAATCCTAACAAAACAAAAAATCCAGCATCCTACTCTATATCAGGTCCCTCTTCATCTCTGAGTACTTTCTTCCTCCCTTCATCCCGTCCAACATCCCTATCTTGTTCCTTCCCTTCCCTCGTTTGCCTAATATTCTCCCCTCAATTACAGTCTTCAATATCCCACAGCCTGCCAATACCCCATTCATCCACTTTTCCTACCTCCATAGGATTTCTGCAAACAAACCCCTCTCTTCGCCCACCATACCAAGTACTTCCTCATTTGTTTTCTTCTCTGTCCATTTCACCTTCTCCATTCTTCTCCACACCCACATTTCAAAAGCCTCCAGTCTACGTCTATCCTCCTGCTTCAATGACAACGTTTCCGCGCCGTACATAGCTACGCTCCATATCAAAGTTTTTACGAGTCTTTTCTTAACATCCTTACTCAACGTCCTTGCCATCGTTACAGATTGAACAGCAACGGTGATAATGGGCAGCCGTGCCTTTCACCTCTTCCTAACACTGCCCATCCGGACTCCCCGTTTCCCAACCGCACCTGAGCAGTCTGAGACATGTACAGGTTGCGGATTAGCCTCCTTTCCCTCCAATCTATTCCTATTTTCTGCAATATACTCATTAGTTTTTCCTATCTTAAGAACTCAATAGTTCGCTCTATCAAAAGCTTTTTCGAAATCTACAAAACAGGCAAATACCTCCTGGTTGTGTTCTATATTCCTCTCGATTAATAATCTCATTACTGCAATGGCATCACGCGTACCTCTCCCCTTCCTAAACCCAAACTGATCATCCCCTAAGTTATCATTTGCCCTACTCTCTATCCTTTTGTTTTTTATCCTGAGAACAACTTTAACCGGGCGGGATATCAAACTTATTGTCCTATAGTCATCACATGATGTAGCCTTTTCCTTTTTCGGAATAGGGACTAAAACTGATCTCACAAAGTCTTCCGGCCAGATTCCTTCCTCATAAATACTACGAATCAGCCCATATAGCCTCTTCCTCCCACATTTTCCTAAATATTTCAATAGTTCCACGGGAATGTTATCCACTCCCACGGCCTTATTTAGTTTCATCTACCTTAATGCCCTTTCTATCTCATCGTCGAGTATGCCTGGATCTAAGCTATCTTCCTTTACGCCATGTTCCTTTTTTATTTCTAACTTTGTTGGTCTAAGTTCTTTAGTATAAAGTTCTTCTATATACTCCTTCCTCTTCTCTTGGATCATTCCTGTGTCAACATTTATCTTACCCGCCTTATCTCTAACTGTTAGCATAGATCTCCCTTTCTTACTTCCCGATAAAGATTTAACTGTGCTGTACAGCGCACCAATTTCAACTTTCCTCTGCAAAATTTCCATATCCTCACACTTCGTCTTCCACCATGCTTCTATTGCTTTATTTGTGGCTCGCCTCAATTTATTGTTTAATTCTTTGTACTTCATTTTGCCTAATTCTGTATTTACATTCTTCCATTTTCTCCGCTCATCCATCTTTGTAATCATCTCATCATTGATCCATGGTTTCCTATTCCTTTTAGCGTTAACGGTTCCAATAGGGTCTTCTGCGGCTTTCGATAACCCTTTCTTGATACTTTCCCTTTTTTCTTCGATACTACTTAGCTCTTTACCATCCTCCATGATTTCCTCTACCGCCTCTTTGTATTCCTTCCTTTTCAAACCAGTTAATGCTTCTACATTCCATTTTCTAACTCGCCACCCCTGCCATATCTTTTTGAAACGGACGCTACATTTCATAACAACTAAATTGTGGTCTGAGTCCGCATCCGCTCCCGGGAAGCTGTGTAAATTTATCACTCTGTTCCTAAACCTGTGTCTAACCAGGATATAATCTAGCTGATACCTTTCTGAGTCACCTGGCATTTTCCATGTATATCTGCGTCTTTTGTGGTGCCTAAACCAAGTGTTGGTGATGACTAACCCCTGTCTCCTGCAGAACTCAATTGCTTTCTACCCGCGGTCATTCCTCGTGCCTAAACCGTAGTCCCTAACCTTTTCACTATCTCTTCCTTCGCCTACCGTCACATTCCAATTCCCCATCACTATCAAATGTTTCCCTGTGGGAACACACGCGATAATGTCCGCTAACTGATCGTATATCCTATCGACCTCTTCTTCCTTATGGTTGCTCGGAGGCATGTATACCTGAATAATAACCAAGTTCGTTGGTTCTTCTTTTATCTCTACTAGTAATAATCTATCCGTTACTTGCTCTTTGTTCACTACGCTTCTTCCTACCTCTTCATTTAATACTATGGCAACCCCTCGTTGCTCTTGTCCCCGCCGCTGTATATTATTCTATACTTATCGCTCCAGTAATCCCAGCTATCTTTCCATCTCACCTTGCATAGACCTAAAATATCTATATTTCCCTTTTCCATCTCTCGCTTATCATTCTCCAATTTCCCTGTCGTCATCATTGTCCTAACATTCCACGTTCTTATTTTGACTAATTTCGTCTTCTTCTCCTGCGTCTTCTGTCCTGCTGCTGCTGGTTTTCCCTTGCAAGGGTTTCGTGGGATGACGCCCGCGGAAGCCTTGCCTCCCCCGCTGCCGGGCACGACACAGGGCCGATTGGGCCGAGCCCCGTAGTTGCAAGGACTCAAAATCCCTGTATTGTCCATCATTTAAATCTTTGGAATGATAATTGAGATGGGTTCCCGTTGCCTTCCTCAATAGTGTTTTTAACGTGACACCATCACTTACTGGCCGCCCCACTGGGGTCAGACGCCATTGCAGCCGCCTCACTGAGGAACAGACGCTGCGTGGACTACCTTTCGTCTGGCTCCTAACCTTCGACCTATCTGGCATGGGTGACCCTACCAGGAGCAATTACTATTACTCCCTCCAGCACAGCTCTAGGGGTAATCGGAACGCACAAGCCCCTCCACCACGTCAAGGTTGTAGTCCGGGGAGGGCATAGAAATAATAGTAAGTGAAATTTATAATCATATCAGTGCAGTTATGCACTAAGATAAAGTACTTAAGTTGGTGTCCGCGCTTTGAGGGAAATGTGACCGCTTCTCAAGACTAAGTGTATTGTGGAGAATGATACCATTTTCTCTAAATTATTATCAATCCATTGAGTGCCCGATAAAAGTTTTTTATCAGACTAAATGAGAAATTACACCATGCCGGAAATAGTACCTCCTACAGTACTTTCCTCGCGCTAATAAAAAGTTAATATATCAATAAATAATCTCCCACTTTAATTCGATAAAAGATAAATGTTGATATTTAACAGAGAAATAATCTTTGATCCTCTTCTCGACTTCGATATGACCTTCAAAACATATGCATATAATCATATATGCATCATATTACGGATGTATAAATTGAACAAATTACAACTCATTTGTACATAATACTTATTATAAACACTGTTCATCTTAAGTGCACACAAATGGACGTATTGCACTATGTTTACAGTTAAAACTGTAATCGTGTTTGGGCAAGGATGTTTAGCGGCGTTTCCGGGTGATGTTTTGGGCAATTATCAGATTGTTATTGCATTATTTCAACATAGTTTATGAAAAATAAATTTCATTGTGCCTAATAGCCAAAGGCGGTTTTATGAAAACTTTAATGTAATATTTAGTCTTCTCAGAAATACCTGAGAATTAATTTTTACACAATTTCTAAATACTTCTTCCCTATTTATATAATTTAATTGTAAACGCTAAAACCAAAATTATTGCCTTTCAAATATTCCGAACCAACTCTTATTCGATTTAATTAGAAATCGCAGCGAAGAAACGCTTCCATCTAGGCGAAAGGCATTTCCTCTCCGTTTTTGGAAATAATGGTATCCGATTGATATTTGTGATAGCGCCGGTTATAACGCATGAGCGAGGATTGTCTAATTTTATTTGAAGGATCGTCAATTGTAGATGGTGGGCACGATTAAAGCGAATATTTCCTTGCAACTATTTGAAAGGTGGGCCCGTTTAAGAGAGAATGCCAATTAACTGTATCAATCGAATCCGGGAAATACGCTCGTGGCTTGGCGGTGTCTGTGTGGTGTTGCTGGCTTCATCATAGCAAGCATTATAAAATTAGAGAAGCTCGTTGATCAGTGGGTAAGGGAGAAAGGAACCTCCAATTTGAGATTTTAGCCGAATTAAATAGGTGAAGCCAAGGTGCCAAAATTTTAACTTAGCCTCCTGGAAAACGCTTTCGCTTTGTTTTGGAATTTCCCGGAGGAAAGTCAAAAATAAAGCGAAGAATCGTAAGAGATATCGCCCTGGCAGCGTTTTAACCTGAGAGAAACGAGTAGGAGGGAAAAGTTCCAATTCTCCCATAAGACTTGTAATCCCATTGAAGGCATCTCAAACATGGCGATGGACCTCGGTGGCTTCGCTTGCCGGACATGCGAGATAAGCAAGCCTTGAGGACGCAATTACCGATGCAAATATGGGTATGGAAGGTATGCATTTCATCGATACCTACATAATACCTTGCTAGCCACCACAAGGGCGTGCGGTGGAGGGTGATAGGTCACCAGCCATGCACGCACAACCACAATAATGACACCTCTACACAAATATCTTTCGTCATGCATTGGAATTAAGTTAACGAAAAGAAAGAAGGTTCGTACTTGAACGCAAGAATATTCAATAACAGGATGCGCATATTCAAATTATACCGGAGGAGTGTAAAACAGATGGGTCCATGTAACATTAATGAAAAATTTCGGCAAAATTTATACACTGCCAATGCTAAGTATTCTCATCGCGCATACGGTCACATCTATTTTTATTTCTATTGGTAAGAGGGAAAAAACGAAATTTCAAATCTAACAGTTTTACTATTGATCTCCGTGAATATACGAATGTAATCCGATCCACAAGAGCAATTCAGTGCCTTTAATACGTGTTTAACTTCCTCAAGTAAGTGGCCTGCCTCAAATTTAGGAAGTAAATTTAACTTTTGTTTCTACCTAACGCCAATTATTTGCTCTCATCATAATTATTTCATTTCGCTTAAGACTAAATCAGAGTAAGCGGTGGCGCCGGTGCCTCACCAAAAGACGGCGAAAATTCGGCTTGCAGTGCCAAGGGAGGGATCGCGAAGACGAAATGGAGATCGAGTAAGACAAAATCCAAGGAAAATGAAAGATGTGCTTTAATTATTGTCGAAACCCGCTTTTTCGGGATGTATCGCCGATGTTATCGAGTTGCGGCGCCGGACAAACGGAGTGCAACACTAAGATGAGGGGTTGCGTTATGGGGAGTCCTCTCCCTCACCCTCGCTCTTTCTCTCCGGAATACTGGCAGAGGCTGACGAGGTAATAATCTCTCTGCTTGTAACGAGGAAGTAACAAAGGGCAACGGCGTTGCGAATATCCCTCCGCTTTTGCATTTCTGGTATGTTGCGGTAGCAACGGAGAGCTTCTGAGTAGGTGCTTCAATGGATTTGGGAGCGATACAGTCCAAATTGATGTCCCTGCAAGAAGTAAACTTGTGCAAGATTCCCACCGTGATATTATTGTGCATCTGCATCTACACAACACCCCGCAAGCCACCGCAAGGGCGTGTGGCGGTGGTTGTTAGGTCAGCCATTCATGCACAATCCCAACCATGTCACCTCTATACTAATATTAATTTGCTAATGGACTCGAAAAATTATAGCAGTAATCATACGTAATAATAATCACACGAAAGAAAGTACTTCCATGCAACAATATTCAGTGGTGGTAGTATTTTGGGGGAGGCGACCGACTGCTGAGTTCATTTACGCCATTTCGAATGGACAGGAAAGGATGAAGGGTGGTGAAAAACACGGTGTCGGCATTAGCCTAGTCTTAACGATAGGCGCCAAGGGGTCCGCGGCTTAACGTCCCATCCGTTGGACGGCGTACTCACTCAAAGTGCCCTCCACAAAGCACCTCAGGTAGGGAGCGGGATACCATTGAAAAATATCTGCCGCCGTCTAGATTTGAACCCGGGCTCCCTGGGTGGGAAGTAAGTACGTTAGCCACCGCACCAGGCCGATCCCCTACATTATTCAGTAACAGGATGTGAATATACAAATAATGCTATAGAGCTATTAAAATGATTATTCTATTAAATAATGGAAATAAAATGCAGCATATGGAAAAAATAAATGCACTGCCAATGCTAATAATACCGCACGCGTTTTCTACCATATTTATTTTGATCTGTAATGGGACTAGGACAAAAGACATTTTAAATCTATTCTTTCTACTATCTAACTCCCTAATTTTATGTTG
Source organism: Hetaerina americana (assembly GCF_022747635.1). Lineage (NCBI taxonomy): Eukaryota > Metazoa > Arthropoda > Insecta > Odonata > Calopterygidae > Hetaerina > Hetaerina americana. The sequence goes on from NW_027286886.1 coordinate 2,073,341, forward strand.
TGATCTCATCTACCAAAATAAGTCTGGGCCTATAATATGTCTTTCACACCCTCAGGTAAGCGGTCTGCCACAAGTTAACGGAGAATTTCTATTCTGTGTTGCAAATCTACATTCCAAGCAAATGTTGGAGCATCTTCCAATGAGGGACTGTGTCGGATGCCCTTTAAAAATCTACGAGAATATAGTATCGCATCTTCTCTGTCGTATTTTTTAAATGTGGGAGTGACGTCGGCTGCTTTCCAGTCTTTGGGTACTGCGCGATCATTTAGGGATTTATTAAACTTTGGTGTCAAAGAGGGAGCTTTTCTGAGGACATCGTTTTGAATACGCGAACAGGGATTTGATCAGGGCCCGTTTAAAAAAGACACGCTTCAGGCATGATATGGTGGAATGTCATCGTTGAATTTTATTTTGTTGAAAACTGCCAATTTTTAATTAATCAGGGCCCGACTATTTGTTTGGGCTGATGTATTTAAGTTGGCTTTCGGTTCCAAGAGAATATATTACAATTTCAGACATGGTCTCATGGGAGTAATTGGGTTGTGACTCGTAATTTTCCTGTGAACGGTTTTAAAAAACGCTATGAAAACAGTGGTTAAATATTTCATGAAGATTTCTCGGGTCTTCCACCGGGTAAGGGGTTCCATATTGACCGACGCTTCGATGCCCGACTCGTGCATCACACTTAGGGATAGGGTATTCATCATCTACCCCGAGGACTATGCACGAGTCGGGCATCAAAACATCGGCCAATATGGAACCCCTGAGCCAATGGAAGATACGAGAAAACTTCATGATGCAAATACGCCGGGAAAGCACCAGATCTTACTTCAGTGGTTTAATGTACTAACTTTTTCTGAACTGTTGGTAAGTTTTTGCCCACTGCATTGTAGGGAAGACATTGCCGACTTGTTTCCCAGAACCTCACGGGTGCAGGGGAGCGAAAGGTTCTTTGATACTGAAAGAGGCCTGAAGCAGCAATGAAATTTCAGGACCTAGCATAGGTAACGGCGAATAAAAGGCCTTTACGGATTCTCGGGTGGAGGAAAGTGGTACTTCGCACCAAAGAGGTAAACTTCTTGCATGAAAAAGCTTGATCATCCACATGTAGCCAAAGGATACCACTTGTGAGGAAATTTACTTCACGAAGATCAGTGTGATATGATTTTGAACCGGAATGGCGTTCACTTCTCAACGGAAAAAATAGTGCTTTATTGTGAGATGAGGATAAGCGTGAATGAATTAGCACTGCTTTTCAAAGCAGCAGTCATTCGTGTACCTTGTCACGAAGTAATGGTGGAGTTTATAATGAGCATGGATGTATGGCAAAAATAAAAATTAGATAACTTAACCAGCCGATTCCTGAAATGTTAAAGTTTTCCGGAGTTTTTGCACACATTTGCCATAATGGTTCCGCGGTGCCTATTCTTCTCCTCAGTTCATTGGAAGGGGCTGTAAATCTTAATAACGACAAAAATGGGCATACCTCTGGATTTGAAACGGATAAAGATGAGATGTTACACTGAAATGCAGTTTTTGTCTTAGAGATCTCTCTCGGGTGCTCTGTATCCACGCCTTTAACTTTGTCGGTGTTGAAAAATACATTGGAAAATGAAGAATTCAAAATTTTGTTCCAAGGATTTTCCGATATACTTTCTTGGGGACCCTATACGACTTTGGACGTGCAATTTTTATAAAACGCCTAATAGATAAAAGGGGCGTGATCCCTATTAGGTAATTTCTTGGGATGTTGCACATGAACTAACGTGCGGATGCGCAAAATAGTTTGGTAGTAGTAAGGTATAGTATAGATGACGCCCCTTCAAGAATGGTGAGGGATGTTTTCATCTATAAATCATCATGTACTTTACTTCATAGTTTACCAATCGTACGTTCGAAGGTTTCCGCGGCGATGAGTAGGTGATTTCCACATTTTTCGGGCTGCGTCCGCGTATGTCGTTTAAAAGTACAACAGTTTCGCCAGCTATCCTGCTGGCGTCCTCAGGTCAAGGATGAAAAGAAGCTTGTTGTCCCGTCTTATATAGAAAAAATCCGGCGCCAATACCGGGAAATTTCTTGGCCAATCAGGGAACGTCCTCATATTTGCGCGGGATTATTCGTTTCCACGCACTGTGGAGTGGATATCCATCCTCTCTGTTAAAATTTTTTGGCCTTTTAACGATTTCAATGGCCTCTCTGATTATTCTCTGGAAGTATTTTCCTTCTTTCGCTATTATTTTAGCGTCGTCGAAGAGAATAGAGTGTCCAGGTTCACTCCAGGCGTGCTCAGCGATGGCCGATGCTCTAAACTGTTTGGCCTTGGTTGCCCTCTGGTGTTCACTCATGCGTGTTTTCAGCGCTCTGCACGTTTCACCGATGTACCATTTGCCACAGGAGCATGGCACTTGGTACACGCCTTCTGATATTAACGGTGAAATTCCATCCTTGGGTCCGGGTAGGGTGTCAGCTATCTTGGTGACGCAGTTGAATCTGGTCACCACATCATGTTTCCTTAAAGCCCTCGCGATTCTTTCCGAAGTCCCTGCGATGAAGGGGATGGTGACGTAAGCCTTCGGACGTGGTCTGGAGTCTTCCTCTCTGTCAGGAACAGCGGTGGTTTGTCTCTTCTTTTCTTCCTTCTCGGCCCTTTTTTGGATCATATGAGCGCTGTATCCATTCCTTTGCAGGGCATTTGTCAAGTGTTTCTTCTCGTTGGCAATAGAATCGGAGTCACATATTTTATATGCTCGGTTGACAAGTGTGTCTACCAGTGAGGTCTTCTGACTGGGATGGTGGTGCGATGCAGCATTAAGGTAGCGGTCGGTGTGAGTAGGCTTCCTGTATACTCTGTGTCCAAGCCTCCCATTCCCTGTATTTCTCTTCACCATGACGTCCAAGAAGGGCAGTTGATGATCCTTTTCCACCTCCATAGTGAAGTGGATGGCTTGATGCTGTGAGTTCAGATGTTTCAGGAACTTTTTTAATTCTTCCTCTCCGTGTGACCAAATGACAAAAGTGTCGTCGACATATCTTAGCCACAGTGAGGGCCGCTTGTCGCAGGATTCCAGTGCTTTCTTTTCGAAGCTCTCCATGTAGAGGTTGGCCACAACCGGGGAGAGGGGTGAGCCCATCGCAGCTCCTTCCATCTGCTCGTAATGGTCACCATTCCATAGGAAGAAGGAATTGCGGAGGCAATGCTCCACCAATCCTGGAAAGTCCTTAGGGATTCCGCGGGAGGTGAGTTCCTTGATGATATTCAGCGATTCCTCAATAGGGACGCTGGTGAAAAGCGATTCAACATCGAAGCTGACCATGAGATCGTTGTCGTGGATGGTGATGTTTCTTATTACGTCAATGAAATGCGTCGAGTTTTTTACGAAGCTGGGTGTCTGTCCGACGTGGTCCTGCAGAGACCGCGCCAAGTACTTGGCGAGTTGGTAAGTCGGAGCGTCAATCTGGCTCACAATCGGTCGGAGAGGTACATCCTTCTTGTGAATTTTGGGCAGGCCGTACAGTCTCGGTGGTTTCGGTGCAGTCGGAAGCAGGCGTCGTTGCTCTTCTTTTGGAATAAGCGATCGTTTAATGATAGCCCTTGTGCTTCTCTCCGTCTTGGCAGTCGGATCGCTTTTCAATTTCCTATAAGTCGGACTGCTGAGGATGAGCGATATTTTCCCTTCGTAATCCTCTCTATTTATCAGGACTGTTGCGTTGCCTTTGTCAGCTGGTAAAATGATTATACTCTCGTTGTCCCTTAGCTCCTTCAGTGCTCTCCTTTCTTTGCCGATGGTGTTTGATCTTGGTGGTTTTGCGCCATGGAGGATACGTGCGACATCTTCTCGGATTTCGTCGGCGGCCGCCTTCGGAAGTCTCCGGATCGATGACTCTACCTCCGCGATGATCTTCTCAAGTGGTATCGTCCTTGGGGTCAAAGCGAAGTTCAGACCCTTAGATAAGACTGCGAGGGTGGCTTCATCTAAATGAAGGTCCGTCAAGTTCACAACCGATTGGCCATTGTCAGCCCCATTAATCGAGGTCAGTGGATGCTGCTTACAATGAAGTTTGTTGAATTTGTTGACTTGCTTTTCCCGCGTCGCCATTAGACTGGCTCGGGAAGAGTCGTACGTAATCCGCTCGGTTGTGTCCCAATCGTCAGCTTGTAGGGTGGCAGCCAGCTCCAAATGAATATAGTACAATTCTTCGGAGAGGCGGTCGAGGTTCCAACGTTTATCGTGAATTCTCTCTCTCAGAAGGTCTTCGCTGCAGCGGCGGAGGATCTTCTTAGCCTTGGGTGTGTTCAGGTGGTGTTTGACTTCTACGCAGGTAGGAATCGTCTCCGTGTCTCTGCATCGTTGAAGGAACGCTAACGATGTCAAAAGTCTCTCCTTCCTCGTTCTGAGCTTCTCGAATCTCCTTATCTTCCTGTGAATCTCCTCCCCGTAGAGGTGAGTAATGTTCGTTCGAAGGTTTCCGCGGCGATGAGTAGGTGATTTCCACATTTTTCGGGCTGCGTCCGCGTATGTCGTTTAAAAGTACAACAGTTTCGCCAGCTATCCTGCTGGCGTCCTCAGGTCAAGGATGAAAAGAAGCTTGTTGTCCCGTCTTATATAGAAAAAATCCGGCGCCAATACCGGGAAATTTCTTGGCCAATCAGGGAACGTCCTCATATTTGCGCGGGATTATTCGTTTCCACGCACTGTGGAGTGGATATCCATCCTCTCTGTTAAAATTTTTTGGCCTTTTAACGATTTCAATGGCCTCTCTGTTTATTCTCTGGAAGTATTTTCCTTCTTTCGCTATTATTTTAGCGTCGTCGAAGAGAATAGAGTGTCCAGGTTCACTCCAGGCGTGCTCAGCGATGGCCGATGCTCTAAACTGTTTGGCCTTGGTTGCCCTCTGGTGTTCACTCATGCGTGTTTTCAGCGCTCTGCACGTTTCACCGATGTACCATTTGCCACAGGAGCATGGCACTTGGTACACGCCTTCTGATATTAACGGTGAAATTCCATCCTTGGGTCCGGGTAGGGTGTCAGCTATCTTGGTGACGCAGTTGAATCTGGTCACCACATCATGTTTCCTTAAAGCCCTCGCGATTCTTTCCGAAGTCCCTGCGATGAAGGGGATGGTGACGTAAGCCTTCGGACGTGGTCTGGAGTCTTCCTCTCTGTCAGGAACAGCGGTGGTTTGTCTCTTCTTTTCTTCCTTCTCGGCCCTTTTTTGGATCATATGAGCGCTGTATCCATTCCTTTGCAGGGCATTTGTCAAGTGTTTCTTCTCGTTGGCAATAGAATCGGAGTCACATATTTTATATGCTCGGTTGACAAGTGTGTCTACCAGTGAGGTCTTCTGACTGGGATGGTGGTGCGATGCAGCATTAAGGTAGCGGTCGGTGTGAGTAGGCTTCCTGTATACTCTGTGTCCAAGCCTCCCATTCCCTGTATTTCTCTTCACCATGACGTCCAAGAAGGGCAGTTGATGATCCTTTTCCACCTCCATAGTGAAGTGGATGGCTTGATGCTGTGAGTTCAGATGTTTCAAAAATTTTAACAGAGAGGATGGATATCCACTCCACAGTGCGTGGAAACGAATAATCCCGCGCAAATATGAGGACGTTCCCTGATTGGCCAAGAAATTTCCCGGTATTGGCGCCGGATTTTTTCTATATAAGACGGGACAACAAGCTTCTTTTCATCCTTGACCTGAGGACGCCAGCAGGATAGCTGGCGAAACTGTTGTACTTTTAAACGACATACGCGGACGCAGCCCGAAAAATGTGGAAATCACCTACTCATCGCCGCGGAAACCTTCGAACGAACATTACTCACCTCTACGGGGAGGAGATTCACAGGAAGATAAGGAGATTCGAGAAGCTCAGAACGAGGAAGGAGAGACTTTTGACATCGTTAGCTTTCCTTCAACGATGCAGAGACACGGAGACGATTCCTACCTGCGTAGAAGTCAAACACCACCTGAACACACCCAAGGCTAAGAAGATCCTCCGCCGCTGCAGCGAAGACCTTCTGAGAGAGAGAATTCACGATAAACGTTGGAACCTCGACCGCCTCTCCGAAGAATTGTACTATATTCATTTGGAGCTGGCTGCCACCCTACAAGCTGACGATTGGGACACAACCGAGCGGATTACGTACGACTCTTCCCGAGCCAGTCTAATGGCGACGCGGGAAAAGCAAGTCAACAAATTCAACAAACTTCATTGTAAGCAGCATCCACTGACCTCGATTAATGGGGCTGACAATGGCCAATCGGTTGTGAACTTGACGGACCTTCATTTAGATGAAGCCACCCTCGCAGTCTTATCTAAGAGTCTGAACTTCGCTTTGACCCCAAGGACGATACCACTTGAGAAGATCATCGCGGAGGTAGAGTCATCGATCCGGAGACTTCCGAAGGCGGCCGCCGACGAAATCCGAGAAGATGTCGCACGTATCCTCCATGGCGCAAAACCACCAAGATCAAACACCATCGGCAAAGAAAGGAGAGCACTGAAGGAGCTAAGGGACAACGAGAGTATAATCATTTTACCAGCTGACAAAGGCAACGCAACAGTCCTGATAAATAGAGAGGATTACGAAGGGAAAATATCGCTCATCCTCAGCAGTCCGACTTATAGGAAATTGAAAAGCGATCCGACTGCCAAGACGGAGAGAAGCACAAGGGCTATCATTAAACGATCGCTTATTCCAAAAGAAGAGCAACGACGCCTGCTTCCGACTGCACCGAAACCACCGAGACTGTACGGCCTGCCCAAAATTCACAAGAAGGATGTACCTCTCCGACCGATTGTGAGCCAGATTGACGCTCCGACTTACCAACTCGCCAAGTACTTGGCGCGGTCTCTGCAGGACCACGTCGGACAGACACCCAGCTTCGTAAAAAACTCGACGCATTTCATTGACGTAATAAGAAACATCACCATCCACGACAACGATCTCATGGTCAGCTTCGATGTTGAATCGCTTTTCACCAGCGTCCCTATTGAGGAATCGCTGAATATCATCAAGGAACTCACCTCCCGCGGAATCCCTAAGGACTTTCCAGGATTGGTGGAGCATTGCCTCCGCAATTCCTTCTTCCTATGGAATGGTGACCATTACGAGCAGATGGAAGGAGCTGCGATGGGCTCACCCCTCTCCCCGGTTGTGGCCAACCTCTACATGGAGAGCTTCGAAAAGAAAGCACTGGAATCCTGCGACAAGCGGCCCTCACTGTGGCTAAGATATGTCGACGACACTTTTGTCATTTGGTCACACGGAGAGGAAGAATTAAAAAAGTTCCTGAAACATCTGAACTCACAGCATCAAGCCATCCACTTCACTATGGAGGTGGAAAAGGATCATCAACTGCCCTTCTTGGACGTCATGGTGAAGAGAAATACAGGGAATGGGAGGCTTGGACACAGAGTATACAGGAAGCCTACTCACACCGACCGCTACCTTAATGCTGCATCGCACCACCATCCCAGTCAGAAGACCTCACTGGTAGACACACTTGTCAACCGAGCATATAAAATATGTGACTCCGATTCTATTGCCAACGAGAAGAAACACTTGACAAATGCCCTGCAAAGGAATGGATACAGCGCTCATATGATCCAAAAAAGGGCCGAGAAGGAAGAAAAGAAGAGACAAACCACCGCTGTTCCTGACAGAGAGGAAGACTCCAGACCACGTCCGAAGGCTTACGTCACCATCCCCTTCATCGCAGGGACTTCGGAAAGAATCGCGAGGGCTTTAAGGAAACATGATGTGGTGACCAGATTCAACTGCGTCACCAAGATAGCTGACACCCTACCCGGACCCAAGGATGGAATTTCACCGTTAATATCAGAAGGCGTGTACCAAGTGCCATGCTCCTGTGGCAAATGGTACATCGGTGAAACGTGCAGAGCGCTGAAAACACGCATGAGTGAACACCAGAGGGCAACCAAGGCCAAACAGTTTAGAGCATCGGCCATCGCTGAGCACGCCTGGAGTGAACCTGGACACTCTATTCTCTTCGACGACGCTAAAATAATAGCGAAAGAAGGAAAATACTTCCAGAGAATAATCAGAGAGGCCATTGAAATCGTTAAAAGGCCAAAAAATTTTAACAGAGAGGATGGATATCCACTCCACAGTGCGTGGAAACGAATAATCCCGCGCAAATATGAGGACGTTCCCTGATTGGCCAAGAAATTTCCCGGTATTGGCGCCGGATTTTTTCTATATAAGACGGGACAACAAGCTTCTTTTCATCCTTGACCTGAGGACGCCAGCAGGATAGCTGGCGAAACTGTTGTACTTTTAAACGACATACGTGGACGCAGCCCGAAAAATGTGGAAATTTACCAATCGTATTTGCAAAAGAAATGAGACGGATAGACGGCTTCTTAGAAAGATTAGAGGCGCCTTAATTCCGCAGCTACTACAGACGCTTAATCCGTCGATCGCATAGAAGATATTCTCGATTGACTATCTTTCTGCACGATAGATATGGCGTTCGGATAATGAGTGCAAAGTCGAGAAAAGGGATCGGGTCAAGACAGACAGCCTTTTTGGGCACGACCGATTTATTGTGCTGCTTTTTGGAGTATGCCAGTGATTTATAGAAATGATTGCACCTATTGGTTACTTGTGCTCAATTTTAGTGCTCTTTGGTGTACTTATGTGACACAATTATTGTCAGAAGGTAGTTTAAATGTAGAGTCACGTAAGCACAGAGATGGATGATCACATCTGTGAAACCACAATAACAACTAACAGATTAGTCTGAGGCTTGCCAAACTATATAGCCTAATAAAAAGAGACATTTCAGGCGTGATATGGTGGAATATCATTATTAATTGAAAATTGGTAATTTTCAATTAATATATAGTCTAATGTCAATTTTAATACCATGTAGAGTCCAATACGATTGTCCCGATGGACCCAGAACAAATTGCCACGACAACCCGTTGGCGGCCCCCAGAATCTCTTGAGGAGTTTTGTTTCTCCCTTGGAATTGTGTCATATTAAGGGTGTATCCAATGGAAATTTAAGCAGACTACCTGCCCTTAATACAGGGCCAGTTGACCAAGAGGCGTGATCTCTACAAATGAAGTATCGAATATGGACGCGTCTGTAGGACGTTTCAATGTAAGTTTATGCGTGAGCCTATTTTGACCTTCCCGCGAATGGACTGCGAAATCGAGCTCTACGGTGACGCCAGAATAATCGGTAATGGGGCCGTAATTTGTCAGAAGCCGGAAGACAAGTCAAGAATCATTGCACTTTACATTTACGACAATATTTAATGGAAAAATATATTACATTGCGCAGCGGATATAACTCCTTCTAATGCCTAAGATCATTTCACGAGCCAGAAGCATCAGTTGCTCGCGCGTGGTTTTCGGCCCATGAAATTTCGGTGGTGCATCGGCCGGAAACCAAACACGGGAGTGTCAATGATTTATCCACGTATGTTTTTAAACCTTGTGAATTTTGGGGAGGATGAACTGAATTAGGCGGAAAATGACGCGGTTGTTTAGGCTCCCAATCAGAACATAAGTGCTTAGGTAAAATTTCCGTCTATAAAAGGGTTTGGATCCAATTAATGCCAGAAATCGACCATTCGAGGGGTACAAAATGGGTGACTTCCTTAGGGCAAAGCTCTTATGGACACAATGGGAACCGTGGGAGCATGCCATACCATAAGCATGGGATTCTCTTTCGCAGGTTGGAAGGATAAGAAAAAGACATACAGCTATTTTTTCGGTAGAGGAGAAAGAAAAAATCCTCTGGTATTTGCGCGAATCTACTTAGGACATGAAAATCCACTACATAAGAGTATTAGAGAGCATTACTATTTTCTGGATTCGCCGATGACGTGAAAGTTTGGTGCCTCGCGTGCGACAGCTGCTTGCGTCGAAAATACTCGCTTCATCACCTGAGAACACCCTTGGGTCATGTCCCAACCGGCGACCCGATGGAAAGATGGATGGATGTATTTTTCCAGGAGATGCGCAAATTGCTTAATGCAATAAAAACAAAGATATCACAATACCACTTTCAATACGATAGTCATGTTAAGCATTGATGGTATAATTAATTTAAATTTAAATTAATATTAAAAACACTGAATTTATAACTCGGAACAAAATTAAACATTGCAAAAATATTAGGTATATTTATAGGTGCAAGTGTATGTTAGTTGTTACTTTGAGTGTTTGTATGTGTGTGTGGGGTCTAGGTATTCTTGCATGAATGTAGACCATGTTTTGTTTGTGGATAGCATAAATTTGTGGTTTTTGCATGCGGTTTTTTTCTTTCTTAATTACGGGTGGTGTCCTAACAACCCCCGCCACACGCCCTTGCGGCGGCTTGTGGAGTATTGAGTGGATGTAGATGCATTGTTTTATTAGAAAATTTGCGGTGCAATGGCACCCACTTTGGGGAAGGGGTGAGGGCCTGGCTCCGCGTGCGAGCTACAAATAGGGGTATACTCCTGAGAAAAAATTTCATCGCCCTTGGCTTGACCCCTTCCGGATCGTAGTAAGGCTAACCGACTTTACATAAGAGGTGCGTCCGAAAAGTATCCGACCTGCGTTTTATTTTCAAATTATAATTTTATTGTGAGGGTGTTGTGCACTCCGAATTTACTCTCTGAGGTCAGACGATCAACAAAGAATATTACGTTGAAGTTCTAAAAAGATTGCGTAATGCCGTGAGAAGAAAACGACCGCGTATCTGGTCAAGCGGTGACTGACTTCTTCACCACGATAACGCGCCAGCGCACTCATCGAACCTTGTGCAGCGATTTTTGCAAAACACAAGATTGCATGACTTCGCTATCCTCCGTACAATCCCCACATAGCTCCCTGCGACTTTTGGATGAAAATGGCGCTCAAAGGAAAGCGGTTCGGCGACATTGCGACGATTCATAGTATTGCGACGCGCGAGCTGAAGGCCATTCCAAAATTTTCGTTCGAGGACAGCTATAAGATGTGGAAGCAACGCTGAGAGCGAGTGGTTCAATCAAATGGGGACTACATGGAAGTATACCACGGCTCGGATGACGAAGATTAGCACCAACACGGAGATATGAACGTAGGTCGGATAGTTTTCGGACACAACTCGTGTAGAGTGAAAACTGTTGATAATTTTTAACTTTATGTGGTGGAGCATTTTAACCGCCTTAAAATGCGGGAGAGGAGACTAGGATAAGCTGAAGATAGGGAAGGATTGACAGCGGAAGGTGACAACGGAACAATACCTGGGTCGGGAGATACCCAAGCTGAGGAGGGAAGAACGGAGGCCACCAGCGGGGGTGGCTGGCATATAATCCTACGCCCCAGGAGTCCCAGCGTCCATCGGCGGAAGGCTAGAATTGTAGAAGCGACCCATTGCATGGCGTGGTATCCCAGATGAATGATGAGGGAGTCAGACACAATCCAAAATGGTCACCCAAGATGATTTTTTCTTTTTTTTCTACTTTTTTTCAATTTTAAATATTGGGAAGGAAGGTAAACATCAGGAAACTGATGACACTGCCGTGACTTCCCCATCGAAAGCCCCTCGAATCTTACTGGTTTGAAAATGTAATTTTTTTGTGTGAGGGCGTCTGACCACATTTTTTCCAAACCGAATATTCCTTTCCAAACCTAAGTTTCTAACTCTAACCTAGTTCTTTCAAACTACTGGATCATTTCCCGCCACACCTTTCATAGATTTTGATGCCTCTTATCGAAAAATAGCCCATTCATTTATGCAAAACTATAATATGATTGGTAGCTGAAGTGAAGCTGAAGCTGAGCTGCTGCTTTGGATTCAAATTTCTTCAACTATTATAGATTTTAACGAGAGCGTTTATTTCTTTGCTCTATCATTGATGAGGTGACATAGGTAACGTGATTTTCTAATTTCCCTATTATGTGGCTCACGTTGGGCAGTATCCTCGTCACTTACCATGAAAAATGTGATGACTTCTGAAATTAAATATTGACCTGAGTCTATTAACTATTAGGACAGAAAAAATTGTTTAGAAGTAATGAATATTGAAAATTCTTCCGCTAAATATTTATGCTACGATCAGTTATTCATCAAAGATATCCTACATGCGATTTTGTTATGTTTTTTAAGGGGGAGAAGAAGGATACTGAAATCTTGACCTCCCTACTGCCTACAGCCGAGGGGTCTGAGGCCGGGTTTGCACATCGCCAGTAACACTACTCAATCCTTCTACATCATATTCCTTGAGGATGAAATATCGTATGATCGGATCTATCGGAGTATCACCCTTGTTTCTACCCACCCAACTGATGAGAGCCCTTTCATACCCTTCCCCGGGCGGTGGCTGAAGATGGAACTGCATCGAGGGACCGTTGAATCGTAGTATTCATTAACCGCGGAGCAGCTTTAACTCCCTCTATCCCATACAGTGTCACAAAAATGAACACCACTCTAATGAAAGAAAAAACCGAACAGCCATGGACACAAACGATAATCGAACCCAGGTCCCCGATAAATGGAGTCATCCCTGGGAGGTCTCCGCAAAGACTCGGATCAACCGCAGGCATTGGCGGGACGGCGGTGGCTGCGGCCGTGGGTCCACGCGTCAGGAGGCGGCGGGAGGGGGTGGTTCGAATCCCGGAGAGCGGGAGGAGGAGAGACCGCCGGCGGGGAGGCCTCGCCGCGTAAATGGAAGCTGCCGGCCACCACGAGGCAATGGGCCGAATGGCTCCCCGTTGGCAAGGGGAAAGGGGCCGGCCGCCCTGGCATGTCGCCGGTGTGGGCTGCCCGAGCTGGCAGTAGTGCGGCCGGGGGAGAGGTGGAAAGGCGCGCAGGGTGCCGTGGTAAGCGTAAACACGTTATCTTGAATGAAGTCGGGTGTCCGTGCGGGAGCCGGTTTTGCCGACGCCACCTGTGAATGCCGATACAATGTCCGATATTAAAACGACCGGTTCTCTCCCCACAAGAAGCCCTTCGACCCCAACCCAAAATCCTTTTATTCCTCCTGCACACGCGCAGATCAGAAGAAAAATAAGATAATTGTTTACCATCTCGTTTGTTTCTGCCCATACGGGACGCGGAGGGGGGTGATGGGAGAGCAGGAGATGAGAGAGAGAGGATTGTTGGCGCTGAAGGTGCCCGCTGATTTGGATCTGTTATCAAGGACAGTGCCTTTAGTTTAAAAAATATTACCGTGACACCGAAGCCTAACAGTGGTAGCTATTTTCTTTTTAAGGCCAGCGAGAAGGATTTTCCTTGCGACCAAATATTTCATGCCTGGTGGTGGTCTATTCATTTCAGTCTTCCGTCATATCTTAACTGGGGGATGAGGTAAACCTAGGAGTCTTCACTCTTCTAAACATAATTGAAGTGCCGACATTCGCGTGTGCCTGTCATCTCGAGACGTCTGAGACTAATATTACGAATGCTAAAACTAATTTAATGCTTGCATTTTTGAATGAAATGTATGGATCCTTAGTTGAAGTGTAGTCGCTCAGTGAATTTTATTGTGTTTATTCACTGACCATTAATTACTTGTTAAGCGTAAAAAAACCATAAACACAGTAATCAACCCGAAGGTTGGTTTGGTAGGTTATGGTAGAGTTCACCCAGTACTAAGCCCTATACGGCGTGTGAAATTCACATATCAGGGTACGGGGGCCAGTTCCTTTCCCTGTGCCGGTTATGGTTTCCCAAGAAGATCTGGTACCCGAAAAATCACATAGCTTGGGTGGAGCTGCAGGTGCCCAGAGACTTGCCCGGGAATCGTACCCGAGGCCATCTGATCAGTAGTCCAACACTCTGCCCCATGGACTACCGCGACCTTTGTTTAATATATCGTTTCAAAATGTTTACGAGTTTTTATTTACCTAGTATAGTTTACTCGCTAATTCCGACTTCGGCACGCGTAGTTAACTTGTAGGTCGAGTTTTCATTGAACTCTGATAATTGATCATTGAGCTAAACTGAGATGTAACAAAAAGTCTTATTTCCACCAAATCGTTGAATGCAAAACAAGGTTAGTTTATAGCAAATAAATGTCTGTCATTCCGAGAAATATGTAGTATTAATTTTAATTCTTGATTTTTGCAACAGATGAATACAATTACGATTTTACACTGTATTTACCGTAAGTTAGGGACTCGGGGCGAATTCCTACTGGCACACGAGAAAGTAGCTCAGAGTGACGCTCCTCGGGATAAAATATTCATAACTTTCTGCCGAACGTAGGCTGGCCAAATTGCCTCATTTCTTGCCAGGGGGCAGACTTGAGTCTCGGAGTGGGTAATCGCCGCGGTAAACGTTGCGCTTGGGACAATCGGAACGCATATTTTCTGGACGTCCCGCCATAAGTTCGCAGTGGCGTCCGTTTCAATGACGGCCGATGCGAGAGCAAAGGGAAAGAAAGAGAGAAGAGGGAGAGCGAGAGTAAGCATGGAAGAATGTTCGTCTACGATTTTCAATTTCCGAATAACCCTCCTTTAGGCGCTCTCCATTAATATTCCAGCCGCAAAAAATGATTAACGGTCTATTGCTCGAGAGAATGATTTCCACGCAGCTGATAAATTCACGAAGATGTTCGTTGGGAAAGTTAAAGGTTTTATAGAGCTAAGAGTGTACTGAATCAAAAGGGGGGCTGCTTTGCGATCTGCCGTCACTCTCGATGTGCGAAACCACCAGAAATCCCCTCTCATTGTGCACCCATTTACGAATCCAAAGACGCGATGGGGTAAATCGATGCTTCGCCTTTGAACGCCATGGCTACTCATGGTGAGCAAATGACACTTGAGCAATACTTTTAATAACCTGAGAATTTCCAAGCAAAGTACCTACTTCATCGTGGTTTCTTTATTAAAAATCTTTAGCATTTCGTCATGGCATTAAACTATTATCCCTTGATTAAGCCCCGCCAATAAGAGAAAAATCTGGAAATTTAAACAGGGTGCCATTTGCGTTTCCTATCATTTCCACTATCGCGGATTTCTTCATTGCCATCGGGAACGTTATACGACCTTTGTTAATGTTTGTCATTGCTTGGTTTGTTTTAAATTTCAGATTTTTGAGAAATTTGGGGCGATTTATACGAATATTATTGAAAAGGAACGCTCTTCAGCGACGAAAGAAATGTATGAAAACTTTGATTTAAAACATTTAAACACTGAAAAAAAACATTTATGCACTGAAACACAGAGAAAGACTAAATATAAATGTATGAGTGTCTTTCACTATTCACTATGTTACTGTGAATTAATGTTTCAATCAAAGTTTCATATATTTGCATTACTATATATGTATATATATATATATATATATATATATATATATATATATATATATATATGTATATATATATCTTTATGCATGGATATATATGTGTGTATATATATGAAACCATAAAACCATAAACACAGTAATCAACCCGAAGGTCGGTTTGGTAGGTGATGGTAGAGTTCACCCAGTAAAACCCACCCGACGGCGTGTGAAATTCACACATCAGGGTACGGGGGCCAGTTCCTTTCCCTGTGCCGGTTATGGTTTCCCAGGAAGACCTGGTACCCGAAAAATCACATAGCTTGGTGTGTATTTATATATATATATATATATATATATATATATATATATATATGTAAATGGGAATATTATATTGCTCTCTAGTGAGTGCTTCTAAATCATCGATTTATATATGCATATATGACCATTCAAGGTTAATCAAAGGCATCTAAAACTTGAAAACTCAGAAAAAGAGATTATCGCAAATTTGTTATTTCAATATTTCCGTGCCAAAACCACCGGCAGGAAGAAGACGCAGGATGCAGGTGATGGGCATGAGGGGAGGGCAGTTACAGGAAATTGGGATGGGATAGGGAGGTTTCGGGGGTTGATCGACAGGGTTGAGAACGCTTTTGCATCTCTTACTAATCAAAAATTTCACCCCTCTGCTCACTCACTAATAAACCCACAAGAACTCACCAATAAACAGCAATACCTGCACGACACTAGCTGTTACCCATCGCCCATTAAACACACTCTTCCATACTCACTCTCTACGCGCGGTCACCAAATTAGTAGCAATCCAATCTCTCTTGACATATTGTTCACAAATTTACATAACGTCCTCATACTACATCGCAGTCACCCCAAGTCTGAAAACTGAACCGGTATATCAAGTGCGTTGCCGCTCGAGTTAAACGGCAATGGCGCCGAATTGGCAGTGCATCGAGTTTTCTATATTATACCTTCACACGCAAGTTTATCTCATACATTAAGGCTTGCGTGAGTCTGCGAAGCGGTGAACTTGTTTTTGCGCACTTTGAATAAGCAAATGATAGATGAGGAGACAATTATTTTTTGAGCAAAACATCTATAAAAAGAGGATCACTTCATCTTTCTTAAAGTTAGGTCACGAAACATCTTAGGCTCACATCCACATTCACACAATGCTCTGCAAGCCGCTGCAAGGGCGTGCGGCGGGGGCTGTTGGCTCACCTGCCATTCATGCAAAATCACAATCATACGACCTCTACATAAATATTAGTTTGATCATACACTCGAAAAATATTAATCACACGAAAAAAATATTAACATACAACAATATTCAATAACAGGATACGTATAATCAAATCATCCTGTGGAACTGTTAACAACATGGGCCTATGAAATAAAAAATAAAGTATGTAGGAAGAAGCATGCAGGATATCGACAAATGTACAGGGTTCGTCCGGAAAATAAGTGTACTAACTCCTGGGCTGGGCGCGCCGCTCCAGGCGCGCCCAGCACCGCTCTGACGGGCTGCGATTGGAGGGGGGTATGTTGGCAAGCGACGCTGAAAAAGGCAGTCGGCTCTGAGCTGTGGTGTAGTGAGGAGCTCTGTTAACGCGAACCTCCACGCTCGACTTACGTCACGGAACGCGATGCCGAAGTTTTTGGAGCAGCGTTATTCCATCAAATTTGCGGTAAAGCTTGGGAAATCGTCTACCGAAACTGTCGGTATGATTAACCAGGCTTACGGGGAGTCAGCCATGTCCAGAAACATGATCTTTTGGTGGCACAAGATGTTCGTGGAGGGCAGAGAAGAGGTCGACGACGAGTCTTCGAGAGGTTCCCGATGATGCCTTCGCGGGAGCGTTCCAGGAATGGGAACGCCGCTGGAACAAGTGTATCGACTCACAAGGGTCCTATTTTGAGGAATATTAGCTTAAGATATGTAAAAGTGTAATAAATATTTTTCCTGAGCTCAGTACACTTATTTTCCGGACGAACCCTGTATACGCTACCAGTCCTAATTATCTCCTACGTGATTGCTGTCATTTCTTTTTTGATCTCTAATAGTTCGAAGAAAAAACGAAATTTTAGATCTATTCCTTCTGCTATAAATCTCCCTGATTTTACGTTAGTGGCCTGCTCTACTATAGTAAGTGGGCTTTGTAATTTGTCTCTAATATCCTAAGATATGTAACCTGCGTCCAATTTTCGAAGTGAATTTAATCTATATACGAATTCTGTTCATAAAGCATCGCGACTTTTGTGTTTTTTCAAATATTATTTAATTATTCATGAATATCTATTTTGTCTCCTTCAAAGTAATCCCCATTAGATATTATAGACTTGTGCCAACGTATTTTCCAATCCCCGAAGCGCTTCAAAAAATCGTTTTTTGGGATCTTAATTCGTTGTCTCAGGCGTGACTTCATGGAATCGACTTAACATAATGAAAGGAGAAACTTTGTAATTCCACATAGATTTATTCGACGGACGACCTAGGTTTCGACGTGGCACGTCATCATCAGGTACATTTTGTAAAGAAGACAGAGAATATATAGTCACACAAATTGGGGGGGGGGTTGGGGGGGGGGGGAAGGCGAGAAGAGAGACAACTCCCCGGTCTGAGGTGAGGGTTAGGGGGTGGAAGAGGGGAAAAAAAAAAGGTCGTCCGTCGAATAAATCTATGTGGAATTACAAAGTTTCTCCTTTCATTATATTTTGGGATCTTGTTTAGCTCCTCCTTCGATGCAGTCTTTATCTCGTCAATCGTAGCGTAGCGTCGTCCTTTCAGGGGCCTCTTCAGTTTCGAGAACAACAAAAAGTCATTGGGGGCCAGGTCTGGGGAATGCTGTGGTTGCGGATTATTGGTGTGATGTTTTTGGCCAAAACTTCGCACACAAGCAACGATGTGAGGAGGAGCGTTGCCATGGTGCAAAAGCCAATTTTGTTTCCTCCACAAATCCGGGCGTTAGTGGCGGATTGCTTCACGCAAATTGCGTAGCAACACGCAATTAATATTCATTATTTACCGTTCTACCCTGCGGCAAGAACTCGTGATGCACCACGCACATGCAATCGAAGAAAACTTTAAGCAAAACTTTCACATTCCACCGTACTTCGCGCGCTTTTTTCGGTCTTGGCTCGTGCTGCAGCTTCCATTGGGATGATTGAGCTTTAGTGGCCACGTCATAACCCTAAACCCATGATTTGTCACCAGTTATGACCCTCTGAAGCAAATTTGGGTCGTCGTGAACAGTGCAACACCTCATTAGCAATGTTAATGCGCTGCTGTTTTTGGTCGAAATTGAGTAATTTTGGTACAGATTTCAGGGCGGGCCGAGTCATGCCCAAATCATTGGTAAAAATCGAATGCCCCCAGCCAATCGATATGTTTAGGTCCTCAGTAACTTCTGTAACGGTGATTCGACGATTGGCACGGGCTTGGGCGTCTGGCATGCTCTTCGTCGTTCACATCATCTCGGCCCTCTGAGAACATTTTGTGCCACTGATAAACGTTGCATCCGTCCAAGGTAGTTTCTCCATATGCCACAGTCAACATTGGAATGCGTACGCGCACTTAATTTCGTTTTTCACACAGATTCTTTGATCCATTTTTCGGAACAGGTAAAAATCGAAGACAAGTCAAAACACGTCCAAGCAAAACAGCTGTCAACAATTTACAGAACATTCAAAATGGCCAAATTTTCCGGCATAAGTGAGGCACATAAGTACCAACATAACGCCATAAAAAAATCGAAAATCAAATATACGTAACCCGCGAAAATTCAAAATTCGTTATACCTTTTTAACAGACCTCCTGCATATTTGCCGTCGTTGGCCGTTGCCGTGGTAGGTCAGAACGGGGAAACGTCTTCGAGGACTTTCATGGGAATTCCTGGGAAGTATATGCACAAATGGGGACGGTATGCGTGTTGATGCCTAGGGAATGGTTGGGTTTGTGAAAGTTTCAGAGGATATTCTCATTGCTGTGAACAGGAGTCAAAGTAAAAATCTAAATCAATGAGAACTTTATGCGCTGAACCATCATACCGGACGTATCCAAGCAACAAGTAAACCTGCGTAGTGCAACAGTTGTAATAAATACTCTTCGTTATAAGACGCCTAAATTTCCCTCTTTCACTTTTAAACCACCCACCTGTTCCCTCGCTCAATTTTTATATATTTATTTATTTAAGAATTACGTTGCAATTAGGCAATTGCCCTGTGGCAACGGTCAAGTTTGATCAATGATCACTCTTACAACGGACATACATACATACTATACACGAACTAGCAAAACAGATAGGAGACCAAATACTCTTACATACAATGACACTTCCACATCACATACAAAATGCCGTCCACATCACATACAAACAATATTATAAAAACTAAAATGAAGTTTATCACCTAGTGACTGCTTTGCACTTATTCTTAAAACTCCTAAAATTGGATGAAAAGGGCTCAAACAAACCTCCAAGCAGCTGGTTCCAATCAACAATAGTTCTATTTAAAAAAGAGTATTTGTTTTTTGAACTTTTAAACCAGCCAATTTCTCCAACACGTTGAAATCCACTAGGCTCTTATTGAAATCCGTCATTCGCAAATCCATACAGATGCCTTGTTAACGACCAAAATGTAAAACGTCCCATTTTCACCGCTCCTTACCTCCGCTCTAAAATTACCAATTTTCTCCCATCCCACGGTAATACCTCAAGCACATCGATTTTGCAGTTTGTAAATTATTTTCTCCTTTTCCCACAGTATAATCTACTAACTTAACTGCAAAATTTGTCTCTCCTCCTATTTTGGGTAATGCAATAGACCCCTCAACATCCGCATAAACAATCAATGGGCCTTGTGGAAGTGTTCTCCCGCATTAGTCTCTCCAACAGTTTCCAAAAATGCCTTCCTTCACACTGTTTCCCTTAACGTTTATTTCAATTTGTTAATTATATTCTCCCTTCCGCTCTCAGAAACACCGTCTAACTCAAAACCTTCATGACCGCATGCATTTGGCTCCTGTGAAGCTTTCTCGATCCCTGGTCCGAATCTTGCCCTATAAAGGGGTACACCCTTTTCATCCGCGCCGATCATCCACAGAACCCTCCCCCTCTCCTTCCCTTTCCCCTTCCTCCTGCCCACCACCAGTAATTTCGGGCTCCTCCCTTCAGCTAAATGGTGCCTCTGCCACCGAAATAGTAAAAAAAGAAAAATTGGTTTTCAGTTTTCGTGTTTCAACGTTTTTATGTCATATTCACTCTTGTTTCTGACCTTATATTTAATTTTATGAACATATCGGCAAAGGGGGGAAAACTTTGACAGGGTTTAAAGTTTATTTCGAGAAGAATTTGTGGGTATTCCCAAAGAAAAAATTGAATGCGATGGAGGATTGGAGTATAGCTATAGGTGAAGGAAGAAATGCCAGTTAGTTAAAGGCGTACGACTTAGAAATAACGAATGACTAATGGGGAAAGACATACAGATCTTCAAGAGAAATGGTTCCATCACGACATACCTCGAGTTTAAACTACAAAATAGGCGTAGATGCGTTCCATGTGGAAAATATCCAGGGATTTAGAATGATATCAGAAAGATTTATAATATTTATAGCCAAAATTATAGGAACAGCGTGGTTAATTTGCATAGTTCCCCGCGAATGGATGCGGACTCGCATCATAATTTAGTGCTATAAAAGCGTAACGCCAGAGTCAATAGGATAAAAGAGGGGAAAAGAGTGAGTGATGGAAACATGAATGGGGTGAAATGGGAGGAGTATCATTGGTTTATAGAAATAAATGAGTGAGGAAATTGTTATATTTATGTACAATAGAGTAAAAACGGTAAAACTATGGGTTAGGACTGGGAGCTTGGTACAATGGAAGAAAAATGGGAACATATTAAAAAAGGGCCATCGGATTCCATAAACCGCACTGTAGGATCGTTAAACGAGAAAAGGGAAGAGAAAAGCACGCTATACGGAAGAGATGATTAGAAAAATGAACAATAGAAAGAAATTGAAGAATATAAATACTGAGTTAGGTAAGAGGAACTCGAAATGCCTGCTACGTATACATATGACCCTAGGACTCGCGGTTTCTTCTAAAGGCGGATCTCAGCCATACTTCTTTTCGTCCAATCATATTCCCACCTCAGGTGATTATTCAAATGTTATATGTCCTACTTCATAATTCTCAGTTTGTATTTTTAAATTTCTCCACTCGTGTATTTTTTTAATCTTCTCATCTGCAATCCATCATTTTCTTGTAATTTTCCTGTTTACTTTTCCCATCGTTCTGCTTGCAGGTGTCAATATTCTTTTTATGAGATGTGCTTATCGTTTTCTACTTGACCCATGTCCCTGTTCTCACCCATAAATTTTTTCTATGCCTTCTGTTGCTCCTCCCTTTCGTCCCGGTTAGTGCTTCATTATTTTTCCCTTATCCTTCTTCCCAGTTTTATCTTCTTGAGTCCGGACGACTTCGTTAGTTTTAAATTATGATCTAAATCTGCTTCTACTGCTGAGAAACTGCGAAAAAAATGAGCTATTTATAAATCTATGTCTACCCATAATATCGTTAATCTTGGCCCTCAGAGTTACCGGGAATTTCTTATGTATTACTAAACCTATTGTGCTATTTTAACCAGTTGTTCGTTATAGTTTAATCTTTTCTCCAGCAAAACTGTATTATTTACTCCCGCGGTCATTTCTCCTTCCTAGGTCCTATGGTCCTCGGCTACCCCCCCCCCCCCATGTCTTCCCTATCCCACCACCGCATTCCATTCCTCTATCAAATGTTTCCATCTAGCGACAAAGACAGTTTTTTCCTCCAATGGAACGAGTTTTGACTATGTCCGCTGGGTACATTGATTAAGTCTGCATCTTTATCAAGCCTCCATATTCATTAAGCAACCGAGTACCATTATGCACAACATTATTCCCACCCCTTTCTAACTCTGCCCCCTCAACCTCTGTCTATTGCTCCACCAATCCCTGATATAGTTCCATTTCACCTCGCAGAGCGCTAAAGTATCTTTATATTCTTTCTCAACCGCCCATTTCATGCATTCTAATTTCCATGTCACTAACGCCGTTCAAAATTCCCGGTCCCTGATCTAACTGGTGCAATCCTCTTGCGCCTACTCTGCAGCTACTACGAGTACTAGCTTTCTACTATTTAATATGATGACAACCTGGCAGGTCTTTCCTATTCTGATTTGCGGTTCAACACTTTGCCCCGTGGGACGAATCTAGTAAATCTGACGGCTCATTTTCAAACTTGACTCCATTCTTATTTCTTGGGATAAATATTTGAGGTGGTTCCATTTTGGCTTCCTTGATAGTTCTACTAGCATGTAACCGTCACTCAAATGGCCGTCATATTGGAGCCCAGATATATACGTAGACTATAGTTGACCTATCGTGATTAGTCATTCCAAGGATTACCTTTTTTCTTGTTCCTATCCCTCGACCTATGTTGCACAGGTGACCCAACGAGGAGCATTTATCATCACTCCCTCCAGCACAGCTATAAGAGCAATCAGAGCACACAAGACCTTCCACCACGTCAAGGTGGAAACCATGGCAAGGGTTACATTCATGAGGCCATTTATATGCAGCACCTAAATCAAATCTTCGTGCATTACAAATGGATTTCCACGAAGGATCGACCTCAACTATCTCTCAAGTTTCCTGTCATTAAGAGTATATCTAATTACTGGCACAATTTTATATCGACATATTACCACAGTTAATTTACCCAATGGCTTTTCTTTAATGTTATAAAAGACTAAAAACCTAAATTTGTTTTTTTGTCTACAATCATCCACGTACGCATTTTTAAATCATTAATAAATTAGGAGCCTTTCAAACGATTTCAACAGATTACGAAGAATGCAAGAGAAAAGTAATACTTTCAAAAGTGAATAGATATATTTAGTAATGAAGGCTGAAGGGGGTATTGACCGGCTGCGGGATGTTGAAGACTGTAATTGAGGGGAGAATGTTAGGAAAACGAGGAAAGGGAAGGAACAGGATAGGGATGTTGGACGGGATGAAGGGAGGAAGAAAGTACTCAGAGCTGAAGAGGGACCTGATGTAAAGTAGGATGTTGTGTTTTGCTAGGGGTCACAAATTATTTAATTAGTAATTATGTCCATCCAAAAACCTACCTTAACCGTTAGATTACCTAATAATAATAATATTTAGTAAGGCAAGGCAAGACTTCATTCTTCCCGAGGAGCATCGCATATAATTTATTTCTGATGAATATTAAGAACCTAGTTGTGATTTGAGACGCGATGTGAAGGAAATTGCCGACCAGAAATGTCCTGGACGTCAGTCAACGACAACACTAGTTATGACCTACTATTTTAATGTTTTATCTTTTGAAAACTTAATTTCCTATATTTTATATGCATTTATTTTCACCCGATCACGCTCATTTTCCAATGTGCTCAGCAAAGATTTAAACCATTTGGCAGAGTGGCTAAATAAAGCTTGATCATTTACACAATATACTGATTTTCTAAGCATCCCACCGAATCAGTTTTCCAATGCCACTTCTACCATGTACTCCACTTATACTTTGGAATATTCAGGTAATACTAGATATCGCTGCCATTGTCCTTTTTCTATCAATGCCCATCCCAACTCCATACCTTCCACGCACATCTAAGAAGTGAGAGATATGCACAGGTTACATATTACCATATATCCATCTAATCTACTGCTACCTTCTCTAATATACTCATTAGTTCTATCTAAATACTTTATCAAACACCTGCTGTAGTTCTATGAAAACACAATTACATCCTGGATTTGCCGTATCTTCCCTTCATAAATGCATCTCATTAATTATTTTTTAATTAATCCGCGAGCTGGATGACAAAGATTAATTCCAGCGCGGAGGTATGAACGTAGGATGGATACTTTTGGGACCCACCTCGTATGTATGCATGCATTAATTTATCTTTTCTTCCCTTTTTGTTCCTTCCTTCCTTTCTTTCTTTCCTTGCTCTCTTTCCTTCCTTCCTTCTCTCTTTATTTCCTTTGCGCCTCTTTTTCTCTTTCTCCTCCCTAGAACTACGTCCTTGTCGCGGAAGACGTATTTCGCGCTCCGTCGAATGCTGCAGCTGTACACAGTACTGCTCGCATCATGGTATGTTCCTAGTAGGGCAACCTAAACGTGTCAGTTTTTGGGTCGAGGAGAGAGAAAAACAAAAGTAATCCGCGCAGATTTTTTCTCCTGAGAGGCAGCTGCAAACCCGTCGCATTTTAGTGATGGCGTCAGATTAGAACACTACTGAGGTAATAGTATTTATAACCTCGGTAATTTTTTCCCATGAGCGTAAACAAAGATACCCGAGCGAATACGTTAGCCCGTTGAATAGGCCGAACGTCGGACCTCCCAGGTAGGATACAAGTCCCTGTGAGCAGTCGTCACGCCGAGATCATATGGGGCAGATATTGCATTTTCCGGTTTTTCATTGATTTAGCTACTAGCTTTCATAAAAAGGAGGCTGGAGGTGCAAATAACAATTTTTGAACTGTTAATGGAAGAAAAAAATATTTGGAAGCAACTGCTAATCCATTTTGGTCCTTTCAAATGAATGAGTCTCTGATAATCGCTGCTTCGCAAAAGTTCTTAATTGGTTCTTAATCAGCATTGTCGTTTTCGGGCTAGGGATAATGAGGTGCGAATGCTAAATATTTACATTCAGAAAAAGGATCACGATTAATTGTCATTCTCCCAGCGATCGTGCCATATTTACATATAGCGCTTTGTCTCAGAATACGTCGACACCAACTTTCCTTGAGTACTTTTGTTAATTCACTCCATGGTTCCTAACATTGTTGTTCTCATATTCGGGTGTTCAGTGTTCCCCTTTTAGGTCTTTTCATTTTCGCTCCCTATTCTCTGCATCAATGTAATATTTTTGATTATTGTTTTTCTTTCGTGATATCTCCCTTAATAATGTTTACGTTTGCTTATTGATTCAGTTCAAACTTGTTGAAAGGTAGTCTGGGTTGCGCTCTATTGGAATGGTGGTCCATGCACCAATCCCATTTGCTCGACCCAAAAGGCATCCAATTAGGTTAGTCTCTCGTCTCCCCTCCCTCTGCCCGAAGGACCTTCCCGTTATGTTGCTTATGTGAAACTGATCCACTCCCGTTCCCTTAGCGTGCAATCACCTTCAGAGCCGAGCCCATCCCGACGTCGCGTCAGTGGCCATAGACTACCCAGCATCGGAAGGAAGGTGAGATCCTCTGCGGGGAGAGAATCCATATACTCCGCGAGCGAGCAATAAGCACGAGTTTGCTCCTTGTGTCCCACCCTCGCCTGGCTCGCCCCCCGGACTGATCCCGCCCCTCGCACCCGTCCCATATGCCTCGTTCGTTACTCGCGCCCATTCCTTTTGGAGAACGCAGGGGGAAGGGATGGCCGATCCCGGGCATCGGCAAATATCCCCACCGCCTGCCACCCACTCCCCACGACGACGTCATTCCAATTAGTGGGCCCAAGGAAGGTGGAGGGGGCATATGACCGGAGCGCCATAAATCTCGTCCCCACTCCCTCGCCATAATCTTCTTTCGCAAGCAGCGCTGGGCGGGGATCCATCCCAATCACCACTTCGCCGTCGCCACACGCCATGCGTGTGCTTCCTAGGGAACCGACTCTCGGAAAGAGCGGGGGGAAAGGCCGTGGAGGAAAATGTCTCTACGGGCCCTCAATTTCATTGTTGGTCGACGCAGACACGAATCTTTTAGATGCCCGTTATTGTGATGAAGGCTCGGGAATTGTTTGGGTCGGCCGATGAACGGTCCCTCGCCCCCTCCCCCCTCAACATATTTAAAGGAGTGACCTCGATCTTCGGAGCGTTTTGTCCGGGCGCGCGGAGCGAGCAGAGCGCATGCGTACCAATATGGGATCCAGAGGACATCATCGAACAATTAACTTTCCCGTAAGAAGCGCGATGACGAATTTGAAAGTCGAAAGCTGTGTTGTGCATAATATATTTGACTCGGAAGATTTTAATTGTGAGCCGGGCGTCGAATGGCTGCGGATGGGGTCCACATCAACTTGGAGACTAGACCCTATCTCTCCGAATTCCACACGGGACGGTTGGCTCTTTAAGATAAAATGCACATGGAAAAGCAGAAATTGAAAAACCAATGGTTGTGGCAATTTTTCATTGTGCATAGAAGGCAAAACGAGTTACCGACCACATTGCATTTTATCGCGCAGGGGAAATGAGCTCAATGAATGGGATGTCATGCCAGAGATTGGTGGACCATTATGCTACATTGTCAATTTCTAATAAATTGATAGATAAAATGTCTCTGAACAGTTAAATTTGAATTACATTTGCTGTGGATCAGTTTATCCTCCTCCGAGTCGGCCGGTTTTACCTGGAGCGTCACTCCTCCGTCGGTTTCATCCGAAAATTGCGTTCATTCCAATCAGTTAAGGGTTGCGGTCGGTTAAAATTACCTGGTGATTCTTTAACTACGTTTTCTCTGTCTTCAGAGAATCAGCACATCACCAGCGCATTTACGCGGTAGAACTACCAATTTTGTCACCGTATCACGTTTATCAAGCCTGGATTATTTTTATAATTTTATCATACTCTGTGTTGAAGTTATACCATGCGTGCATACTCTCTGAGCGTTTTTGACGTTTATATTTATCGGCTAACCCGAATCGTTTTAATCATCATCGCATTGAATTCGTTTTCCATTAGTATGATATCCTAGACGTGTCTACAAAAAAATCATATTTTTATTAAAAGCGAATCAGTTGGGATTTACTGCATTTCATAAGTAGTACTTTATGCTATATATCTCACAATTTTTCGCCACTATTGATACACTTTAAACGCGGAACTTAAAGAGTTTTTCCATTCATTCCGGGGAATTTATGCCACTTCCACGAAATTTTTAATTTCGTATTAAACCTTGAATTACAGTAAAGGGCTAGATGTTCGCGGGATGAAAGAAAAAATACAAATTAATAAAATGTGCCTGGCAATTTGAAAATTTAAACTTGCTTCTACCATGTGTTCCGTGCCTTTGACCAAATTTCTATTTTCTGTTGGAAATCATTAGAACTTCATAAATCATTTTGCATATCCTCTTCGTTTTCAAAAACTATTAACTTCGTAATTTCATCGTCACCTTTTCTCCGGCACATTCTTTAAAATGTATATTTTGTTCCTTCCTCATGGAACCTGACATTATTTCCTACACAACTTCCGTTTGAATTCCGCTATCTCTCCGTTAAACCTCCATTCTGTTTTTTCTACCATCCTCAAAGTTCGTGTAACAACTTTCTATCTTCCCCACTATGTACAAAACTTTTTCAATAATCATGCTCCTTATTAATAATATATTAAGAATTAAATTTATCCATTTTTGTCATTACCTATCTAAACATTTGCCGATGTAAGCTCATTGGCCTTCCAGAGACACTATTTTCTAGAACCATTAATCACTATGCTTCTTGAGGGTGTACTAATATTTCGTCAAGCATTTATACAATGTACCTTTCAGTTTTTTTTCCTTTTGGATTTACCTCATTTTCCAGAGCAATTCTTTCCTTAATGTCTCTACGACTATCTTCATTTTCCACTTAACTCCCTCCTGGTTTTAATTGTTGCACTGACTAAAATTTATTTCCTTATATTGTAATTTTTATATTAAAGCTATTTCATCTCGATAATCATAAAAAACGTTTGGAGCTTTATCTTCTGCTAAACTCACGTAATACATTGCATTTTACCGGCATAGAGAGTGAGCATAGGTGAGGCATAATGCGTGCGCACAACAGGGATGTGCAGTAAGGGAGGTGTTGCCACCAGGTATCCTTATTGAAATATTTGTCTTTATAATTAATAACAATCATCAAATTTAAAGTCAATAATGTAACCAAAGTAAACTAGTGCGATGAAAAGGAAACTCAACTAATACGGTAGCTGCGGTAAGCTTTTTTATGTTACTAACGATGAAAAAAAACGAGAATGAATCCTTGCAATGTCGAGACTCGGCCGGATGTCGTGCCATACCGTGGGGAATGGAGGGCTCTCGGTCAGCAGCACTGGTAAACCTTTTTCACCCAAGCTGAATTCAGTGAAAGTGACTGGGAAGGGGACTGTAGTGGTATGATAGGCCAATAGGTTTCTGAGGCAATCATGAGGAGAAGAAAGCTAAAGTAGCATTGCAAAAAATCAATAAAAGAGGTATTTATGTCCGGTTTGTGTGAGGCATAGTAGAGAGAGAAAACGGGGGTTATATATAACGGGGGCTATATATATATATATAGATATACGTGTATGAAATGCAGAATAATTATGGTGAGGGAGGTGATTCAACTTGAAAGGGTCATATTGCAAAACAGAAAACTGAAGAAAAATGACAGCGAATATAGATCTTGTGAATGGTACCGTAGAAATAAAAAGAGACCTGGCCAATCTAGTGGCAATGCAGGTAAACATTCTGGCAATCAGTCTCCAGGAGGAAAATTTGGACAGTTTGCACGATATATTAAAAAAAAACCTCGTGATATGGCAGGAAAGAGTACCTAATAGTATTTGGGAATTTCATCGCAGCGGTTGGGAACGATGGTACTGGAGGGTGGAAGAAGAGTAAGGTTATGGAGTTTTAAAGAGTGGCGAAGAAGAAGCTATTTAGTTTTGCTGATTAATGAGTGCAACTAAGTGACAAGTACGCGGTCATAACTTCATCAGAGGCATAGATTCACCTGCAAAATCATGTGAGATAGAATTAGGTACCTTACGTTATATCATGGTAAGACATAGATTTAGGAACAAAGTCTACAAGTCAGAGGTTCCAGATACATATGCTGATTCCGAGCATGCTTCAGTTTATATGACATGGAACTTTAAAAGCCAATAGTTCTAAAATGATATGAGAGCCCAAGATCAATGTTGAAGGTTAAACGACAGTAGAATGTATGAGTACGGAGAACATTTAAATACATGACTAACCTGTACGTACCCGAGGATATTAGAATGAAATTTTAAGAGGAAGTTTGGTGTATCTTTGGAAGACATTGAAAAACTTTAAAGAAAACCATAGTTATGGTAAAGAGCAGCAAAATGGTGAAGCCTTGAATCGCTGGAGAGATTTTCAAAAGACTTCATTAAAGAAAAATGGAATTATATAAACATGAAAACGCAGTAACAAATCTACAAAAAGCTGAACAATAAGCATATCCGAGAAAAATAATCGGGACTGGATAATGGGGTTTGTTAGATCACCTCGAGGTTATTGAGAAATTACTGCTTCGAGGCTAAGTGGGAGCGCTATTAAAGAAGACAAAAAAATTGAACGTGTGTAGCAAGGAAAATCTATGCAAACACTACAGAAAAGACGGGTAAATTATAAACAGAGCCATAACAGGCCATAAAAAAATGCAGGTAAGAGATTTATGGTCAAGATATTGTACCGTCCAGCGTAGATATAGAAAGGGAATACATGGTAGTTGAAGATACTCTTGATCCAAAGAAACTAGTGTGTGTGATAGAAAACCTTCATTGGCATATTTTCGTTTATTTTGCATGTGGTTGCATTCTATTTTACTTGTGGTATACCAATACCCCCGCCAAACACCCTTGTGACGGGTAGTGTCTATCTGATGTAGATCGCTTAAGAGAGATGGTTAATTCTTGCCCTATATCGCGGGTGCCATTAGACGTATGCATGAGGACATTTCAAGGGATAGCTGGGCCTTGATCCGGGATTGGGTGGCAAAATTATCAACTCGAGTTTCTTAGTAAATGATAATGAATTATTGAGTCAAACAATTGGGTATTTAGATCATTATTACGTTATTTACAAAAACTATGCGTCAGTGATGAGGCAAAGAGGTTGCAAAAGAAAAAGAAAGTAAAAGGAATGAAAGCCAAGCTAAAACTGAAAACAGCCTCCGTATTAAATTAAAAATGGAAGGGCAGCTCATGTATTTGGCCATAATTTGAGAATAAATTGAGCTGTAAATTAGAAATTTTAGTAGAATAATGTTACTTTTATAATAAGTATTAAAAAGAATAAGAGAACTGATAAAATATACGACAAGTAATGTCAAGGAGAAAACTAAGTCCAACTTTATATTTATACGTAGTATCAGATTATCGGTTACCTGATCTTTGAGACCAGAGATGGACCTAAAATTAGAGGCTTCTGTGACATGAGAGTGATTAACCGTCAAAGAAAGTAATTTCAAAAAGAAAAACATAAACGCTTACGTTTCAACTATGGTAGTCACGGGAGAAAATTGCTCGGAAGAATCAGGAAGAGGCAAAAAAACAAGGTTGAGGAAATATTGAGAATCAATGAAATGCTAAAGGCTGTCATAAAATGAAATAATACTGGGTATTATAAAGCTTATACGAGCTCGTAGAAAAGCATTTTAGATCTTTCCGGCCAAGTTTTACACCGTAGCTATTACTCCACCTTATCTAACACAAAGTTAACATAACAGTTTTTCGCCTCTCCATTTCTCTCCATGTACTCGAATTATTTTTTGTACTCTTCGTCGCCCTAGCGGTGCTTTTCCTTGTTCCATCCATAGCGCTCTTCAATTAACTTTTTTTGCTACTAGTTTTGAGTAACTGGTAACACAAAGATTTCGTGTGATGATGACCACGGAGGCCTTTCGTCCGTCGCCGCGAGGCACGAGAGCCGCCACTGCGGAGCGAGCGCCATCGATTCCAAGAATCATTTTCGCTCTTTCAACTTCTTTTCTTCCTTATTATAATGGAAAAGGTAATTGGGGGTAGAGTTATACTTAAGACCATAGATAAGAGGACGGTGAGGAGGGCAAATTATTACTTTTAGGGGGCGATCAATTTTAGTACAAAAGGGGAGAGGCACGCGTGATGATATAGCAGTAAAGAGTTGGCTAATGGAGACAATTACTACACTGAATCTGTATTTATTTATTTACTTGTTTCCTACATTTCAAGAAAGCGTGTTATTTGAGTGACTTAGGTCGATGTAATGAATATATTGTAAAAAATTGGTGTAGATTGGAGAGAATGACGACTTATCTGAAGCCTGCATACTTCTCAGAATGCTCAGTTGGGGGTGCCGAATGGAAATTCGGGATGGGTGGTGTTACGAAAAGGGCTAAGACAGCAATTTACATGACCTTCCTTGCTTTATAGCGTATGCACGTAGAAGAAATGGTAAAATAGGCATGGGAAAAAACGGAAATAGGAATGAAAGACTGTGGAAAAATCATAAAATCAGTTGCTGTGCAGGGAAAAAGTATTGCAGATTGCCTTAGAAATTTAGTCTAATAAACGAGATGAGAATCAATTTAAATAGAATGTTAAAGTTATACGGCTTCGAGAGAGAGAGAATATTTAGAATACGTTTTTAAAAGGGAAGGCATATATTAGAACAGTTGAAGAGCTGACCTGTCTAGAAAATATTTTGTACTAATATAGTTAAAGTAGTACGAGTATAATAATACAGGAATATAAATAAATGTATAATAATAATAAGAATTGCGTTAGGCAAAGATGTTTTCACAAGAGAAAGGGAGTTGAGTTAGTATGTTAGCAGTTGACTCGTTATAACCTTGATGTGGAAATAGATTTTTACGACACGGAAATATGGTCCTTGAATTAAAACGAAAATACTTGATTTGAAGTTTTTGAATTGTGTGTGGATGAGGATTTAAGGTGAAATTCTCTGAAAGGAAAACAAAGCTAGGAGTACTAGACATGGTGAGGGAGAAGAAGGGATTATTTAGAGAAATCCAAAGAAGCCAGGAAAGATAGATATAGAGCATTTTGGTTACGAATGGGTTGTGAAAAATTATGGCAGGGGGAGAACGTTACGCATGCAAATAAAGGGTAGGAGAAGGAGAGGAAGGAGGTTAGTTGGACGGAATGAAGGGAGGAATATGCGGAATTGAAGGGTTTCGATTAGTTTCGCGGATGTG
Organism: Hetaerina americana; assembly: GCF_022747635.1. Lineage (NCBI taxonomy): Eukaryota > Metazoa > Arthropoda > Insecta > Odonata > Calopterygidae > Hetaerina > Hetaerina americana. The sequence continues at coordinate 2,105,559 of NW_027286886.1, forward strand.
CTGTTTCATTAGGAGAGGCAATTAAATGTATCGTTTTACCATAGGTAGGGCTTTCTCCATCCAAACTCGACTTTAAACAATGGAGTACTAATATTAGCAACAATTGGTGGTTTCCCGTTGCTTTCTTTAACAGTGTGTTTAAATTGATATCATTTTAACGGCCGGCCCGCAAAAATGGACGGTTTTCAGGCTTCTGTTTGAGGAAAAGACTCTTCGCTTAATTTCTACACTTCTATGTACCTAGTATAGATAGCCCATCCAGAGCATCTTTTCGGTAACAAGTACATATTTGGGGTTTTCGCAATGCTCATAATCATTCACTACGCCTAAGGATTTTTTTTCAAAAGTGGGAAATAATTGTCATTACGTAATTTTGAATAATTGTGTTTTTAATCAGCACGTACAAAACACTCAACGTGGAATATGAACGAAGTTCCCACTGTGGTTATTAGCAATGCATTTACTCAGATAAAGATGCGAATGGCCCAAAGAATCCCTGGATTATTGCAAGCAGGGGTGTGATCGGTGAATTTTGAACCGCCCAGTGGTGCTACACGATAATGATGTACCTACGTAGGATCGCTTTGTTAAACTTATGCCCGAACTATTTCAAATGGTTGTATATTACGCCCTGATGTCATGATGCTTATTTTGTCAAGGAAGACGGATTGCTGCAACTGAATTGTCCGGAAATCACTTTCCTTTAGCTTCTCTTGGTGGTCTCAGCGATCAAAGGAATGTTTAAGATTTAAATCAATCTGTTTTTGGCAGTATAACATAGTGCAAAAATCTAAAAGTTAAAAAATGTCAACCATTCGTTTGGCCAAGGCATGCGCATATAACTATTTAATCCTTCAGCACTTGACTCTCATTTTATAATCTCTGTTCGTCCGTTGTTCTCTTTTGAACGAAATATGTCGCTCGCTTCTACATACTTACGGATCCATCAATCACTTTTAAGGGAATTTCAAATACCTGACTTGTCATCTCAATGACTTTATGCAAAAGAAATATATGCAAGTACTCACAATTGTAAGACAAATATCTCTAGATGAAACCTATTTAGCGCAGGTCCGCGTGTACTCTCCCATTGTCCCTATGGATGCCGCTGACTAGTAGAACTTCCATGAATTTCACTTGGACTATGTGAATCTCCTGCAAGTGAATTGAGTAAAATAAACTGTCCTTTGCTTATGTTTACCCCTGCGAGCGTATAGATGTGAGCATAAGGAGCATAAGACGATTGTTCCATCAGCTCTGCCATCATTTCCGAACTACCCACTCTTCACGAATTGATGGATAAGGGGGGATGGAGTATACATTTCGCCTATTAATCTCTCCTTCTGCTCCCTTCTCCATGTGTCTAGTGGGCAACACCTGGGGCCTTGTCTTGGACGCTGGTAGCGTACGCGTTGAGGTCGCAGGGTCACGTAAGGTCGAGGGCCCCCCCCACTCTACCGTTTCGTCCTTCAGAAATCCACCATTCGAAATCCCTATACTAATTTCAATTTCCTTCAAGAAGGAAGTCTTGACTGAGATTCCTTTTGTTTTAGTGGCAGATCGAAAACTGCGTACACGTTGGCCCCGAAGCAAAAGAAACCGGCCACCATTATTTTTCGAACACTTTTTTTAATACGTCCGTCTAAAAGCTTGCTCAGCTCTTACTCTGGTGAGTTTTAAACATGCTTCTTTAATGCTCCGTTATCTTGGAATTTTTTATCTTGAAGAGAAAATGGCATGAGTGTGACATCGCCCCGGGATTGTAATTAAACAACGATAACCCATTACTGCACATTGTTATCATATGATCAACACATATTACAGTACATAAATTTCGTACATTTACTCCTAGTCAACCGTATGTTATGGTTTCTACAAGTGGAATTCCGGAATGCTATGTTTTTCATTTGCCAAATTATTTATCGGTGAACTTGTTTTATTTATAACAGAGAATTTTTAGCACAGTGGACAATACCAATATACGAAATTGTGGGAAATTATTTAGTCATATTTTATAAATTTTTGTCCATTTCTTGCCTAATGACCTTAAGTACTTTTTATGAATACAATACAAAACCATTAATAAGTAATAATTTATATCTTTAATAATATCGTTAATTATAAGTAGAAAAACCATTGCGAAATCGTACACTAACGCTAGGCGGATGCATTTTTAATGGCGTGTCACGGAGTATTAAGTGTTCCAATCGTATTTATAGCTAAATTTCTATTCAAAATATTTTAGGGAACTATGTTGATACACGGATTTTTAATCATTATATTTTCAGCAATATGATACAATAGATAATTATATTTATAATATCTTTAATGCCATTCTCCGTTGCTATTTTAAATAATTTTTTGTAGGTTATTTCCTTTCTTTAGTCATTTTAATAAAGCATAATATGCATTAAAATTTAGCACAAATATTATTTACCATTTAATTATTTCTGAATTTACCTCGATCGCCAGTACTGGTGACTTAACCCGTGCATTGAGATTGAACTTATATTTCTAAAATAAAGCGTTTGTTTTCACACTATATCTTCAGTCAAGCAGTTGAGTTGAATATCCAGTTTTTTCTAACTATGGCATCTTTCAGTCTCACTTCAGCTTTCAAAATTATTCTTGTTGCTGGTACCTTGCTTGCACACCTCGCCACACACCTTACTGGTGGATCGCGGGGCATTTATCTAGATATAGACGCACCGCTTACTCCCACGCTCTCCTCCCGCCATCGTTTTCCTACCTACCGAATCCATGGCCTATTTTAAAATTAGCTTGCTGATTACGGTTTAAGCTGTCTCTCCCTTGATAAATATTGTAGAGCACATGTCTGATCTTCCTCTCGGCCCCAGCAAGTAAGGTCCTTGGATGGATGGTTGAACTAATATAACAGTCGAACGGGAAGTTCGGTCGCGTTCGAAAATATGTCGACAACCCGAAGTACGCCATTAGAACTCTTAATGAGGTGCATAAGATTCAGGATGATCCGGTAGATATGTTGGGGGGCGCCAATGAACCATTTTGACTAAGGGTCCGTGTAAGGAATATTTAAAGACTCGCCGAAGTGGCCCTGAAGATCATGGTCATTCTCTTATTTACACGGACGTGAATGCATATGCGTATAATATTCCTCAAACTGAACTTACCATCAGATATGAAAAATCATTTTTCGTTTGAGCTGCTACTATTCTGTTTTACATCTTCCTCATAGTATTGTAATATGTGCATGTCAATATTTCGAGAAAGTTGTAAGATGAAAACAAATGCCCACAGGAAGAGGACAGAAGGGCTTGAAAATTCGTCGCGGCTTATTGTTTATGGCCTTTGCAGATCACATCTTTTTATATCGTGTCTCCAAAGTGGAGGAAAAAGTATGATAAGATCACATCAAAATGAACAAAGATGAGGACAAGGTCTCGCCATTAGGGAATACAGGGTTCGTCTGGAAAATAAGTGTACTAACTCCTGGGCTGGGCGCGCCGCTCCAGGCGCGCCCAGCACCGCTCTGACGGGCTGCGATTGGAGGGGGGTATGTTGGCAAGCGACGCTGAAAAAGGCAGTCGGCTCTGAGCTGTGGTGTAGTGAGGAGCTCTGTTAACGCGAACCTCCACGCTCGACTTACGTCACGGAACGCGATGCCGAAGTTTTTGGAGCAGCGTTATTCCATCAAATTTGCGGTAAAGCTTGGGAAATCGTCTACCGAAACTGTCGGTGTGATTAACCAGGCTTACGGGGAGTCAGTCATGTCCAGAAACATGATCTTTTGGTGGCACAAGATGTTCGTGGAGGGCAGAGAAGAGGTCGACGACGAGTCTTCGAGAGGTTCCCGATGATGCCTTCGCGGGAGCGTTCCAGGAATGGGAACGCCGCTGGAACAAGTGTATCGACTCACAAGGGTCCTATTTTGAGGAATATTAGCTTAAGATATGTAAAAGTGTAATACATTTTTTTTCCTGAGCTCAGTACACTTATTTTCCGGACGAACCCTGTAAATGACAGGAAGTTGGCATGGTACGAGTAGTCACTCCGCCAGGGCACTATTAATTGCAAAATATTTTGTGAGCAGTGTCATGATCTACAACATAGGGAAAATAAAATCCGAGGATCAATTGAAAGTGTTCTTTCATGTAAAAATTAAAATTGGATGGCATGATCTATATCTAAATCCCTGCAAGCCACCGAGAAGGTGTGGCGGGGGGTGCATCCACACCAGGTCTGTATAGCACACGAATAGAAAAAGTCTCGCACCATGCAAGAGCCTCACTACCGGAAAAAAACTTTCGAGATGCAATGAACGAGTAAATACTTACCGGACTCAAGAAAAATGCACATTGTACCAGTATCATAATGGAATGATCCGATACAGATACCTACCGTATCTTTGGCAAAAGCGTCAGTAGTTCATCAACATTGATGAGTTCGAGACATTTCTTGCAACAAAACGGTGTTGGTTTATGACCAAGGAGGATCACACATTTTGTCCACTTGGATGTAATTTTCAAGGATAAATTTCTTACATGAATAAGGAAAACCCATATACGACTTTCGTGGAATAGTTTAGGTAATCAGAGTTTGATAAACAATCAGCGTATTCAGTACTTCCCAACTAATCTCTTTCCATACGTATATCTAGAATAGTTTTCTCATTTATTCCAAATCCTTTTTGAAATCAGGAGTATATTTTATACAATATATAGGTATCTGCGTTAAATTCAGACGCCGATTCATTTAATGTGATGCATAAGAGAGAAAAGAAGTACTGGAAATATCAAAACCATTAAAATGATCAACAAATTTTCGATGTAGAGTTTCCAAAGCTGTTAGTAGACAGTGGTACAGAGACTGACTGATAGTTTCCTTACAACCTCCATCCGGCTATATCCTTGAAAAATTAGGTCAACCCATATCCAACCAACACCATAAATTGTTCTGTTAGAGGGATCCAATCTAGTTTGATAAGATTCGTAAATAACTGATAACCCCAAGATTTGCCATATAGATTTAAGTAATCTTGTGGTTTACACTTAATTACTGAAATATGATTGTGCCATTTAAGACATACCGTAGGAATGAGAATAACTGGACCTTAAATTAGGTATTTTCCCTTCAATGTATAAGCAATAAGAATGAATTTCAAAAAAGGACAAGATTGGAAAACAAGAAACTACGGCGCTCATGTGTTTCGAAGTAACAGTTGCTCGGGTTTTTATTTTGCATGGATGAAGGATGAAGTGAGGTGTCAATATTTCACGATGTTAACAATGCTTCATTGTGTCTTCACCTTTCAGCAAGATATATTAGAAATTCCGTTTCCGCGAGGCGGTTTTTAAACTCAAATCAGTAATTTCGGTTTGTTACAAAATTTAATGCAGATTTTGAGTGCGATATTTGTCTCAGGGGCACGGAAATGATTCTTTTGCAATCTGTAATTACTCTTTGTCATTTAAAGGAGTGGTTATGAGGATACACTGTGAAAGTTACCTAATTTATATCTTGTTTATTCGAGGGGTGTTTTTCACAGCAGCAGCCGCCATGAATCATCTCCTGGAGTCAGTCAATGCATTAATCATGTCCTAAAGATTTCCCGAGGTTTCCCTTCGGAGTGTTACACCCATGTAAATGTCAACTTTGACTTTCATGATATTCACGCTAAATATTAAACAAATGATAAAATTTTCTTACTAACAAGTTCAGCACGATTTCATTTATTCTATATATTTATTTCCCTATGGCACAGGAAATATATAGGTATGCAAGGCATGTACGCAAGGATGCATGCAAGGAATATTCGTTTCTTCATTGAATACGTTGACTTCCACTTTTCTCATTATTCTTTTTTTGTCTTTTAATAAGTTCCCTATTCCTCTACTTTACCTGTAGTCTTTATTTTAAATTTTCGCCGTTAGGCTAAGGATATTTTATGAATATTTTTTTCAGTTGACCAATTCAGCACATTAGTTGGGATTAATGCCCATCGTCGTATCTCACAAAATATTGGGTAAGCTTTTGTTCGCATAAATATTTCCTACATGCAAGTTAAAAAGTACGCCTAATCGTAATATGCGGTTTTGTTTAAGTTCAATAACATCCATTTTCATTGAAAAAATTAGTTAATATGCGTAGTAGAATAGAGTGTAAAATTTAGCGGAAACACTTATAAAATTGTCCATCGTGATGGATAGTATTTAAATTGTAGATTTTCGCAGCGACTTTGTTCTCTGGTGGTTCTTAAGATTGCTTTACGTGCAAGGCACAATTAGGTTTCCGCTTTTTATAGCCTTATAATATTATAGGTTAAGATTATTAAGGCTATAACTTTAATGATATCGAATTCAGATCAAATGCAATTCGAGGAAAAGTCATCAGAGCTCATTTATTTCTCCTTTGCTTGATCGAAATTGATACCATGGTAAATATAAAAATTCGAACACTTTAATGAAATGCAACGGTTAACAGAGATATCGTATTCCTGAGGCTGAAGTACGTAGTCTTTGTTAATGTGCTGAAATCAGTACAGATTGATGGCAATAAGTATTAAATTTAAAGAAGGTAACAGTGAAAAAATCCTGGATTATTAAAAAAATTCTACCCCGAAAACATACTATATTAAAATGTCGAGTCCATAAAAAATGAGGAGTCACACGCGTTTACGTTCCATGCATCAAAAATCTCTAAGAAAAGAATATTGGGGATAAGGGATGATGGCGTGAGTGTGGGAAGTGGTCATTTATTGATTGGTCGCTAATTGAAAAATGATCCTGGTGCACTAAACCACCCGAAGTTGGTCGAAGTAAAGAATTATATCGTGCGAAATGAATTGGAGTTAGATTTTTGTAACGCTGTATTAGTAAACCCTACAGCATATAGAGGGTATTAGAGAAAGTAGTTGGGGAATCACTCCCGAAGAGAAGGTATTTTACAGATTGAGTCTTTTGTATTGATCGAATCAGATCTCTTTTGTGATTGTGTTAAAAAATATCATTAACGCCGTCGAACTACGGTACGATCTTGCGAAACATGATAATCGAATATCAGTCGCATAGTCGTATCCGCGGAAAAGATCCACAGGGGGGGGGGGGGGGTTTGGATCATGGTTTTTGTTGTGCATACAAGTAGGCGGGGTACCCAATTGGATGCAGGCGGTGAAGAAGGCTGTAAGGAGCAATAGCTGTTCCAAACTACAACTTGTAGTACATTCCGAGATTAATACCTCACGCTCCATTGAACATAAAAAATTATGCATTATATTGACTGTATGATAAGGCAGTGAAGCTTATTGGGATTCATTTAAACGTCTCAGTAAATTAAGGGTTGAGTTGTATCGTCCTGCGGAGTTACCGATGGTCTGGAGCTGTGTGTTTAAAATTCAAATATTTTTTGGCGAATCGTTTATTTAGCACTGAAGCGGACTCCATGGAACCGGGGTCCCTCCTGTCATCTCGCATGAACTTACCAAAGGTGAACATCGATCGGCTTAATACTATGTTATTTTTTCTTTTTTAACTCCGTATTTATAGAAGAATGATGTTCAAGCAGCGGACGGGAAAAGTGTCCCATATATGCACGTTCTCATCCAATGAGATGGAAAGCTGTGGAGGAATCGTAATTATTCAAAAGTAGTTCCCTCGGAGATAGATTGCAAAATTAGAGTTTTCGATACAATTTTCACTTTGCCCTTAACTCGGTCAATCTATAATTATTATTGTTAGGAAAGCGAAGAGGAAAAGATAAAACGTGAGGGTAATGTCTACCCTATAAGTGGTATCATTTCAAACTCAATGAGAGGTACGTTCGTCGTTTCTGGCCCCCAAGTCCTCCGCGCTGCGCTTTTCCTCACAACTTGACCTATGATCGAATAATCTCCATTGCCTCCGAAGTGCCGAGCAGGAGGAAGATCGCTCCCCCGTTGCGCACAGCCCCCGACCCCCACCCCCCACAGCCACCACGCGACTGCCCCCCCCCCCGCCCTTACTCCCCACCACCACCGCGCCCGGATCAAACCAACAACTACTCCCCTCCCCCTTGGGCCTCGAGCACAGTTTCATGCGCAGGATGATTTTTTGTGGTGGCGAGAGGAGAAGGTCTGTGGGACTGGAGCTAGGAGCACTTCCAACAGCTATCTCGTCCACTTATCGGGGATTGTGGGTTTAAAACGACCGTCCGATAATGGTGGAATTAGGACCATTATCGAGCGAAACAAAGCATGTGAAGAATTTTAATGCCTTGTTAAATACCTGTGGAAGTTCCTTTTATCGTTTCCCTGGCCATGTTCTCATCGTTTTAGCCGGGGGTTCAAGAGAGAATCCCGATCTCTTATGCCTCACTCCCTGTTTTCCATATATTTTAATTTTTAGCATTGGAGGCAGGACTTGCCGCATTTGTTTTTTGTTTTCATTCGCTCAAAATAAAAGGATATTCCCTGTAGACGCATTGCTACTGGGAAAGAATCGGACGGAAATGATCCTGGTTTAGGTTAGCGTGGTTCTGGGACTGATTGCTACTTTATCCGGCATAAGTTTGAAATAATCTAGAAAGTTTCTTAACCTCTGTGTTGCATGGGTCCTACGAATGTACTGAAATCTTGAAATGGTGGAATATTGCGGCTTTTATAAGACCTAGAGCTGTGCTAGTGGAAGAAAATTTGGACCAAAATGGTCATAGTAGTAGGGATGTAAGGAGAAGAATTGTACTAGGCAAAGAGGCTTTCACAAGGAGGAGGGAGTTAATGACAAGGACGTTGAGTAAGGATGTTAAGAACAGGCTCGTTAAAACTTTATATGGGACGTATTTATGCATTGCGCGGAAACGTGGCCACTAAAGCAGAATGATAGACGTAGATTTTGAGGCTTTTGAAATGTGGGTGTGGATAAAGATGGAGGAGGTGAAATGAATGGAAAGGAAAACAGATAAGGAAGGGGTGGATATGGCGGAGGAGGTCAAATCATAAGGAGGTAGGAAAAATAGATGATAGCCATTTTAATCGTCATTGGGATGTTGAAGACTGTAATAGAGGAGAGAATGTTAGGTAAACGAGAAAAGGGCTGGAATAGGATAGGGAGGGATGGAATGAAGGGAGGAAAGAAGTGAACAGAGATGAAGAGGGATTTTTAGAATATCATTTGGGGTTGTATTTTGATAGGAGAAACAAAATTTTACTTTTGCATTCGTATCCATCCGAAACTTACCTTAACCGGTAGATTACTTTAAAAAAAATATTCCTCGTTGGTTAGCCCGTGCTATTAGGGAAGGAAATCCATATGTCATCCGTTCTTCAATGAGTCGTCTGTAATGGCGTTCTATATCATGTGAAATGCCATTTTGGTGATGGTGTGGCGCTAAAAATGCTAGTGATGAAGGCAACGGGAAACGAGCTCTAGAATTTTCCCGAAGAAAATATGATGAAGCCAAGTATGAAAATGAGATCAGTTAAATAAGGGTTCACCCCACGTGGTCGAGTGTCGTGTCAAGCAGTAGAAGCCTCTGCACTCGTCACCATGCGTGCTTAAGAGGGAAGCTGCTCGAAATAACAGACAGAAAGGAAATATCAGCGTGAAAATATGGCACTGGGGAAATGAGAAATGTAAAGAAACTGGTGAGGGAAAATAATTTGGAAAATATCAGGCGACAGAAAAAGAAATAGAGATAGGCTAGGATTTTTAAAGGTGAAATAGAAAGATGCAGAGAAATTTCGAAGTGATGGTTGCAAAGAAATGAATAGTGGACGAGTTTAGTATCAAGGTAGGATTTTCATACTGAATAGGTGACTGGAGACCAGAATATTGAAAGGAATGGGTGAAAAACAAATGGTTGGACAAATTATTATTAATGGAAAAGTCCAAATCGGTTTGTCTCCCGGTAATATATTTATAAATACAGTAAAAAAATCATAATGAGCATGTAGTTTGTAAATAAATGAGCTGTATGAAATATTAATCAAGGTACTCTAACAAAACGCTGATAGCAATGGATAGGATTTCAGAGGTAGGGGCTAAGTTAAGATAGGCGGGTGCCGAGTGAGGTAAAGGAATAGCAGTGGGGAAGGGGTTAAATAGTTTCACAAAAGAATTGATGAAATTAAACCGCCGTTATTTTCCATCCTAAAGTTAGTTTTCCATAAGTACAAAGTCCGATCACATGCAAATTATTCTTGTTTCAATGCGGTCAGAGGCGTCTTCATGGGTGGCGGAGATGTCTTGTCCTTCTTTGGTCAGACGAGCAACCACATCTTTGCCCTTCATCGCGATCGACGTCCTGGGGCTAGCTGAGAAACCGTTCTTAGTATACATGATCCGTAGTATACATGTATGTTATTTCGTACCACGCATCAATAGCATGGCAGTCACGTGATCCTGATGAACCCGACGCCGATTACTTTCCTGGAGTCGGTGCTCATGACGTGGTCCCATTTCGTTAGTCCAAATCTCAACCAAACTATTTGCACCAGTATGAGGTGTGAGGCTTGTTCACGTTTCGTGGATCTTGGTGGACGCCATACACGACGACAGAGCGGGCAATGTACATGTAGGCTATTGATTTGCGTCGTTCGGGTATTCAGCGGTCGCGCAGAATCCTAATTACCTTGTACCATTTTATCCACTTCTTGTTGAGTAGATCCAGATATCGGGTAGTTTTCTTTGATCTCTGATTATTACCAATCCAAGTTATTTGAAGTTTGTAGTTTTCTTCAAGTCAATGACGTAAATATAGGCATGTTAGGTATCACCATTTCAGGTATGTAGACAAATATTTTGGGTTTTTTTTATTTCAATGGATGCTATTGTCGTCCCGTCGAGACTTCCATCTCTGGGTTTGATGTTGATCACCGCAATGGGTTTTATTCCCAACTGCGACGTCGTCATTACAGAGAAACTATTGTAGTTGAGACATGTTTATATCAGCTGTGACTGTTTACATACGCAGGCGGTACGGGGGTGGTGATGGGGCTGACGCTTGTTGATCGGTGACGGTTATATTACTTTAAAGGATCGTGGGAATAGTAATCATTCCAAATCAGTTGGTGAGGCACCCTATCGTATATCTTCCAAATCAAGGTATTCTATGAGCTAAGTTTTGTCTTTCCCACGGTGCTCCTCTAATAGTAGCCAAGTAGCATGGATCGTATCGGTGGTGCAACTACTTTTAAAAATGCTCCAGAGGGTTTGAGAGATGATAGTAGCACTCAGCCACGTCACCTTTGACTTTTCAGAATGGCATATTTGTGATAATTAGCCAAACTGGTTGAACTTTGCATTAAATGCAGATGCTGTTGAACAGTATGGGGATGCATTTACGGCAAAGCAATTTTCAAACTCTGCTGGGCTGTTACCTGATCCTCTTGATTTCCCGTTATTCTTGCGGCTTGAGCGCAGAGCCGATGCCTTAGTGGTGGAATGCATATTATGGATTCTTTAGTATTTTCATGACTTTTGATTGGTGGGCGGGGAATTCACTCCAGGCCCCACCAACGTATTCTCTCTAACGCTGAGTATGGTGGGTTGATTTCAGATGCACAGTTGATCGCCATCTAAGATTTATAGAACCTGGCTGACATTCTAGATCGAGCAATGGTGCGCCTGGCAAACTCGGTTCGTTTTATTTGCTTCTTCCGGCAACTACAAGTCGTTGATTAGTTGAACGAAATGGGCAGGCTCCGCCATTACTCGCTCAGCAGCCGACTTGCCATCTCGGTTTATTTGATAGTTCCCATATTCGTTTTTGCTGCAATTTAATGGAAGTAATCTTTTTTTTATTTTGCCAATTTAGGGTATTTGAAGTCGGTATGAAATTTACACTCACTATCGAAATTTTTAAAAATATAGCTGACCAAGAAGTGCGTATAAAAATTAGTCGGAATATTCTTCCCACTGATTATAATGGCCCATATTGAAGATGTTTTTCCTTTTTTATATCTGTCCGTAGTAGTAGTTTTTGTGGGCGGCGACCGACAGCAGAGTTCATTTGTACTATTAGGGTCAGACAGAAAAGGATGAAGGGTGGAGAGAAGCCTAACGTCGGCATTAGCCTACTGTTAATGAAAGGCACCTAGGGGTTAGCAGCTTAACTTCCCATCCGATGGACGGCGTACTCACTCAAAGTGATCTCCACAAAGCACTTCGAGTAGGGAGCGGAATACCACTGAAAAACACCTACCGCCGCTGGGATTCGAACCCGGGCGCGAAGCCAGTACTTAAGCCACCGCACCATCGCGATCCCCAGTATCTGTCCATTTTTTGCCTTAAGTGATGATGGGGGAAAATTATATGTACACTTCTTTTAGTGTCAACAGCACTATAGCTCGCCCGTGGGCTAGGTTTATATTACAGTGTACGAAAGAAGAAGGATGGGCACTCTGTATACAATCACGCTAGAAATGGGAGAAAACCGCAAAGGGCTCCTGGATGATTTTCTTTTCGTCCTTTTCGGATGTAGCTTCGACGGGCTCTTCGAAGTGTCTTTGAGGAGAGACTTCGGAGGATGTATGTACTCTATTCCGCCAAATGCATAAGTCGATGGAATATAAATAGGAGGAGAGAGGGGAATAAATAGGCACTCCCCCAGTTCTAGAGCTAGCATTCTGTAGCTCATCTTTTTACTACTTCTTCAACCCTCCCCCCGACCCTCTGCTTCTCTTCCCCCTTTGTAGCGTATCCTTTTAGCTGAGTTCCTCAGCTCGAAAGGTAGTTAGTCGGATATTGAGTCATTTTACTCGAAGGTAACAGGGGAGAGGAATCTGGCTTTGCAGACTGATAATACCTCATTAGTTTGGCCGGAATCCTCCTTGCCTGCCCAGTTTACAGGCTGGGTACGGGCGACTAAAAGCTGCGCTTGGATCTCCCCTCGTTAAATTTATTATAATCTCATTACAGGAAGATATTTTCTCTCCTTCCAGAAATAGCCTATCATAACGTCTTATGATATGCTGAGTTGGAATAAAACTCTCATATGTCAATATTCTCGTTCCATTTGGTCGGGTCGTGAGAATGTTCAAAGTTGAGTGCGAATTTGAAGTTTCTATTGTACCTTTCATCTACACAATATTCCGCAAGCCGCCACAAGGGCGTGTGACGGGGACTTTTAGCTCACAATCCGTAAAACAGAATGAAACCACATGCATAACTTACAAATTCATGCCGATTCACACCCACAAAGACGTAGAGATTCATAGGAAAACCATTTTAACGCATGCATGTGCATAAGCATATGATTTTATCTGACATGCACACGCGCATACACCTTCGAATATACCTTATGTCTACGCAGCGTTTAATCTTGTCCTCACTTGTAAATTTATTCAGTTTTATTCAGTCTCAAGGATTCAGGGGAATATGAAGGAAAGTGTTGTCCCTGAATTAATAACGCCATTGATTATTTCCCTCGAGGATGCAGTATAAACGAGATAGAGGGAAATTAAAATTTTTCAAGCTCAAATCTAGTGCGATGGCATCTTTCAGATAAAAGCCATCCTATTCCAGTGGGAAACTACTTGTTTTTCCGAATGACCGCCTCTCTCGTATACCGCAATTGGCCTTCCTCCTTCTCCGGGCAATCTCTTGAGAAGTGCCCCCTTCCATGACTCCTCCAGCATTCCACTACGGAGTCTCTTCGCCGAGAAATCATAATAGCGCTCTCTCTCTTCCGTCTTCTTTTTGTGGTGTCAAAAGCTGCTGTTGTAAATGAGCCGTCAAGAATGGCTCAGTTTGAATTAGAAATTTCCTGGGCATTGCTAACCTACCACACGAAAGCGTAAAATTCCGATTCTACTGTTATGGTCATAAAAATCCGCACTTTTGGCATTTAATATTTAAAAACTTTTAAAAGTTCATTTGATGTGATGCCAAGAAACTCCGGTAGATACTGTGGTAGTAACTTTTGACGGTGTCATCCACTAATATGCATTTCAATGCAACAATTTCAGATTGCAAAAATCCCAGCCAAAGCGAATGATTTCTACGCTCTGAAATTTTTGCATAGGAATTCATTTCATATCTCAAAAAAGGAAGCCAGGCACATAATTTGGATTTCGTAGTACCTTTCAATAAAATACTGTTTTCCTTCTCACGGTTCCCTTAATTCCTTGCTAGGTAAAGAAATGATATGCCAGGGGTCAAGACAAGATTCAAATCTCCCGAGCCAAAAAGGCTCTCTCAAATATATTCCTCCGTCTCATAAACATATTTGGTTCCTTCTTTTGAATTGCAAACTGTAGCTACTAAGGTGGTACTATTTTATTCATCAAATTATTAAATACGCTGAGTCAATCAACTTCACGTGCTATGGATGGATTGGCGCTATGAGCGGTTGTTCTAAGATATACCAACTGATAGTTTACCAGCAAGTAAAATGTTATGCTCTCGTTAACCACTTACTAAAAAATCTACTGTCAAGTTTTCTCTGTAATCACGGAACCGTAACTGCTCTTTTGATAATCCCAAACAACATCAGGGATTCAGTGGGCGAACGACTTGTTTGATATTCGTTCTTATTGATTTCTTCAAAGATTTTGACTCTGTTTCTTCTCCGTAAGTTGAGTGACCTAAATTTTTCCATTGAGTGCTTTGGATTGCTTTCGGAATGTCTTAGGGCTCGCACCCAAAGAGTCAATAACGGGTTCCGGCTGACACACTCCATTGGGAAACTAATTGTTACGATTGTTGTCCAGGGCTCAGTCTTCAGACATATTTCTCAGCCATACATAAACGACTACTCCGTTTGGATCAAGGATTGCAATTATCATTTAACCACGAATGATTTTCAATTACTTGGACCAAAAATGTACTCAAAGCCACATCACTGACTTCCATACCCCTCAAATACGTAATGCTATGAATATATTCCAGTAAAATCCTTACAATGGTGAAATACTTAAGCTGCTATGCAGCATTGCAAACAATCTTGAAAAAATTAAATAATAGCAATTAATAATTCCGAGAATGTGTGGGGGTAATTGGCCTAGATTTTTAAGGAGCAAAAGAATGAATTAGGTTTATGAAAAATGTATGGTACCCACTGCAGCATTGTATGAAACTCGGAAATAGGCATGGCACTTAATAATGTATTACTAATGATCGGACATCTATTCTTAGATACAGGAATTTTTTCTTTGCAACACAGGATCGAATAATATCAATAATGTGCATCAAGCAAAATATACCGACCAAGGAAACCCCCTCGTAAAACAGGGTAAACAAGAGTAGTCCTTGAGTCGGTTCTACCAAATGCAAAAGACATCCTAAAGGACAGCCATCTGTAGGAATCTCGCCCCCCCCCTTAAGTTCTGTAGATTGGGTTTCAAGAAACAATATTGGAGTCTAGGATGAGGGACTCAACTGTCAAGGAAATCGCGGATCTAGAATTCTCGGCTATCAGAGCAACGAACCGGAAAATGGAAATACAGTTATATCCGCCAATCATGCTTTGCCCGGAAAAGTGCCAGCCACTAACCAGAAAAACCAAGACAATGCATGGCATGGCAAAAAAGAGTCC
The DNA here is from genome assembly GCF_022747635.1 of Hetaerina americana. Lineage (NCBI taxonomy): Eukaryota > Metazoa > Arthropoda > Insecta > Odonata > Calopterygidae > Hetaerina > Hetaerina americana. Next base: position 2,121,048 of record NW_027286886.1, read on the forward strand.
AAGAGCAGCACCATGCGATGGAAATATAGAGAAATTAGATTGAAAGCTATGAATATAGGATGCAGTCTCAATAATCACTTACTTTTTATCGAAAAATACTCTTGACTTAAAAGAAGTCATTGCATTGAGGGGAATAATAAACCGAAAAAAGGGATTTTCACCAACGAGAGGCTAACAGGCCGAAAAATTAAATAATATATATATGGAATAGCAAATTATATGAGAATTGAAAGCACCCTGCATCAAATATGGCACACTAAACCACAGCACCAAAATGGAATCAAATCAAATGCCAAGTTTTGAAACTTCAGCAAAAGAGGCAATGAGCAGGACATACGATATGTATGTATATTATTAAAAAAGAGGGTTCAGTGCTAACTATTACAGATCAAGTTAAATATTTGGGGGAAGTTCTATCACCACGCCTTTCATAGGGATCACATATCATGATAATATGCCGATCCGGTCTAACGAAACTCGGCTTTAGTAAACGGGTTGGTGGGGGAAATGTAATGAGAAAGTTAAAGAGAGGAGTTTCAATCTAGTTTGGCCCCACTTAGAATATGTCGCAGATATTTTTGTTCCTTGGTGAAAATGTAGCTACAATAATTAGAGAGATATAATAATTCCACAGAAAATCCACTAGATCCGTCCAAAATTGTTACAATAAGGAGACGAGTGTGGCAGTTCAAAGAGAGCAAGCGAGACTTTTAGAAAGATTCCGGACAAACGAGTTTAACAATGACACCAAAGGAATTATTATGGCCCCACACTATTAAGGTAAGTCGGACCACAGGATAAGGTAAGGTAAATCATGGGGATTGCATTCACAATGCGAGATAGTTTTCATAGAGTCCAGCACAGATAGATAGAAGTATTCATTCTTCTCCCGGACGATCAGGAGTCAGGATGGTAAGAAACTAAAGTTATTAATAAAATAGTATAGACATCACATTTTCAAGTAAGAACAAGGTTAAAACGCTTCGTAGGCATAAGATTTATTGTGTATGTAAGTTGATAGTATTTGCATGCGTGTAGGTTAAAAACGTTTTCACATGAATATACGATATACGCCTCTGCGGGTGTGGATTTGCATGATTGTGTTGGTTTTCCTTGTGGTGTTGTTCTCTTTTCGGATGATGACCTAACACCCCCTGCCACACGCCCTTGCGGCGGTATTATTTAAATGTAGATAAAATCCCAAATTTCCTTGCCCACTGGAGATGCAACCATTTAAGGCAAACAATAAGCTAATTTCATAACCCACAGATCAGCAAACACGAGACCGCATCCCTAATGCAATTCCTTCAGTTATAGAGTTCACGCAGTTTGTATCTCGTATGCAGAGCAGAGTGCAGTTTTTTTACGATATGTTCGTGAAGGTGGAATTGCCGGCGAGAATGATGATATTCGCTTTGAACAGTTGTCTAGGAGGTTTTTATTCAGGGCGATATGGTTGTAAGAAGTTAATTGATGCTTCACTATTTTAGGTATCATTTCTTTGAAGTAATACTTTTTGTAACACGATTCTATTTCATTTAAACTGTCTCATCTGGGTTAGTTTTTTCATGTTTAAATATTTATGTACTTTCATTGATTATTATGAAAACTTGGAGAAATCTCATGGACGATTTCAAACCCTACCGAATATGTCATAAGCTCGCGGTCCTGCAAGAGTTGGAGAGTCCGAGAGCGCATCGCATTAAATATGGCGGGCCCATCTGGGAGATTTAGTTCATTTCAGGCTGGTAGCATTTTTCCCCAGAGAGCTGATGATCCCTATTTTTGTTTAGCTCGCCTAATTTAAGCAGGTAAGTATATCGGAAAATTGTCAATAGAATTTGGGTTAGGTAATGTTATGCTACCCAATGGTTTTATTTATCACTTAAAATTACACAAATCAATGGAATTTCCCCCAGACAAATTGTTACAGGATTTGTGGCTATTTCAAATTTTCATCCCTGTTTTCTGTTGGACTCCCGAGATAATTGAAGAAATACCCGTGTGCATAACTATTAATTTTGCGGAAGCCATTTTCTCATAGCTTTTCATTGCCGTTTTTTCAAACCGATATAATACAACAGGATAAAGTGAAAACTTCCGTTTCATAATTGAATTAAATTTATTTTTATCTATCACTAAACGACCTTGCTTCACTTACCTTTCCACTCATTCAGTCACAACCCATCCCAGCAATATATGCGCACCGCCCCGCCCCGTTGAAGCGGTGCGGGTTGAGATCCGACTGCAGGCTTAGCAGAGGGCAGCGTTGCCCTCTGCGGCACCCTGTTGCCGTGAATTTAATGGAAGGTGCGTGAAAAGTCCCCTTAGCTCAGGGAGAGCCTCACGGGGGGGCTTCTGCGACGCGGGTGAGATTCAGGGTGGCTCAGGTGTGGCAGGGATCGACGGCGAGACTTAGGGGAAGGGTGATGGGTTACGGGGGTGTGGGAAAGGTTTCTCGTCCAGAGGAGAGGGCATTATTGTGGGGAGCGGGGATGGGGCTTTGGGGAGTAGTGGGAGAGAGTGATGGGGAGGAAATCGCTTCCACACCCTCCCCCCTTCCCCGCCGGAAATTCCGTCAATTGCATTGGACCACTTACTTTGAATTCCCATTGTTCGTGGCGGTCTCGTGGCCGAAAGGAGACATTGTGCGGCGGACTCCGACGCCCCACCGGAAAGCAATCACGAGATCACTTCGTGTGAGCCATAATTAGGCATAATGGGCCCGGAGGTGTTTTAGTCTGGGAGTAGGGGAAGGGAGAATGCTATTTTAATAGGGGAGGGGGCACGTATGGGTGGTTGGTTGCCCGCCAGCTCTCTCCCATTGGTCCAAGTGGAGTAGTGGGAGAGCCACTAGACACAGGCCACAGGCACGCCTGTGGTGCCTCCACACCAGCCGCGGAGAGGTTTATCATTTTCAATAATCTCTACTGAGTGGCTATTCATGAAATTTTCCCGGGTGTAGTCCTCGCGTCAGACCTACGGAAGAGATTACTTCCGATCCGCATGAGCACGCGTTTGCTTGAATTACTGTAATAAAAATAAGAATATATAAATACTTAACTCAATTGGCCCTTTTAAAGTCATCTTTTCTCTAAATGAACTAATAGTTGACGTCATTTTTTTTAAGGATTTGACACAGAGCTGGAATTTTCATGCAACCGTTCAAATTCATTCATTCACAATCTCAAGAATATGCCACTAGCATAATCTAATGAAAAAACAGTTTCTTCTTCATTCCACCATTTCCTTCAAATATGGCGTGTAGTGATTTATCTGCATGTACTCATGTGTAGAATAAATTTATTCTCCTGTTGGTTAAATTCGTAGTTTTCTCTATTCATGTGTTCCCTGAAATAATTCATTTTACAATCGGTCTCTACCATTTATTTCCTTCGTGATTCTATTACTCCATACCTTCAATTAATCACATACCTTTTCTTTGCTGTTCCTATCGCTGATTCTCCAATTTAGGGAGGTCAAATACAAGCCAAATGTGTTAACGAACCACTTACGTTTGTCTTGAAACTAAGATATTAAGAAAGTATTCAATCGGAGCCTCCATCATCATCCACAACCAACATACTCCATTCTACAGGTATAAACGAGGGTGAATCAAGTGATCCAAGAGGGTAGTTTGAATGGTTCTGGAAATCACCACCAAATGTTCACCACCAGCCCTAGGGCAAAGAGTTTTCCACGCAGTAATAGATAATCATTTATGAATACACACGTAATACGACATTAATATAGGAGGAGATCTGTGGTACGGACGCCCCTCTATTCTTGTTCATGTGTAGTGATTTTTGAAGATGAGAATAATAGAGATTCGAGCAGTGATTATTTACTTCGTAAAGAAAGGTATGAAAGCTTAGGAAATTCATGCCGACTTTCAGAACACTCTTGGAGACGCTTCTTCTTCATATTCAACTACCACCAAGTGAACAAACGAGTTTAAGTCTGGTCGGGAGAGCTTAAATGATGATCCGCGTAGTGGTGAGCCAAAATGTGCCACTACCATGGTAATTATTGCTAAAGTGCGTGAAATGGTCATGAATGATCGCCGACTGAAAGCGCGAGCAATTGCTGAAGCTATAGGGATGTTATCTGAACGGGCATATGACACTTTAACAATGGAATTAGATATTTGAAAATTATCTGCTAGATGAGTTCCGCGACTCTTGACGCAAGATTACAAACACATCGGAATAGAAACTTCCGAGCAAATCTTCACACGTTCTAAGAGCTACCAACAAGATATTCTGCGCCAGTTTGTAAACACAGATGAAACTTGGGTCAGCTACTATACAACAAGAGACAAAAAAGCAGTAAAAGCAAAGGAAACATATGGATTCACCCCAAAGAAAGCCAGGGATAAACGAAAAGGCCGAAAAGGTGATGGCTTCCGTTTTCTAGGATGCAAAAGAGATTCTGCAAATAGATTATCATCCCTATTGTCAGACAAATACTGTGTATTACTGCGCTAATCTACTGGACCTACTACAGCAGAAGATACACAAACAAGTCAGTCAAGTCAGGTTTGGCGAGGAAGAAAGTCTCCATCAATTAAGGAAAAACCCGCTCACACACACGTTTCATTGCAATGGCAAAAACACGCGAACTAAAATCCAAATTGAAGCCTCACCCAACAAATTGGCCTGATTTGGCTCCATTAGTTTTCCATCACTTTTTCAAACTCAAACTTTTTCCCAATGGATGGAGATTCTCTTCAAACAAAGAACTAACAGCCGAAGTAAACGGGTATTTTGTAGGCCTGAAGGAATCTAATTTTCGAAACAGGATCAAGGCGTTGGAACATCAATAGACCAAATGTAATAAGATACAGGGAAACCTAATTGAAAAATAAAAGAGTTTCACTGAGGTAAGTCTTTAATTTCAATTCCATTCTGAGAACTTTTCAAATTACCCTCATACTTGAAAGTGCGCTGAAATATAAAAAAGTTGTCCTACCGTCCTTTTAGTTGGCATTAGTGATAGCCATGTTACGATGAGTGTCCCACAGAGGGCAGCTTTATACATCAAAGAACCATACGGAGAAAACAGGGTGTAAACATGGTAGCTGCTTTTGCAACATGAGCCACAGTGGAACGATTTTCTGTCATTTGTTTGTTTGGTAGTCAAAGAAGAAACACTGAACTTCATTAATGAATGAAGTTAAGAAGTACGAATGCTAAGAAATGCTTCATCGCTGATTTTGCAAAGAGTTTACAAATGATATAGGCCTTTTATCACTATAAGTGAAACTGAAAAGTACGGTTAAACGGAGTACGGCTCCCCATCACCAAGTCAAGCGCATCAAGTATTTACACTAGGGGTATGTCGCAAATATGTGGGTCGCGGTAGTCCAGTGAGAAGAGCGTTGGACTGCTGACCGGAGGGTCCCGGGTTCGATTCCCGGGTAAGTCACTCTGGGCACCTGCAGCTCCACCCAAGCTATGTGATTTTTCGGGTACCAGGTCATCCTGGGAAACCATAACCGGCACAGGGAAAGGAACTGGCCCCCCTACCCTTACGTGTGAATTTCACACGCCGTCTGGCTTAGTACTGGGTGTACTCTACCATGCCTACCAAACCGACCTTCGGGTTGATTACTGTGTTTATGGTTTTTATGGCAATAAAAACTATAAAAACCATATATATATATATAAATATATAAACACAGATGTAGATTTTAGAATATAGAGACACAAAGAAAGGACACTCACAATTTGTTATTTTACGTTTCGACAGCACGGCTGTCGTCTTCAGAATCTGATTCTGAAGTCGACAGCCGTGCTGTCGAAACGTAAAATAACAAATTGTGAGTGTCCTTTCTTTGTGTCTCTATATTCTAAAAATCTACATCTGTGTTTTTATATATTTGTGCGTCGCCGAAGAGCGTTCCATTTCGAAGATATTTTATATATATATATATATATATATATATATATATATATATATATATATATATATATATATATATATATATATATATATATATATATACATATATATATACATACATATATATATATATATATATATACATATATACATATATATATACATATATATATATATACATATATATATATATACATATATATACATATATATATATATATATATATATATATATACTACCTTGATCAAAAATTTCCCGGAATTTATTCAGAAAATTAAAAATACAAGTTTATTCATCTAAATCTATATTGTCCCCTTCAAAGTAATCCCCATCGACTGCAACACACTTATGCCAGCGCTTGATCCAATCCTCGAAACATTTTTTATATTCGGTTTTCGGTATGTCCATCAGTGCTTCCTGCGATTTTTCCATTACTTCCTCTCGGCTGCTAAAACGCGTTCCCCGTAATGGTTTTTTAACTCGATTGAACAGAAAGAAGTCACAGGGAGCCAAATCAGGTGAATTCGGTGGCTGTTGGATGGTATTTGTTGCATTTTTCGTCAAAAAATTACGAATAATGATAGCACTGTGCGACGGTGCGTTATCATGGTGCAAAATCCACGAGTTTTCTGCCCACATTTCTGGTCTCTTTCGGCGAATTGCTTCACGCAAACGTCTCATAACGCCCAAATAATACTCTTTGTTTACTGTCTGGCCTTCTGGCAAAAATTCATGATGCACTACACCGTTGTAATCCATGAAAACCGTCAGCATTGCCTTCTTTTTTGACTGAAAAAGACGTGGTTTTTTTGGTCTCGGCTCATTTGGTGAACGCCATTCACTTGCCTGATGTCTGGATTGCGTGTCGTACTCATAAACCCACGTCTCGTCTCCAGTAATGATCCTTTTGATGAATGTGGGATCGGATTCAGCCTCGCAAATCATGTCTTTTGCGACGTCAACACGGTCTCTTTTTTGCATGAAATTGAGGTCTTTTGGAACCAACTTTGCTGCTACACGACGGAAACCCAAATCATTAACCACAATGTCTTGGGCGGATCCATAGGCAATGTTCAAGTCCTCCGCTATTTCTCTGATGGTTAATTTGCGGTTATTGACCAACATTTCTTTTACTTTATCAATTTTTTCACCGACTTTCGATGTCGATGGTCTGCCACTGCGTTCATCATCTTCGATTGACTCACGACCACTTCTGAACCGCTCGTGCCACTGGTAAACGACCGTTTTTTTTAGAGAATCGTTGCCGAAACACTTTTCCAACATTTCCAACGTCCGTGCGCCACTAAATCCGTTTTTTACGCAAAATTTAATACAAGTTCGTTGTTGCAAATTTAAATCCATTTCTGAAATTGTAAAAAATCGCCAACACACACAGAGATAGATGTACTCTTGGCTACGTAACTTTTGCAAATGTCAAGTTATGACACTAAGATTTAAAGGGAATATCAACAACAGATGTACCAATTTAACAAAAAAAACAGATCTCAAATCGGAACGATGGGAGCGCCACACGGTGGTTATTCCGGGAACCTTTTGATCAAGGTAGTATATATACATATATATATATATATATATATATATATATATATATATATATATTCCTCCCCGGACTAAAACCTTGACGTGGTGGAAGGGCTTGTGCGTTCCGATAACCGCTAGAGCTGTGCTGGCGGGAGTAATAATAATTGCTACTGGTAGGGTCACCCATGCCAGATAGGTCGAAGGTTAGGAGCCAGAGATGGTGTCACGTTAAAAACACTATTGAGGAAGGCAACGGGAACCCACCTCAATTATCATTCCAAAGATTTAAATGATGGACAATACAGAGATTTTGAGTCCTTGCAACCACGGGGCTCGGCCCTATCGGCTCTGTGTCGTGCACGGCAGCGGGGGAGGCAAGGCTTCCGCGGCCGTCATCCCACGAAACCCTTGCAAGGGAAAACCAGCAGCAGCAGGACAGAAGACGCAGGAGAAGAAGACCACATTAGTTAGATTAGAAACGTGGACAGTTAGGACAATGATGACGACAGGGAAATTGGAGAATGATAAGCGAGAGATAGAAAGGGGAAATATAGATATTTAAGGTCTATGCGAGGTGTGATGGAAAGATAGCTGGGATAACTGTAGCGATAAGTATAGAATAATATACAGCGGCGGGGACGAGAGCAACGAGGTGTTGCCATAGTATTAAATGAAGAGGTAGGAAGAAGCGTAGTCAACAAAGAGGTAACGGATAGATTATTACTAGTAGAGATAAAAGAAGAACCAACGAACTTGGTTATTATTCGGGTATAGATGGACTCTGACCACAATTTAGTTGCTATGAAATGTAGCGTCCGTTTCAAAAAGATAAGGCAGGAGCGGCGAGTTAGAAAATGGAATGGAGAAGCATTTAATGGTTTGAAAAGGAAGGAATACAAAGAGGCGGTAGAGGAATTCATGGAGGATGGTAAAGAGCTAAGTACTATCGAAGAAAAATGGGAAAGTTTTAAGAAAGGGTTTTCTAAAGCCGCAAAAGGCACTATTGGAACCGTTAACGCTAAAAGGTCTAGGGAACCATGGATCACGGATGAGATGAATACAAAGATGGATGAGCGGAGAAAATAGAAGAATGTAAATACAGAGTTAGGCAAAATGAAGTACAAAGAATTAAACAATAAATTGAGGCGGGCAACAAATAAAGCAAAAGAAGCATGGTGGAAGACGAAGTGTGAGGATATGGAAATTTTGCAGAGGAAAGGTGAAATTGGTGCGCTGTACAGCAAAGTTAAATCTTTATCGGGAAGTAAGAAAGGGATATCTATGCTAACAGTTAGAGATAAGGCGGGTAAGATAAATGTTGACACAGGAATGATGCAAGAGAAGAGGAAGGGGTATATAGAAGAACTTTATAGTAAAGAACTTAGACCAACAAAGTTAGACATAAAAAAGGAACATGGCGTAAAGGAAGATAGCTTAGATCCAGGCATACTCGACGATGAGATAGAAAGGGCATTAAGGTAAATGAAACTAAATAAAGCCGTGGGGGTGGATACCATTCCCCCGGAACTATTGAAATGTTTTGGAAAATGTGGGAGGAAGAGGCTATATGGGCTGATTCGTAGTATCTATGTGGAAGGATTCTGGTCGGAAGACTTTGTGAGATCAGATTTAGTTCCTACTCCGTAAAAGGTAAAGGCTACATCATGTGAGGACTACAGGACAATAAGTTTGATATCCCACACAGCTAAAGTTGTTCTCAGGATCATAAACAAAAGGATAGGGAGTAGGGCAAATGTTTACTTTGGGGATGATCAGTTTGGGTTCAGGAAGGGGAGAAGTATGCGTGATGTCATTGCAGTAATGAGATTATTAATCGAGAGGAATATAGAATACAACCAGGAGGTATTTGCCTCTTTCGTAGATTTCAAAAAAGCGCTTGATAGAGTGAATTGGGATAAACTAATGAGTTTATTGAAGAAAATAGGAGTAGATTGGAGGGAAAGGAGGCTAATCTGCAATCTGTACATGTCTCAGACTGCTCATGTGCGAGTGGGGAACGTCGAGTCCGGTTGGGCAAAGTTAGGAAGAGGTGTAAGGCAGGGTTGCCCATTATCACCGTTGCTGTTCAACCTGTATGCCGAGAAAATGATGAAAGAGGCATGGTAAGAACTGGAGATAGGAATGAGAGTGGGCAGGAAATTCGTAGAATCAGTTAGGTTTGCTGATGACCAAGCTTTAGTTTTTTCAGTTAGCAAAGGGCTTGCAGGTATTGCTGAGTGAATGGGAAATTCAGTGCGACAGGTATGGGATGAGAATCAATATTGATAAAACAAAGGTTATGAGATTTTCTAGAAAGAAAAAGGCTAAGCTAAACATTAAAATAGGAGGGCCAAAACTGGAGCAGGTAGAACAGTTTACGTATTTTGGAAGTGTTTTGGACCAACACGGTCAAAGTAGTAGGGACGTAAGGAGAAGAATTGCGCAAGGCAAAGGGGCTTTTTCAAGGAGGAGGGATTTTATGACAGGGACGGTGAGTAAGGATATCAAGAAAAGACTCGTAAAAACTTTGATATGGAGCGTAGCTATGTACGGCGCGGAAGCGTGGTCATTGAAGCAGGAGGATAGACGTAGACTCGAGGCTTTCGAAATGTGGGTTTGGTGAAGAATGGAGAAGGTGAAATGAACAGAGAAGAAAACAAATGAGGAAGTACTTGGTATGGTGGGCGAAGAGAAGGGTTTGTGGGGAGAAATCCTGTGGAGGCAGGAATAGTGGATGAAGGGGGTGTTGACCGGCAGTGGGATGTTGAAGACTGTAGTATAGGGGAAAATGTTAAGCAAACGAGGAAAGGGAAGGAATAGGATAGGGATGCTGGACGGGATGAAGGGAGGAAGAAAGGTCTCAGAGGAGAAGAGGGGTCTGACGTAGAGTAGGGACTGGATTTTGTATTTTGTAAGGAACAAAATATTTATTTAGTAGCTGTGTCCATTCAAAAACCTACCTTAACCGGTAGATTACCTAATATATAAATATATATATATATATATACATATATACATATATATATATATGTATATATGTATCTACTGGTTAAGTTTTGGATGGGCAGAAGTACCAAATAAATATTTTTTGACTCCTAACCAATCACAATCCAGCAACCTACTCTACATCCAATTCCTCTATATCTCTGTTTAGTACGTTCCTTACTTGATCCCGTCAAACCTCCCTATCCTATTCCTACCCTTTCCTCGTTTACCTAACAAACTCCTCTCTTTTAGTGTTCAATATTCCACGGCCGATCCGTACTCCCTTCATCCATTTTTCCTGCCTCCATAGAATTTCTCCCTATAAACCCCTCTCTTCGCTCACCATACCAAGTACTTCCTCTTTTTTTTGCCTTTCGCTCTATTTCACCTTCTCCATTCTTCTCCACACCCACATTTCAAAAGCATCCAATATACGTCTATACTCCTGCTTCAGTGACCACGATTCCGCACCGTACATAGCTACGCCACATATCAAAGTTTTTACGAGTCTTTTCTTAATATCCTTACTCAACGTCCCTCTCATCAACTCCCTCCTCCTTTTAAAAGCCTCTTTGCTTAGCACAGTTTTTCTCCTAACGTCCCTACTACTTTGATCGTGTTGTTCCAAAACAAATCCGAGATACGTTAACTGTTCTACCTGCTCTAGTTTTTGCCCTCCTATTTTAATGTTTAACTTAGCCTTTTTCTTTATAGAAAATTGCATAACCTTTGTTTTATTAATATTGATTCTCACCCCATATATGTTGCACTAAATTTCCAATTTACTCAGCATATGCTTGCAACCCTTAGGCTGACTGAGAAGCATAAGCTTGGTCATGAGCAAAACCTAACTGAAATGGCGGGACTCCCCGTACCCCACTCGCACCTGATTTGTCTGAGACATGTAAAGGTTGCGGATGAGCCTCCCGTCCATCCAATCTATTCCCACTTTCTGCAATGTACTCATTAGTGTTTCCCAAGTCACTCTATCGAACGCTTTTTCGAAATCTACGAAACAGCCAAATACTTTCTGAATGTATTTTTATATTCCTCTCGATTAGTGATCTCATTACTGCAATGGCACCACGCGTACCTCTTCTTTTCCTAAATCCAAACTGATCATCTCTTAGGTAATCATTTACCCTGCTTTCTATTCTTTTGTTGATAATGCTGAGAACAACTTTAACTGCTTGGGAAATTAAATTTATTGTACTGTAGCTTTTACCTTTTTAGGAATAGGAGGCAAAACTGATTACACAATTTTCTGGCCAGATTCCATCCTCTTTCTTGACTTAGCCTAAGTGTTAGCAAAGATCTTCCCTTCTTACTTCCAGATTGTGATTCAACCCTTTTGTATAGCGCACGAATATCACCTTTCCTCTGCAAACATCCCATATCTTCGCACTGCGTCTTCCACCATGCTTCTTTTGCTTTATTTGTTGCCCGTCTCCATTTATTGCTTAACTCTTTGTACTTCCTTTCCCAGCTCTATGTTTACATTCTTCCATTTTCTCATCTAACCTGTTATTCTAATCATTTCATCCATGATCCATGGTTTCCTTGTACTATTCTCTATTTTTTCCATCATTATGCTCTTGGGAATGATAATTGAGGTGGTTTCCGAGTTGGTGTGGTGGCTATCGCATTAGCTTCCTACCCCGAGGGCTTGGGTTCAAGTTCCGGCCGTGTTGAATATTTTAAAGTCGTGTCTCGATCCCTACTTGAGGTGCTTTGTGGAGGGCACTTTGAGTGGGTACGCCGTTCATCGGATGGGACGTTTAGCTGTGGAACCCTTGGCGCCTTTTGCTCAGAGTGGGCTAATGCCAACGCCAGGTTTCTTTCCACCCTTCATCCTTTCCTGTCCATCCCTAATGGCGCAAATGACCTCAGCCGTCGGTCGCCTCCCCTAAATACTACTACTATTATAGCAGCTGGCATCACGGAATATGTAAGCGAAGTAAGCAAGGTTGTATTCAAGGGATTTTAGATATAAATGTATCAATAAGCGTAAAACATTACATGCGCTTTTCAATAAGTTGTCAAGAACACTAGGCTGCTAGACTACTAATGACATGAAATGATAACGTCAGAGCGAATGGGTGTGGAGTGAGGGCGTGTGGTGATGGTATCGTGGTCGTAAGTATAGGCGTAATAAGCTAAAATTTTTCAACAACTTAAGTATCCGTGGTGAAGCTTCGGACTGCCACCAATGCACGCAAAAGTGCCTTCCCGAAATTATCCCGACCTCTCTCTGGCGCAGCCGCAGAAGCGCACATTGGCTTCCTCCATAATCGGTGCCACCCCCGACCTCCCTGTGCGAATGAGAAACGCATCCAACAAATGGCTAATACCACGCTTGCATTGTATCAACTCGAGTCATATGGGATCTCAATGGTTAATTCAGCCCAGTTTCGGTCCGATCAGGAAATTTCCCCACTCACTCCTCTCCGGGCAACTACTCTACCGATAATTCGTGTAACCCGAGAGATTCTAAGTGACTTTAGAGAATTTTGTAAATCATTCGTAGTTATGAGTTAACTTGGGGCGAGTTATTGGTCCGCAGCGCCCAAGTCGACCAAATTCATGTGGTGAGATGAAACGGACGGAGGGCTGCATTCATCTCATGCCCATTTTCCTATTAGACTGCTGCAGAGAGCATTTTAAACGTCTCCTGATTCGTGGAGAGGTGGAAAATACGCTTTTGGACTATGGTATATGAGCTCCTTAAAGTTGAATTATCGGGTGCTAAAAAAAAAGGTTCCTCACTTTCCGCGTCGATGTGAACATAAATCATGACCCAATCCCCGTCGGCATTCACGCAGAGGTATTGGTGCCAATGGACTAATCCCCCTCCACCCGGCTGTCCCCTCGCCTTTTCGGCCTCGCTGGAGAGAACTAACTGTGAGGGGATGGATCGTTTTTGGATTAACACGTTCATAAATAACGCCTGACTCCATCCCTCCAAGGGCTTTCTCCCGACGGGGTTGGGCGATTTAAACCGGGATGTATCATTAAGCCGGAGCACGTACTTGTGGGATGAGGAGGTGGTAAGTTGGCAGAGGAGCGAGAGAATGAATTCATATTTTTCTCAATTCGGAAGAAAAGCAGTTGTCTTTCACTTTTATTTTTCTTTCGATTGTGGTCCATCTACTCTGGATTGATGCTCGCCTCGTCGCGGTTATACGTTTCTCTTCCGTCAGCCACCCAAAGTCGCTTCAAGGGCTAGTGACCCGCAGTCTAATTGGCAAACGAGGCAAGGTGATAACGGAAAGAGGCAAATTGGTGCAAAGCAAACTACGAGTATAATCGAAAACTCGCACAATCACAACGTCTCAACCTTTTCTTTTGGCCCATGGTAATGCTCGCAAAGTAAAAAAAAACTGTTTGGAGAGAGGTCAAAAGATCAATTCCTCATAATTTATTGTAAAAACATTATGTTGTTTTTTTTGTAAAAAAAGTGTTGTGTCGGGGGCTGTAAGCACCGGGTTGGAAGGGCGAGTGATAAGGAAATAAGGATACGGGAGAGGAAGGGAAAAATATTCGTTAGAAAGTTATCAAACAACGTGCAAATCCGTATACATGCTTGAGGAAGTTGGAAAGATCACTTTTATTCTTTGGAAAATGCGAACTGAATACAACAGAATGCAGAAGAACAAGGGGTTGCCTCTGTAAGGAGCGCTAGAGTTAATAAAAAATCTTGACTGCAGGGTGACCCGGAGATCTGATTCAAACTTGACTCCGTCCACGTATGCAATGGGAAAACGTGCGAGAGAGGATTAGGGACTTGCGACTTATGTTAGACACACAAAACAACGGTACGTTGACTTCGGTCGTTTCAACCACCTAACGCCATAAACCACCTAGCCGTAAGAGTGGGGGGGAGTGGGCGGCCAAATATTCCGGACCAGGTAAAATATTAAAACTCTCAACAGGGAGTTTGTCCTCAACTAAAACTCAAACAGCGCCAAAGGCGAGTAATAATACACGTACCTGTAGTAATCTGACCTATTGCAGCGCCACCAAACTGTTGCCATCTTCGCTTCAGTTTAAGCTGGCATGGGAAATCGTCAGTGAGTCACAGTTAGCTCAGTTTGCCTATCTTAGGGACGGAGTTAATGCGTGATGAACATCAAATAGTTTATATTGCATGAAGAAGTCCTTCGTCAAGGCGTATGTAATTTCAAAGGAAGGCTGTGGAGTGTCTGATTTTTCCTACGAAAAAGCAAGATATTAGAAATTTTTGTCTGGGAGATAAATGAATGTGGCCATGGAGCCCTAATCAATGCACTTGCTGAGGGAAATATTAACACCACTTCTGCCAGTTATCGTTCGATAGGAGAAAAAACACGATTAAGAAGTATTGAAAACTTCATCGGTTCCGCAAACACGATAGTTGCACATTAATATCTGCATAAGACGTGTTTGCAACCGCTGGGTTCCGAGACTACCCATCTCTGTAAAACATGACTCCAGCGTGCAGGGTTTTTCGCATTTGCAGTGGATGGTATATGAAGATGAAATTTTTCTTTTGAAAGTTAACATTTTATATAAAATGTTAATAATTTATTAAAATCCTGAGTGAAAACGGCCAGGCTCTCTCTAGAATTCTATAGATCACTAACGCGAAAGGAAATGTTGACTTTTGCGGGGATAATAATGGTGAAACGATTTTTAAATGTTCAGGGAATGGCGTATATGAATGTCGTAGATGCGCATGGGAATTTTAAATGGACCATAATATAAGGATATACTGAAGATTCTCCAAGGCTAGATTCATTGAAAGAGGCAACATTTTTAAGCCAAATTATGGATGATCCACCGCTATAATGCACTGGCGAGCATCGGAGAGGATGCTGCTGACTATATTTCACTGATGTTTGCTCCTAATACTACCTTTCGTCCAAAGCTAGCCACTGGATACTATTGTCCGCTTCCGTACTCGAACAAGAACCATTTTGCAAATTGTTTTCCATCTCAGGCGCAAGCTATCCAAATATTTTTTAAAACTCCACGTCTGCCGCTTACGAAAATAATGGTTTAAAATCAGTAATACTGTACATAAATTACACTCTATTTTGACAATACGCGATTATACATTAAAAATCCACTATGAATGTAAGGAAATAAAAATTATGAATGAAAAACCCACAAACAGTATGCAATAATGAGTGTTTTCGACTGAGGATTTATATTTAGCTATTTAGCCAAAACATGTAGGAGTTTTCACGACTGATTTTTATCATATTTTGTATTGTACGAGATAAGAATTTGTGCTTGAGTCCACCAGTGCTGGGATATGCTTATTTCACCACTGAATGCATGACACTTGAAATAGTATGGCGTGATATTGGGAATTACCTCTTAATGATGAGTTAAATGTGTTATTTTAATTTGTAAAATATATACGACATTCATGTTTTTCATTGATATCGTGAAAACAAAACTCCTCCCGGATGAGCGAGGTCACTTCAAAAGACTACGGTTTGTGGTGCCTTAATCAACATCGCTTTGCGTTGATCGACTGCCGACAGTCATTAAAAACACTTCCAAAACAGCATTTCATTTTCTTAGTTATCTTATGTTCATTTACGTATTAATACGTTAGTATCACAGTGATTTCACAAGTCACCAAGTATTAATAGTAGCACCATCGCTGGCCGGCTTAATGAGGTATGGTCGTCCAAAAATCTGACAGTTTAAAACTTTCCTTGCCAACTTTGACATTAGACTCACCCTTCCTACAATTCCCTTGCTATTTGAAAAGGTTATGTGACAGTAAATATATTGCTCTTACTCCATTGATTAGAGCAAATTCCGATTTCCAATCCGCTATCTTCACCTTTGCATTCTGTGACAGGTCCAGGAAAGAGAAAAATCGTCTATTCCTCGTGCCTATTCATATCTTCCGCAAAATTTTCATTAGTTTTGTCCAGTATAATATGTGGTAAGCCTTCTACAAATCCACCGATCATATAAAATAATCCTGGCTTTAATCAATTTTCCATACAAACTATAGTGACTTCATAATTCTTATGGAATCACGTGAACCATCGATATTATTTATTCAATCTAATCACATAGTTACTCCTTCGCTCTCTTCTCAATATTTTTTCTTAGTCATCCCAGGTACTGCCTTTGAGTGTAAAATAACCTTATAATCATTTAGACCCCACATTCTTAAGTTTTTCTATTTTTATAATAGCATCAATAGAATGATAACGTAAAAATTCTTCCTTTCTCGATTCTCACTGATCTTTTGTAGAACTGCAGGGATGTTATCCATTACTGCATCGTTTTTGATTTTTTTATGCCTTTTCTTTTTTGCTCTGAGATTCTTCTGGTCAGAACATATTCTTGATCGAGATTTAAAGCTTTTTCTGTGTCCAAATCACCGGCATATGATCTTTATTCTTTTATGTATCCTTCCGATCTTAGCAGTATCTCTTCTTCTTCAAGTAATAGTTTACCCGTTGCATCGAAAGTGGTATAAACGGCCATGACTTTCTGATACCATTACTCTTATTAGTCTTTCCTGCACTCCTCCCCTCTCTTAATTTAACATATATCTGCACAGCTCATTCTACCATGTTTCTCTGAGCCCAATGAACTTTAACCTCAGTTTACCTTTAATGTATGACCCTTTTCTTCAACTTCAGTTTTTACTTTCTTCCATTTTGTTTCATCATGCATTTTCCTTGTCATTTTTCATTTTATCTATGCCTTCATAAAAGCCTTTCTATTTCTGTTGCTTTGTGTAGTACTCCTGCTTTACTGATTCTTTTTTCGAAATGATCCAATCTTTCTTATACTCTGCCCATTCTCTTTACATTCTTTCATTTTTTTCAAATGTCATGTGTACTCCCCATTTTATTCTTGTAAATTTCGTTTTCCTATATATTATTTTCCCTCTAGCCTCTCTAATTTTACATTGCACTTCAGGAGCACTAAATTTTGAGCCGAATCTATAAATACTGCTGGGAAAGTTTATGAGTTGCTCGCGCTACTCCTAAATTCAATCCTTAAGAAGATATATTCAACAGATTCAGGCGAGTTGTAGTGGAAGTTCGTCATTATGAGAAAAAACAAAATTTGCACTTTTGCTCAGATTTATTGTTATGTGTAATGCGTTTCAGTTTACCGAACCATCTTCAGGGACAAGACCTTGTACCTGACGATGGTTCGATGAACTCAAACGCGTTGCACGTTACAAAAAATCTGTGGGAAAGTGCAAATTTTGTTTTTCTCATAACTTAATAAGATGATTGAAACGATTTCTTCACGTATATCCCTTCATTTTCCATGTGTAAACATGGAGAATAGTGTAACATATGTGGTAGTTTAAATGAAATTATTGTCCTCGTGAAACTCTCAGATTTCTCTCCCCGGTCTACTCTTCTACCCCATGTTTTCCTGCCTCAACCACCTCTCTTGCTTCTCACTTACCACGTAGTTCCCAATCCCAATCAAATCAATTATTTTCCTCCAGGAACAATAGAAAGTATTTTACTCGTAGATCACATTAGCGCATGCACAGTCGTCCTCACTTTGATTGTTTGTCGGCATGTGCACCAAGATAGGCAGTTCACCGTGAGTGCTCTGCTGCCGGGAACAATTATCATTGCTTCCGTCAGCAGTCTCTCTGAGTCATGTCTGAGTCATGGAAACATGCCAAGCCTTTCAAACACGTCAAGATAGTAGTAAATGGGAAGGAAAAGTTACCTTCGTTACAATGTGAAATAAATCTTATCATAAAATACTCCTTAAATCCATTGATTTACTCTTTTCGTGAAGCAGATCAGAGTTGTCCAATGAAAATCCTTAGGCCGATTACCATCCTCACATAAAGGGGCATGATGTCAGTAAATTCCTTCCTCCAACTTTTTCCTAAACTTTTCGTATTTTTCCTATGCTATTACCTATTATCAATGTCTTATTTGACATAATCTCTCTTAGCAATTTTTCCATCTTGTTATCTAGTATTCTGGAGCCTACATTTCCTGGTTACGTCGTATTCCTGTAATGGAGCGTTTTCGAAAATTAAGGGCCGTTTTCTTATATGTAAACATTAGCGCAAAACTTTTGCATTTTAACACTGATCAAATGTTATGGTACAATCATAATAGCTCGTAGTAATAATTAGAGCAACATCTATTGCATCAGCACACTGATCAGGAGTATTATCTTCTTTCACTTAGAGTTCAGTATTTTCGCACCCATTTTGAGACAGAAAGAAATGAACATATAAAGTTAGAAACGGGAAATTACTCTATTTTAAGGATAATCATTAATGAATGAGTCGTCATGCTAACTATTGCGTGAGAGGAAATGGACGGGGTGGACTCTAAAGACCAAAACGGGATCTGGATTATATTTATATGAGTAGGTGGTAAAGAGTGATTGTTTATTAAACCTATTTTCATAGAAGACATGATGATTTGTAATGCCAACACACCTCATTTTATCTGCATTCCTTTGTTGGAATATGCTATACATTTTTTAAATGCCATCTACGTAGAATTTCACTCGCATCATTGAAAATTGCTCCTATGATATTATATTTTCTCAAATAATTATGGAAACAAAACTGAGGTCAACAAAACACAGCCCATGGCTAGCACCCAAGTTGTCTCCAAGCCACTGGAGTAATAAGAAAGTTTTAACGAGGGGGCGTTTTTACAAAATTTAAGGCTGCGCCAAATAATATCCAGTGATTTTGGGGATTACTTGCTTGAAGGTTACAAAACACCTACAGGAAAGGTAGAGAGACCCAGCGATGGGTGGCAATAATGTTGAACAAAAATATAGCAACCCAGTGTAGTAAACACGGAGAAGGTGAGTGATGGAATATTATTGGTAGGGTAAAAGCTAAATCCAAGACCTAGGTCCAAAACAGGTCAGCATGCCAACAGCAACAATAGAGCGCGAGGAAAAGGCAGGGTGTTCAACCAATTAGAAGAGATAGTTATCGAAGGCAACATTTTATATTGTTGGGAGATTTCAACGCGGCAGAGGGATTTGGAAGAAAATGGAAAGAGATAGGTGACTAAGGATTAGGAACAAGGATTGGCTTAGAGCAGAAAACACATGATTACCGCAGGTACCATGGTTAAATCCAAATGAACTTGTTTTAACTACCGCAACAGACCTACCGAATACTCTTGCTAGACTAATGCTTATCGATATAATTTGAAAATGATCTGGAAGTCGCACATTAGTTAGGATATATTTTGGATAGGCAGAGTATTAGGAATAACTTAGGATTTTTTTAGGAATACACCAAGATTTTCCAGAGTGAATACGGAATCAGATGAATAAATAAATAGTACTTTAAAAGTGTTATTAATGAAACGGAGGAAATAAAAGAAGACCATTGAGTGTGCAATCATTGCGAAGAGCATTAGATATTCAGTCTAATACGTGAGTCAGGATGAGGATAAATAAATTATTATTATTCAAGAAAATGAGAGCTATTAAACGTTCAAGTTGAAGGAAAACCATGAGAATAGGTGGAACTGCTGCCCATTGTGTCAATGTTTTTCACCAAAGTGGGACATAGAAAAGGACAAAGTGGGACACCAAGGACAAGGTGAGACATAGAAAAATTGTGTTAGGTGAGGAACTTTCACAAGGAGGAGGGAAATAGTGACAGAGACGCGGAGTATGTATGTTCGACATCGACATAAAGACCCCGCGATTGACCAAAAAGGTGAGTAGCAGGGGGTGCGACTATTAGGATGGAAGGGTAAGTGATTAGAGAGGATAGGGAGAGGAAGGGAAAAGGGAAAAATATTTGTTAAAAATCAATCAAATAAAGGGAAAATTCCTATACATGCTGGAGGAAGACCTAATTCAAAACAAGGGTTAACTCACTTAATGGATTAGTCATTTGTTATGTGAAAAAGAGAATAAAAATTAGCCACAGCCATTTTACGACAGGCCTCGACCATAACAAGACAGATCATGCGGAATGGAAAAGTAGGAAGGGGAAATTCTGCTATCACATGGACATGCACTCAATGTTAAGGAAAAACTAATGACAATTTGGTACAGAGCGTACATCTGTACGTGG
The DNA here is from genome assembly GCF_022747635.1 of Hetaerina americana. NCBI lineage: Eukaryota > Metazoa > Arthropoda > Insecta > Odonata > Calopterygidae > Hetaerina > Hetaerina americana. The sequence goes on from NW_027286886.1 coordinate 2,141,549, forward strand.
TTGGAACTGTAGCAGAAGCGTCGGCCGCTGCGTCGTAACTGGATTCTGCTTCGGCCGACGTTCCTGAGCCCTTGAGTTTCGTATCCCGGGGCCGAGCGGATATGGCGCGGCTCGCGTCGCGCGAGTTCCGAACCCTGACGACGGAGAGAAAACCAATTTCCGATAGAACGACAGCCGGGGGGAGGTTGTGTTGCGCGGTTTGAAGCGGGAGTGGGGCGGGTAGATGAAGGGGGCTCGCTGGGAGGGTGAGCGATTGGAAGGAGTGCGGGGTCTCGTTACGGTTGGCTCGCCGTGGGCCGCCTCCGTGCCATTGTCGCTGCCTTGATATACCGCTTCCGACTTCGATTTGCCGCGTTTTTAGGCTGTGAGGGAGGGAGGGCACAAGGGGAGAAGTGGATGGATTTTAGGCGACGAGCCTTTTTATCCCTCAAACGTGGGAAAAAATTACAGACGTAAGCAAATTCTTTCAACGGATTCGATGGAGTCCAGTGATGGATATTCCCACGGGCATTCTCCCATACTTGAATTCAGCGTGGGGCAAGGTGTGGGACGGAAGGTGGTCTCGTCCGTTTGATTGCCACTCGGGGGAGAAGGGAAGAGTGGTAGATTGGTGGTCACACAATGCCTCGCAACTTCCTGCAGCTCTCGGGGCCTCCGGTTTATTCCGTGGCCGTTAAAATAATGCGCCGTGGCTATTTACTCGCGATGACACGGTTCTGTTGTAAAGCTGAAAGAAGAGGTGCATTGAAGGATGCGGAAGAGGAAATGAATTTGGTCAGTCTTGCACAAACAATTAATTCGGGTATTTCGTCACTCTTTTGAGGTGGATTATGGCTCTGTCACTTGTAATTCACTGGGATTCACTGGTTATGTTCCCACTGGGATTTTCCATATTCTTATGGTAATTAGGTAAAGATCTAAAAGGCATACGATACGTAGATATTCCATTGAGTCGAGTACGTTTTCTAAAAATACCATCCACTTCATTCGACACAATTTTGGCACTCGTCACTAACACTTATTGATGCAAATGGCTCGTATATCCGCATTCGGGTATTTCATTGTCCGGGTATGCAGAACAATAGAGGTTGCTTAATTTATTTCTAGAAACTACAGTTTGATAATAAGCTCAAAGAAAGTTAGGGAGATTCCGCGATAGTAATTTTGACAGAGTCATCCACTAATTGGCATGAAAATGCTAAATTTCAAAGTGCAAAATTAAACCACCTTCACACGGATTCAAACCCGGACCCTTAGAGGTCCGGCCTTCGGAGTGCTCGAGTCAGCTTAGCTCCCTAAACGGGCTATAAAGGGACATCGAGGGATCCGGGTAAAAGAAAGATGCGATTCTAGTAATAAAATATATAAAATAAGGTTTAGATAGAAAATGACAGCATGAAAAATTGCTAAGAGCAGTTTGTTTTTTCCCCAAGAAATTCTGGTACCTGAAAAATCACAGAGCTTGAGTTAATTTGTGGGTGTCTAGAGGCATTCCCGGTACCCGGGCCCTCCAAGCAGGAGTCCAACGCTCCCTCAAATAGACTGCTAAGTCCCCTCTATCCTTTTAAGTACAACGTATTATGCCTCTACGTCTGCATACTACTCCGAAAGCCATCACAAGGGTGGGTGGCGGTGGGTGTTCGGTCACCAGCAATGCATGAACAGACAAAGCATCTCTTGACAGATTTTAGTTCAATCTTGCACTCGGACAATTCATTTATTTATTTTTTTAAAACATTATTCACATACAGCAGTAGCGCCAATTTACAGTGAAAATATAACAAACATTGAGGAGGACAAAATGCAATAACAACATAACAATAAACAACGAGAACCGAACATGGACAGGGGAAAAATTTGATTTAATAAAAGGTGGGATAAAGCTTGGGTGGTGAATTTGTTGAATGATTAATTGAAAGGATCGGCAGTTGAGGGAGTGAATTTAGAAGGGAGGAGAGGAAATATAAAGGTGAGCGCTTAGTGAGAGATATTCTAGGAATAGGCAGATGGAGTAGGGAGTAGGTGTGGGTAGATCGAGTTGGTACCTTGAAGTTTAAGAGAGAGAGCAGCTCAGGGCAATCAATAGTCGAGTTTAGGGTGTTGTGGAGGAGTTTGAAATTAGCTTTATGTCCGCACCTTTGTGGACTAGAAATGGATGAAGAAGGCAGAACAGCATTTGAGGACATTTTGCGGAAATGTGGGACTCGGTGTTTGACTATTTTGGCAAAGAAGTGAGAGATGCAATCGAGGGATTTAAAATTAGTTGGGGATGAGGTGGGCCAAATTGGAGAGCAATATGATATTATGGGAAGAACAATTGTTGAGAAGTACGAATGGAGTGCTAATAGATCTTTAATTTCTGTGAATCGGTAGAGAAGGCCTACTAGGGACATTGCTTTATTTTTTACAGTATGTACTGTAGGTGCTCGAAGTAATTCAGTTTATGGTCTGTTAAAATGCTAAGGTCTTTCATGGTTGTCACTCTATTTAAGAGAGTTGAGTTAATTGAGTAGTTGAATATTAGGGGTTTTTTTCCGGTCAAGAGTCGTGATTCTGCATTTTCCAGGGTTTAAGTTAAGCTTCCAGGTATCATACCATAGGGAAATTTGATTTAAGGCAAGTTGAAGGTGAAAACAGTCAGAAGTGTTATTAATTTTCTTGTAAATCTTTTAATCATCAGCATAGAGAAGGGTATGGACCTGGGAGGGAAGGATAGATAGATAGAGGTCTTTATTTGGGCGAAATTGAGACCAAATGGTCCCTTCTTCCATTTAACCCACGAAGGAGTCGGGAAGGAAGATCATTAACGAATAAATTGAAAAGGTATGACCCAAGGACACTGCCCTAGGGAACTCCAGACGTCACAGGAGACAAAGAGGAAGAAGCATCCGAGAGTATCACACGCTGGGCTCTGTGGGTGAGAAAGCTAGAAAGAAGGCTTAGGAACATACCATGTATGCGGAACTGTTGGCTGAGTTTATGAAGGAGGAGTTGATGATGCAGGCGTCGAAAGCCTTGGAGAAGTGAAGGTAGATGGCATCAAGTTGACTTGATTTGTCTATTGCCATGACGGCGTGGTTCTGAAAGACAACAAGATTTGTCATGCATGATCTGACTGGGAGGAAGCCATGCTGCTGGGAAGATGAAAAGGGAAAGGTGAAATAATAAAGCCTATTGAGAATAATACGTTCACAAACAGAAGACAGGATTGGAGGCAATAATATAGGGCGATAGTTTGAAACATCATTCTTGGGACCTGTTTTGTGTATCGGAATGATATTGGCGCATTTTCATTGAGAAGGGAAGGTTCCTAGGGAAAAACAGCGATTAAACAAGATGGCTAAAGGTTGTGAGAGGGCTGAAGGGCAATTGCGAATGAATTTAGGACTGAGAGCATCTGGGCCAGGTGAGCGGCGGAGGGGTATTATACAGAGGTATTAAAAAACTTCCCGGGACTCTCTCTGTAAGTGGGATAGGGAATGGTTTATATTAGGAAGGAGGGAATGGACAGGTAACACTGAGGTTAGCAGCAAAGTTTATCATAACGGAAGAAGCTACTTACATGCAAAGTATTCCAGAAGAGGTTTATTTAATAAAAGAATACATTGAAATCCTGCGAAAACATTGTGATAAAAATGAGTCAATTTCAAATGCATGCAGAACATCGACAAAATATGTACTCGACCAATATTAATTAGCTTATATTGCGACTGTGATCATATCAATTTGGAAATCTTATCTTTCATGGAAATAACGAAATTTAAAATCTATGAGTTCTACTATCAATTTCTTGATTATACATACGAGACCTGTTGCACCATAGCAAGTCGGGCAGTGTAATATGTATTCAACATCCTCAGATAAAGGACCTGCCTCAAATTCACATAGTAACTTGAACCTGTAATTCAACCTATGGTTAACTGGTATCTCCCATTCTAATTATTACAATAGTGTTTTGGAACTTCTATTTCGTGCATTACAACCTTTCAAAACCTAGATATTTTACGTTGCACTTCATCTAGTTCTACAGCTAAGCCTACCTCGTGAGGATCGCTTACGTTCCCAGCGTATTCTCGGTGAGGTATAGCTAACGTAGAATAACACAACTCTGTGATTCTCTCTCTGCATTTACTAAGTATCCTTTTTATGAATCCTAACTTATATGCTATAACTTATATAACGAATATGTTTTCCCCAGGACATATCCTTAGTTATCATTACACTCAATTATTTTACTGATTCTACGTTTATTATGTTGGCTCCCTGTATGGTGTAAGAGTTTTCGGGTGAAATACTCTTACTACAACAATTTATTAAAACACGTTTGTTAAAATTTAATTCTAGCTTCCATGTCTCGCACCACATTTGCATCGCTTTTTGGATATAAGATAATAATATTTATTTCATATCTTTATGAGTTGCAACTCTCATAGTACTATTTATATCATTGAGAAAATTCTTTCTTGGCCTCCGAATTACCTTTTTCCTAGTCTTTTTCCTCCATTTCATTTTCTAGGTTGTTGTTATGCCGTAGAATATGCCGAACAAGTTAACTCTCCTTTTTTCCATTTCTTCCATCCTATTTCTTTCCTATTTAATTTCCGTTAAGCTTCTATGCTTCTTTTCTTGTAGTAGTGTATCCATTTTGTTTTAGTTATACTTCTTCAAATCCACATTTCCATTGCTTCCATATTACACTTCTCCATCTTTCCCAATGCCCAATAGTCACATCCATATAAAATTATACCCCAAATAAGAGTTTTTACAACAGATTTTTCTTTTTCCAATTTTATGCACTTATTTTCTAAGAGATTATTTTCAAATGCCTTCTTTGCCGATACTTCCCTTCTTTTCACTGCAGAGGTGCATCTGTTATCTCATGTAATTACGCTCCGAAGGTAGCAGAACTCTTCTACTTGGCTTATTCTTGATTCTCCTATCATTAAATTTGCAAGGGTTTTTCCCTGGTTATAGAAACTAATATCGCTTTGGTCTATTTCACATCGATTTTCAGTTACCATTTTTTAAACCTCTGGACGGGTTTATGTATTCTATTCACATATTGGGCAGATTCTGCCAGGGTCAAAAGCCATCTACAATCCTAACGCAGTTAATCTTTCTTTAACTTATATGTACGATCAGCCTTCTCCTTTATTTTGTACATAGCCTCTTCTATATATAAGGTATATACAGGTAGATATGGCGAAAGGGTACATCTTTGTTTTACTCCTTTCCTAGTCCCTGTTTTCTCACATCCCTTTAATTTGATTAAAGCGCTTTCGTACTTTTAGACCTGAAATATAAGCCACCCGTCTTTGTAGTATATTCCTCATAGCTTCAAACATGAATTTCTAATCTAGAGTATCGAAGAGTATTTCTAAATCAATTAAATTAAGGAAATATTTCCTGTTCAGTTCTAGCCTTCTCTCTAGGGCAAAGCGCAGTACCAGAATAGCTTCTCTCGTCTATTCAACTGCTCAGAAAACAAATTAATCTTCTCCAACATTTTCCTCCTAATTTTTTTAAATATACTCCTTAACCTACGAGGAATGCCCGAAAGCTATCCGACCTACGTTCATAGCTCCGCATTGGTGCTAATCTTCGTCATCCGGGCCGTGGCATCCTTCGATGTAGTCTCCATTTGATTGAACCACCCGCTCTCAGCGGTGCTTCCGCATCTTAAAGCAGTCCTCGAACGCAGATTATGGAATGGCCTTTAGCTTCGCATTCGCGTCGCATTACTCTGAATCGTCTCGAGGTCGTCGAACCGCTTTCCTTTGAGCGCCATTTTCATCCAAAAGTCGCAGGGAGCTATGTCTGGACTGTAGGGAGAATGGCGAAGCTGTACAATCTTGTATTTCGCCAAATATTGCTGGACAAGGTTCGATGAATGCGCTGGCGCGCTGGCGCGCTGTCGCGGGAAGAAGCCAGTCGCCGCTTGACCAGATACGCGGTTGTTTTCTTTTCACGGCATTACGCAATCTTTTCAGAACTTCAACGTTATATTCTTTGCTGATCGTCTGACCACTTGGAGCAAATTTGTAGTACACTACACCCTCACAATAAAAAAAATTAAAAAAAAACGCAGGTCGAATACTTTTCCGACACTTATCGTATGTGACAGGACCTTGGAAGTATGTGACAGAATAGAAAATGTTCTGTAATTCATGTATTCAGTTGATTTTGCTCTTCTTGGTATCATAACAATTTTGCTTTTGGACATGGGTATCTCCCTATTTTCATAATATTCCTATGTTCTTTTAAATATTCGCCCTTCTTTCTATTTCCAAAATGTTTAAGTATCTCATTTGGTACACTATTGTGTTTCCAACATATATCTATAGAAGAGCATACTTTTATTCCCTCTTCATGATTGGAGTTCCAACTTCCTGTTCCTGCTTTTTCCTTCCTTCTTATATTTCAATATCTTATTTAGCTATATAAAATATTGAAAACCATGGTAAAGCTCTTCCAGGTAATTTTTCAAACAATTCTTTGTTATCTACTAAAACACTTCCCTATTTTTTATTTATCATCTACATCTACATGATACCCTGCAAGACGCTGGGAAGGTGAGTAACAGGGAATGTATCGACTACAGACATGAACACACATGAATACGAACAGATATGGTCACTCGCTATGCATGGGACACGATAGAGAAAAATAATTTGACTTGCAATGAACTAGTAAACGCAGTATATGTTTGATGAAAAATTACACTTAGCACACGATAAAGAGCAAGAAAAATATTTTCTAAAATTAATAGCATCAGGAAGGGATATTACAATAAAATTTCAAGAATATAGCTATATCCACGGTAATATACAACTGCTGAAGTTTGAAAAAATAGCCGAATTATACCTTATTATAAGAAGTGCTTAAGCCAACAAAAGTATCAAACCGAAATCTGGTTTTCGCTAGACATTGCATGGGTGGGGATTTTTCCAAGAGGCTTTAGAATTTACAGAAGGGACAGATAATATAGAATTGAAAGAGAAGTGCTCGTAACTCTTGAATATATTCACAAAAGCTGAAGTGAGTCTTTTTCCCAGAGCAACATAGAAAGTGTTTGGTGCTCCATAAAAAACCCTAGGTTGATAAGAGCCTTCATACATTTGGGCCTTCTACAGATCTTCAGATTCCGGAGATACGTCAATAGTAGAATTAGGGAGACAGGCCGCTGATTGGAAATCCCATTAAAAAATAGGAGAATTACTGTCGTAGGAGATTTCAATTTTTCCTTCATAGGCTAAAGAAACTATAGTTTTACAGCAGGAGAAAAGGGCAAGGATTCTTGCAAGTCCAGCTTCGTGCTTTTACATTACACAGGTTGAACCAGTTAGTATTCATACCCACCAGAGGAAATAAAATAATTGATCTATTAACAAAAAATTTATCCAAAATTTCCTTCTATACACAGAATCACTTAATACCAAGGGCTTAATGACCACAGAATAGTGCTGATAAAATTTATTTGATTACTGAGAAAAATCAGAATCCCAAAAGAAAGATTTACTTGTTTGACTGGGTCGATTGCGACGGATTAAGGCGTAAGCTGCAGCAGTCTTACGGTTCAATTAAGGAAAGTAGTAGCAACAGATGCATTGAGAGTTTGTGGAGTACTTTTCACCACGCCATGTGGGCTGCAATAGAAAAACACATGCCTAGAAAATTGAAAAGTTACAGGAGAGAAACTAGATGGTACAATGTAAAAATATGTAAAGTATTAAAACACCAAAGAGCATTGCATGTAAAAAATGAAGAGATCAAGAGAGGACGAGTCTAGCAATTAACAATACGAATTAGAGCACATTTATTAAACAGCTAAAGCGTTAGCAAGGACAACATGTCTAACGGATATTATAATTTGGTGGGATTTGTGATTGTATTGTTAAATATTTCCTCACATGGATAAAACACAGAGTTTTTGTAATTTTTTATGAATGTATTGTAGTCACTATTAGGAAAATATCCATTAGTTTTTTTTTCATTTTTGCGTGACACAACCTCCGGCGCCTTAATGATTTCCACACTTGTGAATTGTACCATCGAGTTTCTACGCTTACTCATTGTAGCTTGGTATGTATTGAATTTTCATTCGCTGAAATGGTGACATCAACCAAGTATTTCCACATCACCTCAATATCGTTTACCTGGATTATTATTTTGAACCACGTAAATCGGTCAATTAGCTCATTTCTTGTACTACTTCAATCAGCCCGACTTAAACAGTAAATTTTTCTTTTACGGATTCAATGTTTTCTATACAGACGGAGAATTTTGTGTATATAGCTTAATGATCACTAAGGGATCACTAATGCAGGGAAATATCGTATTAACAAATGCGTCCAAAATTTGTCCATTCGTAAATGCCCTTGTCTTTTCCGACCATTTTAAAAATGTATACGTTCCAATCGATCAAGGGAAGAAAGATATCTCCACATTACGATCATTAAATCCAGATATGGTCCCCTGAATCTGCTTTTCTAGTTCCAAAACTGACTTATGATTGATTTGATGCCTCGTAATAAGCGCAAAAATATATCCTTTTCGACGAAATCATTTTGACGGAGCAACAAATACTTTCTTACTCCGCTATTAGGAATTTCTTATCGTGGATCTTCTTCTTGTTTGATGTTGTAGAGTGATAATTTCCCCAAAGGCTAGATCTTTTTTTCCTTCTTCCATATGCTCTTCAATTTTATTTACCGATGCTTTCGTCCACCTCTCCTTTTCTCCTCTATATTTGTCTGTTATCTTATTTTTGCTCTAATGCATTCTTTCGTATTTCTTTGCTCTTAGCTTATTTATCTTGTCAATTAGGTTTACAATTTCCTCCGTCTTCCAAGGTTTCCGAGCTACAAGTTTCTTGCTACCTGAGACTTAACCCGCCACTTCACACTTTCTTCTTTCTTTCAGCTTTTTCATTTGATTTCTTTTCAAACTTCCTACTTGTTCTTTATTGACCATTTTTATTTCACTATTCTTTTAATTTTTAAGCTTTAGGTTTCTTTTTGATATAGCTAATTTATGATCACTATAATCAGGTCGATATCCGGACCTGGGTAACTATGTCTGGATATTATAAGGCTACCGAGCATATCATTTTTGCTAATGTAATCAGTCTGACACCTTGCAATATTATCTAATATTTCCCAAATACTATATATCTTCATCTCAAATATACCTCAGACGATATGTTTGTGATGGCCATGTTTTGTTGGTCGCGGAATTTCAGTAGCCATTCCCATCTATCATTGATGTGCCATAAATAAAATGTTTTGCATAAATATAAATTAGTACAAAATAGTTACACAATCTCATTCGAGAAAATTGAAATTCCTTTACTGATTACTCTTTATTTGCTATGCCATCAACCAGCTACATTAGCATGGTGTAAGTTGATGAAAGAAGACTCTTTGTTTTCCACAGATAATTTTGTTTTAATACGACCTAGGTTTCGTTACAGCGTAACATCTTCAGGTCAACATAACAGTCAGCATCTGCTAAGAAATCTGAAGATGTTACGTTACGATGTAACGTAACAGTTATCGTTATTTAATGTAACGTTACGATGTAATGAAACTGAGTTCTTAATTTAAAAAAATTCTACGTGGAAAAGCAGTGTTTTCTTTCATTGTGAAGGATTTCCACCATGTTATGCCTGAAACTGTGTCAATAATGATATAAGTTCGTCGAACATGGAAAATAAGCATAACGTTGAAATTCTGCTGAATTTTGCAAACTCTGTTTAAAATTTACTAAATAAATTCTCAATAATATGATAGGCAAGGTTTACTTCTAAATTCACACACGCCGATGCCAATCTACTTGAGCCTTGATGCAAGGTTACATCAGAAGAGACTTGACGTCGATTTCTGCCCTCCATGCAAAGAAACTTGGCTTCGTTACACGGTTGGGGAGGAAATGTAATATGACAGTTAAAGAGATACTACCTTGATCAAAAATTTCCCGGAATTTATTCAGAAAATTAAAAATACAAGTTTATTCATCTAAATCTATATTGTCCCCTTCAAAGTAATCCCCATCGACTGCAACACACTTATGCCAGCGCTTGATCCAATCCTCGAAACATTTTTTATATTCGGTTTTCGGTATGTCCATCAGTGCTTCTTGCGATTTTTCCATTACTTCCTCTCGGCTGCTAAAACGCGTTCCCCGTAATGGTTTTTTAACTCGATTGAACAGAAAGAAGTCACAGGGAGCCAAATCAGGTGAATTCGGTGGCTGTTGGATGGTATTTGTTGCATTTTTCGTCAAAAAATTACGAATAATGATAGCACTGTGCGACGGTGCGTTATCATGGTGCAAAATCCACGAGTTTTCTGCCCACATTTCTGGTCTCTTTCGGCGAATTGCTTCACGCAAACGTCTCATAACGCCCAAATAATACTCTTTGTTTACTGTCTGGCCTTCTGGCAAAAATCCATGAAAACCGTCAGCATTGCCTTCTTTTTTGACTGAAAACGACGTGGTTTTTTTGGTCTCGGCTCATTTGGTGAACGCCATTCACTTGCCTGATGTCTGGATTGCGTGTCGTACTCATAAACCCACGTCTCGTCTCCAGTAATGATCCTTTTGATGAATGTGGGATCGGATTCAGCCTCGCAAATCATGTCTTTTGCGACGTCAACACGGTCTCTTTTTTGCATGAAATTGAGGTCTTTTGGCACCAACTTTGCTGCTACACGACGGAAACCCAAATCATTAACCACAATGTCTTGGGCGGATCCATAGGCAATGTTCAAGTCCTCCGCTATTTCTCTGATGGTTAATTTGCGGTTATTGACCAACATTTCTTTTACTTTATCAATTTTTTCACCGACTTTCGATGTCGATGGTCTGCCACTGCGTTCATCATCTTCGATTGACTCACGACCACTTCTGAACCGCTCGTGCCACTGGTAAACGACCGTTTTTTTAGAGAATCGTTGCCGAAACACTTTTCCAACATTTCCAACGTCCGTGCGCCACTAAATCCGTTTTTTACGCAAAATTTAATACAAGTTCGTTGTTGCAAATTTAAATCCATTTCTGCAATTGTAAAAAATCGCCAACACACACAGAGATAGATGTACTCTTGGCTACGTAACTTTTGCAAATGTCAAGTTATGACACTAAGATTTAAAGGTAATATCAACAACAGATGTACCAATTTAACAAAAAAACAGAACTCAAATCGGAACGATGGGAGCGGCACACGGTGGTTATTCCGGGAACTTTTTGATCAAGGTAGTATATCACTCCCCTTTAGTTACGCCTCATTTGGAGTACGCCGCAATTATTTATTATCGTTTGGGAGATATCATTGGTAAAGCAATTGAATAAAATCCAGGGAAACCCCGCTAGCTTCGTCAAAAGGTGTTTGTTGCATTAAGAAGACGAGTGTAACATGTTTTTCAGAGGAATTAGGCTGGGAGCCACTTGAGATCCGAAGAGAACAAGCAAAACTTTTATCAAGGTTCAGAATAAACGAGTTTAACTATGATACAAAAGGAATTATTATGGCCCCACACTACTTAGGTGGATTAGACCACAAAAAGAAGATAACTGAGATGGAGAGAGAGAGTACAGAGATTGGTACAAACATTCGTTCTTTCCTCAAGCTATCAGTAGAGCGATAAGAGTATGAAATCAAAGTCATCATAAAAATATATAAAAATCGAGGTTCGAGCGAGAAAAAGAGCAAACACTGCGTTGACATGTAGTGCATTCTCTAGTTGATATTTGTTTCTTATATATGCTTCTGAACGTGTGTGAGTGAAAATGCGTTTTACTGGACTATATGCGTGTGTTGCATTTAGGATTGACCTTTTGTTTAATTTGCATGTAGTCGCAGTCTATTTTATGCGTGTTCAAACAATCCTCGCTACAGACCATTGCTAGGGGTTGCTGGGTATTTTGTAGATGTATATGATGAAATATGTTTTCGTGTCCTCTCACTAATATCCGATGTGCATCGATGAAGGGTGGATTTCGTCACACGAAAGGTGAACCCTCCAGCTGAAATTATCTCCCGTGGTCTTTCACTACCTCTGACGTCTTTCCAGTTTGATTTCTCGTCTGAGCAATGGAGGCGACGGTAAGTGTACCTTCAATAAGATCTGTACTCCTTTACAACCCCACGATAGCATACCTGCAACCCGGGGGACCTGGGGCACACCTTGGGGTTTATTCTCACTTACATTTCGAAGTTAGGGGACCTCTTAATAATAATAATAAACAATTTTATTGCTCTGGGAACAAAGTCCCTTGGAGCAGAATACATGTTACATGAGGTTTTGAAACCTATGGAGTGAAACAGGTTTACATAATGCATAGAATAAGGTAATTACACCAGTCACAAAACACAATTTAACATCAGTTGAACGAAACATATAGTACAATACATACGTACAAATGCAAAGAACAATAGTTAAATATTACAGTAATAAGGTAATTTCAGTAGTGTAGTAGACAGATATTCACACATGTTCCTGTTGAACTGGGATGTGTTCCTGGATAATTTTTAATTTTTCTTAAGGGATATTTATTAACCCCAAATTCTTTAAAATTACTGTCAGGCGTGGGATACCTTTAAATTCATTAGGTAATAAAGTTATTACAGTAAGTTAGAATGGACAGAAAACAAGAATGAAGGCATCGAAATCCGAATTGATAGGAGAGATAGTTGAAGACGCTTCTTAGTGGAGTTACATTAAAGTGAAAGTGAAGTAGCACATGCGAGTGAATATTTATGTTTAAATCAAATACAGAAAAATCTATTCGGTGGACACGATAAGTCTTGTGTTACTTCCCTTTAATTAGAGTTTGAATGACTTATTGCTGTAGATAAGTCGGGGAAATTTGAAAAGGCTTGGGAAATTTACGGTAGCAGGTGGTCATGAAGCCGCAGGTAAGATTACGATGCATCTTAGTAAACTTAGGCATACTTTCATTGGAGGACTGACGCCGGAAAAGGTGGTAATGATAACAAATATATCTTTAACATTTTTTAACCATTGAATTATAATTAGGAAGTTCAAAAATAACGGTAATAATTTCCAAGTAACTTTGTTTTAACCTCGCCTACTATATGCTTATATTGGTGACTGCAATTTGATAATCTTTACCGCAAACTGTTTTTGTGTAACTAATCTTAATGAAGTTTCGTTTAATTTAACGTAGGATCTTAATAACAAATGAAGTTTCGTTAAAATAGGTTACAATAGGTTAATTGTGGTAGGGACGGAAGAGTAGATTAGTGCAAGGAGCTTTTAAAGGATGATTCATATACTGCATGAAAAACTTTTGATATTTGCCAAAAGTAACGATTAAATAATTGCAAAATGACGCTCAACAAAAGGAAGTGACTTAAGCGGCCTTTAAGAGGTAAAGGTAGGATCCTCAAGCATTGGCTTGAACTAAACGATTCCCTTTAAATGGAGGTCAACACTCATGATGGGGCACACTACGGGAATAAATAAGTTATGCACCGAGGTCATAGATGAGTGATCCCTACTTTTGTTGGCAAACCATCTCGTCGAAGATTATATATTAGACATAAATCTGACATGAGTATATGGCTGAAGTGTCGTTTGCAATGATAACCGTAATCTTACTTTTTCATTGCTTAACATTAAATGCACGGTTGGGAAGAAAATAGAGGCCAGGAAAAAATTCTTGGAAACTAACCCTAACCATGGAATTGATATTTCCACTTCCTATCTCTGAGATATCGCTCATTTCCATTAATAACCAAAAAGAAAGAAGATGACCACCAAGGAATCTGGTCAAAACACTGATACTTAAAGACGAATAAGTTGCAATAAGGAGAAGAGTGCCCCAAAATCCAAGCTAGATTCCTCCCGCCACGTGCAATGAGCACTCGTCAAGAAAACAGGAAATTAAAGAACCTGAAAGGGAGCTAACGAAACCGATAAAATGAGAGAAAGACATAACTCTTCGACCGCCTGAAATCATTTGGCTTACCCTCTTCCTGATGCCTATTATGCTAGTACAAAAGCAATGTGCAGAGAGGCATTATGTAATTTTTATTAAAATAACAAGCTAGACATTAGAGATAGATCGATAGCAATTTTCGTAGCCTTAGAATATGCTGGTCTCGTCTCGATTTCCCTAATCTTTATGAATAATTTTCATTTTTCACCTACCGACATGCAGCGTAACGTGTTTTTCCCCCAAGAAGATAGCTATTTATGGTCCTTCCATTCCGAGGGAAAACGAGTATGAGGCCGATAGGGGGGACATATATCACGTCGGGAGCCATGAATCTTAAACTCTATTGGTTAGATTCCACCTCCACCGGCCGATGGGGTGGCCGGCCCCCTCGGGCCTCTAAAAATGCTTCGCCGGAGCGCTCCTCCTCCTCCTCGACCATCCCACCAAGGGGAACGAGCTTTTATCCTCGGGAACTTGGGAATGGAAATTTCGTCCCGTATTCCAAGGATCCCTGTCATCTTGACCGGGGGACCCTCGGGCGAAAATCGGTCGACTGCGTAACTGGTAATGTATCGTCTTGTAAATCAGACGATGTTTATTCATAAGGCTGGCTTTGGGTGTCTGGCTCGCTACAAACCACTTTCCATCTCCCGCGAGCACTCGTCTCTAAATACTTCGAGAGGCGTTAACGTATTGATGGGTGAAATTCCCTAAAAGTCATTGTGAATTTTTCTGTAGCGGCATTTTTTAATTGGAAAAGGTTTCAATGATGATAATTCACTCCGGGTTCAAAATTAGATCCTGCTCATTGAGTCTGCCTGTTGAGCATAAGGGATAGCCACGGTCTCGATACTTTTCTTTTTAAATAATTTTCGATAGCTATGAGAAACGGCTCCCATCGGATTATTTCCGTTGTGTATGAATAATCCGTGAAAGTACACAGTTCCTAGCGTCGCATTTAAGTCCTCTGCGTCGACGGCGGGAAACGCGAAGGGTTGATGCAGTACTAACCCGTTGGTTTCGCCGTTGAAGAGACCGAGCCGCTTCCATGAGACAGTGGCAGAGCATCGATTGCAGTGAAGATACGCTTTGATCGGTTATGATGGAGAGACAAGAATAAATGAAAATAAAAATAATTTAATGCACGTGTAAAACGCTTTACTTTTTAAAATATCATTCTCATTCTAACACGATAATTTCTTTCAAATTTGCCGTAAAGATAATGAAAAAAGTACCCAGCTGTGGTTGGAGATATAGAAGCCTATTCACGTTGGCGAGGTCCCACCAAACAAACTCACATTACTTTACCAACTTCGATAACCATCTTGAATATATTTTTGATTGACAACCAATCAATATTTTAAGAGTAATTAGAATTTTTTTTCAATATTTCTCAAAGTTTTTTCGACAAATGAACTACGCATGTAAAGTTTTGAATTCCCTTTGACTATTACCACAAAAACAACAGCATCAATGGTTCTGCTTTGTTTCACTTACTGAGTGGTCTTTTTGTGGAAGAATTGTCAATCTCTGCTTTCATTTATATCGCAGCGATGTCCCCGATATGTTTTCGGATCACTGGCCTAATTATTATCGTCGCCACTCTCCATAATTATTTATTAAGTAAAGAGAAGTATTCTGAATTAGAAGTTGTGTCAATGATTACCAAATATGTTTGTGTGTGTGTGTACATACAAGCCATAAACACAGTAATCAACCCGAAGATCGGTAGGTGATAGCAGAGTTCACCCAGTAATAAGCCCGACGGCGTGCTAAATTCACACATCAGGGTAGGGGGGCCAGTTACTTTCCCTGTGCCGGTTATGGTTTCCCAGAAAGGTTTATTGCGCAAAGAATCACACAGCTTGGGTGAATTTGAGGGTACCCATAGAGGCTTTCCCTGAAATTGAACCCGGGCGTTCCGATATATATATATACATATATATATATATATATATATATATATATATATATATATATATATATAACACTTTTTGAAAGACTCACGGACGTGAATAATAATGTATAACACTTAGCACTAGTGGACACAGACAAAAACACAGAAACACACAAAAAAAGAGACTCACTATTTTTCGAATTTTCGGTGGTCGTTGCCACCTTTATCAAGGAGGAGAGGGACAGAACTGCAGAACAGTTCTGTCCCTCTCCTCCTTGATAAAGGTGGCAACGACCACCGAAAATTCGAAAAATAGTGAGTCTCTTTTTTTGTGTGTTTCTGTGTTTTTGTCTGTGTCCACTAGTGCTAAGTGTTATACATTATATATATATATATATATATATATATATATATATATATATATATATATATATATATATATATATGTGTATGTGAAAATATATATATATATATATATATATGTGTATATATATATATATATGTATATATATGTATATATACATATATATATATATGTATATATGTATATATATATGTATATATATGTATATATACATGTATATATATATATATATATATATATATATATATATAACACTTTTTGAAAGTCTCACGGACGTGAATAATAATGTATAACACTTAGCACCAGTGGACACAGACAAAAACACAGAAACACACAAAAAAGAGACTCACTATTTTTTGTGTGTTTCTGTGTTTTTGTCTTTCTGTGTCCACTAGTACTAAGTGTTATACATTATATATATATATATATATATATATATATATATATATATATATATATATATATATAGATATATAGATATATATATATAGATAAAGGTTCGATGTTAGTGCAACACTTTGAAAACATTTTTTATCAATACAGCGGGTAGATAACCTAAAATTTCTTTGAAATGGAAAATTTTTGCAGTAATTTATGTAAGGGATTTCGCAGGTCAAGGGTAGAGGGTTGAACTTGCTGATCGGGGTGCCAGAGGTCGATTCCCAGGCAAGCCTCTCTGGACTCCCTCAGATTCACCCGAGCTGTGTGATTTTTTGGGTACCTAAACTTCCTGGGAAACCATGGGTGGCAACCCCCTTCCCTGATGTGTGAATTTCACACGTCGTTAGTCTCAATGTCGTGTAAAACCTGTCGTCGCCTATGATTCCGACCTTTGGGTTGATAGCTTTGTTAATAATTTTTATGTGTTTATTCCTAAATGATTTTTATATGAGTATATTTACAAATACGCGTGGCACTGCCTAAGCATCAGAATAAACCATTTCATTCCGAAACAAAGGTTTTTTTTGATTACTCAGGAGGAGATACGATATATTTTTTCGTATAATTTTATCTCAGTTGTATAAAATTGCATGCCTCATTTTTTTGCATTCAATTATGACTCCTTTGAACGTTGAAATAGCTCGGTAAAATTGCTAAAGAGTGGCCCGCAATCTTCTATATTCCTTATTTTAGGATTCCAAACCACATTTTATCCTTAAAATTTATTTATTTGATTGTTGTCTTTCTTCTCTCTCATTTACTTTGAGTATGTATGTATGTGTAGGTGTATACTTAATGTATATAAGCATATGTATGTTTATATGAATGTATATATATTTTTTCGATGTGTAAATCTGTGCATAATGTGTGTCTATATGGATTTATGTGTATGTATGTAATTATAAATTTGATGACTAATGAATACAACGATAGGTTAATGGAAGAAGGGGCCATTTGGTCTCAAAATCGCTCAAATAAATACCTATTTACAAGGGCGGTTCAATAAGTACCCGTGTTTGACAACAAAGGGCGTTCCTGAGGGACATTTATGTTATCATCGTGAGCTACCATCTATCAAACGACGGTGAAACAAATTTTAGACTGATTTAAAGGTTAGTTTGGGTTTGGCAGCCATTCGAGTAAGACGTGTTTCGTGATTTTCGCTAAGATGGAAAAAGAGCAGTATCGTTTGGTAATTTGCTTTGTATTTTTGGATTGGAAGAAATGCGAGGAGATAAAAGCAAAGCTGGATACTGTTTATGGGGACACTTTGCCATCTATGACCTAAGTTAGATATTGGTTCAACGCATTTAAACGTGGGCGAACATCTGTTTTTGATGAGGAGCGACCAGGACGCCCGGCAGACGTGGTTACCGAGGAAATCATTCAAAAAGTCCACGCCATGATTCTCAGTGATCGACGAACGAAAGTGCGCGAAGTAGCAGAGGCCGTGGGTGTGTCGCCCGGAACGGCAACTAATATTTTACATGATAAGTTGGCAATGAAAAATTGTCGGTCCGATGGGTGCCGCGATTGCTCACGGTGGACAACAAGCTGATCCGGCTGTCAACTTCGAAGCAGTGTTTTCAGCAATTCAAGCGAGATCCGAAAGTGTTCTTGCATCCTGTTATCACTGTTGATGAAACCTGGATTCATCATTACACACCAGAAGCTAAACAACAATCAAAACAATGGATTTCTCCCGGTGAATCTGCTCCAAAGAAGGCGAAGATGGTCCGATCGGCCGGAAAGGTCATGGCGACGGTTTTTTGGGATGCAAATGGCATCATCCTTATGGATATTTTAGAATAAGGAAGAAGGATCACTGGGAAATACTACAGTGAGTTATTGGACCGCTTTGACTAAAAATTGAAGGAGACACGGCCGCATTTGGCGAAAAAGAAGGTGCTGTTTCACCACGATAACGCACCAGTACATTCATCCGGAGTTGTCGCCGCCAAACTGCACGTTATGATTTGCTGCCGCACCCCCCGTATTCCCTAACATGAAGAAATGGTTCGCGGGAAAAAAATTTAGCTCAAATGAGGAAGTTATCGCCGAGACAGCGGCGTATTTTGGAGAGTTCGACAAATCCTATTTTTTGGACGGGTTAAAAAAATGGCCAGAACGTTGGGAGAAGTATCTTTCTAAAAGGGACCTACGTTTAAAAATTAAAAAATTTTTTTTGAAAAAACGGTTTCTTCATTTTTAACACGGGTACTTATTGAACCGGCCTCGTATCTCTCTATCATATTTTCACTCACTCAAACGTCTGAAAATAACATAATATGACGTTGCTTTAGGGGCATCTACTTCGACGCGATATATAATCGCCAAATATCGTTTTTAAGTCTTGATGAAAAATATAGGCATTTTAGGATAAAAGTCGCCTCTCTATATAATTTTCACCAGAAAGTCAACCTCATCAGTTGTGAAAATTGATTTCTTTTTAATCTTTCTCGAAAATACAGAAAGCCAATTTATCGAAGGCCCGCGGGTGGCATCATAATTAATCCTTTTCTCTGCCACGAGTGGAAATGCTTACGTACTCGTATAGTGAACTGTAGGTACTCACGTGAATAATAATCCATATTATTATGTTAAAATATTTGACGCACATCCAAATAAACATATTCATTGAGAAACAAAGATTTTTGTGAGGGCTTAGGAGGAGAGAATATATATTTTGTTTTTAACATAATTTTGTCACATAAGTTTGTATATTTGGCACAAGCATCATTAATTTGAATTCAATATTTAGTAAGAATGTAATATAGGGATAACGGTCCAGCGAATAAAACTCTAAATAGGCCATTCTAAAGCAATAGATGAGGGATGTCAAGAAAGTAACTTACCTTTCGGCCTAGCGTGACGGTGGGTAAGTAAAAAGGCACCATCTTGATGTCGAAACGTCCCTAAACTTCGTACTAATCCTGCTGTGGTAGTGTGCAGACTATGGTTCTTCTACTTTGCTTACTGCGAACTTTTAAAATGTGCACTGCAATAGAAACTCAAGTTGTGATGTGCGATCTGTGATTGGGTGTTTACTGACAAAAAACCACAAGGCAATGAAATTCATAGGAAACTTTGTGAAGTATACGGAGATGGAATAATGAGTGAAGGCGGAGTGAGGCAGTGGTGCATTCAGTTTAAAAATGGCCACACTAATATTCACAACAAGAACCGCAGTGGTCGACATAGCTTTGTAATATACACTGACGGGTGGCCAGTTCTTTGACATCATAGACATTTGTCCGTTCACTCTTAAACTAACAACAACACTGTTGAACAACAAAACTACTCGTCAATAAGTCGTTGTACAACACAAATTCCCCGGTGAATGTCAGCAGCTTCGATGTTTATTGCCAAAAAAACCTACTCACAAAACGGACTTTACATTTTGCGGGATTTCAATTGTATTGTTTATTTTGACTCGCTATTGTAAGCAAGCGACAAACGGCGCGGCCTTCTAAACACTGCAGCTCGATGCGTACTCCCCTACTGTGTGTGTCAATACAGCAAACTTTGGCTCCCACTAATGCATAGCTACACGCAAACATAAGTTACTTTCTGGACAGCTCTCGTATTACACAAAAATTCTTCAAGGCCATATTAATCCCCAAAAGCTACATTTCAAAGAAACGAGCTGGGAAGTACCAAGGTAGTGCTCGACCGCTCAAAGCTGATATTTTTAATGACTCTTTCTCAAAAATCAATGTAAAGTGTGTTCCTAGTTTTCTCTATAGTCTAGGCCTAGTCGCAGATGGTTTTTCCTGAACCCAAAATGTTTTAAATGGCAGCAGCTGAGTCATCCATGAAACCCGAACCACGGATAACACACATTAAATTACACTATGAAATATTTGTGGAATTAATATGTTTGGAAAAATTTTGGATCTCTCTTTATAATGCATGATGACGCTTTTGCGTCTTTTGCGCCTTTGCATATCCAAAAATATGGATCATTAATTTTTTACAAACTTTCCACAATGCCGCTCGAGCTCATTACGAACACCATTGCCACTCGTATACACATCTGAGCATATTTGAGCATCAGACGTGAAAATCAACTTGGGCAAGGTTGAAAATGTTTCAAGCTCTAAGAAACTAGACTGAGTCGTTGAAAATGGAATAAAAACAGGCATAGCAGCTCAGATTTAGTGCCGCACTCAGTAAGGCAGCGAACGGATCATGAGACCCCAAAGACCCTACCCAAAACACACCGACATTTTTTCTCGCGGCCAATAGATTTAGTTTAAAAAAAACAAGGGTTAATTCACCTTAAAGACCTCGAGAACTCAGCAACGGTTTTGAACCAACATCTTTAGGACCACTGCATACCCTGTGTCTACTCCTCGCATTGACGGTTTGTCCGCAGCACGAGAAACTCTCGATTGCGTCTCCATCCCCTTCTATTCCTCGCTAAACTTTGAAGGCGTGGAGGACTTTTTTGGGAGATGGTTTCGTGATTGTTTCGGGAGTGGGTCCGGGGAGAAGGGAGGGAAGAGAGCTCCAGTGGTTCAGGTGGTTAGGGCGCCAAGGAGGCTCCCTTAAAAACTGCCACCACTACGCCAGGAAGTCGTAGGCGTAGGAGGAGGGTGCCACTGGCCACCTAAGGCCACCACCCCTCATTGACACCCTCCTCATAAGGTCCCTACTTCGCACCTCACCTCCACCCTCACACCGCCCCACCACCCTCCAACTCAGCCCAGCCCAAATCCACGCTCTCTCCCATCCCCAAACCCCCACACCAGCCCACACCTTCCATGGCTTTCTTCTCATCTGATCACGTCCTAGCCTTCCTCACTCCGTCAGTGATATGGTACGAGAAGTGTGAATCCTCCTAAAATATAAAAGAAATAATGCGGTCTTCTTGGTTGCCGAATGCGTCTGTAAAAGCTAGTTTCATTTTATGCTGAGTTTTCAAGAGAATATGGCAACGCTGTCTACGCAAAAAAAATACTGCTTAACTATCGCAAACCAAAATCGACGCTGAATTCCCCAACGTTCCTCCTCCTTATCGTCCCAACATACTGATATTTCCAACTAATTTTAGATGAATCTTTCATCCCAATAACATGATCAATGAAGTTCTCAATAAATCGAAGACGAATGAATATATTAAATAAATTTGCTGATATATACTTAATAATTATATTGCCTGAAAAAATTAATAGTAAATTACCATTTCCGTTTAAGTGTTG
This sequence comes from Hetaerina americana, assembly GCF_022747635.1. Classification (NCBI taxonomy): domain Eukaryota; kingdom Metazoa; phylum Arthropoda; class Insecta; order Odonata; family Calopterygidae; genus Hetaerina; species Hetaerina americana. Next base: position 2,163,420 of record NW_027286886.1, read on the forward strand.
AGAGTCAGGAAAAAATAAAAATGGCCACACATGGTTCAAAGTACCATTGTTCCTTGTTACGGGTGTTGACCCAACACACCCCGCCAAACGCCCTTGCGGCGGCTTGTGGGGAATTATGTACATGTAGATGTAGAAGTATAGAAAATGATGTAGGTATCTGATATATTAGTAAAGAAAATGTTTAAAAATATTTTATGATGTTTAGTTCATAAAAGCGATAAATAATTATAAAATAAATTAACCGAGATATTGCAAAGGAGTCTTTTAAATTTAAGATGGTATTGAAACAGCAACATCCAATCCAAGATTGCAAATTTAATAGCTGTAAGACAAAATGTTATGCAGATGATAAAAAAGTTAACAATTCATTGAAGGCTAAGCATTATTAAATTATTTCTATAACACAACTAGAGAAAAATATTTTAAGATGTAATTCTTGGGAAGAAAATTTTAACACCTTGGCTACACCGTAGGATACTTTGGAGAACGAATTAATCATATCAAAATTCCTGGATGTAAAAATAAATGCCTTATGTAGATTATACTTTCATACGTTATTTTGTAAACACGAAGCATTTTTACGAATTTAAAATAAAATTCGTAAGTGTTTACGTAACCATTTAATAATAGAAGAGTACAACGAGTTTCACCCGTTAAAGCATCATCAGGCGCAAGTACGTAGAATCAAGAAGTGACTCGTATTCATTGTTAATTGTGGCAAGATTAAACTATGCATAGACGCAAATTCTGAGTTCAGTGTGATATGAAAAAGATTCTCAAATCGAGTACTCAAGCTCTTTGGCTGATGGAATTATTATGTATCCAATACGTGAATCCTATGTCACGAAGATTATTCAATATCTGCAAATGACATAAACCCATAAATTCATTAGACCAGTGATTTCTTCACCTGCGAATGCCCCAGCTAGAGAATAGAATAAAAGATTTGGGAGTCTACCGCTTTTGCTGCGAGGTTTAGTGTGAAAAATTGAGGTGAACCGTGCAATATTGTTTCGATATAAGTGTGTCAAAAAAATCCATGTTACCGTTTTATGACCTTGCTAACCTCTTTTTAAGTGACTCATTGTACGAAGTCACTAATATTTTTTAAATATGTGCATTGTCAACTAAATGTCATCAATACTGACTAAAGACATTGTTTTATCCTGAAAAACCTCTCGCAACACAAATGTTTTCCTGGTTAAAGGCTATGATGTTTATTTTCACCTAGCTCAGGGTCCTTCAATATTGTCCTAATTGTCCCACACTTATCTGATCATGGGCATCGGAACAAGTGTTCAGCTCTGATTAATAAAATTCTCATAAATCTCTTTCTACCTTTGCAAATTTGGACTACATCATTCGCTTTTGATTGGGTAAAGCGGAAAAATTTGGATAAAAGTTTAGCTTGGTTAATCTCTCAACAAAATTTTGCTTTTACGTGTGAACAAGAGGTAATGGACCCACCAATTTTTCTGTATTTCCATTTGAATCGTCATTTAGCGTTATCAGTTCAGGTTTCCATTCATGGTATGAAGCCTCTTACATGGAGCAGGATATTTGCATGTCTTCCTGGCATCATTTCTACCAAGGCTTTTCGCTTTACATGCAATTATTTAGAAAATGTTAAACATTTCGAAAATATATTTAAATTCCATTAAAGAACTTGATATCAGTGTAGTTATCGCTTCCACCATAGGCTATCCAGTGTCCATGTTTAGCAAACTTCTTGCAAATAAAAATGCACTAAAATTTGATTAATAAGGCGATTTAAATCCATGATTTGAAACCAAACTCTGTAGAGAGGACTTTTTCACAGAGATCTGGCAATTATTACTAAGCTCCAAATCATTCTCAAAGGGTTTATGATACGAACAGCCTGGATAACCTTCTATGCATGAACAGGAACAAGCGGTATCCTTCAGAAAAAATCAGGAAAAATACAAGCCAATGCTCTGTGAGTAGGACGCCATTAACAGTGGGCAATCGGAAAGACACTTCAGAGAGAAAAGGAATACCAACATCTAAGCTGACACAACTAACCTGTAAAAATCTCACTTTTCAAAGTACAGGCCATGGCCGAAAAATTAGTGTGCTCACACCCGTTCCCGTCAACTTGGAGCCGCGCGTCTCGACAAGATGATCAAATGGAGTTGATCGTAGATAGGCAAAAGCATGAAACTAAAGGAATGATTCACTCTGCTCGCATCACTTCCCTCTTCATTATATCCCGCTGTTTTCCCATCGCCATTCCGTCCCACCTGACTATCCGCTACGCTCCCTGCGCTTTTACCCCACTGATTCTCCACCATGACTCTCCCTCCAACCCATTTACTTCCGCCGCGATTAACTAGTGCAACTTCTCAGAAGTTAGTAATTATGCTATTTTACCTGATGTCTTCATAGGAGAAATTAGTGGCAATATTACCTAACTAAATAACATGTATACTATCAAAATTTATTTTAAATTGGTAATTGAATGCCCATTTACCGATGAGTATTATGTTTATACAGAAAGGTTGAACCTGACGTCATCTAATTTCTAATTCAGGAAATAAAATATCATTTCACATGTAGCAACTATGGTCATGGTTTGCGCTATATTTATTTGTGGTCGTCTGATCAATTTGCAGACACAGTGTCACATTTTATTAATGACATTTTAATAACATAATGGATGAATACGGTTCCCATGAAATTGCAATAGAGTTGTATTTTATTTAAGTTTCTTAATTAAGAACATCTGTGAAATAGGCAAACATATTCGTGTCTATTTCAAAGCCTTGCAAAATCTCGTCGCAGCGTGTTTGACACTTCTTATCGCTTCGTCCTTGAATACGGTTATGTCAATACTATACTTTCACTCATCCAGCGAAGGAAATCTGAGGGCTTCGTTGCCCCAAGTTCACCTTTATTTTACACAGGCTACGGTCGGAATTTTTGTGGAGAACTACAGACGAATATATGCAGTAATATCAAGCAATATATTCTCGCATTCGCAACGGGGAAATAAATGACTTTTAACAACGATCGGAAAATGGACGCGTGATGTATCAAACTATTTAACCACAATCTCCTCCGGGAGACCATGAATTAATTACACGCCAGCACTTCGTATCGCAAGGTTTTCATGACGGCAGTGCGATATCATATGATGGAATTCATATGTATTTTTTTCATTTTATACGTTCCATGCCATTTGCTTCTCGATCGCTCCGAGGGAATTTATCGCAAGTCAATTCTAAATAAATTAAGCCGAGAGAAACCGTCCCACGCACTGAAAAAAATATTCATAAAACATTCCCCGCCTGACAGCCGACGGAAGAAAACCGCGCGCCGCCTGTTTCCATATCCGAAGGGCCCCTTTTCCTCTTCCCTTCTCCCGCTCCGTACGTCCCTCACACACACATATACACACCATATACACCTACCCTCTTGCCGCCTCTCGAACCCGCGGGTCATAACTCGCCGCTCCCCACAAATGCCTCGACCCAGACCCGATCCGACCTCAAACCCCTCACAAACCCTTCTTCCCCGCCTTACTCCCACCCCACGCCGTGCCAATTCTCCACCAATCGCGCATTTGCCCTAGACTCCTCTCAAGCACGGCATGCCACCCTCTCGCGGCGAGTACGTACGCATCATCCGTCGAGAGTCAGTTCAATGTTGCCATCCATGTAAGTGACTAACCACCCACTTGTCAGGATAAGGCCGGTCGCTAAACCCACCTTCGTAAATCGTCAACCGCGTAAGGATCACCATTGAAATGGCTATTTTATTCACTCTATTCACTGATGATTAACTGGCGTGAGACCAACCCAAGACTCTTGTTAGTATAGAAAAAGAAACCGTGAACCACCGTAATCCGTAGGCTCTTTTCACGGGAAAGGCGTACTTTGTTCATGATAATTGTTTGTGAATTAGGTGGCAGAATAGTCGCCCAGCTTACCCGTTCAGTGCAAGTACTCTGAATCAATTATATCTGAGTTTTTAAGTAACTATGAAGCCATTTGTTGTCTGCATATATGCTGAAGTCGGATATCGTAATACATTCAATCAATATATTTTTAAGATAATCTTAAATATTTTTTTCAAACTCTTTAGGCGCTTCAAATAAGGCTCTTATTAGGAGGACGTACATCTGTATTTAAATAATTACCGATTTACGCACTTGAATCGACATGAATATTCTTTCCCCTTTGCTAGTCAAACCATTGTTAATTATTTTCAGACAGAAATTCATTATATCAGAAAAATTGGATTGGCCACTTTTTGTCAAATCGCAAACAAACAGTAGCCATCGATGGGTTGTGCTCAACGGATAGAGATGCTTCTGGCGTCCCTCAGAGAAGTGTAATAGGGCCTCCTCTGTTCTTAATATACATTCATGACTTAAGTGTACACGTTAGTAGCAATCTCAGGTTTTTGTTGACGACACGGTGGTACGCAGGGAAAGAAAGAGCCAACTAGATCGCGAGCTACTCTCTCTCTCGTGTATAACGTTTTATCGAGCTACAAGAAAATACTTATCTGAACGATTTTTATACGCTGATGCTTGGATGAAGCCTCATCTGTGTTTTCACCGGAGTTGAGCAAAATTAAGTATCATACTTTATTGAGCGATGGGAGCATATTCCGTTCCCCTAAAAAGTGCCACAAGGCATACATTTTGAAACGACTATGTGAGTAATTGCTTTCCATAAGAAAATGCGTGAACCGATATGTAATATCAATAACCTCAAGAGCATATACGAAACCAAAACCACGTGCATTTATATGTATATACGTCTTTCACTCGACTCCCACGGCGGTAGAGAGTTACCGTAGATTTGGGGTCTCGGAAAATTCATCACGTTCATTATCTTCTCGCAAATATTCATCAATTCGAGTTTGAATGCGACATTTAATGTACTCAGTGCTGTTTAAGTATTGATGCATGTAGGTCTCCCGAAAAAAATGCTTTATGGAGACGTATGTTTCTAAGACTATACCTATTTACCTATTCTGGGACTAGTTTTTAAAAATGTGCTTCATTTTACGTGTACGATCATTGTTACTCATATAATTTTTTTTCAAATTATTAACTTTAAACGAGAAGAGGAGATAGAAATGACGGAAATGAAATAATATAATAACCGATCGGTAAATATTAACAAAAACATTAGGTGAATTGCTATTAAGGATATCTACGTGGATGAATAGTGACTAGCTCAAGAAATATGCCACGACAATGATTCGGATCGGACGAAAGTACTTGTAAATGCGTGGCCAGGGAAAAATAAATTCCATAAAATTAAAATTCAGCCATAAATGTCAAGTGATGGGGATTGAGCGGCCAAAAAAATTGGATCAGTGAGAAGGGATGCGCAAGGCCCGTGTCCATTAATAGCCCTCTGTCGCCCTGCCTCCAACTCTCTCAGAAAGCGCAGAGGACCTTCTCCTCGGCCTCCCTCCCCCCGCTAGCCTAGCGGAGCGAGACTCTCCAAACCCAACCCCCCTAAAACCTTCCTCCTCGGCCGGCCGGCCACTTCTCGGCCGTCGACGACCGCCACGGCCCCGGGCCTCCCATTCCCTCGGACGAAGCACACCTCAATCACTTTGACCCAGATTTATCATCCGTTTAACGGGTGCTCATTCTCGTAATGGAAGAAACCTTCTCCCAACTCATAGGTCTGGGGAGTCAGTGGAAAATCTTTAAACCATACCCCGTCTCGGCTCCGAAATTTATGTGCGTGGGCCGGCGCCCTTCCTAATTTCACGCGGAATGGTTATCGGAGGGGATCCTATTCTTTCACATGTTATTAGTGAAGTATGGGAGATGATGTTTGGATAGGGCACCAAAGACCGCCCGCTCAACGCAAAGGACGTTGCATTATGTAGTAGAAATGCTTCGAAGGAGCTCGAATCCTTCGCTTATTTTTTCCATTCATCTTCTTATTTGTATTGTAGAAGATATTTTTGTAGGTTCGAATCCAACTGCAAAATTTACACATACAAATATTTTGGCTGAATTTGTAGGAACGTAAAATGGACGGTTGTAAACAAAAGCGTCACGCAGCGATGCCTAATGGCATATACATATGATGATCCTGCGGTATCGATTTTCTACCTATTGAAATATTTTGCGCCTGCCAAATTTTTGCAAGTAAAGTCGGGAAAGATGGATGCAGAGCGTTTTCATGAGGAATGAGATGTTAAAGATTGTGATAGAGGGGAAAGTTTTAGGCAACAATGGAAGGAGTAGGAATTGGATAGGGATGTTGGATATGAAATTAAGGGAGGGAGAAAGCATGCAGCATTGAAGAGGGGCTTGTTGTAGTGAATTGCATAGAGTTGTGTTTTGCTAGGAGAGATGAGGAGATTGTCGCTATACTGGTATGGTAGCATATGTCCATCAAATCCTACCTTAACCGGAACATTAGCGATAGTAAAAGTAAATTAACCAAATGCCATTCGTATTATATATAGTATTCTGTTTGTCTCCGCGGGGATCGAGTTCCCACTGGCGCGTATTTCCCAAAATTTCCGCTCTATTACGGAATCGTTTCAATCAGCTCTATAGTCTATCCTCAAGAAGCAATAATTTCATTGTTGTCCATTATTGGCTAACGAGTTTCTCTCGATAGACTGCATACACGTGCAAAGAGACCTCAGCGACCATAGGCTGGAAACATCGTCGAATGAATACGTGTATTCCTCACCCGCAGAGCGTCCAACGAATCTGTGTCAATTGACTCTCATTTCATAATTTATTCGAAATCGAACTCCTTTCGGGCGCTAAGTTTGAGCGTGTGCGTGATTGTGCGTGCGTGTGCACCCGTATGTATGTGTGAGCGCGCCTACGATCGTGTTTAGAGGATTGCTGCGCTGGGGTGTGTGATTCTGCGCGCGCGCGTCCACGCACCGCAATAGAAGTCCGTCGGATGACGATGACTTTTGATCCACCCACCGGCGAAAAAAAGATCCCACCCCGACGAGAACCCCAATAAAATATGTCCATCTTAAGCACGATGGGGCGGCCGTCACCGAATTTGACTCCCAGCCGACCCACCGTTTATTATTCAACCCCCCCCCCCCTAAAGCACGTACGCGCTGAGTCGTAGCGTGAATACACGCGGGGGTGGGGTTCACTCAAATGGGTCGTTGAGAATAAATGTATGGAGAAAACGTTTCCGAAGAATAAATAAAAGTTGGAACTAGGCATGTGCTTCGTAGTGAGAATGACTGGGATGGGGAGAATAAATAAGCATAATGGAAGGATTAGGGGGCTGAAAACGTTCTCTTACTCGTATATTCGGGTGGCGAGCCACTCGTCGAAGAGTGGCCGAAGGAAAGTGCCCCGGTGCTCTTAAAGCAGACCCCCACAACCCCTACTCCCCCTTCCCGCCCCTCCGGGGGAACGGGGACGGCGGCCGGAGGAAGAGGCGAGAGTGCCCCTCACCTGGGCGGTTGGGGTTTCGGGGGAATGTCACGCGCCACCTTTGCGCGCGTCAGGCCGGACGGGCGGGTAGGAGGGGGAGGGGTGACGGCAGGAGGGTTACGTGGCCTCCCACGCACGCGGCTCTCTCTCCGGCGCTCTCTCGGCGCGGCCGAAACGACGGCGGTCGAAACGACTGCGGCCGGCCCACCTCCAATCTCCCGGATGCGTCTCTCATTCCCGGCTAGCTCTTCCAAACCCGAACCATCACTTCCGGAGGACGGTGGAGTGAAATTGAAACCAGCCACTTTCTCCTCCAGTTTCCAGTTGAGATGCGCAAATATCCTTATATTTATATCTGATTAAATGACATAAATTATATCCTACGTTTTCATTTGCTAAATATTCTGTTAGCCGCCTCGAGGGCGTATGGTGGGGAGTTTTACGACACCAGCCCTATCAATCTCGCAAATATGAAGTCAAATATGCATATAAATATAGAATTAACATGCATGCCAAAACATGCTAAAATAAATGCAAAATTGCATATATATAAATTAGTCGATAATGGCTGTGGTTCCCTCAATCATTAAAGTAATCTTTAGAACTAAAAATATTCGGATGTTTGCGTTCAATATTTTTATGACTCTGTATCGAGTAGAAGGTACTAGTACTAGAGCCTATCACTGGCGCTATTTAAATCTCTTGTTTTATCCCGGTGGTTGAATCAGCCAATATAGTTTAGGGTATAGTAAAACCATTATTTTGTTAGAATAAATTATTGAAATTAAATAAGCCTAAAATAAATTTGGAAAAAATTACCTTACCGTATATTTTAACTCTTAAGTACTTTAATCTGCGGCGAAACAAATCCGTGTAACATACCCTCACACACATTCCGAATTTAAAGTAAGTTATAATCTCCAACGGAAAAGGAAGACACCATTATTAGCAATTTATTGACATTTGCACATATAAAGTGTAGGAAAAAAACAGTGCGATCTGATCTGTATTATAAAAGCTATTGGTTACCAGTGTACAAATAAAAACTGAAACAGTTGCGATGTATTTCATTGCATTTTCTATGGTTTGAATTGTTGGTAATTAGTCGCATCCAGAAATGTGTTTCAACGATTTATTATATATGATAATCACAAGTGAGAATGAATGTAGTTCTCATTCTGTGGCAAATATCTAATTCAGAGAATACCCATGAATCAGATACACTTTATCAGCGATCGATATAGCTAATTCTCAATCACTGGAATTCCATGGCGTTGAAGAATAAAATCTTAAACTGGATACGTATCGGATGAATCAGGCTGTTTAGCCTTACTTTATTTATTTATAGTATTAGGTAATCTACCGGTTAAGGTAGGTTTTCCATGGATGCAACTGTCAAAAGAATACTTTTTTTCTTCTATTGAAACTCAACCCATCATCCTACTCTACAAAAGGCCCCCGTTCATCACTGTACACTTCCTTCCTCCCTTCATCCTATCAACAACCCTATCCTAGTCCTGCCCCTTCCTCCTTTGCCTGATATTCTCCCCTCCATAAATGTCTTCAAATCTCTCTTCCTATCAATATTCTATGCACCCATTTTTCCTGCCTCTTTTGATTTCTACCAACAATCCCTTCCCCTCCCCCCCCCCCATACCTAGTACTTCCTCATAAGTAAAAATATAAAAACAAATTATTTTCGGTTGATAAAAAAAATATTTCTGCATAATCTGATTTTGGCTCAATACACTTTTCGCAGCTTCTTCAAATTTGTTAACCCATATAAAAAGTAGGATGTCGGAAGGTCCTCAAAATAGGCATCTGTGTAGACGATGACGTTCGACGTAAGTTGTTTTCCGCTGAGCCATGTTTTCCAGTTTGGAAATACTAAAATAATCAATGAGGGCGAAATCTGGCAGATATTTTAATACTTCAGGTTTTATTTCCATAGTTTCTGCAATTGGAATTACACAGGTGTGTGCCTATGCATTGTTCTGATGGAAGAGATTTTCTTCTTTACCGTTATAGTTTTTTCTTTATGCCGTCCCTCAACCGGTGTAATGACGACGCATAATACTCTCCGGTTACCTCTTATACTTTTGAAAAGTCATCGATGTAGGTAATTCCATGTGCATCCCAAAAAACCGTCATCGCCATCCTGCTGTCATCATTCATGCTGCATTCATCGTCTTCGCCTTCTTCGGTTCCGGATCGCTTGTAGAAAACCATTGTTTTCTAAACAAATAATAAAAACCTAGAAAAAACTGGAGGAAATACTCTAGTAATTATGGCACATATCTGTACAGTTATATATGCTATAAACTGCTTTAGCTCTATTAAAGAAAATATTTTGCAACGATACGCACTTATCCCACTCGAAGCTCGTGTCGAGTCAGCTTTATGGCACTCTAAGGTTTTACCAAAAGTCGTTCCGTCGAGAGTTAAGTATCAGACGCAGAAGTACTGATCTGGATATTTTTAGGTTTTGATAGAGCTTATTTAAAGGAATGACTACCTCTACTGACGCAGAATTTAGTATTCAATAACAAATTCGTTTTGTATTTTGTGAACTTATTGATAGTCCTCATAGTTATACAATAAAATTTAGAAATGTCTCCCGTAAAACAGAAATTGACAAAACGTATAAAAAGACAATGAAACATAATACACTTCGTTATTCATTGGCGTTACTCCTTTATCCTTTAGTTTTATCATATTTGCCTGTCTATTCATGGAATAATATAAAATTTAATTACAGAAGAAAGAATTAATATGAATTAACGAAATTAAGGTTTGGCTAAAAATAATATCAATATGAATAATATTATTTTAATTAACGGATTTACCATAGTTTCGCGACTTGCTTAAGCATAAAAGCATAGTCTTAAGCATAAAGAACATTTTTAAGCTCAAAATGCAGAGGAATTGCGGTTGACATCACTGATCCATGGGAAAATCTCAATCAAAGAGGGGAAAAGAATAATCACTGCGGCCAAAATAAACGCCAGCAGCAAGCGGTGTCTTGACAAGAATAAAACACGTCGAAACCGAGCGAATTAGTATTTTTATTCAACATCCTCGCATTAAAAAATCACCTCGCCACACGAACACGTGCACCAATTATTTCATTTAAGCGTACGTGTCTCGCCTCGAACCCGTCAAAAGTGTCGTTACAAAATGAATCGAAGGCGTCAACTTTCAATCGATCGTTTAGCTATACATCGTTATCGCAACTCTGTCCACTTAAAGTCTGTGTACCAGGACCGGAATATTTCCCGCTCAACAAAACTTAAATTTCCTCGTTCTTTTCATAAATATCCCACACCACCGGAAAGTGAGAATATGACGGGTGGAGGGGGACTAGAAACACGTGTGATGCTCGATATTACCGTCATCCTTCCACCAATTACCCGCATCGGTGGTATGAGGGGGCGCTCCGGGGAGACGCGGGCGGCAACCATAGTAATTACAGCACTATCGGGGAATTTTCTATATTTGGGTTTGGGGGTGGAGTTAGTGAGTGAGTGGGGGGGGAGCGAAGGGGGGCGTGGGGGAGGAAGGGGGGTCGGCCACTGGTTTCCCGTGAGGTGATCCTCCGGGACACCCACCGGTGGGGCGGAGCGAGGCGACGAGGGGTCACGCCCGCTCTCCCTTTCTCCCCCCCACACAACCCCGCGCCACTCTTTTGCCTCGCTCCCTCGGCTGCTTTAGTAAGTAGCCGCCGCGGCAAGTTGATTGTTTGGCCGACGTGTCCGCGCGTCGCGACGTACGACGCGTCCGCCCGTCTGCGGTTCCCTCACTTGAATTTTCAGACCACCCTCGGAGCGAAACCCCCCCACTCGAGAATCATCGGAGTATTTTGTTTACCCGTAGTCTCATTCCCATTACTTGTTCCGTCCGAATTGACGATTTTCGGAAGTTTCGCCTGGTTGACTTCGATGAAATTGCAAATAACATACCGGAGATTGCTTTCTTTACCTCGGTTAGTGCGTAATGTTTTATTTATTATGTCTATTATATTCTTTGAATGCCGTCTCATGCTAATTTTTTCGACGCATAGTTATATAGAGAAATTACCAAGTGTCCTGAATTCGCCAGCAAGTCTCACTATCGATTGATATAACTTGTTTCATCACTACTTGACCAGACACTTTGCTTATCGTTGAGTTCTGACGTCTGCATCAATTTTTTTCAGTATCCCTGAGTTTAGATGAGTTGCCTTTACCCTTCAAAACGAGTTGATCGTGGCACATCAACACTGCTCGAATGTGGTAAGGTAGGGTACACCCTCGTGCTCCTCGTAGAAGCGGCACAGACCCGAACCTTTCTTCTTCTCCGCCAACCTATCGAATGTTGATGAAAAGCACCAATGTACCGCAGCAGTGTTCAATGCTCCACTCAACCCTCTTGCGACAGTGTCGAATGCCGTGGTTTTAAAATTCATATGAATCATGATGCACTCCGGTTTCTAAGAAAAATCCCACTTTTAAATTCGCGAATCCAGTGTCGAAATTACTCGTTTTCCGCGGATAAAAGACGTCACGTAGAGTTGAGGATCTCGTGCCGATACAACCTTAACCTAGAAATAGTATCCCCGTGATGCAGGTGAAACAGGACTTTCATATCCGCTCCCCAACGATCAGCTTCGGCTCTGGTGTATGGAGGTGTTCTTGCCTCACCAACCAGCCCTCTCTTAGTTAATATTCTCCAAACGCGGAGCATCTTCGGATGGGCGGGGGGGGGGAAGGAATTCCAATGAAACCTTCGATAAAAAAGACGGTTTCTTGCAGTGAACAGATATGGTGGGATGAGTTCGGGGCAGATAAGGACTGTCGTGGCGAGATCTTTGGTTAGTTGTTGGGGGCGCAGGTTACCCTCGAGTGAGAACGAGGACAATACAGATGGTGGGGGGTCATCGCTCGATGTTCACTGCTGATGGGAATTTGGAAAATGGCCTTTCCTCGCGCCTCCCTCCCCCCCTCAACTCTCCTCTTCCCCCGTTGCCTCTCCCCTCGCTTCCCGCCCCGACAAAGAGGAGATGCAGAGGGGGCGATGGCGACCGCTCCCCTAATTACGTTAAACGATCACCCCCGGGGGGGCGGAGGAGGGAGGCGGTCGGCCGCATGCTGCTCGACGCGGATCCCACTCCCCCCCTCCCCCGCCCTTCCCTCCCCATCCCTCGCCCGCGCGCCAACCTTCCGGACCGACCTCTCCCCGGAACGGTTATTATTCCTAATCTATATGCAAATGTAAATATTTGCCGTTATCACCGGCTATGTTTTTGAGACGTATCTGATGACAAGTTGCGGCCCGGGGCGTGATATAATGGAAGAGGGATCGGAGGTGGGAGCCATCGATAATTCGGTAGGTTCGGAGGATTGAGGGGTGGCGGTGGATAAGCCCTTGAGGGATTAGTCTGTCGATAGGTGAAGAGGGGTGGGGGTCGGCGGGTGAGGAATGAAGAACAACAACGTTTGATGTTCCATATCAACGACATTTTAGACCGCTCGAAAGGATGGAAGATGATTTTGAAATTTTAAGCTAATTGTGCATTAGAAAATAATTATATATCCCATTTGCATTTAAAATTGTGTGTATATGTACCTATGTATGTGTTTTTGTATTTAAAAGTATTTGTATACTTGTATGGGTGTGTGTGTATACACACACACATATATATGTATATATATGTATATATATATATATATATATATATATATATATATATATATATATATATATATATACAAATATATAAAAACACAGATGTAGATTTTTAGAATATAGAGACACAAAGAAAGGACACTCACAATTTGTTATTTTACGTTTCGACAGCACGGCTGTCGTCTTCAGAAGCTTCTGATTCTGAAGACGACAGCCGTGCTGTCGAAACGTAAAATAACAAATTGTGAGTGTCCTTTCTTTGTGTCTCTATATTCTAAAAATCTACATCTGTGTTTTTATATATTTGTGTGTCGCCGATGAGCGTTCCATTTCGAAGATATTTTATATATATATATATATATATATATATATATATATATATATATATATATATATATATATATATATACATTCAAACACGAAATCCCGCCAAACGGCGAATAAATACTCATATATACAGAAACAGATATAAGGAAAAGGGATAGGAACACATATAAAGGACGAACACGTGTGTGTTCGTCCTTTATATGTGTTCCTATCCCTTTTCCTTATATCTGTTTCTGTATATATGAGTATATATATATATATATATATATATATATATATATATATATATATATATATATATATATATGTGTGTGTGTGTGTGTGTGTGTATATATGTGTATATATATGTGTATATATATATTTATTTATATTATATATATATATATAAACACAATAATCAACCCGAAGGTCGGTTTGGTAGGTGATGGTAGAGTTCACCCAGTACTAAGCCCGACGGCGTGTGAAATTCACACATCAGGGTAGGGGGGCCAGTTCCTTTCCCTGTGACGGTTATGGTTTCCCAGGAAGATGTGGTACCCGAAAAATCACATAGCTTGGGTGGAGCTGCAGATGCCCAGAGTGCCTTACCCGGGTATCGAACCCGGGACCCTCCGGTCGGCAGTCCAACGCTCTACCCACTGGACTACCGCGACCCACATATATATTTTTATTTATATACATATACATCTATACATAAATATATTATTCATGTATTTTTATATATTATTAATATATTATATATATTTATACATGTATACATATCTTGAAGGAAAGTCTCACGGATGTGAATTATTATTTGTACCGAGAAACGAACGAGATAGTACTGGGGAACAAAACACAGGGAAACGCATTGATACGAAACTCCTTTCCCCAGAAGGAGAGAATTGTTGAGAAGAGAGGCAAGGAGTGCGGAGGATGGGAAATGTTTTACGTTTGGGTCTATTGCAGGGTGCTGGTGTGGAGATGTGGATGGCCGAGGATTGTGATTTGGAGGGTTTAGTGGAATTATATGTCTGATAAATTGATGGGTTCATTATAGGTAACAGAGGGACATTTGAGGAATATGTTTGCCGTTGTTATTTTGGTTTGTGAGAATTGGGAAGAGGTCATTAATAATGTGTGAGGGACCGATTACCTAGGAAGTATGTTGCGCAAATGTAAAAGGTATGAAAGTTATCGTTTTGGGAAGGCATGGGTGGATGGATTTTTCGAAGGAATTTTTTTGTTGAGAAGGGACTCTGGGTGAAAGAGCTGAAGAAGAAAGAACCATTAGGCTTTACTTTATAGTAAAGAGGAACTATATTGATTAGACATGCTTTTATGCACAATGGATTAGTTAGTGTCATATTAGAAGGAAACTTTAAAGAGAATAGTTCCACGTGAAAGATAAGGGACAAGGAAAAGGTCTATCCCAAAGGTAATATGGCTTCTGGGACAAACCTTGTTAATAGGATGAATTAAAATAGACATATTTCTGAGATGCTATAAGGAGGTGAAAGAATTGACGCTTTATTGGGAAAAAGGACAAATGAAGCAAGAAAACCTTAATATTAAAATAATTATGTTCCTGATTATGATACAGAAAAAGAAATAAGGGTAGAAAAACTTAAGGGCGAACACAAGGTTAATTATGAAGGTTGGCTGCTGATTCAGAGCAGCAAAATACCTGCCATGTCCAGAAAATGGAAGAAGAATTCATGATTCTCCGAGATGATGTGTAGGAAATTAAAGTAAAATAATTGACCCTTGAACTCCACGGACCTTTAATGCAGACTAGGGCCAAGATTCTCTGACTAGGAGAGAATTCTCAGGATCTATTTTACCCACCACCAGAGAAATATGCGAATACACAATGAGGAAGAATAAGAGAGATAGCAGTTATACAATGTCATAAAGTGGTTAAGCGCACTTAGAGACAAACATGGAAAGAAAAATGACAAATTGGCCCCAAAAGGGCTAACACAGCGTTGCGTTCTGTCCCTCCGCTCACCCAGCTACCCGCATTCTTCAGAGAATAATGCCATGGAAAGGAAAGGAATGACTATAAATGTGGGAGGTGATTAAAACTATTATGCCTTAGACGTAGTTGGTCTCCCACCACTGTCGATCTTTCTGTTAAATCGATACATTCGGGTTGTTTACCTTGTGCCCCGAAATACACAGGAAGGACAGGTGGACATGCTGCAGAATATTTTATCTTATCTACATCTAAATAAATACCCCGTGATCGACCAAAAAGGCGTGTAGCAGGGGGTGCAAGCACCAGGCAGTATGGGCAAGGGATGAGGGAGGACAAGGGAGAGGAAGGGAAAAAATCACTAAAAACCTCAAAAAAACGTAAAAATTTGCAAACTAAATTTGCTACATTACGAAAAAGGGGGAATAAAAATGAGCCACTGCCATTTATGCGATAGAAATTCACACTAAGATGGTATTGTAGTACTGGAAGGTAAGAATGGGAAATTTCTATTAATTCATGGCCACGCATCTCATGGTCCCCGCCCCTAAAGTCTGCGGTAGAGAATGTAACACCCCACTGTCGGCAGTGGGCGGCGTGAGGCATCACCCCCACGGAGAGGGACGAGGGATGGAATGGGGAGTTTGAAAACACAACAAAGGAGAGCAAGAAATGTTGTAGCATGCACTTAAACAACTATTAAACAGTCCCATATTGGAATGGATCTGCCAACCAAACACACGATATTAGTGAAAATACATGCATTTAAGTTAAACTAATATTTCTGGATGATTCTATTGAAAAATGTGGAATAAAAAAATCTTACTGAAAAGAAAATAATTACGTTATATTTCGCCCAAAGGCAAGCCTTGTTAATATAGCCTCAAGGTCCCTATGCTTATAACTACGATAACCGTCATATTTCGCCGCTAAGATAAACATGTGTGGAAAGAAAAAGCAAAATCTCACAAACCTAGCGGCTCTACTTTTTACTCGATCTATTGTAGTTCCAAAACTAAGTTTACCTCGTTAGGATTACGTACACAGGTAGTATACACCAGGTGGGGCGTAATTAACGTGTAATAAAAATGCGCCTTAATCCTCTAATTGTATTTCCCAAGCATCATTTTTATGAATCTTATCTTGAATTTGCTATTCCGCAAGATTGGTGAATTGTGTTTTACTCAAAACATATCCTTAGTTATCGCTGCACTTAAGTATACTTGCCAGCCCTGAGGGTGATGTGCTCGCCTGCTAACCCAGAGATCACGGGTTCGATTCCCACCACGGGTTTCCTCCAACTAGGGGTTGGGTGTATGTAATTGCGTCAATTATTATACGAGTATCGTTTTTCTCAATCTCATGTTAAGGCTGAAGTGCTGTTTTTAGACTAGTGCTAATTAAAATAAAAAAATGCAAAATGGTAGTTAAATTTATATGCAATTACATTTAACCAACACTCTTTGCTGCAATTGAACGTGACTGCACATATTTTGCCTTCTAATAGGTGGAAATAATCTCGACGTTCATATGGAATACTTACCAATATCGTTACAAGAGCACTTTCCCTACAATATGACGTTAATGGAAAATGGAACGATGGGTCAATTTTTGAGGAAATCCCTCCCTGTCCACTTAAGCCCGCCATTGACTATTCACTTAAGTTAGTTCAATTTTAACTTTTGGAGAAATGATGATGATGAGATCAGAAGATGGTTTTGGTTGCAATAAATCATGAGATTCCAAAGGACGCAAATTATCCTTACCATTGCTTAAAAAGCGACTTATAATAGCATATTGACTTGAGTGTAGATAGAGTTGGAGAGTTAGCATGTATTAAATGTATGGGGCAATATCTTTATCATGTCTATACTACATACTATATATCGATGTGTCGAGGGCAAAGCGGCTCCATATCAGAGTGACGTAAAAATATCGCATCTCGAGTGCCTATCTACCAGTGAGTGCAAGCATAGCGAACTTCTTTTTATCATTCCTCAATAATTATCGATCCGATAGGTACCCGAATACTTTTGGAAGTAGTGCAATAACGAATCACACTGGGATTGCAATATTAGAGTGGTTTTCACAGATGATGGTGTATTATTCTGGCGCGTGAGCGCATGCTTCATGATCAAATTAATGGAGGCATGCTCAAAAATACTGATTTTCAGGCTTCTCGGAAATTTTTTTTTTTACATTTTTACGACTTCAAAAACCCTTCCGACGTTCCTGTAGATCACGCGTATGTTTATCTCGTGGTCTGAATGAGGGAGTAGGGGGGAGAGGGAGTGAGACGGAAAGGGCACGCTCCTTACGTGCCACTATTGGGGCTTAATATCCTGGGAGGCGACGGCCCCGGATAAAGGGCCTTCATGATGTTTAGGACCTCCATGATGTTTCCCACGTAGAGTGAAAAGAGCCTCACATTCTTTTCACATCCCATTCTCAACTAGAGCGTTAATGAATACTCCGACTCACCGCTCACACTTGGGTCCCGGTCTCTGAGATGGGAGGGGGTGAGGGTGTGGGGCCGAGGGGGGGGGGAGCACCATCGCGCGCGTTGGTTCCCTGGAAGGTGCGAGGTTTTCCTTTTTTTCCCTTTCGTTTCGTCCGAGGTGAGGAGGTCGTCTTCGAGACGCCTCCATGAGGGCACGCCTCCACACGGGCAGGCCGCCACGGCGCGAGGGAGGACGGAGGAGAGAGAAGTCTCGAGCCACCACCGACTCCCCACTTCGCATGGGCGGTGTTCTTTTCCTTTCACACCTAACTCGGCGGTTGCTCCGAGGATTGTGGGAATACTGTGGGGAAGTGAGAGAGAGAGAGGATGGGTGTAAGAGACGGTCGACAGAGTGGCGCTAAAATGCGGAGATGAGCGCTGGTGGAGAGGTCACAGGGGGATTGGAAGACGGCGAGCGAGGAGAAAAACCAATAATGGAGTCTTCTTGCTCTCCTGATTAGCGAGTTGTTAAGTCGAGGGTTTCCAAGCCGCGCAGAGGTGGTGAGGGGGGGAACTGAGGGGGAGAGTAATAATAAGAGTGCCCATTTCCAGCACCACGCACCATCCCCACTCCACTCCCACAAAACGCCCAGTCGTCTTTGTCGGTCGCTTCGAAGCCTCCGGGAGGATCCCTCCCACTACCGCTTCTCCCGCCTCTCCGTCCAATTGCCTGCCGATCCCCGAGTGGGGGCCCCTCAGGAGCCTTCCCCGAGGCCCGCAGCCACTGGGCGGCCGCCGAGGATTGCACCCGTCTCCGCGACCGCCGTGAGTGGACGAGAACTCCTGCCTGCCCCCCTCCCGCGCCCGGGGAGGACCACGCCGCCCTTCCTCTTGCGCCGGGTCAGTTGCCGGGGGATGTTGTGGGTGCGGGGGTTGGTCTTGGCGCGGTGGCTATCGTTGGTGCGGGGGATGCGGTGGTCCGCAACGAACGGGCGGAGGGGGGGGGGGGTGAAGGCGGCGTTCCGGTGGACCGAATGAGTGACCGGACTAATGCTCGCATGCCGCGTGCATCAACATTTGACTCGGCCCACCCAAGGGGCGAGAGGGATCCATCACGTTGACCACGGGTCGGAGGGGGGTGGTGCGGGAGTCAGGGCAAACACACACACACACGAGTGTCCCCGGTGGAGAGGAGCGTATTTCCGGAGCCGCCATTGTGTCCGAGACGGAAATATTTAGCTCAAGTGGCTCGCTCGCCTCATGGGACCTCGACAATGGAATGGTGCGGAGAGCCATTCTCCTTCAACCCTGGCGAGCACTCGACAGGGATAATGTCCCTAATGCGTGTTGACTGACATTTTTTGCTCAGTCCTTGCGAGCTCTCCGTCGCTTCTTCGTCCGGCATAGGGTGTCACCCATCGCCCGGAGGTAGTTCTCGAGGGCATTAGAGTAATTCCTTCCCGCCATCACCGACTCATCTCCAGTGAGGCCGTTTCCATGGATCGAAGTAAGCAGAGAGGTAGGAAGACCTTGAACTAAACCACATGAAATCACAGCAGATATGCAAGATTAGCTCAGAGCGGTCGTGGTTGATTTCCAATTGCGTGTTGATATTCGGCAGGAAATACCGGTTCTTGAGCAGAAAATCGTATTTTATTCTCAATTGCTTAATTAAAAAAATTATTTTCTCTGAAGGCCTGCAATCATATTTGCATTTGCCAATTGATCTTGACAGCCTTGTTGGTCGCAATTATATTTTTAATTCAATATTTTTGTTGGCGTCATCATATATTTTGTTAACTTTCAAAGAAAGGTCTTTCGCGTGTACAAAATAAGAAGCTAAACTTCAAGAACATCTGGTGCACCGTACTAATGTTACTCAGTCAATCCGCTAATGATTGCTATAATATCCCTAGATGCAATTCCGTTGTTTAAAATTTATCGATAATAGTTACAATTAAAATATTCAAAAGCGTCATTCAGCTTAGAAATGAGTCAGATAAAATAGTTTCGTTATTTAATTACAAAGAATACCTTCATCGGCAGCCCATATATGCTTTCAGAACGATCAAGGATAGGTTGTATGAAATTTTAAAACCAGTTTTTAGCTATGAATAATTCAGTTTCGAATATAATTAAGGACTTTATTATTTTTATTCATATTTAACGAGTTTCAATTTCAAAACATCATTTACACTTGTCTTTGGCTCCATGTTGCAAATTTAAAAGACTCCATTCGGGTGACTCTGCCCGAGGAGAGCTGCAGATAAATGGCGGCTTTGAGGCCTTTCTTGTACAGTTGCAAACATGACAATCATGCATGAAACTTGTACAGTACGTTGCCTCGAGCCTGCCTGATTCCTTCAACTCAAGTTCGTCAACGGATGAAATCCCATCACAACAAAATTTTCTTGAGTACATTTAAAAACTGTCTTGAAAGCATCCGAATCGAGGAAACATAGAGTGGTTTATTTGAAACAGCATTTTCCGTTCTCACGGAGAGTAGAACGCGAAGTTAGAAATCGCTTAAGAAGTTAGCAATATTAATATTAACAGGAGTGGCAATAGAAATAATCACAGCAAACTGAACGATTTATAGAACGAAGTGAATTTATCTTTCGGTCTGCTGTTTTGAGGTTCATCGTCACTTAGCGTGGCTGCGCTGGAAGTGTTGTCAAGAGAGAGAGAGGTCGGGAATCCGTCGGACTCGATAAATGGAAACTTCCCCTAGCACAACTAGAAGTGGGAGTATTTTGGAGTCTTGTCATCTCCAGATCCTGAAAAATCTAATTTTGATCAGAACCATTCATTGCTTCAATGATCCATGCCCTTGAATGCATTGTATGACTGTAAAATTAGGTTTCAACTCCAGAATTCTAGTTTTTAGACTTAAAGCAAGGTTCCGAGCGCCCGAGTTTAACTGAGACTCAAAGGGAATTATTATGACCCCACTCTATTTGGGTAAGTAAGACCATAAAGTTGAGATAAGAAAGATAGATAGACTCGGGTACAGATAAATACAAATATTCGTTTTTTCCTCGGACAATTAGGAATCGCTCTATCAAAAAACGAAACCTTGATAGAAAAAGTGAAGGCATTCATTAAAAAGTGATGGCAAGATTAAACGCTGCGATTAGACATGCATTAGGTATATTTGTAGGTGCATGTGCATGTTTACATGGTTTGTATGAAAATCATTCTGAAAAATTTCGGAGATGTAGATTTATTGCTGGTGTTGCTCTAATGCCTCACAAGTCTTTCAATTACAACCCTATAGCCCTTGAGTAGGACCTTCATTGATCGAGGGAGTTAAATTTTCAAAAGTACCTTCACGTATATAGCTTAGTTTGTGCTCATAACTCCGTTAGACAAACCAGTTTGGTTTCAATCGCAGTTAGTAGCTCAGTAACTGTTCCTGTAAAAATAAACATTACTTTTACATATAATGTGCTAAAATAATTGAAAAAAGATATGAAATTTTGACGGATATTGAATGGGTACAATGTACTCCTACTTGGAAATATATTAAGGACTATAATTATGCCTGTGTACTTGGCGTGAAACCAAAACCATAGACGATAAAAATAAAATAAAAAATTACTTTGATTGTTCGATTTTGGAGGCTTTCCATTTCGAGGGTTCATATTTCATTAACGCCTTGTGCATGCGTGATTCATAATTTCATATTCGAGAGGTTAAGCTCCTCCGTTCCGCCCAGGTCCAGTTCACTCTTTCGAAAAGATTCATGATTCGCGAAGCAAGCCACTTGATTGTAGTGAGAAATGCCTGAAAGGATGATCTCAATATTAAACACTGAATCTCAATATTAAGCACGATTTTAGCATACATAAAATAACCTTAACGACTTAACTATAAGTGTAAACATCGTTTTCGCTAATTCCATCACTATGGCAATGCTTAAGGCCGCCTAAAATGCTCGTAAAAAAATGTTAGAACAAATCAATAATATTATCCTTGCCTTTAATTTATTTTAATGACAAGCACCCTTATAAACAGGAAGGCTGCTGTTCAAATCCTAAATGAATTTTATGATTATGATGTATGGATGGCTGTTCAAAGAACTTTGGGAGATGCCTCGACAGTAACTTCAAGCGGAGTCATCCGCTAATATGCCTTTAAGTGCATCAATTTCAATACGTTGCAATCATTCTCATCCCCGACAAAGTGCGTAATTTTTTACACGGAGCTCACGAAAGTATGAATGTTGTTTTTTGTATAGACAGTCATTACAACTTGTTCTTTTAAACGCAACAAAATTTCATTATGTAAAAGGACCGGTCGGTATTGTAATTGGTTAAAGCACTCGGCCAAAAATCAAAGGAACCGGACGTTGCTGTTAATCGTTTCGGGCCGCCTCAATTTAAAGCACATTCCTTAAGGACTTGTGAAGTGTGGACTGCCGCCACGGAAATCTCCACCGCTGCTCCCATCCGGGACCTTTATGATCCAGTGACGTTGGAATTTAATTTCACTCAAATTATATGTATGAGAGAAAAGATGTCCATCCTTTTGTGCTTCGGAATCTAATTAACATCATTCCCTTTCACCAGGGAATGAAAATCGAATGATGAGCAGTGAATGAGAAGCACGCCACAGCGAATGAAAGAGAACGAACGAACGTTGCTTTGGAGTGACAGAGGCATGTGAACGAAATTAATGTCCATTTGGTGAGGCCCACCCTTTTTTTCCCGTAGACACAATCCTTTAGACGTTATATATGGGGAACGAGCCCGTGCACCAAATTACTTAAAATAGCCTTGGGCCATGAGGAGCGAGGGTACCTAGTTGTGACAGGCACTGCGAGCCGGCCGGTGAGGACGCCGTCCCAGAAATATGATCCGTGGCCTGGAGAAGTTTTAATTAGACATTTCGGGGGATGCTTTACAAACCTCATAAAATTAATTTTTTTTACGAACGGGGGAAAGGGAAGGTATGGGCTATGAAGATAGAGAAAGAGAGAGAAACGATACCCAAAATGTGTGTTCGGACGCTGGTTCTCAGGGGTAAAATAATCGCGTTGACGTTTTAAATTGAGTCTCGCCTCTTTTACTGACTTGTTATAATGTATTCCCGGCACTGACCTAAGATTTCTGTCACCATGAACTCCGTCAGCATCCACGCAAGCCTCTATCCGCCTCTACCATCCCCCCCACGCACACACACACCACACCCACTCCTCTCTCCCTCAGAGGTCATTTCCAGCCTCGGGTGGTTCCAGCTCACTGGCTCACCATCGCAGCCCTCGTTAACATTCGGAGGCCGGCTATGAAGCCGTGGCTTGCGACGTCCCATCATGCTGTTTCCTTGCCAAGCAGCAATCTTCGGAGTAAGTTCTTGGAGGTTAATAGAGTGAAGCGTAGGGCAAAAGAATCGCCTGCTGTCTTTGCGAAGCTCCGTCTCACGGACTCGTCCCTGAAACTTCTCGGAGACGAAAACATTTGATGGTTAAAAGAAAAGATGGAGACGGAACACTCAAGGTAATTGTGTGAACTACGAGGAATAGATTAATCTCAGTTATCAATATTACATGATTTCAGTTATGACCTTATTGTCGCATTTAAAAGAGTTAACCGCTGGAAATTGATACCTTACTTTTCAGGTAATCTGGTAACCTTCTTGGACGCAGCAATGTTAATCCTGTGACCGAGAACTGAATTTTGAAAAAATTGTCGCAATGCATAATGATCATCAGTGGCCAAATAAAGAGATTATGGACGGTAATTGGTAGGAAGGACTCTTTAATGTTCAACTAGTGGAAGTATAATACACGTGATTGAATCGGCAGAAATCAGAGCGAAAATATCGGTGGATACCTTATTAATTGATAAAGGATGACGCCCAGAAATGGAATTGAAAGCTTTCCAAATATTATTCTCATCAAAAATAAATAGGAAAGCCTTTCCCTTGACGTCCTTTTTTTAATGCATTCAGTTTAGCTATTATTTAAGTATCTGCGTCCATGAAACTTCAAAATATATAAATCGAGGATTTGAAAGTGTCACTTGAATGCAAGTCTTTTTTCCAAAACGATGTGAATTGAATTATTAAATCAGAAAGTAGTCTTAGTGTTAGACACGACTAGTTATAATAGTGCTAAAGTAATTCTTCTCAGCACAATTATAACATTAGGTATTTGCTTATGTATACATTTATAATGTGACAAATATAAAACATTCATAATTGAAGAACAAACATGTCTAAAAACGTAATTTATAGCATATATTTTAGATAATAAAAATATACAATAGAACAGTTTTTAATTGGGTATTATTTTGCTCAATGGGGTATTATCTTTCATATCTGAATAATTAGTAATGAGCTCTAATTGTATTAATGCTAACTATATTATCCTCATAAAGTTTACTCATTGATTTCAAATGTTCTCATTCAACAAATGATATGAACAATGTATTCTATTGTTTCAGGCTTCACTTCGTGGAAGTAATTGATATCCATTGTTGAAATAGAAAGAAAGACTCGTACTTTTCCACAGATTTTATTATACGGCACCTGTATTTCACCGAAAGTTTTAAGTAAAGTTTCGCCTGTAATGCCACACTAGCTTTGCGAATGTATTCTATTGTTTCAGGCTTCACTTCGTGGAAGTAATTGATATCCATTGCTGAAATAGAAAGAAAGACTCGTACTTTTCCACAGATTTTATTATACGGCACTGTGCCGTATAATAAAATCTGTGGAAAAGTACGAGTCTTTCTTTCTATTTCAACAATGGATATGAACAATAGTGACAACGATATATTTGTTGCCATTTTTCAATTAACAAGGTTGCCATCTAAAGTATTCGGTTATTCTAGCTATTCTAACGCAAAACCTGTTAATTTCATCAAATTAGGAAGATATTTGGAGAATGTATGGTAAAAAAGCCTAACAGAATATGATTACTGCTTTAATCTTGCTGCGTATCAATACTTTAAACTTATGATATTATTATAATCAATGCAATCATACATTTTTCTTCATCATAAATTTACACGGTGCTTATTGAAGTTGCTGCAATCGGAATATTCCATATTATATCCAAGCTTGGTGCTTATTCTCAGATTAAGGCTCAAACTTTCTTTTCAAATTAGCATATATTTGCGCATGCGAGTACGCTTTTTTCGGCTTTTTCGTCGACGCCTGTGTTTACGCATGAACTTCAACAAGGATTTAGCCAGATTCGCTGCGTTAAATTCCATAATAATGATGACGAAAAAGCAGTGGTGTTAAAAGGAACAGTTTCCATTTTCAAGACGCTTGTAATTCCAAAATTAAAAATTTTAATTGGAATTTTAATTAGAAATCCGACCAAGGAATTGATTTCACAGGAGAACGTTAGGAAGCGTTTTTTGTAGTTTGTGAGATAAAATTATTTGCTGAATATGGACTTGACGTTTTGGAAAATTAAATGTATGTCAATACATAAAGTATTATCCATCCTCGTCCGGCATTCCTCCTATGCATATTTTTACCAGCAGTTCACGAAAAATGGCTTTTATTAAAAATCATATTGGTTGAAGCACCACAATGAACAGTTTCTTGAAACTTCCCTGATCGCCTAAAATATTAGATTAATTAAAGAATTAGGCAGAGGATAAGGTTCTGACCAAAATCTATTTTCAGCAATGAAAATTGAGTTCCAACACATTTATCGATTAATATTCCCATTTTTACTCGAAAAGATTTCAAATGTTGTGACTCGGTTATTGCAAAATTCATCAGATCAGCCCTTGGGAAAAATCAAAGGATGCGTCCCCGCCCAGCTCGTGTGGGCAGATGCCGGGGAACGGGACATGGTAACTTCTCTTCCGAGGGACGGGGGAGCCGCCGAGGGTACGTCGCGCCCTCCATCGCACCCAGCGGCGCGACGCAAAAGGCCGACGAACGGCCCGGCGGCAGACACGAGGCAGGCGCCGGCAGTTGAAAAAGGTTCGACTTCCAAAAGAAATCACGAGAAAGGACTTAAGAATTGTGTTTCCAGCGGCAGTATTGAAGTACGTGAACCATAAGAGACTCCCTTAAAAAACTCGACTTCATTAAACGGGTGGAGTGGAGATGCAATGCATAGCTTAATTCGCTTTAGTGAGGCCACATTTGGAATACGCCCAAGTAAATGAGATCCTCGAGAGAAAGCGTTGATAAAAGAAATAGATAAAGTTAAGAGAAAATTCGCCAGACGAGTGTAACAGGTCTAATATCGTAGAGATGTCGGCTGGGTTCCACTTAGGGTGCGGAGAGAACAAGCGAGGCTTAAACTTTAAGATAGGTTCAAAACTCATGAGTGTAATAATGGCGTAAGGGAAATTATTGTGGCCCCACACTGTTTCGGTAGTTTAAGTCAAAAATATAAAATAACAGAAATAGACTGAGGTATGGAGGATAGACTCAAATACAGATGGGTATGAATATTCGTTCCTTCTTTGGGCAACGGTGAAGCATATTAGTAAGAAAACGGAGTCCTGATAGAAATACGTAATGAAGACATTCGAATTACAAGCAAGGACAAGATTAAACGCTGCGTCAATATCTGGTACGTTCGTATGTTCATATGTATGTTAGTTGCCAGTATATGTATCTGCATGAGTGTAAGTTAAAATGGGATTGGTATGAATATATTCGTCGGTGTGAATTGGTACTGTTTCGCTTGTGTTGCATGTGGTTTTATTATGTTTTACGTGTGGTGGGTTAACTCCCTCCCGCAAAAAAACATTGCCGCAACTTGTGGAGTATTTTTTCGATGCATATGTGAACACATTATTCTATGAAATGAGACAATAATGTCAGCCGATTCGTACACCAAGTTACCTATTTTTATTTTTTCCAGAAGCTCTTAAGACGGTGCAACATATTTTGGATGTGAAGAGAGATGCATTTTATCTCGTTTTCCGATTTTAAACCAAGGAAAGAGAAGTAGTACCAGTAGTTTTGGGGGAAGCGACCAGCAGATTAGGTCATATGCGCCATAAAAGATGGATTAAAAGAGGAAGGGTAGAGGGAAACCTGGCGTCGGTATTAGCCTACTCTTGTCGAAAGGCACCAAGAGGCCCCGCTGTTTAACGTCCCATTCGACGGTCGCTGTACTCACTCAAAGTGCTCTCCACGAAGCAATTAAAGTAGAGATCGGGATACCACTGAAAAAGATCTGCCGTCCAGGATTCAAACCCGTGCCCTCTGCGTGGGAAGCAGTACGTTAGCCACCGCACCACCGCTATCCCTCACCAAGAAAAGAGAAGATATTTTATGTATTATCTCTTAGAATTTGTTTGTAGTAGATTGTTTAATTATGAATACGGTAAATTATTCGGAAGGATATAAGCAAATCGTCTGTAGAGCTACATTATATTTCTCTTGGAGTTTCTCCGTATACTCTCTCTTTCCATATATAGATATATATATATATATATATATATATTTTTTCTGTAAGGAAAGTCTCAAGGATGTGCAAAATAAGTTAAACGGAGAAGCAAAATAGCGCTATTGAGCAAAAAACAAAGAGAAACACAAATGAAACTCCCACGTTTTCCGAATTTCCGGTTGCCAAACCACCATCCTCTAGTGAGAGAAGGAATACATTCGTTTGAACTCGCTACTGTTAGGTAAATGTTAACTTGGTGCTTGACCTCCTGCCACACGCATATTTGGTGGATTGAGGGATATTTATTAAGATGCAGATGTAGAAAAATTTTTGAATTGTGGTGGTAAATGAGAATGCTCAAGATCAGATGGAATGAAAAAATAACAAGCACGCCAACTGAAGATTGGCGTGAGAAATCGGAGTGCGAGACTAAAAGGGGAGAAAGGTTATAGTAGTCAAGAAGGGAATAACGGAGGGAAATAAATGCCGTGGAAGGCCCCGCCATAGACACATACGTACAACGGAGTGTAAAAGGCTAGCTCGGCCATATGAAAAAAATTGAAAAGAAGAAAAGGAAATGGAGCCGGCAGAAAGACTGCTGCAGGCCAGGCTGAGGCATGAGGATGGTAGATTATGGAGTAGTTGTTTAAATTTGCTTTAAAATATATTAAAAATCTTCTGGTGTTTCTCCTGCATACGGCATTCCATTTGGTGATTTATAGTATAGAGCAGATTTTTAATATATTGAACTATTGGGTACACTTGGCTCGTGCTGGTATATTGTATTTTGCATAAGGATATACGCGGAATGGCTTGAATTTACACTATTCAAATGACCAGATGTAATCGGCAATATTATGTACAAAATTAGAGTGTGAATTTTTCTCGTAATTCTGTATAAAAAACATTTTGTATTGAAATTTAATCAACTAATTTCATTCTGTAACAAAATTTAGTACAATTGTTGCTGCAAATACGAAGTGTGTCCCAAAATTAATTGACTCAGTCGATTAAAAAACATTCATTCAAATGTGTTCGAAGTGGGACCCTTGGGGGTCCACATACCGATACCAGTGGTTTTTCCTCGCCTCGCACGCCTTCTCAAAGGCGGCGCCAGAAATGCTGGCAAGTCCTGGTCACGGCTTGTTGCAACGCTTCCATCGAGCTATGGTGACGCCCTTTCGGCACGGATTTGAGGCGGAGGAAGAGGTAAATATCTCGTGGGGCAGGGTCAAAATGATTTGGATCCTCACTCACATGGTCGAGAAGCCCTTGACAGATCCACGTACGAGTTTCCACTTGTTCGTCCGGGAGAACTCGCGGCACCAATTTCGCACACACCTTTCTCATGTTTATTTTTTCGGTCACAAGTCGATGCACATCACATTTAGGGATGCTCAGTTCGTCAGAAACCACGCGAACACTTAATATGCTATCCATCTCCTACAAAGCCTCCGCTCTTGCAAGAATTTTGTCACTTTTTTAGATCGAAGGGTGCCCTGAACGGTCGGCGTCTTCATCATCTTCTCTGCCCTCCCGAAACAACTTGTACCCTTCAAAAACGCCCGATCTACCATTGGCGTTATCACCATAAGCTGCGTTGAGCCTGCCATGAGTCTCTTTCCAGGTTCTGTCCAGTTTTAGGGCACATTTGATGGCGTAGCGCTGTTCCAATATCCGGTTTA
This sequence comes from Hetaerina americana, assembly GCF_022747635.1. Taxonomy (NCBI): domain Eukaryota; kingdom Metazoa; phylum Arthropoda; class Insecta; order Odonata; family Calopterygidae; genus Hetaerina; species Hetaerina americana. Next base: position 2,192,289 of record NW_027286886.1, read on the forward strand.
TGCCTGAGCGTAAAGAGGTCACGTTATTGAGGTTTCGCAAACGAATGATCCGCACTCCTCAAAGGCTGGAAGCCAACTGCTACCAGCCTCCAGCCTTTCTTGAGACTCCTCTCCCACGAATCCAATCAGAGAAACCGCCGCCCGCCCGTCCGTCCGTCCTTCCGGGAAAAAATGTCATACTCTTTTAGGGACAGACCTTGAATTAAAAAATATCGTTTATCGATAAATTTCATGATGGAACTCGATGAAAGAAAAAAAGTGAGTTTGTAGGTATCAATGAAGGTTACGTAAAACATAATTTGAATGAGCATTGGACATTCCAGCGTGCACGCTCATCTCTGATCCGCCAGCGACAATTCAGAAAAATCGAGCGTGCAGCGACAGCGAGTCCGTCACAGTCATTGCTCCCCGCCCTCCAAGGTGGTGTCGCCCCCGTGCGGCCCCTCCCCGTGGAAACCTTTTGCCGAGGGTCGCTTCGTGGAAACTCCCGTTAATCTTCTCTGTCGCCTCGGAAGACCAGTGTGTGCAAAATTCCAACTTGAATGTTTAGAGGCCGGCGTGTGTGTTTTCATGCGTGGCGTTAGACTTATAACAGATATGATAGCGATCGAAGAACTAGAAGGTAGGAATGTTAAAATATGCCGTTGGGTCTTTGTACGGGTTCGCGTGAACTTTGAGTTCATCGAGGCACGTGCATCTCTCTTCTTTATTACCAAGTGGAAGGAGAAGCACTCGGTTTGCTAAAGTCGATGCTCTTCCCTTGACATTAATAAGCTCACCTCGGCCCGGCGACCGCAGGCCTCGCTCATAGGCGGCACAGGGGTTATGTCATCATGAGCGCGTTCCTTGTGTCCGTCGGCAGGGTGCTAAACCGCCCCTCCCCCCGTCCTCCTAGCCCTGGTTCCCTCCCTCTCTCCAGGCCCGCCATGGCAAGGGGGGCGTGAGAATCGTGTGGGTCGTTGGAATTTTTGGAATAACCCTTATTTGTCCGTGATTCTAAGACTACATAATGCTCAGCAAGGTGGTAATTACCACTGTAAGTTTGTCGTTAATGGTTGGTTTTAGCAAACTCTCATACTGGATACAAACCATAGTCAAGTGTTGTCCCGAACGATTTTTTTAAAACGCAAAGCCTCTGGCTTTATTTGCTGCCGAATGTTACTCCGCCACTTGTTGGTAGAAGTAAGGAGTGAATTGCTATTTCCACTTTACTATTCATTATTTTTAGCACAGTCTAAATAAAATGTATGTAAAATTTTGAAAAATTACCTTTCAACCCCAGGAAAACACTCGATTATCATCGATCGAAACGAACTGATCATTTGACCGAAATAACTCAATAAAAAGTTCTTGATCTGAATCTTACTCCGTGAGTCCACGCAGAGTCATCTGATAAGAGGCGTTATGTAATAATTTGTCAGAGTGATTGGTGATTAGTGATTAATGGCTTTCAGTAATCAAGTGTGGAGGGTTATGTTCCCATTGTCGTGCTCACGTGGTATGAAGTACAAATGATTATTACCTATCAGTCCAGCAATAAAATTTCTCCTGTGGTCTCATCTAACTATGCAATGAACTTCAAAACTATTCCGTTGGTGTCTGCGTTGAGTCTGGATGAACTTTACTGTCTTCAAATTTAAGTTATGTATGAATTTAATTTAAGTATGAACAAAGATCTTTTTAGCTGCATCACTCAACCAAGGCGTTGCGGTAAGCATGTGACACTTTCCGGTGGTTCGTAACTATTTTTATTGAAATGAGCAGCGCTTCTCCGCATTATCATTTAGAAGTTGAGTCCAAACGAAAATGAAATAAAACTTCTCCTCAACTTTTCCATTCGAACACGTCCTAGTTCTTTCTTTTGATGGATGATTTTCCCCAACCACGTCTACATTTTTGCGGTGGCAGCAGGAACTCGTGGGGCAACTCTTTCCATCACCAAACACTACAAAAAAGTACCAAGCTTGAGAATAACCTAATATTTGTTTAATCTTCGAGTCAAACTGTGTCGTTTCTGCCCGATCTCAATCAAAGAAGGATTTGGCGGAAGTGATCCGAGGGCAGAGGTTGAAAGGGCAAGAGGCCATTTTGCATACTCATCTGAACATCGACGTGGTCCGTAATCGATCATGACTTCAATTGCGTACGATGGCCAGTGCCTCTCTAGATTTATTCAGCGATCTCGGGGGGAAATAGTTTCAACTCCAGGCCGGGAGTGCACGAGGAGGTTATCCGCTCCAGGGGCAGGTTACCTCCGCCGGCACTCACCCCTCCCCTCCCTCCGCCCCAACTGCCCCTTGCGTTTCACCCGAGGTAGACAGCCACCCCCAGGCACCCACCGTCTTACCAACTCCTTCTTCTCTTAATGAGCTGGACATGAAGTTATTTAATGACTTATTTTATCGACTTACACGGGTCCGGAGTCTTGGCAAAGGGTTCCGCCTCACAAAGCCTATAATTCCGGCAGAGATGCCTCCGGGTCGAGAGCGTTTGGGGGGGGAGGGGTTGCCTGAGATAGCGGCGGCCCATTTTCAGCATCCTGTCCTCCAACGTGGCGTGGTTGTTTCGCAGTTGTCACCACATCGTGATAGGTATTTAGGTGAAATAGAAATAGCATTTTATGATGACGAATGGAGTGGCTCAGTCAATTGATATTATAACTAATGATCAGTGATTCAGGTTTTCATTTATGTCTGCTTTGTTTACAGAAATATATCCGCTTTTCAATCATCAAAAGGTTCACCGAGTGGTCCAGATTTCCTAAGGAATATTTTCAGTTATTTTGAGAGTTCGACATTGCCAATTAAGTTTTTGTTCCAGTAAATATTGCGTTCTCCTTGTAATATCGGAAACATGACGTAATGTATTGATGTGTGCCAGGAGTGCACGTGAGTGCGTGGAGAATATCTACTAATTGTGGCAATTTGATCAGAAATTCTCTAGTAATCACAAGTTATTTTAAGTAAGGCCTATCAAATAAGTGCGTGTATTCCGTAGATAACATACCGCTACACACCTAAAAATGGCGATCCTCTGTTCCACGAAAATTGTAGAATTAATAGAGAGCACCATCAGTGTTGAAGACATTTTAATTGAATTAAAATTTGTTATTTTTATGGACCAAATGGAGGCCTGAATATCATCCCAAGACAAATCATATCGTAAAATCTAGGCTGCCTAAAGAAAACGTGAAACATTTTGCATCAAGATGGCGAATATAGAGGTTGTAGAGTAAAAGTAAAGAAATAAAAATATAATTACCTAAAACACTTGGAACGTAAAATACGAAGGTCCTTCTTTTCACGCAATGTTTGGAACACTGCCTCAATTAGTGCAGTGTCAATGCATTATTATCCCTCAATGAAGAGCCAAGCGATAATAGGTAAAGTCTCTTGAAACCACTTTTGAATAAAACGCACTGCTTTTTCCTGCGTAAAACGTATCAAATTCAAATTTTTTCATCAGACCCACCAATTCCTCTAAGTCCCCAGAAGAGGAAAATCCCAAGAAATATTTAGGTTTTAAAGGTTGTCTTTTTGGCGTACAGGATTTAGGAGGATAATGATGGATAAGTAAACAATTTTGAAGATTTTTGTTTTATATTTTGATGTTTTCAAATGATTCAGTTATATAGTTTTAACACATCCAATGCATGCGCCACTTCTCTCTGGCATTGCGAAGAAAATGTTTGGTTAATTTTTAACTAATTTCATTGTGGTATCATTTTAATGCGTTCAACATAAAATTTCACATCTATTATTATTATAAGCCACAAATCAACCTTTTGAAAAATAAAATATATAAATCTCTTTTATTTTTATGTTTTCATTCTATAATCTTTCAGGGAACATACTAGTATGCTCTGGTAGTCATTTCTGAGGTTTCATCCCGACAATAGTTATTACGAAGTTATTCATCGATTTTCAAGAAATTTATTTTCGCTGTCCAAGGTAAAATAGCTCTTAAAAATATTTTTGCTAGCTGAATTCATTCCGATATTATTCCGAAGATTAATTTTTAGAAGAATAATTGATCATATGCCAGCATTGTGGCAGATATGCGTATTGATTGAATCGACAGTGCCACCAAGTGGACCACATAGAAGAACTACACTTCTCTGAAAGTTTCACTCTAAATAACAATTAATGGTTTTGACGTGCTTCCCTGCCAAAAACATGTTCAACATATATTCTAGGCCAGTGAAGACACCTGGATATTAATTGAAACTTTCCAGAGTCACAGTCGTGTCGCGCTTCATGCGGCGAAAGATACATCACCCTAGAGGAGTCCCCATCGAAACCATGAAACGGAAAAATCCACTTAAAACTTGAAGAGACAAGACGTCTTCTTATCTACTTCATGAAGCCTCTCCGTGAAGCCGAAACAATACCCTGTTATCCTTGCCCGTTTCACCTCGTGGGTTTGATCGCTTCTGGTTGACAAGACGTCAGTTTGGGACCAATTTGTTCTCCATCTCCTTCACCCCTCCCAGACTTCGTAACCTATCCAAATATTAATGGGAAGGATGATGACCACCGCGCTCACTCGAACAATTTTTTCTTTGGCCCGCTAAGCGTGCTCATTGGTTTAGGAGAGAAGGGGGGCGGAGAGTGGGCTGAGGTGTGTGAGCAGGGGGAGCGGGGACGCGGAGTTTGAATAGGGAACGTGGAGGAAGAGTAAGCAGGAAGAGGGAGGCGATGAGGGCAGAGGAGAAGCCCTCTCGACCCCTGGATCCTAAGCCATCCTTCTCGAGACGGCTCGGCGTCCCACCTGCACAACATCGCTCGAGGGGTTGGTGGAACTTGGGGAGGGGGGGGGGGTCGCTTCGGGGAGAAGAGCAAGGCGGCAAGTGGACCGCTGATCCCTCTCGCTGCGTTCACTCGGGTGGGGGGCCCAAAGTGTGCGTGGAGAGGGGTGGGGGGGAAAGAAGGAGCGTGGGTGTGGGTTCGAAGGACCTACCTGCACTCGTCGGCGACCGCACCCGATGCGGTTCGTGTTACGCACGCACTCACTCGTAGATACCCTCTCACTTTCCTCTATTCCGGATGCGATAGTGGCGAATGGGTGAATGCCAAATCTTTCGTGCACAGTGCGATGCGTTAACATTACAAAATGATGCACTGCGCCTCCCCAGAATACCCCTCCGGCAATCCGTATTTGTGGCTTGACATAGGTTCAAAAATAGTCCGGAGTGCCCATAAAACGGTGGTGTTACGCGCACAAATGGAGTACTCATTTAAGCTTTAGCTCCTCGGAGAGCAAACCAACAACATGCATTTTTTACCGCACAAGATTGTAAACCAAAATATGTGAGGTCGAGATCGGCAAAGAGATAATTAGTTAGGCTTCGTTAAGTAATTTTAAGCAATTTTGTGAATACCCCTATTATTGGTAAACAATTAACCACGTACTGTAAACAATTCAATGCTCGTCCGACATGAGTATAACCGTAAAGGGAAATTAGAAGTCGCTTTGCAATAATTCTTGTCTTCTCTCATTTTGAATGAAGAAGCTCCATACCTAATGCTACCAACATTTCCGCTGCGCTAACTCTCTTCTCGTAGCACTTTTTTTAAATTCTGGCTTATCTTCATTGAACATTTTTCAATTCTTCTATACCTACATCCAGAGAACACACCCCAAGCCACCGTAATGGCGCGTGGCAGGGGATACTGGGACACCACCATTAAAATATCATGAAATCATATGCAAAACAAGCATAAACATGCCAATGCTAATCCTTTGAAATTTTCTCCCATGAATTCTATTTACACGTACGAGTATCGTATTTGCCGCGTATTCCGCGAGTGGCCTATCCAAAGCTTGGTGTTGATCGGAATATTCAAAACTGCCAATCTGTCAATTTTGTGCCAAATTCTGTTCTCAAACCCCTATGATGTATTGTTATATTAATATAAATGATCACTGTTCTCATTAACACAATGCTATTAATTTTTATATTAGGAACGATCATCATATTCATCTCATCGATATTATCAAAAAATATTACTGACCGATAAACTAGAAAGAACCCCTTTCGAATGTGGATTTGAACCTCTCTATTCAGCGCGAATCCCATTTTCACTAAATATTTTTTTGATTGCCGTACTCACCTAATCTTTAGTGTGGAAACTTCAAACGTTTGACGAGCTATAATAACATCTAAATAGTCGACTCTGCTCGAGCCACTCCCAGGCAATTCGAGGGTGATCTGAAAAGTTTCCGACCTCAGAAAATTTCAGAAAAAATGTCTGGCATCTTTGTTAGGTCGGAAATTTTTCAGATGTTTTCTGAAATTTTCTGAGGTTGGAAAGATTTCAGACCACCCTCGTACAAACTAACCTGTGGCCACCAAATATATCACTTCCCTCTTTCCTCCATCTCTTGGCTCTAATGGCACTCAACACGGTAGCCCACACTCACACGAAATCAGCCAAATTTCTCATACACACGATGGGATTTGGATTCTTTTGTGTGTGCAGGTGCATGAAAGCTGCAGAGAAGTGAGTATCCGCATAGACCAATCGTATCTTAGTCCCTTAATTGAAAAGGAGAATCTCTTTATATAAAGGGAAGGATTGGAAAAGAATCAATTTTGAGCATACGACACACACACTCGTACAGACATAAAAGGTCTTTAAAAAAACAGATGACGCTCTTTGAATAAATACTTGATTTTATTAGTTGCCCTTAAGTTATGCTTATCATCTTCAAAATATATCCCTTGGCTGCCAACACAATGCTTGCAATGTTTTTCCAGATTTCGACTGCCGCCTGGAACTCTTTTCTCGGGATAGGTTTTAAGTCTGCGGTAAGGTTTGGTTGGATGCCTTCAATATTTTCAAATCGGCGTCATTTCAAGGTGGATTTATTTATTTATTTCACAAAGCACCCAAAAACCGCACAAAGGCTTTTGCATTGGCTGAAAGACAATACACATAATACACATAAAAAGAAAGGGTAAGAGCAATAACAACAATGAAAAATGAACAAAAATAAATGTCAAGAAGAACTGCAACATGGCAGGGGAGCACATTTGCAAGGAGAGAGGGCTAAATGAATATAAGGCGTTTAAGGAGCGAGGTTAATGGGGGTGGGTGAGGAAGAGAGGTCCATGGACGGATCCTGAATGATTAGGGAGTTAAATATAGTGGGTGGAATTGTTAAATGTAGTCGGTTGAATTGGGAACGTTGAGAGATTTCAACGTAGAAAATGGGAAAAATTCCGTTGAAGCAAGAACCGGAAAGTAGGTTGGTTGGGGGATCGTCGGTGCTCTGTTTTTAGCAAAAAAATCTGTAACAATCAAAATGTGTGCGCCGATGCGTTGCCGTGATGAAAGCACCAAGACTTGTTTTTCTTCTTCCGCAACATGGTATGTCTTAGCTTTCTCATAACCTCTACATGCACTGTTTATCCTTTGGGGACATGTTCAGAATTAGTAATCCCTTCCCAATCGAAGAAAACGATTACATCACCTTTACGCTCGTTCGCGTCATCCGAGCTCTTTTGGCTCGGAAGGAAGATGGCCCCTTCTACCCCCCTCCTTCGCCAACACTGTCCCCAACTCATATACTGTACTCGTTGCCGAATGTCTTTTGAACCATTGCATACGTTTCAATCCCCCCTTTCCCGAGGTTAAAACAAAATTCAATGCAATTTTTCGATTCAAGCCGCTGCACCTTCTCACCAAAACAAGAATTTTTACAGAAATCATTTGCAAGCTCAGACGAGAATCGTTCTTGTGCGGAGATAGTCCTACGACGGGGACATGGGCAAAGCGGTGTTTTACTGACCACAGACAACACCATAAGGCGGCATCTAACTGGTTCTGATCCGTCATGAGAAACGCACATAGATAGACCAGTCTCATCTATTTTTTGAAAAGACCTTGCATTTCAGTGTATAAATATGTCTTTCCGAAAAGTAGAACATAGTCGATTGCAAAATCGTATTGCCAGAATTGATACAGCCACTCAGATGTGTGCTACGTCACACACCGCTGCCAGCGGGTTTTCCACGCCTCGTACGCATATAGTATAGAAGGCCTGTTGTAACGCTTCCACCAAGCTGTGGTGACGTCCTTCTAGCACGAAGTTGAGGGGGAGGAGAGGAAGAAGTCTGGTGGGGCAACGTCAAAATAATTTTGATCCTCACTCACATTGTCGAGAAGCTCTTGGCAGACCCGCATGCGAGTTTCCTTTTGTTCATTCGAGAGCACTCGCGGCATCAAAATCGCACCCACCTTGCTCATCCCCCTGTTTTCACTCACAAGTCCATGCACCTCACTTTTAGATGCTAAGTTCATCAGAAACCAAGTCGTTACTAAATATGCGATCCCTCTTCAACAAAACCTTTACCCTTGCAAGATTTTCCTCACTTTTTGAGGCCAGAGGGAGTCCTGAACGGCGGTGTTTTCAAAATATTCTCTGCCCTCTCGAAACAACTTGCACCACTCAAAAACACCCGATCTACCTAGGACGTTTTCAACATCAGCTGCCTTTTACATGTCATTGGTGTGTTTCCTGATTTTCCAGTTTCACGCGATATTTAATGATTTAGATTAGAAACCGCCGCCCGTCCGTCCATCTATCATAGCCATATCTAGAGATTGTGTGGAAAAATTAAGTAATTCTTATTCATTAAGGTATTAAGCCATAACCAACAGGGATTTAAGAAGAGCAGATCTTGCGAAACCAAAGTGGGACTTCTAATTAACGATATCCTCAAATTTGGGAAAACAATACACAATTAGACGCAGAATGTTTAGATTTCAAAAAAGGTTTCGATAAACTCCTACAAAATAAACGTATACTCAAACTTAAACGTTATGATATCAATGAGAAAGTGATAAATTTTATTGGAAAGTTGTCATATCGCAAACAAATTGTCGTCATCGTTGAGCTTTGCTCAACAGAGGTAGTATATAATGAGGGCGTCCATCAGGAAAGTTAAATAGGGTCGCTGCTATTCCTAATAAACATTAATGGCATAAAGTCACGCATTAGTAGCAACCTTACATTATTTGCTGACGATACGGTGATACAAGAACTCGTGTACAGAGAAGTAAAGAATCCAGCAGATTGTGGGCTACTCTCTAGAGATTTAGACCCAGTATTGGATTGGTTCATGGAATGGAGATTCGTACTGAAAAAAAGAAAATGAAAAGTTTTGAAATTTTGGAGCAAAAAAATTGATTAACTGGCCATAAATTATAAAAAAAGCGTTTAGTGTCAACTACGGCAGTTCCACTAAAATATTTTTGGGTAGTCCTAACACAACACATTTCAAAGTGAGCAAGTATCAAGAATTGGATAAATTAAAAAAGTCCACCAGATTCGTCAAAAATTACAATGAGAATATGATTGTGACAGGCCTTTAAAGAGCAATTAGGCTGGGAGCCACTTGAGACGTGAAGAGAACAGGTGAGAAATAGGCTTTTACTAGTTGCTGCATTAGTAATTAATTATTGGGGGAGGCGAACGGCAACAGAGACCATTTGCGTAGGAAGAGATAGGTGGGTAAATCTGCTAGGGGTAGAAAATTCCGGGAATGGAAGGTTTGGAGAAGGTAGGAGAAGAGGTGGAATCTTCATAGCTGTAAAGGGTATTAACTAACCCAGAACTGACACTTCTCTAACGGTAAGATGAAAAGCGTTTGGTGCTCCATAAAAGGATTTAGATAAGGAATCTCTATTTGTGCTCACTATTGATCTCCCGAATCCGTAAATAGCTGAACCCAAGTTAATGCTCACATTAAAAAAAAAAGTTTTTTGCTCCGTTTATCATCAGTTGGATCATATTATCAAAAATTACGTGCAAAGATTTCCATAGTATTGCTATCCATAATTACAAGTACATAATCGTGTGCATTTATTTCGTCAAAGCTGTTGTGCTGGAACTCATTCTTAACGGAAGAAAGAGTTGAAATTTTTCCACCGAAAAGTATACCAAGCGTAACTGGATTCAATGTTTTTGCGCCAACTTTATTGATGCAGAAGCATCAAAAGATTTAAAAAAATATTTTTGGCGGAAATTTTATGTAAGCTCGTGTATTATGATCTTTTCATGTGAATAAAATTAATGTGCGTAGCTTTTATAACAACATCCTTTGATCGGTGATGAGAGACATGGAGAGGGTTCTTCGGGCCATGGAAGGCGGGGGGGGGGGGGATAGGGGCGTCGCCTCCTTTGGAGTGGTGGCGCTCCTCCGGCCCCTCCCCCCCACGGTGCGACGGGGGAGGGGGGCTTCCGGGTGTCCGGCTGCCCCGCCGGGGTGAGCGGTGTGGGTGGGTTCGGGTCGTCCTTCGCAGCGGAAATAGGGTGGCTCGCTCGAGTGAGCACTGGGTGGTGGCGGTGGAGGCGATTGGAATTACCTCCCACCACTCAAAGGGGGCAAAGGGCAGGGGAAGGGGGGGGGCAGAGAGAGAGGGAGAGAGGCGGGCGGGGAATGGGGCAGTGGAAGGAGAGCAAAGAGCGAGAAGCCATGGGATGGATGGCATGGACGGGAAGGATGGGGAATTAGGGGGAAGAGGATATGGAAAACGACTGGAGACAATGGGAATCGGGCGAATAGCTACCCCTCCCCCACCATCCTTTCTCTCGCCGTCCCTTTCTCCTTCCTGCCTCCCGCTCGATAGGGAGCGGAGGGGGGGAATGATAATGGTGAGGTAAACGCTCGAGTAATCGGTGCTGCAATGGCTAACAAACTTGCGCTTTGATGCTCGGGGTCAGGATTTGATTACCCCTTGTAGGCCCATTTCGCTAGCTCATTGTTCCGCTCTCTACACCGTCGCACTGTCTTCGTTCACTGGTTTACATATTATGGGCATTCATTTAAGTAGACCCGCACCCCTCCACCCACTCGATATTTTGCTCATCTTGCAACCGCCTGCAACTGTAAGGACAATAAACGCTAAACCTTGTCTCTTTGATGTCGATTCAGTGATACACAGGGAAAAATCCGTTCAGGAAGATAAGTTTTAATTATATAATGACCTAAGTGCGATCAAAAGTTGGTGCGAGACCGCGGAGCTAGAATTAAATTTGAAGAAATTTGTTTAGATGATTTTTTGGAGGAGGATCATTTCACCCGAACACATTTCGAGAATTCAGGGAAGCGTAGACTTGCTAAAACATTGGGGTTTTGTGATAACTAAGGACACGTTCTCGGAAAAGCACATTCGCGAAATTCGCGAAATAACAGATAAAAACTTAGTATTCATGAAAAAAATACCTGGAAAATGCGACGAGAGGGCAAAAGATCTCTGTTGTTTTTTCTTTTATGGATTTCATGCACAATTGGTGAATATGTGTCTCTTTAATCCTTTCGCACATCTCTCCAACGAGGCTAGTGGTGTACTTTTTATTGAAGACGCCGCTTCCACGAGTCCATTCGAGGCAATCTACCCCAACCCCTTCCCGAGTTCGGAAATGGGAAACGGAAGATTCGAGTGGAAATCATCCAAGCATCGAGAGGAATCGTTTCACAAAAGAGTTGCGACTTCGCAGTGAACACAATGACCTTTACTCCTCGAGGTTTTCCCGTCCTCGAGGGACCCTCACCGGATAATCAACGGAATAAAAATCTGAAACGTAGAAAAGTTTCCTTGTGCACGTCCCCAGAAACTCGCTCCCTCTCCGCCAGATTTATCCGCAACTAAGGAAGCTCTCGAGAAAAAAATTGAAAAAAATCGAGGACACATTTGACCGTCACCATAGGAAGGAGGCAGTTGGACGTTCACAAAGGGAGGCAAGGGCCATCGGCCGTTAAAATCAAGTAGGGCGGCGGTGAAGGCGTTTGGGGAGAAAGACGACAGTGATGATCAGTGGGCCATTTCAACGCCCGGGCACCCACCCTCTTGGCCCCCCCTCCTCTCCGTCACCGCCACTTTCTCCGCTCATTCGCCCTGTCCTCCTCCTCCATCCAAATCTCCCCAACCTCGGCACTTATTTCCAGCAGCCCCGGAAGTGGATGGATGCCACCGAAATGGGCGGCGGCGGCGGTGCGCTCGGCTCTCGCGACCCGTCGCAGCGAGTGTGCCACCCTCCGCCCACTGCGCAGCAAGTAAGTCTAATTATACCGTCCGGGATGGTGAGGGGGTAGGGGTTCGCATGAAACGGATAAGCAGCAAGAATGTTTTTCTAACGCCTACCGGTAAAGTTTGCCGGTGGGAACTACTTTCTTCCCGCGTATTGTCAAGGATGTTTTTCGATTTTATGTTCCCGAATCCACGGAAAAATGGATCGGGAAACCGGAATACGTAGTTCCCTTGAAGCGAGACACATCCACGAATGGGCCCATACGTGTTACTCGTAATGGCTAATAGGTGTTTTTACATTTGCCGTTATCTATGACACTAACACACGCCGCCATACTTGGCCACATGACCCTGATTAATGAATTATAGAATTGAACAAGTTCAATGGACCTGATTACAGCATTATACAAGGTAGAGATAAGTGCCGAAATATATGTGACAATGTCCCACGAAAAAACACCAAGTCACAAATATAGTGCAAAAAATGAGGTGGAAATCTTTAGATACACGTTTGCGAAGACAAAGAGGTAGAATGAACCTGTACAATTTTGATCCATATTTCGTGTTTTCACCGCGTACGTAGACATTGATGATAAAAATTTTCGCCGGTGTTCCAATCATTCCCTTCAGCTGGAAAATTTCACCTTGAAGACTCTATGTGTGGTGCACCACGAACTTGTTGCTTTCTCATTGGCTTTCACTTGAACGGCTCTCTATCAAGCGTTATGAAGCACTATATTCGTCTTCTCCATTTATGTTTTATGATATCTCGACACTTGCATGAAGGACGTCACGTATATCCCGATCCACTCACCTTTTCGGTTAATCGCTGGGCGCTCTGTGTGGGTGGAAGTAATGGAGTAGAAGTGGAATGGCCGGTTACCTTACACTCCTGATCACACATTCTTACGACGCTTCGCACTACATTTCTTAAATATAGACGTAAACACTATGACCCGATTTCACGATAACCCAGGTGACTTTATCTCTTATTAATGGACCTAATTTGATGACTGAAAACGGAAGAATGCTTGTGCCCTCGATGGTTTACCTAGTTTCCTTTTTTCCTGTAAAAATGCTTGTCTTTGCACAGAAAAACACTGACTTTTCACAAACCAGCTTCTGACTAAGAATCATCGATGGGTTAATATCCTTAGAGTGTGAAAGGCAGTTCATCTCCGTGGAATTCGAAATCAATCTTTTAATTTTTGGTTCCTCAATATTTCCCTGTGATGATAATACCTGATTTATATTCTCAACAATATTTCGTAACCAAAAGTGACGACGTGAATTATGAAGCAGTTGAAACGTGACAAATTTTAGAATTCGAATCGATTCCTTCAACGTGCGTGACGGATTTGTCATATTTTGTGTTCATTTTACACAATGAACTTGAAATTCAATGCTGTTGTCTCCGTTAGATGATCTCGAAGAGATTTCTTGAATTAGCGCTTGGTTTAATAACGCCTGTATTAGTTGTTTTGTTTACATTTTGCATAGTTTGAGATGCAAACAACTTTGAAAACCCAGCTCACTGCTCTTCGTTGCCCTCGCCAGGATGCTTGGAAGGAAGGCCAAGAAGGATCAGCTTGGTCATCGTCCCAAAATAGTCGGAACCCTTGCTTCTCTGGTAGTCACCATTGAGAAAATGTCACCTGAAAAAGCGCGTGAAACCCAAATGGGGGTGTGCGAGAAGTTTGATAAATGATGTCATTCCCATCTTTAAAAATCAAGTACTATTCCTTGAAATTGTGAAAATCTCATACTAAACCCAATTATTTGTAATGAAAGTAGTAAATATCAATTTCGTGAACGGCAATTTTGTCTTCAAACTTTCTCAAATGTGTGGATCAATTTTTTTCAATATCTCGTCTAATTTGTAGTTTCATTTTTTAGTCATTAAAACATGTAAGTGTTGGTTCAATGCCCGTAGGTTAACTATTCCACCTTTTCTACTTTATGATAGCCAATTTAGCTCAGCCCTTTCATTTTTTGTAAATGCCATGTTTTATGTTTAGTTTAAATGTACACTCATTTCATACCTGTATTTCACTGTATATTTGTTGAACCATTCAATAATGATAACTCTTTTGCTGGTTGGCTGAATGGAATTTTAACTTCCGCAAATTTAACTGATTCTATGAATTCTCCACCGTCTTTCATCACCTACGCCTAGCTCTTCTCATGTATAATTTAAAATTTCTTTCGCATAAATTTTGAATAGCATGGATGATAATGCTCAACCATGCCTTATCCTCCTTCCTAACACTACCCATCCTCATTCACCTTTTGATCCGTATCGTCAAAATTTGAGATTCGACAAGTGTCATAAAAGACATACATCCAGTGAACTCCCATCTTCACCGATGTATTCATTTTTATCCCAATTAATTCAATCGAATGCTCTATCGAAACATTTCAGACGAGACCCGAGGGTCATCCGGAAAGTAGTACCCGTTCGTGAAATAAAGACACAAAAGTAAATATTAACAAACATAAAAAATTTTATTTGAAAGAGGATACTTTAAACTACTTCTCAACATAATCTCCAAGCAAATTAAGGCATTTGTCATAACGTGTGACAAGTTTCTGTATTCCTGCTGCATAGTCCTTCGCCGCCAGCTCATTGAGATACGCGAGGGACCCATCTTGCACAAATTTTTGCATAATGCAGATGGTGTTTAACAATTTCATGAACAATTGTTCGAGAAACATTGGGAAAATGCTCACAGATGTCATCAATTGTGACGCGCCGATCGTTCCTCACGAATTCGTCAACTGAGCTCACCAGTTGGTCTGTAATGACAGACGGTCTCCCCGAACGCTCATCGTCGTGTGTGTTCCCCCTCCCCATGTTGAAGTTGCGACACCACCGCCGAACAGACGACTCGTCCATTACATTGTCTCCATACACCTCCTTTAATTGGCGATGAATATCACATGGGCGAACGTTTCTTGCATTGAGGAATTTAATCACTGCCCTCACTTCACAACTGGCGGCGTTCTCAATTTTTTTAAACATTGTAAACAATCACAGAAACAACACAGGCAATGCTAGCGTCACGCAACTTGGCTCAGAGAAGGCAGACAAGCCACTGAAGCTATCTGACCTCGTCCAGCGGCTACTCGCGTCGTCAGCACTTCATGCGGCACGAACGGGTACTACTTTCCGGATGACCCTCGTATAACGTGACAAATAGCGGAGGAGAGAAGTGGGGAAAGCATGGGATAGCACCAATTCCTTGTGGAAAAAACAAATATCTTACTCTTAATTAGAGGTATTTTACAGTGATTTGAAATCATCTATTGCAAAGATATCTAAGGCTTCAAAAAATTAAAAGAGTAGTTAAGAATAAATTGCTACTGGAGAAGCTGAAGGAGGAAGAAACCAAGAAGAAGTCTAAGAAGAAGTGGAATTAATTATCTGAGAAATGGGAAGAAAGTGTGAAGTGAATTGCCAAGTCCAAAAACAAGATCTAGCCTATCGGAAAAAGAAAGCTCTACAATATCTACCAAGAATAAGGTCCGCGGTGATTAATATTAAAAATTGATATCAAAATAGGAGATACAAAACAAGTGTTTAAACGGTGAAAAGAGTACATGGAGGAGCTATTCCATTACGAAGATGTACCCCTAAGAGGAAATAACGATGAAAGGAGGGAAAAGGCAGGAACAGAAATCGGGCCCCCAAATCACGGAGAAGGAATTTGAGCACGTCCTTACAGATTTAAACTATGGAAAACCAACTAGTTTGGATAATATACCCTCTGATGCATGAAAAACATTTCAACGGGAATGAAAAAAGGCTCTTCGAAATAAAATGGGAATATTATGAATAAGGGGAGATACCCGAAGTCTTTTCAAAAACAAAACTTTTATGATACCAAAAAGAGGGAAAGCAACTGAATACAAGAATTACACCACTATTTTTCCACGTGCTTCCAAAGTCCTTTAAAATAGGGCAAAGAAGAGAATGAAATAGAATATAGAAGAAAATGTTGGAGAAGATCAAGTTGTCTTCTGGGAAGCTAAATAAACGGGAGAAACTAATGTGTCACTGCGCTTGACCCTAGAGAGAAGGCTACAATAGAAAACTAAAGTTTTCTTTAATTTAATTTATTTGGAAATTGCCTTCGATATTGTAGATCGGTAAAAGTTCTAAGAGAACCAAAGCACTTAAATCGAATTAATGTGATGTGAGAAAAAGCAGAGGCTAAAAAGGGAGTAAGACAAGGATGTCCTTCGCCATATCTATATTATCTATATATTGAAGACATTATGGAGATAATAAAGGAGAATGATTACAGTATTTGAGAAGGGCCGGCCCCGATGGCGGCGGGGTGACGTCCTCGTCTGCCACTCCAAGAGTCGCAGGTTTGATTCCCGCCTGGGTGGGTTTTCCTCCAACTAGGGTTTGGGTGTTTGTAATTGTGTCCATTACTATCATTGTTAATAGTCCAATGTAAAGGTCAAAAAGTGCTGTTTTCGGAATATGGTGAAATAAATAAATACAAATGGAAGAGGAATAAACTGCATTAGTATTGTAGATAATTTTTGACCATGTATGATCATGTATATTTGCAGAAGGATAACGAAAACGAAATGGATACCCTACTAGAAGAAAAGAAGCATAAGAGTTTGAGAGGAAATAAAGAGGAAACGAATGTAACAGAAGAGATGTAGAAAAGGAAAATTGAACTTGTTCAAAATGTTCTGCGGCATTAAAACTTCCTGGAAAATATAATGGAGGGAAAAGTATTAGGAAATAACGGAAGCAAAAGACCAAGAAAGAAGTTTCTGGATGACATAAAAATTACTATGAAAGTCAAAACATGTAAGAGTTTGTGAAAAACAGAAATGGTTAGAGAGATAAATGGCTGCATCGACAAGGCTCCACCTTAAGGTGATGATGAAACTATCCCTTCCTAACCATCTTAACCTACTACGTAATTCCCAAGAGGACGTATTGTAACCCTACGGTATGGTTAGGTTTAACTTCCTTTTGTGCTCACTCCATCTTGCACTAAAGTAAGTTTGGAAATAATTTACCCTCATTGAATTCCTCTATCTAATTGAATGCTCAGTTGGATTTATTTTTATATCACTATTGGCTAGCTCCTCTATCAAATCTATCTATCTCCGTTGAATCTCTCCCAGACCAATAAAAACATTTCCTATGGTCTTTTACTGAATTTTCGCATTCAATTCCTCTTTATAATTCCTGACAGAATTACCAATGCGGCGCACAAATTTTACTCATTTTACACTTCTACTTTAAATTTTACATTTTACTGCCTCATCCGCCCTCTCAATTTCTGTCTCTTTCATCTGACTTTGAACTTCTTTGACTAAATTGTGATCAAATCCTATCTTTCCGCGGTATACTCTACGAATGAATTACGTTTAATCTAAAACTATGGCTGACTTTCATATAGTACAAACCTATAACATCTAATCTCTCATCTGAATCGCCAGGCATTTTTTACGCATATATCTACATATGCGTAATACACTTCAATCCAACCAAAAAGTTGTGTGGCATGGGGTGTGCACACAACAGAGATTGAACCAACACCCATATATATAAGTAACCATATACACAGTTATCAACCCGAAGATCTCAGTTCCTTTCCCTGTGCCGGTTATGATTTCCCAGGAAGATCTGGAACCCGAAAAATCACATAGCTTGGGTGGAGCTGCAAGTCCCCAGAGAGGCTTATTCGGGAATCGAACCTGGGCCCTCCCGTCAGTAGACCAACGCTCTACCCTGAACTACCGCGACCTGCTATACGCATATATATATATATATATATATATATATATATATATATATATATATATATATATATATATATATATATATATATATATATATATATATATATTATTTATTCTTTTATTTATTTATTTATTTATTTATTTATGTATTTATTTATTTATTTATTTATTTATTTATTTATTTATTTATTTATTTATTTATTTATTTATTTATTTTACGTACGTTAACTTCTGGTGTGCCAAACCCACACTTTTACACTTTCATTTGGTTTTGGCTAATTATGCAGTGTTATTTTATATAGAAGTTGAAGTGGATGCAGAATGGATGATGCACGCGTTCGCATAAAAGAACCGTAGGAGTAGCGTTCGAATTAGTACTGGCTTAAATAAACCCTTCCGAGACGAACCATGGTCGTTTCTCTATGAAGGAAAATTTTCTCTCAATGTGTTTGTTGATAAAACTAAGTCACTTCCTATGCTTTGGGAGCCTTCGAAAATTTTGCTTTTTCTTTTTTATTCCGACCAAGATACATGCTACCATTGAGGTAGCTTGTAACACGTGAGCTGTTAATAAAATCAAGATTTCGCAGTATCGCCATTTTTACAAATAAACGCCTATTTGAAACACCATAGATGGGAAAACCTAATTTGAGGGCTTTTTAAAATAATTGGTGTTAAAGAAAGAGAATGAAACGATTACATCGCCCTCCCGTATAATATTCACCCCATCGTACCTTATTTCTCTTTTCATTTCTCTCTCTGCCGGGCTTCAAGCGTGCCGCGTTCCTTGCCCGGTGACTTTTCCACTTAACACTCGATAGATTCAAAACAGCCGCCACAGGCTATGAATAAAGCGAGCCGAAACGTTTTCATTAATATTCAAAAGTCTGGTATCAATTAAATTGAAATTGCCCTCAATTGCTACTGTTAGTCCGGCGGAAAGCGAGACCGGGGTAATAATTGCCGAAGCACTCCTTTTGAGGAGTTATCCTCGAAATCGCTCTGAACTCAAATACACTCTTTTGCCGGCTATTATGATTCACGTGAGGCGTGAGGTCTATTCTATCTCCATACTCTTTAAATTTTCAAAAGCGTTTTTGAGTCTATAAACAAGTCTGATGACTGATAACTTGAGAAAATTTTGCGTGGAAGCGTTGGTCTCCTCTTCATTTTAACGGACTATAATTAAGTCCGCAACCGTACAAGGTGTCGCCCTTATCATCACAAGCTAAATGGCGATCGATCGTTAATATTCCGCTAATGGACATTGGAACGTACGTAGGTACATCGAATTCTGGGGTATGTTTGCAAGGTGAGGGATTTCGGATTGAAAGTATATTTGTTTCTTATTAAGTCGTAATTTGCAACTCATTTTTCGCCATATGGAAGGCCGTTCACATAAAAAAATCCAGGAGTAGAGCCCTCGGCCACTCTTCATACTGCTCGAATTTATGCTGGGTTTATGCATTATCGCCATTCTGTTGATTCTTCGCAGCCAAACAGAGTCCAAAACTGCTTGAAGTATCAAAGGTAAAACAAACTGATTCTGATTATAAATGAATTTGAAAAACATGCACGAGGATTGCTAACTTCCATATAAGAGGATTTCTACTTTTAACAGGATTGCATTGGGATTGTATACGGACGATCAATACCAATCCTTCTCATATATTATTATAATACACCAGCACATTCCCCAAATTATCACTCGTTTTACCGATATCCCGTCTACTTGTAGTAGTATGGTCTTATCATAATTAGTTATGATTTTAGCAAAATCGCAGGGTGGAACAGCTCCCTAATGCCATCTCCTGGCCAAAAAGTCGGGGCTCTTGATTGCATAAATCCCCCAAAGATAGCAGCGTTAATTAAGTTTTCTCTATTGCAAAATTGAATAGAGTATCGGTCCCGTAAGTCGAAGATGTGTGGTTCCAGTCCCGGTCAAGGAAGCTTTTCTAACGCTTGTGATCTGGTTTCCCTCCCCACTCATCTTATACTGGTCTTTTACGTGCGTTCCTGTCCATTTCATTTTCCTTGTATCAAATATCTGTATAAATGAATGAATGACTGTTGCTCTTTTCCCTGTGCCTCCTATGGATTCCTAGAAATATCTGGTAACAGCAAAAAAATCGCACAGCTTGGGTGAAGCTGAAGGTAATCAAGAGGTTTCTCTGAAAATTGATCCTGGGCCCTATGAACCCTATGCTTACATAAGTTCTGGGCATTTTACAAATTAATAATAATATGTTTGGGCTAAGGCTTTCATCTTTTTAAAGGAAGCCTTTCCAACTCATTGTTATGTTTTCTTTAGGCTTTGCATGAAAAATATTCTGATAATTAATCTGGTACTGTTTAATTGAGGTTCTTTCTGTTTCGGTGATTTCAAATATCCGTTTAATAGTATAAATTGGGAAAACTAATGAATATGTTGCAGGAAATAGGAGTAGATAAAATGGACAGGAGGCTAATCCGCAGCAGTACATGTCTCAGACTGCTCAGGTGTGGGTGGGGAACGGAGAGTGCGGATGGACAGTGCTAGGAAGAGGTTTAGGACGTGGTTGCCCATTATCACTGGTTCTCTTCAACGTATATGGGGAGGAAATGGTTTAAGAGGCATGGGAAGAACTGGAGAATGGAATGAAAGTCGTTAGGGAATTTATAAAATCAGTTCAAATCATTTGCTGATGAGCAATCTATTGTTTGTTTGTCAGTCAAGGGATTGCAGGCCATGCTGAGTGCATTGGAAGGTCAGTGCTATACACATAGATACGGGATGGGATGAGAGTATATGTAAATAAAACAAAGGTTTCGCGGTTTTTTTAAAAAGAGTAAATCTAAGTTAAACGTTAAAATAGGAGGGCAAACGCTAGATCAGGTGGGACTGTTTCTGTACCTTTGAAGTATTTTAGCCAAAAATAATATATATATTGGCTTTGTAAACACTTAAAAGAAAAATGTGAGGAAAAATAAAGCGATTTGCTTCATCATCATCTCCAGTTGCATTGAGACCATTATCCTATGAACAATAGAAAAATTGTAATTGTTAAGGAGAAAAGCTCTAGTGAGATTCATTTAATGCAGTAATTATGATTTTTTCTCTAAGAAAATGAGCAGTGACTCCTACGGCTTTCAAAATATATTGAGTCTGATTAGAATGCAAAAAAACAATGAACTAACAGAACCAATGCTTAGAACTAAAGAGACATGGAGAGTAGACATTTTACAGACATGTGCATTAAAGTCTATCAAATTCTTTAGAGGCATAGCAAACGTCAAATAACTATTAATCAAAACGTCAATTTTGACGTAACCAAACTGCAAATAGCACTCAGGAAACTAAAAAAAGGAAAAGTCTTGGATCACATGATATCCAATGCAAACTTCTCAAATATGGAGGGAATAACTCATGCGCATAAATTACTAAAACCAATTTATTATTATCCCCCATTGTAAAGCACCGGAATAATGGAGAACGAGTAACATAGGTTATTGTGTTTAAGAGGGGAATAAGAAAAGGTTAGAAAACTAAATAAAATTATTCATCACATCCCTAGAATCGCTAGACTTACTATATTCATAATGAATAACAATAAAAAGTGTACTCCAAACCTGATGAAAAGCAAATGCCTACATCAGGTAGATCTTATATAGATCCAGTCTTCGTTTATAGCAATTATAGGATTTCTAATATTTGTTTCACATCAATAAGAAAAAGAATGAGGCACTTCTCAGCATGTTACATTTTGCTTACGTAATAACACCCTTTTGGTAAACGAAGATGGCGTTACATCCCAAAGGAGAAGAGGCCGTCGTTGAGGATATAAAGCCAGTTGTAGTTACGTGAATCGTATTATCGTGTGTCAAAGAGTTAATTGTAGAAGACTCACTCATAATACAAAATTTTACATAATACAGCATGTTACATTGATTGATCTGTCTTTGATAGAAAATTAAAACAAAAATAGTTTTTCTCATAAAATTAAAAATGAACTTAAATATTTTCAATTGGGAAGTACTTGGAGCACTGAATTAACGTGTTTAGACAGAATCATTTTTTGTAGGTCCCAGTTATTTATTAAAACTCTTTTGGGTAAATTATTCGCTTCTTATGCCAAATAAAAGTTGAATATTAAGCACCAAAATGCATCTGTTGAAAATATGAGTTTTACGTTAGAGGTACGGACGTGAATTTTAAAAGTTCTTGCTACATTACCTGTCAACAATTATAATTCAATTGATAGTGCGATGCATTAAATAATATTGTAATTTATACTACGTTTAAAAGCTGTTTCTCGCTTATGCGTAGGATTCTTACAGCCAGACTCAACACTTAATCTCAATGCAGAAAAATTATAGAAGTTAAAGCTCGGTATAAGATTTTTAGTAAAAATTTGTTGTATCTTTTTTGGGCGTGGATTTGAGATTCAATGCTGAATAAATCTTTGATGAAAGGGAAGAATGCATTTTTTCTTTTTACCTAGGAAGTGATGATTGTAATGAGCGCCTGGGTAAGCTTCCTCTGATATTCTCAAGAGTATTCATTTAATGTGGATCGGATATCAACTATCTAACATTTTGTGTGAATCCGTTTGGTTTTTTTATAAAATTGGTAATTTCCCGTTTAATTCTCATTCAAGACGATTTTACCTTTAGCCCACACGTGTTTTTTAATAAAAAGGCATTAGCATAATCAAAAAAATTGAAAATGGTAGAGGGAGAACAGGAGTGTATAAAGTGATAAACGCAACAATTTTTAATGGACAAAAATCCATTTAAAACGGACGGTATCGAGAACATAATGTTGGAGCAAGAAAGCAATAACCAAAATCTCTAGTTAGCAATACGATATAGCAGAAGATTTTTCCGTGTCTATAAACTCTTTTTTCTCGTCCGTATGAAAATAGTTGCAGATACAGTGTCGTTCCGAAAGTAATGCAATTCAATGTTCCGCGCCGTTCCTATTAATTGGAGTGGGATCAAACTACTTGGAGTGGGTGGACGGGACGCTAAGGTTTGCCGAAAATTCGGTTTCAGTGCTCTTTAAGCTGTAAAAACGGCCGGACGTCAGTCATTGTAAACATCTGCGGGCCTGCCGTGTCACGAAAGACCAACCGAGCGGAAATTTCAAGTGGACTTTTGCAACGTATTGAAAATGAGCCTAATTAATCGTACAACGTCATCATAGGTGAAGAAACCTGGGTTTTTTAATACGACCCAAAAAAAGAAAAGTCAAAGCTCTGAGTGGCACACCGACTAGTCCCCAAAGCCCCAAAAGAGCAAGAATTAACAAATTAAAAGTGAAAACAATGCTCAATGTCATTTTCGACAGTAAAGGAGTGGTCCATAAGGAGTTCGTTCCTCAAGGAAAGGCAGTTAACGCTGCCTTCTTCGTGGATGTGCTGGAAAGCCTCCAAAAATGGGTCATCAGGACGAGAAAAGACATCTCCGCTACCTGGCCACTCCATCACGACAACACGCCTTGCCACAACGCGCAACTAGTCCGCGAGTTCCTGGCCAAACACCAGGTGCCAACGTTGACCTATTCCCCCTATAGTCCTAACGTCGCTCCAGTAGACTTCTTTTTGTTCCCTTGGATTAATGCAGCCCTGAAAGGAACCCGTTTTTCATCCATAGAAGAGGTCCTATCAGCCGTGACGAAGAACTTGCGATAGGTCCCCGAAGACGCCTTCCAGGGCTCGTACCGATCATGGCAGAGAGGCCCAATGACAGTACTTTGACGAATTATAAGTGTTTGTGCAAATCTATGCAATAAATTACCCTAGAAAAATTATTGCACTACCTACGGGACGCACCTTGTTTATTTTGGAAAATGAAGTTTAAAGTAAAAAATATATTTGCATATCACCTAAAGGTTTTTCGCTATAACATCTAGCACTTTGACTATTAACCCTACTTTTTCGCAGATACTACCTGAAAAAGTTGCATCAGTAATAAAAAATGATGCTTGGAATGAGTGAAATTAATTAATCGGTGCGTGATAGTTCGTTCATTGCGGAGTGCCAGCAAGAGATGGAAAGTCTGAGTAATAATTATCTGAGCATGGGTAAATAGGCGTATAATGCAATTTCATCATGTCACCTCCCTTCCGGGGACGAATCACCCTTCATAGAGACAATTTTTGGATCAATTGATTGAGTGAGTCCTGTGTGGTCAAAACTCGCGAGGGTACGTCCCGTCCTGCTGTCTCGATAGGGTAGCTTGTATTATAATCTCCCCTCCCTATTCTCATGGTCTGAAGCCACGCTTTCTCCATAAACCCCCTCGCTAAAATCGCTCGCCTTCCCCTCCTGCCGCTGGATTGATTGAAGTCTCATGAGACCCAACCACTGTGATACAGTCGGTAGAGTCCCAAGAAGTTCTATTCCTATACGCATATGACTCTTAATTGCATAAACATTCAATGGAATATAAAAGTTGTTACGGTTGTGGCCATATGAAAAACTTCCTGATTCTAGGTGATCGAAAATTGAAATATTTTTGTGCGATACTTTTAAGCCAACTTTCCAGTTAATAAAAAAAACCAATAAAATCACATTTATTCCGCTGAAACATGGGTAACATTAATATCTATATAGTAACCACTTGTAAGGTAGCGGGCAACTGAAACGAATTTGGAGCTTTTCTTTTACGAGAAAACAATGCGCCGTGACCTATGAACTTAATTTTAGCGGTCCACCTCAAACGTATATGCATGATCACAGCTGGCCATGCATGTGTAATGGATCTGAGCAAGCTTTTAACTCTTAGAATAGGTGTTCTATGATGGCATATATTTGGATTGGATAGGGGTTGGAGGCACGGAAGAGGGGTTTACCGAGGTTAAAATACGATGCGCTCGTAGAGGACCGAAAACTTCGTAGAGAAGCTGGGACGAGGGAGTGGAGTTGGGGGATTACTACTGAGACACATCACGGGCTGTATAAGTGAAGGCAATGAATTGTAAAAATACGAGGCGATGGCGAACCCTTAACACCTTCCGCATTGATAGCCGCGGGATTTTCACAGGTGACTGCGTGGTTTAAACTTCGGAGCGGGGGGATGGGGGGGAGAGGGAAATTAAAGAGAATGGGGAGAGAAGATTCCAGGGACCGGCACAAAGGGTATCACCCGTGTTGTGAGAAGCTCTTCGTTTTTCGTGTTTGTCAAGGGTGTAACCTTCCCTTTCGACTAGGCGTGGCCCACGTTCTACCCACTACAGCATTCTGCTCCCAGTCGCGGCGACTTTACATCCTTCACTCCGCCCCCTTCCCTCCCCCCCTACCCGCCCCCCTCTCAACAAGTCATCCCCGCCACTTTCATCTCTCTCTCTCTCTCTCTCCTCCCTTCACCCTCGTTCAAACACCACCCCCCCATTCCTTCCTTCCTCCCCCGCCCCACTCCACAGGCGCAGTCCCGAAGGCTCACGGCTTCTTGCCACGAATCGGACCCTAGGGTGGTCCGGAGACCCCACGGGTCCGCTCTCTCAAGAGTAGATTTCCAAGTTGTCGGTAACTTGGAAACTTCGGGAATTGAAAACGGAAAATGGTAGATCCCAAAGATTCTTGGAATGCTCGAAAGTTTCCGAAAACTCTTTACTGCAGAACTGTTGGTAAATATTATATTAATGCTGCAGGGATAATTGTTAACACAATGCTGGAGAGCCGTGTGAAAGTTGCGGTAGTCAGGGATATTTGACGTCGGTGCAATTTTGCAGAGGTTTGTGGCCACTCAGGGAAGTGATACGACGACGCAAAACATCAGTTGAAAAAATTACCTGAGGCCAGCGGAAATCCAAGACTATTGAATCTCTTGGTGTGAGCATTAAATAGAATATTTCGGAATCGTTTGGCTAGGTTTCCGTTATTTTTTACGTTACTCAAATTGTATGAAAAATGTAGCTAATATAAGCGTTATTTAACCAAACATATTAGCGTACAGTCGAATTTTACATGCGTTTACCAAGTTTGTAACTTTCTAATTGTCATATAAATATTTTATTTCTTATATCGATTATAGATGTGAAAATTGAATATAGCATTCGACTGAAAATTAGTAAAAATAATTCATATATTGTTTTGTAATATTTTCAAAAAAAAGGAGGCATGTTACCTACAATTTAAGATGAGAGAATCATCGTCCATGCTTTTTAACAAATACACTTGAACTATAATCTTTTCTTTCGTTTTCTGGAGACGGTGAAATGGTCGAAAATGTGCCTAAATACGCCTTCCGGGGGGGAGCGAAAGGACGAATGCGTTCCTGTATATGATATTTGTCTGAATGAATGGCACAGGGTATCAATTACGAATTAATAATTCTTTAGTAACTCACATTTCAGATGAAATTCCGATCAGAATAAGGTCAGAACACTCTCTAAATAAATGTAATATCTATTATAGTGGAACACTTTATGTTGTGATTTTTCCATAAATGACCTCGCGAATAAAGCAATTTAATTCTTAGCTGAAGTTGGAAATAAATCACTCTTCCACCCCACATGGACCACTAACCTCGTTTAAATACTTCACACGAAAAAACAAATATCTCTGTTTTCCGTGTGACCCTTTCAAATTTTCTTTTTAAAAAATTGAGCTGATTGAAGGGTCCTCTTTATTTATTAAATCGGCATTTATTAAATCTATGAGGATATTGGTTTACCTCTTGATTTAGCCATAAAATTCTAATCTTACTGAATTGTAGGCAATTCCGCATTAATTTAATGCTTAAATTTAGATTTCTTTGAAGTAGTAACCAAGAGTAAATTCTCATCAAGGAGTCTCAATCAGTTTTACGATTTTCAAAAATATTTATATCATTCTCTTCAGTGCATTTCATAGAGAAAACTAATTTCCATTCCTCTCCTTTCATTCCTGGTTATTTATTTCTGAATAAGAGAATTTGGAACCGAAGAGAATAGAAATATTTTCAAAATCCTCGCACACTATAATATTGCGAATGTATATTGTTTCGCACTAGCCTCACAATACGCTATGAAACCGACGGCCCCTCGCGTGCTGCTGCTCGTTCTTGCCTTGAACATCCGCTTTCCATTCCGCGGCGTTTCATCGGTATCACTCATAAGTGGACATGGTAAGGGAGAGGGACTTACGTGGCTCCCGTCCTGCAGCCCCCGGCATGAAGTGCAGCCCTCAGGTCGTGTTCTTCGAGAATGCCCTCTCCCTTTTATTCAGAGGACTCAGTTTTACTGTAGCTTCGAAAAATCATCATCTTCTAAAGGTGAAGTCTTTATCGTTTCAATCATATATCCCTCTTCAATGCTCTTCTTTCCAAATCCTTGAATTCTGTGACTCCCATAGTACCTTTTATGTTGCTAAGAAACTTTTTACTGGCCATTCTCTTCCTTATTTTCCTTAAAATTTCCCCTTTATTGTATGTTCCATGAAATTGTCACGTCGCAGAACATGCCAAGCAAATTTAATTTTCCTTTTCTCCATCTCTTTCATTAAATTCCGTTCCTTTCCAACTACACTCTAGACTTCTATGTTGTTTTTCTCATGTATCCATTACGTTCTTGTTATTACTCTCCGAATCCATATTTCCATTGCTTCCAACGTCTCCATTTTCCCCAATGTCCAAGTTCCATATCCGTACAACATTGTATTTGAAATAAACGTTTTTGAAAAGATTTTATAAATTACAATTTCATTTGTTCACTTCCCAAAAGATTGTTTTCAAAATTCATATGCCTTTTTTACCAAGACATTACTTCTTTTCACCGCAGAGGTGCATCTATTATCTATCGTGATTACGCTCCAAAGGTTGCAGAAATCTTCTAGTTGACTTACCTTTGATTCCCCTATCATTAAATTTACGAGGGGTACTTTCCTGTTTCTAGAAACTATCCTTGCTTTGGTTTCGTTCATATTTATTTCCAGTTTCTATATTATCAAATCTGTGGACAGGATTTTGAGCATTTTATTCAACTCATAATGGATGATTCTGTCAGGGTCACAATATCTGCAAGCCTAATGAGGCGCATCTTTCTACCATTTATCAAATAATCAAATACCCCGAAAAGCTATCCCTCTAGATTAGAGGCAGTCATCCACAAACATAGAATTGCAAATGATAACAGAGAAGGCGTCATTTGGATTCTTTGAAAGGCACGACCCCCGACACCAAACGCCCTGGAGCCCGAAAGCACTGATTGTAGTTCATCCTCTTAATATTTACGGTACTTTTCTATTTGAAGCCCGGCAACAATAAATTTAAATCTACACACTACCCCTCAAGCCGTCAGAAGAACGTGTATCGTAAGATGTTAGGTTGGCAGCCAGTTTGGTTACTTCTACTTTGCTTCTGCGCACGCATGGCACCCCACAATCCCGCGGAAGGGCACATGGAAGGAAGACAACTAGGCACCAATCATTCAACATTCGGTATGAACTTTGAGAATGCTCGACTATTTATTGATACTCCACAGACTATATTAAGGCGGAAAATAAGGAAACCCATGCATTACTGTGCTGTATGTGAAACCCACACATTACCAATTAGTATTCCACTAAGGCAGGAGGGACAATGGAATACAATGAGGTCTACGCCTTTATCTATATGTTACCGCCCCTTTGGTCAAGGGGATGAGGTGAGGGGCTTTGGGATGCCGTCCAAGATACCAATATAAATGGGGGCATTCTTTTATTTTGTGTCGGATGCAAAGTCATGATGTGTAATTTAACAATAGAATTTCCATTTCTGAGTCTTCGCATTGCTGAAAATTCTATCTCGGCCCTTGAAGTAAGTTAATGACGCTCTATGTTCTTCCTAGCACATTTTTCACGAGTATTGTGACCATTATCTGTAATTTGTAATAAATTATGTTAGTATTGGTATATAAGATAGTCGTGGGGCTCCTAAATGGTTGACATATAAGGCACGTGCTTTTTCAGTGCCTTTGTATGAATATTCCCTGGTCTGCGTATGTTTTTTAATGTGGAGACATTTTAGCATAATCCATATGCGCATAAGTTTTTTGCCTCCCATCTTTCCAATCGGTCTTTCCGGGTCTTCACTCCGCATTCCAATGTCCCAAGTATACACATTTTCATTTAGACAATTAAAATTATTCGTATTTTTAGCTCTCTCTGCAAATACACCACTTTTGTTGTATAAAAGGTTCTCTATGCTTGGACATTTCTCTGTAATTCCCTATCGTATGACCATTAGGCCTAAGAGTCATCCTGCAAAGAACTGCGTAGAATATTTCGTTGTGGGCTTAGAGAGTGACTAGTGAATAACTGCACCATATCTAAAGGCAATAAACATTTGAGAACAATTAATTTCCAGACTATACGAAACTGATAAGGGTCTTCCGTTTTGAAATATGAATCATGACTTTTAGCATCCTTGTTGGTCTGGCAAGTAAGCCTAAGTAGAAACGGTAGTTCTTTATAATCAAAAGAGCTCATCTTAATTTGACAAATGACGATCAGATTGAGGATTTGTGGTGCACAGAAGAGAGAAATAACCATAAAACATTCACCTACGTATTCATATGCTCATTTTATTATTATAATTATGTGTGGAGATATTGCCAAGTGGCCCACAATTCCCTAATGTCGCGATTGATTTTACATAGAACAATAAAAAAATCGATCAAGGCAGGCCACCCGATTTCCTTTCAAACGCAATGCATGCCTTAGATAACCAGAACTGCCTGAAAAATTTGAACGAGAAAGTTCGAAGAGTTTCAAATTCTGGTATTAATTATTTGATCAAAATACTTTGCTAACAATTAATCATTCCCAGTATTTTTAAGTCAATTATGCCTGTTTAATCTATTAAAAAAAGCGCTAATTTAAAAACACTCGGTAGCCCCTAATGTTTTAAAAAGCCTGAGAGATGCCTTGGCTATTAGTTTTCTGTAAGTTTTCCAGCATGTTGATCCATTTCAATTTTTCTTGTTTTAATTTTTTAATTACTCATTTTTTTAATCGTTTTTGGTTCTTTCTGCTAAGCCATTTTTGAATTTGCAAATCTATTTTACTTAATGTTTATTTTTGGCCGACTCATGGATGCTTGGTTTCCAACATCCAACTGCAGATTTTGGGGTTCTCCCAAAATCTAGGCCTCCATTAATTGTAAAAGGCAATATTGGATTTTTCTTTCAACCTACCACTTGAATTATTGGCTTTTTTAGTGAACTTCCAATTAAAATTGTCTCAAGTAGTTCATAAGAATTATGATATATTTCATCGACATTATCATTAAGAAAACGTGTTATTTTTCATACCCATAATTAGAGAATTCAATCGAATAACTTCCAGTTACCCGTTAGCTATGTATTCATTCTATCACTCCAGGTTAAATAATCCATCAGAATAGCCTTAGTCAACTTGTTTTTCCTTGTGTTAGAAATGATATCTCATTGCGTATATTGCATCAACACGTCAAGTTTTTATTAAATAAATTGATCGTTTTAGTAGTTTTGGTGTGGTGGTGGGACTAGTCGCCGCTGAAAGAAATATATAAAGATTGGTTCCTGTTACTCTTCATACCTAATTAATACATAAAGAACAAATTAAACTTATTGCAGCAAGCTGATTAATTAAAAATTCCATCATTAAATATGGTTAAAATAGAGGTTCTACACAATTCTTTTCGGGAAAACAGCTAATGATATTTTAATCATCCTTAAGAAAACATGAAGACTTGAGAGCCACTCGCAGGCAATATCGCCAAAAATAAAAGGTAAAATGATAAAATTTCGCAGGAAAACTCACATAATTACGTGTCTCTAGGAGTTGCATTTCCTTAAATACGAGTCTATGAAGTGCGATCCTAAATAGTTCTTGAAACCGGAATATTTAAATATTATAAGCATTTCCAAACGAGCTCACGGTCCAAATCTGAAAAATCGAACGGAAATACGATATCTATTGTAACATTGAAAAAATAAATGGTGCTCACTAAATGAAAATAACTTACTCTCTGTAAATTAATTCAGGTGCTTTGGTCCGGTTTAGCTATGATTCTGTGTTGTGCAAGTGAAAAACGAGTACTTGACTCAGTCGGTGACGGCATCTCTCTCTCTCTCTCTCTTATTTTATGCCGTTGTTCGAGTCAGACAACATTATTTAGTGCCAAAATAACTCTCTCTGTACCACAACTAATCAGGCGTCTTGTACCAATTAAACAAATTCTAAGAGTCAAATAAGTAGTCGTGTTTTAGAGAGGCTTCAATAGTTCCTAACCGAAGTGGTTTCGCCCCAACTGTAGAATTGATCAATACATAAGTTTGTCATATTTCAATCGAAAGAGGTTACTTCCATTCCAATATTACATTTATCAATTTATCACATGATTATGTATGTAATATACTCGTTTGAACTGGGGTTAGACTACTAGTTGATTAATCAT
Source organism: Hetaerina americana (assembly GCF_022747635.1). Classification (NCBI taxonomy): domain Eukaryota; kingdom Metazoa; phylum Arthropoda; class Insecta; order Odonata; family Calopterygidae; genus Hetaerina; species Hetaerina americana. Next base: position 2,223,485 of record NW_027286886.1, read on the forward strand.
TAAAGTACAATAACCATAAAATGATACAAATATAATAATTAGAAGTTAATTTAGCAAGAATTTCAGCTGTATTTTATAGAGGAATATGAAGGGCAGTCGTTATAAATTACATCTGGATTATTCCTTTTGTGCCATCTTGAAGTCTATTGGAGAGGTTTTTAAGTTGCATATTTTAATTTTGTATCTAAAATGACTTATCTTTTGGTTTAGTGACTAAAAGTTGACATGATGTGATACAGATCCAGAAGAATATGGAGCGGGAGAGTAAAATGAAGAAGACTCAGGAAAATTGCCACGGGATCGGTTTTGCTGGAGGACCACTGCTAGTCTTTGAGGAGGACAAAACCACTGCTCTAACAAATTAAGCTAAAAATAAATAGCTATGATGATATAATGTTACCATAAAGGAAATCATCATTCTGCATTATTCATTACTAAACAGTTTCATAAAATATTTTAATAACTATATCAAGAGAAGAGTCTTCATCAGTCACATCCGGAGAAACGGTACAGACAGTGAAGAGGGGCATAAATAAAAAATAACAAGTATATAGTATGCATGGCAACCTGATGAACTAAAATTATGCCCATAAAATTCTATCATGAAGAAAAAGCTAATATTGCAAAAACCTGCGAAAATTCTGCAACGACTATCATCTCAGTTTCTTCTCCGAGATCGAGAAGAGGGCGGATACTCCCTCGTCGGACGGTTCGAGCCAAAGATGTGGTGGTGCCGAGGGGCGTTGACGTACCCCCTAGGTCCTTAACACCTGCCAAGCCTCGGACCACCGCAACGTTTGGTATGGAGGGCTGAGATGTCCGTCAGTTCCCTGAACCCCTTGAGTCTCCCTCCATTAGGTCGGGAGAATGGAATGCAGTAGCCGTGGGGTCATTCTGCGGAAGCGAAGAAAGGCGGAGACCGATCCCGATGGCAAACAAGACTTTGTATCGTCGTGCTACGGTGAAATGGCGGAAAGAATCATACTTCGTGGGATGGCATAGAGTCACGAGGTGAAGTAATATTAACAGTAGGTAGTTCAAGCTTTGAGGTCTGTAGCGGGTCCGGCTGAGTGCAACGGCCCGTGTAGAACTCGATGAATATGGCCGAGGAGGTGAAGAATGGTTGTCATAATGGTGCATATTGGGAGGGATGGCACCACAGGCGATGAAGGTCATGACGAGGAAGTCCAATGTCTTGAACTACTCCAGGGTTGATGAGGTACGTCATGTTGAGAACGAGGGCATTTCAAGTTCCATTTGTGTGTAATTAAATATCCGAATGTCGCTGTATTCACGATGTGTAGCGATATAGAGATTGATCATATGAACCTTGGTTTTCAGGGTGGATCGCAGTCCCATGGTTTGAAACCTAGGGAACGGAGTAAAGCTGTGTTTCCAGGAGACATCTGGGTGTTCGGAATCATCGTCTTTAGATGCCGATGAAAGCCTTGTAATTAATTATACATCACTGAGATTGCTTTTTGGTAGCGCTTTGCTAGTGATCTGCGAAATGAAATGATTTAAAGAAAAATGTGCTTACACAGTTGCATCTACATCGACAAACTCATAGAACTCATCAGCTCCGTGTTTTCTACATGGTATAAAACAGTTCTTGATACTGTGCACAAGAAAACAATAGTAAGTCTAAGTGGCAGGTAGAGTTGTTGAATGCCACTCCTAAATAATAATATCGGGACGAAATGTTTGAACATTTTAAACACAAAGTCAAATAAGATAAAGAAATGAAGACAGTGCTAACAAAATAAATGCTGCAAGTTAAGACCACAAATTGACATTGGAAGAGCTCTATTTCTTTACAGCATTATCGTAACCGCATTATTTTGTCAACCTTATATTTGAGATTTATGTTTTAACAAATATTTCCTGGCACCACTATTCGTCTTTCCTAGGATTTGATTCAAACACAGATACTGTGCATATTCTTTTAACCAAATATCTACATTTTTACAATTTTCCCTAGGCTTAATTGAGTAATGACTTTTTATCTGCACAGTTTATAAACTTCAACTCCATCGCCTCACTCATTAAAATGGACAGAGCGGAACAGGTCACAAAAATAGTTTTTCATTTTTAGAAAATCTCTTTTACTAAGGCCTCAATCAGGTCCGTGAAATAGGGTATGGTCGCAGGTATGTAAGTGCCCAATATGATTAAAATTTAATGAAATCATTTCCCAATCAATTATTTCTTTTAGACACTTTTTCTTTAGTATGCATCAATAGTAATTTTATATACTAGCCGTTTGAAACGCATGCGAGTGTGGGTAAATGACAATTGATCCACTTTCCGTGTACTTTAGAGTTGCAATACATACATTATTTTAATGATGCTTGCTTCATTGCCTGTGTTGACTCATTCATATTGAGTTGTTGGTATGTGGCATAGTTCCTCAAATTTTACATGTTTCACCTCTGGAATGATGTTGCAGATTTATGGACAACAAAACGATGGCTAAAACCTCTTTTCTTCGTAGTTTCAATTCCTGACATTCATAATTTTATACTAATACTACTACTTCAGCCACGGTAGTGGTCCATCAGATGTCCTTGCTGAAATGATCCAGGAAAGACTGAGTTTCAAAGAAACAGGATCATTGTTTCAACCATTTGTGAAATGGGTCGTGCAAATTTTAATGTCATGCTAAATATCGCAACTACGTGTAATTTCTCTGGTCCTCACTAATTTGTTGAACAAAAAAGAAACTAATTTGTTGAACTAAAAATGAATAATACGTATAAGAAATCCACAGGGAAAAAAGTTTGCAAATCACAGTTAAAATTCCAATTTTTTCTCAAATAACACCCTTATGCATCGACACACCAATGTCAGCGCCTCTGCCAGTCTCGGTGCACTTCCTGGAAGGCGTGGCGTTGACGGAAACCTCGTTCAGGCACCTCGCCACGGCCTCTTTGATGGTATTCAGCGTTCCCAAATGGTGGCTTTTCAAGCTCATTTTTATTTTCGAGTAGTCCGGCGGTGCCACATCGGTGCTCTAGGGCGGCAGCGCTCCAAGGTTATGCCACACGACCAGCTATCTGATCTCTGCATGCGCCTTTCTCATGACCAAATCTTCTGTGAGAATGCGATACTTCGTGGTTTTCCAAAGATTGCACTATTCTGCTAACATTCTGGCACTCAGGTGTCGACGGAATTGAGTTTTTCTCTCGCTTTTGCCCATTTCCTCGCACTGTGTCGTTGTTGGATTTATAGGGTTCCTCGTCGTCATCCTCGAATAAAACATTCCTTTTTGGTACTCTCTACTGCTATACGCGACCCGCGACCAGTGATCCAGTCTAGCAGTGATCCACACACGCAGAAAACCGACGCGGATCGCGTTGCATTCCAATTGCCTCCATCCACTTTTCCCGCCACATATCACCCCACTCCAGTTCCCCGCGTCGGCGGGAAAAATTCATTCCAATTACGTTTTGAAGCAGGCCCTGTTCTTCTCGCCTTTTTAAGTATTACATGAATCTTTTTCTTGAATATGGCATTACAATTTTAAGAATTATTAAGGAGCCAATTCCCCTGGCAATTAAAGGGGACCATATAAGAACTCAAGCTCTCGATGACTCTTCTTCCAACAATGTAAATTTGAGTTTATTATTAATTAATCATTATATTCAAATTTTTTCAAAGTTTTATTAAGTTAATTTTTGAATCATTTCAAAAATTTTGGGTTTATCTATTGAATTTAAAAATGACTTGAGCTATTTCATTGAAATTTTTTTCGAATGAAATATTTGCTGTGGAATAATATAACAAGCTATAAAATGTTTCATTTACATAAGTTCTTTAACCTTACAGAGGACCTCTTGTCCTTAAAATCATTAAAGAAATTCCGTATGCACTGTGTCAGAAGTATAGGGTAAGCATGTTACTGCAGGAGTAAATGAAACAAATAAGTATGGTTATCCTTGCAGATTTTTACTCGGATATCTGACAAGGAAAATTTAATGGATACACAAAATGGTTACCTAATTTTATTATTTTTGGCCATATTTTATTATTGTTATCGGTAGCTTATAGTCTTATGTTTCTTTTGAATGGACACAGGCTAAAAATAATGCAGTGGTTGGCACATATGTATACATAAATATTGCGTCATAAAGTTCATTGATGTTATCCTGTTTAGTTTATGAAATGCCTCCTCGAAATCACAAATGCATCGTGACTCTTCTCTGCTCTTCTAGTGACCTCAATACCATCATGGCATCAAGGGAGCCTCTCACCTTCCTAAACCTCAACTGATCACGCCCTCTTTTTGATCTTTCAAAAGACAAATTCACGTTCATTAAAACTGTGTTGTGGCCACCCTCCAATCTCAATACGTACAGAGTATCAATAAAAAAGATACACTGAATACTAAAATACAATTAATATCCTTTTATGGAGGAAAATTTTGATAGGGTTAAAGACCTTAATGCAATGCAAATGTTATAAAATTTATTACGATATCATGCATCAAATATTTGATGCCAAAACAAGTATAAATAAAAAAGTTAGTAATCCTTAAAAGCACAGAGAACCATTATATTGTAAAAATAATTGAAGACCTAATTGTTTAAATGTTTTAAAACTATTTGAGTGGATATTTAAGTAATATTTTACCTCAAAATAACGTAGTTGGAGGAATAATTATCTTGAGCTATAGTTTCTCTGTTGCTTCATTTGTTCATCAGAGGAATTGCATCATTAACTTTTTTAAGAGTTCTATTATGTTATTAAGGGAAAAGATTCATGACATATTTTAAGGTGAGAAGTATCAAAGACGGAGTACTTTATCTGTTCACAAACTACGAAAGGATCAGGAAAAGTGTATCCAAGGTATAGTAGAGTATTAATGCTTATGCCACCTATTGCACAAACAGTAGCAACGATGTGTTTTTTGGGCTCCGTACTTCCTGGATCAGTTCAGGGAAGATGTCTAATTGGGTGCTACCGTGGCTGGAATTGAGCGTACGTCAGTCTTCTTCTGCACTTCCCGATTTCCTGGGACATTGAAAAGCAGAGCCTGTTTGGCTATGGAAAGAAAACAATTATAGTTAATTATATTTTGTGAATAGTTTCATGCCATCTTATTGCCGCAAAAATATATTGGAAATGAAAACATAGTAACTTTGTGATTCCACACAAAAGTTACAACGGTACGACCCGGGTTTCGACCTTCAACGTCATCTTCAGGTCTACGTCTAAACCCGGGTCGTATTGTAATAAAATGTTTGTAGAATAACAAATTTACTATTTTTTTCATTTCCAAAATTAATCGATTCCATAATGCTACACCTAAAACCATGAATTAAAGCAAAAATAGATGTTTCCTGCAAATTATCCACCTAGAAATAACTTAAATTCTGATGAAATGTCATTGGTGTGGACTTTTTTTGCCCTTTCTCTACTTTGCCTACTCTTGGAATACATAAGTCTATTTGGTTTTTGGCAGCCCAACTGCCCACGTAACATATTTTCCGAAAGCGTGAACCGTAAATTTGAGCATAAATCAGCGCAGTGCGTGACCCACCACCAAGTCTCTCATAAATGGCTTTGTTACCTACTACGGTGATTGGTGCAGCGGTCACAAGTAGGGCTCGTTGCGCGCACTGCAAATATTCCCGCGGGACCATCTTCATTTAAATGCCTGAGGGCGAAGTGTGAATGCCAAAGTCTTCTCCACTTCTCTCGTAGGAGAATCCTGTATCCATCGACGCGGTCGCGGAGAGTAAGCACACGTGTCGGCGGGGAACTGTTCCCACTCGAACCTCGCCCACTTCGCCCACGACACTCACTGGCGGAAACATTAATCTAAGCTTTGACGCAAATAATAATAACGCGTAACCTTCCCTCCGATGTGGAATCACGTGGATGATTGCGGCGGTGGAAGGGGAGGAGAATGTTCGCTCAGGAGAGAGATTGTGGTGATTTATCCCTCCCCATGAACGTCTTCTAGATTGCACTTCTTCAATCGCCGGGCCTTGCGCGGAGCATGCCCGTGAGTCGGCGCTTCGAAGGCGAGGGAAATAAATAATTTGCGCTTCGTGCCTCTCCCCCTCTCTCTCCCCCACCCCTCCAACATCTCTCTATTCCCCCCTACATTTCCTTCTCTCTCTCTTTTTCGTCGGCAGTTTTAACTAATTTACGCGATTTTTTTAACACTCTCATGAATGGCAATGCATTCGAAATTATCTGATATCACTTGCAAGCTTCATGCTACCTAAACTTTTAGAGGTCGCCAAGCCTGACTTAACTAATATAGTGGCTACATATGTGTCACCATAATTGGACCGTTAATTAGTACTACTCTTGTATACAAGCACTAAAATTAGCTGTTAGGTGATTGCTGATCATAATTAATGCCAAGTATTTTTTTTTCCTTTTCTATGGTAATTCTTAAGTATAGGAGTCTAGGCTTCAATGCAATGCAATAAAAAAATAGTGGCGGAACCTGCGTGATGAATTTGCCTATTAGATGACGAGGTTGCTATAAATTCTTTTCGCGGTAAATGTTAATTTAAATTGTAAAACTATTTCCCTCCCTGGTCTAGAGTGTAACCACTAAGTTGGAAGAGCTTGTAAGCCTATTCATCTGCCCACGCTAGCTTTCCGATACAGGCAGTCGTAAAATATCTAGCACGCCTTTCTTGTCTGAGTAATACGCTAACACATTAGGTCGTTGGTTCAAATAACGCCTCCGGGAGAGGGTTTTATTTTAATGGTTATTGTGGGATGGCATTGTAATGGAAAGTTATCGCAACCGTCGCGGGTATAACAACTTCGTTTAGCAGTTCAAGGAGTGATACCCGGAGAAGGAGAAAATTTTTACTTATATTTTTAAAATTTATTTAGAATATTATAGGACCTTTCAAAAACAATAAAGCAAGTGAGCGCGCTTCTATGGCTTGCAATAAAAATTAATTGAGTCTGGGGTCGTAATTATGCCTTCATCTATCTATCTACATCTATATAATACCCCACAAGGGCGGCTGGCAGGAGGTGCTATGTTACAAGGCATGCATGCACAGTCCCAGTAATAACATCTCTCTCTACACATGCTAGTTTGATCATGCATAGGAACAACGTTAATCACAAGAAATGAGGTACTTCCATGCAGCAATTTTCAATAACAGGATGCATATATTCAAATCATGCGGTAGCTCTCTTAAAAATATGGACCTTTAAAAAAAATGGCAAGCAGGATATCGACAAAATATATATGCACTGCCAATGCTAATTATCTCCTACGCGACTGCTGTCATACCTATTTTGATCACTAATGGCGCGAGGAAAAAATGGCATTTGAAATCTATACGTTCTATTTCTTATCTCCCTCATTTTACGCATGCCTTACTGAAAAAAAGCCCAAGTAAAACTCAATTAAGTTTTGCATCTTTTACAAGCTCGCTTCATGATAAGAAATCCCGCCATTACCACATTCAACGGTCGGTTCCAAATACTTGTTCCGTACGTTATACTGTTATTCACGGATGAATCTGGCTTCTACGTGCTCTCAATAAGCTCTCCAATCGATATGTGTGAATACGTTTAACTATCCCCTCATATTCAACTAATGCATATTTACTTTGTAAACTGGTTGATATTCACGACTGGAACGATTATTTTAGTCTCATTGAGTGTTTACCCAAAATTTATTCCCGATGCCTTTTCCTTCCAAAGGGGAATGCGAATGAAATCTGAAAAATAAAAACTACGTATGTTCCATTGAATTTTATTTAAACGACTAGTTTCCTCGAACAGTCTACGTCATCAGTTAAAAAATACAGGATTTTAGCCAAATACGCATATTTACTTGGATGTTGTGGGATACGATTTGGAAGGAGGGAGGCTAGAGTCTGGATGGAGGAGGAAGGGGATGATTTCAGGAGAGTATATTATTTAAGTAGTGCAAGAAGAGGGGGTTTTTGGGGAGGGGAGATAAGTTTAGTGATTGATCCAAGAGTTGCGGGAGAAGGTATGGGAGGATGGGTAAAGCTGCAGGCACAAATGGTTAGGCTGACTATCCATAGGGAGGGGGGCTGCTCTAATTTGGGAGGAATATGAATAAGGGAAAAGAGGGGGGTAGTGGTCTCAGCATTTGGGGCATAACTGTGTCTCGTGGACCTCAAGGAGTGAGAAATGTCAGGAAAACATGTTGTCATTTTCTTTGTGTCTATTGCTACAACATTTTCCGGTATCCGTGGCTCCAAAAACAATTTGTCTCAAGGACTCCCGTAAACTCTAAAAAATCACCACCACATTGAAAACATTTGTTGGCGCCTTTTGATATCACCAACCAATTTGTAAAAATCCAGAAGCGACTGCATTGTCTAGTGACTAGATCTGCATAATACCCCACAAGGGCGAGTGGCGGGGGGTCACTTTGGCCACTAGCCATTCATGCGCAATCATGAAAATTGTACACAAAATCAATTCGATCTTGCATTCAATCAATGTTCTTCAAACGAAGAAGGTACTTTACTGCATGAATATTTAATAACAGGATATATGTAGTTAAATCATACGGGACTTGCGTTAAAAATATTAAATATGTACAGGATATCTACACATTACACACGCTACAAATGCTAATTATCCACTTCGCGCCTGCGATCATATCTATTTTGATCTCTAATCGTTCGAGGAAATTACGAAATTTTAAACCTATCTCTTCCATAATTATACACATTATAAATTTACAAAGATTTACAAAAAGACAAAGTTTAGTGGAAACCTGAGACAAGATGTCATTAATGTATAAAAGAAACAATAGCTGTCTGATAACACTTCCTTGGGGGTTACCCAATGCGATCCTCACCAAGTCGGTTAATTCTCCTTCTTTTACGACACTTTGCACACGGCCTGTTAAAAGTAATTAATCCTGTCTATTGCAGAATTTTAAATCACGTAACTTACTTATTTTTGGAGCAACTTCCTATGAGAAACTTTGCCTAGTGCCTTTTTAAATCTAAATTTATCATTAACTTGAACATTATTATCACCGAGACCAAATATCATAAACGAAAATCGCCAGTTGGTTTTCGCCAGATCTAACCTAAGGGAAACTATGTTATTTTTCAGTTAACTCTGGGAATCGATAAACCTCATGATTGAACTCTCAATTACGTGATCACAAGATTTTGTATGAAATGGATTTGAGCTAGAGAGTTTATTTTATTACTTGGATCTTCTCCATTGTTCTTTAAACGTTAGCGTGACATTAGCTATGTTCCAGTTCTTAGGTCCAGCGTGATTTTTCAGGGCTTAATTTTACACTTTTCCCCTTAGGAAGCTTCTTCTAATAATCACTAATGGAGACTAGTTGAACGATATCATTCATGTTTTAGAAGATACATGAACTCCAGTCCTCTAGTTAAAAGAACGTACGATATGGTCACCTCCGTACCGGTGAGGCAACAGTCTCAACTGCTAACTTAGAGGTCACTGATGCAATAATTTAGCTGTAATTTTGATAAATAATTAAAAATGTTTCACCCAAGCTGCCATTGATTTGGCAAAGGGTAACTAAATAAAGATCCTTTCTTATTGAAAAGCCTAAGAACCACATGTTTTATTCCTTGAGAGCACATGGAGCTTTCAGTGACGGAGTCGAACCGTTCCAGGTAGTGTCATTCCCGCGTTTGAATACACTGCTGCCACCACGCACCGCGGTGGAATCGGAGGGAGGGGGACAACGGCGGTCGCGTGGCCACATCCACTCCCCCGGGAGCACTTGGCATCATTTAGTCTCCCCTCGAGTGGTCTTCGATGGATGCACTTTGCTGCAAAACTAGGAAAACATTACACTTCACTCATTTCGGGAGTAAACCTCCCCCCTTGCCGGATCTGCCACAGGAGGCCACAACCGCTCGAGAAGTCGACGCAGCTAGTCATGAAAATTTCCAAAACCGGATGCTTTGAACGGTGCGTGGGAGGGCAATTCCGTGACAGATGTTTACTGCTTGGCAGCATCCCCTCCATCGGCTCGTCCTCCCCCCTCGGCCACCTCCCCCGCACTCGGCACACCCCTTACGATGCAACCGCTGATAATGAAGTTGGTAGGCTCGGGGCACAATGAAACCCCCGAGGAGCCGCCGTGGAGAATGGAGCGAGCCATTATTTCGCCATTACGAAGGAATTGAGCGACGGGTGAAGAGCGCGCGGGTGGGCAAACGCTCGAGGTGAGCGCGAGGGTGAAGGGAAATCAATCACTGCCCCGTTTAGGGTCACCAATGGGCACCCAGCGGCGAACGAATTTGAATGAAGAAGAGGGACCTGTTAGTGCTTTTTGTCATCGTCTCATATTGTTATAGTTATATACATATATATTTATCTATTCCTTTTGCCTCTGACCATCGCTGGTTGCGTGAACACATATTTGTGCTCTTGTGTGCACATGGTGTATATATCTGCCTCTACATAGGTTACTTCTAAAACTTATGAATATGCTTTTCTTCCAAGGTTCGGTCGACGATCACCCCAGGCCTGACTCGCTTGGCATTGGAGTAGTGGGAGTTGGTGGGTGGGGGGTCGAGGGACGGGGGTGGGTGCCTGGAAAATCGGTTTGGAATGATGCAGCACTTTGTGTCAGGTGGAATCGGGCGGGGGAGGGAGGATTGTTGCGAGCGGGAGGGCGCCAAGGCTTTCTTCCCGGGGAGGGATGGGAGGGTGGCGGAGTGGTGTTGGGGCCGGGTAGGGCCGAAGAGTGACGAAGTGAAACGTTTTCATTGTAATTTTTTTAAGCGAGGGGTTTGTTCTTTTGGGGAGTGGTTTCTGGCGCGTTCCACCGCCCCCATCCATCGAATGACGCGCGAGCACGCTGCCCTCCAACTCGTTCGCCCAACCCTCGTCAACCAGAGAGGAGCCGACGAAAGCGGCCCTTATGAAGCAGTGCAAAAGGCTGAGGAATGACGACGTAAACAAATTCGATAACTTCCATGTCGGGGAGAATCGTGCCTCATCTAATTTTACTTACAACGTAGAAGGTATAATATTTACCATGCAGTAACAATATTTTTGACCAAGGTGGGATTTACGAGGTATCTCATCGAGTAAACGTCTTTTGTTTTTTAAGGACAAGCTCTATGCCGACTCAAGATCCATATCGCGACTCGAGAATGATTTCCGCCTTTTACGTAAACTCTCACTCTCGATTCCATTTGAACCGACTCGACGTTCACTCACGGGCGGAGAAGGGACGGAGAGTGAGAAATCGAAAGGGCAGCAGACCTCGCGGTGAGCCCCGCACCTAGCCCTCGCCAAAATCCAGCCCTCTCACCTCGCTGCCGCCGCCGGCAACGCGCCTGGGCCTCTCCGCACACACACACACATCCCTCCAGCCCCTCGATTGCCATTCGTCGGGGGCAGAGATCGCTTGAGAGCGCGAATGAAAGTTCAGAGACTGCGGGAGGGGCCCGCAATGGAGCAGCGCTCGTGGGAGTACGCAGAGCGATTCCTATAACTCGCTCAGAGGATTGACGGCGTGGAAGCATTGCCGTCGACCGTGCCACTCATCCACTCCGATGCTGTTCCAAAAGACCCTCCTGACATAACAAGAAGATCGACGCTTTTGCTTCGGGTCGGTCCTAGTCGTCCTCGTGGCAACTGCCAGAGAATCAAATAGCCAAGAGTTCATTTCGTGGAATCCTACCACTTTACCTCAAACTCAAAACTTTAAGACTCCAATCGCCAGGTCAACTTGGTCAAGGAAACATGTATAATAATAATAATCCAACAATTTCAGAGTGTAATAATCATTCTCCTTGACTACACCCTGAAATTTTTATATTGGAATGCATATTAGCGGATGACTCCGTTACAAGCCACTGTTGCGGGATCTCCCGCAGTTTCTTTGGAATAATTATAAAATGTAAAAACTATGTTCTTACGTATTTTCAGCCGTTCAACACTCCTACTTTTGTTAATTCCGCAAGCAAAGATGCAATGAGCAAAATTGTTGCATTAACGGCATTGATTGAATAAATTATGACATTCAAGATTCCCTATATTACACGTTCAGTATCGACCGGAATAAAAAGATTGAGGTAATGGAGAGAGAGTTTTGGCATTGTTTCATATCGTTTCTCTTCTGCACTAAATACATTGAGATACAAAAATTGCATCGAAATCGTGTACCGAATCATATTAATATTGTAAACTAAGTAGCATGAAACTATGAAGGGCATCTCAGGAACCATGCTTGGGTAAAAGAAGTGTCAAAACCTTTGTTGGTTAAGTTGATACCGTCGCCGTCCCTCTAACCATGTTTTCCTCAAAAACGCGCATATTTTTCGAGGTAGATCCATAAGGAGGACGGACAGACCCATGCCACGCCAAGGGGATGGAAGAGGACTACGGGTGGGTTTAGGTGGGGTTAGTGTTTGGGAAGAGAAGGAGATAATTCCCCCTGTAGTCGGCAAAGAGGTCGACAGAGATGAGCCCTTTCCGTCCCACTGGGGGCGGGTTGGGTGTGCCAGGGAGACGTGCGATAGCTCCCTCCCCTTCCTCCAAGAGACGTCGGGGTAAAGAGGTGATCACGCTCTCCTTAGGGGGTGCGGATGAGTCGAAGAGGGTAAATGGAAACAAATTGAAAAAGTGCCTCAACACTTCTCACAAAGGGATGAAACCATCGCTAGCGGCTCGCAGCTGTTGTCCTTGACTATTCCGGTGCCCCGAGACAGGCAAGGAGGGCAGGAAGGGCAGGGCAGGAGGGCAGGAATAAAATGACATGGAAGAGCGATCGAATCGGGTATATATATATATATATATATATATATATATATATATATATATGCTTTCGTAGACGTAACACGGAAGTGCCGAATAGTACAATACACAGTAACACACAATATAGAAACACAAAAAAAAGAAGAACACTCACACGTTATTTCTTGATATTTCGACGGAAACAATCCGTCTTCATCTGAAGATATAGAATTAATGAGTCATTACTTCTATATCTTCAGATGAAGACGGATTGTTTCCGTCGAGATATCAAGAAATAACGTGTGAGTGTTCTTTTTTTTGTGTTTCTATATTGTGTGTTACTATATATATATATATATATATATATATATATATATATATATATATATATATATATATATATACTAGCTGACCCGGCGAACTTCGTACCGCCTAACATTCATTGAACAGTTAAGTTACACCATTTATAAATCAAGAACGGCTGTACCGGTTTTGATCATATTCGACTAATTATAAAAATTTAAGGGAAAAAATTCAATAAAACTACAAAAAAGGTATTACAATGGCTTGTCATAAAGACATTAACTTAATTCAATCTAAGCATATATACATTCGGCTCCATTTTCTTCAGTCAAGCACCTTCTGATACACAACATTGTTTAGTTTTGTTATCCAGCGCAAGAACAAATAAAGCGGATGGTTTACCAACACCTGAACATGCCACATATAATTGGCCAGGAGATAAACGTGGATTTTCTAGATTCAGATCACAAATATTCAACGCGATGCCTTGTGATTTATTAATCGTCATTGCGAATACAATAGTTCCTATTCCGAAAAAGGTAAAGGCTACAACATGTGAGGACTACACAATGTGTCACAAAATGTGTTATTAAGTAGCTGTGTCTATCGAAAAACCTACCTTAACCGGTAGATTACCAAAATAAAATAAATAAATATATATATGTATATATATATATATATATATATATATATATATATATTTTTTTATATGTAGATATATATATATATGTAAAAATATATATACATATATATATATATATATATATATTTATATGTGTACATATATATATATATATATATATATATATATATATATATATACATATCAGCATAGAGTATTCTTATTAAACCAATCAAGGTACGCTTAAAGGAATGATTATTAAAAAATATAATGACACACAAAAATTAAAATGTACAGTTCCTAAAATAAAATTTTCAAAACCAATAATAAGGAGTATGTCAGGTAATTGCCAATCAGGTGATAAACAGATCAAAGCATCATAAATAAGTAATTCAGTCCAGTTGTTTGTCGTTTCTCTTCCTACAGCTCCGTGTTCAGAAAAAGATGTACCATTCCTGAATTCCCATGTTTAGGAAGGAGTACTTGCTTATGTCACTACTTTGAGTGAGTCATTTTAATTTATGTGTAATATCTCCTCATCCTTTGTATTATTTAGCTTTTGTTTGCCGACGTTCAGCTTTGACGTCTCCACATGTCTCATTCCCCGAGTACAATTCAAATATTTTCGAGACTTTCCAATTGTTTGTCTCCTCTGTCAGATGTGTCATCGAAATTGCTGTACTATGTGACATACGCTTTCTTTTCTTATGAATTTACCTATAACAAAGGCAGCGGTTTTCTTTTGGACCTTTTCAATTGTTTTCTCGAAATGACAGTGATGGAGATCCGATAATGTTTATCTATCATCTAATGTGCGTAAGTCTCAATTTGGCTATTAGGTCTCCTTTTCTTATTTTTCATCTACATACACCTACGTAACACCCCGATAACCGCTGCTAAGGACGTGCCAAGAAATGATAGGTCACCACCGGTAAAAAAAAAATAAAACAAGTATTGCAACAAATGTAATCATATTCACTCACAGAGAGGCGTATAATATCTGCAAACACCATTTCAACTTACAATCTTGCATATATTTTTTATAAGGTAATCTAACGGTTAAGGTAGGTTTTTGGATGGACATAATTACTAATTAAATAATTTGTGACCCCCAGCAAAACACTGCACCCTACTCCACATCACTTGCATACATATATATATATAAATATATATATAATATATATATACGAGGGTCATCCGGAAAGTAGTACCCGTTCGTGAAATAAAGACACAAAAGTAAATATTAACAAACATAAAAAATTTTATTTGAAAGAGGATACTTTAAAATACTTCTCAACATAATCTCCAAGCAAATTAAGGCATTTGTCATAACGTGTGACAAGTTTCTGTATTCCTGCTGCATAGTCCTTCGCCGCCAGCTCATTGAGATACGCGAGGGACCCATCTTGCACAAATTTTTGCATAATGCAGATGGTGTTTAACAATTTCATGAACAATTGTTCGAGAAACATTGGGAAAATGCTCACAGATGTCATCAATTGTGACGCGCCGATCGTTCCTCACGAATTCGTCAACTGAGCTCACCAGTTGGTCTGTAATGACAGACGGTCTCTCCGAACGCTCATCGTCGTGTGTGTTCCCCCTCCCCATGTTGAAGTTGCGACACCACCGCCGAACAGACGACTCGTCCATTACATTGTCTCCATACACCTCCTTTAATTGGCGATGAATATCACATGGGCGAACGTTTCTTGCATTGAGGAATTTAATCACTGCCCTCACTTCACAACTGGCGGCGTTCTCAATTTTTTTAAACATTGTAAACAATCACAGAAACAACACAGGCAATGCTAGCGTCACGCAACTTGGCTCAGAGAAGGCAGACAAGCCACTGAAGCTATCTGACCTCGTCCAGCGGCTACTCGCGTCGTCAGCACTTCATGCGGCACGAACGGGTACTACTTTCCGGATGACCCTCGTATATATATATTATTATGAGGTACTCTACCGGTTAAGTTAGCTTTTTGGATGGACACAACTACCAAATAAATATTTGGTGACTCCTAACATCAGGTATCCTCCCTCTTCATCTCTGAATAATTTCTTCCTCCCGTACAACATCCCTATCCTTTTCCTAACCTTTCCTCGTTTGCATAACATTCTCCCATCTATTACAGTCTTCAAAATCCCACTGCCGATCAATACGGCCTTCATCCATATTTCCTGCCTCCAGAGGATTTCTCCCTACAAACCCTTATCTTCGCCCACCATATCAAGCACTTCCTCATTTATTTTCCTGTCGGTCCATTTCACCTTCTCCACACCCAAATTTCACAAGCATCCAATCCACTTCTCTCCTCTTGATTCAATGACCACGTTTCCGCACCTCACATTGCTACGCTCCATATCAAAGTTTTTACGAGTCTTTTCTTGATATCCTTACTCAACGTCCCTGTCATAAAATCCCTCCTCCTTGAAAAAGCCCCTTTGCCTTCCGCAATTCTTCTCCTTACGTCCCTACTACTTTGACCTTGTTGATCCAAAACACTTCCGAGATACATAAACTGTTCTACCGGTTATAGTTTTTGCCCACCTATTTTAATGTTTAGCTTAGCTTTTTTCTTTCTGATAAATCGCATAACCTTTGTTTTATGAATATTGATTCTCATCCCCATCGTTCGTACTAACAATCCAATTCAATCAGCAACGCTGGCAATACCTTGGCTGACTGACAAACTAAAACCTGGTTATCAGCAAACCTAACTGATTTTACGAATTCCCCGCCGACTTCAATTCCTACTTCCAGTTCTTCCCATGCCTTTTTAATCATTTTCTCCGCATATACGTTGAACAACAATAGTGATAATGGGCAACCCTGCCTTGCACCTCTTCCTAACACTGCCCAACCGGACTCCCCGTTCCGCACTCGCACCTGAGCAGTCTGAGACATGTACAGGTTGCAGATCAGCCTCCTGTACCTCTAATCTATTTCTTTTTTTGCAATATACTCATTAGTTTTTCCCAATTCGCTCTATCAAACGCCTTTTCGAAATCTAGGAAACGGGAAAATACGTCATGATTGTATTCTATGCTACTCTCGATTAGTGATCTCATTACTGCAATGGCATCACGCGTACCTCTTCCCTTCCTAAACCCAAACTGATCATCCCCTAAGTAATCATTTGCCCTACTCTCTATCCTTTTGTTTATGATCCTTAGAACAACTTTAGCTGCGTGAAATATCAACCTATTGTCCTGTAGTCCTCATATGATGTAGCTTTTACCTTTTCGACATAGGAACTAAAATTGATCTCACAAAGTCTTCCGGCCAGATTCCCTCCTCATAGATACTACGAATCAGCCCATATACCCTCTTCTTCCCACATTTTTCTAAACATTTCAGTAGTTCCATAGGAATGTTATCCACCGCCACGGTCTTATTTAGCTTCATCTTCCTTAATGCCCTTTCTGGAGTATGCCTGGACTTAAGGTATCTTCATCTCTACATCTGCATAATAACCCGCAAGCCGCCGCATGGCATGTGGCGGGGGGTGTTAGGTCACCAACCTCTAAAAGGAACAATACCACATGCAAAACCACAACATGGAAAATTACACCCATAGCAGCGCACACACTCATGCAAAAATCCCTTCATCCAACACCCAAAACAACCGCCCCCGGATGCAGTACGAAAGCCATCCAACAACACGCAAGCTAGGACACAACAAACAAGAATGCGAAACTCCACCACCACATGAACATGCAACACAAAACATCCTAACCCCCTCGGAGACTGTAAAAGGCAGCGAATACGACCCAGTGTTGCAGGTAGCAGGAATTTCCCCCGCGGAGAGGGACAATTGAGTGAAAGGGAGACTTCCTCTGCGTCATGTTCCTTTTCTATGTTTAACTTTGTTGGTCTAAGTTCTTTACTATAAAGTTCCTCTCTATATGCCTTCTACATCTACTTAATACCCCACAAGCCACCGCAAGGGCGTGTGGCGGGGGGTGTTAGGACACCACCCGTATTTTAGAAAAGAAAAAAAACTGCATTCAAAAACAACAAAATCATGCATCCACAAAAAACATGCCAAACATTCATGCAAGAACATTTACACCCCGAATTAGCCTTTTTCTTTCTATAAAATCGCATAACATTTGTTTTATTAATATTGATTCTCATCCCATACCTGTCGCACTGAATTTCTAAGTCACTCAGCAATGCTTGCAGACCCTTCAATGACTGACAAACTAAAGCTTGGTCATCAGCAAACCTAACTGATTTTACGAATTCCCCGCCCACCTTCATTCCTACCTCCAGTTCTTCCCATGCCTCTTTAATCATTTCTTCTGCACGCAGGTTGAACAGTAACGGTGATAATGGGCAACCCTGCCTTACACCTCTTCATAACGCTGCCTATCCGGACTCCCCGTTCCCCACCCGCACCTGAGCAGTCTGAGACAGGTACAGGTGGCGGATTAGCCTGCTTTCCCTCCAATCTATTCCTATTTTCTGCAATATACTCATTAGTTTTTCCCAATTCACTCTATCGAACGCTTTTTCGAAATCTACGAAACAGGCAAATACCTCCTGGTTGTGCTCTATATTCCTCTCGATTAATAATCTCATTACTGCAATGGCATCACGCGTACCTCTCCCCTTCCTAAACCCAAACTGATCATCCCATAAGTAATCATTTGCCCTACTCTCTATCCTTTTGTTTATGATCCTGAGAACAACTTTAGCTGCGTGGGATATCAAACTTATCGTCCTGTAGTCCTCATATGATGTAGCCTTTACCTTTTTCGGAATAGGAACTAAAACTGATCTTACCAAGTCTTCCGGCCAGATTCCTTCCTTATAGATACTACAAATCAGCCCATATAGCCTCTTCCTTCCACATTTTCCTAAACATTTCAATAGTTCCGCGGGAATGTTATCCACCCCCACAGCCCTATTTAGCTTCATCCCCCTTAATGCCCTTTCTATCTCATCCTCGAGTATGCCTGCACCTAAGCTATCTTCCTCTACGTCATATTCTTTTTCTATGTCTAACTTTGTTCGTCTAAGTTCTTTACTATACAGTTCTTCTATATATTCCTTCCATCTCTCTTGGATCTATCCTGTGTCAACTATTATCTTACCCACCTTTTCTCTAACTTTTAGCATAGATCTCCCTTTCTTACTTCCCGATAAAGATTTAACTTTGCATGTACTACCTTGATCAAAAAGTTCCCGGAATAACCACCGTGTGGCGCTCCCATCGTTCCGATTTGAGTTCTGTGTTTTTTGTTAAATTGGTACATCTGTTGTTGATATTCCCTTTAAATCTTAGTGTCATAACTTGACATTTGCAAAAGTTACGTAGCCAAGAGTACATCTATCTCTGTGTGTGTTGGCGATTTTTTACAATTTCAGAAATGGATTTAAATTTGCAACAACGAACTTGTATTAAATTTTGCGTAAAAAACGGATTTAGTGGCGCACGGACGTTGGAAATGTTGGAAAAGTGTTTCGGCAACGATTCTCTAAAAAAAACGGTCGTTTACCAGTGGCACGAGCGGTTCAGAAGTGGTCGTGAGTCAATCGAAGATGATGAACGCAGTGGCAGACCATCGACATCGAAAGTCGGTGAAAAAATTGATAAAGTAAAAGAAATGTTGGTCAATAACCGCAAATTAACCATCAGAGAAATAGCGGAGGACTTGAACATTGCCTATGGATCCGCCCTAGACATTGTGGTTAATGATTTGGGTTTCCGTCGTGTAGCAGCAAAGTTGGTTCCAAAAGACCTCAATTTCATGCAAAAAAGAGACCGTGTTGACGTCGCAAAAGACATGATTTGCGAGGCTGAATCCGATCCCACATTCATCAAAAGGATCATTACTGGAGACGAGACGTGGGTTTATGAGTACGACACGCAATCCAGACATCAGGCAAGTGAATGGCGTTCACCAAATGAGCCGAGACCAAAAAAACCACGTCGTTTTCAGTCAAAAAAGAAGGCAATGCTGACGGTTTTCATGGATTACAACGGTGTAGTGCATCATGAATTTTTGCCAGAAGGCCAGACAGTAAACAAAGAGTATTATTTGGGCGTTATGAGACGTTTGCGTGAAGCAATTCGCCGAAAGAGACCAGAAATGTGGGCAGAAAACTCGTGGATTTTGCACCATGATAACGCACCGTCGCACAGTGCTATCATTATTCGTAATTTTTTGACGAAAAATGCAACAAATACCATCCAACAGCCACCGAATTCACCTGATTTGGCTCCCTGTAACTTCTTTCTGTTCAATCGAGTTAAAAAACCATTACGGGGAACGCGTTTTAGCAGCCGAGAGGAAGTAATGGAAAAATCGCAAGAAGCACTGATGGACATACCGAAAACCGAATATAAAAAATGTTTCGAGGATTGGATCAAGCGCTGGCATAAGTGTGTTGCAGTCGATGGGGATTACTTTGAAGGGGACAATATAGATTTAGATGAATAAACTTGTATTTTTAATTTTCTGAATAAATTCCGGGATATTTTTGATCAAGGTATTTTATATATATATATATATATATATATATATATATATATATATATATATATATATATATACATACTGGGTTAACTCTACCATCACCTACCAAACCGACCTACGGGTTGATTACTGTGTTTATGGTTTTATATATATACACACATGTATATCCATGTATAAAGATATATATATATATATATCTTATATATCTTATGTTGCGATATATATATATATATATATATATATATAGGTTGCGATAGTCCAGGGGGTATAGCTTTGGACTATTGAGTCTTACTTGAAGAAGGCCGAAAGTTTAAACAATCTACAATTTGAGTGTCCGTTTAGGTGTTACTATTTTATTTGTGTTCTATTGTGCCGCCCAAATATTATACTGCCCATGTGAGTGTTTCTATATCATTGATGCATATGTATATATATATGTATGTATATATATATATATATGTATGTATATATATATATATGTATGTATATATATATATACATACATATGCATCAATGATATAGAAACACTCACATGGGCAGTATAATATTTGGGCATATATATATATATACACGAGGGTCATCCGGAAAGTAGTACCTGTTCGTGAACTAAAGACACAAAAGTAAATATTAACAAACATAAAAAATTTTATTTGAAAGAGGGTACTTTAAACTACTTCTCAACATAATCTCCAAGCAAATTAAGGCATTTGTCATAACGTGTGACAAGTTTCTGTATTCCTGCTGCATAGTCCTTCGCCGCCAGCTCATTGAGATACGCGAGGGACCCATCTTGCACAAATTTTTGCATAATGCAGATGGTGTTTAACAATTTCATGAACAATTGTTCGAGAAACATTGGGAAAATGCTCACAGATGTCATCAATTGTGACGCGCCGATCGTTCCTCACGAATTCGTCAACTGAGCTCACCAGTTGGTCTGTAATGACAGACGGTCTCTCCGAACGCTCATCGTCGTGTGTGTTCCCCCTCCCCATGTTGAAGTTGCGACACCACCGCCGAACAGACGACTCGTCCATTACATTGTCTCCATACACCTCCTTTAATTGGCGATGAATATCACATGGGCGAACGTTTCTTGCATTGAGGAATTTAATCACTGCCCTCACTTCACAACTGGCGGCGTTCTCAATTTTTTTAAACATTGTAAACAATCACAGAAACAACACAGGCAATGCTAGCGTCACGCAACTTGGCTCAGAGAAGGCAGACAAGCCACTGAAGCTATCTGACCTCGTCCAGCGGCTACTCGCGTCGTCAGCACTTCATGCGGCACGAACGGGTACTACTTTCCGGATGACCCTCGTATATATATATATATATATATATATATATATATATATATATATATATATATATATATATATATATATATATATATATATATATATATATATATATATATATATATATATATATATATATATATATATATATATATATATATATATATATATAATGTATAACACTTAGCACTAGTGGACACAGACAAAAACACAGAAACACACAAAAAAAGAGACTCACTATTTTTCGAATTTTCGGTGGTCGTTGCCACCTTTATCAAGGAGGAGAGGGTCAGTTCTGTCCCTCTCCTCCTTGATAAAGGTGGCAACGACCACCGAAAATTCGAAAAATAGTGAGTCTCTTTTTTTGTGTGTTTCTGTGTTTTTGTCTGTGTCCACTAGTGCTAAGTGTTATACATTATTATTCACGTCCGTGAGTCTTTCAAAAAGTGTTATATATATATATATATATATATATATATATATATATATATATATATATATATATATATATATATATACATACATATACTACCAACGTATGCCCATACACCTATGAATATACCTTGTGTCTAGTCAGTGTTTTATCTTTTCCCAAATTGTAAATGGAATGCCTTTGCTATTTCTATAATGAGTTTGATATTTACTATTAAGATTCCTGGTTGTCCGTGGAAAGAACGAATATTTTTTTTCTTTTTTGGAGTATATCTCCCTTAATCCTTATCTTTACGGTCTGACCCACCAATATAATATGGGGCCAAAATTAATTCTGCTGTGTAGTTATTAAACTCGTTTGTTCTGAATCTTGTTAAAGTCTCGATTGTCCTCTTTGTATTTCAAGCGGTCCGCAGCGTAATTCATCTAAAAGGCCAGTCACGCTCTTTTTCTTATCGTAATATTTTTGAAGAATACGGCAGGCTTTCTCTGAGCTTCATTTAATATTTTTAGCAACACTTTATCCGCAAGATCTTAAATACTTACGGCGGATTGCTAATGTGGTCTTAGTAGAGCAGTATAACAACTTCTATTAACTTTTTTCTTACATTTCCTCACCATCCGTTTAATGAAGCCGAGTCTCTATAAAGCGAATCCGCACAATGCCCTAATATGTGCTCCCCATGAAACGCGTGGTAGTGGGACTACCAATTTAACTTGATATACCGTAGCCCTGAACCCTCTATTTCATAATGCATGCCCTGCTCATCACTTCCCTTGTTACAAAATTTCAAAACTGTGCATTTGCCTTCATTAAGTGCTGATCTCCATTCCTTGTACCAATTCTATATTGTGTCTAAGTCTATAGGAATAAGCACGCAATCTGATGGGATCCTTTTTCCCTGTGTACCACCGTGTCGTCTGCAAATAATATTAGGTTGCTACTAGCGTATGAGCTTAAGCCATTTATTTAGTCTAAGAATAGACGCGGCCCCATTACACTTCCTTGGGGGACGCCGAAGTTGCATCAACCTACAATAATCACAACCCATTGATGACTGTTATTTGTTTTCGATATAACAAAAAGTTTCTCATCCTATTTATTATTTTCTCATTTGTACCATAGCGTTCAAGTTTGTGTAATAAAATATTGTACAGTAACTCATGAAAGGCTTAATTGAAATCCAGAAAAACCTGCATCAAACTGTGTGTTGTTCCCTCCCGATCTAAGTAAATTGTGAATAAAAAGGCTCAATTGTGTTTTGCAAAATCTTCTCCAAAATTCATATTGGTTGTGGCTTTGTATCTTTCCAGTTTCGAGAAATTCCATGATGTCACTGAAAATAATATGTTCACATATTTTATATGAGATCTATTTGAAAGATATGGGTTGGTTACAGTATGGTTTCTATCTTTCCTCAAACTTTACAAATGCAAGTTATATCGGCTAGCTTCCAGTCCCGATGTACTGAGCCTTCTATCGATTTAAGAGAAACCCTTTCTCAAAATGGGGCAAAATCCTCAAGATATTCGCATAACATTTTATATTTGAGGGAGTGCAGGGCTTTGCGCATGATGCTCTTTGTTTGACTACGACATTCATTAAGTTTATTTTGGGATTTTTTCATATAAACTACGTCACTATTTTTTAAACTCTTTTTAAAATCTGTTTTTACCTTTTTTTAATGCCGATTTGACTTCTCCGTTGCACCATCTCGCAGGTTCCTTGCTGCTGCATTAAATTTTGAATGGAATATACGTCTTCGTTCCTTCGCATGTATATATTTAAGAAATATTTCCAAGTGTTCTCTGTATTGGTTGTCAGGGTTTTGTCTTGTATACTGGTGATTCTTTTTTTTAATATTCTCGTAGTCCATTAAAATTTGCCTTTTTGAATAAGTATATTTTACGCTTTTTTGTTTACCTATTGACGAATTTAGTTTTTTTATTTTTAAAAGAACGACTATATGGTCATTAGTTCTGTCAATTGGCTTAATGTTGGACATACTTTCGGATGGAGAAGTCGCAAAGAAATCAAGTATTCTATGACCCCGTCATAATGATTTAATAAATTGTTCTGAAGCAAATTTTGCAAATATACGGCGAGTTCTTTGCACGAATCTCATTTTTTTAAGCCGAATTTCATTAGATTGCACATAATTCATTTTAGTGCCATGTGCACCTTATTTATCGTTCTCAACACATGTTCACTCTATTTAATCATTTGATAAAGTTATTCCTACGTATTTACGAGTAACTCTTCGTACACTTACCATATACCGGTATAATTCCTTTTCTCAATTTAAAATCATATTTGAACTTTTATTATAATTATTAATTTTGTTTTTCTTAAAACTTATATTCTTATTATTATTCCTAATCTATTCTTGAACGTTGAAAAGGCGCAAAACTAAATCAATATATCAGGTAAAGGTTAAAGAGAAAGAAAATTTAGATCCAAATCATCATCCACGAGAGCAAAGGGCACTGCGAATTTCGTGGTCGCATATTACTCGGGGTTAATTTCAAAATAAAATTTTCCTCACGCCAACCGTTAGGATGAAATTTTTAGTTTAACTTTAATTTTTATTGATTCTCTAAGTTACTTTTCCCCTCCTTCCCATAAAACGAAGGCGAACTGATTGAAAAGAAATGAAAAACTTTTTTAATTCTTCGTTTTAAACACTCTTACCCACCCAGAAACTGAGCATGCGAGTATTTCGTATAACTGCAGATAATTTTCCGTGACTCACCTGAAAGTGCTGCCTAGCAACGGAACTTAGGTCGTGTTGTTAAGATTTACCGGGGGACTTAATTAAGTTTTTCAGAGGTTTGAAATTATGATGCAGTTTCACGAAGCGGGACAGTGGAAACAATTTCCTTCGTAGAATACGAACTCTTTTGACACCGTGACCTTCCTTTCTGACGTTCGAATATTTTATGGCACAGTATGTTGGTGAGTTCATTCATCAGATCCCCTTATTCCTCAATTAACTCCTTTGAAGATTCAAATTGCAATAACTTGGTAAAGTGAATGGTTAAATCCACATGGCCGGAAATCCAGGTATCAGGGTTAAATTCTTCATTTGAGCAAATGACGACTGACATGCGTAATTTGTCGTAAGTCACGCAAGCAGGTGACTTCATTCAAGTTTCCGTTGAAGTATCTCCTTTTGATTGTTTGATGGAAGCATAATAATTTAACCCAACGAAATGAATGGAAGCGAAGTTAGTATTTTCTAGCATTTTCATTCAAGTGTGAGTAATACGATTTTTATGATCATATCGTCAAATATTGAATGTCTATTTATTGAAATGAGAGGAACATGGATTCAAAGCATTTCCATCCACTGTGAAAGTTGTAGCATTCCAAAGCATCGGTGGTCGATATTCAGGGTTTGAATTCCTGGGAAAACAGTCGTCGTGGCGACTCTCGTGATTTACAGGAGAGAGTATCGCAGAGGGACGGACACCCCCCCTTCCTAAGCCGGCAGAAGCCTCCGGGGGCAGCAGTGGCGTCCGGGGATCAACGCCCGCAAGGTATCGCCTCCCAGCGCGAGGGGGTTGCCATGGCCGCCCCCGCTGCCTCCGCCACAGGTACCGCCCAACCCGGACGCACTCGCGCAGACCCCCCCCCCCCGCCGTTGTGACAGTCCCGAATCCCAAGCCACCCACCACTCCTCCGCCTCTCCCGTCCACGTGTTTCGAGGGCGTCTAAAGCGGGGAGAACATAGCGATTGGCCTCTAGGGTGTCGGTCGCGCAATTAGACGAGAGTGCGCAAGTGAGGGTCACGTCACGTCTCTCTGCCGAACCGATAGATGGAGAAGAGAATGAAGTCGTTCCGGATTCAGGAATTGTGGAGCGAGGTTGCTGGGAGGTTGAGTTTGAATCCAGTGATGTCCAGTGCCCCCTCCATTCTTGCCACATTTCCGCACCGGTTTACACAAGCCAATGAAATAAAATTACCTCTTGCGAGAAGAGGAAATGTAACCAACCAAGTGCAGTGCGTTTCAGGTGCAGCGTAGGGATTTCAGATGAAACTGATCCCAGGTGAAGGGCAGGACATTATTCCTTAGCACAGTAATCGTATCTCCTTAAACGCAAGAAGTATTGTGGTGAATTGATTTGTAAAATTATGTTTGAAGTGGGTGAGAGAGGAATTTTAGGTGACTTTCAGCATGCTGTCCTCTGCCTTGGTTTCGCCTGGCGAATGATGTAGTTGACTAGAGGTATTCCCATCAACGGTCGTGGTGTGGAATCAGAACTCAGCACCTCAAGGTCCCGAACACCCATTCATCTTGATTGCAGTTTTAGAATTCAAAAAGGAGTCAAGACAAAATGCTCATTTTTTGATTGATTTATTTTGCGGATATATTCCAAACTATTCGTGTATCTCAAACGGCTAAATCGTATCCTTTCCGACTGGAAAAATATCCAAATCAAGTCATTATATATTTTTATCGCCACAAATCTTGCTATTAGTTCAGGAAAAGGGAGTGTTCATCCATATCTGCATAATACCCCGCAAAAGCGTGTAGCGGGGATGTGTTA
The DNA here is from genome assembly GCF_022747635.1 of Hetaerina americana. Classification (NCBI taxonomy): domain Eukaryota; kingdom Metazoa; phylum Arthropoda; class Insecta; order Odonata; family Calopterygidae; genus Hetaerina; species Hetaerina americana. Next base: position 2,249,907 of record NW_027286886.1, read on the forward strand.
GGTCACTGGCTATGCATTAACAATCACTGTCATCACGCCTCTACCCAAATATCAATTCGTCATGCCCTCGAAAAAAGTTAATCAGACGAAAGAAAGTACTTGCCTGCAAGAATATTCAATAACAGGATGTATTCAAAACATACTGGAATAATATTATAGTGATGGATCTATTCAAAGATCATGCGGGATATCGACAAAATATTTACATCACCAATACCTAATTATCTCCTTCAAGCCTGCGGTCATATATATTTTAAGGAATCATTGAAAGTGAAACAATAATATCAAAAAATAAAATGATTTTCCTTTGACGTTTTCTACATGCTGTTTTAGTAAAATGGATGTATTTTGCGAATTATCTAGTATCGGTGTGCAAAATAAATATTTTGCCCACCTTTTCTCGATTGGGGCTCACTGTGCGATGGCGTCGGGTGTGGCCATGGGGGGGGATTTCTGCGCCGGTGGCATCAACAGTCCGTTTTCCACGCGCCTTACCGCCTGCCATGGTCACGAGGGGCATCGCGTCGGGATGGACGCGGATACGGCTGCGCTTGACTTGAGGACTTGGGGCGTGGGAAATCGCGTCCCTACTCGCTCAACATTCACAGAAATCTCGGTCACCCCACTCAGCAGTTTCAGCTGACCGTCCATTTCTCACGCTCCGAAGGTTCCCCCCCTAACCCATTCCCCTGAACCCCTCCACGCTCCAACGCATGGGTCACACTCTTCCTCCCCTTCCCCTTCTCCAAAGCATTTGAATATTTGAGGAAAGAGAGGCATTACTTCCGCCTTGCCACTTTAACCGCATGGCGAACCATGTCCAATCCAAATCTAGCCTCCCAGCCTTCTCAATAACCCTTGTAAAACATTTCATTTAGTTTACTACTGCATGATTCCTCCTTTCCCCCGCTTCTTTCTGCCCATAATCCCCATCCTCACCTCGTCCTTCTGCCCCACCGCTCGGCGGCGCACGACATGAAGTGGCAGCCCCAGTCGTACGCGCCTACACCTCCACCGGGATTGGGGCTTGTATTTTCCTAACCACACCTCCCTCAAGATCCTTGGCGACTCGAGTGGTGGAAACGACGCCGATTCATCCACATCGGCACAATACTCCGCATGCCGCCGCAAAAGGGCGAGTGGCGGTGGGTGTTTGGTCACCAGCCATGCATGCAAAAACCCAATCATGTTACCTCTACACAAGCATTAGTTTGATTATGCACTCGAAAAATGTTAGTCGCACGGAGGAAAGTACTTAAATGCAGCAATATTCAATAACAGGATGCGTATATTCAAATCATGCTATAGAACTGTTAAAAAGACGGGTAAATCAAATAAAAAATTACATGCAGGATATAGACAAAATATATATGTACATACACTACCAATTCTAATTTTCTCCCACGCGATTTCTGAAATACCTATTATTTTGATTTCTAACAGTACGAGGAAAAAACGACATTTTAAATCTCTTCGTTCCACTATTAATCTCCCTGATTTCAGGGAGATTTGTAAGTCGGCTCATGCCACATTCATAGTAGGTACGTCTCATGCCAGGGTTTGCTGAATGAGACACTTGAAGACGGCCATTCGATTTTTGCTGTAATGGGGTGATTCCTATGTCCTGGAAATAGGGTTTCAGCAGCTCCTGTTTATGAGTTGTTAGCTGTTTCTCCGGATGGTTATCAAGCCAAGAGTGTGATTGGGAAACTGATCGTAGGTGCTCCTTCCGTCTGGGTTGGCACGAGTTTCCACAGAAATGGCGGTAAAAAAATGTGTTAAGAAAAAATTCATAAGAGGCTGTTTTACCATAAACGATACTGTTTTTTCTTGGCTGGGAATTAATACGACCATGTATGATACAATTAGTTAAAATAGTGCGAGCTCATTGCCATTTTCGTCAATAACAATTACTAGACATGTCCATTACGAAGGGCTCCTGTGACTGTAGTCGGTCTGTGCTCTAACCTGTGCAAATAATTTTTAAAAATTGATTTCAAGACCACATTAATATAGTATATTTCAATTTGATGACGTAATCCCCCGATTGACTTAGCATGTTTTGTAGGAACCGGCAGTATTGTAGTTAACAGAGCGTACAGAATTCTGAATCCTAAGGGAACCATGCTATTATTTGAATTACACCTCTACCCCAAATTCATGTAACTTTGATCCGTATTTTCCTGGGACACCGTATATACATAGGTATCAGAGTTAAAAAGAGTCGAACACTATATAATATTTGTATTACCACATTTGTCAGAATTCAGCACTTTTTCTTCGTCTGTGTTTTTCCTGTCCTTGAACACTCTTCCCAATGTTGGGCCACTGCTCCACCCACTTCTCTCAAACTACTCGATCGCTCGTTGGGTTTGTTTGTTTCTATCGTTCGCCACCGTCATTTATACCTCTGAAACTCCTGTCTGGAATATCCTCTCTCGACATTTCTTCCCTTTTTGACCTCCGTGCAATGCATGATAACACGTTTTTCATTAAAATCGTGAAGGGCAATTATAGATCATCTAAACTATTTTCCTTTTTTTCTCTTCGAGTGAATTTGCGTACGGCTTATTGAATGACATCTTTTGCTGTGCCCTCGCCTCTCAATCACATGTCGCTTATTATTCTTTAGACTTCCAACAAACTGTAATGCAATGATGAACGGCCTCCCTGACTTTGACCCGTTCCAAATTCCTCATGCCCTCCATTCCCGCCGTGCTTTCTCCCTCCTAATGTCCATCGCACCTTCTCCTCCGTACTGCTCATTTTCTACACCTCATTTATGTAAAGGAAACTGCATTTTTATGTGATGATTTTATTTGTTATCCGTTATGCTTTCATTGACATTATTCGTTTTTCTTTGTTATTTCTCCAATTTAATTGCCGTGATGCTGTTTTTTAACTAAATAATCAATAAATTCCACGGAATTATACTCCATCGTCGATTCTTGGGAAAATATTTAAGCGTGTTTCACCTTGAATTCAATGGGATCACGGGGTAAATGCTTCCTTAGGATCATGGGGTTACCCATTGCCTTTCTCAGTAGCATTTTTAACGTGACACCATCACTCGGCCACCCCGCAGTAGTCAGACGCCTTTGCAGCCGCCTCAATGATGAATACTAAGACGCTGCGCGGACCATCTTTCCTCTGGCTCCTAATTTGCGACATATCTTGCACGGGTGACCCTACCAGAACAGTTATCTTTTGTAATGACAACATAGCTCTACAGATCATCAGAGCATACACATTTATGCACCACATCCCCGTTATTTGCCATTTGAAGGGCTCTCTATTTGTTTGAGTGCACTTCGGTGTTCTAGTTCATTTTGGAATAAATAAAAACCACTGAAATCCTACTGTAATTCTCAATTGAACTTTCAAGAGGGATACTCCACAAAAGTTTCCAAAAAACTTTGGTGGCATGGCGTGAACAGGTATATCATATGATCGTGTTTAAATTCCCTCTTAAACATTTTTCCAAAGCGCTGATGGTGAGGCTATCACCTTAATAAAAATTAATGATTTTAATCAAACTGCCACTAAGGACCATGGACAGATTAACTTACACATGAACAGAAAATAAGGTATTGTTACTAATGCTAGGTAAATTTTTATCTGAGAAATGCGATAAGACTTACCCATCCTCAAAAACATTATTTTATTTTTCATAACTTAAATTAAATGAAATTTATCACTTAATAACGATATTATAATGTGAATGAAAGTTGACTAAAAAAACGTTAGAACATTTTGCCCCATAGCTGATTCAGAAAATTTGAACATATAGGACCCAAGGCGACCGTTTGCAAATATATTTGAGGAAAACATCGTGCGTAAAACGATTGTTGAAACATACGGCAAATGATACTGTTCCTCCTCCACTGTGAGAAAAAAGGCGTTGCCCTTTAATTGTCTCCCCATTTGCTACGACCCCACTATTTCCCTCAAATCGTCCCTACCGTTTCCCCACCGTTCCGCCTCGTTTCCTTCCCACTCCCCTCCCTATATTCTACCGTCCCCCAAAATACACCTGCACCCCTGAGCTCACCGAATTAGTCGCTGGAACACTCGTACACGCATTTGCATATGGCAGAGGTAAACGCTTAGTGCTCGTTTGCCTCAAGGAACCTCGCGTGGCTGTCACCCGGAAGGGGAAATGCAAGCATTGTTGCTTCCTATGCGAGGCAGTCAGTCGAGAGGGTCGTGAAGGAGAAAGACAGATGACGACGTCATGGAGCTTTCATTTTACATTCGGCTGCCTCATTTCGAATTTTTTTATTGGGAATGTTTGTTTTTGGTCTTAAGGTTGCTTGCACAGTCATACAATTCCACCGGGCGATCCACACGCTGAGATCAGGGCTTTAAGCGCAGGTCGAATCCGTCGACCCTAAGGGTTTCGGGCAGATACTGGCGATCATGCAATAAACACTCACTATCTGGTATTTTACAAAATAATTATCATATTTTGCTTCATCTAGGATTACTTAGATACACTCTCAGAAACGAGTGAATATCTATTGATTTTTTACCATCGATTTGCAGCCGTTTACTGGAAATCATAATATAGTACTTTTCCTGAAATATTATGCGTAGGAATCGTACTAACTAGGATATTATTCGAGCTTGGCAACACGACGGAAAAGATGCTGCATATATGGCTTTCATAAATCAGTTTAATGGCTGTGCTAAGGAGCCCAAACAATTTCTCTGCACAAATATTGGAAATTTAATCCAAAGTTGCAGTTAACCCAATGTGTGAAATAATTGTTGAGATAGTGTTATTTTCTTGCGTGGCTTAATATCAAGCTGGTGGTAGAATGTCACAACGAGAATGAATGATTTTATGGGATTCAGGTTTCATGGTGTGAAAACATATAATATTGAAATATGTGGCAGCATGTATTAGTTTATATGAAATTCCGGTAATCCGATTCATCGGATAATGGATTTTCATGGTAAAAATAAGTCCATATGGAGCGAATCAAATTTCAAATTTAAACATGATAATTATGTAATAGCGTTGACGATATGCTAATGATTTAATCTTTGCAATTATATAGACATATATATGAAGTTAAATCAATATTTTCAAACATATAAAAGTATAAGGGTGACAGGCATCACAGCGACGTCATATGGGGCATCCGTGAGTCAATGGGGGGCGGTGATATCCAGGCAATTATCTATATCAACTGAAATAAGAAAACTCATAGCGACATAGAAAATAAAACGCAAAACAAAAGAAACTGAGGAAAACCCATGCCAAATGTTTCGAGACCAAGTCACTCGAGGGTGCAAAAAGCCTAGGAAAAGTGAATGTATACCTGCGGTGAATAAATCACATAATGGCATAAAGAATGGAAACAGAGAAACGTCTGGAATAAACTGGATGAACGTCTGGAAGAAATATAGAAATATATTGATATGTACCACCGAGGACTCCAATACTTTCAGGTGACTTAAAGTTAGAATTTTGAGAGAAAACTAAAAGGAAATACTGTATTCCTGAAAAAACGTATTCAACAAAAACGTGAAATTAATTATCAAAGAATAACATCTGTCTGAGCCTACGTAATGCCCCACAAGCCATCACAATGCAGTGAGGCGAGGGGTGTCAGGTAAACAGCCATGCATGCCCAAAAAATACACTTGCGCACATATATCAGTTCGATCATGTACTCCAACAAAATCATTCCCACGAAAGGAGCTCCATGTATGAAAGAATATTCAGTAACAAGATTATTCAACAAAATAATATTTTCAAATCGTGCGGGAACAATGCTAAAGAAATGGGTCTATTTGAAGAACTAAAAAGTATTAAAAGTATTAAAAAGTACTCCAGTACTAAAATGTCATTTATCGCCTGCGAACATGTATATATAAATATATATATAATTATATATATATATATATATATATATATATATATATATATATATGTATATATATATATATGTGTATATATATATATTTAATCGTTCGAAGAAATAATTACATTTTAATATATTTGCTCTACTCTCTCTTTCTCAAATTTCCGCATGTGATCAGATGCACCAAAGTAAAAGTACTTGTAAGTCGGGGCCTTTAATTTGTCTTTAACATGCTCGGATACAACACAAACCTGCCTCAAACGTGCTCAGTAAATTTAACCTATATTCCAAACCGATATCAACCAGTGGTTTTCATCCTAATTCTTCAAATAGTGTCGTGACACGACTACTTTGTTCACAACAAATTTCCACAAATCTAGCTGCTTTATGTTGCACTCGATCTAGTCTAACACTAACCTACCTTTTAATGGCTATATCGCAAATTTTACAAATGTGTTTTTCCTAGCACACCTCTTTAGTTCTCGTGACATCTGAATATTGTACAGATTCTAATTTTGTTGTGTTGGTTCCCTGCATGGTGAAACTGTAATCGGGTGATATACTCGTATGTACTCTACCTTCAAAAATCAATCAAAACATTTCTTCAAGTTTAATTCTAACTCCCAGATCTCGCGCCAATTTGGGATCGTATTTAAGTCATTGGTTAATTATACCTTATCTTCCTGAGTTGTTTTGTACCTGTATATGCCTACATAGTCAGCAAAGAGACAAATTCTACAGGAAGCCTGAGAGTTGACGTCATCAATTTAGGGATTTATTGAATGTTATTTCCCAATAAACAGCTGTTTCTGTTGCCATTGATTTTTATAAGCGTGTCATCCACTTTATATGGTTGAGGAAATTAATATAAAACCTGAGGAGGGAGACCGGTGTCTCCATATGGTGTGGTCCTAATCCTAGTTGTTTCCTGTGGCGAAATAGGACGACACTCTCCTGCAACCCATTGAAACCATAACCTCCTTTCGCTTCCTCTCCACTATCTCCGGCGACGGAGGATGGGCCAGTCCGCGCCCATCCAAGTGTCATGTACATCTACATTATGCCCTGAAAGCAACCAGGGAGATATGTGGCTGGGGGTTTATCTACACCAGGAATGCACAGCATTCCAGCAGACAATGCAGACCATGCATGAGACAACTACGGAAAAAATTTCGACACGCATTGAACTAGTAAGCACTTGACAAACTCAAGAGGAATGCACGTACCACCACCTTTTCTAGTGATGCAGGCGAAAAATGCGATTCGCGTCATCTATTTGGTATCTGGAGTGAAGCCAACCTACATCATTTTTCTTCCGTATTCGGTGGAAGAAAGCGCGCAATAATCCTCGTCCAGTGAGGAACTGAGTGATGCGGTAGTTAAGCTCGCCGTACTGATTGCGATGAGTCTCCACAAGCCACATATTTTGGTTTTGAATGGTCTTCCAAACGAGCAACCCCTTCAGGCTTTAAAGATGCCGCAAACCCGGCCTTGGAGTATTTCATAATTTTGCCTCTCGGCTCTTCTGTAGTCTATATTTTTTCCTTATTTTGCGTCTGTCGGGAGGTCAAGTTTTTTATCTTTTCTTTTCCTTTTGTCTCCCCGCCTTCATTTATTTTTCGCGTCAGCATATTTTCCGGTACATTGCGGTGTTGTGGTAAATATTAGAATACCGGTCTATAAGTTGATCATTTCGTGTAATTGTGTCAATGATATGAATGCAGTAAGAGTATTGGGTGATATACTCCAATATTAGCGACCCTGACCAAACGTCCAATGGCCTTAGACGATAGCTCCTATACTAGTGGTACCACGAACGCAATGTATGCAAACGAGGTAAGTATGTTCAGCCTAAAAAACTGCAGGAGATGCCGCCACAGTAATTTTTAACGGAGTAATTCGCTAATGCCCATTACAATGCAACAATTTCAAAGTCTAATGGTGTCTATGTTTAAATGCGTTTTTTACACTGCTTGATTCTATTTATATTATTATAGCTATATATTTCTGCGATTTTTTTCTGATCAAATGGCAAATACTCGACATTTTATCGATCCGATTCTAGTGTTTGTGAAAGCACGGTTGTGCAAATCTGGCCAAATTGTGACTCGACATTTTTCGTGTACCAAATATTTTTTTTAACTAGGAATTATCCTAACTTATACGCAATATAATTTAATCCAATGCCCACAGAGTTAGCGGTATGCAGTATTCGTTGCCGTAGAAACTTCTTTAAATATATTTAATGAGAATGCGCATTTTTCAAATGAATCCCTACATTTAATGCCCTTCATTTTTCGTGTGACGGAGATTTATTCAGCTGCTTTTCTTTTAAATAAGTAAATAGTTCGTTACATAAAAAATAGCATCCTCCTTGAACACAGTTAGTGACTGGCATCCTAACCCCCCGCACTACTCGCTTTTAGGCCAGGTGGTGGAGTGTCGTGTGAATTAAGTTGTAGATTTCTTTCGTTTGTGAATTGTCCTTCATACATAAGTGGAATGCTACTTGACTACGCTGCATGTTAACCCACCCTTTCTAATGGGATTTATTATATGTGCTTATAGTGTAGTCCGTGAACTGGCTACTAATAATGCATAAATTGTAATTTTTGTAACAAATGTTGCATGAATGAAATCCAGGTTTCCCCTTCCTCATTCCCTTTAAGGGGATCACGGGGTGTTTGGTGAAGCATCGGATTAGATGTAATATGGCATATGACATAACACTCCCTCTCACACGTCCTTGATACAGCTTACTGGGTAGTGTGCACGAAGATGAGCTGGCATGCTGCTTCTGTTTCTTCTAACATGCCTATAAATGTCCGTGCGTATGTGCCCAAGTGTTTATATTTATGAGCAAAAACGTATCCAAATCCATAGATGAACTAATATTTCTTCATGTATGGCTGATGCCCTAACACCTCCCGCAACACGCCCTTGCGGCGACTTGTGGAGTAATGCGTCCAGGTAGATGTAATAGTTGTGCATATATGGATGGCATATTATCACCACCTGCCGCAAGGCATTTCGGTAGTTTTCGGGACATTATGTAGCTTAAACATTAAATGGTGGTGCTGCAAGACCGCTATCTCCACGGGAAAATAAAGAGTTCTATCATGGACGGGCTTTATGCCAAGTTTTAAATTCGGAAAATTCGATTTACTCTACGGAATATTTCATGTTGTTGTAATTATTTGTTTTTCCCGCGTCACTGTTGGTGATTACAATAAAAGGGAGAGTAGCTAAGACAGTAATAGGTACGCTTTCCGAGTCTGGCGTCCTAACGCCCCCCGCCGTGCGCCCTTGTGCCGGATGGGGTGTAGGTGAATGTAGATTAAGTCTATTTTATTTGTTGATTGGCCGTTCGAAATAAGTAGAATAATAACCGGGAATCAGTGTCTGAATTGCGTGTGTGCCTACCCTGTTTTAATTTTTTTTCTTGTCCTGTTTGTGTAGGCACAGTAACAGCTGTTAATCATGTAATAGTCGTAATATGTGTGGGCATATGGCATGAATGGTGTTTGGTCGACCCTTATCTATACGCTTTTTGAGTGGATCGCAGGTTGCTATGCATATAGGGAAATAGATGGAATACATGACCCCCCTGCCACACTTCCTTGCGACGGCTTGCGTGGTATTGTGTAGATGTAGATGAATCACGAATTTTGTGAGGGTGTAAAGTTTTATTTTATTGAACCAGTATGGTAGGACTCTATGTGCACAAGGCAGAGGCATAATTTAATAATATGGCTGTTTTAAAGTTACCTACCACATAAGAAGATTAAAGTCAACCAGATGAATGTAATAAATGTGAAAGTGACGAATATGACCGGACTTTTAAGATATTTATTGAAGGTTAATTTTCTTAAGACTTTATGAATTCTTTTGATCGGTAAGTGTCAAATCATACAAAGGAATTAAATATTCTGAAGTTATCTAGTTCATCTATGCTGCGAAACTGTAAGTCATTGTGTGCATCCACCCGTTTGCAGATGTTGGATTGACCTCGAGGTACAGAGGCTAACTGTGAAATAAGCTAGCTCGCCGAAAAAGAAATTATCGGCAATAGCGGAGTTGCTTTGAGGACGTAAAGACCATTCTTGGCTATAATGGGGCTAAGAGTCCAATGAAACCACATGAATGTGCCGTGACTTAGCAATTGGCTACCACCAATTATTAACAGGTGGAAATAGCATCCTTCTTATATATAAGGAAATGTGGAAGCCTCCTCCACCTCTGTAAAGTGACTCTTCTCTCACTGAAAGTGCGGCAAAAATCATTTTAACCGCGTCAACTCTGCAGCGTGAATAGCAACAGGAAACTGCCAAGTAACCATCTCTCAAAGCGAGAACTCACCAATTTTCTCTTTTCTGTTTTTTAATACAATAGCACGTACATATTTCTCAATAAATAAAATACATCGGAGGCAAACAAGTTCCACAATCGGATCTCAGAAAGAGACTGCTCCGACATGCAATGCAATATCTAAGTAACCTACAATTTCCGATTTGAGCATGGAATGTTTGGTCTCTTCGGACATGGGGAGGGTATTTCAATGCAACATTTTCAGAGTGTAAAAATCATTCGCCTTGGTCGGGATGAAGTTAAAAGTTACTGTTGCGGCATCTCCCGCAGTTTCTTTGAAATGTGGAGGGTAGAAAAATACTAAGGTAGGAATGCGTAAAATTTATATATGTACGTGTATGTCTCTACACGCATCCTAAGTGCAAGCAAAATGAAATGGCCTGGAGGAGAAGAATTTTGGATTAGTATGTATGTACTGGATCATGACAGGGATCTGGACATTCTTTGAAGGAAGAAAACGACGAACTTGATACGGACAACGTGGAAAATATTTGAAATAAGGTTTTTTAGAGCGCCTACAATAAAGGTATCAACACACCAAACGAGCTTCCTCACATGAGAGGCATACTGTAACGCTGTCCAAGATGGGAATAGAATATCAGTTCCGTAGTGTCAGAGTCAATATAGCACCAGGCTCAGAAGAAATACTTGCTAGAATAATGAAGATATTTGCTAAAGATGTTGCCCCGTTTTAAAAAGCATATTTCTTATGTCGACTGAAGAAGACGTAGTAGCTCGCGACCGGACTCTAGCTCACACAATTCCCATCTATAAAGTCAGTGATAGTGAGATTCACGAACCATGATCGCATATCTTTAACATCGCTTTCAATGAAAATATTAGTGCAGATTGTCTTTAGTAAAGTTGTGAAATTTCTCGACAGCAGGAAGATACTAAAACCTACCCAGCGCGGATTGAGGAAGGAAAGATTTTGGGAAACCCAATTGGGTCTTTTCATTCACGATATCCTCAAATCGGGCAAAAACAATACACCACAGAATGCAGTATTTTTGAATTTAAAGAATTCCATTAAGTCCATCGCAATAATTGATCACACAAATTTAAACGCCATGGTATCGATTAGATAGTGATTGTGTGTATTAGACTTATTGTCATATCGCAAAAAAATAATTTACATTAATGGCTTAAACTCAAATGTTAAAAGCAACGTTAGATTTTTCAGACGAGTAAGCATAGAGGCATAAAAGGGCCTCGACAGATTTCGGGCTACTATCTAGCAATTTAGACAAATTAACACACTGATGCAAAGAATGGGCATTAGAACTGAACATAAACAAATGTACAGTTACAATATGTATTTAGGATATAAAATTAATAATGAACGGACATGACTTTTCCACAATGAAGGGTTCAGTAATAACTTGGCCAGAACAAGTTTCATATTTGGGGTTGGCCCTAAAACTACAGCTTTCATGAGGTGCAAATATCAGCAGGATATGCAGTTTAAGTTATCTATACATTGAACATTTGTTCGATTGTCCCACGAGTTGACCGTGGTAGCATCATTTGGAGTGGTATTAGTTTTAGGGGAGGCGACCGACAGCTAAGATCAGGTGGAAGAGATCTATAGGTGGAGAGAAACCCGGCGTCGGCATTAGCCTACTCTTGTCGAAAGGCGCTTAGGGGTCCGTATTTTAACGTCCCGTCTGACGGTCGTCGTACTCACTCGAAGTGCTCTCCACAAAGCACCTTAAGTAGGGATCGGGATACTGCTGAAAAAAATCTGACGAGAGGGAGGGAAAAAATAATAGATTGGAAGATTTCTGTTGGGAATTTGGAGAGGGCTTTATTAACTTTCGATCTTGCTCCGTGTCGCTATCTTCTCAATAGCGGTCTTCTCCTGGAAAAAGAAATAATAAGGTAGTTATCTTAAGATATTTCAGTTAAAACCATTCATTGAGAAGTAGATTAACAGTATGATTATAATCGCTGGTGATACAAATATACCGTCAATTCACTGGGACGCGTATTGCGTAGGAAACTCTGCCAGAAACAGAGATTCATGCCAAAAACTCCTTCATATATTCGCAAAACACTCTTTAGAAAATTGTTTTAGAAATTGTTAAATCACCCACATGGGGCCACAGCATACTTGATATCTTCGCGACTTCTACGCCCGAAATCGTAACAAACATCAAAATAATGGACAGAATCAGCGACTATAAGGCCATTTTTATCGAGCAAAAAATTTAGTACCTGACAATAAACAAAGAAAAGCGAAATAATACTTATAAAACGAGGCAAATTTTGGCGGAGTAACAGAATATTAAAAAAATACCAGAATACAAAACATAAACACTGAAAATCGATACAGAGAACACTTCACGAACGTAAAATTTTATGCGAAGAAATGAAGACATACATTCCATCCAAAATTGAACTCGACAGTAAGGAACCTAGACGGTACAACGGGGCAGTCAGGTCGCCATTTGGAAGGCAAAGTAGGCTACAGTCAAATTTTAAAAAGAGTTTAAAAAGTGACGATATGGTTTATGTGAATACATCCAAACAGAAACTAAAAGAATGTCGTAGTAAGACGAAAAGTATTATGCGCACAGCACTACACTCTTTTAAATCTAAAATGCTAAGCGAATATCTTGAGGAAAATCCAAAGTCATTCTGGTCCTAAGTTAGGAAAATACAGGGTAAACGTCCAACTGTACACTCTTTGAAGACGGAAAATGGAGAAATCATTACAGATAGCGTGAAAAAGGCAAATATCTTGAACAATTTTTTTCAAAGCGTCTACAATAAAGACACAAATGCAACAAACGATCCTCCACACCCACCCGGGGAACACATGAGCTATCTTACACTGGTCAAGCAGGGAATAGAACATCTGCTCCGTAATATCTAAGCAAACAAAGGACCTAGTCCCGAAGAAATACCAGCTAGAATATTAAAGAAATTAGCTGAAGACATTGCCCCTTTTGACATATTGTTTTTCTAAAATCGATAGAGGAAGGCTTAGTACCTCACAACTGGAAGCTAGCCCACATAACTCCCATCTATAAAGGCGGCGATAAGGATTAACCAACCAATTACCAACCCATTGCCTTAACATCGATCTCATGTAAAATATTGGGACACATTATTGCCACTAACATTATGAGATTTCTTAAGACTAAGAAAATACTAACCCACAACCAGCACGGATTTAGGAAGAAAAGATCTTGCGAAACACAACTGGTTCTTTTCATTCACGAAATACTTAGATCGGGAGAAAACAACAAACAAGTCGATGCAGTATTCGTCGATTTCAAAAAGGATATAGTCCCTTCGATAAAGTCCCACACAATAAACTGTCGCACAAACTTACATGCTATGGAATCAATGAGACAATTATTAATTGGATTCGAGACTTCTTGTCAAATCGCAAACAAATAGTAGTCATCGATGGGTTGTGCTCAACGGATAGAGATGTAACTTCGGGCGTCCCGCAGGGAAGTGTAATAGAGCCTCTTGCCTCTTCTAATCTTAATGTACATTAGTGACTTAAGCGTACACGTTAGCATCTCCACTATTTGCTGACGACCTGGTGTAATGCAGGGAAATAAGGAGCCAACTAGATCGTGATCTAATCTCTAGAGACTGAGGCACAATCTCGGATTGGTGCAAGGAATGGGGATTAATGCTTAATGTAGTTAAATGCGCAGTTTTGAAATTTTGGCACAAAGGAAGTGGCGAACAGGATATTAACTACGAAATTGGGAGTTCAGTAATACTATCATCAAGTTTAATATTTGGGGGTAGCTCTAGTACCACGCCTTCATGGAGACCACATATCAGGACAAAATGTGGATCGGCTTTTAAGAAACTCGGCTTCTTTAAACGGGTGGAAAGAATAGTAATACGGCAGTTGGTATAATATTGGGAAATGCCAATGCAATCAATGTTACCTAGTGTGCAACAAAGAGTCATTAAAGTAATTGCAGCAGCGAAAACCTCATATTTCGAGGTCGTAAAAGTTTATGTGCGGACTACAGACCAAGATAATGACGTAATGGGGGAGATCATGGCATAATCGGGGAAGTCCAAGATAAAGGAAAAGGAGAAGAAAACCTGACAATATTTTAAGAATGGAATTAAATCTACGAGAAGACAATGATGGAAAATAATAGACAGTTATGTCTATGGAAACGAAGCTTAACAGTAGAAATGCTTTAGAAATTTTGAAAAAATTACCACCCACGAAGATGATTTACATGAAAGCTGTTAAGAGATGTAAAATGCCCAAATTGATTTAATGATGGTGATGAGATATTTAAAAATTAACTAAAGGACTGAATTTAATATGGACACCGACCACTTTTTCCTACTAATGAAATGCCATCTGAAGTATATGAAGCTGTAGAAGAGAATTAAGACACAAAGGGAGCTGGACAGATTTTAAGACAACAAAGCTAAGTTTCGATATCCAACGGGCATTAAAAAAGGATTTTGAATAATGTAACTATGCACAATTTGGTGGCCGCAGCAAAGAAATGGAGAATGGTTTTAAATAAGGCACGAGGAAAATTTAGGCTAATAAATAGCTTAGATGAAAGTAAAAGGTATCACAGAGGGAATACTCAATCAGATAGAAGGAAGAAGAGAGTGCAAGATATTTTATAGGTAAATCTAGCAATAAATTAACGAGAAGAACAATATCGAAGATGGAATTTGAATTCTGGGAAGAATAGTAAGTATAAAATCCAGGAAACTTGAGCTCTGCGACCTCTTAAATTAACAAAGTAAAGGAAAAAATATTTAATTTATTGATTTGCTTCACTTTTAATATTCTTAAAACCTTTTTGTGGCAAGTGACTTGTTGCCTTCAGTTCACTGTTCATTGTGGCCGAAATACGCTTATCTGACGCACACTTTCGTCTTTCCTTCTTTGCTATTATCTCTTGACGTTGCTCAGTTTGAGTAATATTCTCCCAGTAGTTAAGACCTTTTTGAATGTAAAGTGATTATTTTCCTGAGTGCTTGTGAGCATGCCAGCTATGTAGTTGTCCCTGGCACGGAATTTTTTCCTGAAAACAGTCAGGGATAGTGTGTAAATGTATGTGTTAATAAACGGATACCCTTTAACCCTGTGAAGGATCCCAATTAGGTTTGGGTGTTTGTGTCTGTATTTGGGCACTGGCGAGGAAGCAACATTCCCGAAAACTACTACGGAAGGGTATTCTGGTTGATAGATTGTGGTTTGTCACTGTCGTGCAAATTCTTTTCCTACGAACCATCACAACAACATTTGCTTCCATTCCGAGGCGAGTGCTTCCAAATTATTACGGCTATAGGAGTTTTCCTTTAATTTGTTAAGGTAAAGTATGGCTGCGTAGATTTTCGCGGCGGTGGCTTGAAGAATTCTGCATGTCCGGGTTTTCACCGCGTTGTTGTTTGAAGCCGACAACAGTTTCGCCGAAGTTTCATCCGGCGTCTTCAGGTCGAAGGTCGGCATCTTCGACCTGAAGACGCCGGATGAAACTTCGGCGAAACTGTTGTCGGCTTCAAACAACAACGCGGTGAAAACCCGGACATGCAGAATTCTTCAAGGTAAAGTATGTTTCGAATAGCGGATGACATAACACTGCTTGAATGGAGGAAGTGGAACTTTACTAAGATAAGGGTGTGTCAGCATTATTTGCTGATTTGAACTCGAATTCACTTCAAATCAGCAAGTTATTCTGATTTACCCTCTTCTAGTCCATATGGAAAGTAGGAAAAAGTTCACTTTCAAAATAAAACAAAACTTTAGATGAAGTCATTGCTTGCAGCAAAATGGGGGAAATCTTCTTCAAATAAGACTAAAGAAAGCCAAACTGGACCAAGGGTTTCTCTAGTTTGTGGCTAAATTACTAGCGGCGGAAGTAAAACAGGGATCTGTAGCCCTCTGTACAAGTCAATACCCGTAAAAAAAGCAACGGGAAAGAGGTTTTCTGCCAGAAGATAAAGTCGCAAACGGAAAATAATATATGAAGAAATGCATTAAAAATTATAGGTTATAAGCTCTTAAATCAGGTTCTCTCTTTTCTATGCATATGGAAAGGACTACGCTAGAGAACAGAAGGAATGGAGAATGATAAAAATAAAATTTATAGGAAAGATAAGAAATGAAGAGTTATTTCGAAGGACAAGTAAAGAGAGAAGATTATGGAGAAAAATATGGGGCCATCACAAGGAAAATAGGGAAAGTAACTGAATGAGTAAATACCGGTGGATACCGTAAAAGGTGAATGAGGGAACGGAGAAAATGGCGGTTAACAGGATGTTTGGACAGCTGCTACAATTCAATCTCAGGATTGATAACCACTGATAATATACTTTCTAAATCAAAAGTCTATTGATGTTGTATTTCAAGACATTATGACAATATTGTGCGCATTGATTCATGTCCTCCGTCTTTCATTTTGATTTTTCAAGAGACATGACGGAGTATAATTAAAAATTCCTGGACTTGGAAAAGACCAGTAGTGGATTTAATATTGAAACGAGGTTTTTTTTCTGTCGGTGATTCCTCTGGGGAGATTGAATCTTCAATCATTTCCTCACAAGTGATGACGGGGAGTTGGGGGAAAACCACTGCTAGCCTTTATGCGCTAAACGCCGCCGACGGAGGGGAGACGGAGCGTAAAGCGGGCACGCAAGCCCTTCCCGTCAATGGCCTTCTCCCTTCCTTTTTCGCGCCTGTTGCGTCAACGCTGAGGATATCGTGCAAACAATCCGCCAAGCCTATTTCGATAACGTGGCCCACGTGGCTCGGGGCGCGCGCGTCTGCGGCGGATCCGTCAAACGAGGCGGGGAGCTCGGGAGTTGACAGGGCCGCGGCGAGTCATTTATTTCTGAGAATGAAGCTGTCGGGCGGAGCGCCCTAAATCCCCTTCCATCTTCCCTTGTTTCAGCCTTTCACGGAAAACGATGAACGTCGTCGCTTTCCACGATTGTATTCTCGTGTTATTTTCCTTTTTGTCTTTCCAGCCGCTTTTTTTTTAAATTTTATATCACCGTTTTTCCTTCGACCCGCGAGCTCGGCGCTACCTCCTTCCTCCCATCAACTTTAAGGCGGTACATGCTTTTTCGATTTTCTGTCTCACTTCGTTCTTTCGCCACTAATTTCCGCTAATATTTATGCCACCCAAACCGATCCGGAAAACCCTCGAACTTGAATATAACCAACGTCCTGTAATTATCGATTTTGTCACTTTAGAAGAACCCACGAAGGCTCTAAATCAATCGTGAAAAACCGACCCACCCGCCTTGCCCATTCTTACGTGTAAACTCCGCACCCCCATCCAACCCCGTAACCCTCACATTATCGACACGATTTTCTACTTATCTTCAGGCTACGGTGGAGAGGACGTATTTTATCCAACTGTGGGATGTCCAAGGGAAGAAAATGCGTTCCCGAATGCCCAATTAAATTAAATCGCTCAGTGATGCTATCCACCCTGTGATTTTTATTACCTTGTCCACAATTTGTCAAATACCGCTCAATTATTTTCCTTCCTTAGAGAGAGAGAGAGAGCCCATTTTACAAACGAAAAAAAGAAACCAAGAGAGAGAGAGAGGTGAAGAGAGGAAAAGGCGGCGTGACTGCGTGGGAGGGAAGGTTTGATGCCTCCGATAGTGTTGTCGATAGGGAGTGATGCATGGTCTTAATTTCGCCGTACAGAGTCATTTGAATTACTTCACCTTTAAAATAATAATATAAATTTTATCGTAATCATTCCTTTGATTTTTTCTCTTTCCGGAGGGATTGAAAACTTCATATACATATGGTATCTTGAATTTGGTAGTTATGTCTCGAGCATCAGGTGCCCGGTGATGTGCTGAAGATGATAAATGTTCTGTCATACTACTCTTCCAAAACGGAGTATTTTTCATCGAACTTGTGCGGGGCCCGACCCGGGTCACTCACCCTTTAGGCAGCGGCGTGGTCATTTATTTCGAGGCCTCCAGTCGTCTGAATTTCATCTTCCGTCTCCTAAAATTAGAGTCATAGAGTCAACAATACTATGACATCTGCAGATTTTGGAGGGTTGGAATACTATTTTCAGGGATAGGTTATGTTACATATATGTTTGTGTGCAGGTGTACATTGCGTTCAATTTATGGAAAGTATTATCTCTGTGCTCCATAAAATTGTGAACCCTGGTGCCGCATCGTAAATGTACATTGAAAGATAACGTGAGCCCATATGAAAATGCTATCTATTCAAATGGCAATCGGATTTTCATACATTAATCCTGAGCAAATTAGGCCATGTTTTTCATAACCTGCACCCTTCCCACCTTGCGCTAATTTAGTTGTTTCTTGCGCGTGAGATACCCTTTTATGGCATTTTATTCCTTTCTCATTTTTGTGCATAGTAAGAATGTTTAGAAAAATTACAATCATGATTGATGTCGATAAAAGTCGTCTGGCTTCTTCCGAGAAGCCCAGATCTAATAACTTGGTATAGTGCAACTTCTTCAAGACATCAAATTTTATTCTATGTATCATAATTTGCAATGGTAAGTTAACTTAACCCAAATGATACCTACTTTACACAATATATTGTATGGTACCCCATAAAAATTGTTCAATATATTTAAATTATACGTACAATGAGTAAAAATTTCCTTGCAAAAAATTATGGAATTTAAAAATTTCTCTTACAATACTCAAAAAAAAACATTTCCACCATGTTCGTCAACCCGAAGGTATAGTCTAGAACTTATGAATAATTCTCATCATTATAGCCTAATTGTATTCTTGGAATCCAAACATTTGTTTACTAGCACTAATACTTTAAATTGATTGAACAGTGTCGTGTATTGCTTAAAGTTTCCCGCACTGCATTTGACACTAATCCTTCAGTGGATCAATAGGCTAATAATTCTTGGTGATAAAATCCAAATTTTTTCTTCGGGGATTAATGATCAAAGGAAAGGTTTATCTGAAAAAGTTATAATGTTCAAATGTTTCTTAAAACACTGGGAATTTCTGCCTTGCATGGTAGCAGAAAACAGGGTACCTTTCTTCCCACTGGCGGTAAGCAGGGTTCTAGAGTAAGCGCTGAGCCTTTAATCCAGGGGAAAAGTGAGTCCAGAGGGGCAGATGAATCTGGATTGAATTATGAGGGCTGTAGACGAAACGTAAGGCCCTCGCGGATCCCTCTTCCTTCCATCCTAAAATGACCGTGCAAGCGTTCAACTCTCAATTTGGAGAATATAAATTCACGGTTACGGGTACGATAGCTAAGTTAATTATTATTCTTCGCCTATTGCATGGGTCTGACTTTAAAATGTCTGGGCAGTAACGCACACAGCCAAACATTTATGTCCTGTTTCGGAGGAGTTCAACAGATAAATCTTTTTACACCATCATTGGCAATTAATAACACATACGCTAACCCACTCCATAGCCCTTGCCACCAACTGCCCTTGTACTGGGTGTTGGGTAGTCATGTAAATGAAATGGAAGATCTAATTTATTTGTGAATTTCCAGCCATGCATGAGTAGAATGCTGCCTAGTGACGTCACATGTGAGCCATCCCGTTTTAATAGGTTTATTCATTTGTGTTCTTAGTGCTGTCAGCAGAGTTATTAGTAAAATTACAATATTTAAAATGAGTGCAGGTAGGGATGTTACATAAATGGTGTTTGATTGCCCCTTTCCACGTGCTCGTCCAGTGATTGACGGGGTTCCAGATTAATGAGTAAACATAGGAGTAAAAGTGGCTGATGACTTAACACCCCTTACCATTCATCTTTGTAACGATTTGCGGGGTAGTGTGAGGGTGTACCATATGAATACTTAATTACTTGCCATGTTTTTATTTGATGTTTTCGGAATCAATTTCCTCTGGAAATGTTTTTAAAAAGTTTAGAAACCTGAGGTATATTTCTGACGCGTACGAAATGGCCACATGCGCTAAAATGCAAAGTCGACGCAAAACGGTGAATTACTTTTCAGAATAAAGTGAAAGTTTCATTCCCTTTCCATAATTGCCTCTCGTTTAATTAGGTTCTAGGTCTGCTAACCACATACCAATCGCAATATGATACCCACATAGATGTGATTATTAGTGCGTACAGTACTTATTCCAAAATGACCTTAAAATATACGTAATTACACTGACGTTCACAAATTAAGTGTCCGTGTATGTATATTTTTTTTAAGTAATCTACCGGTTAAGGTAGGTTTTTGGACGGACACAACTACAAAACAAATATTTTATTACTCCTAACAAAACACAAAATCAATCATCCTACTCAATATCAGGTCCCTCTTCATCACTGAGTACTTCCTTCCTCCCTTCATCCCGTCCAACAACCCTATCCTGTTCCTTCCCTTTCTTCTTTTGCCCAACATTCTACCCTCTATCACAGTCTTCAACATCCCACTGCCGGTCAACACCCCCTTCATCCACTTTTCCTGCCTCCATAGGATTGCTCCCAACAAACCCCTCTCTTCGCCCACCATACCAAGTACTTCCTCATTTGTTTTCTTCTCTGTCCATTTCACCTTCTCCATTCTTCTCCACAACCACATTTCAAAAGCCTCCAACCTACGTCTATCCTCCTGCTTCAATGACCACGTTTCCGCTCCGTACATAGCTATGCTCCATATCAAAGTTTTTACGAGTCTTTTCTTAACATCCTTACTCAAAGTCCCTGCCATCAACTCCCTCCTCCTTGTGAAAGCCTCTTTGCCTAGCGCAATTCTTCTCCTTACGTCCCTACTACTTTGACCGTGTTGGTCCAAAACACTACCGAGATACGTAAACTGTTCTACCTGCTCTAGCTTTTGCCCTCCAAGTTTAATGTTAAGCTTGGCCTTTTTCTTTCTAGAAAATCGCATAACCTTTGTTTTATTAATATTGATTCTCATCCCATACCTGTCGCACTGAATTTCCAATTCACTAAGCAATGCTTGCAGCCCCTTGGCTGACTGACAAACTAAAGCTTGGTCATCAGCAAACCTAACTGATTTTACGAATTCCCCACCCACTTTCATTCCTACCTCGAGTTCTTCCCATGCCTCTTTGATCATTTCTTCTGCGTACAGGTTGAACAGCAACGGTGATAATGGGCAACCCTGCCTTACACCCCTTCCTAACACTGCCCATCCTGACTCCCCGTTTCCCACCCTCACCTGAGCAGTCTGAGACATGTAAAGGTTGCGGATTAGCCTCCTTTCCCTCCAATCTATTCCTATTTTCTGCAATATACTCATTAGTTTTTCCCAATTTACTCTATCAAACGCTTTTTCGAAATCTACGAAACAGGCAAATACCTCCTGGTTGTGTTCTATATTCCTCTCGATTAATAATCTCATTACTGCAATGGCATCACGCGTACCTCTCCCCTTCCTAAACCCAAACTGATCATCCCCTAAGTAATCATTTGCCCTACTCTCTATCCTTTTGTTTATGATCCTGAGAACAACCTTAGCTGCGTGGGATATCAAACTAATTGTCCTATAGTCCTCACATGACGTGGCCTTTACCTTTTTCGGAATAGGAACTAAAACTGATCTCACAAAGTCTTCCGGCCAGATTCCCTCCTCATAAATACTACGGATCAGCCCATATAGCCTCTTCCTCCCACATTTTCCCAAGCATTTCAAAAGTTCCACGGGAATGTTATCTACCCCCACGGCCTTATTTAGTTTCATCTCCCTTAATGCCCTTTCTATCTCATTGTCTAGTATGCCTGGACCTAAGCTATCTTCCTCTGCGTCATGTTCCTTTTCAATGTCTAACTTTGTTGCTCTGAGTTCTTTACTATACAGTTCTTCTACATATTCCTTCCATCTCTCTTGGATCTTTCCTGCGTCAACTATTACCTTACCGGCCTTATCTCTAACTGCTATCGTTGATCTCCCTTTCTTACTTCCCGATAAAGATTTAACTATGCTGTAAAGCGCACCGATTTCCCCCTTCCTCTGCAGACTTTCCATATCCTCGCACTGCGTCTTCCACCATGCTTCCTTTGCTTTATTTGTTGCCCGCCTCAATGTATTGTTCAATTCTTTGTACTTCATTTTGCCTAATTCTGTATTTATATTCTTCCATTTTCGCCGCTCATCCATTTTTGTAATCATCTCATCCGTGATCCATGGTTTACGAGTCCTTTTAGCGTTAACGGTTCCAATAGTGTCTTTTGCCGCTTTAGACAACCCTTTTTTGATACATTCCCATTTTTCTTCAATAGTACTTAGCTCTTTACCGTCCTCCATGATTTTCTCTACCGCCTGTTTGTATTCCTTTCTTTTCAACCCATTTAATGCTTCTACATTCCATTTTCTAACTCGCCGCCCCTGCCTTATCTTTTTAAAACGTACGCTACATTTCATAACAACTAAATTGTGGTCTGAGTCCGCATCCGCTCCCGGGAAGCTGTGGGAATTTATCACACTGTTCCTAAACCTGCGTCTAACCAGGATATAATCTAGCTGATATCTTCCCGAGTCACCTGGCATTTTCCATGTATACCTGCGTCTTTTGTGGTGTCTGAACCAAGTGTTGGTGATAACTAAGCCCTGTCTCCTGCAGAACTCAACTGCTTTCTCCCCGCGGTCATTACTCGTGCCTAAACCGTAGTCCCCCACCTCATCACCATCTCTTCCTTCGCCTACTGTCGCATTCCAATCCCCCATCACTATCAAATGTTTCCCTGCAGGAACACATGCAATCATGTCCTCTAACTGATAGTATATCCTATCGACCTCTTCTTCCTTATGGTTGCTCGGTGGCATGTATACCTGGATAATAACTAAGTTCGTGGGTTCTGCTTTCATCTCCACTAGTAGTATTCTATCCGTTACCTGCTCTATGTTGACTACGCTTCTTCCTACCCCTTCATTTAATACTATGGCAACCCCTCGTTGGCTCTCGTCCCCACCGCTGTATATTATTCTATACTTATCACTCCAGTAATCCCCGCTATCTTTCCATCTCACCTCGCATAGACCTAAAATATCTATATTTCCCCTTTCCATCTCTCGCTTAACATTCTCCAATTTCCCTGTCCTCATCATTGTCCTAACATTCCACGTTCCTATTCTAACTAATTTGGTCTTCTTCTCCTGCGTCTTCTGTCCTGCTGTTCTGGTTTTCCCTTGCAAGGGTTTCGTGGGATGACGACCGCGGAAGCCTTGCCTCCCCCGCTGCCGGGCACGACACACGGCCGATTGGGCCGAGCTCCGTGGTTGCCAGGACTCAAAATATCTCTATTGTCCATCATATTTTTCTAGGGAATGATAATTGAGGTGGTTTCCCGTTGCCTTCCTCTTTAGTGTTTTTAACGTGACACCATCACTTACTGGCCGCCCAACTGGGGTCAGACGCCATTGCAGCCGCCTCACTGAGGAACAGACACTGCGTGGACTACCTTTCGTCTGGCTCCTAACCTTCGACCTATCTGGCATGGGTGACCCTACCAGGAGCAATTTTTATTACTCCCGCCAGTACAGCTCTAGGGGTCATCGGAACGCACAAGCCCTTCCACCACGTCAAGGTTGTAGTCCGGGGAGGGGTGTATGTATATATATATATATATATATATATATATATGTGTGTGTGTATGTAATTTTATATATATATATATATATATATATATATATATATAAAATATACGTGGGTCGCGGTAGTCCAGGGGGTAGAGCGTTGGACTACTGACCGGAGGGTCCCGGGTTTGATTCCCGGGACAGGCACTCTGGGCAACGACAGTTCCACCGAAGCTATGTGATTTTTCGGGTACCAGGGATACGATTACCGGCACAGGGAAAGGAACCGGCCCCCCTACCCTGATGTGTGAACTTCACACGCCGTCGGGCTTAGTACTGGGTGAACTCTACCAACACCTACCAAACCGACCTTCGGGTTGATTACTGTGTTTATGGTATATATATATATATATATATATATATATATATATATATATATATATATATATACATATATATCCCTCCCCGGACTACAATCTTGACGTGGTGGAAGGGCTTGTGCGTTTCGATGACCCCTAGAGCTGTGCTGGTGGGAGTAATAATAATTGCTCCTGGTAGGGTCACCCATGTCAGATAGGTCGAAGGTTAGGAGCCAGACGAAAGGTAGTCCACGCAGCGTCTGCTCCTCAGTGAAGCGGCTGCAATGGTGTCTGACCCCAGTGGGGCGGCCAGTAAGTCATGGTGTCACGTTAAAAACACTATTGAGGAAGGCAACGGAAAACCACCTCAATTATCATTCCCAAGATAAATATGATGGACAATACAGAGATTTTGAGTCCTGGCAACTACGGGGCTCGGGCCAATCGACCGTGTGTCGTGCCCGGCAGCGGAGGAGGCAAGGCTTCCGCGGTCGTCATCCGACGAAACCCTTGCAAGCGAAAACCAGCAGCAGCAGGACAGAAGACGCAGGAGAAGAAGACCAAATTAGTTAGAATAGGAACCTGGAATGTTAAGACAATAACGAGGACAGGGAAATTCGAGAATGTTAAGCAAGAGATGGAAAAGGGTAAAATAGATATTTTAGGTCTATGCGAAGTGAGATGGAAGGATAGCGGGGATTACTGGAATGATAAGTATAGAATAATATACAGCGGCGGGGACGAGAGCCAACGAGGGGTTGCCATAGTATTAAATGAAGAGGTAGAAAGAAGCGTAGTCAACATAGAACAGGTAACGGATAGAATACTACTAGTAGAGATAAAAGCAGAACCGACGACCTTGGTTATTATTCAGGTATACATGCCACCGAGCAACCATAAGGAGGAAGAGGTCGATAGGGTATACGACCCGTTAGAGGACATAATCGCGTGTGTTCCTGCAGGGAAACATTTGATAGTGATGGAAGATTGGAATGCGACGGTAGGCGAAGGAAGAGATGGCGACGAGGTCGGGGACTACAGTTTAGGCACGAGGAATGACCGCGGGGAGAAAGCAGTTGAGTTCTGCAGGAGACAGGGGTTAGTCATCACCAACACTTGGTTTAGACACCACAAAAGACTCAGGTATACATGAAAAATGCCAGGTGACTCAAAAAGGTATCAGCTAGATTATATCCTGGTTAGGCATAGGTTTAGGAACAGTCTGATTAATTCGCACAGCTTCCCGGGAGCGGATGCGGACTCTGACCACAATTTAGTTATTATGATATGTAGCGTCCGTTTCAAAGAATAAGGAAGGGCCGCGAGTTAGAAAATGGAATGTAGAAGCATTAATAGGTTTGAAAAGGAAGGGATACAAACAGGCGGTAGAGGATATCATGGAGGATGGCAAATAGCATAGTACTGTCGAAGAAAAATGGGAAAGTATCAAGAAAGGGTTATCGGAAGTCGCAAAAGGCACTATTGCAACCGTTAACGCTATAAGGACTAGGATACCATGGATCACGGATGAGATGATTAGAAAGATGAATGAGCGGAGAAAATGGAAGAATGTAAATACAGAGTTAGGCAAAATGAAGTACAAAGAGTTAAACAATATATTGAGGCGGGCAACAAATAAAGCAAAAGAAGCATGGTGGAAGACGCAGTGGGAGGATATGGAAAGTCTGCAGAGGAAGGGTGAAATCGGTGCGCTGTACAGCAAAGTTCAATCTTTATCGGGAAGTAAGAAAGGGAGATCTATGCTAACAGTTAGAGATAAGGCGGGAAGGATGATAGTTGACACAGGAAAGATACAAGAGAGATGGAAGGAGTATAGAGAAGAACTGTATGGTAAAGAACTCAGACCAACAAAGTTAGACATTGAAAAAGAATATGACGTAGAGGAAGATAGCTTAGGCCCAGGCATGCTAGAAGATGAGATAGAAAGGGCATTAGTGGAGATGAAATTAAATAAGGCCGTGGGTATTGATAACATTCCCGTGGAACTATTGAAATGTTTAGGAAAATGTGGGAGGAAGAGGCTATATGGGCTGATACGTGGTATTTATGAGGAAGGAATCTGGCCGGAAGACTTTGTGAGATCAGTTTTAGTCCCTATTCCGAAAAAGGAAAAGGCTACATCATGTGATGACTATAGGACAATTAGTTTGATATCCCACGCAGCTAAAGTTGTTCTCAGGATCATAAACAAAAGGATAGAGTGTAGGGCAAATGATTACTTAGGGGATGATCAGTTAGGGTTTAGGAAGGGGAGAGGTACGCGTGATGCCATTGCAGTAATGAGATTATTAATCGAGAGGAATATAGGACACAACCAGGAGGTATTTGCCTGTTTCGTAGATATCAAAAAAGCGTTTGATAGAGTGAATTGGGAAAAACTAATGAGTATATTGCAGAAAATAGGAATATATTGGAGGGAAAGGAGGCTTATCCGCAACCTGTACATATCTCAAACTGCTCAGGTGCGGGTGGGGAACGGGGATTCGGGATGGGCAGTGTTAGGAAGAGGTGTAAGGCAGGGTTGCCCATTATCACCGTTGCTGTTCAACCTGTATGCAAAGGAAATAATTAAAGAGGCATGGGAAGAGTTGGAGGTAGGAGTGGAAGTGGGCGGGGAATTCGTAAAATCAGTTATGTTCGCGGATGACCAAGCTTTAGTTCTTCAGTCAGCCAAGGGGTTGCAAGCATTTTGAATTGGAAATTCAGTGCGACAGGTATGGGATGAGAATTAATATTGATAAAACAAAGGTTATGAGATTTTCTAGAAAGAAAAAGGCTAAGCTAAAAATTAAAATAGGAGGGCCAAAACTGGAGCAGGTGGAACAGTTTACGTATCTGGGAAGTGTTTTGGACCAACACGGTCAAAGTAGTAGGGAAGTAAGGAGAAGAATTACAAAGAGCAATTACAAAGGCAAAGAGGCTTTTACGAGGGAGTTGATGAGTACGCGCGGAAACGTGGTCATTGAAGCAGGAGGATAGACGTAGACTGGAGGCTTTTGAAAGTGGGTGTGGAGAAGAATGAAGAAGGTGAAATGGTCAGAGAAGAAAAGAAATGAGGAAGTACTTGGTAAGGTAGGCGAAGAGAGGGGTTTGTTGGGAGAAATCCTATGGAGGCAGGAAAAGTATCCACTCACATAGACAGAAGGGTGTATTGACCGGCAGTGGGATGTTGAAGATTCTGATCGAGGAGAGAATGTTAGGCAAACGAGGAAAGGGAAGGAAATGGATAGGGATGTTTGATGGGATGAAGGGAGGAAGTAAGTACTCAGAGATGAAGAGGGACCTGATGTAGAGTAGGATATTGTGTTTTGCTAGGAGTAACAAATTATTTAATTAGTAGCTTTGTCCATCCAAAAACCTACCTTAACCGGTAGATATATCTAATAATAATACATATATATATATATATATATATATATATATATATATATATATATATATATATATATATATATATATATATATGTGTGTGTGTGTGTGTGTGTGTAATCTCCTATTCAAAGACAGATGACCAAGAACTAGAAAATAAGAAGTTGGATATTCTATTTGTTTATGGCCATACAACTCCTGATCCCCGCTCTTAAATTCATAGGTAATGAATGTGACACCCCGCTGTTGGCGAGGAATCACCTCCAGAGAGGAACGACAGAGAAAAGTTGAATGTCTTTTTTCTTTGGAAAATGAATCAGGAGATTTTAAAGAAAACGCCAGATATTAAAATCCTAGAATAATAAATGAAACGAATAAGATGACGCGGAAAACCTTCATAAGCAAATTGAAAACGAATATTTAAAGTTAATCCAAAAATCATTCTAGTCTTAGGTCATTGACCTAAAGGAGGAACGTCTGACATTGTCTTCTTTTAGTGTAGAAAATGAAAACAATTTCACTCAAAACATCAGTAAGAAAATTCTACTAAAAATATAGAGGGTATCGTGAAATTTGGAGGAGGGATAATCCAAAAATATATCGTATTTTTGGATGTGGAGAGAGCTTTCGGCATGGTACATCACGAGATATTGATAGGCAATCTAAGATAATATGGTATTAACGAGAGAGTGACCATGATAATAAGGGATTCCTTACCTTTCTACCTCTACATAATACTCCGCAAGCTGCAGCTAGGGCGGTGGCGAATGGTTTTAACCATGGCCATGTCAGTGGCAAAGAGGAAGTGGCATTTTTGGCGGCCATAAATAGGTTAAAAATTAAGGGATTTAGACAGAGTCAAATAGTCTTAGGAAATTATGTGAATTTTAATGTTGAGTAAATAAAGTGAGTAGGAAATAATGAGAACAATTGAAGAAATTAATTGGGTGGTTGAAAAAGTGATAATAAGGTAATTGGATAGTAATGCGAGAGAAATAAGGTTGCCAATGGTGTTTCTCAATAATGAGGATGTAATGGTCGAGGATAATGCGTCTGAGCTCTTATGATTGATGATGAATGGAGGTGTGTGATTGAATATGAAGGAAGATAGCTAAGAAATCCGTTGGATATTATTCCTGAAGACAGGCATGAGGTGAGAAACAACGTGATGCTCTCTACTTTGTGCACATGCAAGCATGCGTAGGTTGTGTGGCAAAGATTGTAGGACATTTTACGCAAAATAATTTTATGTGATATTTCAATAAGGGAAGTAAGATAAAGCAAGAAGAGAAATACTGAGAAAAGGAAAGAAAACAATCACAGGAAAGACGTGCTTGCAGCAGCACAGGATATGAAGAATCCATAACAACCAAATTATTAATTATAATATATTATTAGGCCTATGACGGCAAAGATACAATTTTGAAGCATACGTGGAAGAGCAACAACTACGAGTGGTTGAGGCTCATTTTTATTTCCTCCTTTTTCTCTTACAAAAGGGCTTATTAGAGTAGATGAATTTATTGTTTGCTTGATAAGAGATTTTCCGCAAGCATGCATATGGCTTAATACGTCTTTTTGGCTTTTAAAAAGGAATTTTTTCCTTTTCTTAACCCTTGAACCACCATTCCTAGCCATTACCTTACCCATCCCACTTAGTACTTGCACCCCCTGCCACACACACGTTTGTGGTTGATCACTGGATATTTGTGTATATTTAGTTTTAGAATAGCAAAGACAAAACAAACATTTTAGTATTTTGTATTTTCACTTTCCGACGATCATTTTACCTTATGCGTCTTCAGCATCGGCATTAAACGTTATATATTCTTGCACACTCTCATTCACAACAAAAAAAGAAACCATGAAAAAGCCTCCGTTACTGCAGTTGCGGTGCATCCGACAGTAAATGCCCCACAAGACCCCATCCCCTTTCAATTCGCGGACAGTATGAATTGACGCCCCTTCCCTACAGCAATAGACAGAGGACCTCCTCCTGCCGGTGCGAGAGGGGACATTCTTCATGAAATATATCCGAGCGCAATGCCACAAATGAGCTCTCGGAATCGATCCCTTCACCACTTGGCCCGCCGTTCCGCTCCGACCCTTCCGGTGCACCCAGAAGACGTCGGTTCGTCCGACCACTCCCTCCGCCGCCGACATTCCCCGAGACCCTTGGTGGAGGGCGGCCGGTGGATGTGACCTCGGAGGCGGAGGAGTGTCCTTTGCGGTCGCCGGTCGACTCGAACCACCCCTCCCCTCTACAAACGAGACAACCCACACCCAGCTAAACTATCGGCCGGACCAATTAAGTGGGTGGGCCAGGGGGGCTGGAGTCTGGGCAGGGGAGGGGGGAGGGGAGGGAGAGGATTCCCGAGGTTGGGCAAGAGGCCGGAGATAAGGCCTTTACAAGGGAACAAATTAAAAGACCATAAAGCCCCTTCCGACGCACCCCCCCCATTCCTCCTCCATCTAGCACATCCCCCCCTCCCGCTGCTATCCCTATTGTCAAGGCGAACCTTTCTTTCTCCTCCATCCCGTCTTATTTGTTTCCGTTCCTTATCTAGACTTTATCCTTTGGGTTCGGAGGGGGGTGGCGAGTGGACGGTTTGCCAGACAAGAAAGCACCATTTCCACTCAATTAAGTTATTTTATCTCACCGATGGGGAGGAAGCGTTGCGTGGCGATCTTGACAGGTGATATAAAACTTTTTCGGAGAGAGGGAGAGAGAGCTAGTGAGGCAGGGAATGACTGAGGGGAGGCAGGGGGGTGGGGCAGGGGGGCGGTTACGGCGGAGGGGAAAGGAGAGACAGGGGAGGCTAAAGAGTGAGAGGGGTTGGTGGGAGTGAGAAAGTCTCGAAAGCACCCCTGCCATGTTAACTATTTCATCACTGGCGCTACCCATACGCTCCCTCACCTTCCACCCCGACCCCCCTCCCTCTCCAGGGGTCTCGTCACCTCCTTCCTTGTCCGCCGTGTCGCCCTCCCAAACCTAATGCCCAGC
Organism: Hetaerina americana; assembly: GCF_022747635.1. Classification (NCBI taxonomy): domain Eukaryota; kingdom Metazoa; phylum Arthropoda; class Insecta; order Odonata; family Calopterygidae; genus Hetaerina; species Hetaerina americana. The sequence goes on from NW_027286886.1 coordinate 2,280,402, forward strand.
AGAGGGGTTCGTCAAGACACACGTGCTTGCTGGTGCAAGAGGAAAAGGAAATCTTAGCTCCAAATCACTCTGGTCACCTTCGTGGGATTAGATGTGTCGAGGACATTATATTATATCGCACCCGGGTACCTTTTGACACCACAGAAACCATAAAGAGATTGTGAACGACATAAGAATGACAAATGAATATTCGTTTACCTAATTTTATTAATTAGTATTCGAAAGTACCCAAAACGGAAGAGTGAATATTTCCGCGGAATGAAATAAGGGTAAATATGCCACCCTAAGCAATCACAGAGTTCTGAAGGGAATGTTAGGAAAATATCACAGAACTTTGAAAAAATACGAATATGCATTATAAAAATGCATATATATATATATATATATATATATATATATATGTATATATATATATATATATATATATATATATATATATATATATATATATATATTCCTTCCCCACCCGCGGAGGCTTCATTTGTATATCCTTCCGAAGATCCATAAACCAGGCAAACCCGGTCGTCCAATTTTATCCTCCCGCAACCGCCCAACTGAAAGAATCTCTGGGGTTTGAATATGCCACTGTAGTGACAATGTTTCAATGTTATCAAATAATTGACTAGCCTTTCTGCCCATCTTCAATTTCATCATAAAGGAATTTCAAAGACCAACATTGAAAAATACTGACTGTGTAACCTAAAACAAACAAAGACCTACCTATCTACTAAAGCATTAAAAACCTATATGGCACATAACAAGGTGTTGTTGTTAAATGAATACCACTTAATTTGGCTCCTTTAGTCATTAGTCACACTTGTTTCAATATCCAATTCACATATTGGCTCATTTAAAACTTTAATTTTAGCTTTTCCATTCTCCATGATGAAATATTCTTTACACTTAAAACCGACCAAAAAACAACAATAACCCATACCACACCAAACGCTCCATTCCTTTCTATAAGAGGACGCAGAAATGAAAGCAAACAGTAATCCTCTGGTCGGGAATCTCGGTTACCAAAAAAGAAAAGCCAAAATGTACTCTTTCTTGAGAAAATACTATATTTAGGGAATGAATGCCAATACATTAGAATACCGATCTAGGACATATAAAAATAGATGGAGCATACTACTTGTGTATACATGTATTGAATATTCACCAAGGTTCAATCAATCGCAAACAACCACATTACAAAAAACAGTCTCGGTTTTCTACTACAGTAATGCACACCCGCTGTTGCTGCTGAATACCTCGCTGAAATCAATCGCTGCGTCCTTAACCCTGTGTGCATACGGGTCCGATGTGCCTTATTTAGCGCCATAGGGCGAAGAAACACCATTTGGGAAACCACTTCATATTTGTAGCAGGGGTAAGGATTACCAGTCCATTTCGAAGGTCCTATCAAAACATTTCTTCCAGACGGTCTTTCGAGATAGGAAAAGAAGGTGGATTACATTTACATCTACATAATACCCCGCAAGCCGACGCAAGGGCGTGTGGCGGGGGGTGCTATGTCACCAACCGTTAAAAGGAACAATACCACATGGAAAACAACAACATGGAAAATTATACCCATAGCAGCGCACACACTCATGCAAAATTTCCTTCATCCAACACTCATGCAAACACATGTACCATTAACTAACAAACAACTACACCCCAGGATGCAGCACGAAAGCCATCCAACAACACGCCAGCCAGGACAAAACAAGCAAGAATGCGAACCTCCACCACGACATGAACATGCAACACAAAACACTCTACCCCCGAGGAGACTGTGAAAGTTAGGGAATGCGACCCAACGTTGCAGGTAGCAGGAATTTCCCCCACGGAGAATTGCATTACGCTAAATAAGGTCTTTATTTTCGAAGAACGATTAAAATCCGCAGAAAGAGTGAAGCTATGAATTTCAAACAATGACAATCCTACTTCATTGAACTGAGCTCTCATTCAAATATCGATAGTTCAAACCATCACGGAAGTTTACTTGTTTTACTAAAACTAATTTCCTATAACTATCCCTTGATACTTACGATCATTAACTTAAAGCCATATTAATTGCGAAGAAATTGACATAATATATTTTTAATATGAGTAAATTACACTTATCTTTAAAATATTGAGGTGTTAAGGGTCTATAGAGGGCAAAAAAGCATTATTAAAATTGCGAGTTTAACTATGCCATCAAATTTGTTCCTTTTATAAACCAATGAAATTAGTTCTCTGGTTTTCAGTTAACTTCGGCTCTTTGCTGAATATTCAATGAAATACAGATAATCCATTAATATCGACAGGGAATCATTATCTAATGATCTAAATGCGATCCAAGTGATGCGAGAAATGGAAACTTAATTTAATTTTTAGAAATTTACATAGATAAATTTTTGGAAGAAGAGTATTTCACCTGAAAATATTTACAGCAGGCCGGAAACCATACTAACAAACGTTACAGCTTTGATATTTTATTGGTTAAAGCCCACCTAGATGGTGCTGCGAGTATATGGAGTCATTACGAGGCAGGTTTAGTTTTGGAACTAAATCGAGTACGATGTAGAGTAGCTAAGTATGTTAACTAGCTTTAATGAACAACGTAGAATTGTCAAGGCACTTTTGAAAGAATTATGGTGGAAGCCATTATTTTATCGTAGGTTGAAATGCAGGAAAATTTTACTGCGTGAATTTGAGGCAGGTCGCTCATCCGATTTTGTTCAAGACGCCTCACAGGCTCCAACTTACTATTCTGGACCATTTCATGAGCGTAAAATCAAGGAGATACATAGTAGAACAGACAAATTTAAAATGTCACATTTTCCTAGTACAATTAGAGATCAAAATAGAAATGATCGCAGGCGTGAAGGCATAATTGGTATTGATATGGCATACAATTAGACGATAGCCAACGTGCGTTTCAAATAGACCTATTTTTATAGCATTTTTCCCACATGATTTAAATATATCCTGCTACTGAATATTCTAACTTGTATGTACTTTCTTTCATGTGACTAACTTCTTTCGAGTGGATTATCGACCTTATAAGTCTATCTGGAGGAGTAATGAATGTGATTTTGCATTCATGGCTGGTGACTGAACACTCCATGAACTTGCTACGGCTTGCGGAGTACTATGTAGGTGTATTCAGTAGAAAATTACTAGAAGTCAGAGAACCTTCACTCAATTGCAGATTCGAAATATTTGTACGGGGATTCTAACAACAGAATTACCACATGAGTTCATGTAAGGCTTTCTTTGTAAGGTCAAATTTAAAGGTAAGACTACTTCACCATGCATACACACGTTCATGGTGAATACAAGTATTAAAGAATTAGCATCAATTAGGCATATAATTTCTAATCGTGATACAATCCATTTTGCAGCACAGCAAGAGTGACCTCAAATCGTTTCCAATTTACCTCTATATAGCCATTAAATTGAGGCAAGAAGAGAGTGAGGGAGAAATGTTGGCGGAGAGAGAGGGAGGGTTGGAGAGGGAGAGAGCAATCCTTAGAAATTAATGGCATTTAAATTAATGCCCCGGGTGATATGAATTGTTACAGGACACGCTTTAATTGAAAAGCTATTATCCTTATCGGTGGGTCACATCAAAATGGCCAGACATTCCGATACACTAGTAATAATATTAGATATATGCCATTTAATATACCGAATTGACTGCAAGATGTTAATTTTGCGTTCCTTATTGGTCGAATTCGTCGTTGCACCAGGTAAGGACATGGCCTATGGTTCGTCGTGGGAAGAGGAGGGGGGCTTGGCTGGGTTGGTGCGGGGGGGATGAGAGTCGGCGAGCGCACACACACGCCGTCCTCCCACCCACCCCACGCCTCGGCCAAATTCGAGCCGCTCCCCGAGGCGCTGCCTCTCACACCGGCCCACTCCCCCTCGCACCACTACTCTCGGACGGAGGAGGAGGGGGGCCGTGTTGGTGCGTGGTGAGCCGTCGCCTCTCCCTGCCCCCGCCTCCATCTCTTCACGCATGTGCGTGAGCGGGTGGGTGAATGATAGTTTGTCGAGGATGGGTGGTTGTCCGAGGAAAGGGTTGCATTTTTTTCGGTTGGGTGCGGGGGAATAGGGGGGCCTTGAGAGGGGGAGAGGGTTTTTGGGGAAGGAGTCGGATGAGTGGGACGGGGGATGGCGACCAGAGATAGCGGAATGAAATCGTTATTGGGGACCTGAGGGATTGATAGCTACGACCCGGAGTTTAAGAATACTTAAACATGAGACTTGTCCATACTTCATGAGACTCTGATACTGAGGGGTCGTAGCTGTTTTGTGTCGTACGATAGAAATTTATTGGACACGGAGAGTATTAAACCGTTTCCACTTGGACGAAGGACGGTCTGCGTCGCCCGGCCCATCCCTCCTCTTTGAGCTGGTTTGAGATCGTGGCATCGAGACGGCTCGAAGCTTGTTTCCAGAGCGTTTCCGGCGATACACATGTAATGGGTACAAACGTCTCGGGGAATGAGCCGTGGAGAGCCTATATTTTACGAATAAACAAATTTCGAATGAGCCGACGATGCTATCTAAATAGAGGACATAGAGTACCACGCAGGTCGGTCCGGAACAAGTTTAAATCATTAAATGCCTCAATCCACTCTAGCCTTCATGACACACGAAATCTGATGTAGAATTTATTTTTTAATGGAAATAGAATAGTTTTGTCTTTGAGGAGATGCTTGGCTGCCAATGGTCTGTCCCGTCATCCGTCTATGATCTTCTAAAGCCAGGAAAGCTTATCAAATAATACCCAGTCCTCAAGTGGACATGTAAAAGAGAAGGTTTACTGGCGGAATTTGCTTGGTTTCCACGTGTTCTTCTGTTTACGCTTCCGTGAAAGAACAATATATCATTCCGTTCGCGTGAGACAGCAAATAGTCTTTGAAGATAAGCTCTCCAGCCTCATCTCTTAATATTGACTCTTCATTGGAATCATAATCTCTTAACGGCCGAATATACCCTTGGGCACGGGGTACAGGGATTTAAATAGTTAATGATGCACGTTTTGTAAGGGGCTTTTCCTTCACCTATTAAAATGTTGGTTAAATGGAGCGACGTCGTCGTCTGTCGACCGGTCAATCTCAAAAACCTTCTGAGATCCACCAACCCTTTGGCACCCCCCCCTTGAAAAATGTCCTCATATTTCCCCTACTTGCAACCGCCCCCGACGTAAAACATGTCTACTTATCAGTTCTGCTCCCCACCCCACATATCCTCATTGCCTTCTCACCTCGTTCCCACGCTAATTGCCTCTCAAAAAACATTATTTATCCTTTGTCATGCAAACAATGTACTTCATTTTACATAGGCGAATGCATTATCCCCTTATCCATTCGAATGAACAATCACTGCTACTCTTGCAATTCTGCCTCAATTCTCTTCTCTTCTTCTCCCTTCACACGCAAATTCCCACAACCTTTCATTCGGCCAGTGTTTTGCTCTTACCATCCTAGAATCCCTACCCGATTCAGCCACCAATATAGAGGTGAGAACTCGAGAATCCGCGTACATACTAGCTTTCCGATCTTTTAAAATTCCCACCGTAAACCGCCATCTTTAATTCCCCTCCCAGCATTCCCTGCACCATTCCTCCCCCCACTCCAGGCCCCTAACTTCTCTTCAAAAAATGTTCAGTCTTACTTGAAGAAGGCCTCGGAGAAGGCCGAAAGCTCAAACAATCTACAATGTGAGTGTCCTTTAAGTGTTATCTATTTTATTTGTGTTCTATTGTCCCGTATAAATGTTATATTGCTCTTGTGAGTGCTTCAACATAATCGATAAATATAAATAAATAAATATATATGTATATATACTGTTCTTATCCTTTATGATGTTGTATAATTGCTAACCTATTATCCTTTCCACTTGTGTGCTGTCTATTTTTCCTTTGGTGGGTAAAAAAGCTCCAGAACGCCATATCTTGACCAAAGAATCGGGACACTCGGTTGCTTAAAACACCGCAGATCTCAGTGCAAATTACGTGTCCTGGATAGCTCAAGCGGTTAGAGCATCCGCCCGGCATGTGGAAGGATCCGGTGTTCAAGTCCCGGTCTATGAAATATTTTTGCGCTTGTGATCTGGTTAATTCCACCTTCCCCACTTCTACTGTGTTCGTGTTCTGTACTGTGTTGATCCTTTATGTGTACTCTGCTAAGATGGATCATACATCCCTCCCACCCTCTGATCCTCCACTGAAACTCAAAACATTAGAGCAATCCTTCATCTGGCTCTTGGAGTCCTGGAATTTGCCAGGATTCAATATTAAACATTAATTACCCTGCTCCAAACATTTCCATACCCCCTCCCACCCCCTCACCTTCTACATTTTCCCCGCCCTTCTAACGCTGCCCCTCCAAACCCTTCCCTTCCGAATTCTCTCCCCACCTTCTCCTTCCAGCCATCGTTCCAGCCCTCGTATTCCCTTCTGTTCTATCCTTCTCTTCCTTGATAACGGTCGCTACGACCACCGAAAATTCGAAAAATAGTTAGTTCCGTATATATCTATATATGAGTGTGGGTCGCGGTAGTCCAGTGGATATAGCGTTGGACTGCTGACCAGAGGGTCCCGGGTTCGATTCCCGAGCAAGGCACTCTGGGCACCTGCAGCTTCACCCAAGCTAAAGTGATTTTTCGGGTACCAGGTCTTCCTGGGAAACCATAACCGGCACAGGGAAAGGAACTGGCCCCCCTACCCTGATGTGTGAATTTTCACACGCCACATCACCTACTTACTGTGTTTATGGTTTATATATGTATAAACAATATAAATATTTATATATATGGTTTAAATTAATATACTATATATAATATATACATAATACATAAATAATATATGTATATTTATATATATATGTTAATTTATATATATATGTGTATATTTATATGTATATATGTGTGTGTATATATACATATACACACAACGTTTGTTTATGGCTGGTTGTGTTTTATTTATTCATCTATGAGTGTATAAGGTACATATCATAAACAGGGCAAACACACGCCTGTATATACTTTTGCCTTTAAATGGTAATTTTGCTTCCGTAGAACGAAGAAAAATGATGTTTACAGACTAAATATTTTAGGATAGGAAGTTTCGTAATAAAATAAATGAAAGGTAATGGGGATTTAAAGGTTGCTATATTTTGCTAGTTTGACTGGTTTAACGAGGGCAATTCAAAAACATTGTGTAGCTTTTTGAGCCAACTCCAGGGTTCTCTCCATATGTTTTATCTATAAATATATTATAGGTTTCCTTCCGATTATGAAAGGGAATCCAACATGGTTCCAGTGAATAAGGTTTCATGTGATTGATAGTGGGAAGCGGGGTGTTCAGGCTTGTGGAAGTTAGTGTGAAGTGACTGAAATTGTGGATGCGTTAGGTGAGAGTGCAGGTGCATTCGCCAATGAACGAAGTTCGGCGATTTTACACGTGTTATATGAAATTTTTAATCACAAGTGTCCATTAAAATTGGTTCGAAGGAGAAAACCTTGAGTGGGAGGCAGCAGTTACTCGCTAGGCGGATGCACTGTCGGCACGCAGGAAGTGGGAAGGAGGGGCAGGGGAAGTGAGGATCTGTGGGCTATAGGAATTCGGGCAAATTTGTGGGGCGTTAAAGAGAAGTATAGGGGAAGAAAGGACTCATTTATTTTTATTGTCCAATAAAGTTTCTATACAACCTAATGGATTTTGTGAATGCCCTGGTAGTAGGTGGTGATTAGGTTGAAACTATCACGGCGGTTTGAATTGATCCGAGAAATGTATCAGGGAAAATGAAGTAGGATTTTCCTATCGAGTAGGAAATTCTGGAGAGGTACCTGCGTTTGCTAAGTGAATGGTGGAAGTCTTTTTGTATATTTCATTTGGGAGGGGAATGCATTGGAATTGCAGTGCCCAGGAAAGAAATGGGACAATATTATGAAGCGTTTAGTGTGGTAGGTGTGACAGCTGCGGAAATGTAGGTATGTTTTATGGTTTTTGAAGACGAATATGTGTTAAGAGTTTTATTTAAAGAAAGATATATGTTTCGGGGAACGTTGAATAAGAGCCCAATATGTAAAATATGGAAGATATTGAGGAAGAAGTTTTGAGATGTGTAATGTGTGTTATTAGTTTTCTATGTCCGTGCGGCCGAAGAAGAATGATATAGTGAATGCATTGGTACCAGAAGAGAGATTTAGTTTATGATAAATACTTTAGAGCTGGCTCATGAAGTGCTTGGCACGGAGTCACGTGTGTACTCATTGCGGTACCTTTCATCTGAAGAAAAATGCTACGTAGCCAGTGAAGAAATTCTCCATAAATACTAATTATGTGAGGAAATCTGCGATTCGAAAGTTGGTTAAAAGGGTGAGGGTGGATGTAAGAGAGAAGTAACATTTTTGGTAGCCCTAAATAACTTTAATTGTGTTTTTAGGGATTGAGACTGAATATAATAGACTTAGGAAGAGGTGGGAAGCTTAAATGAGTAGAGGAGGGGCGTGAAAACTGGTTGTAGATAATGGTCAATCAATACGGTGATTCATTCAGCAAAGAAGTAAATACTAGTAACAATAGCACGCTCGGAGTTGTTAAGCTAGGTTTTGAGAGAAAATAGAATTAGGGGGTCATAGAACTAGGTTGGATGAATATGATAATTTATGGGAACGAAAATCTCTTATTTGGAGCATATACTAAAATTTAAGAAAGGGTCTGTAATATGTTGTCGAATGGGGTCGTCGGTGAGGCTGGTGTCTGAGGCCGGATTGTGTGGTATGCGGAATGCTTGAGGCATATTATCAATTTTTTGAGTATGATACCAGACTACCTATGTTCTCATGAAAGCGTTTTTATACGCTAATTTTTGTGGGAAGTGATTTATGGTGGGCCAGGTTTTGAAGTCGATTTAAGGATATCAGGAATGACTCGTCGAATACCTATTTTGAAAGCATTTGGTGAACATTTACTTGGTGAATTTGGTGTGGATTCGTCTGGCAAGGTAAAATGAGTTTTTCTTTCATCAAAGACGTAGTATGTAGCATGAATGTGTTAGGAATATTGTAGTGAAACGCACACCGTGTGTTATCGTTCCAAAATGCAATTTTTTATGCAATACCGCGAGTAAGAAATCACAAAGGAAAGGTATTCCATCTCTTGGCCAGTTTCGAGTGGGGAATGTGTATCTTGTACCAGGGGAAGACGTTTGGAAAACTCGGGGTGGAGGGTGTGGGAAAGAGGAGGCCAAAAAGGGTAGCCAAGTCCGTGTGGAATAAAAATACCGGCGGAGTTTCGGTTTCGGTTGATACCGAGGGTTTGCTCAATGGTAGACAGAGCCTAAGGCAAAAAAATGATACTGAAAGAGTAAAAACGCGTTTCATATGGCAACAGAGACTCCGAGGAAGTTTTCTAAGTGGTCAGGAAATTGATTTTGGGGATGAAAAAGAGATCATTTGAGCGAAAGAAATACGGTTGTATTGGTGTTGTTCAATAAGGGAGAGGTAATGTTAGAGCAGAATGCCTGTTTGACCATTATTATTAATGATAAAATAAGGTTTGTGATTGAAAATGAAGATAAAATGAAGTGTCTGAATCTGAAAGGTTGTTGAGAAGGCCGTTGAGCATGATTCATTAAGAGAGAGGCATGAGGTGAGAAACTAAGAGAGGCTATCTGCTTTGGGCGCATGTATGCGTGTGTGGCGTCGCGAAGCTTGGGGGAGTTAAGTGCTTTCCTTGACGGTAGACAAGTCTACAGTAGAGAAATAATATATATATATATATATATATATATATATATATATATATATATATATATATATATATAAGGATACTTGGGAAATTTGATGAGAGGGTTAAAGAACTCTGTTATTTTGTGTTAGTTAGTCCCTATCGTTCGCTGCAAGTGTATGGAAACCCCACGAGCTAGGCTTAGTTTTAGACATAGATCGAGTGCAACGCGGAGCAGAGAAATTTGTGAAAATTTATAGTGAGCAACGTACTAGTATCACGAAACCATTGGGAGGGTTAAAATGGGAGCCATTAATTGACAATAGATGGGAACAAAGGTTATATTTACTGTGTATTTTGAAACAAGTCACTTATCTGAGGAGGTTCAAGACATATTACAGGCCCCCACTTACTATTGTTGATTATATCACGTGTGTTGAATCAGGTAGATGGACAACGGAACGGATGGACTTGAAATGTTGTATTTTCCTCGTACGATGATAAATCAATAGAGAAATGAACTCAAGTGCGAAGGAGATAATTAGTATTGGAAGTGTATACATTTTGTCGATTTTCTGCACTCACGTTAAATAGACCCGTTTGCATAACATTGCTTCCATATCGTCCTTAAATTGAATATTTTTGCATGCAAGAAGATTCTTTCGTGATAACTAATTTTGTTTGAGTACATGGTTACACTAACTCTACGTAGGGACAAATTGATCGCGCATGCAAGACTGGTGAACTAAAATTCCCCGCTACATGTCCTTGCAGTGGCTTGCGAGGAATTACACAGGTGTAGATAATTACTTTTTCTTGCGGCAGAGATGGTGTGGAAGACTTGATCAAAGTATAAAAATACGGCATGTACAACGAGTGGTATTCCCTTTACTAATGTCAAGGAATACAGAAAATGGTGCCACTGTTTTTCTGATGTTAATAAACGCATATTTCCTACAGAAGAGTATGTACCTACTCATGTTATTTTTCAGGAAATCCATGGTAAGGGAATGGGTGTGCAATTACAGTGAGTCTACCCACACCCGGTGATTCAGAGAGAAATGATATAAAAGACATCTTTCAGCCACGAGGTAATGCTACAAATCGAAACTTGGAAAGCGTTTTTTCAAATAAGGTATTAAGACTTTTTTCTTCAACCTCTCTTTTTGTCAAGTATTTATCAAAGATATATTTCTCCTCTGACTAGATAATTGATACCCTTTAAAAATGTATTTCTTCCTTAACGCTTTCTATTATCATGCGTTATTCTTAGCTATCTCTACCCTATAATTTACTTTCCTTGACGCTAATATATCTCTAACCAATCAAATATTTCGCATCTCTATCAACATAAGCTCCCAAAACAGCACCCCCCATGGTACAAACTGACACGCAGAGGTCCCTAAACACACTCTTTCCAACTCGCTCTCTTGAGCTCCAATTCACCGAGTCTTGAACAATTCCCTTGATGAATGCCAAGCTAAGTTAAAATATAAACCGCGGATACCTGGAGTCTCGTTTAAATATAATAATTTTGCGAAAATTTCACGCACTTCTATTTTCATCTGCACAACTTACAGGAATTTAGTCCCTCAAACATATCCTGGAAGGCCTCATCTCCATTATTACAAACCACAAAACTACAACAAATGTACATGTAATACCTAAATGCCCTTCCGCGACTTTTAAAGGATCCGCTCATTTATGCGGCACACTGAATTTCACTAAACCTTTACATATAGTTTTCGTTTACAACAAATCCGCACCGACACTTTCCAATCGACCCAAATATAAAATATTTTTCATCTTCGCCACTCCTTGCCTTCCTCCAAAGTTGACATATTATCTCCCATTCTGCTCTACTCATGTATATTCCGAAATATAATTCTTCAACTGAACTGCAATCTCTGCCCTTCTTTCATCGTTCGGCAATGTTCCGTACCCCTCAATTTTCGCTTTAGCTATCAGCGCTCCTCCTGCAGCCCTTCTTCCGCATTAACCTCTCTACCGCTTTCAAAATATGCCTCCCTCCTCAGTGTGTCATGAGTTGACTGTTTTTATGTCTCGATTATTGCCTCACTGTCCCCCTCAACCCCTGTTTAACTCGATTGCTCTGTAACATGCTAAAATATTAAGGTTTGCCTGCCCATGTCGTGAAACAAGTGGATCACAACTTAATTCCGCCAACACCCATGGCGCCTATTCACCTAAAACGGCAATATTTTACGAAAAAAGTGAATTTTCTTAGACATTTGATAGGATTTGATCGATCAATCTATTGGCTTTTTAGAAGAAAGTGAGAATTTATGACAGAGGAATTTGAACGGAGTTTTTCCATGAGATATGCCAGATACATCTTAAAAAAGTAAAGGTCACAAAGAAAAATATCGAATTTGCTTATTTCATAGATTTCGAAAAGGAACTCAAATAAGTAAAATGTGGCATCAATAGCGTTGCTTTTTACAGAAAATAGAAACTGGAATAAGCAAGTGGAAGAGGCTGGTTATCCTCCCCTATAAATGTCTCACGCCTTTCAAGTGGGTATCTTGGTTTAAGATTCTGGATGGGCAGCATTAGGTAGAGTGGTAATACATGGGTGTCTACAGGTATACCACAGGTACTATTCAACTTGTACGAGGAGGAAATGGTAAAAGATGCATAGAAAGAGCGGGAGAAAGGAATGAAAGTCGATGGTCAATTCCGAAAATCAGTTAGGTTAGAATTTGATCAAGCTCTCTTTAAACAATCAGTCAACTAGTTTCAATCCCTCTGAGGTGAATTAGAAAATCAGCATGATAGCAATTCAATACGAAACAAAGTTAAAAAATTAAGGAAATGAGGTTTTCGAGAAAGTGGGAGGTTTGATTAGGCGTTAAATGAGCAGGGTAAAAAATAATAAATTTGACACATATAACATTAAAACCGTTTTGAAACATTGGAATTATTTAGACCCAGCATGGTCAAGTAGTTGAGACATTTGAAGAAGAGTTGGGTAGGGCAAAGACTATCACGAGATGGAAAATGATGACTGGAACGTTCAGAAAGAATGCTCAGCATTTGCTAATGAAAACCTGCAAGCAGAGGGTGGTTTTATATGGCACTAAAACGTGTATTTAATGGAGAGAATAGACGTGTGTGTATTGGAAGATTTTCATGTGTGTGTGAGGAGAAGATTGAGAAGGTACGAGTATAATTGCAGGATACTAAGGCTAGAAGGGAGGTGCTATGTTCTATCGGGATAGAGGCATTTTGGGTGGAATAAAACGTACAAGGTCTGTTCAAATATTATCACGAATTTTGAATTTTTGTGCGTTACGTCTGTTTGATCTTCGATTTTTTTAACGCGTTATGTTGGTACTTATATCTTTCACTTATGCCGAAAATTTCGGCCATTTTGAATGTTCAGTTAATTGTTGACAGCTGTTTTGCTTGGGCGTGTTTTGGCTTGTCTTGATTTATTGCCCCTTCCGAAAAATGATCAAAGAATCTGTATCAAATTTTGTGTGAAAAACGAAATTAAGTGCGCGGACTCATTCTAAATGTTGACTGTGGCATATCGGGAAGCTATCTTGGACCAAAGCAACGATTATCGGTGGTGTAAAATGTTCTCAGAGGGCCGAGAAGATGTGAACGACGAAGAAGGTACCGGACGCCCGAGTGCGTCAACAACAGACGAAGGACATTGATGAAGTAAAGAAAACACAAATGGCCAATCGTCGAATTGCCTTTGAAAAGTTACTGAGGATCTAAAAATATCGATTGGCTCGTACCATTCGATTTTTACCAATGATTTGGGCATGATATAGGTCGCCGCGGAAATTCGTACCAAAATTGCTCAATTTCAACCAAACACAGCAACGCATTTACATTGCTAATGAGGCCCGCGACGACCCAAATTTGCTTCAGAGGGTCATAACTGGTGATAACTCTTGGCTTTATGCTTAAGAAGTGGAAACTAAAGCTCAGTCATCCCAATGGAAGCTGCAGCACGAGCCAAGACCGAAAAAAGCGCGCCAAGTTCGGTCGAATGAGAAAATTTTGCTTAATGTTTTCTTATCTGCAGGGGCGTGGTGCATCATGAGTTCTTACCACAAGGTAGAACGGTAAATAAGGAATATTACCTGAGGGTTATGCGAAATTAGCGCCAATCAATCCGCAAAAACGCCAGGATTTTTGGAAGAACAAATATTGGCTTTTACCTAATGACAACGCCCCTACTCACACGTCGTTACTTGTGCGCAAAATGTTGGCCACAAACAACACATTAATGATGCCATAGCCACCGTATTCCACAGTGACTTTTTCTTGTTCCCGAAATGGAAGAGGCCCATGAAAGGACGGCGCTACGCTACGATTGACGAGATAAAGACTGCATCGAATGAGGAGCTGAGCAAGATCACAAAAAATGAATTTTTGAAGTGCTTCGAGGATTGGAAAAAACGTTGGCACAAGTATTAATATCTAATGAGGATTATTTTGAAGGGGAATAAAAAGATATTCATGAATAAATAAATAATATTTGTACATATGTATATATATATAAACCATAATCAACCCGAAGGTCGGTTTGGTAGGTGCTTAGTACTGGGTGAACTCATATATATATATATATATATATATATATATATATATATATATTTCATGTGATATATATATATAATATATATCACATGAAAATATATATGTATAAATATATATATATATATATATATATATATCCCTCCCCGGACTAACCCCTCGACTTGGTGGTAGGGCTTGTGCGTTCCGATGACCCCTAGAGCTGTGCTGGCGGGAGTAATAATAATTGCTCCTGTCAGGGTCACCCATGCCAGATAGCTCGAAGGTTAGGAGCCAAACGAAAGGTAGTCCACGCAGCGTCTGTTCCTCAGTGAGGCGGTTGCAATGGCGTCTGACCCCAGTGGGGCGGCCAGTTAGTGATGGTGTCACGATAAAAACACTATTGAGGAAGGCAACGGAAAACCACCTCAAATATCAGACCTAAATTAATATAATGGTCACTACAGATTTTGAGTCCTGGCAACTACAGGGCTAGGCCCAATCGGTCGTGTCTTGTGCCCGGCAGGGGGGGAAGCAATCCTTCTGCGGTCGTAATTCCACGAAACCCTTGCAAGGGAAAACTGGCAGTAGCAGGACAGAGGACAAAGGAGAAGAATGCCAAATTAGTTAGAATAAGGACGTGGAATGTTAGAACAATTTTGAGGACTTGAAAATTGGAGAATATTAAGTGAGAGATGGAAAGGGGAAACATAGACATTTTAGGTCTGTGCGAGGTGAGAGGGAAGGAAAGCGGGGATTACTGGAGTGATAATTATAGAATAATATACAGCGGCGGAGACGAGAGCCAACGAGGGGTTGCCATAGTATTAAATGAAAAGGTAGGAAGAAGCGCAGTTAACATAGAGCAGGTAACGGATACAATACTACTAGTAGAGATAAAAGCAGAACCGACGAACTTGGTTATTATTCAGGTATACATGCCACCGAGCAACCATACGGAGGAAGAGATCGATAGGATATACGATCAATTAGAGGACATAATCGTGGGTGTTCCTTCAGGGAAACTTTTGATAGAGATGGGGGTTTGGAATGCGACGCTGGGTGAAGGAAGAGATGGTTATGCGGTGGGGGAGTACGGTTTAGACACCAGGAATAACTGCGGGGAGAAAGCAGTTGAGTTCTGCAGGAGACAGGGGTTAGTCATCACCAACACTTGGTTTAGGCACCACAAAAGACGCAGATATACATGGAAAATGCCAGGTGACTCAGAAAGGTATCAGCTAGATTATATCCTGGTTAGACACAGGTTTAGGAACAGAGTGATAAATTTACACAGCTTCTCGGGAGCGGATGCGGAGTCTGACCACAATTTAGTTAGAAAATGGAATGTAGAAGCATGAACTGGTTTGAAAAGGAAGAAATACAAAAAGGCGGTAGAGGAAATCATGGAGGATGGTAAAGAGCTAAGTAGTATCGAAGAAAAAAGGGAAAGTATCAAGAAAGGGTTATCGAAAGCCGCAGAAGACCCTATTGGAACCGTTAACGCTAAAAGAAATAGGAAACCATGGATCAATGATGAGATGATTACAAAGATGGATGAGCGGAGAAAATGAAAGAATGTAAATACAGAATTAGGCAAAATGAAATACAAAGAATTAAACAATACATTGAGGCGGGCAACAAATAAAGCAAAAGAAGCATGGTGGAAAACGCAGTGTGAGGATATGGAAAGTTTGCAGAGGAAGGGTGAAATTGGTGGGCTGTACAACAAAACTAAATCTTTATCGTGAAGTAAGAAAGAAAAGTCAATGACAGCAGTTAGAGATAAGGCGGGTAAGATAATAGTCGACGTGAGAAAGATCCAAGAGAGAGACGGAAGGAATATATAGAAGAACTGTATAGTAAAGCCCTTGGACCAATAAAGTTAGACATAGAAAAGGAAAATTACGTAGAGGAAGATAGCCTAGGTCCAGGCATACTCGAGGATGAGGTAGAAAGAGCATTAAGGGAGATGAAACTAAATAAGGCCGTGGGGGTGGATAACATTCCCGCCGAACTATTGAAATGTTTAGGAAAATGTGGTAGGTAGAGGCTATATGGGCTGATTCGTAGTATCTATGAGGAAGGAATCTGGCCGGAAGACTTTGTGAGAACTTTTTTAGTTCCTATTCCGAAAAAGGCAACGGCTACATCATATGAGGATTACAGGACAATAGGTTGATATCCCACGCAGCTAAAGTTGTTCTCAGGATCATAAACAAAAGGGTAGAGAGTAGGGCAAATGATTACTTAGGGGATGATCAGTTTGGCTTTGGGAAGGCTTAGGTACGCGTGATGCCATTGCAGTAATAACTCTAAAGCCAATTGCAGTAATTCACTAAACATTAAAATAGGATGCCAAAAACTAGAGCAGGGAGAACATTTCACGTATCTCGAAAGTGCTTTGGACCAACACGGTCAAAGTAGTAGGGACGTAAGGAGAAGAATTGCGCTATGCAAAGAGGCTTTCACAAGGAGGAGGGAGTTGATGACAGGGACGTTGAGTAAGGATGTTAATAAAAGACTCGTAAAAACTTTGATATGGAGCATAGCTATCTATGTACGGCGCGGAAACCTGGTCATTGAAGCAGGAGGATAGACGTAGACAGGAGGCTTTTGAAATGTGGGTGTGGAGAAGAATAGAAGAGATGAAATGGACAGAGAAGAAAACAAATGAGGAAGTCCTTGGTATGGTGGGCGAAGAAATGGGTTTGTTGGGAGAAATCCTATGGGGGCTGGAAAAATGGATAAAGGGGTATTGACCGGCAGTAATAGAGGGGAGAATGTTAGGAAAACGAGGATAGGGCAGGAGCGGGATAGGGATGCTGGACGGGATGAAGGGAGGGAGGATGTACTCAGAAATAAAGAAGGACTTGATGTAGACTAGGGTGCTGGATTGTGTTTTATTACGAGTAAAAAAATATTTTTTTGTAGTTGTGTCCATCCAAAAACCTACCTTGACCGGTAGATTACTTAATAATGGTAAAATCTACACAATGCCCATCATGTTGCCGCAATGGCGCGTTTCGGGTGGTGTTAGGTCATCAGCCATGGAAACAGAATCCTAAACGTGTCACTATTACACAAATTTTATTTTTATTTTATTTATTCACACGAAATAAGGTACTTATATGCATTAATATTCAATAGCAGGATAAATATATTCAAATCATGTTGTAGAACTGTGAAAAAGAAGGGTCCATTAGATGAAAAGATTACATGCAGAAATAAGAATGTAGGATATTGAAAAATTATAAACAGTATTAATTCTAATGATCTCCTTAGCGATTGCTGAAATATCTAAGTTATCCGCTAATGGTACGGGTGAACAATTGTATTTTAAATCTATCTATTTCACTATTTTATCTCTAATTTTTCGTACCAGATATGATCTACGATAGTAAGGCGAGGCCTGTAATATGCCTTTAAAATACTCCGATAGTTGACCTGAATCAAATTAATGCAGAAAACGTAATATACCTGTACGTTTAATTTAACCAACCGTTAAAGAGTGAATCTAATCTTAATTCTTCCAAAATTGTCCTGCCACTGTCACTTTGAGCATAACAAATTTTCACAAACCTTGCTACTAAGCATTTTACTCAACCTAGTTCTAAGTTTTAGCCTACCTCGTGAGGATCCCATACACCCGGAGGATACACAAGGTAAGGCCTAAGGTGAAATTTTAAAACTCTTTGACCCAAGTATCCAATTTATGAATCCTAACATTTCATTTGTTATTCCGCAAATTTCGTGAATAGGTTTTCCTCAAGACATGTCTTTAGTAATCGTTAAACCCAAATATTCTACCGATTGTACGTTTGTTATCTTGGTTTCCTGTTGAGCGTCTCTACGGATGGAATGCTCTTCCTCCAAAAATTTAGCTCCCAGGTCTCGCACCACTTTTGGATTGCATTTAGGTCGTATGTAAATGATACTCTATCTCCATGACTGGATGTTTCCCTATAATTCAGTGCAACACTTTCGTAAGTAAACTCTGAGAATCAAGATATTTCATGATTGACCTTACAATTACGTGCTTTAAGATTTTGCATGAGATGTTCTAGTATGAAAGTTAGATGTGACGGTAATTACTTTGATCTTCTCTAACATTTTTTTTAAATATGGGTGTGATAATGGCAATTTTCAGTTCTTGGGTACAACGTGATCATTTATTGATTTAAAAGTTATTATTTATTAAAAAGGATCTATTTCTAAAACCATCGCTTTGTATACGCGAGCAAGGTTTTGATCACTGCCTGGTGATTTGTTTGGACCGAATTCTTTGAGTTGGCCTTTGATTACAACAAAATATATTACATTTCGGGCATAGGGTTGTGGAAGCGATTGGTTAGTGACTCGCATTGTTACTGTGAATGATTATTAAAAACGTTATAAAACTAGTGGTTTAATGTACTAGCTGTTTCTAAACTGGTGGTAATTCTTTGCCCGTTCGTATTTAGAGGTGGCATTATCGACTTTTTTTCCTGAACCTTCCGCACATATGACCAAAACACTTTTGGTTTATTGTCCAAATATTCACCTACTCTAATTAATAAATTCTGTTTGCGCTTGGTAAAATTCTTTCCTTGCTGACGTTTTCCCCATTTTAATTATGCATTATTTTTTGTGTATTGTAAAAGTCGTCTTTGCTTGATCTCTTCATTTTGTAACACTCTGTGGTATTTTATTACTTTAAAAACACGTATACATTAATTCTTTAATACACACGTAAACACCATATGAGCCGGGTTCTTTAGAAAGGTAATGAGAACTCTGCTGTCAAATTATAATACTAATTTTTTAAATACTTTACGATATGAATTATATGGTACTCGGCTCAACTTAGCGGGACTTCATGATGATTTGTGAAAAATAAGAATTTTAAGTATCATATAATTTTATTTAAAACAATTAGGTTTGCAGGAATTGCTCTTGTAGTGGTCAGTGGTATTTTTTAAAAGAAACATGCGAAATGTTTTTTCCATAATTTACATTTTAAAGATTTGATTTTTTTAAATACCATATTAAACCCAACAATAGACGTGATGAGTGTAAATCAAAATGTAAAGACTGCGACACCGCTTATATAGGATAGACGGGAACATCAAGTAAGGTAATGAGTAAAGAACCTAAACGGTCTTTTCACCGCGGCAAACATTTCATACCACCTTTTTGCGAAACACTAGTGGGAAGAAAGATAAGTTAGCAGTTTCAACGCTGCCGCCGCAAGCAAAGGGTCGCATTAGATGGTGTATCATCAGACACAGCAAACGTTTCATTGGATCTCTAAAGAGGAAGTATTATCGGTCCGCTATCGTTCCTTGATAAACATTAATGAGATTGGATTTAAGGTTTCCAGTAAACATCGTCTCTTTGCTGACGATGTAGTGATACGTATATGGGGACATATCCAGTCAGAAATACAAGCATTTGTTTTCATAAATCAATGATCTAAATGCAATCCCATAGAGGTGCAAAGCCTGGGTGCTAGAATTAAAAATTTGAAGAAATCTTTTTCAACTAGATTATGGAGGAAGAGTATTTAACCTAAAAACACAATGCATCACCAAGGAATCATATATTGAAAATACAGAATCGGTAACATATTTGGACCTTACAGTAACGAAAGGCATGCGCCCGGGAAAGCACATTCGCGAAAGTTTCGGAATGGTAAATAAAATGTCATAATTCATAAAAAGAATTTTTTGTAAACATAGCTAGATAGTAAAAGACTTCTGGTATTAAACGTTAATTTCACCCCACCTAGAGTGAGCTGCGGGTGTGTGGGATCTTCACGAGATAATTTTAGTTTTGGAACTAGTTCGAGTACAACGTACAGCAGCCAAGTTAGTGAATAGTTGTCATGAACAATATATCATTGTCTCAACATTATTTTAAGAATTAGGATAGAGGACACTAGTTGATCGCGGGTTGAAATGTAAGGTTAAATTTACTGCGTGAGTTTGAGGCAGCCCATTTAACCGAGATTGTTCCAGACGAATTCTATGGTCTCGGGCTCAACTTTGTGGAGGTTCATGTTCGTTTAAATGAATATACTTTGTAACTTCCACACAATTTTTATTCGTACTACCGGTTTCAACGCAACGGACCTGACGATGACGCCGTTGCGTTGAAACCGGTAGTACGAATAAAAATTGTGTGGAAGTTACAAAGTATATTCATTTAAACGGGATTGTTCCAGACGTTTCACACGCCCAGACCTACTGTGGTAGATTAGATCAGATACGTTAAACAGTTTCCCTGCTCGAATCGTAAATCTATTTTCAGCTTTTTTCTTTTACAAGCAAGGATTATGTTTTATTCGTGTTGATACTCATATTGTATTCCCGAAATACTTGGGCCATACCGTTCAGAATTGGTTGCAATCAGGTCCTCAATTGGTGGCAAAAAGGTCCTCAATCGTTTCTGCTGCAACATCTGCATAGTACCCTGCAATATGTCTAGTTCTAAAATTGATTTAACTCCTGAGTCGAATGCCTCGCACGTTTATAATTTACACATATGTAGACATTGCGCGACTACTGCGTTGTTATCTGTGAACCGGAGCATGCTAATTAGTTCACCCTACATGTATCCATTGATGGATGTAGCCGAGCTGAAATAACACGTAGTATATTTCCCTGTGTTAAGCTGTAAAATTTCAAATTGCTGCGCAGAAGAGCTGTTCCCTATAGTTCCAGAGCCTTTTTCAACTTGTCACACCAGTACTTTGACGAATGAATTCAATCTTTGGCAAAATACCTGGGTATTTAGGGGTGCATTGACCACAGCTCTCAACTCAAGGCATCTTCATTGGGGAATACGGTGTTTGGCCCATATCCTAATCCATGTTATGTCCACACTTTCAGGTTATGGAGCAGTGGTTAAGTTTCGAGTACTACATCAAGTTTTCAATGAAAAATTAACAATAGAAAAATAGCATTTCTTGCATATTTTGATTGTATTTCCTCAAAGCGGTTTTATTCAAATTTCTATTCCTCGATCCCCGTCCACATACATCTGAAGCAATACTAATTGGCTTTGGTGTTTTGCGTTCGCATCCGCGAGGGATAGTCGATGGATGCACAACGAGCCCTGTCTCCGCCGTTGGAATGCCCTTCTCCGTCCGGCGTCGTGTGTGTGACCTCTCCCAATGGCGACGCGGTCGTCGCCAGACAGTCGGCCTGGGGTCGGCCCTCCCCCTGTCCCGATGATGGTGGGCGGCGTGGACGGGCCAAGACCCTCGTGGGGCGAGCCACGCCCATTGCACGGTACTGCGCTTACGCTCGGACCCGAATTGTTTTTTTTCAGCCGGGGGATGTGTCGGTTGGCTTCCTGAGGAAATTGGTCCCTAATCATCAACCTCTCTACTCCACGGCTCCAGTCGTACTTTCCTCTAATTAGGAATTTAGGCGGAGGGTATTATACATGAGAAATGTAGATAGAGCTTATGTTATTAGAAAATGGGAGGATGAGTGATCAGTGATCCATTCCATTAAAGAGTTTGTTATACTTCCACCCATACTGATCCCTGATTCTCTCTCATCATATCAGCAGGGTAACCGGTGGCGAAAGAAAGGGAACCATTTACTTCGATGATGTGGGACATGGACTCCCTTAGCGCACGTGACCAATGGCGTCTCTCTGCACCCTTGCCTGTCCTGGTCTACAACCCGCATCTCAAACAGACTCTTTTGGTTCGGCGGCGCTGAATAAAAAATTGGAAATGGAAACGGCAATCTATTTCAAAATTATTTTATCAAGGAAGCTCTGAGATGAGAATTCACTGTTTTGCTTAATTTTTGGAATTGGTCGCTTTTGTCAAAGTCATTGGATTTAATCCTAATATTTCTACCTTCCCCATTAGACCACTTTTGATCCATCCAAAACCTTGCACGTAGGCCTTGGCTTAGTTTTCTTCGGTGACGTATTTCTTCATCATTATATATTGGCCCACCGGAACAGTACTAGTGGTTTGAGTGCGATTTAAATCATTAGATATGATTGTTACACAAAATAATTTTGTATAATTTTATTATATAATCCAAATCAATTTTTTCAAAATAATACCACTCAATTACCAATTTTTTTGCAAAATAATTGCATGGGAATATGTCACAAAACTTTTTATTAATGTTGAGCACAGTGCAAACAAAAGTAAATAATACTTTAACTAAATAATTATTGGATAAACATTTGTAATGATGGTTGCCTTAATATGCAAGTACTTGACGATTCGTAACAAATGAATGTTCAAATATTCTGACTCAAGTTTTAGTTAAAGGACTATTATTATTGCATTGAGTATAACAGTGATAGTTCATCCTATTTTTTCTACTCTGCTTTAAAAAATTAGCTTTAAAAATGGAACCAGTGCTTTTGAGGAACTTTCTTCCACGTATATATCGGTGAGGTGAAGCCTAATTAAGTAATATTTGCAATCGATAGTGCGAAATATTTGTAGAAAATAGAGCAAAAAAATAAAATCACCACAAATCTACTACACTGATACGTAGTAGTGATCTGCGGGCTCCATTTGGGACGATACAATGTGTACTGATTATTTTTCATTTTCCTCACTGATGATAATAATTATTCAAACCAATGAAATTAATGATCGCGGAAATCGAGGAAGTGAGGCGCGTTGTTATATGATGTTGAATTTACCAGTAGTCAAGAAGGTGCAACTTCGGATACAGCATTCATTATCTTTCCTCATAGCATACTATGAACATCCAATACCTTCGCTTCAATATTACGAGTGACGTCGATAAGGTTTTGGGGAAAACCTCGCCCGTGTAAGGTGCGTGTAAATAAATTCAAGCATTATGGTGAAAAATTCGTCCATTCGGATAAGATAAGTGGTGATATTGACCTCAGCTTTATAGACACTTTCTTTCTCCGTCGGATTCCCAATCAAAACAAAGAAAGAACTAATAACCCTTTTGAAGCAATCTGCCATTATTTATGGGATTCATCAGCTAGGTTAAAATCCGCAAAAGGTGTGGGTACTTCCATATTGGTACATCACTCAGCATAACCCTTTGTAACTGCTACCCAAATATCCTATGCGTTTACTATCCAAATCAAAGTGTCGGTTTGGGAAGTGCCATTTAAAATGCTTGATACTTTTTCTTAATTAAATTTGGAAAAAAATAAGTAAATTTATATTGTAAGAAATGTTACAATATTAGATATTTTGAACAAGAAGGTTCAAACAGTTTCGCAGTACACTTGACCTATTAGAGAAACTATCCCTCTCTTGGGCTATAAATATTACTCCCTACCCTTTCTATAGAGTAGATGCAACTGTGGACAACTTACTAAGCAACCCCTTCAAATGTATACACGGATAGGATTTGAAAAATATTTCCCACTTAGTTCAAAAGTGTAAGCGTCTATAGTAGCCATATAGCCACTTCATTAATCCATTTCAAAAAATGAGACGGCTGTCGGGAGACATTGCTTAAAAGCAGAGAGAGGAAACACTACATTTTTATCAACTCTGCTAAGAAAATGGATCTAACGCCACTTAAGCTTGGTTAAGATACTTGATCCATAGATGATGAGAGGTTTTGTTCTGATGATGTAAAACAATGTGGATGAATGAGACAAACAGCAGGATACCTCTGGAAGTCATGCCTTTTTAAAGACAAGTGTAAGAGTATAAACATATCAATTTGGTATCTCACACATAGCCAATCTAAATAATATGATCTAATGTTAGCATAACGGTAGGTTTCCATTCAAAACATACATTAACCGTTAGAATATAAATAATAATATAATAATTGGCTTAACATCAACAGCTCTTTTGAACAGCATTCTTCGGTGAATGGACTAATAAATACAAAAAAGAATCTTATGCAATCAATTTTATGAAAAACTGGTGAGAATTATAGGCAACGAAAAGTTGTTTTACCAATTAATTGGTAGATTCAAATTACAATTATACTTTGTGAAAATCATGTCTAAGAAATTATTTTGCATTTTCAATTATATACACAATAGGATTTTTTTATATTTTCAGTATATTTACAGTTTGTTTGGTAGATTCTATTTGAAACACCTTAATTCAGTCACTTCTTTTACATCTAAAATATATTTTGTAAGCGTCTTGACACACGCCGTGCCAGCAGTCAACTCACATTTCCTCGGTCCTATCGCGCGTCTCGGTATATGTACGGGGGACGTGGCTCGTTGAAAAATTATAAATTCCGTACAATCATAATGGTATATGATTATTTAGTTCCCGGCATAATTTATGTTCCAGAAGACGAAGAGTCTCTACTTCTGAATGCCACCCTTTCTTCCCCTTGAAGTCTCTTTGTTCATGCTCATAAGGACCCAACTTCGTCCTGAGATATACCATTACGCCCCCGTAATTTACGACTATCGCCCTCGCCACGGACTCCATATAAAGTATTGCGCCCCCTCCGATGAGAGTCCGTCCGGCCAGGGAGGATGACAAGGCAGCCATTTTGGACTGTGCCATCCACGAATATATCCAGCACGGCAACGCGTATCCAATGTCGCGTCAATGAACGACCTGACTATGTCGAGGACCCTGCGGGGCGTGCGGTGCAAAGATTGGGCGGTGGGAGGCCGGATGATTGAGGAGCTTATCAACATGCAAGCGGACCGCTCCATCTCCCTCCTTTACTTACCTTGGGTCCTTCGTGGAAAGCCTCCTGTAACTCCAGACACAAACCTACGCCACACTACTTCCATTCGAGATAATGAACGGGTTCATGGAGTCATCCCTGACGCGGAGAGCTATCGACTACTTCTTAAACTTCGCGGACACCAGCGCGATTATTACTTATGCTCAAATCGATATTCGGGTATTCCCGTGCGGCCAAGCATCGAAAACATTCGATGCGGATGCCTTATCGATGTGACGCATTGGTTTCACGAACAACTTCAAAAGCTGCTTTATAGTCTTAGTATAGGCGCCGAACAAATAAGAAAGTCATCCCAGGCAGGCGTTTCGTGAATGGAGAATTTTTCTATGAATGGATACGTTTTCACTTTATACTTATCATTGTTAATTTAATAATTAAGTCATGAAACTAAACACATTATTATATTTTGCGAAGGATTTCCCAGTGTCTACACCACTGATAAAGTGAGCTATTTCGGAAAAAAATAAATAACTCGTAAATTTCTGGGATTATAAATCAATATTAAAACATAGTTATGCGGACAATACGGGGACAGATATTATACCGATATTTCATCGATATCCCTTTCGGAAAATATTCTTCTCGAACGATGTATTCATTATTTGAGTTTTTTATGGGCAAGGTCCTGCATAATTGATGTAAGTCACCATTTGTTGATTTGTATGAGTGGACAGTAACACTTTAAGCCAAATGCACGGTTTTTATTAGAGTATTATTATCTTTCATTATTTCGCGCATGTCAAATGAATCTCAGCTGCCTCGTGGCTTGTCTAAAATACTTGCACATTTACAATATTAATGGTAATAAAATAATTGACTTCATTTTTATAATAACGAGGTTACAATTAAACTAATAATAATTCCAAAAATTAATTAATAAAAAATATTTACCGAAATCTAAAATCGAAAAATTAAGAGATCCTCCAACAATATTTCTCGTTCATATCCGAAAACATTTCTTTGCAATTAGAAAAGCAGGATTCTTATTTCCCAATGTTTTTGGAACATGATGATGCGATGTCAAATTAGAAGAGAGAGTAATCCAGAGGGGTCGAATTTTCATTTGAAATGAAATAATGGCGCAACTAACACGAAAAGGCGGAATGCAATTAAGGCGACTTAAGAGTAAAAAAGCCAAGATAACTACTTCTGTATTAACTGAATTTAACGGACGGCAATCATATTTGGAACGCCAATTATAGAACGAATATAAGCACTGTAGGATAAGTAGACTAAATTTAAGATCTATCGACAGACAGGGTCATTCCGCTATCAGCATTCATTGACTCAAAAAAAGAGTTGAAATTATTTAAATGACGACAGGTTATAAATTCAAATCGCAAATGTGTAAATCATCATCGGAAATATATTACTTAGAAAAATTAAAAATACGACCCATATCCGAACGTATGCGTGGTAAACAATAGAGGTCCAAGAAAAAAACCCTCTGGAGTGGCACAGGCCACCGAAAGTCATGAAGAAAGGTCATCACGTGGACCCTTGACAACTTGACATCAAGATGAGACTTAATGACATTCGAAATATTTGTATCAGCACAATACCCCGCAAGCTACCGCAAGGGCGAGTGGCTTTCGGTTTTAGACCACCACCCACCAGATATGATGCAACATAAAATTATGAGTATTGTGATTACTTCAACGGTTCCATTCCTTCCAAATTAATGATTGAATGCCATTTTCCATTAAATATACTTTTAATGTAATTTATTTACCATGCAATACATAATACATGTTCACGTGATGAACCAATACAGTTAATAACCAAATGATGATAGCTACTCTTCATTGATCTTGTGTTTCGTTTCATATCTTCCTTATCTTACACATATTGTCTAATGCAATATATCCATATTTTCTTAGTTCAGAATCAATTTAACTTATTCTAATGGCTTTCCCGTTCTCTATTTTTTTCAGAGCGTGTCTCAATTTCTATATATTACTTTCGTTACTTTATGAAATTACCTCGTACAATTAGCCTTCCCATCATATCGTATCATAAAATAAGTATAAATATTTCCCGACATCTAAACATATGCGTCTAACACCCCTGGAGTTCATTTCAATTTGCAATTATGAAAGCAATAAGGCATCGGTAACCTCATACAGGCCAAGTGAGATAATTAATCTATTTTACCCACAAAATGCTTATCAATTGTTATTCATTTAACCATAGATTCACTTGAATTCATACCATTTTGGTTCAGATAATCTTCTACAGAATCCCAGTTTCGGGATGGGCTTATTACCGCGTCAAGTATGTAAATCTCTGTTTAATATAATGCAGTCTCTATTGTTTAGTTTCATACTATAATTATATTACATTAAATCTATCTAAATCTCGAAAGAAAAATTCTATTTTATCCTTTTTTCTCTCATAAGGGTAATGTAACATATGAAGCATTGAACTTTGGCTCGGCAACTAAAAGTGTAAATAATAATTTATACTCAATAAATTATACATAAAACGAAATACTTAAATGGAATATTCCCATTGAATTTTATTCCCCAAATGTACCGGAGGGATTGAGAAATGCCGCTCAGGTCTCAGTCCTCAATGAAGGGAAATATCCGGCCACACCTCCTCGTGGTGAGGAATGGGCACCAAGGGTGGCTAATTTGGCACTGGAGACAGAATGGAGGCCGGAATAAGCCTTCACTTCCATCCTTCGAAGGAGACCTGTTTCTAGTCCCTGGGGCACCTTCTTGCCCCAGGGACTAGAAACAGCCCCTAAAAGCGAAGGGGCCACAAAGATGGCCAAGGGTATAGGATGGAGAAGGCCAAGGGAAATCACTCCATCAAAGATCCTCAAGGATATCTCTTGTTTATGGAGCCATTGCCAAAAGATTATGTTGTATACAAAGGAGAAGTCCTGATTATGGACTTCCGAACCAAAGATTTACCAGGAGAAAGGATTAGGAAATAGGGCTACTTAGATTGTCATCCAGCGAAATCCCTTCAATTAAAACAGTAAGGAGGGTTTTGTAATAAGAACCTAGAATGTGAGGACATCATTGAAGAAGGGTAAGTTCGAAGAGATAAAGAAAGTAGCCCAATAAATGCTATAAATAATCAAGGGATATGTGAAACCAGGTGGCATGTAAATGGAGAAATCAGTAGTAATGCTTTCAAAGTATTATGTAGCGGAGGCGTGACGATTTGAAAGAATGGGATAGGACTAAATCTAAATTACAAGTAGAGAAAACAAATAAAAGTCCTAGATAGAAAAAACTTGAATAACAGAGGAAATTCTAACTTAAAGGAAGATAAAAGAGCAAATGAGGATATGGAAGAGTAAAGGAGATTAAAATATTAGTTAATAGAGAAATATAGAAGAGAAAAGGAGTGGTAGACAAAAATATGAGTAAAGAAAAAGGTGAAGGGCGTAAACGTTGGAAAAAGTACATTAAGGAGCTATACTATGACAAATATTTAGCCAAAAGAGGAACTATTTCCTCTTATAGTTATTTAAATTAGGAAAAAGGCAGGACTTTGGATCCCCAATCATGAAGAGGGAATGTAAGAATACCTCTTAAATGGAAAGACAATAGGTACGGATAACTTGCCGGCTAAGATATTAAAAAATCTTGAAAATAGCATGAAAGAAAGACTTAAAATAATATGGAAGTGTTATGAAATTGGGAAGATATCCAAATCCTTTGTAAAAAGAAAAACTGTAGTGATACCAAATGCAGGGAGAGAAATTTAGTGCATGAACCACAAAACAATTGCTATTGAGTCATATGCTTCCAAGGTTATTTTTGTATACAGTAGGGAACGTAACCAAAAAGAATATGTAAGAAAATTATGGAGAAGAATAATTGGGCTTCCTGGAACGTGAAGAAATGAGAGAAGCTATTCCAGCACTGCGCGTTATCAGAAAAAGTAGGCTAGAAACGAACAGGAAAGTTTCTTACGTTGATTCTTACTTCACTTTTATTGATTTGGAAACAGTATTTGGTACATTAGGTTGTTAACTTTTGTGTCAAACCATTAGGAAAATAGGATTATGCTCCAAAGGCAGGAAGCTTATACTTTAGCTCTACTGTAACCAAAGTACTAAATCCAAGCAAAGGGATGTGTGAAAGAGCAAATATTAGAAGAGGAGTAAGACAAGGATACCCACTTCGCCATACGTATCTATGAAACTTAGATATTAGAGACAATGAAGGAGGAGGCTGATGGTATGAATACAAATGAAATAAAGATACACTGCATTAGATTTGCAGATGATATTGTGACCCTGGCAGAATCAGATAAATTAATCGTATGAATAGAATGCTCTAAATCCTGTCCAGAGCTTTAGAAAATGGGTAACGGAATTCAATGTAAAGGAAACCAAAGCTACGATACGAGTGGTTACTAAGAACAGTAAGACTTCTTGTAAATTTAATAATAGAAAAATCAATGCTAAACCAAGTACGAAGAAGATTTCTGCTACCTTGGAAGCGTTATCACAAGAGATAACCGATGCAACTCTGCAGTGAAAAGAAGGCATATGAAAATAAAAAAATAATTTAAGAAATAAGCACATGAAAATGGAGATTAAAAAATCATTTTTATGGATATGAAACTTGTTGTAAAGCGTTGGTTGGAAGCAATGGAAATGATGAATTGCGGAGGCGGATCACAAGAACGAGATTGGTACACAAGAAAAGCCACATAGAAGTCCTGAGAGGAATCGAAGAGGAAAGAAAGTTTAAATTGATTGACATGTGCTGCAGTACAACAAACTTTTGGAAAATAAATAGGAGAGAAAAGTACATGGAAATAAGAAAGATGAAGGCCAAGAAAGAAGTTTGTGGATAACATAAAAAGTACTCTAAAAGTCACAACATATAAGGAATTGAAAAGTACAGCATTGGAGGAAAACTTGTGGCTTCAATAACAAGTCTCCGCTTTTATTAGATTATGATGATGATGAAGGAGCGTTAATTATAGTATGTTAACTTGCAAGCTAGCAAAGTAGACCCCATTGAGGCAATTTCCTTAACACTTAAAATTTTCTACAATAAAACAGCAAATGGCTGGCAATCACCACACCAGATTTATCCTCTAATTATCCTTTTCATCGGGATAAGTAGCCATTCAATAAGAATTACGTAACAATCCCTCAGTAAAAAATACTCTTATTCGAGTGCGTATTACGTAAAATGCTCTCTTAAGCATATATGGATGAATCATCGATAAATGAGAGATGTTCAAATGCTCTAATATTCTAACGACATGCTCCGAGAGAATTAGCGGATAACCTTAATGATAAGCATCGCGGTAGCGGCGAGAAGCAATTGAGTTGAAATGAAATAGTTGCAAAGTAATAAATTTGTGCAATAGGGAAATGGCTCTCCCGAAAGTCTACCAAATCAAAATCACCAAAAGAGCAATTTTTGACCTAATCAATTACTACCGTTCTCTCTCCCTACCGTTAATGGGTTAAAATTGAAAGGACAATTTGTAGAAACATAGCAATATAATAGTATTTATTAAATGTAATGAGGGAATAACGAGAGGTTCAAAGTTTTAACACGACTTAGTAAAAGCGATATACGAAAAATAAGGTGTCATGTTTAATATGCTAATAAAATATCGTAATTGTAAAGTGTCAATTTGATTTCCAAATTAGTTCGTGGGTAGCAAACGGGAAAGTGAATTAAAGAAGCATATTATGAAAAACAGTAGTGTATGTAGATTACTAGAGGTACTAGTTTGGAATTTGCTTGCGCAGCGAAAGTTAAATAAGGCATTAAATCCCTTGTACCAATAAAATGAAAGGGTATTCCGTAGTTGTGTAAAAAATATTTCCTCATTTTTAGTAACGTAATAAAGATTATGAGAATAAATAAAAGATAAACAAAATTAGTCGTGGTACCAAAATATACCATTCGTACGATCAACAATAAAAGATTTTTCTAAATTACTGGAAGCGAAGAATTTTGGAAAAATAACATAAATAATACGAGGCTGATACTCGTAGTAAATAGGCTATTTTGTGCGAATTGCCCGATCTGACCCATATTTTGCTCCTCACACTAAGAGCAGCTCGTCTCCCATACGTATCGATGTAGTTGCCGCAGTACAATTGAGATGTAAACATCATAACCAATATTTGGAAGTACTGAAATTTTAGCAAGTGACAAACTCTTAAGCAATACTTAATTTGGATGTTGTAAGCCTGGATTGGAATTACCGTGTGACGCAAACCCTAGCTTTCGCAGGCAAAAACACCATTTTCATGTAAGCGCCAATCAATAATAAGGAATGGAGCGTGAAAACACCCTCGCGGTAAAGTGTGAGTAAGCGACCTTGACAAATTCCGCAGAACTTTTACTCTCAATGCATAGTATTATCAAAATTGGGATACATTGGGGAGCTCTGATTTATATTTTCGTAGAAATTTCGAGGAAAGGGGGTATCTATCCTGAATCCCTGTTGAAGGAAGTTATTTCGGGACTTAGCGACTCTATCGCCTTCCGCATCAACCGAGAAAAGGACTTCCCCTCGGCTCGTCTTCCCTCGAATTTTATGTCACTCCATGATACTCACCAGGCAACCTCTGCCATGGCGGAAGAATTACTTCCTATCAGTGCCCTTTGATTTCCCTCAAATCTACATTTGGGGGTTCTAGAAGTTTGGCCAGCATATGATTTTCCGCGTTTACATGTTACTTTATACACACCTTAGCGATTGTATTTTTGGCTTGGATCTCGTTAGCTTCGAAAAAGATCAGAACCTTGTGTGTCATTTTGAAATCTCATCATAGCATCGTGCTTGGCGAGGACTCAGGTGATCTTCTGGGAATTACCGGTGACGCATGGCATAAGAGCGTGCGTGGTAAGTCTCTGTTGTTTGTTAGATCTGTCTCGACGGTGTTTTTCGGGGCGATCTCGTGTTTCCCCTCTTTTTTCCAGGAGATCTTCAGAATAAGCTCTGTATGCATTCTGTTTGAAAACTGTCAGGAGATTTTGTTTCCCTCACTAGCGGGGGAAACAAACTCCGAGATGGCATGAGCAATTGTGGTATAGGGTATGGATGACTGACACATGGTGGCGAGGGGACTCACACAACCATCCCAGGCAAGGAATAGAGAGCTTATTTGGGTGGCTGAAGCATCGGGGAGGTACGGAGGACAGGTCCCAGGCATGGGCGAGATTTCATCACTCTGTGGATAGTGGGGGTGGTCATGTTGGCAAAGATTGTAGCTCCGTTGTTGAGTTGCAGCAGTCATTAAAGTCTCCTGCCGCAAAGGTGTCGGTGGCTAGGCAATCCGCGCGCTAGTCCGTTGCGCTGGCTGGGCCGGGGATCGGGGTAGCGGTCGAGAGGGCGTGCAAGGGTCGGCAAGAGGGAGGGGGATGCGAGGGAAGGGGGTGCTGCCGTTGTCCCTCGAACCGGTCCTTCCGCCGAATGGGGTCCCTACTCCCCTCCGCCCTTCTCGAGCACCTCTCTCACTTTCCCCTATCCGTCCATCATCCCCTCTCGACTGCCTTCGTAGACGCCCAGGGATCAGTTTTTTTCAAAGCAGTAAAAATATAATCGGTGGCAAGTATACGTAAGGGCACGAAATATTACATCGTTTCGAAAGGAACCTTTGACCACGTTTGTGGCCACAGAAGCAGTCCCTTTATTGTATATATCAAAGAGAAAACTTTGGTAGCACATAAAAATATACAATGACCAAAAACAACAAAAAAAGTCATGTGATCAAAATTTAAAGCGTTTGAATTATTCCTTTCTCTTTATTTCCAAACTTCAGGATAAAACTCTTTCTTGATGGATTAATCCCCGTCCATATTGACATGGCCATAGTAACTTCTGTCTTCAGTTAATGTCGCCATGGTATTCATTAAATTCGGAGATTTGGTTCCCTTATTTTATACCATAAACTAAAAAAGGGGGATTAAGATTCCCAGAAACTCTGGGAGATGCCGCGAAAATAACTTTTAACGGAGTCATCCGCTAAATTTGCATTAAGTTTCCAGAGTTTCAGGGTGTAAAAATCATTCGCCTTGACCGAGATTCAAACCCCGGGGATTGAGGGATCCAGGTTTGATTCCCGTTCAGTTTTAGTGTTTGGAGGATACAGTCTGAAATTGGAGGATTTACATATTTTCCTTCGGAAATCTGACTTCGGGAAAGTTCCTTTGGTGTTAAAAGGATAAAAGTATTTTGATTCAGGCTCTCTTTTGCCGTCTTTTAGGCTGTAACTCAAGTTCTTTTTCCACCAAACAATCAAATATTTTTGGCAACAAAAAAATCGAAAATGAACATATCCCCAGAGCAGTGAGAGGTCATTTGAAAATCTAAATTCATCTCCCGTGAGGTCCAACAGCAGAAATAGAAACCGCAATTACTTTTATCTTGGCCACAAATATGAAGCTAATACTAAAATAACATGTTGAACATTGAATTGCCGAAAAGGTAGTCATGAAAAGTTATAGAAAATATCCTTTTACCATGTTAATAATCCTTGAAACGAAAATTTGCCACAAAGATGGCGAGTGTTTTCCAAGTGGTCATTAACGGAAAAGAAGATTTTATGGAATTTTCACGGCGTATTCACGGCGGTATTCACGAAGGTAACCTCAAGATCAATTAGCTACCTTAATGATTGCCGTAACAGATGCATAGATAGCGTACTGTGTCACGGGAAGAATCATTATAAAAGAAGCTTATTCATTTAACAAAAGACCTCAAGATGCTTTATTTGAGGTTTTATGTATTTCAATGTCTATAGCAATCTCAGACGTAGGCGTTGTCACACTTTGTTGGTGGTTTAACTAATTGTTCTAAGGAATTCTTTGCGAAAACACCGAGGAAGTCTTGGCATGAATCTGTATTTTTTACAGATATTCCAGCGCCATACGAATCCAAATTAATCAATGGTAATGTGATATCACCCCGATAATTTATACTGTTACAATATCTGTATCCTAGTGTGAATATTTGATAGTGGAGCTTATGTAGAATATCTCCATCTGAATCTGGGGGTCTATAAATGCGCACATGAATAGGGTTATATCGACGTAGTCATTTACGTTGCATCATTTTCATTCTTTCAATCATATTCTTCGCACTCACAACGTTTGCTAGTGAGCTGTGAAGTTTTTGCTATGAATGTTAGTCCACTAAGTCTATTCCACTCCCATCTATAAAGGCGGCATTAGGGAATAACCAACGAATTACTGACCCATTTCCTTAGCATCGATCTCATGTAAAATAATGGAACATTTTATTGTCACTAACATTATAAGGTTTCTTGATAGTAGGAAAATACTATCCCCAAACCAACACGGATTTAGGAAAAGCAATAGGATCTTGCGAAAAACAATAAAGTCTTTTCATTCACGATATACTTAGATCGAGGGAAAACAACACACAAGTCGATGCAGCATTCCTAGATTTCAAAAAAGCCTTAGATAAAGTCCCACACAATAAAATGTTACACAAACTTAAATGCTATGGAATCAATGAGAAAATTATTTTTTTGATTAGAGACTCCATGTCAAATCGCAAATAAATAGTAATCATCGTTGGGTTGTGCTCAACGGATAGAGATGTAACTTCGGGCGTCCTCCAGGAAAGTTTAATAGGGCGTCTTCTGTTCTACAGGTGAACTGGTGGTAGCACGAAATTTAGTGTTTTTTGTCGGAAAATCATGAAAAATTAAACAAAACGCGAAACCAAACTTCCACAATTAAAACTCTTAAGTAATGGTGCACAACGTAAACCAGTCGCTCCCTTAAGCTATTAGAATTTCACACACGAAATATGAGGACATTTTAGCACAAAAAACTCTAGGAAAATAGCATAAATAAAACATAGGAAGAATATTAATAAAGCCATACAATACAGCCAGCAGATAGAAACAGAAACTACACAACTGGATTGTGCGTGAATAGCAGGCAGCTAGGACGTAGGTAGGACTGGTTCCGTATGAGCTCACTTCAGCAGTCAGGCAGAGAATGAGAGAGAGAGCTACGCAATGCCATAGAGTTGGATACGCAATGCAATACACAATACGTTAGATAGGCTTTATGAAAGAGAATATGTCTCAGATATAGGAAGCACATTTGAGGTAGTTGGGAAAGTAAATTAGTTAATCCAAATGCATCATCTCCTTCTGAGGTAAAAAGGTTATGACCAGGTGAAAAACCCCAGCGAGTTCTTGGAAAAAAACTTCTACCAAGCTTCTACCTGCAGCCTACCTGTACAAAATCGCATATGCTATTGTGACTGTATTCCTTCGACTAGCTCCTAGATGCAGAGTAGCTGTAGAAATTAGTGTTCTATTTCAATTCTTGGCCAATGAATTTTAGTTATAAATGTAATATCTTCAGGCGTGTAAGTTGGATTTTTATATGGTTTCGTACATGTATGATACTAGGAAATAAAAAAATACTGTACTACAGTGATTATGACTCTAATATTTCATCCCGTAGATCAAAATTATCTATATACACGCATATTTTGGCGCTTAAAAATTTCCATCGGTGTTGTAAAATTTCTCATGCTTACATTTATAACATCTATAGTATTGCTCTCTCATCTATAATCTCATCAGGAATCAAGCGGCTTTTAACTTATTTCTTCCCACACACCCTTCAATATTTCTCTCTTTTCCAAATTATATTAAAACAAATCTGGAAAATATGGCTTCTACATTTTTCCAAATACCGTAGTTTATCAATCGAATTAGTTTCATTACGCTCTTCATGTATATTCTTTACAATCACGTTGAAAAGCTTGCAATTTTGTTTTTTTCGTGGGTCAAGTAGTGAAGGCCATATCTTCAGTTTCAGTAACCTCGTTGCAGGACTTAAGGAAGGAACCCCGTTGTATGGAAATAAGCAAGTAAATAAATCTTGCTTATTCTGTATTAGAATTGCATCATCATGGTTTATTCCTTTCAGTGTAATATTATTCATATGTGTACAAATTATAATTCAAAACACCATTGAGTTATCTGGAAGGTTTTGATTCAAACCAGTCATGAGAATTCAAAAATTAATTTTTTTCATAAATGATGGCTAATAATACCTAGATTAATATGTTACAAAATTGAAGTAATAAAGAGAATATTAAGAAATATAATGGAGATACCTAAGGATGAATGTTTTCCCTATAAATTCGAAACAAATTGCTATTAACATGGAGGACAACAAACTAAGTTTAGATAAGATGATGACTTCACAATAATCTATTGGGAATAGAAAATCAAAAACGCGGTTTCTCAAGAGCGCGGTCGGTTTAAGTTATGCTGATCACCTATTGTTCGTTGGAAAATGACATACTAAATCAAATGTTTCTACACTAGACTTCTATAATTTATTTTCACAATCTCTGCTGCCATAACGTGATACGGCACAAAATACGTTCTCAACATCATCGCTTGCGACACTTGCTTCAATTTATTCAATAGATATTGTCGATAATTCAACCTGCGCCCAGTGAGTTAGTTCCTACTTATTTCCTCTAATATTCTAGATACAACGACTATATTTGTTTATTACACCTTTTTACCTGTCTACCTCCACTATGCCCCATGCGATCTGTTTCGGCAACCAATCCACCGTAATGGAGATTATATATATGTACAAGCTGGTAAATCTAAATGAGGCTCAAAAGGCGAAATATGACATTTGCTATAAAATATCTTGTCAAATTTCCCAAAAGCATTTCCAATAAATCCTTTTTTTTGCTTACTTATCCAGATATACCACACGTATGTTTCTTCCAAAAGAAGCCGCAGTTAAGAGCATCGGCTAAATCATTCGACTGTACACTTTCCATTCCGGTATTTTTAGCGCAGAAACTATTCAGGGGAGAACTACTCCTTGCTTAAGAATTTAATCACCTTGAATTTTTTGCGCTGAATAGTAATTATATGGGGGTTATGTTGAAGAAGGGACTCTCTATTCTTAACCTCCCCAGATAAAGACGTTTTATTTTTATTTTAATTACTCTTATGCGTTACAACAGCAATGTATAGCTTACTGTATATCTGTCATATCCTCGGCGTTTCTATTAAGCTCTGCTTAATCAAAAATCAAAGCACTATATTAATAACCACGGTTTTACTATCGCTATTATAAATTAGTAATAGAGGCCCAATTATACTTCCTTGAGGACTACTTGTGACTTACACTGAATTTGAGTCAATGCATTTCCACACTTATCCTATCACCACCCTTAGTACAAGAATATTCAAAAATTATTATTTAGCTGAAGAAATTTTATTTATTAAACAGGCTTTAATTTTGTTAGTTGCTTCGTAAGACATTTAGCTGAAGGATTTCTTTGAGTTCTAGAAAAACTGAGTTAACTGCAAAATTATTTTCTCCCGACCCCAAGATATCATAAACAGAAAGGGCATGTTTTGTCATACAGGGTGTTTTTCGGAAACCATGCTGATTTTTAATATATTTTATCAAATAAAAAAAACTCGTTACTCTGGATATTTCGCACAATGCATTGCCGGACTAAAAATAATATATTTCAGGACCTTGCATGATGAGAGGGAGATAGATTTTTTTAAATACTTTCCGTCACCATTTTTTAATATTGGGATCAAAATAGAGCTTTCACAGTGATTGGGAATCTTGTGAACTATTAAATACTTATAATATCTGATCCGCGGTTTCGTCACAATTTACTAAGCTGTTCTCTTCCTTATGCAGGTTGTTATTTGATGAGGCTCGGAGAGTTTATGCGGGTTAATATTTTTCAAAAAACGGTCCAATTTGCAATGTAAGATTTTAATTTTGGTTATTTGGTGGGGGATAATTAGTGATGCTATCATTTATACCAATAATTAAAGCAGAAGATAGTCGGTAAGAATTTGAAGAAAGCACTTTGAAAGGCGGCTTTAATAAATTTACCATTTCTCATCAGCTGGTTGTTCCTTTAAGTTTATTCTTTTGGAGTGAATTTGCTGTTTACTTTTTTCACAGATTTTCCAACATAGGATTCATTTTCTCCTGGCCTCCTGTTTATTTTTTCGCTAAATTACCTTTTAAATTCCTGTAATGCTTTTTGCTATTATTTCTTTGCGTTTTCTCTATAAACCGTAATAAAACATTCCCAATCTGCTCGTCACTAGCATATAACTCCTTAGTTTTTTTCGTTTTAGCGTCTTTGATGGATTAACGATTTTCTAACTTATGTTTTGTGCCATATAATTTCCGCGTAATCCTTCATAAATTTACTTGGAATACATTTACCAACTGCTTAGCACGTACTATCGAGGAATTGATTCCACGTTCATGGGTATGTCTGTGTTATGTGCTTTTTTTTTAATTTAAACATATATACTCTGTAACTATTAAAAATATCACCTCTTTTGTGCATATTTCCTTTAAGCTTCGTAATTCTGCCTCCCTTTTGGAAAAACGTATCGGTTTTTAAATATTTGTCCCTTAATTTCTTTTAAAATATCTATCTATAGTTTAGGACGCATTCTACCATCCCACGCCAAAATGTTCCCCTGGACACTGTCCCCCGCTATTGCGAGGTATGGCACTTTAATCTTCCATCTCAGCGGATTGTGCCTTACCCTAATCAAAATACCGGATCCCAGTTAACTCTTAGATAACTTTGTCGCTTCTTGCATTTAAACAAGCCCGAGCAGGTGGCCGTATAGGTGCTACAAGTTTCCGTTGTCCTACTTAAAACCACATCCTTCTCATAGAGTAGCTTCTATTCAACCTTTGATCGAAAATCCTGAGGGAACCTTCCGACGAAGCGTTAGGAGCCCTTTTTTAAACGGACGTCAAAGCAGAATTCCGAGTAGAAGCAATCCTAATTCTTGAAAAATTGTCGATTTAATTGGCTTAGATTTGTTTACAACCCAAAAAATTACGGAATTTATGTTTGATAACTGCCTTATGCTCAAACAACACTGACTTACATTTAATTCATATGCATACTTCCACATTTAACTTTTAATTCTACATGGTACCCTGCAGGCCATCGCTAGGGAATACTGGATGATCTCACATCAGAACTTTAGCATCACAAATTAAGTTTTTCTAAAATTTAAATTATCATATATATATGTGAAGCAATTCAAATAATGTAGATCATGATAACTGCAGGAAAGTTAGTGATATATACTTCTGTACAGGCACAAGAGAAGTTGCAATTAGTAAGAAGGACATTAACTAAAGCAATATGAGAAAAATGACAACGTAATAAAATGCTTAGAATGAAAACAAGAAAATATTTTTCCCTTTAGCGCAATTGGATATATCGTAGCTATTCTGATCCCTAATTGTTCGTGATAACAATGACATCTACATCCATTCTTCACAGAGTATATCTAATTTTACTTATACGATCTCTCATACCATAGTAGAACGGAGCTAAAAACAACTTTTCAACGCCATCTCTTGTAAGACCTTCCAATTCATTCAAGAACTTTATTAAATAATTTAACTTTCACTCCGTGAGTCAATGCCAAACTAGTTCCTCTAATACTCTTGATAAGCTACTCAGTTTCGCATTATATCCTTTTACAAATCCAGCTGCTCTATGCTGCAAGCAATCTATTTCGACAGCCAATGCTAGGTTCACCTATAAAAGTAACATATTCTAAATGAGGGTCCCCTAGCAAAAGATGACATTGCTCTTCAACCTTCTCGTCAAATTTTCCCAAACACCCTCCTCAGAAATCCTAATTTTTTGCTAGTTTGTCCACATATTCTACATAAACTTGTATGTTCAAGCCCCGGAGAGATCTTTAGTAATGATTAAATATTTAATCGACTATACAAATACGATTTAGTTTTAATTGATGCAGTAAGCGTTCTTGAGACGAATACTCATTCTGCCTAAACTTCATTACTACACGTGATTTGAATTTTAATTTTAATTATTGCGTGTCGCACCAGCCACCCGAGGAAGTTTATTTAACCTACCTTACCTTTAGTGTAAAGAATATATTTTCAAACCTACCTCTCGTCTTGAAATAAGAATTGCTTATAATTATTAACAAAGATATAACTAATTTACTGTCGTTAAAGCGAAGAAGTAATAGAAGGGGTTTTATCACGCTTTCATCGGGAATACTTGTAAGTGTATTCCACAGCATTAGATTTAAAATTACCTATGACTATCATTTGTACGACGAATACCATTTATATCATGAAAAAAGTGTGTATTGGACTCGGTGATATTTTTCAAATATGCCATTAACCATCAGATTTGAGAGTAGTTTTCTATGAGACAATTAAGCGAAAATATTTTTATAATCAAGAAAAACCTTGAGCGGGAAAAACCTCGATTTTTCCCGGAACAAAATTACCATGAACAATAAGAGCAAGTGGCTTCTTTCAGGTTTTACCCTTTCAGGAAGCGTGTTGGTGTTCCATTAATGCCTCTTGGCATTGGAGTTGCCTCATTATCTAACCTACAATCATATGTTCCATGAAATTCCATGGCATGAATTTGGGGAAGGTCTGTAGTAGCTCTATTTCCCCCTCTCCATGTTTTACACTAGGTATTATCCATTCACTGGAATCTTGTGATTTGTAAGGGACTTCTTAAAACTGATTTCTAGATACGGCGTAATATACGACTCTACTTCCTCAAATATAGAGCTGATATTTGATCTAGCCCGGTAGATTTCTAGGGTCAGTATTTTTCAGCAAGCGTTTTATTCCAGTCGGTAGAATTTCATTCTCCCGTAGCATTTGGTGAATATGACTTGATAAACTATTCGAGACATTCTGTGAGGAATTGGTGTAAGAACTTTGATAGCAGTTATTAGTAGGTTTTTCATTTCTGAGCTGCTGGTTTTTATGTCACCTTTGTCGTTTTCGAGTGAATGAACTCCAACTTTATTTCCATAAACCTCTCTTACGTAGGCCTAAAATCCTTTTGGATTCTCGTTTAAATTTTCCAATAATAAATTCCTCTTGAATTCTTTCCCCGCTATCCGAAGTTCCTTCCTGCCATCCTCCATATATTTATTAAATATGGTCATGAGCAATCGCACTCCGTTCGTCGGAAGCGACATTATTCAGCATATTTTTCATCTTAGTATGGCGTGGAATTTGACGTCTCAATGATACTCCAGTTTCCACCTTGCATAATCTAGGCTCCATGCTATATTTCATAAAATTACTTGGAATGAACACGTTAACTAATGAGCGCGTGATATCAAGGGTGTAGTACTTCTTTGTTCATTATATAATTTTATGTATATATATATATATAAATGATAGATTATAAGCAGTCTACCAATTAAGGTAGGTTTTGAATGGACATAACTACGAAATTAACATTTTGTGACCCTTAACAAAATACAATCCACTAACCTACTCTGAAGCAGGTTCTTCTTCTCTCTGTGTAGTTCCTTCCTCCCTTCATCCCGTACAACATCCATATCCTGCTCCTTCCCTTTCCTCGTTTGCCTAACAGTCTCCCCTCTATTACAGTCTTCAACATCCCACTGCC
Organism: Hetaerina americana; assembly: GCF_022747635.1. NCBI lineage: Eukaryota > Metazoa > Arthropoda > Insecta > Odonata > Calopterygidae > Hetaerina > Hetaerina americana. Next base: position 2,321,835 of record NW_027286886.1, read on the forward strand.
GGTCAATACCCCCTTCATCCACTTTTCCTGCCTCCAAAGGATTTCTCCCAACAAACCCTTCTCTTCGCCCACCATACCAAGTACTTCCTCATTTGTTTCTTTTTGGTCCATGTCACCTTCGCCATTCTTCTCCATACCTACATTTCTAAAGCCTCCAGTCTGCGTCTATCCTCCTGCTTCAATTACCACATTTCTGTGCCGTACACAGCTACGCTCCATATAAAAGTTTTTACGAGTCTTTTATTAACATCTTTAGTCAACGTCCCCGTAATCAACTCCCTCCTCCTTGTGAAAGCCTCTTTGCCTAGCGCAATTCTTCTCCTTACTTCTCTAATACTTTGACCGTGTTGGTCCCAAGTACTTTCGAGGTACGTAAACTGATCTATTTGCTTTAGGTTTGCTCTCCTTTTTCAATGTCTTGCTTCGCCTTTTTCTTTCTGGAAAATCGTATAAACTTTGTTTCATTAATATTGATTCTCATCCCATATCAGTCGCACTGTATTCCCAATTCACTCAGCAATGCTTGCAACCCCTTGGCTGACTGATATACTAAAGCTTGGTCATCAGCAAACCTAACTGATTTTATGAATTCCCCGGCGACTTTCATTGCTGCCTCCAGTTTTTCCCATGCCTCTTTAATCATTTTCTCGGCATACAGGTTGAACAGCAACGGTGATAATGGGCAACCCTGCCTTACACCTCTTCCTAACATTGCCTATCCGGACATTCCGTTCCCAACTCGCATCTGAGACATGTATAGGTTGCGGATTAGCCTCCTGTCCTTCCAATCTATTCCTATTTTCTGCAATATACTCATTAGTTTTTCCCAATTCGGTCTATCAAACGCTCTTTCGAAATCTACGAAACAGGCAAATACCTCCTGGTCGTATTCTATATTCCTCTCGATTAATAATCTCATTACTGCAATGGTATCACGCGTACCTCTCCCCTTCCTAAACCCAAACTGGTCATCCCCTAAGTAATCATTTGCCCTACTCTATATCCTTTTATTTATGATCCTTAGAACAACTTTAGCTACGTGGGATATCAAACTTATCGTCCTGTTGTCCTTACATAATGTAGCCTTTACTTTTTTCGGAATAGGAACTAAAACTGATCTCACAAAGTCTTCCGGCCAGATTCCTTCCTTATAAATACTACGAACCAGCCCATATAGCCTCTTTCTACCACATTTACCTAAACATTTCAATAGTTCCGCGGGATTGTTATCCACCCCCACGGACTTATTTAGTTTCATCTCCCTTAATGCCCTTTCTATCTCATTTTCTAGTACGCCTGGGCCTAAGCTATCTTCAGCTACGTCATATTCTTTTTCTATCCTCTACCACCTGTTTGTATTCCTTCCTTTTCAAACCATTTAATGCTTCTACATTCCATTTTCTAACTCGCCGCCCCTGCCTTATCCTTTTGAAACGGACGCTACATTTCATAATAACTAAATTGTGGTCAGAGTCCGCATCCGCTCCCTGGAAGCTGTGCGAATTTATCACACTGTTCCTAAGCCTGTGTCTAACCAAAATATAATCTAGCTGATACCTTTCTGAGTCACCTGGCGTTTTCCATGTTTACCTGCGCCTTTTGTGGTGTCTAAACCAAGTGTTGGTGAAGACTAACCCCTGTCTCCTGCAGAACTCAACTGCTTTCTCCCCGCGGTCATTCCTCGTGCCTAAACCGTAGTCCCCAACCTCATCACCATCTCTTCCTTTGCCTATCGTCGCAGTTCAATCCCCCATCACTATCAAATGTTTTCCTGGACGAACAAACTCGATTATGTCCTCTAACTGATCGTATATCCTATCGACTTCTTCCTCCTTTTGATTGCTCGGTGGCATGTATTCCTGAGCAATGACCAAGTCCGTCGGTTCTGCTTTAATCACTACTATTAAAATTCTACCCGTTGCTTGTTCTATGTTGGCTGCGCTTCTTTCTACCTCTTTCTTTAATATTATGCAACCCCTCGTTGGCTCTCGTCCCGGTCGCTCTATGTTTCTGTATAACTATCATTCCAGTCATCCCCACCACCCATCTCACCTCACATATATCTAAAATATCTACATTTCGTCTATAAACTCGGAAGGCACAAAAAGGGAAAGAAGGAGAAAAAATAGGCATTATAAATGGCGGAAGTATATTCAGTACAGGATATTTAAAGATATTAGGGGGCTATTGGAGACCAGAAATATAGATATTTTATGGTTTTTCAAGGTAAGATGCAATGGTATTGGATCGGCTAGGGGAAATAATTGCGATTGTCCCAAGATGGAAAAACATTCTGGTGATGGGGAAACGGAACGCGACGATTGGCGAAGGCGGAGATGGAAATGAGGAGTGTCTCTGTGGAGAGAGAGAGAAAATGACCGACAGGTGAACGCAATAGAATTCGTCTAGTTTTTAATGTTAGCTGCCACTTCGAATAAGCACCGTAATAGTCTTACGTAAAATTGAAAATGCCTGGAGTTTAGGGAAGATGCCAAATAGGCTATATTATGGTAAGGAACCAATTTATGTTAAGCGCGATAATTGGGAATTTACCCGGAGCGAGCGGTTGAGGATTTCAATTGCTCTTAAGTACTAATGAAGTTAACGCCCGAATGAAGATTGGGAAACCGGGAACACGTTCAAGTAAATGTAATGCAGAAGCTTTATCGGCATGATGAGAAGGGAGTATGAGCAGACTTTAGAGAAATTAATGAGGTTGTTGATGATTCGAGAAAAATGGCAGCATGCTGCAATAAAGGCATATCAAAACCTGGAAAACAAACAATGGGAAAACTTAATAGGAGAAGTACAAGAAAACCATAACTTGCCGAGGAGATGATCAGAAAGATGGACGAGTGAATTTACACGTAAGGACAGAGTTTGTTTGAAAAAATTACAAAGAGTTGAACAACAAACTAGGGTGGCACACTGAAACGGAGAAATTACAATGGTGGAATACACGAATGCATTCCCTAAGGAGCTACTTAATTGTTGAATTTATCATGTGATGGAGAGTTTTTGGACTATTCTTAGCATATCTCAAGTATAGCTTAGCATAACTCGACTGGAATACTTCGACTGAATTGTTCCCATCCCAAAAGAGTAAGAGTCTCTCATATGAGATGAATGTATCAGAACAACCTTATATTTAACGTAGCTAAAGTGGTCCTTCGGATGACAAATATTTGGAATGGACAGGAGGGCAAATGGTGTTGTTCAGTCAGAAAGCGAAAGATATCTCTATCACACGCGTGTTGCCATACAGATGAGGGAAGTTACCGTATCATGTGAAAAGAGAATTGATTTTGAGAAGATTTTCAAGAAAAGGCTCGTTGAAACCTTGTTACCGAGCGCTGTTTTGTACGACTCGAAAGCATAGTCACAACAAAAGAAAAAATGAGGAACGTTTTTCTCAAACTCACAGACCTTCAGACTCAGCGTTTTAGGTCGAGGTGACCATAATTGCTATCAAGTAGAATGTAATAAATTAAGATGAATTTTCTGTTGCTTCTTTCGGCTTGATGTGGGAAGTGATATTTAGGAGTGGAAAATTGTGTGAAAAATGATGGAGGGATAAATGTAAATGACGTGGGCAGGAGGTATATTTAGTGTTGATGTGGGAAAGGGGTAATTAAGAATGAATTAGAAAATAAGCTGAGATTTAAATCCAATATTACGATACTTGAATGGCAAATTATTTGCAAAATGAGTCAATATTGAGGTATCTTTAAAATACTAAAAATGACACATGAGGTAAAACACCGGCTTCAACGGTTGTTTTTATGAAATATCACCAATTTAAGGCTAGCGAATACGATAAAAACGTTTCAAAGCGCTAGATTATTGAATAAATGATAAAACTGACGTGTGTGCTCTTTTTGGCATTGCTTAACTTTTTCTAAAACTAAACATTTGTGAGGGCAGGTTTATTAATGTTGACTCTTCCTTCAAGTATTAATAGTCACCAGCTACCGTCTTTCCCAGAAAGAAATGTAAAGATTAGTTGAGGAAATATAAAAAGGGTAAAATATATTAAAATATTATCAATCTAATATTTTTGAAAAAAATGAAAATTAACAATAATATCCCGTCTTCGGTTCTACTGCACAGCACAGTATTTGTGCCACCGTGATTATTACTCGCCGAAATTGGCGTTTGGTATGAATTCGGTGAAGTTGAAATCTTTTCTCTATATTTTGTAGACTACAGATTATATGCACTGTACACTTATAGTATTGTTACACTATAAGTATTATGATTAATAGATTTCCTTATGGTTGGGCCTTTGTTTAATTAAAAATAATGATTAGTGGTGTTATTTGTATAATTATTACCTTAGTAAATTACTTAATTAATGTAGTTAATCGTTAGACCTAAAATGATTTCGATTATTTTGGTTTAAGATGCTTTGGATTAATATCTTATTTGTTAGTAACTTATTATAAATTTTTTAAAGTCTTATATAGCTGTGAGATTAACTGCCGAGCCTAATCGGTTGGGGGACTTTGCCTTTTTAGTTATTATCTCTTGAATGCTCGACTTTGGATAAAAAACTTCAAAACCTTGTTAGAACAGGGGCTGTCAATTTGATGGACAAATTATCCCTTTGAAAAAAGCTTCACAAGGTGTAATAAACGAAGTAGGTACGAGACGCTGCCTTAAACCACGAACTGCTCAACGCTTAGAAAATATTTCGGAAATCGAGTTATTTTACCTATATTTCCATTGAATAAAATATCTAATTCAAGAAAAGTAGTTCATGCGGTCAAGCCGGACTACTTTGTGTAATTGCTTTCCCCGCATCCGTTTACTCTTAACGTTAAATATATGCCATGACTATATCTCTCTGGTACTCTTACTCACTAGTCAGGAGCAGAAATAAATTTCTGTTCTAACAGGTGCATATCCATTCAGTTTCTGAAGGTTAGTGAGCTCGCACCTGACATTACGGCTCCAACAAGACTTGAAGTCTACGGCGTTGATGTATATGTAGAAAAGGAAAGAGAAGTCCCAGAGCACTTCTCGGTGGTACCCATGGGTTGACATCTCCCTCTAGCGTACTCCAGGCATGGCCGACTACTTTTTGTCTTCGTTTCGATAAGTCTCTAATCGAGGAGGAAACCCTCTCATCATTCCCGTATCATAATGGTTTTGGCATCAATTTCTCTTTTAGGACCCTATGAAAATACAGAATCTATTGCGTATTCTCTTTCCGCGATTTTAAAATAGAGGGAATAAGAACTCCTAATTTTGCTTCTCATGCTCTCTTTTTTCAAAAATAGTTATGGTTTATTTCTGTATGTTGTGCGCTAACAGCGATGTGTTTTTAGTTTTCTCAGATAATCGAGGCTAAAAAAAGTCGGCGCTGCGTCCCTATCATACCCTAAAAGTCACCACAAGGGTGCTCGAAAGGAATTGACTCAAAACCTAATTTTTACCATCAAATCTAAGTTAATCATTTGTTATATACCTACAAATATGTAAAAACCTAAGGATAATTATATGTGCATACAGCGTAGCTAGTTATTTATTTCTCCAGGCGATGTAGGAAGCCTGCAAAACCTCGTTCGTTTATAAATGTCAAATGCGTAATATCAGAATTATTTCTGACAAATTCCAAAGAATCCCAGTCAAGGCGAATGATTTTTACACTCTGAAACTGTTGCAGAGAATTATTTCTCCTAATACACATTATGGCAGCCTATAACAATAAAAAAAACCTAATTCAGTTCAACATTTTTCTGCCTCCCTTCTTTTCTTCCAAAACACACATTTATTCCCCGCACCTCTCCTGCCCCACGCCCCTCTATCACATCCTTCGGCCACCCGTCACCATTCACGGCACTTTATTTCAGATTTCCTTGCCTTCATTGGATTTCTCCCAATATACATCTCTCCTGTCAGACCAATGAAACACGTGCTCCTAGTCAAAGTTTGTGTAATATTTTCTTGACAATATTTGAAACTCCTACCATTTAATCAGATAGAGCAATATATGATGCTAACATTCCTAAGATAATATAAACATGACGATGATATTCCCCTTCCCTTGCTCGGCATTTTGATAATGTAACCTTTTTCATTCTTTTTTTATTTTGAATTTCCATATAAATTATATATGCATGCGCTATAATCATTGGTAATCTACAATTTAAGATAGGCTCTAAATGGAAGCGAGCTTTGGATCACCAGATTTCTTTGATTAGTCTAGTAAGTCAACCTGGCATCCCAAACCAAAACTGTTCTTCATTTCCGTTAACATTGGACTCCGCATAACTTCATCCAAACTGACTATTCTTTTCCTTCCTTTCCAAATTAAAAATACGTTCTCACCTCTATCTCATTCTTCAAAACTCCATCGCATATCAAAACGCTCTGAATCCACCCTTGCTGTTTCTTTATGGTCTCTCTCGTATAACATCAATCCTCGAATTCAATGTCAAATACTTCTTCTTTTGATTTCCACCCATCAATGCATACCATATTGCTCGAATATACAAGTTTCCGTGCGTTACGTGCCGTGGAGTGTTAGTTACAGATTATTTTGCAGTGTCAAGGAAGATGCTCATCGAGGGGGGGTAATAGTATTGAACAAAATTGTATGAAGAACCGTAGTAAAATTCGGTGTTGAGAGATTTGAGAGATGAAATCTGAACCAAGAACTTGGTCTATATTCATGTCTGCATGACAACATGTGCCTAGAGAAAGGAAGAAAGAGAGAGGGTAAATGATCAAAAAGAAGAAATAAATGCGTGTGTCTCTTGAAAAAACATTTAATGTTGTTGGGGGATTGGAATTCAGTGGTGGGCTAAGGTATAGATTGGCATCCGGCTGGGGATTACCGTTTACGACTAAGGACGATTTCGGGGAGAATGCAATCAACTCCAGCAGAATAAACGATTAATTTACAATCAACGATTGGCTTAAACTGCAGAACAGAATTATTTTTAGTTTAGGAATGCCCGGGAACTGAGAGAGAGAGAGAACTTTGCAATTAATTAATTAATGTTTGAATGAGCACCGTAAAAAATGTCGCGCCAGTAAAATATTCACCAGAGTTGCATCCAAAGTATGAATGGATAAGTATGAATAAAGTAGTTCGATGGATGAAAAAGTGTAAAGACACATCAGAAAACTAAACGTTACCATCGCAATAAATGAATTCTCCGTATCTGCCTACTCTCACAAATGAAAGCAGATATTATGTGTACTGCTCTAATATTTTTTTCTCGCCAAAAAACATATAGAAAGAAAGAACTATTGCCGAAACATTTCAAGAGTGGAAAAAAATAAGTCGAGAAATGTATTTCACCCTTTTAGATACTAATTCTCAATAAAATATTTGAGGGTTGATGCTTGATTTTTGAGTACGATGCATCAATAGTTTTTGCTATTAAAAATTCACAAAGTATATTTCGAGTTTCATGTTTATAAAATGATTTTAGTAATTTAAATTAGTTTACTGAGGTTAGCTATTGTAGGTGTTTAAGTTATAGTATCCTCCTCCGCGTGATTCCAAAATTTATTCCTTGGTCAAAGTTTTTTTGGTTCATACTAGTGCGGCTAATATTTGAATATATTTACAAAAGGACATGAATTTTGCGAGCTTGATAAAAGCAAATGAGCAAAACGAATACCATCATATTTTTGTAAACTTTTGTCTTTACAAATTGGTCACCAAGAGTTAATGGATCAACTCACAATGTAAGGAGAGGCAATGAATAGGAAAGGAATAGAGGGATATGGATTAGCATTGTCAGACTAAGTTTAGTTTCCTTAAGTAATACTTGCTGTAAAATGTAATACTTGCTGTTGCGTCGTTTTATGTAATTTTGGGTGTACGATAACTGGAGAACAATTGCCCAATAACCCCTGGAATGAAGATAACAGTCGAACTTCAGGATTACATTGGAAATGCAAATTTTTCAATCGCCCCTTAGAGCTAATCAAAGGTTTGTTTGATGAGTTATAAAGATGGAGCTCACCTCCTACTCATCCCATTACAACGCCAAAAATCTGCAAATGAAAAGGGCACACTATCTGTGCCGCCTGTGATTTCCAATAATATCTAGAACTTGAAAGATCTTACAGCTTGGGTGAAGCTGTCTGATTTTTCGGGTTCGCCTAATCACTGTATTGGGCATATTTGAACACGGTATCCTCCGGTGGGCTAGCCCACATGGATTCAATTTTTCCACAACAGAACGAAGCACTGTTTCAAACACTACATTTCGTCGCGAAGGCTATTCTAGGGATCCGGTCTGACCGATACTTGTCGCAAGTCAACGACAGCAAAGCTACTAGCGTCCTCGTGATAATGCATTCGCTGCCCACACGTAGAGAGAGCCCCACCTCTTCCTCTGTCCCCCTCCTTCTCCAAACCACACTCGCCAGACCCGTCGTCCCGCACCTCCATCCACACACTCACACGTTCGCACACACACACACACGCGCACGCACGCACATGAGAACGCGCACACGCGCGCGCACTCCGTTTGCGCAGGCGCTCTGTGGCATTCGGATCGCGGTGAAGCATGGCCTGTTCGCGAGTTCTTCTCTTGGAGGGGCCGAGGGGGCGGATGGGACTTGAGAGGAAGAGGGGGGGGCGGCGGTTGTGTCAGGGATCGGGCAGGAGATGCGTCGGGGACGAGGCGGAAAGGGGGTGGGGTCGGCCAAATGATGGGGGTGTTGAGGAGGGGGGTGGTTGCCATTGCATGGCATTGCGGGGGACCCGCGGGGCGCTCCAGCCACGAGAGCAGCCGCCCCTCCTGCTGGCATCCATCCTCCTAACCCCTCCCCCCTTTTTCAAGGTAAGCCACGTCGCTTGGTTAATGAATGCTGGCCGTCAGGGGTTTGCCCTGTGCCGCGTGCCATTCGCCGCGTCTCCTCTTCTCCACCTTAGCTCTCGGTGAAAGGGAGATTCATACATCATTTAACGATGCGACCGGCGAAGTCCCGGGCCGAGGGAAGCGAACCGTGTTCTTCAAGCCCCACCCCCGCGATTATCGTGTCGTTCCTCCGAATCTAGTGGGCCGTGCCGCGGGCCGTTGCGGACTCCGCGCACGTATGACTGGAGGCCGATCCACTCTCGGGTTCGATTCCCACCGAGCGAGTGAAAGGCTTAAATAAAGCGTGAAATGCCCTTGCAAATGAATGATCTCTCGAGTAATGTTAGCAGCCATAGTCTACGATGCTCACATAAACACATGAGAATTGTTCACGAAATACGTAGTTGCACTGTTTCCATTTTGAAATTGTATGGCCCGATCGATCCTATCGTAACGGATTTCGGTGCTTGAACGCCTGAATCTTTTATGGAACCCTCAGCGCAGTGGCAGGTGGATATATGTTCCGTCACGAGGATCTATATTCCACTGTTGGTGGTAGTTCCAAACGTTAGGCTTTCAAAAACTATATTTAGGTATTTTTTCGTACGGAGATGATTAGGGAAGTGCATTCTTGATTCATTAATATTCTACGTTGCTCAAATTTCCGGGATGATATTGGAAAACCCTCGGGAGATAATTGCTGAAATATAAATAAATTATGCAAGAAATGGAAAACCAAGAGCATCGAGATTGAGGGAATGATGACAGGCGGATTGCGGTGGAAGCAGTTAGAGCATAACGCTCAGGGTGCTCGGTCACATGGAGGGAGCATTTATCTTCCTTGACTATTTGTTAATGTTGTTGTTGCCTCCAAGTGTGCAACTGCTTAAGTAAACATATCCACTAAAAATTACCTCAAGCTTTTTCTGAAACATACCAGTCTTTCACTTCAAGTTAAGAGTCCGTAAAATTTCCAAAGTTCCCCGACAAAATACACAAAATTTAAATCATCCGTTGCATTTCTTCGAATGATTACCAATTAGCTTTCGACGAATGACTCCTCTCTAGTCCCATGGCCCAGTTAGGGAGTTGGGCCTCTGACCGGGTGGGAGCTCAATTCCCGGTTACTAGTCGGGACATCCGAGGCTCGCCTTCCCTCGTCCTTCGTCGTTTCTGGGCGGTCATGCCCAGCCACATTGTCCCAACCAAATGGATAGTTTCCAATGTGGCAGTTCGAGGCTTCAATTCTCTTGCACCTCCCGTCTGCCGCACACTTCAGATTGAGGGAAGGCTCACGCTGCAGGCGCACTCTCCAGCGCGATCCATTCGGCAGCATCATCCGCAGCGCGAGTCTTCCGCCTCTCGCCCCATCCCACCAAGCACCCCAGCCCCCCAGTAAACCCCCTTGTCCCGACTCTTTAATTTATTTTTTTCCCCGAGCCACCCTCAAACCCCTGGATCCCCAACCGTACTTCGTCGCCTCGAAAAATTTCCCTCTTTATCCACCCTTTAATGATGTATCCCAGCGTCGCACCACGAATCATACCTCGAGCGTGACAGGCATTTCCGTGGATTTGCAGCGCCTTCATAAGGCATCCCATCCCCATTTCGAGAAATAAGCGAGAGCGGTTTGAAAAGCGGCTTCACGTCTCTATTTGTTCGGGTGGAACGAGGAGAGATGGCGAGCGGATGGCGGGAGAGCGGGGGAAATGGAAGGAGGAGATGGGACGAAAACGAAGCGAATGAAAGAGAGTCGAGTAAATTCCGAGAAAGGGAGAGGAGGAGAGGAAGAGTGCACAAATCCACTCGAACACGGCCCCTCCTCCTCCTCCCCTCCCCCCTTCGCTGTGGCCGCCGCGCCTCGCTCCGGCCTCGCTTTTGTCTCTCCCCTCCCCCCAGCGACACCTCCCCGCCTCCTCCGCCGTGCTGCGGAGGCGCAGCCCTCGACAGCCACCCACAAGCCGCCCGCCGGATGGCGTGGGAGGAGCACGGCTGAAGTGGGACACGCACCGCTCCCACTCCCACACTCCTGCCGACCCTCCACCCGCCCTGCCCGCCACCCCCTCCTCTCGAGACTATCCTCGCGCCTCCGAAGACGCGGCCACTCTGACCTCTCCATTGGGTACCGGCTAGGGGGTCACGGAAAAGAGGCGGAATGGGATATACCGAAGGGTATCTGCTCATGAAACACACAAGGAAAAAATCCACGCACCCGTAGCTCTACGAATATCCCGCCTAGCAATAGGCATTGAGCAAGTGAGTGATACGATATGAACAGTTAAGTCATCGAAATTAGTTCATATTCAGAGGTGGAAGTGCAGGTAAGTAATCATCGGGAGAAAGAATTAGACATTATACATGCAACTACTGGAAATATTAGCCAATGTTCTTGTGAGATAACTTGACAGTCACGAGAGACAGGACTGCAAAGATGGGCGAACGGATTGATGGGAATGAGTTTAAGTACTGGAAATCATTAAGGACGACGTATGACTGCGGGTAACAGGCAATAGTGGTCTACTGAATTCATGTTTTAATGACAAAAAGCATTTGTTTTAAACGCCTCGATTGGCGTATATACGAGATACTTATAAAATACTGATTGAATTCAGATAAATATCATTGGTACGATTTGATAATGATTATGGCGATCGAGGCGTATCGTAAACGTTTAATTAACACTGAAAAAGTACCGAGATATAAACTTAATTGCTCTTGTTTATTTTTGACTCTTCTCTACATAGTCCATCAGAGTCCAGAGTTATACAGTTGTCCTAGCGTTCCCTGGCCTTTCGAAGGCCGTTATTGTTGAACTCAGCGTATTGCGTCGAATACCATTTTTCCACATCATGAATGACGCCATTTGTGTCGTCAAATCTCCAACCTTGCAATGGTATTTTTAAGTTTTGGGAATGAAAAAGGTGCTTGGGGCGAGATTTGGGTGGATATAGCAAAATTTTGAAGCCACAGCGCTTGGATTTCCGATGGCGATTCCAGGTCGTGCCCTGTTTGCTTCTGAAAAGGAGTCAGTATTTGTTGAAACCAGCGTACTGGCACTGTTGACATGTGCATAATTTTCCATGCACTGCCATAACTAGGATCAGTCTCATACGTGAAAAATTGGATAATTTCTCTTCGGTCTAATTGGATATAGTTTCACTTTCTTCCTTATGGCAGCATCGACGGTGAGTGATGGTCTTCCGCTTCTTGGATTATCCATGAGTGGCATATGACCAGTTTGGAATATTTATTCCACCTCTTCATTGTGCGATATGACGGGCTATTGTTCCATAAACAGCTATCATTTCATCGCGGATTTATTGGACACTGTAACCTTTCAAATGAAGGAACTCAACTAAACGGCGAGCCTCTATCATCTCAATACTGCGAGTTATTCCTATACACAACTCTCTGAAGCAAGACAAGTCTACATTAATAGATGTAATTTGCAAAATTCTGTGTATATGAATTAATTAATATCACGGATAAATTTTATACTGCTATCTCGGTTATTTCTTAGTAATAATTACTGAAAAACTATACCCCCGCGTTTGGTGAGATACAGGTTTAGAACGATCTTAAGCAATTGGCGCAATTTCCTTAGAGCGAATGAAGATTTAGATCATAATTTGGTGCTAGTGTAGTGTAACATCAAATTGGAAAAAGAAAAAGGGATAAGGGAAGACGGAGGTGGACAAGGAATGCAGAAGCCTTAATCAAGACGAAAACAAGTGTCAAGATGAAATCGATGAAATTCTAAGTCAAAACAGAGAGGGATGTAGTAGAAGAAAGATGGGATCAGCTCCCAAAAGGGTTATTTAAATGTGCAACGAAGCAATATCAGGAGTAAATAAAAAGATATAAGGGCAGATTTAGGTCTGAATAAGTACAGGATAAAGAGATAAATAGGAAATTAACATAATAAAATAAAAGGGCGATAGAAAAGTGCGGGAGGAAGCAGTGCAAAGAAATGGAGAGTTTACAAAATTATAGTGAAGCGGGTCCACTGTTTTAAAAGATAAAATCATCTTCAGGATTAAAAAAAAATCCAGCTTTACTACCAAGGATAAGGCGGAAAATTATTAATCGACCCTAAAAGGAATCAGGGGAGGTGGACTAAACTCATGGAGAAGTTTTTATTAGCCGTAATCTATCACATTAGGACAGGTTTTTAATGGACCCTGGAACTACACGCTACGGGACTCCTAAGGCCTAATTAACATGACAAAAATTATCCTTGAATGTCACACTACATATTATAATTGCTAACTACATGCAATTACTTATGCATGCATAAGATCCAGAATGACCATTTTAGCCACCCTGTAGCTCACATCTTCATCATTCTCCGCTTTCTTACCTGCTTTAGCAGCAAATGTTCTCTAAGTGTCCGGTATTCCCTTCATCCACTTGTGTTGCTTTCTTCAAATTCTCCCTAATAATATTAATTCTGCCTTTGGCATACCTAGAAATCAATTTTTGATATTCTTTCCGCTCATTGCATTTTTCACTTTCTTATCCAAACTAACGTTTCAGAGGCTTCGAAGCTACGGTTTTCCTCCTAGTTCAACTTTTTTGAAAAATACTCCCTTAAAGTTTTCACAAGTATTTTCTTTTTTATGTTTTATTGACTTGCCCGTCATCGACTCCATCCTCCTACTAAACGCTCCTTAATCTAACCCAATTCATTTATAATGCCCCTACATTTCTTCTCACCCTGGCCCGAGACTTCTCCCAATGACGTAAACTGTTTTACCTGCTGCAGTTTGTATTACCCGCTTTTCATATCTGTCATATTTTCTAATTTAGACTTCTTATAATTTGAGAATGCCATTACCCTCGCTTTTTATGTTTATTCTTTTACCATTTTCAACACATTGATTATTAAAGGCGTCAGAGAATTTTTACCGTTTGGCTGCCCGGGTAACTAATACTCAATTTTCCGTAAATGTAAGCGTATTGAGGAGTTTCCCTCCTTTCTCTCCATTTTACACTCCTTTTTATGCCTTATTAATCATTTTCTCCGCAATTATACTTATTTGTCTGTAATATTCGTACTTAATTACCTTTCATTTTTTTTCAAATGTGAAATGAACTGATCCCAGGAAATGTTCTTGCCCAGTTCCTCCCTTAGGAAATATACGAAAGATCCATAAAAGTTCTCCTCCAACGTGTTCCTTCATCCTTAGGTAGTACTGCTAGGTAGTTATCTTTACCTTCAGGCTTATTTGATTTCCATTCCTATACTCTCAAATAAGACTGCTTGGACTAAACGTGTATGACTTTAAACACCTTGAGGAGTGCACCATTTTCACTCGTCCTCTGTAAACTACATGTTCTCGCACTGCGCCATCCACAACACTTCTATAGCTATGTTAGATTCCCGCTTTAGTTGATTATTGAGATCTATTACCCCCTTCCACTTTAACCTGCGTACTACCTTCTACCTTGTTCTCTCCTAACTCATCAATATTCAAACTGCCTCCCGGTACTCTCTCCTTTTGGCCTCATTTAATATTTGTTTCATCGTAAGATATCCTCATTGGTCTTCCCCGCTTTATCCTATTGAATCGGACATTAAACTTCATTTTCACCAAATTATTATCTAAACCCGTATCAGCTCCCTGTGAGTAGATGATGCGAAACTGCGAGCACTAATTACGTCATTCCTATATCTATGCCTGGCCGTACCATAGTCTATTTGATGCATATGTGAGCTCCTGGGTAATTTCTACTTAAACTTACATCCGTTGTTCTTATATATTTTTTTTGTCGATGATTAAATTATTTTCCGCCAGATTTTTCCCCATGATCTTCCCTTGTTTCTAAACATTAGTCATTTACCTTTCTGTGCGCAAAAGGATCAGCAGCTGCTCAAATTCATCGGAAGCTGTGCCTAGAAAATATGTGTGTTTTAGTGAGCAAAGGAACTATTAAATAATAGTGTCAAAAATTCAAATATGACAGCACAAATGTGCATGATGAAGGGTAGAGTGGCAGGCTCAGTATCCAGACCGATGAAATTGTTCAAAAAGTGGAGCAAAAACTGCGATACGTTCGACGATTGACGGTAAGTGCTCTGGCTGATCAATTTCCTCATGCTGGATGCATCACTGCTTACACGATTGCTACGGAAAAACTCGGATATCATGAATTGCGTGAAAGGTGGGTACTGAAAATGATTCCCAACCACCACAAAAAGCAAATAATGTTCAGTGGACGATCCTTTTTGGATCGCTATCAAGAGTTCCGATCTTATACCTCGCGACTCTTTCCTCTTCTTGTACTTGTGACAGTGCCTTGGTGGACAATGTTTTGAAGACGACGAGGAACACACGACCTCCATTGTTAATCGGTTCAATTCCCAGGTGGCTTACTTCTATGCTTAGGAATTAAAGAAGATGGTGCATCGTTACGAAAAGCAATTAGAAATGACCGGCGATTATGCAAATGAGTGAAGTCAGTTTGTAGGGTACTTAAACTGCCTATGAAGCTCTTTCTAACGAATATATTTTTTTTGCCAAATGACTCTTATTTTTCGAATGGTCCTGGTGGATGTGGTTGTGTAAGAGAATATAGAAAATAAGTTGCACACAAAAAGCTACTGACGCCGAGATTTTCAATAGATTATGTAAAGTGGAATTTGCGGGGTAAATCTGAAAACGGCAGAGCAAGTGGTTGATAAATATATATTCAAAGTTTTTGGTTTGATGGCTGTCGTGATAAAATGAAAATTTTTAGGTTTATCACGGCGAAAGAAGACATATAGCTTTCTTAATCAGCATAAGCAGCCTACAGAACCTTTGATGAAATGAAGAAAAGACATGGAGTAAGGCAAATAATATAAAGTTCTCGGGATACTTTGGAGCAAGCAGCCAATAGGCACAGTCAGAAAACCATCTTCAAACAAATAAAATACCTTGAATGGTAGTGAAGTTAAAAACCATTTCAAATCGCCTATAAATGCGGTTATAATATGTCTGAGACGTTAACAATGGTAAGCATTTACCCAATATCTTCTTCGATGAGTGAGGGAAGGTGAAATATTTACTCAATGAACAATAACTTTAAGCAATGCAATAACACTACATGCGTAAAATTCCTTATTAGCCAAAACTTACGGTCGGAATGTTGTGGACTAAGAGTGGAAATAAATTTGTAATGGATTTGGTCATTAGGATATTAGAATTAATTTCCTTGAAATGCTTTGCAAGGTATATCAATGATCGTTTAACTGTTCTTTAATTGGGTAGGGAGCCTCACAAATTTTTAGAAATTCATTAGACGAGCTAGGCAAAGCAGAGAATAGTGCGCAGGGTACGAGAACACAAGACGAGATTAAGGTCAGGTGGTAGTTAAGAGCGTAGGACTTCTTTCTTGGGATATAATTATTTAGGAAAATGTCTTAACAACAATCAGCGTAGGCGCATAGAGCTCTAGAGAAGTTTTGAGAGATAGCGACGGCCGATACTTTGCGGAAATCCATTTGTAAAGCAGGAAGAAAAAAATCAAGGACTTCGCGTTTCCACAGGATATAATTTATTGTTGTCAACTGGTTTCACTACCCTGTAGTATCATCTGGACTTCATCAATTTGGTCTTCAGAAAACGCGATCAAGATACGTTCATATATATATATATATATATATATATATATATATATATATATATATATATATATATATATACTATATATATATATATATACACATCATTTATATATATACAAACCATATTTATATATATATAAATATATATACACATATATACATATATATATGCATGTTGCTGGTTTCACTACCCTCTAGTATCATCTGGACTCATAGAGAAGTATTTATAAACGGCAGACGTACTAAAAGCAATTTAACTCAAAATGCCCGAACACGTGAAGCGTAATTATTTTTTTTGGAATCTATTGTTCAAGGTAGTTTTTTAATGGGCATAGACTACACGATCGTAAAAGAAGTTTTTACTTGCTTCTCCTACCAAAACACACAAAATGAACTCAGACCTTTCAAGTAATGTAAGTCCCTTTTCAATTCCACCTTGTACTTTTCTTCCTTCATTCCATTCAACATACCAATCTAATTTTGCCCCTCCCTCACTTCCTCAACTTTCTTCCCTCTATCACAGCCTTCCACAAGAGTGGAGAACGTTGAGGAAGTGAGGAATGGGAAGAAATGGGATGGGCATGTTGGATGGAATGTTATAATGAAAGTAAAAAGAATATTCCACGATATATCCATTGTAAAACCTTCTCATGCCTATTGCAACTGTAGGAAGAGATAATACGTTAGTATGGTCGATGCGCGAGAGCGCACGACAGGTTTATGAGAAGGGGAGATATCGGAAGATGGGAGGCGTTCAAGGGGCAAACTTTAGACGGGAGATTCAACCGGAAGTGGGGGGGTGCGCCATGGTTTGCAAGGTTATACCTATGGCCTGGGTCCAAGGAGGCAATTCTGGACCGCTCCAAGGGCTAGGGCTTATTGGCGTAACTAAGGGGAAGAGAAGATAATGATATTATTTGCAATCATTTTATTTGAAACATTAAAATAGTCATTGAAGGAAAAATTTGGCAGGGAAGGGCGTTTTGCTCTTGGGGTAGAGAGGCTGACGGGCATGGCGTGTCGCAGGGAGCACGGGGATAGTTCATGCGTATATAAATGCGTGTGGTTCATTGGCCAAAATACTATTAGGGGCAAAGCTTGCAAATCAGTTGAAAAGTCATTACGCGGAAGGTGCATGAGAAAATAGAGGGGCAAGGAGGATTTGGTTAGTAGTGAAGGGGGTTCAAGTGAAGAAATGGGGGCTGATTCGTTAGAAAAGTGTCCAAATGAATATGTGATTACCATATGATATAGGTAAGGGCTTTGTGACATTCAAAATTTCATTTAGATTGATAGATACCAAAAATTGGAGGTAATAGTGATGAAGTGGCAATTAGATTTATTTAGAGGCTGCTCCGATTGGCGAATGTCCTTTAGGATATGGTTGAGGGAATAATTGCCCAGAAGGTTACGCGTAGCATCTTGTGCTGTTGGAGATGGCGTGTGGGATGTTGTTTGGGAAAGTTTTGGGTGCATGGAAATTTCTGAGAATTATTGACTTGGGCATATATTTCTCAGAAATGAGAGTCTCAGTCTCTTGGTTACTGTGTTTAGTGGGGGCCATGCGCAAAATAGATAGAACATGATCAATGAAGCTAGGATTCTTAATGGTTACGTGAGAGCGGATTGGGAAAGACTACGGAATAGAGCAATCCGAGTAGGATGTATGACTCCTGGACTTTGCAACATTTTGTTAATGATGATAGGGAAGTGGGGGTTATGCCAAGCGAATAGGCAAGGAAAAAGTTGAATGATAGTCTTTAAACGATGTAGCTTTATAAACAGAAAAGATAATTTTCGCACACTAAATTTGTACGGAAAAAAGACATAGCTGGACAAAGGTTAGACAGACAGCACTTGCACAATGGGTGTTCGCATTTTGTTGAGAAGAAGGGATCTGGAGAAATAGTGAGACTTCTTTGATTTCAGTACATTGCTTAGTTATGGGAGTCATGTGAAACCGACGAATTTGTACTTACGCAGGACGCGTGGCGTCATTTTATCTTTTATGGTAAAGCATTTTTTAATTTCTTAATTGATTGATGCCAAAAAAGAGTTTTTGATTAAAATAAAAGGACCACCACCCAGTCTATAGGGCATGTCCTCTGATACGTTTGAATCCATCCCTTCCAGGTCCCTTTCACACCATCACGCCACCTATTCACTCCGTTCCCGCACCGACTGTCTCAAGAAATACCTGAATCTTCGATTGCGATCTCTCTCCTGCCTTTCGTTTTGAAGCATTCACAATTTCACTCTCACCCCGCATAAATAACCACCGCTACTCAATCAAATCCTCATCTCTGCCTACCTCATGTGAACTCTGCTTCCCTTGACGTACCTTCGCATCGCCGCTTCTCTCCCTCCACCCGAAAACCCCTCTCCAATTCCACTTGCAACACGGAAGTCAGGACAGGAGAGTCTGCAAATATCTGGGCCTCCCAATTCTACGAATTCAGGGCTCAACCAAATACAATAATTCTCTACCGCTCCCCCACCTTCCCTCTTTCGGCCCCTCGATCCATTTTTTAAATTTCATCTATCTGTTTTCTTCGCTCGACGAAGGTGTTCGGTCATCACCACCGAAAAAATCGAACCCAAAAGATATCTGTTATCTACAGACTAACATCGAAAGGTGTTAGTGTATAGATAAAAGATATAATATAATTCCACAATTATTACTCATTGAAGACCATCGTTTCACCAGTGCGTAGCATTGTCAGGTCGCCACCCGGGGGAGAAAACATTGTCGTCCAAAATTTTAATTATAAATCCTGTGTTTCTGTTATCTATAAAATGGAGAAATTTTACCGATTAAATGGCTAAACCAGCGTCAAACCATGTTTGTGATCATTTCTCTGTTTTGAAATATAGTATATAGTACGAGTATGTATAGTGTCTTCGAGCAAACAAACACACATATACATATATTTATACTGGATGTTTTTAATATTTCATCTGAGAGGGATTCAAGCATACTCGTTATTAATTTTTAATTAAGAAATAAAAGTTATGACATATTTGAATACATATTTATTTTTCTGTAACGTACAATTTCGGAAGCCAATTTGGTCTTCAGAAAACGCGATCAAGATACGTTCATATATATATATATATATATATATATATATATATATATATATATATATATATATATATATATATATATATATATACATATATATACATACATATATATACATACATACATATGTATATAAATATATATATACACATATATACATATATATATGCATGTATGTATATATATATAAATTTATTTATATATACATACATACACTTACATATATATATATAATTATATATATATATATATATATATATATATATATATATATATATATATATATATATTATATATATATATTATATATATATATACATATAATTGTAAAAATCTTGCCCAATACATCAATACATAGGACTCGTCTGATGTACACATATATGTATCTTATGGCACGTAAGCAAAGGATAGGTAGATTTCTGAAGAGCTTAATATATTATAAAATTAGACTACACATTATAGTTATTTAAAAATTCTACCTGGAAAAGGAATTTTGTGAATTGCTATAGTCAAAACAGGAAATTCACTCGTAATACTGATTACACTTTGCAAAATGTTTATCTCTCGAAGGCAGTCTCAGTGTTTATATTGAGGCTTTAGGTCGGCCAGCACATAATACACTCAAAGTCACTTAAATAGAGTTTCTATCACTACAAAACAACACTCTCTTGGTGCAATATGTAGGAAACATACTTGAGATAAAACCCAGACATACTTAATAAAAGCCTTATCATACAAAGCATGCGAATATCATTGAGTCAGTATATTAGGGCAAAAGTTCATTCTTAGCTCTCGAAACAAGGGATATTTTGACAACTAAACTACCCCTGGCATGTAATGCTTTATATAACTTCTCAAAGGGTTTACCGCACATTTGCTGCGCCTGGCCACTTTGACTAGTACTACCGAAGTCTAAGGCACTTCACGGCACCCATGGAGGTCCCACAGCGAGTCCAAGCGACAAGCTACATGGTCATGTGCCTCTTCATGTGGAGTGAGAGGTGGTCGGAGCGGGAGAAGGCCCTCTCGCACAGCCGGCATTGGAACGGCCGGTCTCCGGTGTGCTTGCGGTAGTGACGCGTCAGCTCGTCGGAGCGGGCGAACTTCCAGCCGCACCCCTTCCAGCTGCACTGGTACGGCTTCTCCCCCGTGTGGGTGCGGAGGTGCGCCTTGAGGTGCGACGACTTGGTGTACGTTTTGGCGCAGCCCGGGTGGGAGCACGTGTGCACGATCACCTTGCGGCGGCTCCAGTTCCTCCGCCGACGGGTCTTGGGCGCCGGCGTGCCTTCAGGGACCGCGGTGGCCTGAGCCGCGGGCGCCGGTGGGGGCGGAGGTGGCGGAGGCGGTGGCGGAGGCGGGGGCAGGTGCGCGGCGTGCATTGGGTGGTGCGAGGGTAGGTGGTGCGGGTGCCCGTGATGCGGAACGTGTTGCGGTCGGGGCGGTGCCGTGTGGGGATGCTGGTGGTGCACGGGGCCGATGTACCCTGTGCCGCCCCCGCCCCCCGGCTGGTGGAAATGGTTGATCAGATGCGGCGAAGACGGTGGCGTCAAGATCTTGAAGTGCGTCACTTGTGGAACGAACGTGGGCTGGTGGCGGTAGAGGTCCACATAGGGCGGCGGTCCGGCCCCCGGATTGGACGAGGTTCCGGCCGTGGGCCCCGACGATGAGACTACCGGGTGGTAGAACGTGCCGCAGTTCTCGGGCGTGGGCGGCGGGGAGATCTGGCTGAAGGAAATGGTGCCATGCGGGTGCGGCACCGGTGGGGGGTAGAGCTGTGACTGGCCGTTGCTGGCACCGTATGGGGGGCAGTACTGCTGCGTGTGGACGGAGTGAGACGGGGGCATGGCGTGGTGAGCCGGGGCATAGTGGTTCGTGTGGTAACCAGAGTGCTGGTGGTGAAAGTATATAGGCTCAGTCCTGTTCTCGGCCTTAAGCTTGGAAGTTTGGAAGTAGAGCTGTTGTTGTTGCTGCTGCTGGTGGCCGGACGCGTCACCCGCTCCGCCATTAGTTGCTCCGGGGTGGCTCATTGAGTTTGAGGTTTGGGGGGGCGCTGTGTGCTCGTCCCGCTCTGCGCTGCCGCTGGCCCTGGGCTCCTCGCTCCCCGCGGACAGTCCACCTGTCTCACTGTAGTAGCCCGACTCGGGTGAGCAGGCGGGCAGGAAGGGATTCTCCGGTTCTCGCTGTCTCTCGACAGACAGTAATCGGCTGATGCCCTTCTCGTTCGGAGCGGTGACGCTGCAGTCGCTGGGGTCAGTGCTCGTTATCTCTGTCGCCGGGGATTCTTCTTGTGCGAACTCGGTGACTGGGGTGGCTTGTGCTGGCCCTCCGGCGCCCAAGATGACAGTCTCAATATCTTGCCACATCTGATTGAAAGAAAATAAAATGAATGCTAATTATTATCATTGAAATATTCCTTGTACAATTTTATCCGTTATCCAGTGTCACTTCGTATAAGGAAATAAAATACTTATAGAATCATGTTTTTACTTTTTGGTTTACAAATTAAAAGTAAGTTTGAATGGGGACACTGACTGACACAATTATATTTTTACTCGCCTGAAAAGGCGAAATCTAGCGCCCAAAAATAAGAAAGCATCGTTCTTAATTTCGAACTTATTCTTTCTTTCTCCCTTTTCCCGTCCAAGATGCTTACAAATACCCTCCCTCTGACTCTTTCGACCCCGTCTATATGCATTACGTATGCATATCAATGCATCCAGTATTCCATTACAAATCAAAATTCTCTGCAGCCCCTTCCCTATTTATAAGCCAATATATACATTAATTGACCGTGTATTCACTCTCCCCATATGATGATAAATTGACGTGAAAGCTAAATAATCACCGAGTTTGTGGGTTTAGCTTTCACTCCTAATAATATTCTATTTTTCAACTATTTAGCTTATTACTCTTCATTCCCTCTTGTTTTTCAATACTACTACCACCGCTCCTTTGATTTCTTCCCTTCAAATGTTTACACGTGTTTTTTTTCAAAATTATTGCTCCAATGCTCGCCGCAGACAGTCCATCTCACCTTGAAATATCTGTAAAATATCGTCCTTAAGTTCCCAGTCCCTCTACTGACTATTTGGCCATCTTCGGTGAGTTATTTCCTGCTGCTACTGTCGTTCCTGTAGGTAACAAACTTTGAAAATATGACGTGGTGGAAGGGCTCATGAGTTATAAAGGCTTATTAGAGCAGTTCTAGTTGAGCAATTATTTGTGTTTCTGATAGTGTCACAGAACGAAAATATATATTTTATTTGCTTTTTTATTTTTGCGATCTATTTCGAATGATGTTTTTCATTGAAGTTCACTTCATTGGTGAAATTATACTATCAAGAGAATCGAAGTGTGGTTGCTTAATTCGGTTACTTAAGCATCTGGAATCGAGTTAAATGAAGAAACGAAGAGTCAATAACACATTTAGACTATTCCGAATGTATCAGCCGTGCCATTTTATTTGCATATTATGGAAAACCATTCCCCACAAGATATCATTAAATAAAATGTCTATAAAATAAGACAGATTTTGAGTAAAAGTAATTGAAATTGCAAAAAATTGACTGAAGAGCTATTTTTTCTGTAAGACAACAGCACAGCGGGAAGGAAACTTATCCAATTAAATATATCTCACTTTTGATTTAATACTTTTTAGGGCTGACGCCATAATAGTACGAAACTTTGCGGTAGCTGACAGATTAGATTAAGTAAATACAATTATAAAATAGCATTTATCATTCAATTATATGACAACATATATCACCAGAGACGAAATACATGCTATCAAACTACATGCCAAACTCGGTCACAGGCCTATTTTCCGTGGTGCTTGGATTCAGAAAATCTCCTTAAAGCACATACTTTATTTATTTTAAGAAATAATGTTCAAACAAAACTAGATACCAAATTATATCAATTCTAGCTAAAATCGTATGCTAAAATTTTAAGCAGTAACTAACCATTGTTTCCGGAGAGGTTACATTTCTGTACGCCGAGGTGATTTATGGAATATATTCGCTGTTATCAATATGCTGAATACAATAACTCTGCAATGTATTCAGTAAAATTGGGAGTTAAATTCCTTTGCCATTTTTAACAATTCTTAGAATTACTACTACAAGCAACGAGTGAAAAGCTCCATGTACCGTCATACTATAACAATATCTCTACCAGCAAACACCTTTTTAGAGAAATTTAGGAACAATACGAGAATTGCAACAAGGTAAAATCGCACATTTGAAAGTATTTCGTCCTTTCGGAACTGAGTCGTGTATCTGGGACGTCATAACAATTTATTCTTCTCATTCTACATACTTTTCATCGTACAACCCAAAACGAAATTGAAATATTAATTACGGTCAGAGGTATCTTTCTTTAAGCAACAATTCTATTTGCTTGTTGTAGTTCACCGCATAGAAAATTTACCGTCGAAGACATGTTCATAGATTTATCACAAAAAAGTCTTAATTTTGGAAAGCATTTGCAATGCGTAGTTTATATTATAGGGATGGTTGGTTTTTAAGGCTCCTGTTCTCTATTCATAATAAACATTTACCGGTGGTACAATGGATGTCTTGTTATTCGTTGACATGTATAGAGCTCGAGTTCCACGCGTAAACACTCACAATCCGTAGATAAATTTAATCAAGTATATTTGAGTAAACTTTTTCGTCCACCGGTAGCATTATTCTTCGAAACTCTAAATAGTGAAAGAGGAAATTCATCCCTTATTAACAGAGAGGAGATGAGGGGGGGGGGGGGGTACTGGGACCCGGTAGGATAATTGGTACGCACAACATGGTAGGGTGGCCATGCCGTGGCGCCGTCGATAAGGAAAACAGCATTAACCCTTTCATTTCTCCCATATCATTGGTTTCTCGAAGATGAGAGTGCAATCCACGTTCAAATTCGAGAGCAAAGGGGGCTTTCCTTAAGATCGTGATGTTTATTAAATACGAGAGCCGAATAAATCCCGTATTTAAAATCGAGCGGTCTTATTACCAGGTAAACTGAAGCCTTATTAATGAATTTCGGAGGGACCTTCAATTTAGAATTAATAAAATTCACGCAAATTTAATCCTGCTCTTTCTCTTTCTTATTCATGACACTAGTTATGTAAATAATAGATAAAATCTAGAATTGGGGTGAGAGAGTATGGCTCACGCTATGGCTTTTTGATCAAATTGATATGCATAGGTTGTTTTATTGGACATGTTTAAGTTTGCATAAATTTGTTCTCGAGCAGAGAAACATGCGAATTATCAGGTGCTTGAAAGGAAGAAGGTGCCTCAAAACGTGTATTTTGATAGAGTATTCGTTTCTGATAACATTCCGTGATCGCATAGCTTAACAAAATCTCAATGTATTTTATTTTCCCGCGCGGCAAATTATCATTTCCTCTTTTAGCTTAATGTATTTAAGAGGCATTATTATTATAAATATAATATTCAAGTGATATTTACGGTATGATTTTAAAAAGAAAATATTTTCTACACTTTACGGTGAACATTTTCATTTCCAATATTTTAAACATTCCCCTCTTCATTAACAAAAGCAACGGACTTGCTAGCAATTTCTCGTTTGGTGACATGCTTTTAAAGGTCTTCCTAATGAGGTATATTAGCATCAAATCGATAAAGGAAATGATATTTTGTATATATCAACCTTATTGTTGATTGAGAAATATACCAATTGTACCATCCATCCTCATGGACAACCGTTATCTGGCGAGAACTTCATTTTTAATGGCTTTTGAACCGGGTTGAATTGGAAATGGAGTTGAAAACACGGGTTGTATTAATGGTTATCCCATTTTTTCAACATGTAGAAACTACCTCCGTTGTTATCAGATTGTATGATAACACATATCTCTAAATTAAACATATTATTTAAAGTAAACTATAAGCCTAAAGCTAAAAGATCATTAATGTTCAAGTTTAGAGAACGTACTCTCTTGTTATCTGTACCCCGCTTTATGACAAATGCGCATGTCAGTTGAAATACCCAAACCAATCAACCCTTCAAGGGTATGAGAAAGACGAAGTCACAGCAACGTAATGAGAGTAGATTTTCAAGTTCCGCCACCAATATTCTCCTTTAGCCTAACACTAAAATTTACCCTCTTTCAAATCGGGAAGTACGTTCCCATAGGTGGATTCCTCAATCCTTCCGATTAAAAACATATTTAGTAATGAGATAAAAATGGTGAGAAGCTGTAGTTTAGTGTTCTTATTAGCATTTAGCTTGTAGTTCATTAATGTGTTGGATTTGGTCTCTAATCGCCATTTTACCCTAGCATAGATCGTCAAAACCCCGTTTTGTATTGCATTGAATGTTTAAAAAAATCTCTTTAGAATAGAAGTTCAAGTCATGAGGGCAAGGATAAGAAATGTGGCGAACCGAGCTAGTTTATAAAGGATAGTAAGAACTACACCATTATTCTATCCTCAATTGAATTCCACTAACTTTGAGGGCTCTCTTCCATCAAATTGCAGAGGAAATATTGTCAGCCTATCTTCCTTCCGTAAATGCCTTATTTAAGGGACATTGCATCCCTTGTTAAAATGCCTAATACCGTACAAAAAGTAACGAATTCAAATATTTTCATGATGATTCATAAATTCAATGGATAAGAATTAATGAGAGTTTGAAAATTGGAAAAAAAATGTTTATTTTAATACTTCTGCTGATTCAATGCCCGGCCCTTCTTTGTGAATTGGCCTGCGTGAAATCAAGTGTATTCATATCAGGAAACGTTCAAATTTCATCTAAAGAGTCTCTGATTTGAACCTCTGGTCACTTGAGTTCTTGAGAAAACTCAGCACAGAAAAATGCAACAGGTGTGACATTCGATGGAGCAGAGCTTCATTGGCACGTGCACCCAATGGTGGGAGAGGGGAAAAATGACTCGCCATCCTGAATCAGGGCATATCTTTATGTAGGTCTCGAGGTGATCCGTATAATGTTCAAGGAAAAAGAATTACAAGTGGTTTGAGCGTGCTGTAGGTGCCGAAGCAGTCTGGTTTCAAGCGATGCATCCAACGGACACCTTCCCGTACACGACCACGGAATAACACACACAGGTCACTTATTACAGGTCGTAGTCGCAACTTCAACGTACGTTTAGAAAAGGGAAGGCGAAATGAGGACGTAACTCCGTCAAATGATCTCTGACGAGTAGGGAAGGGTGACACTCAGATAAAAAAGTAGTGGGTTATCGGAAATCGAACAATTTAAGATTAAACAGTATATCTCAATCCTGTATATATTTAATATAAACAATTACATCGGCATATTGGCTTATCCACATATTTCATTGTCCATTGAAATTTTTATTGTATTGGCGCTCTTTGATGGTTGTTGCTAAATGCTGAGCCAAAATGCATTTGGCAAATTTTGCGGCAAAAATGTAGCTAAACATCGGTATGTTTTCTACCATTAATGGAAACCAATCGTTGCTTTGGCACTACAGTTTTATCGTACGCCATTCCCGATATTTTCGGTAGAAAACTATATTTCCAATTTTTTAAATCAATGTTTCATGTAAAATTTAAATATTATATTTGTTTACAAATTTATTTTCTCTCGACTTCCCACATCTACTTAACCATCTAGGGCCACAAAAATTGGCATAAAGCATCACCCCAAAGACGAAGAAGCGAAAATTATATCTAAGTATTTTGCAACTGTCTTCTAAGTACACGTATATATGATACTATGAAATCAAATAACTAATGATCCAAATATTTAGAGGCGTTTTTCATTAAGCTCTCCAGACAGGAGTTTGAACGTTATAAATCCGAGCGATTCCACGAGATTAGCCTTACATTTGATGTTTTGCAGAAAAACGTATTTCACAATGTCTGAGAGCGAAATTGACGTGAGTTAATTTCGCTCTCAGACATTGTGAAAGAATTTTTAAAAAATCGAGGGATGAGAAGCCAGCTGCCGAATACGTGAGAACTATACGAATCCTCATGTGGTACTGGACGTGCTGGAGTGGAAATCTGATTTACCACTTGAGGCATGTACCCAACCCATGGATAAAGCAATTTCCGATATCATTTTAGACGCAAAATTCACATTCATAACTTATGATACCTGATTTTAAATTTAAGTGCATTATAAATGAATGTAAATATTATGAAATCAATTTCTTATAATGGATATATAAGGGTAGAGATTTTCCTCAGTTGATGAATACAGTTTTCATTATCTTTGGTAAACTCCACTTGTAACGCAACAACTCACCGAAATTAGAAATGTCACTTCGGTTTATAAATAAATGACACGAATTATGATAAAAGGGACCCTTTAATTACTGGCAATTTGGTTGCATGGAGGAAACGGCAAAATACTTCTTCCAAAAATTACAGAATTTACGGCAGCAACCGTACAAATACTCAACAAAGAAGAATTTGCATTGAAATATATAGAAGTCGAATTTTCAATCCAATTGTTACAAAAAAACAATAGACATGTATATGATTAATTTAAGCATATCCTCATGATTTAAGTTTCGACTGTTATGAAAATGGGTCCTAGCTTCATCTTTGATTTCAATTTTATTATGACTTTTAACGGATTTTATAACTATTAATTCGCTATTTCAAATATTTATTGGGTGCAGTTACTCCATATTTTAACGCACGAGATCATGGTAATGAGGGCTAATTTTCTGGTTTTATTTAAAAACGACAATTTACAAATTCAGTCAAAAAGTATTGATCATAGCATGATGGGTTTATTAGTTATGGATGGATTCATTTTATGTTCTCATTATGCGGCGCGGAAATGTGGTCATTGAAGCAGGATGATATGCGTAGATTTGAGGCTTTTGAAATGTGAATGTGGAGACGGATGGAGAAGGTGGAGTCGACAGAAGGGAAAATAAATGAAGAAGTGCAAGGCAGGGTGGGGGAGGAGAGGGGCTTGTTGGGGAAAATTAAAAAGAAGCATGGAAGATGGTTGCTGGATGTTTTGATTGGCAATGGGATGTTGAAGAATGTGAAAGAGGGGCAAACAAGGAAGGGGCAGGAATAGGATCGGGATTTTGGACGGAATGAAGGGAGGAAAGTAGTATACGGATTTGAGGACAGGTGTATTATAGTGTCGTATGACAGGTTGTGTTATATTAGTAGAGGGAACGAAATCGTCGCAGTACCGTTTCGTAGATTGTGTCCATACAAAATCTACCTTAACCGGTAGACTTTAATTATTTAATTGTTTACATATTCATATGCATGTATGAATTAGTACTTATTCATGTGCTCGTATTACTTTTAACCTAACACAACATGTCACAAGACTATGCGGAGGCTTGAGGGATATTGCGTAGATGTTAAAATGTCCGTGTGGTATCACTAGTGACAAGTGTGACCACAGAAATGTTCAGAAGGCAATATGCGTCTTTTATTTTAAAAACTAGGGGTTGAATTAAAAAAATTAAAATTGGTAAATTGGGTAAAAGTTCACCATATAGCGAGTAAATTATTAGTACGCAAAAATCATCATTTATCGAATTTTGTCTGGAGCACAGCAATAAAATCAATTTTTAATGAAGCTTTTTATGTGATAATACGGATTGCGTTATTCCTTGAATAAAATCACCATCCATTTTAAAGTTGCTTATTATTCATTATAAATTATTCATGTGATAATATGCTATTTGAGTTTATGCATGCAATGAAAGTTGACACAACATGGGGGATTAGTTTTCTAAATTATTAAATTAGTTTTCTGAATGTTTTTTGGTTGTTGGCGTTAACTATATAACAATATTCTTTTTGCGGTAATGCTACAAATTTTTATTATAACTAGCTGAAAATCGATAACAAAACGAACTTATTGCTTTACACACATTCGTTGGACAAGTGGTGAGAAAATTTGGACTGCAAAGTTTGTATGCAATTTTTTTGACCGCAGAGTACTTGTTTAAGGTTTAAAACAATTTTTTTGGGAAAATACGATCAGCAAATATTTTTATTTAAATCATTAAAAATCTGTACAGCTAACATTTTATGCTATCCAGCAGTCATATTTATTTTATATCGATCAATGTGGTGTATGTTTTGCCAAAAATATCTCCACAAATATTGACATTTTGCCCGAGCATCAATTTGTAAACAAAACAATAGTGAATATATCGAATAATTCCTTTAGATCATTTTAAATATTTGCACTCTTTGATATTTTCAACATTTCGATTGGAATCTTTATTGTGCTTATTTCATTTATTGTGATTTATGTGTACTTGTGGCTACGTGTAAGTTCTTCCGAAGCCTCATCGCATTTAGAGAAAAACAACAAAGGATGGAGATCCAGGACGAGTTAATAAATACGCAAAGGATTCGGGTATCTGGGATTATCTGACCTAGGTTTTTTTTTGTCCTTGGTACCTTGGTGCTGAGGGTGTGCTCGCGATATTTCGCGATACGTATTACATCCCACGGCAAATATTCTACTCGTCTCTACCACCCCAAGAATTTTCCGTTGAAAATACACGATCGTAGGTTTGCTAAAGGAACAAGCTGCGAAACATATTTGGCAAAATTCTGGGCCGGAAAGCGCCGCGCTCGAGATACCGTCCCCACTGTCGGGCCGGGCAGCGCCCCCGTCTCTCGCCGCGGGCGCCCATGGGCGAGAGGAGGAGCAACCGGCAGGCAGGCCATCCATCGCCCAACGGCCCATCTCCATCGCGACGTGACCCGCCGCGCCGAAACTCCCAGGCATTATCTCTCCGGTTCCGTGAAAACGAGGAGGAAAACGAAACGGACGAATCGACCGACTTCCATTCCGAACTCCTATTCCATGTTCCGTAATCTTTTAAATATTGGCATTCGACTCGTATGCGTAATTGACTCTAAGAAGAATATTTCTTTAGTCATCTGTATTGCCCTCCAAAGATTTCACGGAAAAGCGCAACACACACAACACACACGGAAGGGCAAAAGAGTCAATAAATTGCCCAAGGGAGTGAAAAATTATTTCTTCAAAATAAATGATTTGCATTAACTTGCTAAACTGTATTGGCATGCTCATAACCATGATACAATATCGGGCATTGGAGGCAAAATGCGCCTAAAATTTGGAATAAGGGAACTAAATTCTTATCCTAGGTCCCAATTACCGTATCCTTAAGCACAGATTTTTATGTATATTCCATCGAGATTAGTTAGTAAAGCATTAACTGGTCCTTAAAGAAGATTCCATAACAACAATTCAGTGTAGGCGCAGACCTATATAATTTCTTGACTCCCAAGTGAGTCGTGAAATGAATCGAAACGGGAAGGATTTAAGTAATGAAATTCGATTGAGACCTCTTTGAATATGATTGCAAAGCAAGATTAATTCCGCGACGAGGATTGATTTCCCGAGAAAAGCGAAACTCCCAAGGTCAAAATATACGTTTATGTAAATTTTTTGTAGTATAGGAGAGCTGAAGGCTCCTTGTAGCACAAACTATGATTTGAAATGTGTATGAGGGTGTGCTTTGAGGATATGTGAATGAGGTGACGAATGTTCTGTCTGCAAAGAAGGAAAAGATCATGTGCATTGTTTGCGGTGGGAAGTTAAGTCTCCCTCGTTAACGCAAGGGTTCCAAAAATAGCCTGAGCTATTCCAAAGTGGAAAAGGGATGAGTTATACCTAGGCAACTTTGAATTAGGTAGAACCCTTACTTCAGAATCATTTAAAATCGTTGTGTTTCCATTAAAACGATCAAGAGGAGCTGAATCGCGTGATACAAAAAAAGCGTTCACTAACTGCAAAAGAGGCACTGACAGGCCTTAAATAGGGTCGAAAACAAGAGGCTGGCGAAGCTTTCGTATGCATCATACATTTATCATAAGAAGCATTAATTCTACAGGCATAACGTGTTTGGCTGATCAGAGAAACAACATACAGATCGGAGGTTTGTGGGTGTGATTTTGGAAAATAAAAAATATATTGGCAGAAAATTGGAAAAAGTGGCGGGAGAAGCTTATGAATAGAATAAATTTGGATGAAAGAAACGCGGAAATGCAAATAATAACCGAAAAGATTGCGATAGGGGGGATAGCGTTGTACGAGTATGGAAAATAATATGCATATCAAAACGAATGCAGGTGGAAAGTTTATAAGCTAAAAGAAAACTGCATGTAAATGTTATGGTTCCTAACTTTCTGTAGCCGCAAAAAAGCCACTCGTGACCCATTGAGTATTGCTTTTATTGAAAAGTTTACCGTTTATGATAATGGGTTATTTTTACTTTCTCCAATCAGAGGTGTGAACAAATTTGAGAAATGTGAGATTAACGGCCTCTTTCGGTCTAAGTTATACGATTTATACACACTAATCCCCGTTTAGCGCAATGGAATCGACATAATTTCAAACTGTGTAATTTCCACCTCATTGTTAGCCTTAAACCATAAAAAAACACGGTGAAATCCATTGTGTGCACTGGGACAATTAGCTCTACGAGAGTATTGGTTTTGAAAAGTTGTGTGGATTTTCCAATTTGAATTATCGTCAACTCGAAATGAACATGAGGGAAAATTATTTAAGTTCACGCGAGGATTATTTACCGGGTTTCTTACCTGACTAATTGACATAAATGGTGCGTGTTAATTCCTTTCGTGAAATAGACTCGAGTTTTTGTGCACGAAGTCAAAATATATTAGTTGTTCTCACATTATATTCTCCATTGGAAGTTCTTAATTAATAGACTCTCTTTTATTGCACCAGATGATTAGGTTGCATTTAACAGTTAATGTAAATGAACAAATGTCTTCTTCGCGTATACGGGCTCATTAAGTCTTTCGTTGAAAATTGCGAGAGAATGTGATATTTCTCTACGTTCGGTTATTCAAGAAAATTGATTTCCAAGAAATTGTTTGAAAGATATCATAGCTGCATCAAAATCCTTGTCGTAAAAATGCCATTCTTATGTAATTAATTTGTAATTTAGATGTAGGCGGGAAGAGAGACCCAGAAATGATTGAGAAACTGCAAATAATTCAATCAAATTCCCAAAACAGAGTTTAGAATATTGTATCGTACGATATTGCACCGGATTGTATTTCAATTTTTATTATTACCCAATTTTATTTCCCTTCAAATTCATGCATATATGTATTGTAATGCAGTATTTGGTAACCCCAGTACGTTTCACAGACGTCATACTTTTAAAAATTGTAAATCGCATGAATGAGTCAATATTATTGGCGATTGTTTGGCCAAAATATTGCAATTACCTCTAACAATGTCCATTTCAAACCTCTCGCTATTCAAAGGCATTGCCTACGACGTCGTATATTGCACTACCATGTTTCCTCCGCATAACGTAATTGGGATTTGGATTCACGAATGAGATCTACATCTACATAATACCCCGCAAGCCGCCGCAAGGGCGTGTGGCGGGGGGAGATATGAGGATAACTGCGTTGAACAGTAAAGTTATTCTTTTGCCTATACGAAAACTAACCTATTTCACGAAAAAAGTTATGATATGATTGTTTTTTGCTTTGGAGTCAAAATATGTCAAATTTATCATTTCCACCTTAAATTGCAAAATATTGACCGAAAATCTTTTGTTTAAATGATAAAGTATTTGTATTCTTACAGGAAATAAGTGTAGAGACAATGTTGTTCCTTGGAACTATGAAATTAACGATGGTGAATCATATTTTTAATCGGGATATTTTAGCGGTTGATAACAGTAGAATTTTAATTTTGATGAATGCACCGCGGTCAGCCGGAAAGAGAAGAAATATTTAAAAATTCCCTGGACGTCTTCATTTCATTAATTCAAATTTGATATTTGAAATTGATGCTAGGGTACTGGGCCATATAGTTTATAACATCTCCCGTTTGCATTGATTCAGCCGAAGAAATTACGTTAGCCACAAATTGTCTGGAATCCACAAGAACCAGAAAAAATGCGTTTTCAAAGAATGAGATCTGCTAAATTCCCAGGTATCGTGCGTTACTGTAGTTATATGTTCTTTCCATCTATTTTTCACAATTTCGGTTTCGTCCTAATGTGTTATTAACTACCAATTCTAAGCTAACGGCAGTACTTGAGATAAAGTAATACCAGGAATTATAACTACAAGTGATAAAAAATGCATTACAGCATAGTCATATTAAAAGGCTATCCAACCAAAATCATTGCATTAAATTATTCATTTTCTAGGGAAATATTCTTATTTAATAAAATTGTTATGAAGATAATTTCCCTGAATTAGAATTTCAATCATCTAAGTGACTCTCTACGGGAAGTAAGGATGTTGTGCAAAAAAACAGAGAACGGAGAAGACTCGTGTCTCGTGTCAAATTACGAACCGGGATCAAACAAACGACCTGACTTGAAATGGCAAAGTGCTCCTCCATATTTAGTCAGAAAATTTAAATTCTAATAGAGAGATGCCACGACAGTTACTTCTGTGAAGTCATCAGCTGATGTTCACCGTAATGCAGGAATTTTGCAGGGTGAAAATACTACTTTCATGTATACTTTTATATCTTTGACCCAAGTTTAGACTATATTCAAATCGGCATACTTATATTCCCGCGAAAGCTAACTGCCATAAAATAATTGACCCATCATTAAATTTATGTTGGAAATACCTTTTCCTGTTTGGACTTGAAATACCTTTATGCCTTCTATACAAGGGAATTCTGTTTCACTGCGCATTGAAACAGCCTTTTGACATATTTAGGCGAAAATAAAGGATTACGTAGTTTTTGTACGATAGAGAATTAAGGAAGGACTGACGGAGAAAATAACGGGGATGGGGGATTGGGGAGATAGCGTTGGGGATTTGACGGGGAAAATACGAGATGGAATAAAAAGCGATGTCGGTCGGCGAAATCTGGAGGTGAGTGGGTTTTGCTTTTTCGGTAAAAAACCTTTCATTTGGAAGTCGACTAAAGAACGCCGAAACGTAGAATTGGCAAATGATTTCTTACATCAAAAAGTTGTTTTAACTATTTAGGTAATTGTAATTCGGGTATTTGTAATTTCCATCTATAGATGGCATAATGTGTTGAAACCCGTGTCGCGTGAACAATAGTGTATAGTGTAGTGGAATCATAATTGTTATTTCTCATTTCTCTCCAATATGGAAAGTTTCCTCAAAGTTAATCCTGAGACCATATGGCTCGTTTTTGGGTAAATATTTACTGTGAATATTAATAAATCAAACTTACGCGCGCGACCAAACGCCCGTATTCAGCAGGCCCACGTCCACTAGGAAGTTCTACATCTCACATCCCTTTGTTCCATGCTAGGAAGCACGTTGTTAATAAATCTCCTCATCCGAATGTCTCCTGTGGTACATATTATTTCCCCACTAATAGTTGCAAAGGAGTGCCGTTCAAGTGATCCATACCCTTCAGGGATGAGTAAATAAGTCCGCGGTTAGAAGGGAGAGGTTGATATTAAAACTTCTCAAGCGATGATGGTCGTTGGATGACCGATCCACTTGCATTCAATTATTTCTTTTACGTTTAAACTTGATTCAGAAGGTGTTTATGTTATCATTGGCACCAGCCAACAGCTCCATCGTATGGTCCGCCTCTCCCCAGCCCTTGGCCCTCGACAAGGAGCGAGGAGGTTCTGAAGGTATTGTTCACGCGCTGTCATTTCACGGAATAGTACGACACACAGGATATGAGTCAAAAGTGCTCATAAATGTCTTTTTACGATAGATAGTGTGCTTTAGAAAAGAATGGACCAATTGTTATTCACAGGGGACGTTGACTGGACACTCAAAAACGTATCCATTCGACATTCATTGAGCGATGATTCCGATTATTAATCCTTGATCCTAACCGTGACGCGGTGTGTAGTTGTTACCGGAAAAGGCAACTTAAAAGTCACGCGGTAATTTTCAAATCTTATTTGTTCTGCATAGCACAGTCTTTTCCTAGACTTGGTAACGATTTGTAAACGTTTAATATAAAGAGACACGTGTGTGAATGCAATAACATTGATTTCATGTGATTCAATTTACTCCAGAAAGCTGTTGACATCTGTGTGTATTGATTAGGTGATTATTTTTGTAAAGAGTATTTACGTTAGCATTTTGGTGGTTTTCTTCCAAACAAACGTGTGCCTTCCCGTGAACATACGGAATTGATCATTCTATGAGAACACGGCCAGCCGTGAAAAAAGGTGTGCCTTATGCATTGGGAAAATATTTTTGAGGTAGTTACGCCGTTAGTGGCTGGCGGGGTAACGTCTTCGTCTGCCAACTCAGAGGTCGCAGGATCGATTCCCGCCTATATGGGTTTCCTCCACCTGGGACTTGGGTGTATGTCAAATTTTGATATCAGTGTTCAAAGTCCGATGTAAAGGTCGAAGTACTGTTTTAGGACTAATGCAAAAAAAATAAATTAACACTATTATAATTTGTATAACCGAGATGAAAGTCAATGTTTCGGATCACTAAAATATGTCTAATGACCGTTTTAACATTAGTATCAGCCAATAGCTCAACTACATCGTATCTCTCGTCCACCGAAGCCCAGCCCAGCCCTTTGGCCTCGACAGGTGTGGGTCTAGTCTCTTGGGTTAAGAAAATATATTTAGTTTTTCCTTGGCATTAACGAGGGTTGTTAAAATTATTCGGTAAAATTAACACGTGACTTAGCAATTAGGGTTTTGATGACTTTAGTATGAATCCTATGATACGAGTACGCAAAAATCCAACTCTTAATTATGTTACAGTTATAAACGACACTCAGTGCTGTAATAAATTTAAATAATCAATATAAATCAAACCTTAATGGAAATATTACGAATGATATATGCTGTTAGTAGTTATTCACGTTCTATCTGATGATCACCTAATATATTTACCTATGATTTTCAAAATGAATACTCGCGAGACAGTAAATGACACAATCACATGCAAAAAGATTCCTAAGCGATTTGTGAATTTGGGAAATTCTAGAAGACTAAATTAGGGGTCACGAGACGATTATTTATACAGGCAATACCGAAAATTTGCAGGATGTGTATAGGTTGATACACCTACCCATAAAAGATACTCTACGGTATCCATGCACCGCACCAATATAATCGCCCTCTTGCTAGGCTAGGCCGTTTTTAAGGGCCGGATGTGTGGTTTCCTAGGCGCCAGCATAACGAAGGCCTCGACCCGTGCCCATAACAGTAGGCGACATCAAATGAGAGCTGCAAGTGATGGTAAAATTTTGGTGCAATAAAGTTGCTTTGATTGACCGCATCAACTACTGAATGATGTACATCATTAGAAAGACACACGGGAATATATCTTTACCCATCCAGGAATGTAAATTTTTATATATATATACTAAAATGACCTTGCATCTTCTAGCTCATATTTGTGGAAAACAAATGTTAACTAGACGAAACGAGCGAAGATGATATTATGTAAGTATTTACTTTAAAAATCTGCGCGTGTGCTGCATTCTGAGATGATGGTTTTGTGGCTATCTGGAAATCACAGGTTAAGCGAGGCAGATGAAACGAGCCACCTTATGCTTGAGCAAATGTCAACGAATTGGAAAGAATACAGCTAGTCGACGGATGCGGAGCTCAGGAGCTCACGGAGAGCTAAAAGCTCAATTTGAAACTCCTCTTGAAACAACGTCAATTGTTATGAAATTTTTAAAAACCGCATCTTTATTAAAATTAGACACGTTTATATTTAGGGCAAACTCACTAAAATTACGAGGCTCTGAAAAACTGAACAAAAAGGACTTGTAATGTGAAACTTGGCTTTGACTAACTGAAACCTGGCATTCGCTCTTCAAGTACTCAGAAGGAGTTCAATATAAGTAACAGGAGTAACACTGTTGAGAAATAGTTTCTTTCTCCACATAAGGGAATGAGAAAAAATAAGAGGTAGGGTAAAGGTATATAATGGTATAAAAGGTATATAATGAGGTAGATGAGAAAAAATAAGAGAGAACTATTTAGATACTTCGTGTAAAAAATATTCTTCCTGTTTATGCGAATATATTATGCATGAATAATTAAATTATATTATTTATGAATATTATGAGCTAATGTATATTTTTGAATATTATGAATTTATGAATATTAATAATAAACACTTTATTAATATCAATATTTCTTCCTATTACAGTCTCAGAATGCGCACAGAGGGTGGATGCGGGCGGTTCTGCGCATGTGGGATTATACCCCAACCATTTAATATGTGCCACGCGCCCCTTCAGTCCCGGGGCGACACCGAGCGGGCCTCATGGAGACCGACTGCGTCTTCGTCGCGCGCGGAGCATATGCTCCACCCTATTCGGCGAGTAAATTACAAGTTGCCAATTTTGGATTCTGCCCAACAAATATGTAACAGCGAACACCCCAGCGCTCGTCGCAGCGTAGTGCTTTTCGACCTCTGCCTCCGAGCGCCCCTATCTCGTGCTCCGAGGAAACATCTGTGCAGATTCTGAGAATAGAGGTTAAAACTGGGAATATATCGATGTGGGCGTTGGATTCATCCGAGGTAGAATAGCGCAGCGGCCGCACGAAGGTGGTCTTCAATAGATCCTCATCTGCGTACAATGACATGGTCTCTATTTGTCACATTGAAATATGGAAAATTGGTAGGCAACAGCTGCTGAACGACTTTTGTGCCTCATGAATATTTGCGGGTGCAATGATTCTGCACGGTCGTCGCGTGAAAATGAGTTTCCGGTTTTGATTACTGGTTTTTTCGAAATGAAAACACGAGTTTTACGCGAGGTAATATAATGACTCTTAATTTTCACCACAAGGTGTTTCGCTACAAAGTTGGTTGTAAATTGGCTCATATTTGGTGAACATGTTAATCATTTCTCAAAGTAGCCAACCATTGGCAGTACACCGAGCTTACGAGATAAACTAAAATATTTTATTCATCTGTGTGACTGTAGCAATATTTTGGAGCAAAGATAATTTTTTAATAATTTAAACATCGTAATGAAACAATTCCCTCACATGTCATAAAAGTGTCCTTTCACTTAATAAATGAAATGCCTTGATTCTAAAAGCTTCACCATGACAGTTTTCCGGAATATGAAAGAGCTTCAGCTATAAAATGCTTGCAACATGAAGAAAACTATTAAACCCCCACCCGCAAAATGCACGGTGATTTGTAAAAATCTGTCATGAATAATAAACTTAGCCGCGCCATAATTTGGTAAGCAAAGATGATGAGCAGAATGATGAATGTAGATTCAATCTCAGCGAGGCTTTCCCTGAAATAGTCATTACAAATCTTGCTGTCAATGTATTTACTTACTGAAATGCACTTTATATACACTTGAAAAGCATATAAATCATTTGCAGCTTTTGAGATACCCTCGGGAAATAGAAAGATAATGCTTCTACAAGAAAAATCTCAAGTCAAGAGAGCCAAGGAGAATAAACTATGGCTATTCCAAGTCCATTCCGGGAGAATTTTCGGCTAATAGTAGCGTAGTGCTGGTATATAAATGATGCAGCGGATTATATAATATCTTAGCTTCGTTATTATTTCCATTTGCCCTTTTTTAATGTCTTTATCATATTTTCAACTTAAAATATATATATAAATAAATAAATAAATAAATATATATATATATATATATATATATATATATATATATATATATATATATATATATATATATATATATATATAGTCCCTGGGTAACATTTTAACAGTGTTAAAATAGTGTTATTTATTCAAATAGTGTTAGCAATGGTTTTAAAACCATTACTAACACTATTTACACAAATATTTTAAATAACACGGGAGGGTAACATTTTATAAAGGTCTTCTCTCAATATCATCTCACATATTGAGTAGAACCGAGATGACTAATACGACTTCTATTTGGATAGCGATAGCTATATAAACGTATTTATCAACTAGCAAACTCCCTTTTGCGGCCCCGGGTCGCATAAAAACGTGCCGAATATAATCTAGACTGAGAGATATCCAACTTTTGTCAAACAGAGCACTGCGATTTAGATGGAACAGGTGAGGGCGAATCAAAGGCCTGGAAATTTATGGTTGAGGTTGAGGGTAATTCCCGATCCCCGCACACCTCCCTCGTGGCAAACATGATCGTCATTATCTAGTTAGCAGATTGGAAATGGCGGAAACCAATTTCTCAAAATTACATTTTGAATCAATGCCTAGCCTTGGTAATAATTAGTATTCAAATTGAGAAATTTGATTTGAATTTATGCAAAAAACATCAGGAGAGGAGGAAATACTCTAAATTTAAAGGTTTGCTATGAAGGTATAATTTTATAGACAAGTGTAATAAATTTCTATATAATGGAGGCATTAGTCTGAATATCCTTTATGATAATGCTTTTAAAGAATATGTAGCATATTGGAGGCATATGCTTACAAAAATTCCACCCCTTAAATGGCATTTGCACAGATGTGAGGGTTAGGCAAATTCTAAGGGACTCCAGCGCACCAAGAAGGAATGGCAAAAACGCAAAGCAATAGCAGAATGAACGAGGATAGAAATTTCGGACCACATTGCTTTGGTAGACCTGGTCTATGAGTCGGATAAAAATGCTGGAAAACAAAGAATTTTTAAATTTGAGAACATTTATGAAGAGCATCTCTCAAATTTGCAGAGTGTTTCCGAACGTGGTTGTATTTTAGTGACAATTACGCGACAAATGAGCTCCGATTTGAATTTTACTTATTTATGCACATACAGTAAATAACCGTGAATTACAAAGCGGCAATGCAGGATCGTTCAAATAGCGAGATAAATCTATTAGTACTAAATTATTTTACCCCTAAATTTACTTCACAAATGCGAGGTAATTTGTGACCGACAATGTTTTCATGCTCCTCATGTAACGTAAATAATGCAATGCAATTGTAACTGTTGACGAGTAATCGCCTAATCAATCAAATCAATAGAGTAAACATTATTTTTAGAGAACTCGAAGCCAAATGTTAAGAGTAAATATGTTAACCGCATTTAATCCGTCAAACGCTGACTAAAGCACTCGGCTGGGAATCGAAGGATCCGAGTTCATATACAGGTCAAGGCGAATGATTTTCACACTTTTTAATTGTTGAATTGCAAATGAGTTACATCCTATGGTTTAGTATCGTCTTACGAGGCGCTGAAAATTATTCCATTCCGAATGTCAAGTATGATGAGAAGGTATATCGTAAAATGACCATCAATTACAAAGGGCCATTTGAGAGAAATTAAAATTTCGAGCGCAATGTCACAGTGAAGCGATTGGTCAAAATTAAATTAATAACCCATGGATTGACGCCTTGCCGTCTTTCCCTGGGAAAGCCAGAGCGATTCTCAAGTTCACACCTCACCTCATTAGGAGTGAATTTTAATTTCCGATAGAAGTAGCCAACATTTACTAACTCATCTGATAAATTCTATTTTATCAACGATGTGAAAACACTCTCGTTCAATGTTTTGATAAATATTGTGCCCCTTCCGCGCATTATTAACGACATACTGATTACTGCCCCCCAGCTTTTAGCTTTTTTGCCGTTATTCTGTTAGGATGCATTAATTGTATTTCATGAAAAGCTAATTTCATTTATCTTTAAGATTTTTGACAGCATCTGCGGGACAGACACCTGCGTGAGGACTACGTGACAACCGAGTTCTGACGATGCGGCCCGTAAAAAGTGACTAAAATGAATAAAATAAAATTCAACACGGCTTCATTCACTCACCATATAATGAGTAATGATGTAAATTTTGTCGTAAGGTACACAATAGTCCCATGTGAGGCAGCGCTTCAACTATATTGCGAATGAAATGAATGACTCCCTTCGATAAAAAAGTTGTCATTGTTCCAAGAGAATTAATTTTTGAATGCCGAAGTTTTTTCCTCGAATGGCCGTAACAAAATAAAGAGTCCACATTAATTTCTGTTCAGCGAACATTATCGGTTTATGACTAAGTCCAAAGGAAAAGCGAAGAATCACGTAGCGCATTGGAACGGAGGTGGAGGGACTGCGAGAGGCCCCATCGTCCGGATACTACTCTCGGCCGGGGAGCGCTTCGCTCAGGCCCGCGACGGCTCCTCCCGAAATGGTTCCCATCGCAAAAAGTATCCTTGCAGATTCCTCTCAGACCCGCATTACGCCTGACTTACACTCTAAAAGTCATCTTATCACTGGCCCTCAGCAATAGGCGCTCGATTTACGCTTGCACTAAGGGACGTCTCATCAACGACAAGTAAACAAGAGACTCCGTCCGCGCCATTCGATGGAAAGTACGTGTTAGGAAACCAATGCGTCGCAATATCTTTCAGCTTTACTCCTTGACCCGACGTGACAATTATCCGAAAGATGTGATATTACCTCCGGCAATGGACTATTTCCACGATATCCACCCCATTAAATGACAACATTTATTTCCTAACGGTCAACATCTTTAAAATAATCACACTACTTGGCCCTCTGCGTGCAAAAGGAGATTTATTATCCTCTTTCATGAAAATTTCCGTAGGGAATGAACTATTTGCTTGGGAATGCTCCGAAAATTTCACGGTCTGCATTGCTTCTTGCCCCATTCCCTAATTGCGTCCGTCTTAGCCACAGGCCGGAGGTCCATCATCCCATCACAGAGCTCCGAGCGGTAGTATCGAGCCCACGTAAATCCTAAAATCTCAATCGCGTCGTCACTTGCCTAAATCTCTATTGCCAAACTAAAACTAAAATTCGAGGCGTAAGGTGAAAAACAGTTCAAAATTTGTAAGGTGCCCGGGCATCGGCATACATTCCGAGTTATTGTGACATGCTATAAGCACTTGCAACATGTCTAAAAAGCACAATTTCTACCGAATTTATAAAGCCAATTCACCTTTATCCTATTGTTGTTACGAGAGCTCGTTCATCAGTAACTCCCTTCTCTGAACTTGAAGCCTTCCTCCTCGATTACTTCTGTTCCATAAATTTAGTTTTTGTTATCTCAACCTTTCCAAGTCTCTGCCGGAGTTATTGATGAAAAAATACAGACTTCAAAAAGATATAACACGATATTAAGAGGTAAATCACATTAGAGGTTCAGCTTTTTAGTTTCCAGAAGTCTTCGTGTGAAAAAAGATTTAATAGTTCGTATATCTACATATGTTTGTCTCGAACAATTTTCCAAAAAATAAGAACCGAATTTTTTTTCGAAAATATCCTTTAGAAAATCTTGAGATAATATTCAAATTAGATAAACGAGAACAACCATAACGTTTGAGAAAGCTCTATAGGATTTAATATTTGAATAAACATTTTAGGTAAACTCTGCACGTATATGTAACAGATATTGGAAGATGATAATTATAAAGAGTTCACAGAATTGAAAAGGAAAGAAGGAAATAGAGCCAGCTGGAACGGGACTGCCGCAAACCAATCTGAAGATTGATCATTGAAGATAAAAACGAAGCTACTATCCCTTGAAGAAACTTGGGTACATGAAGTCGTATGTTTACACACAAATTGGGACGAGAAGGGTAGCTACTTGATTTGAACAGCGTCCAAAATGTCGTCCATCACTCACAGCTCTTTCGCATAGAACCTGGTGGCTGACTCGCACGTTGTTCCACGCATTACGAAGTTTATCCAAACAAAAAACCAAATGGCATGCACGCGGAGTTTCCCGTCGGGAGTTGGTTTGCATTTCCACTCATGGCCTCCATATTATTATTCCAGAGTAGATGGACCAATCCCCGCCTCGCACATGGAGCTGGACTAAGTGCTCACTTCTACAGTTCCATTGTTTACGCTCAACCGTATCGGTCGCCCCACCTACTTCGCACCGCCGCTCGCTCGCTCAGCACCGCTCGCTCCACTCCACGCAGTTGAGGCGAACCCCGCTCGGCGCCCGGGAAACACTCCCGCCTCTCCGCCGCGACTCACAACGGCGGACAACACACGCCACTCCCCTCGGGTGAGAATAGGAGTCCCCCTGTTACCCGTCAGCCACCTCCGAAATCAACACAACGCTGCACAAGAGTGGGCAGGCGAACGAAAATTTGGACGAAATAAAGTAAACTATCCCTACTCCTTCAAGACAACGGAAGCGGACACATCATCTCCCGCACTCGGACGGAAAAAAAAATATTCAGCAGCAATGCACACACGCTCAGGACGTAAGATTCGCGTTCGTG
The DNA here is from genome assembly GCF_022747635.1 of Hetaerina americana. Lineage (NCBI taxonomy): Eukaryota > Metazoa > Arthropoda > Insecta > Odonata > Calopterygidae > Hetaerina > Hetaerina americana. Next base: position 2,365,487 of record NW_027286886.1, read on the forward strand.
TGGGGGCGGGCGGCGGGGGGAGGCGGAGGAAGTGTGGGCGGGGCCTTGTGTACAAATTCACACCCCGTCGCTCGGACACGCTGCGAATTTTTTTGTCACTCGCTCACACTCGAATGTACCAACCTCTTGAAAATTTGCCATCGCCCTCCTGCTCCACGTCCTCGCTGGCCCGCACCAGCACCGGGCACCCTCCAAGAGCTCGCACCGCCACCAAGAAGCACCAACAAGAAGTCACCAACCCGAAGGGATGCAAACTATCTTCGCAGCGCTGCATCGGCGCGCAAGCAACCGCTCGCTGTGTCACACCACGGACGCTCCTCGTCCGCCCCGTGCGGCCCGCGAACACGTGGCGCGGGTGTGTGCCTCCACTGGCCGAGTGAGCGCCTCCCGAGTCCTCCTCCGGCTCTGAGTCTCCGGCGACCGCCCACGAACGAATGCCCACTCCAGGCGAGGTGAGGTGTGGGCCTCTCGTCCCGCTCTTAAGAATCCACTCCCACCTCTCCTCCCTCCGACCTCCCCTCCCTCCCTCGAACCTCTCCTCCACACTCCCACCTCATCCCCTCCCTCCCGTCCGACGGCAACCTCCCCACCTCCCTCTGTTCCCCCACGCCGTTCTTCCCTTCCCTCGGAGGCGGGTGAGGATTGGTGTGGGGGGAGGAGGGGACGACTCACCCCTTCTAACAATAACACCTGTTCTTATTGTAGCTGTTTTAACGCGGTAGTGAGCATGTGTTTTGTTGCGGGCCGTTGAAATTAAAATTGGTTTCCGTGGGTGAGGCAATGGCCGCGGAGTATATCGCTCCGCTTCCCTCCAATCGGGACACATTTCCCCTCCACCCTGCCCTTGTCCCCATCCCTGCTTCGCCTCTCTCTCTCCCTCTGCCCCCACCCCCTCTCGCTCAGGCACTCGGGTCGTCTTTTCGCGGGGGTGGGCGAGCATTGCAATCAGTTGGAGTAAGTCGACTCGGAGGGGATGTGGGCGGAGGAAATATGTTTGGCCGCTATTTTCCCGGCTAAGTGCACAATTTTTTTTCACGTGGGGTGTGGATAGGTAATTTACATGGGGAAAGAGAGTACCGCGACATCATATGCGGTGCCTGAAACCGGCTTACTAATTTTCCGTTCCGTGCGGTAGGCTTTTTCTCATAATTGTTTTTGTCTAACTATAAGAAAGGGTGTGACATCGATAAACATAGTCGTATTTTTTCTGGGAGTAATAATTGTAAACGTCAAATATTTGTAAACGCCAAAAGCAATTTTAAGGCTGCCGTAATGTGATTGAATCGATTTTTGAGAATCTTGACTTGTCACTTAATATTGACCACCAAATTTCTTCAACTTGCTGCAGTGTTTCATTGAGCAAAAGTTGGTACATTTATGGGCTTTTTTCATCATGAATTAAATTTGTTCAAACCAAACCAACGTGGCTGTATGTCGGGTGCAATGTTCCCGCATTTATTCTACACATATTTTTTTTCTTATAATAGTTAGATTATATACTTCAGTTCATAAGGAACATAGCTTTGCCACTTAAGTAGCATAATTTTAACATAAACTCAATTCAAACTAGTGTTCATTTCGTTTTCAAAAAAAGAACCGGGGTGTAACAACGAACGCAGCAATGCTTTTATCTTCACACTCCAATAATTACCACGAATTTGGTATATTCTCTCAGCCATTTTTAACTCCTGAGATGAAAATCGGTTCTCACTTTGCCGAGTTACATCAGAATAATCAAAAGCACTCAATGGCTCAAAATTACCGTTCGAGCCTCCCAAAATTCCCATCTTTTTAATCCCAGTAATCAACCCATGGTTTGGTAGAGCTCACTCATTACCGTGCCCCGAGGCGGTCGAAGATAACTCATTCACCACGGTTTGGGTTTTGCACTCTTGTGCCGCCTTCAGTTCTTCAGATCAATCAGGTAAGGAGGACAGGATAACACAAATTGACAATGGAGTTGAGGGATCCCGAGGGATAAGGTGGATTTACATTATGTGCCTGTCGGTTCGTGACGGAGTTTTAACCCACTCGGCCGCCTTTCAAAGACAAATTTTTTTAATGTTCTATTCTATAAGTGCCCTAGAAATATAATTTTCGATGTCCCCACCAAATTGGTGCACCAGTAACAATACTCCTCGCCTTTAGTCTGCCTAGGCCTCCGTCACCCATGATATTCCCGGTCCAGTCGTTGTTCTCAGACCGTTCCTCTTCTCTCATTGTCTTTGTTGATTCGTCGCTCATCCGTTCTCTCAAACAGCCTCAACCAGCGCGGCGCTCTTCCGTGATACCAGTGCATCCAACATGCATTCCTGCTGGAGCAACCCTTTGGATTTGATCTCTGGAATTCCTCACACAATCTCTTTCCTATCTTTCCCACAAGTATTCAGTATTCAATCACCAAATACTCACCATATTAGTATAAATTTTCCTCTTCCACTCATACCCAAATTTCAATTTCTTGCAATAATGTGCATGTAGATATGTTGAACTGCCTTTTATTTGGGCAAACAATAGGATATATCTTGGCCCTTTTCTACCCTTTCAACCTTTTTTCTTCCCATATGATGAACTTCCCTTATGATGCAGGGAGAATTTGAGAGCTTGACAATGCCTTTTTTGCTGCTCAGATGCTCATTAATATCTCGTCTGCTAAGCAAGTTACTAGAAATATTTCTGTTGGTGTTTGCAGGTGCAATATTGCTTTTCATGATATTTTTAGACATTCTGTTATTATTTCACGCGGCTGTAATTATCGAATGCTTTACTGGCGTTGTAATACTTCTAAAAGGAACGTCACTATCGACCAAATAATTAAATGTATTGTGGAGACATACGCTTGCGACGCCGAAGCCTCAATGCCCGTCAACCAGGAATGGGATCCCCGTTTCCGAGCTTACGTTTGAAAGAGGCGTCCTTCCTCGTCCGTTGGAGACGCGTCTTGAACGGGAAGGCTCGAGGAGGTTTTCCTGTTTCCCGCTCACTACGTCGCCCCCCTCCATTCATCACGGGCCCTCCCCCTCCGGACCCCTTGAACACCGAACCCTCCGCCGGCACTCCCAACCCTCCTCCACCTCCGCCACAACGCCAACCCCTACTTATTCCCGAACCCTCCCTCCAAAATCCCGTCGACTCGAGACCACCACTCCTTCGACTGGGTAAACCAAAGTCAGACGCCTTTCCCATCGGCGTTAGTCACTGAGCGAGTACTTCTAAATACACATTGGGGCTTGGTGAATAATGCATACGGTGTTTCAATGCATGCCGTGAACATGAAAGAAACATTAGTACCAAGTTCCATCGCGACACTTGTTACTATTTCGTTAAAAGTCGACTACGATACATAGTCAACAAAAGTATCAAACAGGCAAGTGGTCATTCTGAAATTCTGAGCTCTGTTTTAAAGGACCTAAAGCCATGGATCTTTCTCTTTCGGATTGCATAGGTTAAGGTATATGCATTTAATAATGAAATATAATATGCATATAATTTTCTTCACCATTAATATTTCAATTTTAAGACAATTTTACTGCAGCCCGCCATTTTCCCATCCAGTGTTAATTCCCTCACCCGCTGACAGCCTTTCTGTTCCAGGTCCTTAATTTTTCGTGTGTACTTATCACTTGGTCTCTCCTCGCCGGATCTTCCCTTCTCTTATGTTTCTTACTAATCCATTGTGCCCAATCCATCTAATTCTTTTTTGCCGTAAAGCTCTCCATAAAATCCTTTACTATTCTGCTCTTCGTAATCCTTTCTCGTTCCTATTTTGTCTGTCCAATCAATCTTCAGCATTCTTCTCCAGCACCGTGCCTCAAAGGCTTCTTTCTATTTCTATCTGGTTCACTTTTCGAATTTTTCTCGTCTAGGAACCGTGGAGCGCCATGCTCCACACGAGCGTTTTGACGTGCTGCTTCCTTGATTGGACATTAATATAACTCTGCATGGTTTCTTTTTATTGTACTCGGTACCTTTGATTTCGATTCCCTAAACGCTCTTTTATACACCCAAATAATATGCCTAAACCTAGGCTAATATCTCATTTATTGTATACTTTTCCTGTGTTTATGCATGCAAGGCAAATGCCTTTACCATGTGGTCCCCCAATATATTTTTTCCATTTCCTATGAATATTTTTTCGTTCACTTCGTAATTTCCTCCCTTATCCTGAACTGTTTGCATGGATTTGTACCACAGTATTCCACATTTATTTCACCGCGCTTCTTTTATCTATTGGTGTACCACCTAAATTTATATTTTCCAAATTCCAAGAAACTGTGGGAGATGCCGCAACAGTAACTTTTAACGGATTCATCCGCTAATTTGCATTTCAATGCAACTTTCAGAATTTTAGAGCATAAGAGGACGCCTCGATAGCTTAACTGGCTAAAGCACTCGGTCGGACATCGAGGGATCCAGGCTCGAATTCCGCTCAAGACGAATTATTTTGACACCCTGAAGTTGTTGCATATATTTTCCAACTTCTTGCAATTGTTTCTCGCGAAGTTAGTGTGTATGTTCTCAGAATAACATTTCATATTTATTCTGACCAAACCGCCGCTAATCTATGATTTCCTTTCGTTATTCCAATTATTTCTTCCAATAATTTCCTTTGAGGCTTTTGATGCCTTTTTTGATACGTTGTCATTTTGCCTCTTTTACAATTCTCTATTTTCAATCCTATAATTTACTTAGAGCCTACTCATACTCCTTCCTGGCAATGCTTCTGCATTCCATTCCCTTGGCTGTGCTCCCTGTTTCACCCTCTTCAATCAGACGTTACACTCCATTACTACTTGATTACGATTTGAATACGCATCCACCCGCTCCCGGGAAATTTCCAACAATTGCGATTTTCATAAACCTGTTCCGTATCATAATATAACCCAACAAATTTCTTTCCTAAACTCCAGCCATTTTCAATTTATGCCTACGACTATTGCGGTGCTTATTCCAGGGGGCGGTTAACATTATAACCCAGACGACCTCTATAGCGTTCGCCTGACGGTCATTCTCTCTACCTCGCCGCAGTGACCCTCCTCAATACAATCTCCCCTTTCGCCAACCGTCGCATTCTATTTCCCCATCACCAGAAATTTCTTCCGTCTTGGGACAATCGCAATTATTTCCTCTAACCGATCCGCTACCATTTCATCTTACCTTGAAAAACCATAAAATATCTCTATCTCCCCTCCCCAATGGCCGCCTAATTTTTTTATCTTTCATGTCCTCAATATACTTCAGGGGTTGAAAATCTCTATTCTACCTAACTGGTTCTTTCTCCTTAGGTGCCTTCTGAGCTCCCACAGTCTGCTCGCCTAGCTGGATTCCGTGGGATTATGACCGTGGAAGCCTTGCCTCTCCCGATGACGCGCTCGACATATGGAGCCGAATGCCGCAATTATAAGGACTCATACTCAGACATAAGTTTCGTGAGTCAGATCTAATGTTTTAAGGGATATTTAACTGAGTTTCTGCCCCATTGGCTTTCTCAAGAAATCTACTGCTTTGACCTCGCGGTCATTTTCTCTTCCTCACCCAAAGTGACCTTCCTCAGTACCATCTATCCCTTTGCGCACCGTCGCGTTCCATTTCCCCATCACCACCTGCAATTTCTTCTCACTTTGGACACTCGCAAATATATCCTTCAACTGCTCCGCACTCCATTAACCCTGTCCTTCCCTGTGAAAAATGGGCATAAGTGCTTGAGTTTGAGTCTGGAATCCTCACATACATTGTGACTGAAGTTCTCGTTTTATGGGATATTTGACAAAGACAGAAATAACGATTTGCCCTCAATCATGATTTTTCTCGTTCCAACTTCAATTAATTCGGTACCATGTAAAGTGTTTCGTAACTTCATGTTTTCCGCTAAAAACACATGTAATAAGTCAGCGACGTGGTTATCTGTTGCTCATACACTCAGGAACCAGTCGGTATTGGAGGTAACTCCTCCCTCCTTCTTGCTCGCTTCCGTACTCTATTTACTAACCAAAAATATGCTGGTTAAGTTCAAATTTAATCCTACGGCAAATGAAATCCAAAGATCGTCCAACATGTGTAGTATTAAAGCAAAGTACAGGCAACGGGAACTAACACGAATTTGCCGAAATCTTCCGATGAAAATCCTCTCTCATTAATACTATGAATTTTTCAGGCCTCATTTGATTTGAATAACCTTAATGCTCTTTGTTACTTGCCATTCAATGCACCTTAGTCTATATTAACCTCCAAGATAACATTATCATTATGTCAAAGCAGGCTGACCTTCTGCAGTCACCGTATAGTCACTCTACACATTCTTTCCATTTCAATTAAACATAAACTTATTCAATTGATAATTTCCTGAGTTATCCTTGACTTTATGCTTTGATTTACCTTTTCTACTTCTTGGCAATGCTATTATCTAACCATATAGGGCATGATTTTCAACACTCCTTAGAATACGATGGATATCCTCGCACAGCGTATTCAACAACGCTTCTACAGCCATAACACTATTCAACCCCAGTTGATGCCTAAACTTGATGTATATTTTCTCACCAAACATTCATTATAAATTCTCTTATTTATTTTTCTTGTACACATTTTGGATCATCTATTCTTTTATTTGGTTACCCACCAATTTTCTGTTAACTGATTTATTTTCCATATTCAGTTGCTCTTTATGCGATGTGTTCCAATTTTACCTCTCCCGTACCGGCCTCCATTTTCTCTCTCATAAATTTCTGCAAAGCCCGCCCATCCTCAATATTTTCATGCCAGTAATGCTTCTACGTTAAATGTACTTAACCGTATTTCCTGTTTCTAATTTTCCATTAGGGCGTTTACTTCATTAGTACTTAAGAACAACTATTAACCGCAAACGCTTGCTTCTGGGGTATTTACCACTATCACGCTTTGCATAAATTTGTAAATTCCCATAATATAACGGATATCTTCCCTACACTCCAGGCATTTTCAATTTATACCTACGACTTTTGCGGTGTTTATTCCGAGTAGCGGCTAAAATTAAAACGCAGAAGGCTCTATTGCGTCCACTTGATGGTCTTTCTCTCTTCCTCAGCTGGAGTGAGGCGCCGGTACCTCTCCCACTACGCCAACTGTCGCGATCAATTTCCCTATCCCCTGCAGTTTTTCCCATCAAGGAACAATCGCAGTCATTTCCTCTGGATGATCCGCTACCATTTCATCCCTCCTAGAAAAACCCCAACATATGTAAACGCAGGGTGCCTTTCAAAAGTAATACAATTGAATTTCCAGCGCCGCTCCTATTGATTGGAATGGTATCGAACTACTTGGAGTAGGTGGACGGGACGCTAAGCTTTGCCGCGAAACTGGTCTTAGTGCTCACCAAACTGTGGAAGCGGCAGGATGTCAGTTATTCTAAACCTCTGCGGCCAACCGTGTAACGAAAAAAATGGAATCGACGATCGAGCAACGTGGCACGATTACTACGTTTTGTGTTAAACTGAAAAAATCTTTTGAGAAGGCTAACAAAATGATTCGTGAGTCTTACGGGGACTCTGCTCTGTTCTAATCACACGTTTCGAGGTGGTTAAAGGCCTTAAAGGAGGGCCAGGAAGAGGTTCACGACGAACAACGCTCTGGGCGGCCGTCAACCAGCAAAACCGATAACAATGTGGCTCGTGTTCGACAGTTGTTGAACTCTGACCGTCGATTGATTATCAAGATGGTTGCCAATGAACTGAGCTTGTCGCATACTGTTGTGTTTCGCATTGTTACTGAAGATTTACCGATGAGGAAAGTGTTCGCCAAGCTCGTGCCCAAGCTGTTCGCCACAACGCGATACGAGTCCGCGAGTTCCTGGCCAAGCACCAGTGCCAACGATGCTCCAACCCCCTATAGTTCTGACGTCTCCCCGGCAGAATTCATTTTCTTCCTGACCTGCTAGGCAGACCTGAAAGGAACCCGTTTTTCGTACATAGTACAGATCCAATCAGCCGTGACGCAGACCTTGCGAGAGGCCCCCGAAGACGCCTTCCAGGGCGCGTGCCGGTCATCACAGTCTCGGGAAAAAATATGTAGAGGTCCAAGGACCGGACCTCTAAGAATTGTAAGTATTTGTGCAAATCTGTTCGATATATTACGTAAAAAAATAATTGCATTATTTTGGAACGCACCCTATATATTTCCTCTATCCTACGGCCACCTAATGTTTCTATCCGTCATGTTCTCATTATATATCGCTCCTTGAACATTCCATCTGTTACTTACTCTTACATATTCTGTGCTGTCTGAGCTTTCCTGGTGGACTTCGCCATGCATGGTTCCGAAAGATTAGGAGCGAGGGAGTCTACCCTGCATCACTCGGCTGTCCACCGCCAATCGGACTGAATCGCGTCGTTTCCAGGACTCTGTATCAAAGCTTAGTCACTTATTATTATCTTTGGGTATATAATTGAGGTTCTGGCTTCCTTAATGGTGATTTAAGGATTTAAATACCACCAGTGAGATGGCCGCTTCCATGCGGTGAGGCAGCTTTCCAGCAACCTGAAATACCCATGCAGGTGTGGCCAATGGCCTGGCATATCGCTTGGCGTCTAGCCTTCGACGCACCTGACAGCCTGAGAGTTTCACGCATACGATATTCGCATTCCCTTTCCGAAAGCCATGGTTCTTTTCCTTGAATTATGGAAGAGAAAACCGAGGTTAATTTTTTCTGGTCATTGTTAATTTTTTCGCCATCGTCATGCCGTTAGCAATAATGGAATTTAATTTGGTAATTTTAATAACATAATGTTAGTCATGAATTATAAATTATATTTTGAATTGAACAAGCATATATATATATATATATATATATATATATATATATATATATATATATATATATATATATATATATATATATCCAGGACAATATGCGGGTGAGCTTTAAAGAAACTTGGCTTCATAAAACGGGTGGTGGGTAAATGTAATGAAAAAGCTAAAGAGAGGTGTAATTTTTCTCTAGTTAGACCTTATTTGGAATATGCCGCAAGTATTTGGGACCCTTGGGAGAAAATTTGGCAAAAAGAATTAGATAAAGTCCTGAGAAAATCTGCTAGATTCGTTAAAAATTGTTATGATAAGAACACAAGTGTGACAAGTCTCTTAGGGGAATTAGGCTGGGAACCATTTGATGTGCGGAGAGAACAAGCGAGGCTTAGACTTTTAGAAAGGTTCAGAACAAACGAGTTTAACTACGACACTGAAGGAATTATAATGGCCCCACACTACTTAGGTAGATCTGACAACAAATATAAAATACGGGAGATGGATTCCAGTACAGATAGATACAAATACTCATTCTTTCCCCGAACAATCAGAAATCGTAATAGTAAGAAACCGAAGTCCCTTTAGAAATATTAAAAACATTGAATTCACAAGTCGGAACAAAATTAAAAATTTCAAAGATGTTAGGTATACTTTCAGGTGCATGTGTATGTTGGTTGGTAGTTTGAGTGTTCGCATGTGTGTGGGGTGTAAGTGCACATGCATGATTGTATGGCATGTTTTTTGTGTATGTATGAATTTGTGGTTTTTGCATGCGGTTTTTTTCTTTTCTAAATTACGGGTTGTGTCCTAACACCCCCCGCCACACGCCCTTGCGGCGGCTTGCGGGGTGTTAAGTAGATGTATATATATATATATATATATATATATATATATATATATATATATATATATATATATATATATATATATATATATATATACATCTTCTTATATATATATAAATATATATATATGTATATATTTATTTATTTATTTATATATTTATATATATATGTATATGCATAAACACAGTAATCAACCCGATGATCAATTTGATAGGTGATGGTAGAGTTAACACAATACTAAGCCCGACGGCGTGAGATATATGTATATACGAGGGTCCTCCGGAAAGTAGTACCCGTTCGTGCCGCATGAAGTGCTGACGACGCGAGTAGCCGCTGGACGAGGTCAGATAGCTTCAGTGGCTTGTCTGCCTTCTCTGAGCCAAGTTGCGTGACGCTAGCATTGCCTGTGTTGTTTCTGTGATTGTTTACAATGTTTAAAAAAATTGAGAACGCCGCCAGTTGTGAAGTGAGGGCAGTGATTAAATTCCTCAATGCAAGAAACGTTCGCCCATGTGATATTCATCGCCAATTAAAGGAGGTGTATGGAGACAATGTAATGGACGAGTCGTCTGTTCGGCGGTGGTGTCGCAACTTCAACATGGGGAGGGGGAACACACACGACGATGAGCGTTCGGAGAGACCGTCTGTCATTACAGACCAACTGGTGAGCTCAGTTGACGAATTCGTGAGGAACGATCGGCGCGTCACAATTGATGACATCTGTGAGCATTTTCCCAATGTTTCTCGAACAATTGTTCATGAAATTGTTAAACACCATCTGCATTATGCAAAAATTTGTGCAAGATGGGTCCCTCGCGTATCTCAATGAGCTGGCGGCGAAGGACTATGCAGCAGGAATACAGAAACTTGTCACACGTTATGACAAATGCCTTAATTTGCTTGGAGATTATGTTGAGAAGTAGTTTAAAGTATCCTCTTTCAAATAAAATTTTTTATGTTTGTTAATATTTACTTTTGTGTCTTTATTTCACGAACGGGTACTACTTTCCGGATGACCCTCGTATATTAGTATTATTATTATAAGGTAATCTACCGGTTAAGGTAGGTTTTTGGATGAACAAAGCAACTAAAAAAAAAAAATTTTGTGACTCCTAACAAAACACAAAATCCAGCATCCTACTCTATATCAGGTCCCTCTTCATCTCTGAGTACTTTCTTCCTCCCTTCATCCCGTCCAACATCCCTATCTTGTTCCTTCCCTTCCCTCGTTTGCCTAATATTCTCCCCTCAATTACAGTCTTCAACATCCCACTGCAGGTCAATACCCCCTTCATCCACTTTTCCTGCCTACAAAGGATTTCTCCCAACAAACCCCTCTCTTCGCCCACCATACCAAGTACTTCCTCATTTGTTTTCTTCTCTGTCCATTTCACCCTCTCCATACCACACCCACATTTCAAAAGCCTCCAGTCTACGTCTATCCTCCTGCTTAAATGACCGCGTTTCCGCGCCATACATAGCTACGCTTCATATCAGAGTCTTTTATTAACATCCTTACTCAACGTACCCGTCATCAACTCCCTCCTCCTTGTGAAAGCCTCTTTGCCTAGCGCAATTCTTGTCCTTACGTCCCAACTACTTTGACCGTGTTGGTCCAAAACACTTCCCAGATACGTAAACTGTTCTACCTGCTATAGTTTTTGCCCTCCTATTTTAATGTTTAGCTTGGCCTTTTTCTTTCTAGAAAATCGCATTACCTTTGTTTTATTAATATTGATTTTCATCCCATACCTGTCGCACTGAATTTCCAATTCAAAATGCTTGCAACCCCTTGGCTGACTGAAGAACTAAAGCTTGGTCATCCGCGAACCTAACTGATTTTACAAATTCCCCGCCCACTTCCACTCCTACCTCCAACTCTTCCCATGCCTCTTTAATCATTTCCTTTGCATACAGGTTGAACAGCAACGGTGATAATGGGCAACCCTGCCTTACACCTCTTCCTAACACTGCCCATCCCGAATCCCCGTTCCCCACCCGCACCTGAGCAGTTTGAGATATGTACAGGTTGCGGATAAGCCTCCTTTCCCTCCAATCTATTCCTATTTTCTGCAATATACTCATTAGTTTTTCCCAATTCACTCTATCACACGCTTTTTTTAAATCTACGAAACAAATACCTCCTGGTTGTGTTCTATATTCCTCTCGATTAATAATCTCATTACTGCAATGGCATCACGCGTACCTCTCCCCTTCCTAAACCCAAACTGGTCATCCCCTAAGTAATCATTTGCCCTACTCTCTATCCTTTTATTTATGATCCTTAGAACAACTTTAGCTGCGTGGGATATCAAACTAATTGTCCTGTAGTCCTCACATGATGTAGCCTTTACCTTTTTCGGAATAGGAACTAAAACTGATCTCACAAAGTCTTCCGGCCATTTTTATTCCTCATAGATACTACGAATGAGCCCATATAGCCTCTTCCTCCCAGATTTTCCTAAACATTTCAATAGTTCCGCGGGAATATTATCCACCCCCACCGCCTTATTTAGTTTCATCTCCCTTAATGCCCTTCCTATCTCATCGTCGAGTATGCCCGGACCTAAGCTATCTTCCTCTACGTCTTGTTCCTTTTCTATGTCTAACTTTATTGGTCGAAGTTCTTTACTATACAGTTCTTCTATACATTCCTTCCATCTCTTTTGGATCTTTCCTGCTTCGACTATTTTCTTACCCGCCTTATCTCTAATTGCTATCATAGACCTTCCTTTCTTACTTCCCGATAAAGATTTAACTTTCCTCTACAGTGCACCAATTTTACCCTTCCTCTGCAAACCTCCCATATCGTATGTATATATATGTATATATATATATATATATATATATATATATATATATATATATATATATATATACATATATATATATATGTATATATATATACATATATATATACACACACACATATATATGCATATATAACTATCGCGCTTTGCATGAACTTGTTCCCTACCATAATATAGCTTAACGGGTATCTTTACTAAACTCAGGTATTTTCAATTTATACCTACGATTATTACGGTGTTTATTCCAAGTGACGACCAAAGATTAAAACCTAAAAACACTCAATATGCGTTCACCTGGCGGTCATTATCTTTTACTTCCCGCAGTGTCCACCCTTCACTCATATCCGTCTACGCCAACTGTCGCGTTCCATTTCCCCATCCCCGAAAATGTTTCCTTTCTAGGGAAAATCGCAATCTTTAACTGTAAATGGGCCAGTACCGTTTCATCTTACGTAGAATAATTGTAACATATTGTCCTCTCTCGAACGGTCACCTACCTAATTTTTCTCTCTGTCATTTCCTCAATATACCTTTGTCATTCAAAACTCCTTTTACGGATCATTGCTTACCCTTCTGTGCCTTCTTAGCTACCTTTTATTTCACCTTTGAGTTTTCCGTGAGATTTCGTCCGAGGGGTCCTTCCCTGCATCTCTCGCTACCGGCCTCGCCACGCAGCCCAATCAATAGTTTCCTGGACTCATTGTCAAATCTAAGTCAATTATTGTTCCGTTGAATGTTTGAATGAGGTTGTGCCGAGCTGGCTTCCGCATTAGTGATTTAAACATGACATAATCAGTGAGTTGGCTGCCTCCCAGCGGTCTGACGCCTTTACAGCAATCTGATAGAAGAAGGAGGGGACGCTGGGGTGACCACCTCTCGCATGGTATCTACCCTTCGGCGCATCTGGCGGCCAGAAAGTCTCACCCTTATTCCTTTCCTTGAAAACTGAGGTTTTTTATCGAATTGCGGAAGATTCGAAACCGTTATTTTTTTGGGTATTTCTAATTTTTCCGCGATCGTCAAGCTTGCCACAATAATTTTATTAATTTTTGAATTTTTAGTTTATTTATGCATTCGTGTATTAATACATAGTTATAATATATATGTTATATACATTCAGTTATCTATAGGCATATGTATGGCTATATGTACATACGGTAGAAATAAAACAGGTACAAAACCATGGTGAATTAATCAGTTGAGACCTAGAATTTTTGTTTTCGTACCCGCATTGACAAGTAAGTGGTCACGGCCATTTTTGTATCAGTGTTGGAAAAGATGCTATTAATTAGGCGTAGGCTGTGAATGAAAAGGGAGCTAATTTGGGGGAGTTTTTTGCATGGGCCACATTTGCGTGGATTTAGGCATACTTAATGTATTTATTTCGGACAGAGGTGTTGAATAAGAAAATTTAAAGAGGATGCTCATTTTGAAGAATATTACATGGAGTTCCGTATTGAGATATGAGTCATAAAAAATGAGAAATATACAGTCACAATAAAAATGGAACGGTCTTCACGTTTATAGGACCTACAATAGAAAATATCAATGGTTTGAACAATACATAAAGTTTTCGGTTTCAAAAGACAGGTTTTACATTATATTTTGGCCGGAAGGTTTTTGACGTAGCAAATAAAATTTTGGGCATAAGAAAATTTCTTGCAAGTTCACTAATCGGTTTCTGTTAACAATTGAAATAATGCCTTCTAGCTTATGACGGAATATAGCATTTCTGCCTAAGCAAATGAGAATTTGGAGAGAGGTGTTTGAATTTTACTGATATTTGCGAGAAAAGAGCAAATAGATTTGGCAATTCTATTTGGATAATAGTACACCATTGCGTAGTAGAGGCTGAAGTGACTTCGGTGGTGCCTATAAGGATTTTGATTTATATTGTAAAAGGCTTTGTTTTATAAGAATATCATTTCCAAATGACGACCGCAACTTTGATCATGGTGACGAAGTGTATAATATTATTTTAATAAATGAAATGTTTGACTGTTTTTTCTCATAGTAATTATTTTTGCCGAGGCAAAGTAAGTTTCCAATATTGTTTAAAATATTCGAGATTAGCGAGAAATAATAATGGGTGGCTGGTCTAGTATTTGGCAATGAATTAATGTATGTAATTGAGGATGCTTCTGATTCAAAAATAAACATTTATCCGTCTTCGAGCCCTCTCTTCTCCCATGGAAACTCCCTGACTCCCTAAGAATCTTTATAAACGCCCCTGCTGGAAGATCGCTTCATTTCTCTTCCAACCGAAGCCGACCAACCATTTATTCCTCTTTCTCCACCCAGGCTTTTCCGTAAATGAGATTTCAGGTCCCTTTTGTCTCTTAAGTTCTTTTACAGGTGTAGTTATTCTTTTACTGATATGTTGTCATTTTTCTTCTCTTGTTCTGGCCTCCACTTTATGTCACAAATATTTCTCTATAGCCTGTTCATACTCCCTTCTTATTGTGCAGGTAATTCTTCCAAATTCCAATTCCATAACCGTGTTCTTTGTTTCACCTTCTTCATTTGGGCGTTAACGCCATTGGTAAGTAATAATATTTAGAATTGGCAACCGCTGGCTCCGGAGAAATTTCTAATTATCGCGCTTAACATAAATATATTTCTTACCATAATACAACTTCATGGTTCATCCTCCCTAAAATTCAGGCACTTTTAATTTATACCGTCTGCTACTGCGGTGCTTATTCCAAGGGACGGTTAAATTAAAACGCAGAAGAACTCTACTGCGTCCACTTGACGGTCATTCTTTCTTCCTCCCCCGAAGTGGCCGCCCTACGTACCATCTGCACCTTCGTTCGCCAACCGTCGCGTTCTATTTCCCCTTCCTATGCAATTTTTACTTTTATTTTACTTTGAGAAGTCATGAAAATGTGTATATTTCCTCTCTTTAAGGGCCACCTTAGTTTTCTCTCTGTCATATCCTCAATGCATTTCGGTCATTGAATATTCCTATAATGACTTATTTTTTCCCCCCTTTCGTGTCTACTGACGTACTCCGAACGATGTAGCCTTGCAGAATTACCGTGACATTTCGTCCGGAAAACCCTCCCTGCCTCTCTCACTACCGGCCTCGTCACAAGGCCAATGGGATTGAATCCCGTAGTTTCCAGGACCCAATTTTAAATCTAAGTAAATTATTGTTCCGTTGGATATTTAATTGAGGTTCTGTACCGTTGGCGTCCGCAATAATGATTTAAATAAGGCACAGGTAGTAAATGTCCGCCTCCCAGCGGTCAGACACCTTTACAACCACTTGAATCACGAGGGAGGGGACGCTAGGCTGATGACGTCTCGCATAGCATCCACCCTTTTGACGCATCTGGCATCTTGAAAGTGTATCTCTATCATTGAAATGGTGATTTTTTTTCTTCGAATTATGGATGAAACGAACCCGTTATTTCCCTTTATTGGTCATTTTTCAGTTTCTTGCAATCGCCAAGCCTGTTACAATAATGTTATTTACATTCGCGTTTTTTTAGTAATTTATGATCATATAAAACAATCAATTATATTTTAATGTATATGATAATTTATGTACACGGGGAAGTACAAAAACATGGTATATGCTTGGTATACCTACACAATCATGATTGGTTAAATTTTTGGACACTAAGTTCGTGTTTTTGAATTCGTCTGGGCAATCACATTAACAAGGGAATCCTCAAAGCTCTCCAAATATCAGGGACTTAAAAGGTGCTCATAATAATGATTTGGCCTTGAATGGAAAGAGAGAAGAATTTTTTGCGTGTGCCACATTTAAGGAGATGGAGATTAACGTCCTCTTTGTGGACAGAAATGTTAAATGTGTTATTTAAGATTTGGCTAGCCATTTTTAGGAATGGTGGATGGAGATCTGTAATACATATTTGAGACGCATGGAAAATGAGAAATATATATTGACAATGTAATGGGACAGTTTCACTTTAATGTGGTCAATAATGGGATGTATTGCATTGACTTCCAAGAAGGGAGGTTTTATATTATATTTTGGACGAAAGTTTTTAGACATGAGGTTTTTGACTGAAGAAAACTTCCTGCGCGTTCCCAATGCGATAAAATTTAACCACGAAATAAGGCCTTCATGCAGAAAGGCAAATGCCAATTCTGCTAAGGCAAATGCGAATTCAGATAAACGTGTGCGCATTTTTGGGATTTGTGCGAGATAATGGCGAAGAGATTGTGGAGCTTCTATTTGGGTAAAGGTCCATACTTAGTGGTAGGGGCTGAAGTGACTTCGATGGTGGATGAAACGAATTTTGAGTTTTAATCGAATAAGTCTTTGTTGAAGCAGAATAATACTTTACAAACGACGACCGCATCTTCGAGTGTTCCGAAGTGAAATATAACTCTTTCAATGATGGTAAGATTAGACGGTTGGTTTTCAATATAATGAATTTTCCTGAAGCAAAATAGATTTCCAACGGTGTTTACAAGAGGAGAGATTAGCTAAAGAAAATATTTCGTTTTGGTTTTTGGAGGTAAATAAGTGCGTAATTGAGGAATCAACGTACTGAAATATATACCGTTTTATGAATGAACATTTATAAAACGGTATATATTAATCATTTAACATTCATCTCTCTCCGTGTACTGTTTCCCCTGTGGACTATCCTTGCCTCCAAAAGCATCCTCACTAACACTCTTGCTGGAATATCGCATCATTTTTATTCTAACGGAGGCTGACCAAACAGTTGACTCTCCTACTTCCCCAAAGCGACACTCAGGCTCGAAAGATTTAGTTATTCCTTGACCGATGTATTCCCATTTTGCTTCTCTCTTGCTGGCCTCCATTTTCTATGTCATAAAGTACTTTAAAGTCTGTCAAACTCTCCTTCTTATCCTATAGGTAGTGCTACTACATTCCATTTCATTAAGCTTGTTCCCTATTTGACCTTCAACATTCGGGCGTTACGTTCATTAGTACATAATGAAAATTAGAATTCCCAGCCACACGGTCCGAGAAAATTTCCAATTATCCCCCTTTGCATAAATCTGCTCCTGACCATAATATAGCTTAACGGATATCTTTCCTGAACTAAAAGTATTTTCAACTTATACCTTCGGCTATTGCGGTACTTGTTCCAAGTGGCGGCTAAAGTTAAAATTCAGAAAAACTCTATCGCGTTCAACTGACGGTCATTATCTCTTTCCGGCCACAGTGACCATCCTCTCCGACATCTCCACCTTTGCCAACTGTCGCGTTCCATTTCCCGATCCCCTACAATTTTTCCTTCCAGGGACCACCGCAATCGTTACATTAATTGATCTGCAACCATTTCGCCTTACTCAGGAAAACCATAAAATGCAAGTATGTATATTTTCTCTCTTCAACGGCCACCTAATTTTTCTGTCATTTCTTGAATATATTCCGATCATTTCTCTGCCTTCTGAGCTTACCCGGTCGACTTGGCCTTTAGGGATTCCGTAGGATTTCTTCCGATTTCACCACTGCCTCTCTCGCTGCCAGCCTAGTCACCTGTCCAATGGAATTGAATCCCGTAGTTTCCAGGATATTATATACACGATTTATGCGCTGGGCTGACGACGTCTCGTCTAGCATCCACCCTTGAACGCATCTGGTAGCTTGAGAGTTTCAATTTTATTACTTTCGTTGAAAAATTTTATCTCCTCGAATTAAAAAGAAAGCTTTACCCTGATTGGCTCTTTTTGGTCAATTTTAGTATGTTACCCATAGTAAACCTTACAATAATAATTTGAAATACTTTGTTTAAATTTATATAATTTTTTTGCTTATTTATTTAAACTAGTATATAACAATCAATCATACTTCATACATATATGATTAGTTATTTACGTGTGTATGACAATACATGCATATGGTACATATAATATATGTATAGGCACATAAATAAATTAGGGGTTAGTTTTAGGCCTGGCCTATGTGTTTGCACCTTGTTTGAGTACCTTCGTCGACAAGTGAGTGCTTAAAGCCTTCCTAAAATCAGGGATGGTAAAATTCTTCATAAATACACTTTGGCCGTGAATGGAAAGGGAGGAGAGATTTTTTGCGAGTGCCAGATTTATGGAGATGGGGATACTTTTTTAGTGTTATTCTGTGGCCAGAAGTATTAAATGAATTATTTTAAAGTAGGCTGCCCAATTATAGGAATGACAAATGAAGTTCTGTAGGGTGAATTTGAGCCATGTGAAAATCAGATATACATATCCACAATATAATTGGAAGCATTTTCATGTTTATAGGACCAATAATAGATTGTACTACAAGGAGTTCCCTGAAGAGAGGTTTTATGTTATATTTTGGACTGAAGATTTTAGAGGTGGCAAAGCGATTTTTGGCAAAATGAAGCTTCTTTTGAGTTCCCTATGTGATAATATTTTCCGACATAATCAGGCCTTTATGCTGAATAACGTAAACACCATTTCCGCCAAGGCGAATGAGAAATTGGATAAGCGTGTGCGCATTTTTGGGATTAGTGCGAGATAATAGGGAAGAGATTGTGAGACTTCTATTTGGGGAATGGTCCATACATAAGTGGTAGAAACTAAAGTCACATCGATTGAGGCCGAAAGAAATTTTCCAATTTAAGCGTGTAAACCTTAGTTCTTAAAGAGTGCCCTTAATTCTTTCAATGGTTACCGTATCTCTAAGAAGGGTTTCGAAGGGGAGAAATATTATATCAATAATTGGAAAAATTCTATTTAGGGAATAAAAATAATTATTTTGGCCGCGGCAAAATACGTTTTCAATGGCTTCAAAAATAATAGGGGGTAACGTAAGGCAATGGTGGGTGGAATGTCTTGTATTCGGATGTAAATTAAGGTGCCTAATTGAGGAATAAACTTAGTTGAAGATGCTGCCGTTAAAAGAATGAATATTTATCTCCCTCCGTAACCTCTTTTTCTCCATGAACTCACCCCGACTCCCAGTGATTCCTCATCAACACCTCTTAGGGAAACCCGCTTCATTTTTTCCAACCGGAACCGACCAACCAGTTGTTCCTCCCGCTTCTCCCCAGAGACACTCAGGATTTTCCGTAAAAGAGACCACAGGCACTTGTGGCCCGAAGCACCCTGCGTGAAACGTCAAGTCATCTGTTTGATCTTCATTCCAGTATTTCATGATCCATTCATTCATGGTCCATTTATTTTTAACGGTTTCTTTTGTTTCTTTTAGAGATTTTATTATTCCTTTATTTAGCCTCCAGCTACTGCCACATACATTTCTCTAAAGCCTGCTCATCCTCCATTTTTTCTCGCCGGTAATACTTCTACACACCATTTCATTAAGCTCGTTCCCTTTTCCACCTTCATCATTCGGGCGTTAACTTCATTAGTACTTAAGACCATCTAAACCGCTTTCTCCAGGGAAATTTACGACTATCCCGCTTTGCAGAAATTTGCTCCTTACTATAATTTCACCAAACGAAAATTTTTCCTAATCTTCAGGTATTTTCAATTTAGACCCACGGCTATTGCGGTGATTTTGCAAGTGGCGGTCAACATTAAAACCCAGAGGAACTTAATTGCGTTCACCTCGTTCTCATTCCTTATTCCTCAGTCGCAAAGACCATCCTCCGTACCATCTCCACCTTCTCCAACTGTCACGTTCCATTTCCTCTTCCCTTGCAATTTTCGCTCTAGGGACAATCGTAATCATTGCTCCTAAATGGTCAGCTACATTTTCGCCAGAATTCTTCGTGGAGACGAATGAATTAGATGGCATAAGATTATTCTTGCACGTGCCCTAAGTGGTGCCCCTTAACTACAGAATAAATTAATTGTTTCTAATGAACACGTTTCTCATTAATACCAAGTCTTCCCTACCAATGAAAAGTTTGATGAGGGTGCGTTTAATGTGGAGCTTTAACTATATAGCAGCGTAAGAATTGGAGGTGTTCTTTTTGGGGAATGGTATAATCATTAGTATCATAGACTAAAGTGACTTCGATGGTGGCCTAAAGGAATTCTATTTGTGGTATAATTGCAGAAGACTATGTGTCTGAAGAGAATAACATTATGTCCATTGACAGCTGTATCTTCGAGTAAATTTTCAAAGCACAATAGTAATTATATAAATCATTCAAGAATTTGACCATAGAGTTAATAATTGACTTTTTTTGAGGAAGGAAACACGCTAGTAATGGTGTTATCAATAAGAGAGGGCTTGTGAGAAAGGATGATGTATGTCAGGTCTTGTGAATACGGTTGGATAAATATGTAATTACTTGAAAAATCACTTTTCTTTATCCGAGAATTTTTTTATTCCTTTAGCATTCCGTATCTCATAAACAACGTTCACCACCTCCCCAGCTCTATCTTCGCCCCTCTTCCTTTTCACCTCCAACCTGGACACCCAATTGACGCTCCTTTTACTCCATGTGACACCCCTGGTTTTCCCAGGCGTAGACCCCAAAACGCCTGGCCCGAAACTGTTCACGAGGTGTTAAACCTTCCTCTATTCCAATGAACGTGAGATACTCGCAGTTTTCAATAAACAAGTTGCTAATTCAACAATATACCAGAATCAATCAAGTGAATATTGTTGCCAACGCCTTCAACTACTGGCCTTACTTACTATGGTGAGTGCTTCGGATATCAGATAGTCATCAATTTTCTTCTATCATATACACCAATAATTCTCTGAAATTTTGTCCTTACCTCGCAAAAATAAGTCATTTCTTCCAAAATATCTAACAAAAATGTTTTCAACGCTTTTTCTTAAAAATATATTTGTCAAATCTTATCTATTACACCTAAATCCATCCAAGAATATCGCTCACCGTGAATCAAAAGGAATGACATTCCAGCCGTAAAATTGTTTTAATGATAGCAGACTAGATGGATAATGGGTATGGGTAATCCTGACTAAAGAGGTGATATTTATGAAGTTTGGTAAAACTACGCTATCTCGTCTCTTAATTTTCTTCATACAAGACTAATGCCACAATATCAAAAGCATAAATCAATGGAGGTGTTTATTTGGGCGAATTGGAGACCACCGAATCGTCCCTTCTTCCATTAAACTCATAAGGACAAAATGGAGAATCATTATCCCCGGGAATCGTATTCCTCTCTCCTTATATCCCTTGGTCCACGAAAATGTACCAAAAAATAACAGGAATTAACCCAAAACTCCCATTTTTAGATTCAAAAACACTAACGGATGCATCAATCCGCGCAAATTCAAATGCATTGTAAGATTACGATTAAGACAGTTTCCTCATCCTTCTGAAAAACCTCCTCAAAACAAATGTTGTTTCTATTGTACTACTGTATTCTAAAGGCGACCCTCAAAAAATTCCCCGTCATCAATGTCAATAATCTTTAACGCATTCTACTCCCAAATGTACTTCAAATTTGACCATTTTGGTCCAAAACACCGCGGAGATAGAAAATCAGTTCAACTTGCAGTAATGTTGAAAAACATAACAGTTTCAGGTTTAACTTTGTGAAATTCTTTCATTATGAGGGTAAAAAGAAACTTAAGATTTCCACCATAAAGATTAAATCTTATACGACCATGGTTTCGATGATGCGCAGCATCGAAACCATGGTCGTGGGATAGTAAATCTTTATGGTGGAAATGTTAAGTTTCTTTTTACCCTCATAATTGCAGTAATGTATTAAATCGTGCTGTCCCAATTTCTGCGCCCAACCTGATCATTCCCTTGGTAACCTCTTACCCTTTTTAATCCTCTTATTAGTCATTCTAGGTAATACCCTGTCTGCGTGCGAATAGAAGCCATTTGTTCACGTTCATACACATGGCTGCCTTTCTTTTAAGATGGGAACTAAAAATAGCCTTCCAAAATAGTATTTCAGTCCCACTTCTCCATTTATGTTAAGAATGAGTGCATAAAATATCTTACTCCCACCATTTTGCAACCCATTACTAGCCCCTTAGGGATGTTTTCAACCCTAGCAGCCATATTAGATTTTAAATCTTTTGAAGAACCCTTTTCCTCGCCATCTTATATGCTTGGATCTATGCCATCCCTTCCTACATTATATTCTTTTTCTATGACTATGGGATAGTAGCCAAATGCATTTAACGCATATTCCTTTTTTTTCTTTCCGTATCCATTAAATGTGTATTTATTCGTTTCGTAATTTTCCTTACTCATCCTAGAGTGTTTGCTCGAGGTTCCCCCAATTGCCTTCTTGACAGCCCTATTGCGGTGCTGTTCAGAGCACGAATTTAGCTTCTACTTTAAAATCCTGTAAGCTATCGTACAGCAAATTCGACATTTCTGTGGACGTAATAAAATGCCACCGTAGTTTATGATTCAACTCGTACTTTTTTACTCAACAGTAGTGTTCATATGTACACCCATTTCATTCCCTCATCCATCTTTTCGATTATCTTCTCTTTGGTCCATTTTTCCATACCCATTTTCTGTAAAATGTTCCTATAGTTTCCTTTTTGCAGATTTAGTTATTTTTTTATTGATGTGATCACATTTTTTTTCTCCCGTATTGACCTTCATTTCCTATCTCATAAATTTCTCTAAAACCTGCTCTTACGCCCTTCTTATCGTTCCGGTAATGCTTCTGCATTCCATTTCCTTAACCGTGTTCCCAGTTTAACACTCTTCATTCGGGCGTTAACTTCATTAGTACTTAATATGAATCTGAATCCGCTACCGCCCGCTCCGGGGAAATTTCCAATTATCGCGCTGAACATAAATCTGTTCCTTCGCATAATATAGCCGAACGGGTATCTTTCCTAGTCTCCAGGTATTTTCATATTTATGCCTACGACTATTACGGTCTTTATTTCCAAGTGGCGGCTAAAATTAAAGCCCAGAAGAACTCTATTGCGTTCATCTCGCGGTCATTCTCTCCCCCTTGCCCGCAGTGACCTTCCGCAGACTCCCTTCTTCTCCCTTCGCCTACCGTGCATTCCATTTCCACATGACCAGCACTTTATTCCCTTAAGAGACAATCGCAATTATTTTCTTTAATTATTCCGCTGCGTTTCCCTCTAACCTCGAACAGCCATAAACTATATATATTTCCTCTTTCCTACGGCCGCCTAATTTTTCCATCTGCCATGCCCTCAACGTACTTCGATCATTGAAAATTCCTATACTGATTGGTTCTTACCCCTTCAGTGCTTTTTGAGCTCCCTCAGTCGACTTCTCCTTGCAGTTTTCCGCGAGGTTTCATCCGAGAAAGGTGTTCGTCTCCCGCTGCCGGGCTCGACACACAGACCATCGGGCCGAATCCCGTAGTCTCCAGGAATCATTCTCAGATCAAAGTCATTTATTATTTCGTGAGGTCCGGCACAGCTGCCCTCTTGAATAATCGCAACATTAATAGTGTGGTAGCCTACCTCCTACGATTCAAACAATTGGGCAGCCTGAGAGTCTCGCCTTTCTTCCCTTAGTTGAAAAGCTGGTTTTTACCCACGAATTTTTGAAGAAACAGAACCGTGAGTGTCCTCTTTTTCTTATCATTACTTATTTAAATTATTTATAATGTACCTTGAGGGTATTTCCTCGAGGTAAAATTTGAATTTGCGTAATTTCATCAATTCTTCTATTTTCAATTTCCATGTGTGATAGGTTACAGTGGTTCGTATATCGAATTTCGTGCGATACTTTACTTACTTATTGTTACTGAAACAGTAAAAATAAGTAAGTAAAGTATAGCATAGCTATTTCAAAGTTAACGTTAAGTCCTAATTAATTTATTCTGTCCTAAGGATTTTGTAGGATAGCACCTGTTACAGATTCGTACAATTTTAACATCATTTTGTTATTATAAGTGTTTCAATTCTTGAGTTAAAGGTAGGTATATTTTTAATCATATTTAATCTATATATTTGGCATGTTTTTATTGTTACATCTATTTAGTATTTTTTGTTTTCTTTGATAGTTAAAATAATATCCGGTTGTCAGTCAGAATGTCTGTTCTAGTATAGTTTCTTTTTGATTCTCAAGCACCATTTCTGGGGTACAGCCATGCAACGGAATCCCTATATTTTCTGTTAATTTATATTTCTGTGCAAGTTCAAGGTGTAAATGCTAACATAAATTTTCGTGTCTCCGGGTATACTCATTCTTAGCCAAGATACTGCATCCACTTGTGATATGTTCTCTGGTTCCTTTCTGCATCCGGAGTTTCCTGCAATTATAATCAACATTAGTTTTATTCAGTTATATATTTTGCGTTGTATGTCGTCACTATATAAACTGACTTGAACACATTAAACAATGGTTGAAATAATGAGGGCGGGCATTAACTAAGAAATAATGCAGCGTTATGTTTTTCTTAATCAATAGTAAACACAATCAAACTTTACAAACTTACACACTCGGAGGTGTTCGGGTGGGCTTCGCGGAAGAAATAAAATACTTGGGCATCACCATTGCATCGGATCTTACTTGGGGAAACATGTAAACACTACTTGCGGAGAGGCGCTAAAAAAAGCCGAAATTCGTCAAACGTATAGTTGGAGGTGTAGCGACGGAAACGTGAAGGAAACATGCTCTTTTTCTTTAGTAAGGCCTTACATTGAGTTTGCGGTGAGCGTATGGGATCCACTTCAAAAAACATTGATTTCAGAATTGAATAAGGTACAGGGCAAAGCCGCTAGGCTCGTGAAAAATTCGTACCTGAGGGCACAAGGCGTCACACTTAATACAGAATCGGGGATCGAATTGTTGCGGTGGCTATTGTACCGGCTTCCCACCCAGAGGGTCCGGGTTCAAATCCCGGTGTTGAATATTTTTCAGTGGTATCTCGATCCCTACTTGGGATGCTTTGTGCAGGGCACTTAGAGTGAGCACGCCGTCCGCTGGATGGGACTTTGACCTGCGGACCCCTTGCCGCCTTTCGTAAAGAGCAAGCTAATACCGACGTCGGGTTTCCTCCACCCTTCATCCTTACCTGTCCATCCCTAATGGCGCAAATTACCTCAGCTGTCGATCGTCTCCCCTAAATACTACTACTTAATACAGAATCTGTGGTGGGAGCCTTAAGATATACAAAGACTCAGGGTTAGATAAACGTTACTGCAAATACAAAAAGTGCTTTATATTGTATATATAAAAGTGCTTGATTTTGCAGCCGAAATGAATTTCACCCCCTAATTACATTGGCAGGGCCGAAAATTGACACAATGAGGAGACTTGCCCGGGAATCGAACCCGGGCCCTCCCGGTCAGTAGTACTACGCCCTACCCCTGGGCTATCGCAACCTGAGCTACGATTTATTTATTTAATAAAAAACGCTGATATTTAGAGACGAGAACCAGTGTGTGACTGCGTCTTGGATCGCTCCAGGTTGCTTATAGGTTGAAGATAGAAGCTGATGGTCACAGATGGCGTGTTTGAGTGATTTGAGCGTTTGAAGTCTACGAGTAGATTAGCGAGCGACCGAGAGAGAAGGGGAGACCGCGAGAGCGGATTAAAACGTGTGACGGGATGTAAGGAGGAGGACAAAACTCGAACTCGTGGTGCATAAATGCATCAGAATTATGCATAATTTCAAAAATAAACCCAAATATCAAATTTATGAGAAAATAAACAAATTTCCCCCAATATGAGAATCAATGATGCAAGCAATCAGGGACTACTATATAAAATTTGGAATGAGTAACTCCGAAATGCTGAGAAATTCAGTAAAATTTAAAATAGCTCCAAACGAGTGAAAAACAATCCCAAAGATGGGAATTTATAGCTGAGAAAATAACGGTTGAGAACTCTAGGCGGGGAAAATAATATACGTCATAGCCGGATACAGAACTTAAACCAATGAAAGCTGACATCCTCGGATATTGAGCCGCTTCGCAGCAAAGGGCACTTCTGGTTAGACCACGGAAGGGTTCATTGAGAGAAGAATCCAGACATATGGTGCGGAGGGCAGGTCAGGGAAGTAGCGCGAAAGGAGGGTGTGAGATTTGGGAAATGTGTGTCAATGGACCACGATAGTATCGTACCAACAGCTTTGCAGGTTTTATTTATTTATGATTGATGAATCTAATTAGTACTCTCAATCAATCAACATGCATAGCCAGGGCGAAATTTTCGTATTTGAGGTGAAAATAAATGAGAGTTTAAGAGAGTAATGCGATTGGAATACGTCATTTGGTGAAGACAAAGGATTTGGTTGAGTGACGGTGATTATTCATGGTGACGGAGCGTCAGGCGGTGTTTTATTATGGAGAAAGGAAAGAAATTGTAGCTCCAATTTTGGATTGCACTCTTGTGCCTCCAAGTAGCATTAAAGAAAACGATAATCGTTACAGATATGGAATCTGTAAGT
This sequence comes from Hetaerina americana, assembly GCF_022747635.1. Taxonomy (NCBI): domain Eukaryota; kingdom Metazoa; phylum Arthropoda; class Insecta; order Odonata; family Calopterygidae; genus Hetaerina; species Hetaerina americana. The sequence continues at coordinate 2,392,191 of NW_027286886.1, forward strand.
CAGAGGATGTTACAGCAATTGCAATGAAGACAGTCAGACAAGACTCAGACAATCGCACACCGGAGGAACGGTGTGCGATTGAATTGAGTGTTTGTATGAATCGCCTGATAGATTACATGTTTGATGTGAACTAAGTTTGTGGTCAATTTGAAGGAAATCGGGTATTAGCCAAAGAGAGGTGAGCTGATATTTGAATATTAAGAAACTCGATAAGTCTATTTTCTGATACTGATTTATGTGCACCAGAATATTAGGTTGGGATTAATTTTTTATTTCAACTGAGTATTTTCTTGAGTTTTGGAGTGTAATAGAAGTTTAGCATTTTCTCCGGATATCCACATAATTTTGGAACTCCAATTTATATACAAGTGCCAATTGCTTTTCATGCTAAAATGTGTTTATGTAGAGAGAAGAATGACTGTGATTACAGGTTCCGTGGATGGAAATGGAGAATATTATTGAGGGTTTGGTGTGCGACGGATGAAAGATGGTAGAGTGAGGTATTGTTGGTTGGTTTAATGTTGGGGGAAATGTTGAATTAGGGTATTTGTAACTGAATGGCAATGTTTAAAATTTTGATAGTGGCGTCAGACTTTGAAGAAATTAATTAGACCGAGGAGGAGTTCGGAGAAGAATTTAAGGAGAGCGATTCGTTTCAATGGGGTACATGGAGGATGATTTCATTTATAAATAAGGGCTTAGTGTAGAACTTGGAAGGTTTGGTACTCTATGAAGTCTTATGAGGTTCACCAACGGATAGTTGGATTTAAGCCGTAGCGATGCGAGTACTTACTTTTTGGCCTTCATATATGACGAAATACACGTGAGTCAGATTTTCCTACCTTTATCCAAATTATTTCAAGTTTTAATCAGCTACGCATGTCTAAATTTTTTCCGATGGTTACTGATAGAGATATATTTGGGTTTTTTTAGTTAAATTATTAATATTAGGGAAAATAATAAGTTTCAAAAGTGGCAGTTGGGGTTCAATCAGTTTCAATAAATTGAGTTTTAATATTCATAAGGTTATTCACGAATGGTTCTGCAAGAGAATAGGAGTAAAAGAATAGATTTTCAATGATCCTTAATGAATTTATGCTGAGAAATTGATCGGGGGTAATTTGCACTAATAATTGCTGTAACGTACGTATGATTCCTTATCGCGAAGCGGCCTTTGAGACTTGCGCGATCATTTTTTCGGCAATGACTTATCCTTTGTATAGAGTCACCTTTCTTATCCTCAAATGGATACAGGTTGCAAATGCGTTCAACTTAATACAGCAGAATATTAAACTACTCGTTATAAATTCAATTTTATTAGTTTTGAATACTATCTTCAATGCAATGATAATAATTTGGGTAATCTTATATATTACCCAAACTTTCTACCCTTCCAAAATATTTGTAAGGGCTTTATGAGGCCAAGTGTAAAATAAGCTTCCTTGAATGAAAGTTTTGCCTGAGACGTGTAAAGCGCGACTTAATTAGTCTCAATATTTTCAGTCAGTGGCTTCACTGCCCTAAAGGATTATTATATACTACCTTGATCAAAAAGTTCCCGGAATAACCACCGTGTGGCGCTCCCATCGTTCCGATTTGAGTTCTGTTTTTTTTGTTAAATTGGTACATCTGTTGTTGATATTCCCTTTAAATCTTAGTGTCATAACTTGACATTTGCAAAAGTTACGGTCGGTTTTCGGTATGTCCATCAGTGCTTCCTGCGATTTTTCCATTACTTCCTCTCGGCTGCTAAAACGCGTTCCCCGTAATGGTTTTTTAACTCGATTGAACAGAAAGAAGTCACAGGGAGCCAAATCAGGTGAATTCGGTGGCTGTTGGATGGTATTTGTTGCATTTTTCGTCAAAAAATTACGAATAATGATAGCACTGTGCGACGGTGCGTTATCATGGTGCAAAATCCACGAGTTTTCTGCCCACATTTCTGGTCTCTTTCGGCGAATTGCTTCACGCAAACGTCTCATAACGCCCAAATAATACTCTTTGTTTACTGTCTGGCAAAAATTCATGATGCACTACACCGTTGTAATCCATGAAAACCGTCAGCATTGCCTTCTTTTTTGACTGAAAACGACGTGGTTTTTTTGGTCTCGGCTCATTTGGTGAACGCCATTCACTTGCCTGATGTCTGGATTGCGTGTCGTACTCATAAACCCACGTCTCGTCTCCAGTAATGATCCTTTTGATGAATGTGGGATCGGATTCAGCCTCGCAAATCATGTCTTTTGCGACGTCAACACGGTCTCTTTTTTTCATGAAATTGAGGTCTTTTGGCACCAACTTTGCTGCTACACGACGGAAACCCAAATCATTAACCACAATGTCTTGGGCGGATCCATAGGCAATGTTCAAGTCCTCCGCTATTTCTCTGATGGTTAATTTGCGGTTATTGACCAACATTTCTTTTACTTTATCAATTTTTTCACCGACTTTCGATGTCGATGGTCTGCCACTGCGTTCATCATCTTCGATTGACTCACGACCACTTCTGAACCGCTCGTGCCACTGGTAAACGACCGTTTTTTTTTAGAGAATCGTTGCCGAAACACTTTTCCAACATTTCCAACGTCCGTGCGCCACTAAATCCGTTTTTTACGCAAAATTTAATACAAGTTCGTTGTTGCAAATTTAAATCCATTTCTGAAATTGTAAAAAATCGCCAACACACACAGAGATAGATGTACTCTTGGCTACGTAACTTTTGCAAATGTCAAGTTATGACACTAAGATTTAAAGGGAATATCAACAACAGATGTACCAATTTAACAAAAAAAACAGAACTCAAATCGGAACGATGGGAGCGCCACACGGTGGTTATTCCGGGAACTTTTTGATCAAGGTAGTAATTCCCTAATAGTGTAACTAATTCAATAACGGAGTAGAATTACAGCATGTTTGAACCTAGGTCCTGAGATGTTTTCGCCAAAATTGTGACTGGCTGAGAATGGAAGGGATATTTTATTCGGAAGGGGCTCATTCTCTGGCCAAAGTATAATCAATATCCGGAGTGTACAGCAAATACGAGGGTCATCCGGAAAGTAGTACCCGTTCGTGAATTAAAGACACAAAAGTAAATATTAACAAACATAAAAAATTTTATTTGAAAGAGGATACTTTAAACTACTTCTCAACATAATCTCCAAGCAAATTAAGGCATTTGTCATAACGTGTGACAAGTTTCTGTATTCCTGCTGCATAGTCCTTCGCCGCCAGCTCATTGAGATACGCGAGGGACCCATCTTGCACAAATTTTTGCATAATGCAGATGGTGTTTAACAATTTCATGAACAATTGTTCGAGAAACATTGGGAAAATACTCACAGATGTCATCAATTGTGACGCGCCGATCGTTCCTCACGAATTCGTCAACTGAGCTCACCAGTTGGTCTGTAATGACAGACGGTCTCTCCGAACGCTCATCGTCGTGTGTGTTCCCCCTCCCCATGTTGAAGTTGCGACACCACCGCCGAACAGACGACTCGTCCATTACATTGTCTCCATACACCTCCTTTAATTGGCGATGAATATCACATGGGCGAACGTTTCTTGCATTGAGGAATTTAATCACTGCCCTCACTTCACAACTGGCGGCGTTCTCAATTTTTTTAAACATTGTAAACAATCACAGAAACAACACAGGCAATGCTAGCGTCACGCAACTTGGCTCAGAGAAGGCAGACAAGCCACTGAAGCTATCTGACCTCGTCCAGCGGCTACTCGCGTCGTCAGCACTTCATGCGGCACGAACGGGTACTACTTTCCGGATGACCCTCGTATCATCTAATGGGAGTAGTGTGTGCTGAGAACGAGCTTAATCGTAAAAGAAACTTCGAACTCCAGGTTTTTCTCTTATTGTCAAATTTACTGTGAATCTAGAAAAACTAATAAATCAGGTTAAAAAATGAGCCATCAAAGTTTCTGTGAATTCTTGACTCTCCGATATATGTAATGGCTCCGATGATACTGCTCACTGGTCAATCTGTGAATTCATTTTACCCATTTGGTCCACTAAAACGCAAATAAATGAATTTTTTTCGCTTCGGCGCGCGCGACGATAAACCTTTGCCACGCATTGAATAAAATCACTCTTTCCCTCGAGGAATCTAACGCTTTCGGGAGTCACTTTGAGTTTCAAAGTGTAATTTATTTCCGTTGCATCACTAACTCTTCGACCAGTCTTCATTTTAAATGGCGGATATTAACTAGTGCGATCAAACAATTCAATATTATGCATTTCAATTAATTCAATATTAATCCTCAGGCTCCCGCGATGTGGAATTGATGAATTCATTCTTCTTCCGGGAATTACCGTCGCGTAGGTGAGTTGATGGACAACTGTTTCGCCCCCAGTCGTGGAGGGGTCTTCAGGCCGGTCGATATAGCGGCCAAATTTGCAACGCAAATCACTTCGACCTGAAGACACCTCCAGGACTGGGGGCGAAACAGTTGTCCATCAACTCACCCACGCGACGGTAATTCCCGGAAGGAGAATGAATCCAATTCAATTATGTTCAAATTATTTAAAATATTTGCGAAATTAATAAGTCCGCCATCACCTCTCAGATACAGATATGCCTCCAATTATTGCAGTAATTTGCTTGTTTCTTGTCCCTTAAATGACGACTTTTCTGATTCTAGTACAATAAGTTTCGACGAGTGCACCTTGGTTTGGTAGACTCGAGAGGGTTAAAATTGCGCGGGCTGCACACTTTCCTTCCCTCCCCCCTAAACAAAGCAGATCAGAGGGAGGGGAAGGGAGGGGTAGAAAGGAGGCGCCACCACCCCCACCTCTCCCTCGGTGCCGGAAGTCCACGGTCGACTCGGTGCCGCTGTCTCCGGAAGTCGGGGGTCCAGTCTCCGGAAAATAATGCCACCGTCGCCTCTCTCCCTCGCCCCGTCGCCAAGCGCACGTCACGGCTTGCCAGTCGGCGTAGACCGGAACCGCACACCGAGTGGCAATTATTCCGTCCCCCACCTCTCCTTCCCCTCCTCGCTCCACCCTGCCTACCGCGAGCACCCCCCCCCCTGTCCCTAGAGTCGCGGCGAGCCCACTGCCCGCGGAGGCAGAGGGCAGCGGGTCTCGGCGCACCAGGAGGGCCGAGGACCGGGGGGGAGGGGGGAGGAGGAGTAGGCGGGGTTCGACCCGATGCCAAACGCCCTCGTCAGCGGGGGCTCGCTGCCACCTGTAGGGTCGGAAGTCTTACAGGTTTTGGGGATTTGGGAGCTCCAAAGAGCGTGACGAGGAGGGGATGGATTTGTAAAAGGATTTGACGATACATTCAGTGGAGGGCATAGGTAATCAAAAGGGGTGGATCCAATGAACACACTCAGGCGAATGTTGGAATGAATCGTTTCCTCGTGTAGTTAGAAGGAAAAATATTTAACAAATGAAACACTTTTTGCATTCTAAATATCAGACTTTGTGCCTGTTTTGGCAACTTCGTGTAGATTATTGACAATCCCCAATCAGACTGAGAGTTGTATAAGGCCATTCTCACCAAGTTAATGCCAATGCCAACGTAAATGGTTAATAAGAGTGATTGCTGAGTCTGGAAATACCATATCTCCGGAAAAGGCAATCTAATTTGGGCCTCAATCATGATTAGTGCGATTCTGCAATCCTTTTTATTTTTCTATACGTTTATATCTGATATAATATTTAAGAAATCACTAGCAGAAGAAAGCGTGTCAAGCGGCTGGAAGATAGCTTCTGTAACACCCATATTTAAAAATGGAGACCGGGAGGACCCCAGTAATTATAGGCCAATATCGCTCACCTCCATCTCCTGTAAGATTCTTGAGAACATCATTGTTTGTTCCATATTGAGGTACCTCGATAGCCAAGATTTATTGATTAATAACCAACACGGGTTCCGTAAAGGTAGATCTTGCGAAACTCAACTCGCACTCTTTGTTCATGATATAATGCATTCCGATGAAAGTAATATTCCAGTTGATGCGATATTCCTAGATTTTAAAAAAGCTTTTGATAAAGTCCCTCATTGTAAGTTACTCGCGAAGTTGGAAACTTATGGAATACACAGGAGTATTATACTATATGCTGGATTAGACAATTTTTTAAAAATCGCGTTCAAACAGTCGTCCTGGACGGTGTATCTTCCGATACTTTCAAGGTCACGGGAGTGTCAGGAAAGTCATGGAAGTGTCATATGCCACCTCTTGTTTCTTCTGTACATAAATGACCTCAATACCGTGGTTACTAGCAGGCTCCGTCTTTTTGCTGACGATGCGGTGATTTATGGGGACATTCGAAGTCGCGAAGACAGAGTCGCGTTAGCTAACGACCTAAATGCAATTCAGACTTGGTGCGATACATGCAATTGGAATTAAATTTGAAAAAATGCGTAGTCATTTATTTTTGGGAAAGGAGTAATTCCCTCCCATTTAGTTACAAAGTGAAACAAACAGAAATCGCGAGGGTAGATTCCTTAAAATACTCGGGTAATTACTCACGATCTGTCCTGGGGAAAGCACATGCGAGAAATATACGGTCGTGCTAATAAAAAATTGGGATTTGTAAAAAGAGTACTGGGTAAATGTGACGAAAAAGTGAAGGAACGATGTTTTCTTGCCCTAGTCAGGCCCCATCAAGAGTATGCTGCCAGTATATGGGATCCTCAAGAGATACATTGGATTTCGGAATTAGATCGAGTTCAGCGGAGGGGGGCTAGATTTGTCAAAAATTGTTATGACCAATGCAGTAGCGTAACTACTTTGTTAGAAAATGTAGGCTGGGATTCCTTTGAACAGCGGCTTTCACAATATAGATTAAACTTATTAAAAACATTTAAAGATGGGTCCTTTTCCGATGACATCAAGAACATAATACGAACCCCAACGTATTACGGGCGGAGGGATCACGAATATTAGATTAGAGATATAGACTGCAAGACTGACAGGTTTAAATGGTCATTTTTTCCAAGAACAATAAGAGACCAAAATGCTTGTAATCGAAATCCCCCAGGAGTCACCTCGACACAAAACGTATTAACCTATAAGGTATTGACTGCGCATGGTTATACTAGTATATTTAAACATCTTTTTTGCAGGTTCTCCCCACCTTTCTCCATCCATTTGAAAAACCCTAACCCCCTCATCCCTTACCCTTTCCTCTTGGTGCTGCACCCCTACCACACACCTTTTTGGTGGCTCGCAGGGTATTGATGTAGATGTAGATGTACTTTATTTTCGTTTTGTATGTGCGAGTATATATTCATTTGCATTTACATACATATGCAGTACTAATATTAAGGAAAGCGGTAAGAACAGGCGTGATGGTCCTCAAAAAGGTGCCTACGTCATTCAAACATCCCGGGCGTAATATCGCCCATTAAAACTATCCAGTAGTTGCCATTACCTCTTACTCCATTGTCCCTTCCTCCTTAGCCCCTTACCTCTTTAATCAACCCCACACCCTTCCCCTACATATTCTCTCCGCTCTTCCCCCGAGAACGGCATTCCTAAGATGTAAAAGAAGGATAAATCCTGGGAAAAAAGTATGTATTGCAGATCAAAACAGATATTAATAAATTCTTCATAATAGCACCATTATGCCTCAACACACCGATACCAGCGCCTCTGCCAGTCGCGGTACGCTTCCTGGATGGCTTAGACGGGAGCTTCTCTCAAGCTCTTCGTTACGGTCTTTTGACGTTATTTTGCGCTACAAAATGGTTCCCTTTCGAGCTCCTTTTTATTTTTGAGAACAAAAAGAAACATGTGGTGCCACAGTGGGACTAGCATGGAGCAGGGTAGCAGGGAGCATCATCCAATAGATCATGTGAAATTTTCACACGAGCAGCTTTCTGATCTTGGAATATAAAATAAAAAACAATCATAAAATTATCCATTGTCTGCGCTCACTTGCGGTACTTCATCTCTGCTCGCCGTGAGTTTGAAATTTGACAAAGAGCTGTTCGTTTCACGGCTACCGCGCAAGGCACCTACCCCCACGGACCTTACCCCATTAAAATATATCACACTGTCTCGTCGCACACCTGTGTCATGCCAGCATTACCGCATCATGAATTTGCATTTACTTTCCTAGCGTCGCAGCCATATTGTAACTGTCTATCACCTAGTAGTGATTTCGTTTTCCTCCTTTTCCCATGTTTTGAATGTTTCAGACGCTCTGCAACATATTCCAGCTCTTTTAAGAGGTATTGAATCAATATTTGGGGAAGTTAATTTCACGACTGTGAATGTTATCACTGTTTCGACAGAAGCGCAACAATTCCATAATTAATATTTATTGACGGCCATTGTTTCACCACTGTTCAGCACCATCAAGTGGTAAAACCTGATGATGCCACACAGGGGTGAAACCATGGTCGTCAACAAATATTAACTTTGGAATTGCTAAGTTTCTGTTATCTAGACAATGGGAAATTTCCAGGAGGTAACAGCTAAAACATTATTACTCTTTCCGAATAAAATGTGTAAATATTGGATTAAAAGCAAAGCGTGAGAATAAATTTTATTTACATAATGCACTCGTTCATAATTTCATGGAAAAATAAACTACAGCCGGATGGAATGAATTAGGCTACCCCGATCACGGTCTGTGCTCCATTTTGCGTGGTGCACGATTATTGCAAGCTCTGGTAATCCGGCCCTTGAGTAGGCCATAAGTACTAAGTAGGCCATAATAATACTAAGGAGATATCTGTTATATCCGCAAAATTACATAAATAATTGAAATATATAATCCATGTATTCATGAGATAAATAACTTCCGAATATTTTGCTCTTCCCATTTACATTTGGAACTTAGTTTATCTTAATGACTTACAGTGTTTTAAACTGAAACGCATTCAACCATGATGATCTCCCTTTATTCGTTGTTATTGTCAGTCCTCATTTGCTCTTTCTGAAGCACTTGCGTAAAATAGGGACTTAACTCTTCGCCTACCGTTTCTCGCTTATAATCGATATTTCAGTGATCCTTCGGGCAGTGCAATCTCTGATAACCAGCTGCATTTTTTCGGAATAAGTCTTTATCCTAAAAAATCTACTCTTTCCTTCTAATGGGGATCTCTCAGCAAGAGGTTTCCGTCATTCCCCTTGCAACGTTATCTTTTTTAAGGCAATTGCTATTAAAACTGGATGAACTGTCATTGGCGGATTTCACAGAACGTAAGTGTCTCGCAGGGCTAACTGCACAGTCGAAAATGTTTCCTTTTTTTTTGTCTTTAGTGGAATGAGCTATTACAATGTGAACTAGTTTTGAAATTCGGTGGACTTTTGCTGGCCTCAGATTCCAAAATTCACATATAAGATGATCGTGGGGTATATGCACACATATACCCCACGATTCACCAAAATTTTGTGGCGAGCGTTGCGAGCACTAGGTGGATAGACTTAATAGTTAGGGATAGGGATGGTGTTTAAGGGTCTAGGGAAGGGGGAAGAAAATATATACATGTTACCCACTACAGATGTTCTCAGTTTTATTAAATAGGCGGGAATAAAGATGAACCTCGACCACTTTTATGATGGACCACCGCCATAATATGTGTCATGCAAAGTTAGTGATGCATTAAGTAATGATCACAATGATCGCTAAACAAATGTATAGCTTAAAATTTTTAAAGAAAATGTTTTGGCGTCCTTATGGTAGCTGAGGGTTGTGTGAGATGCCTGGGCATGTTCCAGAATGAGTACCTTCTTGACACCATTTCTAAACATTTGGAGACCAATTTCTCCGGGCGTGTGAGCTGCTCTCGTCAACAATAGACGATTGACTCGGGAGGAGGATTTGAGACGGCAAAACCGAACCATAATTTTGCACAATGAGGCCTTGCTCTGTGAAAATGGTGGCGAAGAGAGTTAGTTAGACGCTGAGCAAAAGGTAACCATCCTCATGCACATTACGATTTCCGAGGGAGATCCCATCCCTACCTTCGCCCTCGAGCAACCTCAATGACAACCCACCCTCCTCAGAACACGCCCTCAGCCCTCGTATCCGGCACGACGAAACCGTTGCCCGTCGCAGAATTAGGGCCTTCGAGCGGAGTCGTCTACCGTCGCACTTAGCTCGGCTGATGCACGAGGCATTGTCATCGGCGCGGGAAGGAAGTGGGAGGTGGGCGGCTCTGTCACCGCACTGGACGGCTTCCGTTAGTCGTTTTGTGTTGAGAGACATTCCGCGCCCCTTCTCTCCGCAATACATACGCCGAAGGTTTCTAGAAGAGTTTAATGTGCACCCTACGCTTCCTACGCGGGCCGTCCTAGTGGATGTTATTTGGATGGGCCAGTCCAATGGGATCGATGTGTTCGTATCTGAAATGATGCGGCCTTGTAACTCTCACCACCCACGTTACGAGTTAGGGATACGAAAATTGTTATGCTCGCGGAACGAGTATTGCAAGACAAAGGGATGTTACGTACTGTTGGTATGGTATTTCAGAATGAATCTCACATTTTGAGCGTCCGGTGAGGAAAACGAGTCGAGGAAAATCTTCAAATTTTAGATAAAGACCCTGTCCATATTTTTCATCAAAGAAGTCGGGGTTGAGAGGTGTGGGTAAAAGGAATTAGTACGAGGGTCATCCGGAAAGTAGTACCCGTTCGTGAAATAAAGACACAAAAGTAAATATTAACAAACATAAAAAATTTTATTTGAAAGAGGATACTTTAAACTACTTCTCAACATAATCTCCAAGCAAATTAAGGCATTTGTCATAACGTGTGACAAGTTTCTGTATTCCTGCTGCATAGTCCTTCGCCGCCAGCTCATTGAGATACGCGAGGGACCCATCTTGCACAAATTTTTGCATAATGCAGATGGTGTTTAACAATTTCATGAACAATTGTTCGAGAAACATTGGGAAAATGCTCACAGATGTCATCAATTGTGACGCGCCGATCGTTCCTCACGAATTCGTCAACTGAGCTCACCAGTTGGTCTGTAATGACAGACGGTCTCTCCGAACGCTCATCGTCGTGTGTGTTCCCCCTCCCCATGTTGAAGTTGCGACACCACCGCCGAACAGACGACTCGTCCATTACATTGTCTCCATACACCTCCTTTAATTGGCGATGAATATCACATGGGCGAACGTTTCTTGCATTGAGGAATTTAATCACTGCCCTCACTTCACAACTGGCGGCGTTCTCAATTTTTTTAAACATTGTAAACAATCACAGAAACAACACAGGCAATGCTAGCGTCACGCAACTTGGCTCAGAGAAGGCAGACAAGCCACTGAAGCTATCTGACCTCGTCCAGCGGCTACTCGCGTCGTCAGCACTTCATGCGGCACGAACGGGTACTACTTTCCGGATGACCCTCGTACTTTTGTGTTTCTGAATGTGAATGTGCCCTCGTATGACGGGGTATTTTATTTCCAGTGAAAATAATGTGGATAGATACGCGTATTTTAACTAAGACCTTGGCTGTCAGTATTTTTATAAGATATTAAATTCAACTTATAAACAGGGAAATCAAACTTTAATTGAAAGTATCACGTAAATATGCTATTCTTTGCAAGGCTCAACTTTTTTCTTTGGGTATTTTACCACACTCACATGAAAGTGAATTACATGAGAGTGGATGTTGTAGTTTTATTTTTTAAGTAAAATCAGAATAACTGAAATATTCTGAAATAATACTTAGCGTCACAAACAAGTAATCACATCATTTTTTATTTAAATATTTTTACTTTGGACAATACCCAATATTTCAATTTTTAGGTACGCTTATGATCAAGCTTAACCACAAAACTTCGTTTGATTCTTTTTTTAATTTGTTAATTTGCTTCTATAAAAACTGGTTGTCTACTGGTTATAGCAGGTATTAAATAAACAGAAAGAACAGCCAATTTCATACACGAGGGTAAGTCAATATGTGATTCGCGAAAATCAATAGAGGCAGAGGTATATTTAAATCCAAGTAACTTCCTAAAATTTATATAACTTTTCTGCATATTCACCCTGTGAATTCAGACGCTTATTCTATCTCTTTACAAGTCCTCGATATCTGGCAGCAAAAATTCTTTTTTTGCTGTCGCAGCCAACAGGTAACTTCTTGAACTACGGACACTCAAATGATTTTTTAGGGGTACGAACAGATGAAAACCAGAGGATCTAAGTTGGAACTGAACGTTGGATGTTCCAAGCGTTTCCATTAATATGTTCCTACCAGCTGCTCTTCTCGTGTACTCTCATGCAATACACCCGCCATCTTACCCTGGCTGCCACTGACTGACTGACCGAGAAATGTCACGCAGCCTCTGCGACAAGCATATATATGCTGCTATCTGCTGGTAAATTATGCGCGCGTAATTTAAACACGGTATAAGGTAATCTGGCTTTTGTGACTTGTATATTGACTTACCCTCGTATATTGCTATTGTTAACGACCACAACGCAACTTGCCGTAACATCCCACACTAGAATAAATTCTTCTTAATTGATCTCCCCTAAATTACTTCCATCATCCGCAAGCTCTTCCAATGCCTCACCTGCCTCAGACAATTCTCTCTTCGCATAACGGTTTTTAACTTGCCATTGCCACCTGATTATCCCAGGAAAATATTCTCCTGCCTGCCTTAAATTTCTCCAATGAAGACCTTCTCCTCCGTTTCCATTACTTGAGTATATTCGTTGATATCTCTTTTCATCTCTTTTACTTTTTCATACTCTCCACACCGTCACCTCAATGGACTCAACTCTAAGCCCATCCTTATATATAGACGGCTAAGTTCCCCAGCTGTAAAAACTACTCTCTCTGTCAAAGGTTACAAAAGACTTTTTTTGTATTTATTTATGGCTCTTTTCATCATCTCCCTTCCCATTACAGAAACATCTTATCCTAACCAAACATTACTTCTATCACCATTAGTATTATATTCCTACCTTCGTCTAAAATATTTCATGAGAAGACGAACTGTAATACCAGATGAAGCCTATGGCATGAAGTTTAAATGTTAATCTCAGGCTTATTTAGTGATGAAAACATCATTTTTGTCTACTTATCAACAACGGCTCCCATTCAATTTTTAACGTACTGTTTCGTAATCCTCTCAAGTCAAGATTGCGTTAAAACCGCAAAAATAAACACAAAAGCTGGTATAGCAGATGATGGAAGAGCTAACTTCAATGTAAACCCGTTATGGCGTATTAAATTAAAACATATACAAAATAGTTGATTCGGTCATTTTCACCTTCCCCTATGTGATTTTTCAAGAAGACCTTTGTACACTAAAATTCAAATACCTTGGCGAAAGATTAGAGTGCATAAATGAGAGTCACCCTGGATTGAACACGGACCCTTCAGTCAATAGGCCAGATTGCTAGCTACTGGGTCACTTCTCCTACTTCGTGATATGCATCGATAAAATCTTCATCTGTATGAAACACTTGCTATCTTAATTTACAGATGTTTAAATTGCGTAGCATCTTAGAAAGAGCAAAAAGTGTAAAACGTTGGGGAAGATCACGCTTTCAACTTCGCATAGCTCTGTGGTTGCCAAACAAAATCGCCCTTTCCGTGATGGAAGAGATGTGGGTGGGTAGGATTTCCTTTCACTGTGCATTAATAAAACCCCTCCGTTTCTTGCGAGCATAACGAAGATATGACCTCGCCGAATAGCTTCAGTATTTCACACTCGCCGCAGGGAGCAGCTCGTATGACTACTCCGGCGTGTACGTAGACCCATCCGCTATGCTCCGTTCTTATCGGCAAGATGTTGTTTCAGACATTCAGGTTTAGGCGCTCCTTTCGTTGACGAGCAGAGTGAGATGGAGCCTTCTAGCAGCTAACTCGATTAGGGCGTGCTCTCATCAGAAGTGAAAGTAGAAACATTCGTCGAATCCCGGGAAATATCATTGAATAGAGAGTTCTTGCAGCTCTGCTTTCACTGCGCGCGTGGCCCCGACCCACCGCCACTCGATGTAGCTTCATTGTCATGAAAATCGGACAGTTTATACAGAGTCATCCCGTTCCTACTTTCTTATACATATATGTCCCAATTGGCGCATATTTAAATATAGGCATTACCTTAGAGATTGGTGGCTGTATTTGCAAACAATAGGAAATCCATTCCGCAGTTGATGTTGGATGGATAACTTCCTGCACTTGGCGGAGGAAACCGTCCTGAGCAATTTCCAAACGAGTCATTTGATGGGGACGCTTTGGGCGGGGACCCTATTAGCCATGGCGGCGGCCATTGTGCACCCCTCCCGCCCTTTCCTTTAAAATCCTCCCTCCCACGTCTCCCTCATCCCGCGCAGTCCCATTCGCCCAAACTCTCCCTCCCGCCCCTACTCAACATTTTTTTGCAAAGTACTGACTCATTTTTGTTTTCTCGCCTATGTCTACACTCCCCGCTTTAATGTTTTCGTATAAGAAAAATTAATTTCGGTCGAATTTCCTGCAAGATCCCTCGGATTAAGCTTTCAATGCTCTCTGCGCATGCGTTCGGAGCGGGGAAGGCGCGGAATGGAGAGGAGATGGTGGGGGAGAGCGCAATGAACCGAGAGATTGCCAGAGAACGCATCCATCAGGTTAAAATAAAAAAAGGAAGGGAGAGGAGCGGAGGGGTGCGGGATGGAAGAAATGAGTGGTGAGGAGGAGGGCTTTTCGGTTTCAAGTGGAGTCGACCGTTTTCAGTGCCGGCATCATAATTATGGATCTTCCCTAGAAGGGTGCCGACAGGCTATCGCAACTAGCGCTAGCCATAAAATACATTTGTGAATACGTGCTATTAGCAATAGTTAAAAATATCTTTTGGTCATTTGGTAACAGTCGGTAGGGAATATTGTCAATAATTTTACGAAAAAATAGTTAACATCTTCAATTAGAAACTCCAATTGTTTCTCCGTGACCCTTTATGGGCTAGATGATATTGACTAATGGGATATCTAAAAGTAAAGTATTTAGAAAAAATTATTTTATGTTTTTAATGACGTGAAATTTTGTAACGTGTGAACCTTTTAATACACTGGTCATATGGTTAATCATTAAATCTGACCTCTGAATTCGAGTAGTTATTATCCGCGATGTGCGAGAATTAAGCAAGGAGAATAGGTCACATTTGAAGTACAAGTACTTCAAACGAATCTTTCATCGATTGTCCTTAATTTGCTGAGTTAAGCTCTTGAAGTTTTATTTACCTAGCGCATATCAGGTAAGATTTTGATCTTTCAGAATCTTTTAAAAATATTACGCATTTAATTCCGTTCCTAAGTCGGTAGCCTTATAAAATATTTCCGGTTCCTTCCATAAACATTTAAAGTCGCAAACATGAACTTGTAGTGTTTATTACTTCCAAGCAAAATTCTCCACTTCCATTATTATACCAAGACAACGAATCGCTTAACTTCTGGTAAATCTCTTATAGGGTATTGGTAACTGCAATTGCAGAAAAAGCATAATTAATATTAGTCAATAGTTTAAGTGTAACTTAGCATCTTTTGTAAAAAGGCCTCCCATTAAACATTTTGCAAAAGTTGCGTCAACTCATTGCATTATATGGGAAATATAAATTTCCAGATTATAGAGAGTAAAATATAACTTTCCAGATACTTGTTTTCACCTCACCAGCTGGTATATGTGACTATTGTGTTCATTGCTTTCTTACTATGTAATAAAATGATACCATTTTACATGTGGTGACATTAAATTTATCGGAATATTTCCAATAAGTGAGATATTTCTAAATCAGAATTATTAGAGAACTTTCTCTTTTTTTTCCTATTTTGGCATACGTTTTCCGTGTGGTTATTATTTAACAACACATGATCAAATGGTTCTCGGGCCTTTACTCGTTATACTTGATCGTAGTGGAGCTTTTACAATGCTTTAGCAATAATCCATTACTTATGTTTATCTTTCATATCCAGACCAGAATTTCTGGATAACTGTTGGATCATAGAAGGCCCTCCTTAGATGTATAAATAGAGCCGATATACTGCACCCTCCTACTACATACAATGCATGAATGATGCAAAGCCTAAACTATTAGTGTAAAGAGAGATGCTCTATTATGAAGACTTAAAAAAGGTTTTTCAGGAAAGTGACCAAAAGTTCAGGACAAGTAGTCTGTGAATACTAACTTTTCACACCTACTGCTATATTTAGCCAAAATACGAGTGAAATCGCTTTTTCTCTACGCCCTAGAAGTTATTTCACAAGCGGGATATTTTATTGCTTTAGCTATTGCATTTTCACACGTGTTCTAAAATTAATTACCCACAACTCCCTTATTTTGTAAAACTATTTACTGCAAAGGGGAAAAGCAATTATATTGCTTTTTGATTACAGATATATTTGTTTGTGAATTTTCTTTGGTGAATTTTTACCAATACAGTAAAATGAAAAGTCTCCACGGCATCATTGGCGGGAATGGAGAGGACGAGCGTAGACTGGTCGCTGAGGGGTCTACGGTGCAGGTGCGTCTGGTCCGTCTCGGATCCTAGATACCAGGATTGGAGTAATCCTTTTCCACATGCCACAGGCGGTGACTTGCGGGGATTTATGTAAATGCAGATAACTCTCTTATGCATTCTCCCTATTTAGAATGTATAGGGGAGAAAATACTTACCCGGAGGGGAAATGTGTGCAATCAGCAAACCGGAGTAGGAACGGGGTTAGAGCGAGTGCGAGGGCGGAGAAGGAGAGGATTGGTAGGGTTGAAGGGAGGGAGACCGCTGCTCTCCAAAAGGACGATCTTGATTTCAGCTTAAGATTAACATTAAACGAAATATAGCTTCCGTGTTTGCAGGTTTGATTAATGATACAACTCGTACATGACAAGATTTTCATTTCCGATATTCTCTGTAGATGCAATCTTCCATGTAAATTTAAGATTTACATGTTTTTTTTATATTTTAGAAGCGAGCTGTCGAAAATGACATGATTTTTTGCATAACCGAGGAATAACCCCTGTCCTTCATTCCATTCTCGCTGTGAACACTCAGTCAATGTTGGAACCGTAATAAGATGGAGTGGTTAGGTGCGCACTGCCGAAAACTACGTAATCTGGTGCATGATAAATAAATAAAAATAAATATATCCTGGGTACAATGATTGTATGAATTGACTTGTTTAACGTCCGTTCAAGCAGAAGGTGTTCTCATGGGAGATAGTGCGTTACTGATAGGTCTAATAATAGGATAAAAATTTCATGAAATCAATGCATTTTTTTAGTTTTCACGCTGGTAATTGACAAAAGATATTCATGCCTTCAACTTTTCTTGCTCATTCAAGTGAGTACTCGGGATAGTGGAATTTTGAGGTTTATCAAAGCGTTTTACGTAAATATTTTCTAAGCGTCATTCAGGAACCAATCAATAAAATGAAGGTTTCTCCTTATTTTTTTTAATCCACGTCATATGGAAAGTTTTATTAGTAAATGGATGCTGCTGAATTTATGACCAGTGCTTTGTGGCGACACTTTAGCGCTTATTTATCAGCAGGACTTGAAATTAGGTGCTATGATGCGAAATTTTGAATATTGAATTTAATTACATACCTTAACTCCGTGACTCCATACTTAATTCCACACCGTGACCTGACCCTCTCCTTCTCTCCAATCAAGGGAAACTCTTTAACTCTTCTGTTAACTCCACTTAATTATTTTTTTGAGTGATTGATAAAATCACTTAAATCTTAAAATATTTAGCGGTATAAAATAGCTATTTTTTCCATAATGGATAAGTTCCATAAAGTCAAGCTTAAAACTACAAACTTAATTCTTTATCTTCAGTTAATGTGTAATATCCAATGTGGACTTTATTATTGCCTAGAGTTTTAAATGCATTATGAAAACTGGTATCAGATCGTCTTTATTAGGTGGAGTGGATACTGATTGACACCTAAATAAAGCATTGAATAAAAAATATTATGTAACCACAACTCCTTCACCGAAAGGGGAATATTACTTTTCGAAAGAGGAATATTAACTGCAATACGCGGCATGTGTTTAGAAACCGTTGGAGAAAAAGTTCACTGCAGAATTTTGAATAGTTCAGTGAAAATCAGTCAGACTGGTTTACAAAATGCTACGGTAACATAGTAAGCGTATACCATTCGCCAAATTGGAACTCTAATAGATGCCAGGCTCTCACAGCTAAGAGCTAGGACAACACAGGAATGAAAGACGTGTAAACTATCTTAAAAACTTTCATTCAGCTGGATCAGCTGATAGTACCTCGAAGGAATCCTTTCCAGGACTAAAGAGAATATCTCAACGGTACTAAGGGGTAGAAAATGTACTGCAGCGCCTTAAAGCTAGTAAAAGAGGGAACCTATTATCCGAAGACAGAGGGTTAAACGCTTCCACGTATTGGCTACTATATCTCGACAGCATCGGTTCCATATTTTAACGGTGACTCAGCCAATAAAATTCAAAATTAGAACTCGGATTTTGAAGAGACCACAGAAGTCAAAATGAATACAAGTCAGAGTGCCCCGTGACCCCGCAAGGTAAATAGTAATCCAACCGAAATCATGAATCTGGCTGAAAGCATTACCAGTCAGGATTATAGATGTCATCAGTTTTTGAAAATCCAGGCGAATATGGTAGTACGGTAGCATCTCCCAATTGGAGAAACTATTCTCCCTACTAAAATACAGTTAAAATCTTTTGCTAGCATGGCATCCCTGCAGAAATAGCTGGGGTATGGCACTAGCGTCTCGTTTAGAAATGTTTATCTGGTGACTCGAATCTTTTCCAAGGAAATGGCATGACGGTAGCATTGTTAGTGTTATTCTCACCGCAACTCTTTTGATTTAACAAGTCCTGAATAATGACGTGCTAAATATGTGACGTAAAAGCGTTTGTGAATGAAGAATACAGCACGTCTATTGTTTGGACTCGAATTAACGATTGACCGAAAGGATCTGGTGCTCCATGAGCTGTCGCTATTGACCACCTACAGAAATATAACGTCATAAATGCTTCTTTTTAAATGCTGAAGCATTGATTAGAGCACTCGATAATCTGGCATAAAGCCTAAATATGTGCGTCACACCCGCTCCCTCTATCACGAATACATCATGTCATGTTCTTATTAGACCTGGACTTCTCCATCTCAGGTCTCTCCGCAGTCCGTAGTAACTAAGTCCCTTATTTCGTTGTTCTCTCCCTTCATCTGCAGAAGACGTAGTCTCTTCTAACAATACTGCAGGTGTCACTTTACATTAAAAAATGGGAATGTGGTCAGTGGACAATCGGACACCCTTTCTGGGTAAATATTAGGGATCCTAACATGTACGTCAAAAGTAGTGAAAGAGGGACTTGAGTGTTGTGCGAAACCTCTTCTCCCCTCCTGACCACACCCCGCGAGTCTTTGTTTGGATATTTCGGCTATCGAGAAGTTTCATGTAAGCTAACTAATGTTCTACATATTTTTTATTTCAAAAAAAGTACAGCGGAAGTGACAATTTCTGTTACCCCAACTCTGTTAACTCATCCCAAATTTTCGGCAACGCCTTCATTTATACATATACGTGGATCTTTCTGTTTATCGTGTATGGCACGTTGGTTCACCAGATGTTCGGAAAATGTCTCTTTTCCCTTCGTAAATATGTAAGGAGGGTGCATAATTTATGAAAAAGTTTGACAAAAAATGTAAAAATAAAACTTGGTTAGTCCACATGGAAATTAAACATTTATGCGATCCAAATTTCACTGCTGCAGCATCATCAGGCAGCTTGATGATACTGAATCGCAAGTGAACCTGGGTCGCATTAAAGTTTATTTTTCATGTGAATTTACAGAAATAATTATCTTGGTATTATTCGTCATGGAAAAAATCCACAAAGTTACGCCTGAACCGATTAATTATAAAAGTTTGACATCACGCCAGTGCAAATTCTTTCTTTGTATACCGATTTGATGGAACGGAGCGATCGATTACATGGAGATGTTTTGTAAAAGTATTCTTCAAAAAATCTGCAGAGAAAATATTTGATGCCTTGATCAAAACTTAGCCACTGAAGATTTTAAGAGGCTAAACAAAGTTGTGAAATATCCAATATTTCCGGGGATTTAAGATAAAGAGCTGCGGGAATCACCTAGACAGAGATGCGACCAGGATGTTTTGAGATAAGATACAGCAGTTCCAAAAGTGTAAGCAAAAGGAAAATGAAACAACGAAAGTCAATAAAGATAATCCTAGAAAAAGATGTTACACGAATGTTTACGAACGTAAAAAAAGATAAAGCATGAGTGCATATCCTGTAAGAAGTTTACTTGTTTAGAAGATAAAAAAGATATATCCGGTATTTGCATGAGTAAAAAACAATTAAAAAGTTTTTATGGCCAAGATATTTTGCTGAAAAACGGTGTTATTTAGATAACAAAAAATATGCTATTCGTAGTTTATTCATTTGAACGATTATTTCAAAGTTATTTAATTACTTAATCTTCATTTTGAAACATAGGAGTAAAATTTATTTGTCTCAAAAATACCATTGCTAGTAGAAGTTAGTTGTGTCACTATATTTTTGTTTTTTACTGCTGGAGTCGGAAGGATGGCTCGCGAGCATCCGTGTTAAAATAAGTGACGCGTTAGCCAAAGGGTCATAACGCTACCTTTTCAAAACATTTACTTTAGTGTTTGGAATATTGTCATGGTTGGTTCTGTTCTCAAATTTCAAGAACCATGATCATATTGGTCCAATCTTTCCCGTTATATTGCATTGATGGAGGATAATGACCGAGCCTTTATATCTTTATCTCATTATTTTCGGAAATTTTGGCATGTTAAACCAATCAGAATACCCATGTCTCCCTCTCTTATTCAGCGCATAAACTTATATTTCATAATGCTAGGGGATTTAGGAAATTTACATGACGCCGAAAATCTTAACCGTCTCAAATTTTCTCAATTGAAATTACCTATGAACTAATCTTGCATTTTGGTATCTATCACCCCAAACTTTCCAAAATATTACCACACTAGTACCGAGAGAAATTAAACGTTTCCCCTTTGTTTTTTCATCGTACGTTTTTTTTCCCAGCACAGTCCTGACATAGTATACTATTTATTGTCCGTCAACATCGGCTGCTGATTCGCGACAGTTTAAGATTTCACCGACTCAGTATACGATATTCCAAAGCATTATGGAATTGAGATTAAGACGTTATGGGGTACTTTGTCGGAAACCTACCCATTAGAAGGCTACTTCTCAAAGATTCGCTCATAAAGTCCTAAATGTTTTGTGTGCCGCAGGGTCTGCAAGGGCATATGTGCACAAACATTTGTTCATATATTACTATCAATTAGTTATTTCTCACATACTCGTTTTTGAATCCTGTGACGGGATTTAACTAACCAAGGCGCATTTATTCTTATTGAATTAAGAATCGCCTCGCAATCGTAGCTGTTTGGAAAATGAATGATTTTATGCATGTTTTTGTGGAGATGTGGTTAAATGTTTGGTTCTATGATGTATTAAGAACAAAGTTCGTTTGAAGGAAATCATTTTTTGGAAGAATCGAGACTTGCGACGAGGTCTGCATCCTTCTCTACGATCCTGTGACCAAAGGAGTTTGGTGTGTAAAAACACAAGCTCTCCCGTTCGCTAAATATTCAAGGTTCAACCCTCCGCGGTGACACTGACCATATAATGGGCCCCTTAGGGTTCAGTCTATTGCAATTTTCTTGAATATCTGCCAACTATCAATAGTCATTACCACTCTGAGATGTTGTAAACACAAACTTAAACCAGTTATCAGGAGCAAACGCTGTCGACTCTTGGCAAAAGCTGCCATTTTTCAGCACGACAACTCCCGCCATGCGACCCAGTTGACCAATGGCAAGCTTCTAGAATGGGGTTGGGAGGTCTTACCTCAGCCAGACCCTATCCTATCTGATTTTTACCTGCTTATAACCACTCAAAGACACCTTACGTGCAAAGGATTGGCCAACAGCGGCGAAGTCAAGGAATTGGTATAAAAGTGACTTCTGAGCCAACCGAAAGAATTCATTGCCAAAGGAATTAGGATGCTACAAGAAAGATGGGACGAAAGCTTAAATGTTGGAAGCCATTATGTTGAAAACAAAAACCCGAATTTAGTAAGGTTCCAATGAACTTTTTTTGAGTCATAGCCATTTGTCTATTTACTTGTTGAATGGCCCTCGTATGTGTATGTAAATCTATCATATATATTCAGGGGCAGGGATGGACCAGAGGTAGCGTGTCTGCCTGTAGAGCTGAAGGTATACATTTTTATATATAAGAATTTTATGATAAAAAGTCAATAAACTTAGGTTTATGCATTTATTTTTTTTCCTTTCTGGTCGCAGGGAATGATATTGCTGTTCACTTCGCTTTCGTCGCTTTGTTTTGTCCATGACGTGATTTGTCATTGTCTCCCAGATTCAGTGGAAACCAATTTGTCGGGGAAAATTACGTTTTGCAGGCTTTTTTCCATCTTCTGATTCGCTGTCCTAGTGATCGATCACCCTAGTGCCACTACGCCCACCGAGGCTTAAAATATCGCACCGAAACCTGATGACTTCTCTGGTGCGCATCGAATCCCATAAAGTGACCTTAGTTTGTATATTTTCGTTTTGGTATGAAGTAACCTAAAACTGGCCGTCTATCCACGCCGTCGTTGGCCTCTGGACTCTTTCGCCACCATTGTACTGATGACTTCAGGAATCATGGTTCCATATTGTGCGCTTAAACATGATTCATCTAAGACCTCAGTCTTGTGTCTCCCGACCTGGTTATCATTGGGTTGAAACGCAATCCCCGCCTATCAATTGGTTTGGACAAGTCCACCGCGAGAAAACGACTGGGTGATTGGAGTGTTGAGGCTATCTATATACCTGTTTGATTTCTTGTTGAGTTTCTGTGGTTGCATGTACCGCTCTCTAGACTGAGTTTTTTATTATTGTTACAATTTTTATTATAATTTCTCGAAGGTTCATAAGTTGCGGATATTCATCATTCAAGTAACTCTTCTTCCATTTGCAATTACTACGAGTGATAGATCACATGGGGTCGTTACAGAAATTTCCAATGATATCTGTTGTACATATTATTACTAATTTCTGCGTGATTATATTGCTTTTATTGTGAGGTCGTAATTTATTTACACTGCTCACTATATTTTTTGAGATAACACCTGTTACTGATATCACTATTGGTACTATCTCAACATTATTTTGTTTCTCTAGGGGTTTCAATTATTGAGTTAAGGTAAGGTAATTTTGTATTTTTTAAGTATCACTCTTCTGTTCATTTGATTTTTTTGCATTCCTACATTTATCAAATATGTATTTGGTTTTCTTGGCCAATTAAATGAATTTCCGGTTGATTTCCAACAATTTATTTGTCAGTCAGAATCTATGTAGTACTTCTGCCAACACGCACGTATTTTTGTCTTTTGATTCTCAGATACAATTTCTGGATTTTAGGAATACCATGGAATCCGCGTACATTCTGCCAAATTAATTTTTTTACAAGTTCGACTTGCATATATTGTCGTCCCTTTGGGTGTATTCGTTCTTAGCCAAGATACTGCATGTTGTGATATTTTACATGGTTTCTTTTTGTATCTGTTACTTCCCACAGTTATCATCTGCACCAGTTTCTTTCATCATATGCTTTGCATAATATTGTGTCCTAATTGTTTTGTCCTGTATTACTTTTATATGTGTCTTCGTTTCTGCATACAACTTTCCCATTGAAAGTTATTTATTGGAACTCTCATGGTGTGCATGTGGTTCCGATATTTGGTGGGGATATTTTCCATGCATTTGTTTGGCAAGAAATTCTATTTGACTATTTTTTCGCCTTTTACTAAGCCTTCTTGAGGAGTGTGTTCTCTGTTACCAAGTTTCAGGGGAGTGGACCACATATTATTTTTTGTGTATGGTTCAATATTCTCTGCTGTAGAAATGTTTTCTTGAATTCTGAATCTGATTGCGATGAATATTTTCATGTCTATACATATTTTTCTGGGTAGATGAAATCTCTCTGTGGTGATAATGAATTCGATGCTTTGAGCGCATCCTGGTGAAGAGCGCTTAGTGAGTCCAAATCTGTTTCATACCATTTTAGTGTTCCAAAAGTATGTTTGAGTATCGGACCGGCAAATTTATTGATTTCTGTGACCTTGGTCTTTCCAGTTATCCGTCTTTTAGACTATTTCCTAGGTGTCGTTTATATTTTTCATTTTTTTAATTTTTCAATGTTTTGTGATTCACTTTAGGAGAGAATAATTCTCATTTATGTTGTTCGTTTTCTTCTAAACCTGCTATCTGCCCTCATATTTCTCTCAATATGAATCCATCTTGCTTTGTTACTTAGCCTTTCTCAACATGACATGTTTTACATTTATCCAGACCAAATTTCATTTTTATGGCATAGCTGAATTTTTTAAAGGTTTTTAACTCCACATTTAGATGGCTGTTATCAGCTACGAATATATTTATGTCACACATGTACATAAGATGAAGTATTGTAGTGCCTTCAGAGTTTCAGTATGTTTCCGGTTGTGAAACCATTTTTTCTTTTATTCAGGATGTTTGAGGGAGGGTTTAGTCTATCAAAAACAAAAGAGCACGAAAGGAGTCTCACTGGAATATGCCTCTTTGTATTTGCATTTATTTTATTGCATTAGTTTACAGTGTGCTACTAGATGTGTGAATTTTTATTCAGGGTTCTACATAATCTCATGGTAGTTTGGAACATGCTAATTATGATCTCATCTATTTTGCAAATATCTAGAAAATGCAGTGGCCAAGAATGTGGAATGGTGCCAATAGCGCTTTTTAGTAGTCTATGCATGCACAGTAAAGTTACGTATAACATTTTTTTCGTGCAGGCATTATGAAGACTCGCTTTCAAAAGACGGCAATTATGTCCAAATTCTAATTAATTGAGGGATATGCCGTGACAGTAACTTTTACGGAATCATCAGATAATGCGCATTATAATGCAATACTACCACACCATAAAAATCGTTTCCCTTGACCGGGATTTGAACCCGGACCTCTCTATATCCGACCGGGTGCTTTGGCCAGTTGAGCCACTGAGGCGTCATATGCACTTCGAAATTTTGAGGGATCGGCTTTGATTCCCGGCCAAGGAAAATGATTCATACAATGTGGAAGTATTGCATGGTAATTTTATCGATTGCTATTGGTGAGGGACAAATCTACACTTTCGAATGTGCCAGCAATAGAACAAATTTGGAGTTCGTAACCTGCAAATTTGAAAAAAGAAATGGAAATAGTTGGATCACCATAGTTGATGCTCCCGTAGGCGTCGATATACGTACAATGCAGAAGTAATATGTTGGTATTTCATCAAAAATAACATCAATGGCATGGTATGGAAGCACAAATGTGGTATCAAAAAATATCTTGCCGGCGAAGATCAGTCGACTTTGATTCGAGGTTTGAAGTCATCCGTTGATCCTTTCAACCTCCTGAAAATAGGAAACGGAATTGTCGGATATAAAAAAATTCTATAACTCCTGAGTGTAGCTAATTAGAGAAAATAAAATGAATGAATAGCTCCAAAATCAATCAATGATAAAGGGGACTGATCTGGAAAGGGAGCTTCATAAAATGAGCGGATGAAAATTCTGCCAAAATAGTTAACCCTTTGGAATAATGAACTTCAAATGTCTCCGCAAATGAAGACAAATCTTTTGAGTCCCCCATCCATGTTAGGCAGTTTGATGAAATTATAGGAGCACACAATTTTAAAGGTGTGCTAAAGAGACGGTTGATACTTAGGTACGTTTAAAAAAGGAGAACCCCTCCATATAACACTTGCAATTTTTCCGTGCAAACAAATGAGAGATTGAAAGATATGAAAAAAGAAAAATGATCAATTTATCTTGGTGATGTGAATATGCGTTTGAATAAATGAATGTGTAACTCCGCGCTTTGGTGAAACATTATTTAAAAAAATATTCATGAAGAAAGACGTAGACCTCCAGGAAAGATTGTTCAATAAAAAAATTACTATAAATTAACTAAACAGGTACATTGTCTGATTCATTGTCTGATTTTACACCCACAGCTGACTTAGCATTCAATTAAATTTCTTTGAAAAATGTCTTCCATTGAATGAAACAGTGTAAAACAGTTTTTCCCTGGCCAGAAAAATACGGTTTAAGTGAACGATCACATTAGTAGGCGTTATGTGCGGCAATATTGGAAAACAATCTTCCTTAGGTACAATAGCTTGGCCATTTATGAAGTCTCGACTTTGTCTTACATTAGCGATATTGTCTAAACACCCATTCGCTCATTTCACTCATGACTGTAGGGCTATAAGCTAGGCACATCTCCCGATGAATTTCGACAGTCGATAACCCTTTTACACTCAAAATAATCTGCATGCATCGACAGGCAAATGACTACTGAACCAAAGGAAGAAAATTAGTGACTGCAGAAATAATCAATTTATGGCGCTGCAAGCATGCTACTTTGTTCTAACCCGCCAATATTCAATTACAAGAAAACGACCCTTAATGTTCGAATATGCTTCGTAAAAAGTCTCCAACCTAAGCTCATCCTCTTTCCTAAAAAAACAGGTCTCAAATCCATGATGCACCATGATCCATATTGAATTCTATGCTATTATAATCCCCACTTCTTTATTTTCTCACTCATTTATTCTTATCCTATTGTACATCCTTATTTTTCCATCGCCGCTGATCTCCTAATGTCTCCGTTGATATGCCAATTATCCTCTAGAAAACTTCTCATACACAAGAACGGCCCCACCTGCTAAAATGTCCACCAACTTTTAAAATTTAACTGCCTACTGCTCCAGAATCTCTTAAAATTTTACTTGGACTTATTCTTCTTCCCATACTTCTCGGATTGCTCCTGTAAAGCACTTGACAATGATTTAAATTCTTCGAGTATCTGGGTTACAGTTGCTTGATCATCTACTATCTAAATTAATTTAATTACCTCGCCGTCCCTTTTTCAATTCCCAGCTCTAACCCTCAAATGCTGAGTTTCATATGTTCCCTCCGCATATTTGTTGGAAATGACCGACGGCGATGACCCACCATGTCTAATTGCTTGGCCAATCACATCCCATCCCGACTATATCCTACCGTTACATGTAGAGCCTGACTCATGAAGGATTGTATGATTAAATCGCCTATTCCTCCAGTGAAATATTATTCTCTGAAGTATTTTCATTAATTCCCTAAACTTCACACGATAAACCCACTAAACTTACCAAAACAAAATGGTCATTTCCAATCTTAGTTTCAACTGCTGTTCTTTAATATTCCTTTCATTATAATGTGATGTTGTCTACGAGTACGTGCGGAATAAAACATGTGGCGCGAAAGTCTTCACATTCAGCTACGATACAATTTGTGTGGAATAAAATTGGCCTAAGGAAATCCTCTGAACAAATCCTTCCTGTGCTCTCTGTTTAATTACACCTTATTTATTCTAATACCATCTATACGTGTTATTATTACGAGTAATAAAAACAAAATTCCTTTGCAGCTTTTATTTGTAGTTACTACTACGTATTTACATAGAAGCATATGATTGAGCTGGTAGGTAATCCCACTGAAAAACTTTTTCGTTAATATTAACGGGACCTCCTCCTTATTTTTGGCAAATTTGTCTTACTGATGAAATCGTATCACCCATATTTATCTAAGACTGTGGTTGGGGGTTCACACCTCATGGATCCTCACGGAGCCGAGAATGGGTCCACGCAATTTCGAAGCGGCCCTCTCGGAGCTCACTCACTCAGTTCGCACTCAGCGGAGCCCGGCTGGGATCCGCAGTGTCTGGCGGTCGGGCCGGCACATGCTTCCCGCTGCGGGCCGAGTCCATCTCGCGGCTCTCGAGCCCTCGAGCGACGCCTTAGCACCGGCCAGCCTGCGCAAGGGCAGCGCCGCGACGCGCGGTCTGTTGTTGAGAACCTACGGGGCAGGGGCGGGCGGGAGCATGCCCACGGCGGGGTGCGGGGAGGGCGGTTGCCCTGACAGCGGGTGGAGGGGGGAATGCTGCCTCGGGAGGCGGGGAGATGTGGCCTGGAGGGAGGGAGTAGTGTGAGGGAGGGGGCGACATCTCGACCGAAACCACGCCCACACACCGGCCCCGACCCAATGGGATTGCTTCCCGACGTCGTCGCCCCGCCACTCTCGCCGCCAGGTCGCTCGCCCTCGGGCCTGCTCCCCGTCCATGCGCCCATCGCGCTCAATCCCGTTGCGCCGACAAGTTACTACCGCGAGGGATGATGGCAGATGCAATGCGGTGCATTGAGCTAATTTTTCCGATATTTTGGTTTCATCCTGTTGGTCAATCCGAAGATTCGTTCACTGAAGTCCTCCATGCTTCTGTTGAGTTTTAATCTTTACCGCCAGATAGCTTTTCTGTTTAATGTCCTTCCTTGTTGGTCCCACTTACTTTGCGATAGGTCTTCCTCAAGGGATCATCCCCTCAATAATTCTTTGTATTACGCTATGCTTATTACTAATCCGTTGTAGCTCTAAATGTTTCCATTCCATTTGGTTTTTCATTGCCGTTCCGTTCTCCAAGTGGTCCTTTCCTTTTGAACTCCTCTATATACATACTTCCTCGTTCTTCATTTTGTCTGTCAGTTTAATCGTAGCCATTCTCTCACATAATCATTTTAACGGCTTATTTTCTTCGCTTGTTCACTTTTCCAATGCCTCATGTTTGGGGACATTTTTAACGTGTCAATTATCGCATCCCACCTTGCGCATTAACCGTACGCTCAGACTACTTCCCTTCTTGAAGAAGGTTAACCTGTCACCGAGGTATCAAAATTTAAAACTCTATAAATGTCCTTTTTTATGAGTTTGCCAATATCAATGGATTGCACACGGATTCGAGAGGTGAGAATTTCTTCCATGATGTCTTGAAGCAAAACACGTTTCAAATATCGTATTTCCGGTATCGGATGGATCAGGCTTTTCTTGAATGTAAACAAATCGCATGCGTTTATATATTTGTTTTCAGTAATTTACCGGCCAAGATAGGTCACAAGCTACTAAATCATAGGGCGACAATTTCTTGTCCCTCCCGAAAGTCACCATAACCATAAACCCCCTCCTCATTCCTTTCTCCCTTCATGCTGTCTAACATCTCTACCCTAATCCTGCCCCTTTCTCGCTTAACTGATATTCTCCACTCTGTCACAGTCTCCAACCTCCCATTGCCAATCAAAATTATCTGCATCTATCTTTTCTGTCGCCTTCGGATTTCTCTCAACAATCCTCTCTCCTCCCTAGCCACAGCTAGCATTTCCTCATCTGTTATCCTTTCTGCTCACTACACCATGTCCATCCTAATCCACGCCCACATTTGTAAAGCCCCCAATCTAGGCCTTTTATCCTGGTTCAATGGCCATGTTTCCATGCCGTACTTCCATATCAAAGTATTGACAAGCCTTTTCTTAACACACTTACTCAAAGTCCCTTGCCATCAATTCTCTCCACCTTGTGAAAGCTTTCTTGCTGAACGCAATTCCTTGGTTTATGTCCGTAATACTTTCAATATTTTTGTCCAGAAAACTCTCTAAATACAACAGTTCCACCTTCTCAAGTTTATCAACTCTTATTTTGATATTTAACTTAGCCTTTCTCTTTCTCGAACACTGCATTTCCGATGCACTCAGCAATGCTTGCCACTTGACTGACTGCCAATGCTCGCTGACAAACTAACGCTTGCTCATCAGCACGCATAACAAATTTTATGAATTTGCTACCGATTTTCATTCCTTTCTACAGTTCTTCTCATGCCTCTTAAATCATTTCCTTATCACATTTGGTAACCTTGTCCAACTTACTTGCCTTACCTCTTCGTCTTAACACTGTCCCTCCGGATCCTCCATCTGCCACTCGCACTTGATCAGTCTGAGACATGTACAGGTTGCCTCCTTTACGATCAATCTACTCCTATTTCCTGAAACGCAATAATTAATTATCCCCAATACACTCTATCAACTGCAGCTTCGAAACCTACGAAACAGACAAATACATCCTGGTTGTATTCCATGTTCACGACTACGAATGCCTGAGACATTTCATGTACGGGATTTAATCACTACATCTTGTTCCTTTAAAGCCCTCAAAATGTCGGGTAGTAAAAATATGCCTCGATAACTTAACTAACTAAAGCTCTCGATCGGACATTGAGGGAACCCGGTTCGTATCCCAGTCAAGGCGAATGATTTTTACGCTCTGAAATTGTGACAGTGTAATTTATATAACAGATGGAAATCAAATTAAAATTATACTTGACACTATTTATTAAACTTTTCTAATTGAATGAAACATTTCAGATGGAAAGACCATATATTTAGCTTTATTTAGATTCAACGCTCCTTTCGTCTTCGAAGAAACTAGATATTAACTAGATTAGTAATATAAATTAGATTATGTAACTAGAAGCAAATAATATTTTTAATGCTTATTAATTCTTGATACAGTCCTTGAAAATTCAGATATAAATCTTTCTTCTACTTCTAAAATTAATAAACATTTTGATATTTTTTATAACCAAGGGAACGATCCACAAACAAAGTCTTTAAAAAAACTAACTCTTCCACCAGATTGCCTTGAGTCTGAAGAAGAACAATGCATCTGCATCCATACAATACCCCGCAAGCCACGGCAAGGGCGTGTGACGGTGGGTGTCAGGTTCCAGCCATGCATGCATAATCCCAATCATGTAACTTCTCCACAAATATTATTTACATCATGCAATCGAAAAAAATTAATCTAAAAAAACCAAGGTGCCGACGTGCAACAATATTAAATATCAGGATATATCTATTCAAATATTTCCGTAGAATTGTTGAAAATAGGGGTCCATTTAATAGAAAAATAACATGCAGGAATGAATATGCAAGATATTGACAAAATATTTACACTACCAATATTAATTATCTCCTACGCGATTGCTGTCATATATATTTTGATCTCGAAAGGTACTTGGAAAAAATGCATCTTAAATCTATCCGCTCTACTATATCGTACATACGTATCTCAGCGAGATATACGAGGGTCATCCGGAAAGTAGTACCCGTTCGTGAAATAAAGACACAAAAGTAAATATTAACAAACATAAAAAATTTTATTTGAAAGAGGATACTTTAAACTACTTCTCAACATAATCTCCAAGCAAATTAAGGCATTTGTCATAACGTGTGACAAGTTTCTGTATTCCTGCTGCATAGTCCTTCGCCGCCAGCTCATTGAGATACGCGAGGGACCCATCTTGCACAAATTTTTGCATAATGCAGATGGTGTTTAACAATTTCATGAACAATTGTTCGAGAAACATTGGGAAAATGCTCACAGATGTCATCAATTGTGACGCGCCGATCGTTCCTCACGAATTCGTCAACTGAGCTCACCAGTTGGTCTGTAATGACAGACGGTCTCCCCGAACGCTCATCGTCGTGTGTGTTCCCCCTCCCCATGTTGAAGTTGCGACACCACCGCCGAACAGACGACTCGTCCATTACATTGTCTCCATACACCTCCTTTAATTGGCGATGAATATCACATGGGCGAACGTTTCTTGCATTGAGGAATTTAATCACTGCCCTCACTTCACAACTGGCGGCGTTCTCAATTTTTTTAAACATTGTAAACAATCACAGAAACAACACAGGCAATGCTAGCGTCACGCAACTTGGCTCAGAGAAGGCAGACAAGCCACTGAAGCTATCTGACCTCGTCCAGCGGCTACTCGCGTCGTCAGCACTTCATGCGGCACGAACGGGTACTACTTTCCGGATGACCCTCGTACATACTGTATATCTCCCTGATTTTAAGTACGTGACCTGACCTACCGTAGTAAGTCGGGGCCTGTAATATGTCTTCAACATACTCAGGTTAGTAACCTGCCTCAAATTTACGCAGTACATTTCACTAATATGGTCAAATCTAAGCCTACGGTCAAATAGTGGCTACCATCCTAATTCTTCTAAGTGTGTCGTGACACTGCTTCCTTGTTCATAAAAACTCTTCACAAACCCAGCTTCTCTGCGTTGCACACGATATAGTTTCAAAATTAAAACTACCTCGCGAGGATCCTATACACCTGCAGCATATTCAGGTGGGGCCTATATAACGTGAAGTAATAAAGTTCTTTGACCCTATTGCAATTCCCAAGTACCCTTTAAAGGATCCTGACTGTTTATTCGCTATTCCTCAAGTGTCACGAACGTGTTGTCCACAGGGCGTGTCCTAATTATCCATGCACCCAAATATTTTACTAATTCTACGTTTTTTATGATGATTCATTCTATAGTGTGTTTTCGGGTAGAATACCCTTCCTCAAAAAATAAATGGTAACGCCCTTATTCAAATTTAATCCTACCTATTATGCATCGCGCCACTTATGGATTGCATTAAGGTCGTTGGCTTATTATATTCTATCTTAGTGACTGCATATTTCTCTATATTTTACTGTATCGATCCATAGGAGATAACGACATAAATTTTAATGTCAGGTCCACCATGAAAAAATGTGAATAAAAATGGTAGTAATGGTAACATTATACTTTAAAATGCTTCTTTTTCTTTATAATTAGAAATTAACTGAATGATTGGAATAGGGATTGATTATTGCAAATCGTCCCTCAAAATTGCAATAAGCCCTCATCCATGGTTGGATTGGATGGCTTATTAATATTCTAGGTAGAAGCATGACCTTTGAGCGTTTTACTTTTTATAAGAAGCCTCTCTAGCATCGTAAGGGTGTCATCCCGCTTTATCTTTGGTCCTGAATCAGTTTGTGGTCCAGAAAATATTTTTCGTTGATACGAGGCATATTCGAAAAGTAAGGGACGTATTTTATACTAAAATATTGACATTCAGGACATATTTGGACGCATGCAGTGCTATTAATTGATTGTTTCCAAAGCCACTGATATTGTTGCTTTGATTTAGTAGTCACTTGCCTGGCGGTGAATGCACATAATCGCCAAAATCCTTGTCCGCGGAAATCGTTGTTCCAGTCACTTGCGAATTGCGTACTGTGTTTCGATTTCGTTTGGATGATTAGGCCACACGTAAGTACATGATGTAGAGTGGAGTGGTGTCAAATTCTGATAACAGAATTCTTTTCCTCCGTTACTGATTAATTGCAATGAACAAATAGCGGTGCCGAAGTGCCTTTCGACTGTTTTTGTGATATGTTATTTATACTGAAGACCTAATGAGGTCACGCACCTGGTTAGACAGAGGGGTTAAACTGTTCTTCGACTACCAGTCTCTTTGCTCAGCCCATTTTCCCCAGGTTCTCTTTCTGGCAGTTAACATCCAGAGGATTTTCTCAGGCAGTTAAGCAAAATTATTTTGGATAAATCTCGTGGGTCTGCGTCAATTTTTAAAGATTTTATTGATGATAAATTGGTGGCTATCAAATTTTCACCAGCCTTGTCAGTTTTTGCGGGCTCTGATAGACGTCTGCATGACCATGAACCTAATGCGTGACAGTCTATCCCTAAATTACCAGCCGCTTGTTTTTAGTTCATCCTTTGATTAGGGTATTCAGCAGTAAGACGTTTCCGTGAGCGGAAGTCGGTATGACCACGAATTTGTTAGAGTACTTGGGGCGTCCGTGTTTAGGATGTCCTTAACGACAGATGACTATATCTAAGATGTCCTTGCAGGAGCTATTCATTAAGGTAATATGAGGAAGGTTTGTAGGAGTGGAAATAATAAAGTTCGTAATCGCTTTCAGAATAATCAATCATCAGTCAGTGAGTCACAATTGAAGCCGCTTCTATACAAACATCCATAAACTGCTCTTGCTCTTTGGTGCGTCAATGAAAACCCTACCCTTCCTTAGCTTGGAGAGCTCAGGATCCATTCCCTTTTTGGAGTAATCGAGTGATGTCTGTGGAATGAGTGCCATATTTTTTCTCGTCATGGATAAAAGATGTATTGGTTTTCCTCGTGATGACAATATCACCGGAACATCCAATAGTTGTTGTACTTGATTGGAAATAATTTCCTACCAGGAAATAATTTACTTTTTGAAAGCCCCTCCAATTGAGATACGTTGTAGGGTGGTGTTCAAGGTCTTCTTCTATTGAGATCCCGACGTCGGGAGCTTTCTGCGTAGGGACAGCCGCTGAGACCTGTTTGGGAACAATATTTCCAGAAATTTGAACAGAAAATTATTAGATAGGATAGAATAGGATTAGATATTAGCCATAGGACAATAGACATGGGCATAAATGGGCAATGGCTGACTGGATTGTTTATTTTCGCCAGCACGTTTTAATTCTGCACGGAAATTTTTAAACGTGCCAAGGAAATCTGAAGGGTGGCTTCGTAATAGATTAACGTAAAAAGTGAGCGATGAGAGGAATAAGTCAGCTGGTTTTATATACGATTAAGATACAAAAATTCCAGAGTGTAAACGTTTTTACACTCTGAAAATGATACATTCGAATACATATTAGCAGATGACTCCGTCAAAAGTTACTCTCACGGCATCTTCCGCAGCGTCTTGGAATATGATTAAGAGATTAAGTGGGCAGCCAACAGATTGCAGTTAAGGTTATTTGGAGAACATGCGAAAAGCATATAATTAAGAATAAATATAGGAAAAAATTATAATATTCTTGAGAATTCGAAAATTTAGCTAATGCATTAATGTTATGGAAAACGAAAATACAATAGTAGACTTCGAAGAGCATTTCATTGAGCAGTACTAAGGAAGTAAATAGG
This sequence comes from Hetaerina americana, assembly GCF_022747635.1. NCBI lineage: Eukaryota > Metazoa > Arthropoda > Insecta > Odonata > Calopterygidae > Hetaerina > Hetaerina americana. Next base: position 2,426,912 of record NW_027286886.1, read on the forward strand.
CTGAGTAACGGGAAGATTATTAGAAATATTGCGTTGAGGAAAGAAGTGTCTGCAAAAAAGTAAGAATTGACAAGAGACATTATAAATAAATAATTGATGGAAAAATTGGTGATTACATTAATATGGAGTAGAGCGCTTTAAATATGCAACAAGTGCTGAGTTTGGATTGGAGGCTTTTGCGATGTGAGATGTGAGTGTGATAAAGAATCGAGAAAAATAGAACTGAGAGGGAAGACATTTGATGACATTTTCAGCAGAGCGGGAGAAGAGAGGACGTTAGGGGAGGTAAACTGAAAGAGGTGGAGAAATGTAGGGAATGAATAATTGAAAATCCGTGAGTTGTAAAGGGTCATGACACAATTGGTGACCATTCGGAAGGGGAGTATAGGAAGGAAAGATTTAGCTTTCCAGACAGAGTGAAAACAGGAGAAGTTACGAAGAAATGATTTAATAAATTATATAAGTTATTCAAGAGATTCACTCGTGATACATAGAAGAAACAGTCTGGGACCGCACCAAAACCTATCTTTAACAGATACAATATCTTTAATGGATTTCTATTAATTTTCTGCCACGTGCCTCCCTTTGAAAAATAGCAATTCCATCTTTGGCGCTCGATTGCAGTTGTCCCGTGCACGTTCCTGCTTGAGATCATAATAGCATTAAGTATGGAGCAGCGTCCGCTGAGGGCGGTGCTAAACGCTCGCGACCCCTTGATGCGCGGGATTGCCCGGAGGAGGCGGCGAGAGAGGCTGTCTGGGTTGGGGAGGGGGTGCGGGGGCGTAGGGGGGATGGATCCACGCTGGGAGGGAGTTATGCGCTGCGCCCCGGGGCACTTTCCGGGAGGTCCCGCGCATTAATGCGAAGGGGAGAGGGGGAAAATTTCGATGGAGATATGACCACCACCATGGGCCCTCTCTCGGCCGCCCCTAACCTATCCATCTCTCGTCTCCCACGCCATTCTCCCCCTCCCACCCCCCTCCCTGTCTCGCATACCCCACCTCCCATCCATCCATTCCTGAAATCCGACTCTACCCTTTCGCCCAAGTCTCCATTTGCTCGACCCCTCTCGCTCGCATGATGACGGGCGCATCGATTGACGGCTGCGCGTCCCGACCGCCCGACGCACGCTCTCCGCCCTCGGGCACTCACCCCTCTCTCTCCCTGCAGTCTTCCGGATCTCTGGGGTGAGCAGACGGCCCATGACAAGTTTCGTCTTTTCTTGGGAAGGGCGGCATCTTTGGGCCAAGAAGTGAGTCGTCACCTAGCCCTGACGATGTATTGCAATGTAAGGAACATTAGCCGATTTAATCCGGATACCAGCTGCGAGCATTTTTATGGAAAAATATGTTCTATATTAATCAAGTTACGTTTTCATCTGGCTGAAAATTAACCTCATTAACTCTTCGTGAGTATTCCGAATCATATAAAAATCTGTTACTCTCTGGTCTCGTTTGTGGGTGAGTACCCATTCAAAAATAAATCTACCTGTAATGACCTATGTCCAGTCTTATCATTAGCTTTACTGTAGAGTATATATTGAAATATTTAAAAGGAAAATGGTATTTGAAATTCTCTAATAGCAATATTCTGAATTTATTATAATGTATTCATCCAGCATGATAATATAATTTAAGTCATGATACATACATGATTGGAAGACTTTTCTTGCTCTTAAAATTCAATTGGCACTTGATACCTCGAGCAATAAAACTGTTTTCCAAAATAATGAATCACCTTAACCTTTGATAGTAAGCGATTATCGTCGAAACTATTACACATGAATTCCATGAACGCAATAATATCAGTTGTTCTTGCTATAATCAGTTGTTCTTACTTAATCGTTATAATACGATGAAGTCTTGGTAGCCCATTGGGTTAGGTTTTCGATTACTTAAATGAAAGATGCCCTATTAAATAGAACATATTTTTAGGCTAAGGATATGCTTTCAAGCAAGACATAATTCACGAATATCTCCCGAAATTTTGTCGAACCATGACTGGAGGAAACTTTGATCCGTTAAAGGTATAGTATACTTTTAACATTTCCAGATTTTGTGAATCTACAGTTCAAGCATTTATAGAGGATCACTCAGAGCGTATCCAATATTAATATTGAAGATAAGTACATGACAACATACATCGCTGTAACGTATTTATCTGTCTAACCGGCATAGATTTTCAAGCTGTATAGTTTGACAGACCCCATGAAAATGTATTTCCATGGAAAATTTTGAGCTTAAATTATTTCCTAATACTTGACAGCTTAAATTGCTACCACTCTTTACCATTGTTATTTTTTTCAATTGTTACCGTTTTGGGCCTGAGAAATAAAGAACTTTTAGTTTTAGTGCCGCCTTGTGCTTAAGAGTCTTTAAAATCTAGCATGAAAATTGTGGCTTTTTTGTTTTGTGTTCGCGTTCTCGGAAGGCGAGCTTTTTTTGAGATTTTCAAGAACTCCACAACTACTCTCTGCAAATCTTGAGGCAGGCATTTTTTTCGTCCTTTGTCAAATATTTGATCTATGCATAGTTGGCGAAAGTTTGTCAGCAAACCACTTTATTTTTTCACACTGTTTGTGTGTACCTCTTGCGTGATGCTACAGAAAGCACCTAGCACCTTTTCCTATGCGTCACTCTTTTATCTGAAGTAAATATGTTTTCCGAGTTTTGTGTTTGGACGCTTACTTGAAACCCAAAAGCCTATTAAGCGGCTTGCGTTTCCAAGGTTCTTAATGCTTTTAGATGTATTTTTATTGTGCTGATGAGTTAGTCAGTTAACTAATCTAGTATTATTCCCTATACACTATAATACCAATGGAAATCATCGAGGCAAATTCCACATTACGAGGGTATATTTAGGGTCATTTCACATGTATTTATACAATCCTTTCCCGTTATAAATATGAATAAACATGGAATCTGGAAGACACCAATAAATAATCTCTCGATTGATGTTCACCAGAAAATTTGAATGAACACAGAAAACTCGGTCACTAAGATACTCGTCTTTGTTAAACGGGTGGTGGAGAAATGTAATGAGAAAGTTAAAGAGAGGTGTTATTTCGCTTTAGGTAGGCCACAGTTGGAATACGCCGCAAATATATGAGCACATATTTTCAAAGTTATTCAGTTTTCTTGCTCTGTTTAATTCCTTTCACTTGAATAATATTCACCTAAGGCGGAGTTTATTTTCAAAACTTATTTACTTTTATGCATAACCACACGCATGTCACTCTTTATAACACATTTACTACTCCAAACTAAAATATATTTGAAGGTTGATTGATTGAATTTAATATAAAACAAATCGATTAAAGTTTAACTCACCTTATCTAGACAGAGATATGATGAATGACGAAAGCATCACAGTTTATATCTCGGGAATAAGAACGTACCTAGAGGCCAAAACAGAATATGGGAAACGCTTGCATTTCAAGAGTTCCAATGTTATTGCGGTTCAAAATTCGAGGAATACTGTAGATCACTTTTAAATTCCTAATAATAAATGATATTCTTCGAAATTATTGCTCCAGTTTTGCGTTTTCTTGAGCAGTCAAATTAATGAGCAAACATATTAATTCCACTGATAGAGTCAACAAGTTTCCAAAGAAGGAACACCATTCTCAAACGTTGAAGGAGCATACGTGCAGTATATTCATTAGATGATTTCCACAGAACATTTCAGGATTTTGTCGACCAAATCTAGTAATTTATTTATATTTTATTTATATTTTCCGTTTATTTTTAATATAGTATTTTTAATTCGATTATCTACAATGTGAGTTTACTCTTTTCATGGTTTAAGATGAAATGCGGTTGTTTAAATTGTCATATATTATTTGCAATGGAATTGAATTGAGGAAGCTAATTTTTTAATGCAAAGTACATGAATGAAAAATTCATAAACACAGTATTCAACCTGAAAGTCGGTTTGGTAGGTGTTCGAAGAGCTCCCCGAATGCTACGCCCAATGGTGTGAGAAATTCAGGCATCAGGTAATGGGGGTATTCCGATTAATTTCATCCTTTCCCATGCCGCCTATGGTTTCCCAGGACGGGCTTGCTCTTCTTGGAAAAATCCTTCACAGTTGATCCCATCCACACAGCGTAGGTGAAGCTGAGGGAATCTTGGGGCATACCCAGGAATTCATCCCGAGCCCTTCAGTCAATAGTGTAATACTCTATCCACTGGAGTACTACGCCCCCCTTGTATCCACGCATATGGTGGTCATATATATATATATATATATATATATATATATATATATATATATATACATATAAATTATATACATATTCGTATATATATACATACATATATGTGTATACATATTATCAATTATAAGTGTGTGTGTTCCAGTGTGTTCCAGTGTGTGCGCGTGTCTACACATATAAGGTCAGTCACAAGCGTGGCAATGATGTATAGAATTTAGAAACACATTATAAGGAAGCAGTCACAGTTTTGGTTTTTGAACATTTCAGTCACCCGACCACCTTTCTTAACGAAAATAAAACTGTAAATGTTTTATATTTTTGTACTCCAAAGTTTTATATATCATTACCACGCTTGTAACTGGCCTTAAATTAACTTTTGTCAACATATATACTATATAAACATTCAAACACGAAAACCGCCATATGGCGAGCATATATTTTTTCACATGGAAATAGATACAAGGAAATGGGATAGGAACACATATAAAGGACGAACACAGGAGAGGTGGGTAAGGCGGAATCGAGCAGATCACAAGTGCAAAAATATTTTCTTGACCGGGACTTCAACATCGGATCTTTCGACTTGCCGGGTTTGCTCTAACAACTTGAGATACCAAGGAAGCGTAGTTTACACAGTAATCTGCGGGCGGTTTATGCAACCAAGGGCCATCTCTTGACCAACAAATCGGAAGGATAATTATATGTATTTTTAATCTACTTTTGCTAAAATATATTACAGCGAGGGTTGAAAATAGATAAATTATACACGCATGCAAACATGTCGTCAAATGATGGCGGTTGGAAGTGTATGGAAAACGGAGTGTGCGGAATTGGCAAAGGGATTAGAGAGCATCAGAGGAAAAGTGGCTGAAAGACCTGGAGGGTAATGACTCATGTATAATGAATGATCTGGTCACTCGGAGGGAGAGAGGGAAGAGGCATTACACTAGGGGAAATAAAGGGAATATAAACTCTTTTTGATGAGCTATATGCAACACAAATTTACACTTAATTCATTGGCATTAGTGATTTGGTGCAATTCCCTGAGAGTTGGAACATAAACTGATTCTCCCAATCAGGCACGGGTTTAGGAAAGGTATATCGTAAGGAACACGTCTAAAGGCCTACGGAGTGATTCACAGAGATCCTCGTAATGCAAAGGATAAGTAATCATAGCAGATGAACATGAAAAAATCGACCCGGGTGCATGTGACCATATTAATTGAACTTTTGTAATTGTGAATCGTTGACTTTTTTTAAACGATTAGTTCTCTCGCAATTGCCAACTGTATCAAAATATGCAAAATTAGAAAATTTAGACAAAGAATACCTACGTGTTCCTTTTTCAAAACTCTTCTTGGGTGAAATATTTTTCGAGAGTGTGAGGATAAGTTAGGCGAAGCTTAGGGTTTATTTATATTCCAAAAGAGAAATATTACTAGAAGGTTAAAAATAAACGCAATATTTCGCAAGTAAGGCCCTAATTTTTACTGTGTTGCAGGAGTGTGAAATACTCATGAAATTCGATTGAATTCCGAATCAGATCGGTGCCGCGTTGGTAAGGTAGATTATTAAAATTGTTTTATGATACGTTGAATAGAGTTTCTAAATTACAGGAGGAACACGCTAGTGATTTCTCACTGACCGAAAGTTAAATGGCAGATTGTCTCCTTGCATCAATGGAAGAATGGTCACATTAATGTTGCACGTGTAATATATAACTAGCCGAGGATCGGAGTGGTGCGCTGGCTAACGAACTGACTTCCCACTCAGAGGGCTTGAATTCCGGCGGCGGCAGATATTTTCAATCATATCCCGATTCCTACTTCAGGTGCTTTGTGGAGGACACTTTGAGTAAGTACGCCGTCTGTCGGATGAGACGCTAAGTGGACCCCTTAGCGCCTTTCGCTAAGAGTAGGCTAATGCCGACGCTAGGTTTCTCTCCACCTTTCATTCTTTCTGTCCATCCCTAATGGTGCAAATGGCCTCAGCTGTCGGTCGCCTCACTTTAAACTACTGCTATACTTATTATTAGCCCCTTCGTTCAACGGTAGGCTACCTTAGGACATTCAGTTTAGAGAGGATAAATATTGAACCAATTGATTCAAGATCTTAGTTTTCCCAAGAATGATAAGCTGTGAGAAGAACAGTTAACAACGGTTTCATTGTGGAAAAGTGTGTTCTTCTGTTTTTGATGAAAGTATTACAGTTTGTTGTTATTATTTTAATTTTTACCTGCTCATAGTTTGCATTTTGGAACGATAGCTTAAATCTATCTGTGAACTGAATTATGCGTTTTTTCCCTAGTGGTAGAATCTACGAATACAATTTTCCACAGCAATAATTGTCTCAGCTTTTTAAGAAAACGCATTTGTCCTGTGCCTTTCTAAACATCTAAGACTTCCCTGCTTTCTTTTTAAATCACGGGTCTTCCAACCTAGTTCTGTCTATATACTTTAGCCCGTCTGTCATATTTTGTAGTATTTTCCCAAATTTTGTGAAACTTCTCTGAAACATTTTCAATTCTATTGCGAGGCTTTTTGCGAAGGCCGTTTTTTTCAAATGTGGCCAAGCTAAAGCGTACGCAGCAACACTTCTTACATTATTTTTTATTACGCATTCCTGTAACTCGTCTAATGAAACTAAGCTTTTTTATAGCTCGCTTACTGCTCCAAAAACAGAAAACCGAAGTATAGACTCAAATTTAAAGTTGGGGAATTGAAAAGTTTCCCTCGTAGTATCGTGAGCGAAACGCATGGAGACTATTTTGGACAGCTGCCTAAAAGCAACCTTATATTAGAAGAACGTTGAGGAAATGTGACAAGAAAGGTATTTAGCGAAGCTTACGTGTATCTTTTGCTAGTTAAGCCTCATTTATAATGTGTTGCTGACATAGAACAATTTTACAAATTCGGTTTGATTGCTGCATTACATTGTGAGCAGAGAAGCAATATCCGTAAAACTTTTTCGAGATAAGCGCATTATGACCACTTAGTTTATGGAGGAACTAAGTCGGGACTCGCTCACGATGTGTCAACAAACCTATTGCATAAACTGGTATCAGATCTCTTTGTGAAAATTTTGAAAATAAACGATTAACCCCATCGTACTAGGTTTGGAGAGCTCTTGAAATATTTGCCTATTGTAGTAAGACCAAATATTGGACCGACAGATGCGAGGTATTATTTTCCCAGCAAAAAGTAGTAAATAAGAATAACTGTGGACGACCGCGGTTTGGTGAAACATTCTTTTGTATGATTCTATGTAACCTAGAATTCTTTATCAAATTCATATTTTACTGTTTTTTGTTTCCTGCAGCTCGTCTTGCATTTTGCATATAGATACCGCAGCGTCCGTAGCGGTACTTAACACTATCTGCATTATTTTAAAGGAAAAATTTGGTGATTCTCGTAGAGAGCAGGTGGCTTATCCCGAGAGTCGCTCCTGGGAAGGGTGAATTCTCCTTGGCGTAGGAGTGAATGAATGAACTACTTATCTAAATTAGTCAAAAATCTGCGTAAATGTAAGGATCCTACTGAATGACAGTCTTCAGCCGTTGCAGATGGGACTCCTCGGTTTATGAGCACATTCTAATAGCGCTGTGTCAGCCGAGTTACTGTCGTTATGACGAAAATTTCGTGGTTTAGAGCGCAAAAATACACATAAAATAATGAGAACACAAATGATCTCAGCAGAATGAATCTTCTTGTTAAAAATATAAGAGATTGGCATCAACTGAATGAGAGAATTAAAACTTGCCAATACATAAAATCTGCGGGCAAGCAAATAAAACGTTGGTATACATTAGGCGCATTGCATGATTGAGGTCAAGGAACGTTGATATCATGCTCTCGAGACATCATTTAGAATATGAATACAGTGTATAGGATCAGATGACAAAAGGTCTCGTTCGAGAAATTTAGAAGGTTCAACGCAGGGAAGCTCGTTTCGACAAAAACTGTTACGACAAAACGGAAAGTGTCTCAGAAATGTTTCTGAAGTTGGGGTGGGAATCATTAGGGAAAAGACGATTAAATGCTGGGTTGAAATTAATTTCTAAGCCGCTTATTTCAGGGCCGAGGTCTCGTCAATTATTCAGGATCCTGCATACATTGGTGGTTTGGATCAGGAACAAACATTTGACTCAACAATATAGCATTGAAGAAATGGATTCCAAAATTAGCAGACTCAAGTATTTCTTCCCGCGGACAAAAGGAAATACTAAATGTAGTGTTTTATGTAGCAAGAATGAATGTCACTTGTCACCCGCAGTGTTTAGGGTATATTTAGTTTTACTGACACTGATTTCGTGCGCTCTTATTTGGCAAATCCCTTCCTGCATGACCGCATGGGGCTGGCATTGAACTTAATGCGAATTATAGTATAATCTACCCTTTTTATATAGTTAACAATTTATTTGTTTATTCTTACACTATTTCAGGCATAACTTTGTGGAATTGCTCCATAATGAATAATGTCAAAGTAAAACTTTGTAAATAAACATAAATAGTCAACTTTAATGCAACCCAGGTTTCATTGGAGTGCAGCGTCATAACTAATATGATGCTGCAACGCAATGAAACCTGGGACACATTGAAGTTAATTTTTTGTGTGGATTTACTAATTTTTATTTTTACATTATTCTACACTTTTTATTGTATTAATAAGCTCCCCCTTCCATCCCTTGTCCCTCTCTGAGAGACTGACTTTTCATGCCGACCGCTGCCAAATGCGGGGTGTCACATTTTCTAACTGTGACTCTAGGGGTTGGGTTCGATAGTTGCATGGCCATGGATTGATAGAAATTTCCCCTTCTTTCTTTCAGTTTTTTAATACTATAATCTTGGTATGCTGGAGGGTATCGTGTAAGTGGTTGTTTCATTTTTATTTCCCTTCTTTTTCGTAAGCTAAAAAGGTTTTACAGTAGGTGGAATTGACATGTTTGTGACTAAGTTTTTTACCAGCATGTATTTGGGTGTACACGTCTTTTAAGGGATTGAAGTGTGTATTTTTCCCTTTTCCTAACCACTTAGACACCCTTCCAAATGCCATGTGCATATCCATCTCCACTCCGTTGCACGACATCTGATTTGGTAATAACTGAAATATTGTGATCATTACATGTAATGGCAACACATTCTAAATGAGGCATCCTTAGTAAAATATACTCGTAACATTGATCTCTGAACTTCTGGTAACATTTTCCCAATACTTCAGTGAATTAAGTCTTAGCATACTGTATAGTTTCAGGCTTAACTTTGTAGTAACTTCCCATGCCCAAATAAGTAATTCGGGCGTTGAAGTCTCCATAGATTATTGTCTAGTTAGTTGATTTTGGATGAGAAACTAACGTTTTGCTTCTCCAGTTCTGGTGCTAAATTATCTCTTTCGAGAAAATTTAGCTCTTTCTTGGGGCTGCCTATACCATGAGTTTACATAGATTTATCTACAGCTACTTATTTCCCCGCTAGCCTCCGCGAGGGCGTGTGGCGGGGGGTGTTATCGGGACCTTCCTAAAATCTAAGTCTTGCGTCCTATTCTCATTGAATCAACGGGCTCACGGCATAAGTCCTAAAGTATACCTAACATGTTTGTACTCTTAGCGTTGAACGTCCAAACATATCTGGCAAATCTTCTCTTGATATTTTTAAAGTCTTGAATTTATATTCTATTACATGGAGCCAAATAAGTTATCACGCTTTAAATTGTAGTCTTATTGAAATAGGGGTAACGCCTCACCCTCATTTTTCGTTGCATATTCCTACAGCCATTCTCATGAAGTTTATTAAGCTCCCTTTCCCATTTTCTCTCCCTTGTCCTCCATGATCCCTACCTATTTCACTTGGTGCATGCACCCCCCGCCAAAAAACTTTTTGCTGGATCACGGGGTTTTATATAGGTTTTAAACAAAGTAACACCTATTTAAATAGGTGTTGATCAAAGATAGGCCAGGCCCGTTGCGATAGGCCTAGTTTGGTTTCCAGTTTCCTGTATTTAATATTTCCCTCTTCAAGTATTCTTCAGTCTCTACCTTTTCTGATATTTCATTTCAATCCTTACATAAAATCGATAATTGGTCAAAATCACATGAGAGAGCATGTAGTAAAAACTAATGGTGTACTTATTTTTCTGTGAATTACTCTGTCGCCTAAAATAATCTAAAATTGCTGCTAAAAGAGCTGATGCCGGTCAATATATGTTTATCGAGAAGAGGAGGAGACCGGTGTCTCTTATTACATGGGCATATGTTTCTTTGTGTTAGCAACTTGAATGTTTAATAAACCCCAATTCCTCTAAATTAAAACCTTATATACTCGTTTCAATTGCCGATTGAGTCCATCTTTTCTAACCGTCATTACCCCTTCCACCAAAATCAACATCAATTTTTAGAAAATAGAAACACCTATACTTTAATTACAACATGTAGGTTAATATTGCATACTATAGCTGGATGGCTTCGAGTAATATAAATACAAAGACATGATACTTATCATCGTCTTAAAACTAATCCAGGGATTATGGAGCCGACCTTCGTCGTCTGCATTCAAGGTGAACAAAATTCATTGCTAACGTGTGATGCAAATCCCAATTCAACTGTCGGGATGCGAGCCGAAAGTTCCTCCCATTTCCTCCGCCGCTGGCTGAAACATGGATGGAGCATTACTCCGCCTCAAAAAGGGGTGTGGGTTATGTGGGAATAGGAGGTGATTAGTGACGTGGGCGGGAAGGGTGTAGTTGGTGGGCAGGGGTCGGGAGGTCGGCGGCGGGAGGAGGGTGCGCCTCCGCGGGAGAAGACACCTCCCACCCGAGGCCAGGCCTTCGTCAACCATCAGTTGGAGTCGGTCGGCGCCCGGCTCCGGGGAAGCGATCGCCCTCCGGGGGCCCCCGCAAAATGTCTCCCCTGCCCCTCACGATCCCCATGTCAGGACCACGCCCCCAGGAAAGAAGAACCCTGCGCCGCGACCCCTCCTACAATGACCGTGTCCTACCCAGCGACTCCAAGCTAGAGAATGCACTGGCGAGGGAAGGTCCTCCGCATTATAGGTGCATTAGGGAGGTCGGGCCAGACGTTGAGCTCCCAACTATTAAGATTCTAAAACAATGTACCATAGAGTATCATGAAGTATCTGAACTCTCGGGGTTAACTAATAAAAACTCAGCATAGTTTCCGTGATATCTTGCAGGACTCTATTGGCACTTTTCGTCCATGATATTTAGTTTTCAGGCGAAAATACTGTTCAAGCCGATTCTTTATTTCTAGATTTTAAAAAGGGATTAAACAAAGTTCCTCATAAGAGGTTGCTCCAAAAGTTTGGAAGCTACGGAATAAGTATGTAATACACTCGATTCGCAAGCAAAGGGTCGTAATAGATGTCGTATCATCCGATAAAGTAAATGTCATTTCACGTGTCGCAAAAGGCAGTGTTAACAGCACGCTAATGTTCCTCTTATAGATCAATGGCATAATTTGTCAGGTTTCTTGTAAACTTTGTCTATCTTCTGAAGATGCAGTGGTATGTAGGAGCATATTCCGTCATTAAAATAGATAATTATTTTCTGGTGGTCTAAATGCGATCCAAAATTGAAGGGAGATATAGGGGTTAGAAATTAATTTAAAGAAGTGTGTATTTCTACAGAAAATATTTGCACAGGACCTTAAACCAGCATAAAAAACGTAGGATCAGTCATATAATTGGGTGTTACGACAACTTAAATGTCCTGGGGAAAACACATTCGAGAAATTTCCGAAAATAAAATGAACTTAGAATTCACAAATAGGACACTTGGGAAATGTAACGAGAGGTAACATCTACATCCAAAACTACACAATAGCCCGCAAGTTGTCGCAAGGGCATGTGGGGGTGTTAGGAAACCTTCCATAAAACAGAATAAAACCACGCAAAATTAACAAAAGCATGCCAATTCACTCCCAAAGAGACGTATTTATTCATGCAAAACCCTTTTTTACTTGGACACATGAAAATGCATAGCTAGCAACTAACACAAACATGCATGTGCATATACTAATATGCAATTTTCTGCACAGCATATGATCTTGTCCTTACTAATAAATTAAATGTATTTCCTATTCCTATTAAGATTTCGATTTCTAACTCATATGATTCCTATTTTCAGAGGAAAGGATTACTGTGTAGACAGATATGTCTATCTGTCTACACAGTAATCCATCTCCTTTATTTTGTCTTTTTTATCTAACCTATCCAATTAGTATGGTAGCATAATAATTCCCCTTGTATCATAGTCAAGCTCATGTGTTCTGCACCATGCTAAAATTTTAAGTCACGCTTGTTCTCTTCGCGTCCCAAACCTAATGCCTCCAAAAAGCGTGTAATGCTCACTTTCTAACCATAATAATATTTCACGAATCTGGTGGATTTTCTATGAACTTTATCTAAATAATCTTTTATCTATGCGTTTTTCTTAGGAAGTGCATTTACATTTACATTATACCCCGCGAACGACCAAAAATGTGTATAGTACGGGGTGCAAACACTAGTTGGGACGGGTGAGTGATAAGGGAGAATATGGGAGAGGAAGGGTAGAGGGCAAACATTCAGTAAAAACCTCAAATAACATGAAAATTTGTTTATATGCTGGAGAAATATTTAATTCAAAACAAGTTTTAATTTCACCCAATAAATCTTTTCTTTGTTAGACGAAAAAAGGAATAAAAATGAGTCACAACCGTTTATACGACAGGTCTCCATCATGAAAAGGTAGGTCAAGCATAACTGAAAAGTAAACAAGGGATATTCCGCTATTTCATGGACATTCAAAACATGGCCTCCACCCCTATATCCACAGGTAGAGAACGCGACACACCGCTGTTGGTAGTGGACGTCGTGAGCCACCTTTTCACAGCGAGATATGAGGGATGGAAGGATAGGTTTGAAAAAAATGAGGCGCTTGACTTTCAGCCCTTTTTTCAATATTAATAGATTATTAATGACAAATCTCGAAGCCCAAATTGGCAAATTTTTTTACCAAAGCCAGTTTATGCATTTTCAAGAGATAGAAATACTATTGCCGGCATAATTTGCTTCCCCGATTTGTTTCTTGATAATGTAAAATCTTACACCAATATAGGTACTCATTGCATCATGAGATAACAATGTAGAATGTGAAGTAAAATAATGTCGATCAATATTTTTCAGCTTTTACTTACATATTACATAGTATCCAGCTGATATCAGCAGTTATATGTATTCATGCATATCTCTCCCATCATTGAAGTGCGCTTCATAAATCATTAATTTCCCAGAAAACCAACCAGTTAAAATGAGATGTAGGCAAAATTAGAGATCCTTCCCTTTTCATTCGCAGGAGCATCATACTTTGAATAGACGAAAGTAAATATAACCAGGAATATTGTTTTACGAGTATTGCTTGCATGTATTGGTATGTGTATCTATAGTATTTGTATGTATTGTATGTGGGTATGTTGTATATTTTGTGTTATAGTTTGTAATTAACAGGGCAACTAATGTATTGTGTTGCTTTTATAAGTCCCAAGATATTATATGTATTAATTTCTTTGCTTTTTACGTACAATTTGTGTAATTTATTTATAAGTTTAATATTGTAACTGTGTGACGAGGGGTTAGGTGGTAGAAGAGACCCCATTGTCTCAATCTCGCCCCAAAATAAAGACGACTTTCTATGTAAATCCTGGATATGCCAGTGTATGTCATGAACTATGCAGAGGGTGGAACACTACCCAGTCTATTGAAATATCAAGTTCATCCAGAGAGTATCAACATGAGCAAAATACAGCATAGAGGTGTCCAGTCAATAAGCCTCCCTCCGTGAAGTCATTGTTAGCGAGATAATATAAAATTCCTGCCACACCAATATTTCAAATTTGGTTTATTTAAGTTACAGATAGGCCAATAACACCTTGATTTATTCATATTTCGTGTTCTGCAGAAGATTTTGGACACTTCCAATGAGTACAGTAAATACCAGGGTGAAAGCCCCTGATGTGTGTAGTAACATCTTCAAGTTGCATGGAGATATGGTCTGATGCAGTGAAGGCTTAAAGTCCATGGAAATTGATGGAGTGATGGACAATAATACACAGAATTATGAATTGAGGTAGGACACTGAGGAATAAAAGGAAATTATGATTATTCCTAAGATATAATATGTTCAATTTTTTTGCTTCAAGGAACTTTAAATCATGATTTTTGCAGGAAAAAGTTCTATTAATTTGAAGCTTGGAGTATTAATTCAATAAGCAACTTCTTATATATATATATATATATATATATATATATATATATATATATATATATACGGCCTTGCCCTTTGATGATTTGATATTTACTGATTTTGTGATTTTAAATGGGAAGACTATGATTGTAATCTACTTTGGACAAGATTTGCTTTGGTGTGTTTCTATGATTTAGCATTAATATTTGCTGCATTTGTTCCCATTTTGAATGTGATTGGTTTTACAAATATATTTTTGCACATTCTGGTATTTCCAATAAAAGGAATTCCCATATCCTTGAGTATATGCCACACGCGTTGGATAATGAGGTTGGTGGCACGATTCGGGCGGGAGAAGTGCTTGAAGCACCAAATTATATATGTTATCTGAGGAAGGATTTCAATTTTGGAGGACAATCCATCAACCATGCAAAAGTTGAAAATTGACGATAGTCTAAATGTAAACAATAGCATATCGGGGGATAAAAGCTGACCATCCCCTAAGTATCCATTTGCTCTGCTCGCCATCCTCCTATTGATGAACCTGAGTACCACTTTAGCCGCATCCGAAATCAAACTGAATGTGCTGTACTATCTTTCACTTTCCTGGAATAAGAACTAACACTGATCTGACAGTCTTCCAGTCAATTTCCTACGTCACAAATTCTACGAATTAGTCCAAAAAAACTCTTTCTACCAACTTTTTCTAAACTTTTGAGTAGTTCCGTGGGATTTCGTCTACCACCATGGCCTTATTTGATTTCAATTCCCATAATGCCCTTTACATCTCGCCATCGTGTAAACCTGGACAAAAGTTATTCTCAACTACTTCATATTCTAACTCTATGTCTAATCTTGCTGCTCAAATTTCTTGACAATATAATTCCTCTAGCTATCCCTTCCATCTGTCTTGTTTCTTCCCTGGTTCAAATAATAATTTCCCTGGTTTACCTTTATTTACTTGAAAACATTTTCCCTTTTTACTTCATGAAATCGGTTTCGCCTTCTTGTACAGCGCATTAATTTTACCCTTTCTCTGTAAACATTCCATAACGTCTCACTACTTCCACCACGCTTCTTTCGCTCTATTTGTCTAGCACCTCAGTTTATTATTGAATTTTTTATACTTCCTTCTCTCTAATTCGATATCCACACTCTTCCCTTTCCTTATCTCTTACATCTTTGTAATTATCTCCTCCGTAATCCATGGTTTCCTTATCCCTTTCCTGTTTACTCTTCCTATTTTTTCATCAATACTTTCGATACCTTAGTCTTTTTGTCTATTTTTCCTCAATAATAACCACCTCCCTATTCTCACTAATATTTTTCCGAATAGCCTGCTTTTTCCCTGTCGTTCCTGTTAAGTTTTTCCTATTCCATTTCCTTGACCGGCCTCCCTGTTTAATCCTGCGAATCGGACGCTACACTTCATAATTGCTAAATTATGATTCAAGTCCGCACCCTCTCCCGAGATACTGTACGAATTAATCACACTATTCCTAAATCTGTGCCTAACCTTATGGTAAAACTGAAATTATCCTAAATTACCTGGCATTTTTAATTTGTACCCACGCCTTTTTGTTGTCTAAACTATGCATTCGCCATGATTCTCCAGCACGACTCTATTGCTTCCACCCCATTTCTTGTTCCTAAACCGCATTCCCCCAAAACACTACCTCCGCCTACCTCCCTCTTCCAGGAAGTTAGGGTAAAGTAGTGACATTTTATTCCTTTGCCTACCTTTTTATTCCAATTCCACATCACTATCAGATCTTTTCCTCGTGGAACACCCGCGATTATATCCTCTAACCAATTGTATACCCTATCGACTACTCCCTCCGTATGATCACTTGATATCATGCATCTTTAAAAAATGAGCAATTGCGTCGGTTCCGCTTTTACTCTACTAGCAGTATGCTATCATTAGCTTGCTATATGTTTGCCAAGCTTCTTCAGACATTTGGCAAATTCCAAGAAACTGCGGGAGATGCCGCAGCAGTTTCTTGGAATTTGTAGGGTAAAACAACCTGAATGTTTAAAGTTGGCTTTAACCTCGTGAACTGTGGTGCTACGTGCACGACTACGATTGACTGTGGCATTATATGCACGGGATTTCATCTCATCTTGTTCCTTTTAAGCTCTGTAAATTTCGGATTACAAGCGAATGATTTTTACACGCTGAAATCGTTGCATTGCTCTTTAAAACCTTTTGTTTAATGTTTATATTTTTTGATATTTGCCAACCCTGTCTGGTTTTCTCCCCCTCCACTGTATATTATGCTAAATATTAAATATTACTCCAGTAACCCCTCTGCCTTTCCATCTCACCATCCACAGTCCTAAAATATCAACTTTTTTCCCTCCATTTATCGCTCTTACTTATCTTCTCTTCAACATTGCCTTAACATTTCAAGTTCTAATTCTTGGTTTAATTAGCTGATTTTCTGCGTCTTCTATGGTGCTGCTGTTTTTTTTGCATTGCAAGGATTTCGTGCGCATAACACACGCCTGTTTGTGCCCATTCTCACAGTTGCCAGGACTCATTTTCCTAATGGTGTCCATCTGAAAAGGTTTGTGTAAAATAATTTAGGTGGTTTCCTGTTTCCATCTTGAATAGCGTTTTCAATGGGACGCCATCACTCCATGGTCGTATCACTGGGGCCAGACGTTTTCGCAGCCACCTTACCGTGGACCAGACGCTTACTGTGTGAGCTACCTTTCCTCTGACTCCTAATGTTCGACCTATCTGCAATGGGTGACTCTACCAGGAGCAATTATCATTGCTCCCGCCACCACAGCTCTCGGGGTTTTCGGAACGCACAAGCCCTTTCCACCACGTCAAGTTTGCAGCCCATTGGGAAGGAGCAAATACATTTCGTTAAGAAAAGTTAGTCAATCACCACCTTTGTTACCCGAGTTTTCGCGATAACCGCCACTGAAACGGGGGTTCTCACTCCTTGGCAACACTGGTTGGTTACCCTGAGAACAGTTGCATGAGCGTCCCTCTGTATCATCTGCATTCCAATCCATCCTCCACTTCTTTCCTTTATTTCCCACCCAGGCTTACTTAGAAATCCCTGGGCTCTGGCAAATTGCGTCTTACCGCCAAAAAGTTTAATGAGACCTATAAATCAAGTGCAATCGACCTATCTGCAATGGGTGACTCTACCAGGAGCAATTATCATTGCTCCCGCCACCACAGCTCTCGGGGTTTTCGGAACGCACAAGCCCTTTTCACCACGTCAAGTTTGCAGCCCATTGGGAAGGAGCAAATACATTTCGTTAAGAAAAGTTAGTCAATCACCACCTTTGTTACCCGAGTTTTCGCGATAACCGCCACTGAAACGGGGGTTCTCACTCCTTGGTAACACTGGTTGGTTACCCTGAGAACAGTTGCATGAGCGTCCCTCTGTATCATCTGCATTCCAATCCATCCTCCACTTCTTTCCTTTATTTCCCACCCAGGCTTACTTAGAAATCCCTGGGCTCTGGCAAATTGCGTCTTACCGCCAAAAAGTTTAATGAGACCTATAAATCAAGTGCAATCACCATTCTGTGAATATGTTTTTTAATTTTATGACTGAATCGGATTTTCATTTCGATTTTACACTAGAATCGTGAGTATATTCCAAAAGGTCCTCATGTGGATTGCTGGCCGTAGTTGGGACCTTGTTTCAAATAAATGGAATTTTTAATAAAGACCAAACAGTAAATAGAATATTCCTACTTTTTAGTATTTTGCAATTTAATTTATTACAAATTTACTCATACCACATTTTCCTTGGTAGTCAATGCATTTAAATTAATCGATAAACTATCAGGAAATCAGTTATTGGGTTTAAGGTGAAAGAGTTCACATTTTTTTATTGATTGCTATTGCTATAAATATGAATATTCCTGGTATAAATGATTTAAAATGCATATTAAGGAAGCCAAACGAGCCCTTCCACGAGACTCCCTCATCATGGGCAATCTATCTATGAAATCTTCCTTTTGAGAAATGCAAAATCGAAAGAAAATACCCTAATAATTTCGGAGAGTTAGCCGCTTCCCCCACCCCCTTCAGATCGTACCGGGCGAGACGCCTCAGCAATTCCTTACGCTGGCTTCTACACTTGCCCACATTTATTCACCCTCAAAATCACCGACGTCGCTAGACCTCGAATTCTCTGCTAAAATATCGTCGTAATCATTCTTCAACAATTGGGATGGATGCAAATTAAGTCGTCCTTCTAATATTCCTCTTTAATGTAAAATCCTTTGACTATCAATTGCCCCACTCAAAGGCTTCGTAGAAAACAAATAAATTGTCCATTGCCCTCTTTCCTTTTTCCTTCGAATCCCTTGATCCATTTTTAATTTAGAAGGGATAAGTGATTTTTTCCCTAAATATCCTGACGATTTGCGTAATGACTAGGGTCACTCAGCTATGGCGATGGAAGAATAATTAGAAAATTTTGAATAATTACATGTAACCCCATGCACTCTTGTTGTAGGTTGGTAGTCACATGGAAAAATGACATCGGATAAAAGGAATGATTCCTTCTATACGCCTTTGCAATACATCAAAATTATAAAATATTTTCCGGAATTCCGTCCGGATTCCGGGATCCGTCATTGCATTGATCTTAAATAATATGAATACATTCACGGTTGAAATAGTAGATTGGAATTTTAAAATGCGCACAAATATTCCTCGATGGGTTTGCAATTGATACTTTGGATATATGAAAAAATATGATTCCAAGTGATGATAGAGCTATTTAACGTACGTAACTTATACTCGGACCAAATCCTTTGTTTTTTTACATTTTTCTCTTTTCGGACGATTGTTTATACTTTGATTTTCTCAGAGTATTTTGAACGATGACTTTAGTTTACTAATGGCGTTAAGGTACTTTTAAAAATAAGTCTATACTCTATATGAGAAACTTTCTGAGGCAACAGCTTCCATCGACGATTCTTCGTTGCCTTGAGAGAGAGTATGTCTTGAGAGGCTGTATGCTTGAGAGAGTTCATATCCGCCACCGTATGTAGCATAAAGTCAAAAGAACCAACACAGGTTAACTTGAATTTAATAGCATTAATTTTGAAAATATTCCTTGCAGTTTTGCATATCATAGGGCTTGACAGGATGGTTTAAATTACAAATTGTTTTTGGCTCATACAAAGGCAAGATTTCGGGATCACATTTAGCTAAGTAAATAAATGGATTTAAAACAAGCAGGACTGTGATACTAGCCAGCAACAAGGAAAAACAAGGCAAATTATTATATATCTATATATATATACTATATATATATTATGTATATATTATATATACAATAAATTTCAAATAACATCAGCACATTTTGGTTTTATCTACCCCGAAAGGCTGATTCAAAATCTCTATGAAAACACGTTCAACGATACCTTCGGCAGCCACCAATATTTTTCCATTTGTGTAGCGTTAAGAGTGGTTATATTTTGGAGACAGAAGGTTTGAGCGGATTTAAGCCTCATTCCTCGCATAACGTAGAAAAATCACCATCATTTTTTGCAGTTGATTTTGACTCCACGTCGTTACTGTCCATGGTCTCAGATTTATTTTATGCAAACAATTAATGCCATTCAGAGTTTGAAATTTCAGTCCGGTTTTCTCTTCGACGCGACGCCTAAGCTTGTCTCATGGTGATCAGAGGGTTTGTATACGGCTGAAACGTAACGGAATGTTGATGACTCGTCCGTTCCACCGAGAGATTCTATGTTTCCACTTGATCGGGATGCGTGAGGCAAAAGGAGAGCGTTCCGCTCTCTCCGGATGAATGGAATCGCCAAATCATCGGGGTTTACGGGGGCCACACCCACGCTCTCTCGAGGGGGTCCCGGCCGCTCGCCACTCCTCACCCGGCGAGTCATTTGCACCCCATCGCCGCATTTCTATCTCCCAGCCAGCACAGCTACCCCACCCACCTCTGCCCGGCCTTCCCCTCCCATTCCATGGCCTCCCATCCCCGTCGACTTTAGTCCGGCATACGGCATGTACCACCTCTCCCACCCCTACCCGTGCTTGCACCATTCCTTTCCGCAATGCACTTGCTCTCCTCAATATATTCCGATCGCGCATATACGTACGTAAGGCGACCCTCCGGCCTGGAACGTGTCGATACTATTCCCATCCTTCGGCTAAAAGCAAATTGACCTTCCTTAGGGAAGATCTTCGCTCCACGGGTGGGAAGGTTGGGTGATGGCTGAAAAGCATGCAGGCACCTGAGCGATTATCGTCGTGTCAAATGACTAAAACTGAGTGAAAGGTTAAGTGAAATTGATGGTATTTTTTCAACCATGATTTATTGTCACCACAGGAGGGAAAATAGAACAGAAAAATTTATCTGATATATATTTATGATTGATTTTCAAAGTTGTTAATTCTTCAATTTACGAAACTTAGCCTGCGACTTTTTCACTTTCCTTGTGCCCGCAAAAGTATTGATTCCTTTCTTAATTTCTGTTCCAAATAAATATACTGGAATTCTTTCGAAGGAGTTAATTGGTAAAATTAATAAGGTTTCAGAGCTTTTGAGACAATGAAAACGGTTCGCAAATAGGTTCCTCGACCCACACTCGTCAATAAAAAGGCCAAATATGTTCAGATTAGCATCTCATTCTGCGTTTTAGACGTTATCGCACGATATTCTTGAAAAGTTACATTTGCATCAACGGGGAAAAGTGGCTCAATCCAAGCTGGTTAATAAAAAGGCCAAATATGCTCAAGTTAGAGTCTTATCGTGAAATCATTTCAAAGTTAATACATTGAATGATATTCTTGTATCATTAAATGTGCGTTAATGGTAAAAAGTTCTATTTCAAACAATCATTTTCATGAGCTGAATTTTCACACATATTACACTGTGCTACAGTTTTTATCTCTTTTATGAATTCGTTCGAGTTGATCCCCTTGTAGTAGAGCTTTAAAGCGCTCCCCAGGCCGTATACGCGCGAAAGTCTAAATTTACATAATACCCCTCATGCCGCCGCAAGGGCGTGTGGCGGGGTAAGAGTTATCCAGAATGTCGTGAGAGTTAAAGTTCCACGAGTAGATTCAATTGACGTGTGCCGTCCATTTCTTACTCCTACTTGCATTCACATGAAACCCTACGGTACACCACTCTGATCACACGCCCACTTACCCGCTGACGATCCAATAGCCGCTCTTCGAATCTCACTCCTCGCAACCCCTCCAAGATGCCCTTTCCTCCCTCCCTCCCTCTCTCCAACCTCCAGCACGCATTTACACGAGGTCTTCATTTCATTCTAATGATACCCGATTCGAGACGGCTGTCCTTCATTCGGTGTGACGCGAAGGGTTTGTCTGTTTGTTTATTTGTTTGTTTGTTCGTTTCAAATATCGAACCGCCTTGTTCCAATGAGGTTGTCAGCTCATCAATCGTTTTCGCTCGTTCAGCGTGGCTCTGACCTCCTTGAATGTCCCGACACGTACTGCACTCCCCTTCCCCCATCCACTCGACGCAGATGATGAGGAGCCTCACAGCATCCCCGCCGCTCCGTAGTGATGTCCGGATTCAATCCCCCCCCTTCCCCCCTTCCACCTCCGCCCGCTCTCGACACGAGCGCTAAGGGAACTTGTTCGCTCTCTCAAATAGTTTGTCTTCATTCGTGGCTCGGCACGTGATAGCTGACATATATCTCTTTGGGTGCTGATGTGAGGGTTCAATCTTAGAACGTAGCTCGGTCAAGCCGAGGATCTTATGTTCTCAATTCCACTATGGTGGCGACTTCATTCCTTTTAAACTGAAGTACTTTGGGATCCAACCGTAAAAGTTAACGGGTCATTATTTTCGAGTATGTACTAATATATCTGCTTTCATGGCTGGTTCCCTAACACCTCACACGGTATATTGTGGAGATGTATACATGGTTTGTATAAAAAGTATCGGGAAGAGTTTCGGATAAATAGATTTATACCTATTTATTCACGGCAGGCATTTCATATATTGCTTCAATGTCTCAATATACTTCAAAGTTTATCCCTTGAGCGTCGACACACTTTTACCAGCGGCTTTTCTTGGACTCGAAGGCTCCCTGGTAGGAGGATTCCGGGAGGTCCTTAAGGATACGCGTGCACGCCTCTATGACGGCAATTAGGGTCCCATGGTGGTGTCCTTTGAGAGAGGATTTCACTTTGGGTAATAGGAAGGATTCTGCTGGTACCAAGTCGGGACTATAAGGGGGTGGGGAATCGTCGCGATGCCGTTGCAGAAGATCTTCGCAAGCAGGCACTCGATTCTGCTCTTGGTCGCCCACCAAAACCTTCGGGACGAGTTTAGCGCAGATCTTTTGCATCTACAAACATTCAGTGATAATGGTAAACACTGACATCTTATCAATGCCAATAAGATATGCGATTATGCGCACACTAAGCAGACAGTCTAAATTCACCACTTCATGCACACGTCAGGAAAGATTGTCACCGATACTTTTCATGCAAACCTTGTATGATTATCAGTCGCTCTTTACTAAAGGATGATCAAATGCGTACCTGAGTCTTTCTAATATTTGCATATTACGCCGTCCGTTCCGTGATATCAATCATCCCTCCCGAGCCAAGGAGCTTCATGCGTTATTTCCAAGCCTAGTCTGTGTGAAGGAAAAGGGTCTTTGACATGAGACAGCCAATACAGACATGGGTGGAATATAATGAGGGGAAAGAAGGAAGGAAAAATAGCGGATGGTTATCTTAGCCCGAGGAAATAAAAATGTTTCAAAAGGTTGCGTTCAATTCCACTGAACAAAAAACTGCAAATGCCTTCCAGAGAGTACTCGGTTTGGTAGAAATCGGATATCGCTTATTGCTTATTTCACTTTAGTTAGACGCCACCTTGATAATGCCCTAGGTGTATGGAATCCTCGCGAGGTAGTCTTAAGTTTGGAATTAGGTTGAGTGCAGCATAGAGCAGCTAGGTTTATGAAAAGTTGTTATGAGCAAGATAGCAGGGTCGTGACACTATTGGATGGGAGCTATTAATTGGCTCTAGGCTGGAGTAGAGGTTAAATTTACTGCGAACGTTAGAGGCAGGTTATTTATCTGAAGATATTAAAGACATATTACCGGCTCCGTATTACTATGGTAGTTCAGATCACGTGCGTAAAATCATGGTGATACTTGTAGATAGCAGAACCGATAGAATTAAGGTGCCAATTTTGCTCCCACCATTAGAGAAAAAATAGATAATACAGCAATCTCGTAGGAGAAATTTAGAATTGAAAGTTTATATATTTTTTCGATATCTTGCATGTTATTTTTTTATAATAGGACCATCTTTTGGACAGTTATACAGTAAGATTTTAATATACATATTTTGTTATTGAATATTTTTGCAGTACTTTGTTTTGTAAGTACTTTCTTTCGTACGATTAACTTTGTTCAGTACATGATCAAACTCATATTTGTTTAGAGGTGTAATGACTGTGATTATGCAGGAATATCTGGTGACTTAACACCCCCCGACAAACGCCCTTGCGGTGGCTTGCAATGTCAGATAGATATAGATGTAGAAACATGGATAACCAATCTGAGTTTTAACGCTATTGCAGTCCCATTCTACACCGGGGAGGATAAAGTCACCACCGATTACGAGGTGTGGAGGTGCTATTGTTATTTTTAAGGTCAAATTCATATATTTGTTTGTCGAGTGCATTAGATTTTGTATCGTTCGAGTCTAGAGACCTGTAGAAAGAGTATACGATAACCTTAGGTTCATTTAATCGTTTTAAGTTACACCAAACACTTTCTAGGTTCTTACACGTAAGTTTCTACATGTACATCAGTCCTTATCATGTGTCATGTAAAGACGCATGGCAAGGACTTGAAATACGATTGGTGTGATATCAAGAGGCTCAATTTATCCGCGAGTCTTTGCATATCTGAAGTGTTGTAGTTTGGCGGGGAAGTACTTCTTCTCCAATGTTTTAACTCCGCGCGGCAAGATTAATGTAGCATTGAGTCTTCTTAGTTCGCAAGTACAGGAGAAAGTGTACTTTACAAGTTTAAAAATCAAATCGCATTAACTCCTATTTGTTTACTAATGGCCACGGTTATTACCGTAGAATTTTTGGTTTCAGTGAGAGAAATGCGTTATCTTCTTCGAGCCGTTTAATCGGGCTCTCACCCCAGGAAAGGGTAATGGAGGGGAGAAGTCCCAGCCTAGGGAATGTCCATCCTGCAAAGGAGTCGCCGGAGTGATATAGTCGCTCAGCGAATGAAGGGAGATTCGGAGAATGGAAAAGCAGACTGCCGAGGGGTTCGGACCCTCGATCGCAGCAACCCCTCTCCCTCCGCCGTCCGTGATCTTCCGTTTGCGGTCATCGTTCGGCGCGTGGCGTAGTGGTACGAAAGGGTCACGGGGGAGGGAGGGGTGGGGGTCGCCCTAGCGGGGGATCTCGGTTGTGGGTCGAATGGGGAGGGGTCTTGTTCACGCCCGGTGCTCTCGGGGGAGGGGGTGAGCGACGGGCCATTATGCAAAGCCACCCGTCTGAATCCCCGCACTTCCGTCCCCACGGGCTCCACTTCGCTCCGTGGGAATTTGAAGAGGGGAGGCGGCGGCGGTGGATGGGCGGGGGAGTAGGCCGGAGGGGCGGCGGGGACGCTCGCAGCGGCTCGGCCACGCAACGATTCTTGCCCTGCAAGGGGGAGCTGTCTGAGGGAGGAGTGCGTGGTGACGTCCGCCTTTTACCAGTTAGATTCATTGAGTCCGTTGTTTCACTGCACTCCCCTGGTACATGGATTCATCCTTTCTTAAATAAATGCGGCACTCGAAATGAAATTCAGTTCGTGTACTTCGTATTAAGGACGTCATCCGGCTCCGGTGGAGTGACGTCCTCTCCTGCTAACCCTTCGGCTTCGATTACCGTTTAGTTGGGCTTAGGATTACCTGGGAACGACTACATTAGGAACCACATAGGACTTGGGTGTTTGTAATAAGTGTTTCTATATATATCTGCTGGTGAACACCCTATTTCCATACTAGTATTAATTACACCCACTATACTATCTCTTTTGTATGAGAAAAAGGAGGAAATAGAAATGAACCAAACTACTTATAGGACCGGACATACATGCAACGTGGTCACTAATTAGCAGGTAGTAATCCACTTATACAGGACGGATAATTCACAAATAAATTTCATGTACGAATTAAACTACACGGTACACCACCACCGGAGCAAGGGCGGATGGCGGGGGACGTTGGGGTGCCATCCGGAACGAACTTAAATGTTACCAACTATTTTGCCAGCTCCTTTCCATTTCTGTAGTATTTCCCTTCGAGTTGATATCGCGAATAGTACGCGAGAAAAACTAATTCTTGAATTGATCCGTTTTGTCGTCTACTATGTCATCTGTGACAATATCCTGTGTTGCCAAAGCGCTCGGGGGGCTGAACTATGCATTCTATGCCGGTATCAAAAACACACGTTTAATATATATAGCTATGCACCCAGGCACTACCCCGCAAGTCGTAGCAAGAAAATGTGGCATGAGGTGTTAGGTCATCATCCATTCTGAATCTCAGCATCAACATTTACAGTCTTGTATACACTGCCCCGCAAACAGTCATAAAGACTAGAGGCTAAGGGTATCAGGTCCCCAGCCATTCAAATTCTACTCTATTACATTCACATATGCACCCCGTGGTGACCATAAGGGTGCAGATATATTCCCAAATGCTTCCACAGTATCCTCCTTACAAGATCTTGCTTTGAGTCTTCGTATATCTAAATGTTCCCAACTCAAATCTTGTATTAAATTTGCAACACTTCGCGTTCTTTTGCACGAATTTTTCACGAATCTGGAGGACCTTCAGCATACCTTGCTCATTTCTTTAACCAGTGATTATTGAGCTAGATAGCTTATGCTCACCGCTTACCAAGTGTTGAGCCTTACTAAATAAATTTTCAACAATAAGTATGATGAATGCTACATGCTTCTTTGGAGCCCAGCATTTAGGGATAAACGTAAGCTCAGTAAATCTCATTTTTTTTAGTGATATTTGGTAAATGAAATCACTGTTGCTCGGTCTGTTGGCTATATAACTCCCGAACGTACGAGTGACAAATTCTTTAGCCTCATTAGCTTCTGTATTAAGTCTCTTGTAACTAAGATTTGTCAATTTTGTGAAACCTTAAGAGAGAAATTCATTCATCGACATTCAGGTTAACTGACTTACCTTTAAGATTTTGAATGACAAGTGTTTTCGACCAAAATAATTGGCATGTGTAATTGTGCGTAAAAGAACTATTTATCCATTGGAGAAACATTCATTTGCCAAACCTTATTGATTTATAGCATCAGACCAATCAAAAATAACAGTAAACTTTTATGCTGTTTTCCTCCAGTTAATTTTTATGGAAATTCCATAAATTACAGTAAAGTTATGCCAATTACAAATTGAAACGGAATAATTCATGGGTAGTTTATCAAACAAAGATCTAAATTGTTGTTTCCCTTTGACTGATATTCTTATTATGTATTATATTGAGTATCTGCTGAATATTGGCGAATATAGGTGATACTCCGGTTGCAAACGCTTTCAATATTCCTGCAGGAATTAAATCTGATCTGTTATGCTTCTTTCAATGTGGAGGATTCATGCGTCACTTCCAGGCCGGCGTCCTAATACCCCCATCCACGCGCTTTTTGGTAACGTGGTGGCGTGTCGTGCAAAATATTTTGTAAATGTTATGCATTTGTGACTTGACCGTCTAGAATGAGGAATATACTTTTTGTAATAGGTGATTGCGTTGCATGTGAGCCCGCCCTTTTTAATGGGTTTCCTCCTTTGTCTTTTTATTTTAGTCAATGGAATAGTTACTGAAAATGTAAATACTTTAATGTGTAAAATGGATGCTGGAAGAATGGTATGTTTAGTCACCCCCCTTCCACGTGCTTTTTTGGTGTATCGTGAGGCAGGTGGAAGGTATTGGTTTAGATGTGGTATGGCTGCTGGCCTAACACCCCCTGCCTTGTCCTTTGGGTGGCTTTGCGGGTTGTCTCAAGAGCTATGCAATGGGAAGCAGATAGAGCCCTTTATACAAACTTCGCAATTGGTCTCCCCAAGAAAAACTTTCATTCGAATAGCACTATGCAAGCTCCCTCCTGGGTAAGATGCAAGACATCATTGTACATAAACGGTATTTTCCTTTTCTGGGTAAGATACAAGACATCATTTTACATTGACGATATTTTGCTTTTCTGGTCACAAAGCCTTGTATCTTACCCAGAAAAGGAAAATACCGTTTATGTACAATGATGTCTTGCATCTTACCCAGGAGGGAGCTTAACAGGCATTTTCTTAACAACGCTTTTTCTTCTTCTTACCTCTCTTCTATAACTTTTTCATCAGAAATCACTTTACTCGAAGTTACTACAACTTTGATACAAAATTCCATTCTTCTGTCTTCAAAAATCTCACAAGTAAACGACAATGACAAAATGTAATGTAACGTAGCAACGCTAGCTATCACATATTGTGCATTAACGGTCTTATCCTTACTTACTCTGCATCCGCGATCAGTGAAACCCCTCCATAAATGTCACGCATCCAATGATTCCCAATACGCCCACACGACTTTTAATATGTAAATCGTATTTCCCAGGAAATCAACCCTAAAAATATATCCTTAAAAAACTAATTCGAATTAAGCTCAACGTCTTCCAAATTATATAAATATCAGTTGATCACTTTTAAATTAATTATCTAACATGCTTCACTCCAAAAAGGTTTATCTAAATCATACACAGTTCAAATGTACACTTAAAATTAAAATCGATACAAATGTAAAACAAGTCCATTCTTTCAATTCATCAATCAGCTCTACAAGTCATCAATCTTTCAACTTTATTATTCTTTTCCAGCAATAAATTTGCCAACCGGAACGCAAACTTCGCCTGTCATCACTTTAAGCACTGCTCCATGAACCTCAAAATCAGCTTGAGTCACACCATCTACTGAACACTAGTTCCCCAACAGCTTTTCGGCCAGTTAAAATAAATAATTAATTACACATATTATACACAATGAATAAATAAATACTCACATACAAATAATCATTAGTTCCATGTAAACGCAAGCATATACATATAAATATTTTTTTTGTGTGCATTAAAAATCGGAGGAACACACTTTTATAATTCGGAAGTCTCAGCCACCTTCATCAGAGTACAAGGAATGAATAACTGACGGGAAGATAAGGAGAAGAGGGGGTATCGGGGGGAGGGTTAAACATAGGGGAATTTGTAATGGGTGATTGGATGTTTAGAGAAAAGGAGAGGAAGGTGTAAGTTATTGAGAAAGGTTTGATCCGGAGGGTTGGCGGGATTTAAAAATTTAGCTACGAGGTATCTCCACGGTCCTTAATTGGATTCGTGTGGCCGTTTGCAGGATGGAGGAAGCAATAGATACCTAGAGCAATTATCAAACCTTTCGGAGTGGGTAGCAGCGTGTCTAGGAACCGGGTATATTAAATATAATATAAAGGGGCGTGGGGAACTGCCCAATGTAAAAAGCTATTGTGTATTGCAGGATCTTTATGAAAGTTTTGGAAATACAGGAACAAGTCGTGAGGGACGGGAAATATTTGAACAGATGCTGATGGGGAAAGGCATTTGTGACAAGGATAGAGCAAGTTTGGCATCTAGCACGATTGCATGGAGTTGGAGAGGATTTAGAATGGGGCCCAGTGGAGATAAGAATAATTGATGAATTTGCTGGAAGTTTAAATATTACTGAAATCTTCTGCGTCAAACTTCTTTACTAATCCTCATTTCTAAAGAAGATTGGTTTTGCGGTTGGAAAGGATGAAATAAAGGTCTCTAAAAATCATTTCTGGGACGTCAGGTTGCGCAAATGGACAGAGTGTCATCTTTCAACTTATGGGATATTTAGGGCTTAGTATATATGTATTGAATGACTTTGGTGCAAAAGGGGGTCCGGATAGCCACGTCTGATGAGAGGAGCATGAAGCCCTGAAAGGAATTTCTCCATGGAATCAAGGTTGTTGCAGACGCGGTGGCCTTAGATAGAAAGACACATCTAAGACTTGACTTGAGGGGAGGAAAGAGTAGGAGTGAAGGAAACAGAGGATATTGTGTAGAGGGAAGAGATAAAAGCTTTAAGAGGGTCCATGCCATATTGCCAAACGATAAAAATATCGTCAATGTATCTGAGCAAAAGAAACGGGGTGAGTTGGAGAGAAAATATTTTCGAGGAGGCCAAGGTAGAGGGTGGCATACGAGGAAATGAAACTCCTTTGGCACAACCTTTGATTTGAATATATTGGCTATTGTTGACTTTGAAAGAATTACATGAGAGAGTAAATTTTATAATTTCTCTAAGGAAATCTGTACCAAGGGCTTGTACATAGGGAGGGGCGTTTGAAAAGGAAACGCCGGAGGGAAGAGAGACCTTCTCCATGAAGGGTGGATGTATAAATGGAGTTCACATCAATAGAGGCCATTGGTAAGTCTGTAATCAGGGGAAAGGAGATAGAATTAAGTTTTTCCAGGAAAT
Source organism: Hetaerina americana (assembly GCF_022747635.1). Taxonomy (NCBI): domain Eukaryota; kingdom Metazoa; phylum Arthropoda; class Insecta; order Odonata; family Calopterygidae; genus Hetaerina; species Hetaerina americana. The sequence goes on from NW_027286886.1 coordinate 2,456,927, forward strand.
GGTGTATTTTATGTATGGCAGCAGGGGTTGGACAAGATGCTACGGATGGTAGTTAACAAATGTGGAAATGCGAAATGCGTAGGCAGGAAATGTTAGCTTTATGAATTTTTGGAAGAACTCCGAACTGATCCGGGATATTTAGTAAATTAGCGAAAGTTATTCATACGGGGGGTAAGGGTGTTAATACGTTTACAAACTTGGACAGCAGGAAAAGTTACAAGAGAGATGGTCTATAATGTTTTCTGAAGCACTTATGGCAAAGAATTGACTTTTTGGTTAGGATTTTAGAGTCAAGAAGGTGGCCGGTCAAAAACTATGGCAACAAGCAGCGTGGGATGAGCGGGAAAATTCCAATAACTTCCGTGGTGCGGAGAGTGTCAAAGAAGAGATAGGGTGCCTAGAATATTTGAAGATGTCGTAAAAGATCAACAGGCGCTTAAAAGAGATGGATCGGCAATGTGGGAATGCAAGTAAATTTTTTAAAATAATTATCCCATCCCTACCAAGATGCTTCCCACGGCTAATGTTTTTGATTTTAATTCTCTGTTTCTGTGTTTGAAAAACTCCTTGAATCCGAAAACAGCAAAGTGGTGAGTCCTCACGAGATGACTCATATATGTGTTCTTAAATTAAATCAACTCTCCCGGGCTAAAAATCGCCCACTATAACTATCCAAGATCCGCCATCCCCTCCTATCCCCTTATCATATCACCCTTCTTCTCCTAATTCCTTCTCCACCCACATACAAGTACTCTCTGCACACTTTCCCCGTGAACAGCATTCTGAAGATGGCGATCCGCGCGTCGAAACGCAAAACATATTTGTGAGTGTCCTTTCCTCGTGTATCTAAATGTAGTTATATTTTGAACCAGAGCTTATACATATTGCTGAATAGAGTTCGTTGTTTTATATATATATATATATATATATATATATATATATATATATATATGAACATTTTGTTGGGAAGCAAATTTATTTTAAAAATGCAAACGAAAATCCTTTCATACACAAGTAGTGGTATCTGTCCAGAGTAAAATTACTCAATGTACCCCCCTTCAGCTGCAAAGACCACCTTCCCCAAACTTCTACAAAGCATTATACTTAGCCACAGTATCGTAAACAGTTGATTGGGGTACCCGAAGAATCGAACTATTTCGCTGGGTGAACGCCCAGCGCGAACAATTTCAATAATAGCGGCTCTTCTATTGTGCTCCGCACGTATATCTAACATCTCTGAGGTTATGACTGTTTACTAGATACCTATAGCTTTCAAGAACGCCAAGCCCGACCTACAATGGAACTACGATATGATGGAAAATTCAAATTGAAATTTGTCTGGAGTTAAGCGCCGCACCCAGTTTATATGTATGACTCTTGATACTGTTGTTATATCTAAAATACTTCAGGCTTCAGTCAAGATTTTCCATGGGATTCTTATGCGACTTTGTGAACTCATCCCAAATTAATACAATTCGTAATAATTTACAACGTGTCATCACATATTGGTCCCGTGCATAAGTTTCCACCTTTTGCCATCAGTCGTCCCAGGGAGATATCTCACTCATTAAGGGTATTATCACGGTTGGGTGGCCGTGATAAGTGATTCACAACCGTGCCCTGCGGTGGTGTGCCGGATATTACGCACGGACGGGGCGAGGGTGGGCCGAATCAACGTGGCCCCTCATGGCTGGCGCCCGAGCCATCGGAAGACCCCCTAACTCCGCCTACCTCCACCCACCCCTGCCCTCGAGAGGGGTGGAGAGAAGACTGGAGGTCTCGCCACGTGATATATTATCCCAGCAAAAACGAATTTATGAAAGATGTCGTAGAAAACAAAGGATGTATCCTTTGTTCTCTGACATTGAAATTAGGATTCTTCGGATTTTAATAAGTGCTTAGGATTATTGTTAACCCGTTTCTTTTATTTCCCTGAAAGAGAGGCTTGGGTGCGGCAAGGGTGTGGGGTGGGCGAGAGTATTCCGGTCCGGCGGAGACAGTCGGGTGTCTCGTCTGCTGTCGGGGGCGGGCCGGTCCATTACCCGGGCACGAATCCTTCGGCCGGGGGCCGCGAGAGGGATGCGCGTCATTTAATAGAGTATAGTATGATCGCTCGGGCGGACCAGGGGGGCTAGAGAAGAAGTTCCCTCTCGAGCAGAGGGCTTACTCACCAAGTCTCCACCCTTCGCTCCCTCTCTCGCAATCTTCATTATCACCCAAATGGCTCTCATTTGAACGAATTATTTTGTGATTTCAACATATATCGATTGGGATGGGGGCTCTCCGCTCTCCTTGTCTGACGATCGTGTTAACTTTGGTTGTGTTTTAGCCCTTTCCCACGCCTAAGATGATTGAATTGCTTCCTATGTACTTACTTTTGTGTGAGTAAGGTTTGTCGATTGAATGAACAAACTTTTTGGGTGTAGGTAACATGATTTAGTTTTACATGTCGTTTTATTCTAGCTTACGGTGATCTAAAACCCCCCGCCACACACCCATGCGGCGGCTTGCGGGGTATTGTGTAGATGTATATACGAGTAGATGTAGATGAATTAGGGAGCAGTACGACGCTGGAAAGAAAAATAAATACGCCGCAATCATGTGCATGAGTGACGAGAAATGTTGAAATATGTTAATGCCCTCAGTCATATTTAAAAATCATTAAAGAATTTGACTCAATTGCCCTTCAAATATTTATAATCTCATAAATCATTGAACGCATGCAAAGAAAAAATACTTCTTAGAACAACTCTGTCTGTGCACTACCATTAGATTTCAAAATTTTAAGTCTCAAATAATATTTCGCAGGTTTTTTTACGCATTCGCGATGGGCAAGTGCAAATTTTCCACGCTATTTCAAGAAAACTACCAAATACGGAATGAAGGGGAGGAGGAAGCATAGATGTGGAAGAAATTCGAAAAACCTCTGCGAAAGAGTTAAGTAATCAGGCTGTCAAAGCATCGTTTTAGGTATCATGGGCAATTGACCCATCGTTTTGAACCACCTTGAGATATTTTCTCTCGTAGCGTTAGATGAACAAATACGAGTATCGTATATCTACTACACGTATATCATAATGCATAGTCACTTCCTTGCTACTTCGAACAAAACGCGTGATAGCACTGATTACTCCACCGCTGCAGTGCGGAAGGGCGTACACCCACCCCCGTGGGGGGAGGGCGTACCCCGAGACCAACCGTGGTCTTGCCGCCGGTCAGGGCTACCCCCCTCACCCCTAGCCCCTGGAGGTGAGTGCGACGGACGAATGTTAAGTCGCACAGTGGTCCCAAATCGGAAAATGGTGGCAGAAACATGAGCTTTGAGAATTTTACGAAGAACCCGGGGATAGGAGTGCAGTGAGAACAATGCTCCCGTGAAAGATTCATTATTATATGGCAAGTATACGTTTTCTGAAATCAAAACTAAAAACAATTGCGCAGGCTCTTTAACGAGATTTGGAAAGTAAATTAATGATTGCGTGAATGCTCGGTCATTGACCCTTAGGTGATCTGGTCATGTCAGGAAGGTAAGGGAGGGTTAGCAAATCGCGGCTTGATAAAAGTGTTGTTACGATGTCATACCAAATGCTAGCCATGGAGTAGCAAACACTCTCAATCAAGTGCTTACCCACCAAAAGACAAAGTAAAGAAATCTGAGTTGACGTGTGTTATTTGACCGCTTTCGACAGCCACGACCTTGCACCTAGTGACTATTTCCTCTTATTGCAATTGAAAAAATGCCTTGGTTGAGAAAGGTTTGGAGACGACGAGGAACTCAAGACCGCTGTTGTCAATTGGTACGATTCCCGGGCAGCAAACGTCATTGCTGGGTGACTGAAGAAGGTGGAGCATCGTTAGGTACAGTGATTAGAAGTGAACGGCGATTGTGTAATAAAATGAATGAACGAGGAAGAAGAAAATAAAAGAAGGAGAAGTTAATATGCGAGCGCTATGACCAAATAGGGATAGATAAAATCTGTCCCCCCCTGAATGAATGCATTATATACCTGAATGATCAAGGTCTAGTGATTAATAAATATCACGCTTCAATGAATCGGCTCGTTTCTCAAGTGCGAGGAAATAATTTCAAAACCAAATGAATGCGACGTCGTCTGTTTTGAAATGGGCGAGGTATCATCTACGTGAGGAGTCACGTGCTCCCTTTCCCTCCGGGAGAGTATCCGGAAATTTCTGACACAACATGCACGCCTTTTGCAAAAAGTAGACTCTCTCAACTATCATATACAATTCTAAATTTCCTTTACATCGTAGTCAACGAGGCAGGATCAGTAGATGAAATATAACGTCAGGGTAAAATTGGGTTACATGAAATGGGATAAAAGAGTGCTTCAAAATATCCAAAACGGAATTTTTGCAGTAATAGTAACAATCCTATAGCTACCCTAATATTTTAGACTTCAAAATGCCTATACCAATTGACCGTTGACCTAAAGCCAACTCTCCAATTGTAGAGTGGGCACTCTCGGGGAGTAGAGTTGCGGGTAAGTTACTCAAACACTCTAAGCCTTTTTTAGGACAGATAGTAGAATAAAATTTGGGTAATGTAGTGAGCCGTACAATCAATCGCATTAAAATATGTTTGTCAATAAAGACTACAATGGGTGTCATAGAGTTAGGTACCCGCGGGGATTAGAGTAGCAAGTAGGCTACTCGAACACTGCATGCCTTTGTACGGCATCCACATAATACCCCGCAATCCACCGCAAGGGCGAGTGGCAGGGTGGGTTAAGGCACCAGCCACGCATGAAAAATCCCAATCATGAAACGTCTACACAAATATTAGTTTGATCAAGTATTGGAACAAATTTAATCGCATGACAGAAGGTACTTGCATTCCACTATATTCGATAACAGGATGTGTTTATACAAATCACTCAGGAGACTTATTTAAGGATGGGTCTTTTAAATGAAAACTTGCAGGATAGCGACAAAATATATGCACTGCCAACGCCAATTATCTCCTTCGTGCCTGCTATCATATATATATTTTGATCTCTGATGGTCCGAGGAAATAACGACATCCTAAATCTACCCGTTTTACTGTAAATATCCCTGATTTTACGAACGTGATCTGTATCCATAGTAAAAAGAATTTGAACTTTTCCACATTAGATTAAATACCTGTATTACTTCAGGGTATAATATGGGTACATGAAATGGGTTAAAAGAGTGCTTCAAAATATTCAAAACAGTAATTTACTACAGTAATAGTTACAATCGTATTGCTACCGGGATATGTTAGACTTCAAAATGCTTCTATCAATTGACCGTTGACCTAAATCCAACTCTCCAATTGTAGAGTAGGTACCCTCTGGGAGTAGAGTTGCGAGAACGTTACTTAAACACTGTAATCCTTTTTTAGGACAGAGAGTGATAGGAATGAGAATTAGAAATTAGCATAAGCAATGGCGCAGTTTGGACATTTTCGGGAATAAGAATATGAAGTGCAGGATATGAATTATAAACTAGGGAGTTCCATGTTAAATACTCAGATCTAGTTAAATATTTGGGTGTAGACCTAGCATTACGCCTTTCATGGGATGCAAGTACACGTATCATTTGAATATACGGATACGCCTTATAGAACCTCGGCTTAATTAAACAGGTGGTTGGGATATCTAATGCTAGTTTTAAGACGAGGTTTTATTTCGCTTTATTTAGGCCACATATACAATCTGTAGCAAATATAGAGGATAATTGACAGAAATCATTGATTTAAGTCTTAGATTAAAGTCAGAGAAAATTCGCCAGGTTTGTCAAAAAATTTTACGATAAGATGATGGGTGTGACAGACATTATAGAGGAATTAGCCTTTGAGATGCTTGACACGCAAAGAGAACAAACGAGATTTGCAACTTTAAGTAAGTAAACTTTCGGAGCACACTATGGCGCAAAGGGAATTATTATGAGCCCAATCTATTTGGGCCGCTTAGACTAAAAATATAAAATAAGGCAGATATACTCCAATACAGATAGATGTGTATAAATAGTCGCTCTTTCCTCGGACAATCAGAAATCATAATATAAAAATTTCAAAGTCACAGTAAAAATAGTGAATAATCCAATTGCAAAGGAGGACAAGATTAAACGCTGCGTTGGCATCTAGTGCGTTCGTATTTAGTATATGTTCCACTGCATATTAGTTGCTTTTATTTGTATTTGAACCAGTAAATCAAAATAAATTTGGTTGTGAATTGACCAGCTCTTTGTTTGTTTTGAATGTTTTTCCACTTTATTTTACGGGTGGTATCGCCCGTATGTTTTAGCTCGTGTGTGCGTTGTGTGTGTATTTTTACAGCGGCTACTGCTACTCCCTCATTAAATGTGGGTATCCAGAAGACAATAAATAATTATTTCCACCACCCCCTAAGGCCCAATATATTTTACGCCTCAAGTCGTCCGATTCCGACAAATTTATCTGCATCACAAGCTGTATTCCTCGCACAAATGTGATTATGAGGATAAGAATTAAGTTTATCGTGTCACAAAGGTTGGTAAATTGACTTCAGTCCTACGCACAGAAAAATATTTTTAAAGAAATGAAACCCTTATCACGCCCACCACCCTCCTACTTTTCTTCCCGAGAAACTAATCCTCCTTTATACTTTGCTCCAAACCCTTTTTCTTAACATAAAATTCTTGCCCTCTGTAGCAGCTTTTCGTTTCCATTTCTTTATAAAAAAATGGACGTGTAACCTATTGCTTTTTTTTCAGCTTCCACTCCGCCTTCTACGTGGGAGAATGAACCTTCTACCTTTACCTTCTTTAAAAAGAATTGACATTCCACCATATCATCGTACTTAATACATTTATTTCATCCCTTTATGTTTTTACTGCGGTCATCAATTTGTAACCTTTACTACATCTTCTCCAGAAAGCACATTCCCCCACTTCAATTTATGCCTCATCGTCCTCTTTCAATAAAAAACCTACAAATGAACAATACCTGTATTATACCAGCTATTAACCATCCCAGGCACTCGTATTCACACTCAATTTCATATACATCTGCACAATATCCCACAAGCTACCAGAAGTGTATGCGGCGGGGGGTGTTAGATCACCACCCGTAAAACAGAATAAAACCACATGAAAAACGAAAACATTTAAGTCAATTTACACCCACGTAGACGTATATATTAATTCGAAACCCGTTTTAACTGACACACGCGCATATATGTACACTAGCAATTAAAATAGTACATCCACCTACGAATATGCCTTATGTCTACGCAGCGTTTAATCTTGTCCCCACTTGTAAATCGATTGTCCTTGCAATTCCTATAATGACTTTGATCTCTAATTATTATGATTCTTGATTGTTCGAGGAAAGAACGAATATTTGTATCTTTCTGTACTGCAGTCTATCTCCTTTAGCTTAGCTTTGAGGTCTAACCTACCCAAATCAAATAGTGTGGAGCCATGACGATTCCCTTTGTACCGTAGTTAAACTCTTGTGTTCTCAACCTTACTTAAAGTTTCGCTTGTTCTCTTCACGTCTCAAGTAGCTCCCATTTTAATTCCCCTAAAGCACTTGTCATGCTCGTCTACTCATTTTAAAAATTTTTGACGAATCTAACGGATTTTCCCTGCAATTTAACTAAATCTTTTAGCAGCACTTTCTCCCAAGGATCCTCAATACTTGGAATGCATTCGAAATGTGGCCTAACTATAGCGAAGTAACATATTTCTTACTTTCTCATTGCATTTCTATCCAGAATTACTGATTGTACAATAATCCAGAATTTCTTGAAAATTTTAATTTGATTTAAACAGCTTTCTCCTTAACCAAATTTACCCAATGGCACTGTCGCATAAAGAAATTCAGAGAAATTCCCATTCACCCAAACCCTTTCCAAAGTATATAAAAAGCCCTAAAAGTCCTCTCTATTTGAACCACCAACTTCTCAGTCATTCAGTCTTTCAAACACATGCTCAATGAACTAGTCGGTATTTAGACTTACCAAAGAACCAATAAACGTTTTCTCACTTCAATTCACTCACTTTGAAACGACCTTCCAATTCATCCGGCATCTTAAAAGCAAATAACCTCCTATCTTAATCCTTTGCTGCCAACACAACCAAAATTATTCAAATTTTTTCCGACCCAAAAAATGATTCTATATACATACGTGCATGGTGCTTTTTAAGAGTGAATTGGGCAGGTGTAAGGGTGGCCAGAAGAGCTTGCGGTAAAGGGCAGGCGGGACCCGTTTATTGGGGGCGTTAAAAGGGCGAGATTTGGATGTTTAGAGAGGTGGGAATCCCGGGTGGGCGGCTCGAAAGGGAGTGAGTGAGTTGGGTGAGTGGGAGGGAAATAGGGGAGTGGTTCGACGGGGTGGACCCCACGTACGAAAGCACTCGGGGAACAAAAGGCGGAGCAGTTCCAGGGTGGTTTATTTTCTTTCAGTCGGGGAGGGGGGAGGGGAGATGAGGGAAGTGAGAGAGGGGCGAAAATTGGTCCGAAGATGGAGGAAAGGAAAATGGGAGGGCTTCAAATAAAGCCGTATTGTTAACCATAAAGCTCTCTGGGTCTTCCGATTCCAACGCCCTCTCCCAGGAACTCCCTCTCCTGGAGTCCCTCCTGCCAACCTCCTATTGTTTCTTCGGCGCGGGCGCATTCGGTGTTGGGCTTGCGTCATTTCTGCTGTACTCTGCCCCGCGGAGTACTGGTGTTGAGGGTGGAAGGGGCACGGTAGTGGGGGAAAATCCTCGGGATGAATCTTATCACCCCCATCGGATCTCGATGAATTTGGCTGGCAGGAAACCATTAGTTGAGGCCCAGCGGCAGGCGACTTTATCTGGGGGAGGATATCTAAAGTGCTCGGTTGTGTTGAATTTCTATAGAATTGAGAAAATAGGAGCATAATTGTTAACTTGAGACCGATACTATATAATTTTTGGTTATTTTCTCGATTTTTTAGCTTCTGAAAATATACACGAGGGAAATTTTTTTTCAGAAAATGAATGTAAATTGATTTCATAGTCTTTTAGCGTAGGCACCTTACCTTTAATGTGATGGTTCACCGGGTGATATTTACGGTGAGCCGTTTGGAGTTTATCGGCTTCAATGTGCTGCTAATCTCAATAAAAAAGACACGGTTGAATATTATTCGCGCCCACCATCGCGCACATTATTCCCATCATAAATAAATATAATTTCATTGAGAATTGAATGAGGACGCCATTGTTTACAGGTCTTTCTCAAGTTCTATATTCTTGGTGATGGTTTTGCGGCGCCGGTTAGTCAGCGTCTTCATGTCCGACGGTCATGTCATCGCATTCGTAAAACCATTGCCCATTCATACATGTTGTAAAGGTTTACATCGCAGTCGAATTCTGACCGAATATGAAAAACATTGATTAAACGAGTGAATCTAAATCTAATAAATATAATTAGAATTTATCAATGCCGTATCTCACATGATAATTTGACTGAAACCTAACTGGTGACAAACTGTGAATAAAAAAGGGAATCCTTAATGACAAAACTAAAATTTAATTCCACCATTTGCTTTAAATTTTGCTACATACTCTTGTAAGGCCTATTTTAGAATATGCATGTGGTACATTGGATAGAACGGAAAATGTTTCATTCGGGAAATTGAGAAGATTCAACACAGGGCGGCCTGATTCGTTAGAAACTGTTAGAACAGAACAAATAGCCCCACAGACATGCTTCTGGATTTGGGATGGAAAATATTTTAACAAAGACGATTTAACGCTAGGCTGAACGTTTTAAGTCAATTCAGAGCCGCTTTTTCAGGACCGAGGTGTCGTCAATTATTCGCAATCCAACTTACGAGTACGAGAGCTGTCGAGAAAGTAACTTACGTTTCGGCTTAGCGTGGCGGTGGCTAAAGTTAGAGCCAGCACCTTGGTGTGTAAACATCCCTAAAATCAGTCCGCATTCCGTTGTGGTTGCGTGCAGATTGTGGTTCTACTTTTAAAATGTGCGCTGAAATAGAATATCCCGAGAGTTGTGAAGGGCGGTCTTACATTTTTATTGGCATAATACCACAAGCCAATTGTAATTCATAGGCAAATTTGTCTATTGTACGGAGACGAAATAATGAGTGAAGGCGGAATGAGGCAGTGGTGCATTCACTTTAAAAATGGCCGCACCTATGATTAGACCGCAGTGGTCGGTCTAGCCTTGTGACAAATGAACTGACGGATGGTCAGTCCTTGGACATCATGGTTATTTTTCCGTTAACTCTCAAACTAACAACACAGCTGACGCACAGCACTGTCACTCATCACATTGAAACCGTACAGAGCATTAATTTTCCGAATAATGTTAACCGCTCCGAAGTTTATTGCCAGGAAAAACCATATCACTAAACAGATTTAACATTTGGTAGGATTTTCAGTTATATTATTCATTTTGACTTGCCACTTTAAACGAACGACATTCCTTTCAAACACTGCAACTCGAGGCGTACTGCCATTGCGTGTGTGTCAATACAGCGATCTTTCAACTCCCCCCACTACTTCGCTTGCTACAAGCAGGCGTAAGTTACTTTCTGGGCAACCCTTGTTTATAGGCCGTCGTTTATCATCAATATAAAATTCGAGAATTAGACACCAGACCTATCAGACTGAAAAATTCATCCCATAGAATGAACGGGATAGTAATTGTAGGATTGGATATAACAAGAATGCCGCGTGCCACCCACAGGCTTTAGGGAGCAATTATTTTATTTATATGCATGAATATTCACTCATCTCATGTGTTTTTCTGGTAAGTCCTTTCCCGCACGACAACATAGGACTGCCATATATTTATTGCATTGCATGTTACTACAATGCATATCTTTTTTGTTGTATTTTCAAGCTCCTCCTCCCATCCCTCGTCCCTCTCTGTGGAGGTGATGCCTCACGCCATCCGCTCCAAACAGTGGGGTGTCACATTTTCCACCTCTGACTTCAGAGGCGGAGAGCATGAGTTGCATCGCCATGAATTAATACAAGTTCCCCCATCTTACTTTCCAGTCCTGCATGACCTGTCTTGGCATGGTGGAGGCCTATCGTACAATACTATCACTGTGGTCAATTATTATTCTCTTCTTTTCCGTATGATAAAGAACTATTTTATTGGCTGAAATTAACACTCATTATGAACTAGGTTTTCCGCCAGCATGTATATAAATTTGCACGTTTTTTCGTGGCGTTTAGTGAATACTTTTTCCCTTCTCCTTTTATATCCTTTTTCCTCCCTTCTCCATAACCAATCCCACCTGGTGCTTGCACCCCCGCAAAACACCTTTTTGTTGGATCGTGGGATACTTATGTCGATGCAGAAACAGGGATGAATTTCAAACTTACCTTGAAAAACGCAGAAAAGGACATTCGTCCACTGAATACCCCGCAAGCCGCAGCAAGGGCGTGTGGCGGGGGGTGTTAGGACACTACCTGACATTAAGTGCACTAGAAAATTCGTGCATACATCTTCAAGTATAATGCGTAATTAGCACGTTACATAAGATTAAATTTGTAAAAGCTTGTAAATTTCAAATTATATTTGCAGCAAACACGATTAAAAAAACATAATCTCAAGTTAAAAACAACAGGATGAAATAAGTATAGTTAGTTACTCTGTTACCAAAGATAATTTATGAAAAAGTGGTAATCTATAATTAGGTAGAACGAATTTCTCCAAAACTACTCTATTACCACTTTAGAAAGACAAAGTGTTTCATTACTGCAGAGGGAATACGTTTAATATACTCGAGAATTTTTTTAGTGGATAAAATTAACATTTGCTCAAAACTAGTTATTCGCTATCATTTACACATATATATATATGTGTGCACCACCATGTATATCTTTTCAGGGATGTTATTTTTATGTTTTTTCTCCCTTTCCCTCACATCTAAACCACCCTCCCAAACCCTTATCTCAAACCCTTTTCACCTGGTGTTTGCCACCTGCCACACAGCATTTTGGTTGAGCGCGCTGTGTTTGCATACATGATGATGTAGATAATTTTTTACGTCTTTAGGCATGCAAATGTTGTGCATACATTTTTGGAAGCGGTTTCAAAAATGCACGCTACATAATTAAATATAAAACTCTTCCGCAGGCGGGGCTCCATACGTAAAGTAGAATTCATGCAATTTTCGCTACCCGCATTTGGTTATTGATATCAAAATGGCAGCTTATATTTCAAATAAAGTAATATCATAATCAGCTCCTATTGTCCCGCTACATTTCGAAGTATTATTCAATAAATCCTTCGCCGAATACATGCATTTGCCGTTTCGGGATGGAATAGCGTCAATGTAATACCCATTTCTAAGAGTAGTAACAGAGAGGATCCAAGTAATTACTGAACAATTTCCCCTAGGCTATTAGGTTGACACTTCCAAGTACGTATTATTATTAGTTTATTCGTATAATACACGTATCTTGACTGTATACTCAATAAGTAACGGTAACGATGAGCAAGAATTCAGGAATGACCGTCCATATGAAACCCAGTTGTGTTTATTTAAATGAGTACAACATTAAGGTGAAATTGAAATTAAAAAAAAGATTTTAACATTGAAACTATCCCTTATCCACTACCCCGAAATGAAGACAGTAGTTGAAAGCAAAAGAACCAATTGGACATTGAAACTCCAGGTGCCTGCACGTTACTCTGTGAATTTGGTGAATGTTGCATGCATTGGTGAGACCGCACCATCGAGACGATAACTAAAGAACACCTCAGACGCCACCGACTGGGTCAACTGGGCAATGGGGGAGTAGCCCAGCACAACATAGAGCAAAATCACATGATTCAATGTGAAGAAAAAAACTCCCCTAACCATTTCAGGGATACTGTTATAGGATTGTAAAAGAAGCAATTTAGATCCATCTGCATCAGAACAGTATGGACAGAGACACTTGCTATAATATTCACTGTTAAGAAAACCTGGGTTCATTTCCTATGAATAGGACTATCCTCGGAACGTCCTTATTCTACAGGTACGCGGTTTTATTCTCTTTTACGGGTAGTGCCTAAACACCCCCCTGCCATACGCCCTCGCGGTGGCTTGCGGGGTATTGTGTAGATGCATATGTACATGAAACCTTATTTTAAGGAATAAAACTATCCGCGTTTGGGGGGAAGCATATATCTATTTCCGTTCAAAGTAACCGAGTATGTTGATCTTGCTTCAGTGGTTTTCTTTCCCGTAACCTGCAGTTCCTCTAATACGCGTAGAAACGTAAAGCCATAGTATTCAAGAAGTTCTCTCGGGTTTCCCACCGGGTGAGGTTGCAGTACACCGACGTTTCGAAGGCTGACTCTGCCATCGTCTTCAGGGTGAAGTTTTCGGGTGAACTTCAACTTCACCTTGAAGACGATGGCAGAGTCAGCCTTCGAAACGTCGGTGTACTGCAACCTGACCCGGTGGGAAACCCGAGAGAACTTCTTGAATACCATACGCCGGGAAAACCTGAGATCCTTCATAAAGCCATAGTGGTTATCCAAGGCATGCTGAACTCTTCCCAGAATAGAGATTCCTCTGGGTGTCTTCCGCCAGTTGGAAGTCCCTATTCACGGACGTTATGATGCTCGACTTCGATGACTTTGACTTTAGATGCATTTTGTTCAGGACAAGGGCGAAGTGAAGGCGAATATAGTAAGTTTGTAAAAGAAAAAATGTCGAACATTTTTATTGTTTCACTTTATTAGCATGCTGTCTGTTGGGCCCTCCACTTACCAGGCCTATGCACTACTACCAAATACTCTATCGTGGGAATATTGGAGTTTGTAACTAGATATAGAGGGATCGATCCTGCGCGGAGAGGTGCCACTTATGCTACAGGTCTGACGTCACAACATATCCAGACTGTTGACCCGCCCCTGATAATCACCCGGCTCGGGGGTTTTATCACCGAAACTCCTCACCGGAAAATTATTTGCAGGAGAAGTCGCAGTCTAGTGCCAGTATACCAAGTCAGAGGCTGTTGACCTCATACGAGTTCAGCGTGCCAAAAAACACTACTCTGCACACCCAATTATAGTTTTCTCTCGGCAAAAGGAGCATAAATACAGAAACGATGTCGGATTTTTACCTTTCGAATATAACCGTGACCGTGTTGTAAATAGTTTTTTATCACTTTCGATTTGATATTTTGTTTTCAAATTCTCATGCATCCGACATGTATTTCTCAAAAAGCCATCTAGCGTCTAAAGGAATACACTCATACAATATGTTACGATATTTAAAAAATGGCTCGTTCATGGTACATTAGACGGCGCGGTAAAAAAAATAAGAAGGCGCGCCGTCCTAATGTACCATTATCCGCGTGCCACGGCATGAAGAAATATCAACTAAATAAAGAATCGGTCCCAGGGCAGAAGGCTGACGAGAGAAGACGTGGGAGGATAAGGAAAGTAGTCCACGACGTCACCCCTTATTTCTCAAACCCCACCCCCCTGTTCCCCGGGCCCAACGAGCGGTGGCGTTTCCTCTACGGGTCCATCCTCCCTCGACCGTTGTTCGTGGAATCAGCAAACGCGTGACCCTCGCCGCAGTCCCTTCGGAAGAGGAGGACAACGTTTGTCTATAGGCCGGGGATAGAACGGTCGGCCCCTCAGTCATTGCAAGCACAGAGGGCGGCGGTCGGGACGACGACGCATATGTAGAGGGGAGGAGTCCCGATGGGAGGAACCCCCTCCCCTCCTGTACCAGGAACGCCTATCATCAGCGGAGACCCCAGACGGCGCGGTGCCGGTGATAGCGGGTGCGGCCCGCCCCGCCGAGCCCTCCTCTTCCCTCTTCCTGACCCTTCCATCTGCGTCCCCGACGACAGTTCATCCAACCGCCGTGAAAGCGGACCGGGCCCAAGTGCTGAGAGTGATAGTGGTGGAGGAGTGGTTTGCATGTGTGTACTACATCTGTATAATATCCCGCAAGGCACACAAGGACGTGTGGTGGGGGGCTTTAGGCCACCAGCCATGCATCTACAATCTCAATCAGGGCAAATCTGCACAAGTATTAGTTTGATCTTGCACCGGTACGAAGTTGATCACACGAAAGAAGATGCAACAATAATTCAAAAACAGGATACCATTTCAAATTATGTAGGAGAACTGGGTCTATTAAATAAGAAAATAATATGCAGAATGTTGATTTAATTGCAGTCTTATGAAGAATTGGAAGTCCAAGGGTAGAGAGTTGGACCACTGACCAGAGAGCGCGGGTTCGATTCCCGGACACTCTCAAGGGAATTTTTATGGTCGCACACTATTTGGGTGAGTTAGATGGTAAGGAAGATAAACACCAGTACAGAGGAATATAAATATTCGTTCTTTCCTTGAGCAATAAGGAATCATAATAGTAAGAATTCGAAATCATAATATAAATTGTGAACATAAAACGCCTGGCACATTCGCAAGTACGTGTGCTCGTGTATTTTAGTTGCTAATATATGTATTTCCATGCGTGTGCATTAAAATGGGTTTTGCATTGGTCAACCCTTATCCCTTACTCATCCTACCCGATGCTTGCACGCCCTGCCACGCACCTTTTCAGTGGATCGTGGGATATTTATATAAGTGTACATATAGAAAATATTCATTTGTGTGATTTTGAATTTGGGCATCCTTTTGTTCGTTTTTAATGTAGTTGCATTCTGTTCAACGGGTGATGTACTAACACCCCCCGCCACAGGTCTTTGCGGCGTCTTGCGAAGCATTGCGCAGATGTAGAAGAAGAGAAAGAAGGGGCGTGGATTACTGAGCTCAAGAAGCGTGAGTTGAGCGAAGTAAGTGACATGAATAAGCTGGGATGCAAATTGGAATTGAGAGATACTGGGAAGAAGCCAATACTTTCCATTTGAATAATGAAGTCGTGTTTCTGACGAGGGCCTTTTTGTACTTCCACCGTAGCCTTGGCACACACCTTACCGGTGGTTTATAGGGTATTATGTAGGCGTAGATATTCTTCAAATATGATTAACTCAGTAAAAGTCGTTAGGTTAACGCCGAAGTATTTAATCGAGTGTACACTTTCTATTTCGGTATTCTTGATGCAGTTGGATGCTCGGGGAAGAATTGCTATTATTCCTATAAGTCCTCATTACACCCATTCCTCATTATATTCATAATTTCCATGAGTCCCACCTACGTTGCATTTAATTGTACGTGATGGATGTTGGTAGTACAGGGAATGAAAGAAAAGCGGGGAGGTATGGCATTGACAATGGTTATAATCAAGGGTAGTCATTCCGACTTACAATGACCCGCTAGCGGTATTGATAAAAGGTGTTAGGTAAACTACGAGGGTCATCCGGAAAGTAGTACCCGTTCGTGAAATAAAGACACAAAAGTAAATATTAACAAACATAAAAAATTTTATTTGAAAGAGGATACTTTAAACTACTTCTCAACATAATCTCCAAGCAAATTAAGGCATTTGTCATAACGTGTGACAAGTTTCTGTATTCCTGCTGCATAGTCCTTCGCCGCCAGCTCATTGAGATACGCGAGGGACCCATCTTGCACAAATTTTTGCATAACGCAGATGGTGTTTAACAATTTCATGAACAATTGTTCGAGAAACATTGGGAAAATGCTCACAGATGTCATCAATTGTGACGCGCCGATCGTTCCTCACGAATTCGTCAACTGAGCTCACCAGTTGGTCTGTAATGACAGACGGTCTCCCCGAACGCTCATCGTCGTGTGTGTTCCCCCTCCCCATGTTGAAGTTGCGACACCACCGCCGAACAGACGACTCGTCCATTACATTGTCTTCATACACCTCCTTTAATTGGCGATGAATATCACATGGGCGAACGTTTCTTGCATTGAGGAATTTAATCACTGCCCTCACTTCACAACTGGCGGCGTTCTCAATTTTTTTAAACATTGTAAACAATCACAGAAACAACACAGGCAATGCTAGCGTCACGCAACTTGGCTCAGAGAAGGCAGACAAGCCACTGAAGCTATCTGACCTCGTCCAGCGGCTACTCGCGTCGTCAGCACTTCATGCGGCACGAACGGGTACTACTTTCCGGATGACCCTCGTAAATATGATAAGAAAAAGAGAGTTTATCTCCAGCTTCTTAGATTGTGATATTATTTCAGTGTGAATTCCGTCCACAAAAATGTATCCGAAATACTTGAGCATGCATACTCACTATCAATATTTTGCACTCTGCAGATCCCTTCAAACTACAGGTATTACATCATCAACCCAGATCCCACCAAATTTCTCCTACCTTCCCAAAAACCAAGCCAC
Source organism: Hetaerina americana (assembly GCF_022747635.1). Taxonomy (NCBI): domain Eukaryota; kingdom Metazoa; phylum Arthropoda; class Insecta; order Odonata; family Calopterygidae; genus Hetaerina; species Hetaerina americana. Next base: position 2,474,191 of record NW_027286886.1, read on the forward strand.
TCCCATTCAACCGTGTGATAGCAGTCTTCATCAAAATCATTTTAATAAGGTTTTTCGATAAAAAATTCCAAAAATCTGTGGAGTCACTAAAAATTATTGCCACTCTGAGGGACATGTCCTCAGATGTTTGGCCTAAAATAAAGGCATCATAATCATGACGGTGGAGAAAAGATCATCCGTCGTCTTAAACCCTAACTCACTTTATCATAAGGAAGCCTTTTCTCTCCTAAATAAATTTCGAGCCAAAGAAAGCCTCTCACTAAAGAAACATATCCATCCATTTACAAGCTAAGACCTAAGATCCTAAGACCCTCCACTTATATTTATCACCTAATTTACGTAAAGGCAAATAATCTCGGAAGCTTCATTTTCTCCGGCGTTAACTCTCCCACCGTACGAGTTTCCACTTAATAGACCATGACTTCGGGTCTGTACTAACATCCCTACCTTCATTTCTCAAAGATTCATTCCACACTTCCCACCAATATAACTCAATCCCAATGACCACTACGGGTATCACCTCCATCTGGACCTTCAGTCCCCACAAAGAAGGACTAGAATCCCTCAGGTAGTACCTCTCCCTAGGAGCCACACCACACACACGCCTTCCTCTGCTTTTTTCATCAACCCTACTCAATCTCCTCAAAATATTCATCCACCTCTAACAACATATTTTATTTTCTAAAGAAAAGCACTGCAAAGACTAACTTTTCGTATGTCTCCAGAAAAAACTCAAATAATTTTTGGGCAAACTTGAAAAAACCTAGGTACGAGGAATGACCGCGGGAGAAAGCAATTGAGTTCTGTAGAAGTCTGGGGTTTGTCATCACCAACACTTGGTTTAGACAAAACGAAAGGTGTAGGAATACATGGAAACGGCCAGGGGAATCAGAAAGGTATCGGTTAGATTATGTTGTTAGTCACAGATTTAGGAACAACGTGATCAATCGGAAAGTTTACCGGGAGCGGATTCAGACTCAGATCACAATTTAGTAATTATAACGTGTTACGTTCGATTCGAAAAGACAAAGCAGGGAATGCAATTTCAGAAATGTAACGTAGAAGTGTTAACTGGATTTAAAAGGAAGAAGTATCAGCGAGGTTTAAGGAAAATCATGAATAAAGGAAAAGAGCTGAGTACTGTTGGGTTAAAATGGAAATGTATCAAAAAAGGGATATGCAAAGCCGCAGAAGAAACCATAGGAACTGTTTATGGGAAAAGGACAAGGAAGCGAAGGATAACGGATGAGATGATTAAAAAGGTATACGAGAGAAGGAAATGGAAGAGTATGAATACATACTTAGGTAAAAGGAAGTACCATGAGTTAAATTATAAATTGAGGAGGTTAGCAAAGAGAGGAAAAAAAGCTTGGTAGGCAGTGCGAGGATATGGAAAGTTTAGAGTGGAAGGGTGGAATTGGTGCGGCATATAAGAAGGTTAAAACACTAACGGGAAGTTAAAAGGGGAATTCTGAGATACCAATAAGAGATACTTTAGTTGACCCAAGGAAGATACAAGAAAGATGGAAGGAATATGTAGAAGAACTGTGTGGTAAAGAACTTAGGCCAGCAAGATTAGACATAAAAAGAGAATATGTTGTAGATTGAGATAGCTTAGGTCCAGGCTTACTCGATGTTGAGAAAGAAAGGGCATCAAGGGAAATGAAATCAAAGAATGCCTCGGGGGTAGACAAATTTCCCGCGGAACTACTTCAAGGTTTAGGAAAATATAGGAGGAAGTGTTTTTACGAGCTAATTCATAGCATTTATAGGGTGAGAATTCGGCTGGAATAATTTGTCAGATCAGTGTTAGTTCCTATTCCGAAATCGAAACGGCTACTTCATGCGAGGATCAAAGAACAATACGTTTGATTTCACACATAGCTAAAGTGGTTCTCAGGATCATCAACAAGAGGATAGAGAGCAGAGCAAATAATTACTTATGGGATGGTCAGTATGGTTCATGAAGGGGAAGAGGGACATGTGATGGCAATGAAGTACTGAGAACATTAATAAAGAGGAATATAGAATACATTCAGGAAATATTTCCTGTTTCGTAGATTTCGAAAAGGCTTTTATAGAGTTAAGTGGGGGAAACTAATGAATATATTGAGGAAAACATTGGAGACTAATCCGCAACCTGTACAAGTTTCAGACTGCTCAGGTGCGAATGAGGGACGGAGAGCCCAGATGGGTCTTAGAAAGAGGAGTTACAGGGTTGTCAATTATCAACTGTGTTTTTGAACGTAAATGGGGTTGAAATTATTTACGAGGCATGGAAAGAACTGGAGATATGAGTGAAATTCGACGGGAAATTATTAAAAACAGTTAAGTTTGCTGATGACCAAGCTCTAGTTTGTAAGTAAGACAAGGTGTTGCAGTTATTACTGAATGTATAGGTAATTCAGTGTGATAGATATGGAGTTAGAATAAATATAAATTAAACCAAGGTTATGCGGTTATCTCGGAAATGTTTTGAACCAAAGTGGTCAATGTAGATGGGACATTAGGAGAACTGAGTTAGTCAAAGAAACTTTTACAAAAGGAGGGAATTGACGGCGGGGACGTTGAGTAAAGATGTTAAGAAAAGTCTCCTCAAAACTCTGATAAAGAGCGTAGTTATGTTTGGTGCGGAAATTTATCAAATTTTTCCCCACCTAATCCCAACACCTCTCAGTTTTACATTATCCCGAAATTTAATAGCCTAGCAGTACAACCCAATTTTTTATTCTCATAACTAGCCAAATAAACCCATTTCCTTGTTTGATGATTACCTTCACAAACGTCTTGTTCATGCCCCGCCGTCAAGCATATAAAAGCAGCTTAAAATGTCCCAGAGAGACCAAATTCGATCTCATTGCCTCAAAATAAAAAATTAATACAGGCCGCTATTTAATTCCCCTTCTTCCATTTATCAATCCCCTATGAGGAGGGTCTTTCCTCTCTCCATCATTTATCTTCCAAATGCCCCATCCACCAAGTCCCTCGCACAGATTTCATTTATAATGTACATATATCAGTCAAACACGTAATTTTTACACGTTTTACAGTGATCACAACACCCCAATCAAAGATTGTAACATACCTGTAGAAAGAATGATCCGCCCGTCCAATGCCAATCTCTCTACCTCGTCCACCTCGAGCCCCCAAATGAAACTGTCGCCATTCCTACCACCACACTCAACTCCTGCCGTAAATTTACGTGGAAGGCGTCTTGGAATACTCGGCCTTTACACCACCAAGGCAAAATGCTACTCTACTCCTTTCATTCCAACGCCCTTCATCCAACGAAACATCGCTATATCCTCTCAATCATTAACTCGAGATAGCTATCATCCGCTTTCTCTCTAAATCTTCAATTCTTTCATTCCTAAATTCCTTAAAACCAAAAACAATGCCGAGCCCAGAGTCGCTGGTTATCCGTTAATTGATACTCAGTGGAACGGATACTCGGAAAGTAAAAGCAGGTCATTATGCACTGGTGCGTGTTATCATACACGTTGCAGTCACCGATAGGCCTCAGAAGGATCAATCAACGTTTGCCCGACCGCGCTAGGAGGGAGGGGTGGTTTGGGTAGTCTGTTGTGCAACTAACCTCTGCCACACACCCCAACGGTGACTCTCAGGGAATTAAATAAACTAAACTAAAAACAATCATCTCACTTCTGAAAAATATTTTTAAAAGACTCCTCACCAATGCCAACTTCAACATTAATTTAAAAAATAGAGAAACTGAAGTTGCGGTCCTTAACTAAACACATTATTCAAGAAAAGCAAAAATAAAAACTCATCGACATCTCCTCATGCGCAGATGTCCTTAATGATCGTACCTAAACTTTCAAAAAGAAATCATCTGCTTCTTAAAAGAAAGAGGTCCCTGTAAAACCCAATAAAATGAAGACTTCTCAACTATTTCCCCACTGTATAATGGCACCCCTCAGTTTTATATCTTCAAGGATATCATAGCCTAACAATGTTTGCAAACCCATTGCTTCTTCCCACACATTTATATCGTCCCTGAAAAGTTATCCTTAAATATCTTTTTTCCGGTGATACTGTCCAAATGCCGCTCCGTCAAAACTAAACGCCCCGCTGATAGTTTTAATATACTGAGTTAAGCTGTTCCCTTTCTTTATCCACACCAAATCCCAAAATCCCTTACGATTCCATGTATCTCTGCTAAATACTTCACCTGATCAAAACTCGTCGCAGAATCTCCTCCGTAGCAGCACCATCTGAAATATCTCATTCTTTCCCGGCTTCTGGCATATCCATTAAGGACCGGAGACAGAAGTGAAATTAGATGAGGAAATTAACTTGTCAGCTGACTGCTGAGAAGACTGAACTCTTATTTCAGGGCCATAGTCATAGACCCATGATTCCTCTCCAGTTATAATCTTTTCTAGAAATCCTGGGTCATCGTTTGCGGCTTGGAGTAAGTCCCATTAAACAGCAGCAAAAACCTCCTGTGGTTCACGGGATAAAAGGGAGTGCGACGAGGCAACTAATGATCATTCCGCAAAATAATTTTGCCGATTATTTAAAAAAATGGAAGAGACGCTGTGATAAGTCGTGAGGTCCCAATGGGAGTGCTTAAAAGAAGACTAAGGGCTCATTGCTTTAGTTGGGCCATTTTCTCAAAATATTGCATGGCTGGATCCCTTCCGGACATACTTCGTATATAACTCACATATATGTATAGATATATGTGTGTGTATAAATAAATATATATATATATATATATATATATATATATATATATATATATATATATATATATATATATATATATTACAGATAGCACCCTTATGGCGTTCACTAATTATCTAATTCTTGATGAACAATATCATTTAATTATTGTAAAAAAATGAAACGATTACCACCATTACCACCTTCATCAGGGTACGGTAAATGACTCCATGTACCCTAATGTAAGTTTCTGTGACCACTGAAATATCAAAATGAGATGTGCTTATGTTTTGGTTAATCTTTTTTTTACCTTAATTAAAAGCAAGTGTGCATCAAGAAAAATAGACGCACACACACACACACACACACATATATATATATACTCATACGTACAAGTGTATATATATATATATATATATATATATATATATATATATACGGAGGACCCGTTCTCGGTTCTGGGCACGCCTCTTGGCACCCTAAGCTCCATCCAAGCAGTGTGTTTTTTGGGTACCAGAACTTCCTGGGAAATCACAGGGGGTGCAAGGAAAGGAACTGGCCCTCTTACCCTGATGAGTTAAGTTCACATACCGTTCGGCTTAGCATTGGGTGAACACTAGCATCACCTACCCAACCGAACTTCGGGTTGCTAACTACGTTTATCTCTTCATGTGTATAATATTAATCTTGATATTTTCCCTGAATACCTTGCCATTGTCTATTCCGCCTACCTACGGCTTCCCACTGACGCAAACCGTATACTTCAGATGATCACAATGGATAAGCGGCAAAATGATAAACACACAATGTTTTGGCCAGAATGGGGTCGGGACAAGTGGGCGGGGGGTTATGGTGCCCCCAGAGGATTCTTATGATGGGTTCCACGGAAGCAGGGGTCGCTGGCTTGAGCTGAGGCTAGAGGGAAAATGCGAAGGCGGGTCCATAAATACTCCCGGCCACAGAGATACGCCGGGGCACAAGCCCACTATTCGTGTACACGCTCGCATGCAAGCGTAGATATGCACACTCCGGCACGCTAACCCTTGTGGCTTGGTTGTGGAGAGGGGAGTGGGGGGTAAGCGGACGCGTATCGGGATTGCAATTTTCGCGGAAACGCCTCGGCACAACGCGCCCCCCCTCGCGCACGACGGGCGGAGTGAAGGGAGGGGTTAGAGGGGTGTTTGGAGCCGACTGCCTTGCCACCAGCTCCCCTCCTCTCCTCTCCATCGCCAACCACCTCCCTTCCACCCGCGGTCTCGCTGTCCCTCTAATTTCCCGTCGCCGCGTTCGCGCCCGCAGAAATGATTTCTCGGGACGCGGGTCAAGGATCGGAGAGAGGAGATGATTCCCCCTCACCCTCCTTCCAAACCATACCCCGAATTCCACACTTCCTCCCCGCGATTATCACTCCCCCACACTCTCTCTCCCCCGCCCCTTCCCCTCTTTCCCTCACCCGGCGGATGTCTTCTTCTCCCGCCATTCCCTCTCCCTCGCCAAACCGCATCCTCGCTCACTTTGATTCACACCATTCATTCAACCTTTGTTGACTGCCCGGGTATTTCCTTCTCTCAGCTCCTAGGCTTAATGATGAGACCGAGCGTATTTTATGGGATCGCACCGAGATGCCATGAATAAGTAATTTTGATACAATGTCATTTATTTTTTCTTCCAATTACACCCTATTTAATGTAATCAATGAAATGGGATCGATCCAAGTTAAGTTTTCATGAAAATTGATATCTAAAATCCAAGAAATCGTACGTGATCTTATGGAAGCGTAGGGCTGACAACAGACTTAATATGGATTAACAGGAGAGCAATGTAGCTCATAAGAAAAAATAATATAATGTGATCAATTCATACCAATGGCCCAATGGGCATTACACTTGCGATAAAGTGTTGCCATCACACCAACTTTTTGCACATGTTCAAACGATAATGGGTTGTGCTCAACGGATAGATGTAACTTCGGGTGTCCCCTAGGGAAGTGTAATAGGGCCTCTTCTGTTCTTAATATACATTAATGACTTAAGCCCACACGTTAGTAGCAATCTCAGGTTATTTGCTGACAATACGGTGGCATACAGGGAAATAAGGAGCCAACTAGATCGCGAGCTACTTTCTAGAGACTTAGACACAATCTCGGATTGGTACAAGGAAAGGGGATTAATGCTTAATATAGACAAATAAGCAGCTTTGAAATTTTGGAACAAAAGAAGTGGCGAACAGGACAGAAACTACGAAATAGAGGGTTCAGTACTAACTACGGCCATTCATGTGCAATATTTGGGGGTAGTTTTAACACCACGCCTTTCATGAGAAGCACATATCAGGCCGATGTGCGGATCCGCTTTCAAGAAACTCGGCTTCATGAAAAGGATTGTGGGGAAATGTAATGAAAAAGTTAAAGAGAGGTGTTATTTTCCTCTAGTTAGACCTTATTTGGAATATGCCGCAAGTATTTGGGACCCTTGGGGGAAAATTTGGCAAAAAGAATTAGATTAAGTCCAGAGAAAATCCTCCAGATTTGTCAGAAATTGTTATGATAAGAACACAAGTGTGACAGGTCTCTTAGGGGATTTAGGCTGGGAGCCACTTGAGATACGAAGAGAACAAGCGATACTTAATAATGGCCCCACACTACTTAGGTAGATCAGACCACAAAGATAAAATAATGGAGATAGATTCCATTATAGATAGATACAAATACTCATTCTTTCCCCGAACAATCAGAAATCATGATAATAAGAAACCGCAGTCTCTCTAGAAATATTTAATGCATTGAATTTACAAGTCGAAACAAAATTAAACCTTGCAATCATATTAGGTATACTTGTAGGTGCTAGTGTATATTAGATGGTAGTTTGAGTGTTTGCATCTTTTTGGTGTGGAAGTGTTCTTGAATAAAATTTATATCATGTTTTGTTTGTGGATAGTATCAATTTGTGGCTTTTGCATGCGGTTTTTTTTCTTTCTTAATTACGGGTGGTGTCTTAACACCCCCCGCCACGCGCCCTTGCGGAGCTTGCGGCGTATTAGTAGATGTACATGTAGATGATATTAATTGAATGTTTGAGAAAAAACTGCCGAAATGACTTAACTTCATTAATTTGAATTATTCCAAAGTTATTTTTAATCCCCCTTAAAATAAGAAAATTTTACGCATTTAAAAACCTATACTTATATCATACTTCCTTACGACATATGAATAAATAGGTGTTGCATTAACTTTATTACATGACAACAGTATGTGAACTGAAGTGACGCATTGACTTGCACAGTCACGACTATTTAACGCCCACGTACTTTTATTTCATGCATAACATTGTATTTAAGCCCCAACCTATCTCCTCTAATAATTTTAATTGGTTACTTAATTTGCCATAACAATGTTTTAAAAATTTAGTTCGCTAATGCTGCACGTAATGATATTCGGTAATCATTTAAATTTCTTGACGATACCATATACTTCCAGCATATTCTAAATGAGACCTAACCAGCGAAAGATAACATATTTCGTTAACCTTTTTATCAAATTTACCCAGTACTCTACTAATAAATCCTAATTTTTTGTTAGCTTGTCCACATATTCCCTGTATGTTTTTCCCAGGAGAGGTTGTGAGTAAGGGTAACGTCCAAGTATTTAATCGAGTCTACATATTCCATTTCCATGTTCCCGATGCAGTAAGCGTTCGGGAGGGAGTTGCTCTTTTTCCAATAATTCATTACTACGCCCTTTTTTAAATTAAATTCTAATTGCCAAGTTTGCACCAGCGTTGTACAGCAATTAGGTAACTTGATAAAGCAACTGCGTCCTCAGGATTGCGGATATCTATGTAAACCTCTGCATCGTCGCCAAATGAACGTACCTTACCAGTGACTACGAAGTCACTAGTAAGGCGCAGCTAGCAAAAGATAACATTTATTTAATATTATTGCCTTATTTCTTCCTATGAATCCTAATTTTTTTGTTAAAAAATATTTCAAATACTGATAATAATATTAATAAAATGTAGATGCAGAACGTTTTCTATTTTTAATATTATGATTATCTTAATTGTAATTCCTACGCAAAACTTTCCTTTCAGTCTCTCGACTCCCCATCATCATATCGCACAGATGTTCCACTTATTTCTGCCTCTCAATTGGCCCTCCATTCTCTCCGCCTTTCACCCTCCCTCCACCATCAATGTCTGCACACTCTCCTCCCCCACATGGGTGGATAGAGAATATTTCGCGATCGTCTTCAACCTTGATCCAACCTGGACGAAGGTGAAGAAAGAAGTGTCCTCTTTATTTAAAGGTTTCGGGGTGGCATTTACAAGATATTTCGATGCTACTCGCTAAGTGGCTATTGAGTTAGGTTGACTCACACGCCCGCGCGACTACGGTGAAACGAATCTGACATCATTAATTAAGCCTGTTCTTACTTAGTGTGTTTTTACGCACGATGACGATGCCATTCCCGTTTTATTAAAATCGTTCCATAGTATTACGCATGAGTTAAATGAGGTTTCATGCAACAAAGTAAATAGAATTCGAATTACCAAAATTCATATAAAAGCGGCGAAATTAATAATGAATACACAGGAAAAATGCTCAACACCCGCAAGGAAAATAATCATTCCAATCGCCTAACATAACTCGAAAGAAAAATTCTGTGGGATTATTTGAAGGATGACCAAAATGTTTTCTGTTTGTACGATAAGGATTTACAGAGAAAATGTTTAAGTATAGAGTCTCTCAAATGCCAAAATGGAATTATATTGACATGCGGCGCCAAAAAGCGAAATGATCTAAATAATGTCTTTCAAAGCATCTTTACTTTGAAATGAAGGAGTTGCTACTGTGCCTTAACTAGGAATGTAAGGGTAACTCCTTGTTAAGGCCCTAGTTGAGGAATTATGATGTCATTCATGCATATAATCGGTCTTACTGGGCCTTAACTAGGAATTTATGTGCCATTCCTAGTTAAGGGCCAGAAAGACCGATTATATACACGAATGACATCATAATTACGCGCAAAGGGATAGCGTAGTAACTCCTCCGTATTAAAACAAACGAATCCCCCAGATCAGAGGGCATTCCCGCAAGAGCACTTCACCTTGCACCCAGAAAAGCACCCTTCCTAGAATACATATTAAAACAAACGATTTTGGAGGCCATAATTTCTCTTGCTTGGAAACAAGTTAGCGTGACAACTATCTTTAATGGTGAGAATAAACCATACCCATTTTTTACACAATTTTACAATTACCGAACAATTTCTATAAACTCCCCCCCTGTAAAAACTCAGAATATATCATTGTTAGCAAGCGATGGTATTTATCGACGCTCACGATCTTATATTCAGCAAACAACACAGATTCAGAAAGGAGAGGTCTTTGGAAATGCACATTTTCATGGACGAAATTGTGCCAAATGAAGAGAAAATCGAACAAGACAATGAGAATTTCTTGGATTTTAAAAGGTCGTTGATAAACACCAACACTCCAATTTAACGCGCAAATTAAATTGCTGCTGAATAAATGATATTATATTAAACAGTAAACAGGCCTTCCTTTTTAACTGCAAGCAAAATTTGGTAATATATAGCTCAAGCTCTAATTGTGTACCTTGAATGTCCGACGTCTCTCAGAGTAGTGGCATTGTCTTTGGTCTCTCTTATTTACAGCATGGATACCACCTCGAAAGTAAAAAGCAACATTTGTCTGTTTGCAAATTACACTATACAGGCAAAAAAAGAACGACACAGATCATTCACTAATAAACACTGATTAAGACAAAAATCACAATTCTAGAGAACGCTTCGCGGGTTGTTCAGGCAGCAGAAACCCTGAGCAGGTGGAAAAGTCGCGGAGACTTCATGCAAATCGAGTGACGGGAAAACACCTGATCTTACAAATATTCAGAAATTGTTTATGGAATTGGGTTTGGATTTGAATGCTAAAAATTTACGGTTATTCACTTGTCAAAAATAAGAAAGATGAGCCAACTTTACTTGCACTCATCTATATATATATATATATGCATCTCCTCATTTACCAAAATATCGAGATTTCTTGAGCTTATATATCGATATTTTGGTAAATGAGGAGATGCATAACCAGGCTTTGCTGTTGATTGAGGACATGTCTTACCCCATGTGCGGCATTTTATTACTGAATTTAGGAATGCCAGCGCCAGATCGTGGAATGGACGACAAGTTTAATCGGGAATTGGAACGTTAACGTGAATATGATCGACGTGAATTAGACCAACCAGTTCAAATGAATGTACCCCTGCTGAACCCCCAACAAAAGGAAGTGAATTATACATTAATGAAGCCAATTAATGATGGAAATGGTAGCTTATTTTTCCTAGATGCCCCTGGTGGAACTGGGAAGACATTACTCATATCATTGATTTTGGCCACTGTTCGAGCGAGATCGGACATTGCGGTAGTAGTTCCTTCTTCTGGCATAGCGGCCAAATTGTTGGAAGGATGCCGTACAGCTCATTCACCGTTAAGGTTGCCGTTAAACCTACAAAATTTTGAACAAGTGACGTGTAACATTTCTAAACAGTCCGCAATGGCCAAAATTTTAGTAGCATCTAAAATCAAATGGGACGAATGCACGGTGGCGCACGAACGCGCATTGGAAGCACTTGACCGGACATTGAAAGATCTGCGCAATTATTCGAGATGCTTTGGTGGCGTAATTATTTTACCGTCTGCCGATTTCCGCCAAACACTCAGTCATTCCAAGATCGACTGCTGCCGATGAAATAAACGCTTTCTTAAAATCATCAAATCTGTGGCGCTATTTGAAGAGACTTCAGCTGACAACAAACATGAGAGTTGCATTGCTGAACGATCCGTCTGCTGATGATTTCTCCAAGCAATTGTTGACTATCGCTAATGGCCGTGTTCCTGTCGACATTCGAATCGAGAGGATTGAATTCATTTCCTCGGAATTTTTGCCATTTCGTTTCATCGAAAGATGAGCTCATCAACAAAGTGTTCCCGATATTCATTGATAACCACAAAAATCACAAATGGTTGAGTGAGCGAGAAATTTTGGCGGCTAAGGACAAAGATGTGGATGACGTAAACTTTGTAATTCAAATTCAAATCGTTGGTACTCTGCATTCATTCAAATCTATTGACTGTGTAACAAACCAAGACGAAGTCACCAACTATCCATCTGGATTTTTAAACTCCTGGGATGTGCCTGGCTTACCACCGCACAATTTACAGCTGAAAGTTGCTCGGTGGTCATGATACTGCGAAACCTAAACCAACCAAAACTATACAATGGAACGCGTTTGGTGATCAATAAAACTGACTATCAATGTGATTCACAGGACAATTCAAATATGAATGAAATCGTTACAGCTGTTCTTGATTAATAGATGGTTTAACTAAACTCTTCATTGACTGTGATGCAATACGAAGTTCGCCGGGTCAGCTAGTTAAGTATAATTTGATAAACGCTTGGATTCCAGTATCGTTTATGGATGAAAAAACATTAGTCTTTCACTCATCCAAGGAATTCCAAGCTTTGATTAGTTCATTATAAATTCAGCGTTTATTTATTTATGTAACTAATTTTTTATTGCTGAGAGATTGGGAATTCATAGTTCCCTCTTCCATCTAACCTCCACACTTACACACAGTAAAGAAAACTGCAAACACCCAATCCCCAGGTGGAGTAAAACCCACCTAGACTCGAACCCACCTAGACGAATCGAACCCACGACCTTCGAGGCGGAAAGCCAAGGCGTTACTGGTACCGGCCGGGTTATATTTGGTATGGGTTGAGGATCAACTTAAACGAAAAAAAAGTTATGCCGTTTTAAAGAAAAAGAAAAGCTAAGTAAATTATTAAAGTAGAAGTTCATAAATTAGGCCAAGTGTATGATAACAGGGAAAATATCTCAGAAATATTTTTGACCAAAATGGGCAAAGTAGTTAAAGGATATATCCGAGTGAAATATGCCAGGCAAAAGCTTTCACATGGAGGAGGGAGCTGATAATGAGGACGTCGAGTAAGGATGTAAGGCTCATTAAAACTAAAAATTAGGAGCGTGGTTTTGTGCGGCGCGGAAACGTTGTCGTTGAAGCAAGGTGATACGCTAAGATTTGGAGACGTTTGGAGCGTGGGTTTGGAGAAGGATGGAAAAGGTAAAGTGAACAGAAAGGAAAACAAGCGAGGCATTATGGAGTAGGAGAGACATTTGTGGGGAGAAATACAAAGGAGGCATGAAAGGTGGATGCAGAGAATATGGATTGTCAATGGGGTGTTGAAGACTAGAATAGAGGGGGACGTTAGGCAAACAAGGAAGGGGTAGAAATAGGATGGGCGTATTGGATAGAATGAATGGAGAAAGTATGAATGCGGAATTTAACCGGGTTTTTTTTAGCTGGTACGTCATATTTTACTATAGCGAATTTCGGGTTGTGTTTTCTCGGGAGAGGAAGTAAGTATATCTTTGCACCATTATATTGGCTGCGTTCACCCAAAACCTACCTTAACCGGTAGAACACTAGTTTTAATACTTTAAATAAAAAATGATTAAATCTTCAATCAATTCCTTTATAGCCCCTTTGCATCAAGCAAATGGCCCGCTTTCCTCAAAAGCATGATAAAATCCAAGAATTCGTTTTAAGGCTCTCTCGTCACCTCACCACAACGAACATTGAACACCGGCAACCGTTCCTGCTGTCATCCTTTCGTCCTTTCCACTTCCCTTTGTCATCACCAGGGACATCCCTCCAAAAATGCTATCGACATTCTCAATTGCAACCTTTGATCTGCCCTCTGTATCGAAGTATTTATAGCTTCACCCTCGTTCCTCAAAAATAATTACTGCATGCCTACCAAACCTTTATCCTTGAACACATTTCATTTTTCAGTGCATTATGCAGTCCAAGACTAACCATTTGACCACTAAGCTCACGGTCTGTCTTAGCATTCCTTGCCCTTAACGCTACAGATTTAAATGCAAGGACCTGCCAGGCCTCATACGTAGGCTTGCTGGAACCATTCGATTCGTTCCCGAGTCACTTCCATGGCCCTTTTCTAAAATTGTAATATTTTCTCTTGGAATTTAAAACAAATATATCACCAGGCCCTGATAAAATCCCTCTTCAAGAACTCCAAACGACAATACCATAGCTAGCTGCTTATTTGGAAAATACCATTTAAAAAACTCAATTGATCCCGCAGTACCCAAGAATTAGAAAGTAGCCAATATCACGCGCACAATTACAAAAGGCGATGGATAAAAAGCGAGCAATTACCGACCCCTCTCCTTTGTATCCTTCTCGTTAAAATCTTAGGGCACATAATTATAAGTCCAACCATGAAGTATCTTTATTCTCAGAGTGTAGTTATAAAAAATCGATACGGTGTCCGTAAGTGTACATCTTTCAAGACCCAATTGGCAACTTTCCGTTCCTGATATTTTGGTCCATAGCGAAATAAATTTTTAAGTTGATGCTATAGTTCTTAATTTTAAAAATTCGATGAGAAAATTTCTCATAGGAAGTTGCTCCAAAATATAGGAAGCTAGGGAAAAGATATGAGAGTTGACTAGTTCCATCAACTGTTAATAGGCCGCGAGAAAAGGACGTAATAGTTCTTCTCTTTGCTGGCGATGCAGTGATAAACACGTATATATTTGTAACCTGTCATGCAGACAGGGAACCTTTATTCAATGAATTCAATGCGATCCAAAAGTGTTCCGAGTTATGAGAGCTAAAATGAAATTTGAATAAATGTGTTTCCATGATTTATTGGAAGAATGCATTTAACTGTATTAAAGTGCATTAAAAACTCAACCATACAGAAAACCAAGATTTCGGGCTTATAATAGGCATACAATTTGTGTGTTACGATAAATAAAAATATGTACTGTGGAAAACATTGGCGAAATTGGCGTATTAGAAAATAAAAAGCAAGGAGTCATGAAAAAGATACTTGGGAAACGTATTGAGATGGCTAATGCGTTTGTCATTTTACGTTAGTTAGGCCACACCTAGTGTACAAGTATGCTACGGGTTCCTCACGAGGCTAGTTTAGTTTTGGCACCAAATCGAGCGTAACATAGAGCAGCTAGGTTAGTCAATAGTTGTTATAAACAAGATAGAAGTGTCACGACACTCTTGGGCGCATTACAATGGGAGGCACAAGTTGACCGTAGGTAGGAATACAGGCTGAATTTACTGCTTAAATTTGATGCAAGTTACGTACCTCACGATTTTCAAGATAAACTATAGTCCCCAAATTACTATGGTAGATCAGACTGCGTCGGCGAAAATGGAGAGAGAGATTGTAGAACGGATGCATTTAGAATTTCGTTTTTTCATAGCACTAATAGGGCTTAAATTAATATGGCTGCAGATGCGAAGTGACGTGGTTTCGATATTTGTATGCATTTTTAATTTTCGAGTGGATTTTATCAGATGAAAAGATTCTCTCAATTTCCCGTTGAAACATTTTTTATGCGTAATTCTGTCTAAACGGCGCAGTAATAAGAAATTTAAAAGGGCTCGTCATCAAAGTCCGACGCATGATGGGCAACTCCTCTTGGCAAGGGAATAAAACAGTTTAACGACCGTGTTTCACCAAATGCAGTCTTATTAGTATAAGTGGACGAACTTAATGAAAAATATACTTCAAGATCAGTCAGGTCTAGAGGGATCGTTTTCATCTAATCTCGTTTTCGTAAAATATTACAGCCCTTCTCTCGTTGGGAAACTGTTCTCCTTCGTAAAATTAAAATTAAATCGCTCGCTTTTATGACGTTCCCAGTGAAGCCTGGGTGGACAACCAGTGACTCGTTTTGAACTATTTCCCTAGAGGTATGATTATAATTTCCAGATGGGATATAAACGTTGACACGGTCGCACAATTTGGCATGTCTTGCAAATATTTGTTGACGTTATCACCCCTGACTTAGAATGCCATAAATTTCTGAGACGCAAGCCTCTGAATAGAATAAGTAATAATCTCAAGAAAGAAGATCCTAAGGCCAATAAAAATAATTAAGAAGAAACTCCTATACCGGTATTTCGGTCACACAGGTGACCATCAACGGGGAGAAAATCAAATAGGGCACTTGAACTAAGAAGAGGAATGTGCACAGGCACCGTCCAAAGTCAAGTACTTTGGACGGTGCCTGTGCACATTCCTCTTCTTTGAGGAATTTCTATTTGATTTTCTCCCCGTTGATGGTCACCTGTGTGACCGAAATACCGGTATAGGAGTTTCTTCTTAATTATTTTTATTGGCCTTAGGATCTTCTTTCTTGAGATTATTACTTTAACAGCCAATAGCTCCACATCTTCCACTCTGAATAGAAGGAAGTTGTACCTCTATTGTTTGAGTCCGAATTAGTAGTTGCTTAAAAGGCATTTGCGTCTCAAATTAATTCATTTTTGACCTCCAGTAGAAAGAAAATGTCGACTCTCAATCCATAAATGTATCTCGCTCAAATATTCAAAGCTTTAGGACATTCCATGGCCTCGAAATGTTAAATTGCTCCGAACCTCAAAAGGAATGGAGACTTTCCAACGAAATAAATAATAACAATGGGCATCACTCACGCTCTCTCCCTGCCGGGACTATCATTTGTTGCCGCATTTAGATCGGGACCACTCCATTCAAAGCATCTCCGCAGCCCCGCGGCGACTCTGACTCTACTATCGATATTGCTCTCCTTCACCTGAGGAAGACTGACTGCCCGATGTTATGGGTGCGGCTCTAGTCTTGAATACTGGGGTCGCGATCAGTAGACCCCCCCTCGGGCATCTTATCGCGATAAATATCAGGGACACCAAATCTGTGAAAAGTGGGCCCTGAGTGTTGTGCAAAATGCCCCATCCTCCTCAATTTCTCCCTCCACCCCGACGACACCCAGCGCATCTTTCGGGGGGGGAGTTCATATTTCTTAGGAAGTCTTCGGCTGCACATTTTTTCTAAGACTTACCAAGGGACCTTCCCCTCCTTCTCCCACCCTTTTCACTTGCCCTTCCCAAACCTTTCTTCTTCTCTGCCGTCTCTACTATTTCCTAGCTCGTCCGGGTTGCAATGATGGAGGGGTCAGAATGCTAGCGGCCGCCACCTCCGGACGCCGAAGTCTTATCCCCTTCCTCCTCCGATTGCGGAAGTCCTGGCTCGGTACTCGCAGCTCCAATTACGCAGGTTTTCATTGACCTAAGGTATGAGGAGAGACCACTTTGCGGGGGTCGCACGAATAGAAAAGGTAGATTCTGGCCCCCTGACCTCTCCCCCGTGGACACTCATAATTTTTTACAGCTCCAACGATTCGCCGCTACTTCCTCCTTCTTCCTGTCTCTTCCCTTTCTGAGAAGTTGATGGGAGTGTCCGTTCACCATGCTCGTGGTGAGTGATCCCATTAACCCCGCTTCCGTGCCTTTCTCTTGTAATATCTCCAATGCCGTCAGTCCTTGCGTAAGGTCCATGGATTCCTCCTTTACGACATTAATATCCATCGCCACGAAAGAAATATTCTTGACGATGGCGTAAATTGTTACGCCATTAACAAGGGCAGGACCACATTTCATGCACCTCTATCTCACAGCAAGCGTAGGTGCGTCTTTGTGCATCGCGGATTAAGATGGTTCGTTTGCCTTTAACCTGCATGCATGAAGAGATGGTCCTTTCTATCTTAATTTGGACGACTTGTGTTCCCTTTCTCCAGGGAAGCAGTATCATTTTTATACTTGTTTTCCCATGCTCGATGGTTTATTTTTTAGTCCAGAAGTTGTTTTTGTGTGTCGTTTACGCTGGTCACCAGTGCGAGGCAAAGCAGTTTCACCATCCAAGGATTACCCGTAGTCTGGTCCGATGTGACCGCTGTTCTCTGCTGTTCCAGAGTCGGGGACAGTATCGTTCTTCGAAACATTCCCCGAATCCCTTGAAAAATGGCCTCCCAAAAAATTTCAAAAATTTTTTTATTCCACGAAGCCAAACTGCATCACAGAGCCATCCACAGGTGTGAATCCCAGTTTTCTCCTTTACAAAGACGTGGCCCTCCAAAGTTGTCGGGAGGTTCGCCTTTTCGTCCAACTGTAGAACAATTTTGTCGATACGCTGTCCAGGAAACTTAAACATTTTTTAAATATAAGAAGTATTTCAAGAAGAAAAAAATAAAACGATCACTTCTACGCAAAACACTCCTGCTCCGCTGACCGCAACCACGAAAGCAACCAAAGAAAACGAAAACGGTACACACTCGTCGTCTAGAACAGTCGTGCACTGAAGCTAAAGGAGCACAGCATGTCAATTGAATGAGGGATCTCTCAGCATTACTTCTCCCAGTGATAGCCAAAAGTCATCACGGACCAGTTGAAAAGCAATACCCAACTCTCATGGGTGGGAGTGTGAGAGAGATCACGGCGAGTGAGGCCTCCACCGCTGGGGAGAACGCCACAATCGGACACACGGAGCATGTCTCACGTGTGACCAAAACTTCCGAGATGTCCTCTTAAAATGTGAATTTCTGGGAACCTTTTAGGAACAAATTAATGGGACGAATTACTGTGCATGCAACGCACAACAATTCGTCTTTTTGGACGAAGGTGACATAGTAATGATTTCGTATTGAATGAGGAGAGTGCTGCAATTTCTTCATTAGGGTCATTTTTTTTCTGGAAATCAAGGTTTTCTCTGTGTATTTTAAGTCACACATATTTTTTTCCAAAATGTTCCTCATTATTTATTTGGCGAATGACTTTATTCTTTATCTAATTATATCTTGGACCATCTCAGTTGAATCATTGTCTGATTTGGTAATGATAATATGAATCGTATCATGGCTGCGTTGAATGCAATTGAGGGCTGGAATGCAGTTCAGAGGGAGGTCATAGATGCTGGTTTCAGCAGGATAAAAAGTCGGGATCTGAAATTCTGTTTTAAAATTAATTAAAAAATGTTTCGCCGGGGTATAATCTGAGGTGAATATTTGTCTCCATACGTGGAATGTGAGTGACTTTTTTTTAGCTTCTCGGTTCAAGGTGAGGAGTGGCTCAGGGTGAAAATTGATGTCGTTTTCTCTCCAAAAATCGTCTCCAATATTGCAAAATTTGCAAAAGACTCCGATCACGTATATGTTTGACGCTGCCAAATTTTGGGTGTTGGAAAACGTTGGTCCATTCCTTTTAGCTGAGATTTCAGACTTAGTGAACCTCTGGCTAGCAGGTTGATCACAGCGAATGTGTCCTCCGTACTCGCCGTCTTTGACGGTGATGGTGGGGGTGCGTATTTCGTTAGGAGTAACGATACTTTCTGCGAACCCGGGGATTAAAAATGTTGGCGACTTCGGGTTTGTCCAAGTGAAGTAGGAGTGGTGGGGGGCGTGGGAATGTCTGTATATGAGGGGAGAGGCTTGCACTCGTGTGCAATCGAACCTCGAATGATCTTTTGAAGTAATATGTGCAGATGGAAATCCATTTTTCGGGGAGAAGAGTCAAGAATTGTGCTGGAATCGGCGTAGATTTCATGGGGCAAAAGCCAAATAATTAAGCAAAAGATGATTTAGTTACTGGAATGCATGTAACGAGCAAATAGTATGGGTGTAATTGATGTGGATTGAACAATTCAACCGGTTGAAAGGCGCACGGAGTGGTTTTAGAATAGCCGAAGTTTGGAATTTTAGTTGGATGCCATTAGAATGTCAACTATTTCCATCGAGAGACACAAACGAAGTAAAAATAGGTAGCTGTTGCAAATGAAGAGTTTCTTCCTTGAGTGTCTGGTGCTCAAAATTCAGAAAGTAACAGAGTGATGCATACTTGAAAAGGGATAGTAATGAGAGATGAAAGATAGTAAAGTTTTGATGAGAAAATACTCTAATAGATTGGAATGAGGGGTGTTAAAACAGAAGCGGAATATATTATACGGAAAGATAGCAACAGAGAACCAGAAACAGAGGTGTCACGACGAAGAAGAAGATGGGCAGAAAGTCGTATGCGATAGAATTAATGAAAGCAGCCGTTCGGTGATACAACTGATGACTTCAGAGCATGAGATGGAGCAGGGAAACACAGAAAAACCAACGCGAATCACTCTTGGATGTAAATTTCCTGGCCTCTAACCCTTCCTCGAGACGGCTCAGGAATGACGGCCCGTGGGCGCTCAGCGGTGCGGGGGGGGGGGGGGAAGAGGGTGAGGGGCGAGACTGATTGTTTCTGGGTTTCATAACGCTCGGCCCGAGGTCCGTTGGTGCAGGGGAGAAAGGACGCTGCCGCCTAGATGAGGGAGAAACCGAGGAGGTGTGGTATCAAGGAGGCGAAGGACTGTTCATCTCTTCGATTCGGCCGAGGGGCGGTTGGAATGATATTAAGGCGGCGTGGCCTGAGAGTGTGGAAGTTCGAGGGGGTGGCGGTAAAGGAGAGTGGGGAACATAAACTGACGTTAAAATCCCGAAGTGGCATTTTCTCGTCATTATAATATTTTCTCTTTCGCGAAGAAAGTTGAAAGGCATTCCGTCCGTCCATTTATACCATATAACACAAGTTTTAATTTTATTCACGTCATTCTGCGCGGACTGTTTGCCCATGGTCGTGTTTAAGTTCAGTGGGAAGATATATTTAAGGAAAAGAATGAGAGTGTAATCTATTTTTATTTCATTGCTGGCAGAATGAATTTCATGATCCATATCTTTCCGATTGTGAAGTGCACTAATATTTTCTTAAAATTGTATCTCTATAACTCACGGCCAATAGAAATGCACTAGAACTGTATTGCTATAAGTCAAATTTTCTCGTGGAATTGTCGTGCTTAACATTATTTTCCAAAGCGCTTTTCTTTGCAACTGCCGATTGGGTATTAGGAACTGCGGTCGGTTTATCGAATATTCCGAAACTAGTTCGACCAATGTTATTTCTACGTACGTGAGTTCCTTCCGGTTGTGTTGGGATAAAAGAGTTGGGATAGATATTTTGTGGGCTTGGTTTATGAAACTGAAATAATAGGATTGCTAAAGAGCGTGGTATTTAACAATCCAGTCCAAGGAATTTAGAAAGCTGAGTTTTTGGTTGTAATGGAAATGTTTGTTAAGGAGGTAGCTCCCAACCATGCACCATGGGTATGAAATATAAACACGGTCACAATGTCATCTAATTGAATATTCCACGTTCGTCTGCTGAATAGTTCAGACGGAAGCCCGAGACAATAGCATACCAGGGTCCACACCCATCAAATATATTTTTACCCTTGATATCTTTCCTCGCAGCATGTCACACCGCTCCCCTTCGCGTCGAAGGACGCGCAGGCGACAGACACCCACTCTCATCAACAACACCGACGGTCCCCTCACGGCCTCCCTCGGGAAGGAGTCTCCGACTCCCGGACGATCTGCTCGGAGAGGCCGCAGAAAGAGCGTAAAAGGAAGTGTGTTTTAAAAACAATGTAACCTGCGCCTTTTTTTACGAATTTCACCGGGAAATTCTAATCATGATGTCATTACGGTGGAATGGGAACTAAGTGAGAACCCTCCTAAAGAGCATCAATTACCGATTCTCCACAACGCGTCCCCCTCGAACAAAGGGTGATTTTTCCCTTTGTCTATTTTTTTCAGGATGCGCGGCTCCCGCCATGGAGGGCGAGAGGGAGGGTGGGGGGAGGGAGACCCTGGGTCCCGCCCCACCCCCCGGCTGCCCACCCACAATGCCTACCCCTCCCCCTCCCGGCCCTTTCCCCCCCTAGCCCGGACCAAACCTGCCACGGCCACTCCCCGTCCCAAAGGCTGGAGGTAGAGGGGCCGCCGCCCGCGCCCGGATGCTCAGCCGCCGAGGCCTTAGCTACTCCCACGCATTGATATCGTAGAGTCGGGCTCGGCGCTCTCGCGGTGAAAGGCGATCGTTTTACCGCTTCGCTGGAGGGCCAGATGGGAGAGGAAGACGTGTCGGTGGAATGCGTCGACTTGCCGCATTATCCAATGTTATTCACGGCATATGAATATAAAAGGCGATTTTGCGGAATCGTTGTCATGGTGTTTTCAAGTCGATGATCATACCTTTGGGCACACAGGCCCTGGCTGTTGAACGCCTGGAATACACCCCTAATGGATCTCGAACACACGATCTGTAAGTTTTACACACAAAAGCATTCATCACCAAACTAATTTGATGGTCTAGAAGTGATGTTTCACTTAAGGCTTTCATGCGTATAGATTACGAGTTCCTCCTAACATAGTCGGTCGTGAATTACGGAAGTATGAACTGTAATTATTGGCGGCATGTAATTTTTTTAGGAAAATGGAAAAATCCGTTATCCTCCTGATTTTACATCGAACAGTCTATAGTATAAAACACTTTAATTAAATTTTGCTTCATGCGTAAACTTTGTTCGTAAAAATAGAAAACAAGGCAGTGCCCAACACGGGTGAAACGTGAGACTTGAAGAATTGTGCATACGTAGTAGTCATGTGCGTTACATGAAAATAGAAGACAGTGTAACAACGGGTGTTAAATGAAAATATAAGTACAAGTAACTCATGCCATAAAGTATTTTTGATTTACCTGTCCTATTGACATATTTAGCACATCAAACGTCACCACACGAACACTGAGTAAATGAAAAATTTAAATAATTGTTTAATCTTTATTTAGTACATGCTGATTGGAAATTCGAATATTTCCCTGCAAAAGTATCATCAAATATTTATAACTCCCGAATGGCCGGACATTCCCTGTAATTTACAGGCTGAAACGCTGGAAACTAAACATAAAGAATACGATTAGGAGTTGAACAGAGATTCATATGGTACAGATAGAAACAGATGGAAATCGACCACGGTCATTTCAGAAATCATGAGGATAAGGGAAGGCAAAAAAATGACAGGAGAAGTTTCGAATCACTAAATTTCAGTGTAAAATCGGCACTTCGGAAATATAGTTCAGATTGAATTTCCAAAACGAAGGATGCGTTATGCTCAAATACAAGCTTTGCGAGCAGAAGGAAGACAGTTCGCATCCCACCACATAGCGCGATCGCTCACTCAGTTGAGGCGGCAGCCCGGAGACGGACGGATACCTGCCACACGCTTCCCCCACCTCCCGCACGCGACGCGCCTCCCCCCCTTCCTGAACCGCCGTCGACCGTCCTCCTCGCCCTCGCCACCCATCCACCCCCGCCCGACGCATACACGCCAGACCCTCGAGCAACCCTCCCCCGCAAGTCCCACCCCCCCAGGGCCCCGCCCCCCGCATGCCCCTCCTTTGCACGCCCCACCCCGCCGGCCGGCCCATTGCTCGCCCACGCCTCGGGACCCCCGATGATTCGCCCCCTGTGCTCTCTGTGGATGAATGACGAGTATGAGGAGCGTCACTGCGCGCCCGTGGAGGGGGAAGGGAGGAGGGAGGGGGAGGGGGGTTGCCCGGGGAGGGGGGAGGGAGGAGGAGAAGCCGTGAATTATTACTTCACCATTTGCATCCGCATGATTAGACGCGCGGGTCTCGTGTTTCCCCATTCGTCACGGGAGGCGAACGCCCTGGGGGGCCGGTGTGTGGCTTACTATATAGAATCCAACCCCGCGCCGCGTTGCCACGTCTCCCCGTGCGTGGCGGGTGGAAGGGGGGGATGGATGGAGTGGGCCGCCTCGCCTACCCCTTTCGCCTGCCCCCCCTGTGGTGGCGACTCGAGATGGAACCTGCCGACCCAGGGAGCCGCCGCACCCGAGAGCACCCACCCCGCTACCGCCGACGCCGACCGCCCGGCTCCCAATTTCTCGCCTCGCGTGCCGCCGACGCCGCGATGGAGCGCCCACGGAGGGGCGCGGGGGCCGCTTAAGGCTGGAGATGCATCGTTTCAGGACGGGGGGGGTGGTTACTTGGTGATGGGGAGGATAGGAGTGAGAAGAAGGTGGAGCTCGGCAGAGATAGCTCGATCGGTAAATTAAGTCTCTGGCATGGAGCGGTTGAGGCGTTCTCAGCGCTGCAAGGGAGGTCGGATGATAGATATTCGCGGTTCATGAGGCAGCCGGGTGTTTATCGAGAAATATTTGCGCCTAGTCAACCATGAATATCGCGTCGGCCGCCCGCAATGCATGTGGCATAGGGAGGCTTCGTGTGCCGTCCCCCCTTTCGGTCATCCTGAATCCCCTCCGTTATTTCCCGCCACTCGAGGGACTCACTCCCCTCCTCGTCAATGGTTGGGGGAGGGCCGAGTTGGATCAAAGAACGGACGTGTCTTCGAAACGGAGGAATTTATGAGTGAGCGTGCGCGCGTTTGTGATAAACGATTCAATAGAGAATGGAAGGAAGGAATTGCTTTGGAATGATCAAGAAGGTCAGAATTGTCGAGCGTTTCCCCGAGAGTTGAGTTTCAGTGGAATCATGTTGATAGCGACAAGCAACTGATATCGGCTTTAATTTGTTTTTTTTCTGGCGCTCTTTTGAAGAGACTCGAAAACAAACGTCATGAAATAAGTTGGCATTCAAACGTGGGCGCGCAGCGAAGCGTTCAGGAGCCAATTTAACCGGATGAATTATATTGTATGCAATTTGCTCATCTCCCGTCGTATAGGATCCAGTGCACAAAGTGATTATAATTGAACGACAATACAACGCCATCCGTTTCGTTTAGTCTTCTATTTCGTTCCGTTCTCATGTCGCAGTACGTACAAGAGCGGTGAACATTCAATCGGATTCACCAAAGGACAACAATACAGTTTTCATTTGCAGTTATTATACAAGTAATTTTCCATGAGAGAGTAGCCTCCCTATTTTTTGGGCGGAGATGTTTTACTCAAGAGGATCTAGGTAGTCTCTAGAGGAAACTTTAATTTGGGATGCTTCTCACGTAATTGCAGAATAAAAGCACAGCACTGCGTGGGCGGTGTGGCGAGAATATTAATAATATGCACATATGGTTCTTCATATGAAATGCACCCTTGTCTCAAGGGATATGATATACCGTCGGCCTTCAAGGAGTTCTATTAACATAATCGTAGACAAGACACTACAATCGCCCGTCCTGAAGAGCCAAAGAGATTTGCTGCCAGTTATCCCCATCTCCTACCCTTCAAGTCAAATATTTCTAATACGCATGCTTTGATAACGTAAGTATTTTAAACATATTCTAATTTTAAGATATTTGGCTACATATAACGTTAAATTCTCTTTGGGATATTGGAGTAATTTTCTCGCCCACAATCAGGAACTTCTACCCCACATGAAACTAATTTATCACCGTACAAAACCACTCTAGTGTTTTCCAAAAAATACATGAGGGAGAGGGTGACATAAGAGCGTATGACAAAAGAGGAATAGAGAAAATATGTCCCCCAGAAGTAATGAATTCTACACCTGAATGATCAAGGTCTAGTGATTAATAAATATCACGCTTCAATGAATCGGCTCGTTTCTCAAGTGCGAGGAAATAATTTCAAAACCAAATGAATGGGACGTCGTCTGTTTTGAAATGGGCGAGGTATCATCTACGAGAGGAGTCACGTGCTCCCTTTCCCTCCGGGAGAGTATCCGGAAATATCTGACACAACATGCACGCCTTTTGCAAAAAGTAGACTCTCTCAACTATCATATACAATTCTAAATTTCCTTTACATCGTAGTCAACGAGGCAGGATCAGTAGATGAAATATAACTTCAGGGTAAAATTGGGTTACATGAAATGGGATAAAAGAGTGCTTCAAAATATCCAAAACGGAATTTTTGCAGTAATAGTAACAATCCTACAGCTACCCTAATATTTTAGACTTCAAAATGCCTATACCAATTGACCGTTGACCTAAAGCCAACTCTCCAATTGTAGAGTGGGCACTCTCGGGGAGTAGATTTGCGGGTACGTTACTCAAACACTCTAAGCCTTTTTTAGGACAGATAGTAGAATAAAATTTGGGTAATGTAGTGAGCCGTACAATCAATCGCATTAAAATATGTTTGTCAATAAAGACTACAATGGGTGTCATAGAGTTAGGTACCCGCGGGGATTAGAGTAGCAAGTAGGCTACTCGAACACTGCATGCCTTTGTACGGCATCTACATAATACCCCGCAATCCACCGCAAGGGCGAGTGGCAGGGTGGGTTAAGGCACCAGCCACGCATGAAAAATCGCAATCATGAAACGTCTACACAAATATTAGTTTGATCAAGTATTGGAACAAATTTAATCGCATGAAAGAAGGTACTTGCATTCCACTATATTCGATAACAGGATGTGTTTACAAAAATCACTCAGGAGACTTATTTAAGGATGGGTCTTTTAAATGAAAACTTGCAGGATAGCGACAAAATATATGCACTGCCAACGCCAATTATCTCCTTCGCGCCTGCTATCATATATATATATTGTGGAGGGCACTTTGAGTGAGTACGCCGTCCGTCGGATGGGACGTTAAACTGCGGACCCCTTGGCGCCTTTCGTAAAGAGTAGGCTAATGCCGACGCCGGGTTTCTCTCCACCCTTCATCCTTTCCTGTCCATCCCCTATGGCGCAAATGACCTTAGCTGTCGGTCGCCTCCCCTCAAAAAACTACTACTACCAAGTACAGTGCGAAGCAAATCGATTTAAAATGTGTGAATACCACACCTTAGACAATAGTGCAATCATCTCTCCGCGGGGGCAAATTCCTGCTACCTGCAACGTTGGGTCGCATTCCCTGCCTTTTACAGACTCTTTGGGGGTAGAGTGTTTCGTGGTGCATTTTCATGTGGTAGTGATGTTTCAATTTCTTGCTTGTTGTGTCCTGGCTTCCATGTTGTAGGATGGCTTTCGTGCTGCATCACGGGGTGCAGTTTTTTAAGTTGTTTTGCGGTATATGTTTGCATGAGTATTGGATGAAGGGATTTTTGCATGAGTGTGCGCGCTGCTGTGGGTGTAATTTTCCGTGTTGTTTTTTTTTGCATGTGGTATTTTTCCTTTTTACGGTTAGTGACCTAACACCCCCCGCCACACGCCTTTGCGGCGGCTTGCGGGGTATTATGTAGATGTAGATGTAGATGTGTGTATATATATATATATATATATATATATATATATATATATATATATATATTTTGATCTCTGATGGTCCGAGGAAATAACGACATCCTAAATCTACCCGTTTTATTGTAAATATCCCTGATTTTACGAACGTGATCTGTATCCATACTAAAAAGACTGAACTTTTCCACAGATTTTTATTATGAGTTACAACGCGTTTCACAGACTTGCGGCATCATCAGGTACCGCAAGTCGGTGAAACACGTTGTACCTTATAATAAATATCTGTAGAAAAGTACAAAGTCCATTTAGTATGGATATTAAATACTTCCACGAAGTGAAGCCTGAAACAGTAAAATACGAACGTGATCTGATCTAATCTAGTAAGTCGGGACATATACCGCATATTTAACATCCTCAGATAAACACTCTGCCTCATATATTCGTAGTAAATTTATCCTGTATTTCAACATATGGTCAGCTAGGGGCTCCCATCCCAATTCTTTCAAAAGTGTCGTAACACTACCACCTCTTTTATAACAACTTTTCACAAACTTAGCTGCTCTACGCTGCACTCGATCTACGTAGTTCAAAAATTTCGCCTACTTCGGGAGGACCCCATGCACCTGCAACAAACCCTAGATGGTGCCCAATTAACGTGAAAGAAGGCTCCTTGACCCTGTCATTACCATTCCGAAGTATCCTTTGCATGAATCCTAGCTATTTATTTGCTATCACGCATATTTCACGAATGTGTTTCCCAAAGGACAAATTCATTTTTAACTTTAGTTAACGTTACCGCTATCGTTAGTACAGAGAATGGAGAATATTTGAGGTAATTTAGTGAGCCCTATAATCAATTGTTGCGAAATTTATTTGTAACGACTGCAATGAGTGTCATAGTTGGTTATTGAGTAGGTTTATTACAGATCATAAGAGTGAACACAAGAGTAGTGTAATGTTATAAATGGGTCCTTGCAAAATAGTATTATGAGCTATTAGGACAAATTCTAACGAATTTTTAAAGTACCAATAAAAAATAAATTTAAATTGCAATAGCACAAATATAAAAGATCGGATATTGAATATAATTTGGTAAGTACAAAGGCAGACAGTCATTGGAGCATAAATCTGGCTCGCGGAAGATATGATAAACAGTGCGTTTACCAAATAGTTTGACAATCTGCAGAAATAGTAGGTCTAATAGACTTTATGGGAGAGTATTTTTACGTTTAATTTAAAAATATTTAGCCCAATTATGAAAGCGGCGAATATGCCATATAAAGACTTAGGCGCCGCGTATAGGATTACAATGACAGCATATTCATGTGCTCATTTTACATACTCCTGAATTACCATGCAGATGTTCAACATAAATAAAATATATAAACATAATAAAATGATAAAATATATATTCTCGACAACAAACATAGAAAGATTATAATTGTGATAACCCTGTAAATATTAACATAACGTAAATTAATTGGGACTCGTTCTGCATTAGTCTGTGTAAAGTACTCGTTCCGCTATCATCTTAGTGAGCACACATTTTTCCAAACTTGTGCTAACACATATTATTTGTTGCTCTTTTTTGGAAAAATCTGCAAAGCACGGAGATTCACTTGAAAACATCCTCCATACATTCGCCATGTTTGCATGCATTTCCACAATAGATAAGTTGGCGACGCCTACGCGCGAGATTTTCACAAAAATTGAAATTGTAGACGGCCTCTGCAACCATAAAACTATTCTTGTATAAATAAAAACTATATTCATTTAAGTAATTAAGGAAAATAGTGAAGAATACTACTTCAATTAAGGCAAATTTTTACAAACTTTGATAATATTTAAAAAACGAATAACGAAAATAAATATTAAAACACAGATCACCGATATAGAGAGCATTTGGAAGTGTTTCTTAAATACATGTATTGTACGTGGAGAAATGAAGATGTACGTTTCTTCCAGAGTTAAATACGACAGCAGAAATTAAATAAATGCCGTGGTAAAACAAAAAGTATCATGCGCAAAGCCCTACACACCTTCAAAAAAATACTCTTCGGATACCCTGAGGAAAATCCAAAATCATTATGATTTCACGCTAGAGAAAATCAGGGAAAACTTTACTCTTCTTGAAGGGAGCAAACGTCGAACTTATTACAGACAGTGTTAAAAAGAAAATATTTTTTAGAAGCTATTCAAATAATCTACGATTAAGATACCAGCCCAACAAACGAATTCCTTCAAGCATTTCAGAATATTTTAGCGACATAACACTGTCCAAGTGAGGAATCGAGCTACGATTCCGTAGTATCAAAGCTATCAAATTATCAGATCCAGATATCAGACCTGCTAGAAGGAATTGCACGTTTTTAGAAAAAAATTGTCATAAATCAACAGAGGAAGGCTCAGTATGGGGAGCATAGGCAAAAGCGCAGTTCGGAAATTATGAAGCAAAAGAAGAGATGATGAGGACATAAATTATACAATAAAGAGTTCACTGCCAATTGTTACCGAACTAACTAAATATTTTGGGTAGTTTTAACACCACGTACATTCATGTGCAGCATATATCAGAAAAATATACGGATCCGCCTTAAATAAAATCGTCTTCATTAAGTGGGTGCTTGGGAAATATAATGCAAAAGTTAAGGAGAAGTATTAATTCCCTTTAAGATCCCATTTTCAATACGTTGTCTGTACTTGGCATTCTAGGTAGAAAAAGTTGATAAAAGATTTCGATTGAATTAAGAGAGAATCCGCTAGATTTGTCAAAAATTGTCGTGACAAGAAGACGAGCGTGACGGGCCTTTTAGATTAATTGCGCCGGCAGTCGCTTGAGTTGCGAAGAGAACAAGCGATACGTGAAACAGACGTTTAGCAAGGTTCGGAACACGCGAGTTAAATTATGGCGCAAAGGGAATAACTATGGCCCCAAATTATATGGGCAGGTTTGACCACAAATAAAAGGTAAAGGAGATGGACTCCAGCATACACAGATACGAATTTTCTTTCTTTCCTTGTGCGATCAGGAATCATAAAAGATAAAAAATTGAACTTAATATCTTTTCAAGCAGGAGCCAGATGAAACGTTGAGTACATCTCTAGTGCGTTCGCAGATGCATGTGATTGTGTATATTAGTTGATTTTAAATGTATTATCATGTGTGCATGTTAAAATAAATCATGCATGAGTATATATGGCTGCGTGGCTGTGCATTAGCATGCTTTGCTAACATCTCTCGTAGTTAGGCTCTATTTTTACGGGTAGTTCCTGTCACTCCCCACCACACACTCTTTCGGCGATTTGCGGGGTATTGTATACATGTAACTGTATAAACAATGTTGAACATACTTGTTACTGTGTTGGAGTTGAATCAAAATTCTTTCACTTCTATTTATTCCCATAAGATGCATTACTAATAATGTGTCCGTTTCTTGAGCCTTTCCGAAATTGCATGAAACGTTTTTCACACCATCATTCGTGTGCCCTTAGTCTCTAGTAAGTATGTCGTCCGAGTTAACATGAGACAAGGCTTTTAGTACTCAT
The DNA here is from genome assembly GCF_022747635.1 of Hetaerina americana. Lineage (NCBI taxonomy): Eukaryota > Metazoa > Arthropoda > Insecta > Odonata > Calopterygidae > Hetaerina > Hetaerina americana. The sequence goes on from NW_027286886.1 coordinate 2,504,385, forward strand.
TATGAGGTAGGAGTTGCAGTTTGAGTTATTATAACCGTTTAACATTAGAGTGAAGACATTAGCTAAATATGTAAAATATACGGCGTGAGGTCCTTCGAATGATATCCTTTGTGATTATTCGTATATTGATGATACAACTTAACAAATTACAAATTTGTCTGAAGATGAACTACTTCTGTAAATTTCGAGAAAATATCCCGGTAAGACATGAAGTAACTCTCAAAAAAGAATTTTTTTTTTCATTTATTTCCAATTTTGTACCGAAACTCCCCACAGCTCGCCGTGGCCTTAAATCCAATATGCCTCCAAAGAGACGATAGCTAGTCGGACTGTGGCGGCGACGAAAAAGGAAGTAAAATAAATAAGGCGATGTACGCCAACGAAAAAGGAAAACAACCTCATTGGGGGAGAAGTTATAGAGACTCTGCATCTCCTCTCATTTAAAAAATCAAAAGAAAACGGAGCGAAGCGATTATATCTCGGTGAGCTCGTCGGCGTCCTCAAACGATGCGCCAGCACCTCCTCCACCCTTCGCCCCAAAGCCGCCCCCCGCCTCCCTGCCCGCCTTGCTCTGGCGAAAAGCGAGGGGCAAGAAAACTTGAGGCCTCGGGGGTGGGGAGTCGATGAGGGGAGGGACACGCTGGATGTTTTCTTCCCCTCATCGCTGGCCGACCGTTTTCTCCGAGACAAAAATTCTAATGGCGGCGTAATCCGCGGCTCGGGGAGGGACGGGGCCGAATGGATGGCAAGGGTAGGGGGTGGGGGACGGCCATGAGCGAGGCCGCGCCGGAGGTAGCAGGGCTCGACAGCGGTCTGGGGAAAGGGGGGGGGAGAAGGGTGGGCCATTGACTGATGCGAGCGTAAATATTATTCGCAAATCTGAGGGAAGGGGGAATCGCGATTAACTGGAATTGAATCCGTGAGATCTCACCATCTGTCGCCCTCAAGCTGAAGTTTTAAACCACGTGGGGAGGTATATGGAAACCGATGCGGCCACCGTCTCTCCCACGTGTGCAAATTAACCTTGAATAGTAATGAAACGCATTGCCGCAAATATATGCCTGCACCCCGACCCATTGGTATCGAGCGTCATTCTCAAGCACCGAAGGTTAAAACGTAATAGTTATATAGCCATATTATTAACAACCTCAAGCACTGGGGAGTTTCCTTGCTCTGGACGTAAAATGTGAGGCACAGTGGAACCTCGCATAACTAGCATAATTCGTTTCAGAATCTTACTCTAAATGCTAAATACTCGTAAAGTGAGATAATTTTTACAACCTAACGCAACGTAAAATATAATAATTCGTCCCATGCCGAAAAATTGACTAAAATTATATGCAAGATTTATTCGCGGAAAATTATGTAAAGGTAGTTAGGGACGGAGTCACCTTCATATTTTCTACAATTACAGAATGAGCCAACTTCTATTTGCAGAAAAGAAATCATATATTGCTCTTCTCCACTCCTTTGAAGACTCGTGGCATTACTGAATGGTAAACAAACAACGGTTTAACTTTCAAATCGCTACTTGCATTTGCAAAAAATATCACTATTACACGGTCTTACATTGGCTTGTGGTCTGGCAAATGCATTCGGCTCTGCTTTTATTTAGGTTTACCTCGGCATTCTTTCTCAGAGGAGACCCGTTTCGTCACAACGAAACCTTTTGCGGCAGGTAACCCTCAGAATCGACGAGCTTCTTGCAGTCCCTGATAATGTTTCCCGCTGCCTTTGAGTTGGAACTTACTGCTTTTCGGCGTCTTACAGCACTGTGTATGACGGTTATTCTCGAATCACTCACGGTTACCCTTTAATACTCCTTTTTCGGCTTTTGATGATCCCGGCATACATACTCTTAGCGGAGTCGGCTAAAAACACTTTCGTCGTCTCACAAATGATACTCTGGTTAATTATGTCGCACTGCAATTATTTTTCGTTTGACCAGATAAGAAAGCCTTTCAACATCGTTGAGAGCACATAACCTTTGCTTAGATATTCTTTTCACTCCCTTTCAGGCATTTAACCCTTAATCCTGACCTTGTTCTTGAGGATAGTGCAAATCGCTGATGTAGACCGATTGGATGCCCAGGCTTGATCAGCCAATCTCACACTTTTTTCTCGCTTTTCAGTGGTTTTACTTTTTACCCATACGATTATTTTTATTTGTTTATCTTAATTTCCTCTTGTGACTTTTCCATCGGTGACATTTCTGCACGGTTTATGACTTTTTTCACAAAATATTCACTAATAATGTGTGAGAACACAAGCTTGGAAAAATGTTTGCTCCATTGCGGCATTAAGATGCTGGCGGAGAGAGTGCTAAACTCAGACTAATCCAGCACAATTAGGAACTTCCTCTCTCCTCGTCAATCCTAATGCGAAACGTCACGCGTAAATCAAGTCATTTTTGTTATACATTTTGGTCTTAATACGAATTAATATGTACACGCTGGGATCATTTAGCGCGGTACCGCTGTATTCGATTGGTAGGTTAGCGATGCATTTTTTCAATTCCAACGATGTGATGGTTCACTGAACTTTAATACTTGTCACTTATACGTGTGTTTCAGTTTTACTGAATACAATTTTTCTTGATCTACGGTGAATATAAAAATATGCGTAGCATATAGGTGCGTACACCAGTGGTCATTATTAGTTTTGCCGTAACATACATTTCTAGTATCTGCGCAAACACCCCGCGATCCACCTAAATGCGTGTGGCAAAGAGTGCAAAAATAAGGTGGAAATTACAAGGGAAGATGGTAAGGAAGGGTATTTAAGGGGTGAGGGAAAGTGGCAAAAACATCCGTTTAAAATAATCTCTGAATAGGACGTGTAAGGTCTCTATCAGAGTGATGTGATTATCTAAACCAATTCACTACCCTAAAAACCATTGCAAGAACGTGTGGCAAGAGGTTTTACGTCACCAGCCATACTACACCAACTGCAATCGAGTATTTTCACAAGCATATGGCACCCCCTCGCCCCAATCTACCAAAAGAGCACGTAGAAAGGAAGCGATCGGAGGTTCATACAACATCCGTTATGCACAATACGAATATTATACCGTTTGTTACAACGTTACTGACTATACTAGCACGGCAAATTAGGACACCAATTAAAAAGTGCAGGCTCAAATGAAACGCAGGCATTAGTTACCAGTAGGCTCTCTATTATCCAAACAGAACGGACACTTCCAATTGCATTGGATCTAAAACTTTATTCATATGACGCTCCCACTCATGGGATTGTGCATGAATGGCTGGTGACCTAACACCCCCTGCCAACCACCCTTGATGCGGTTTATGGGGAAATATATAGATGTTAATGGATCCTGGCAACTAAAGGCCTAGGCCCATATAGCCAGAACATATGGAGCGAGGAATTAAATGCTTAACGAGGGTTTAGTAATAGGGAGCGCCTCTTTAAATCACACGTGCAGGTGAACATACGAGGGTCATCCGGAAAGTAGTACCCGTTCGTGCCGCATGAAGTGCTGACGACGCGAGTAGCCGCTGGACGAGGTCAGATAGCTTCAGTGGCTTGTCTGCCTTCTCTGAGCCAAGTTGCGTGACGCTAGCATTGCCTGTGTTGTTTCTGTGATTGTTTACAATGTTTAAAAAAATTGAGAACGCCGCCAGTTGTGAAGTGAGGGCAGTGATTAAATTCCTCAATGCAAGAAACGTTCGCCCATGTGATATTCATCGCCAATTAAAGGAGGTGTATGGAGACAATGTAATGGACGAGTCGTCTGTTCGGCGGTGGTGTCGCAACTTCAACATGGGGAGGGGGAACACACACGACGATGAGCGTTCGGAGAGACCGTCTGTCATTACAGACCAACTGGTGAGCTCAGTTGACGAATTCGTGAGGAACGATCGGCGCGTCACAATTGATGACATCTGTGAGCATTTTCCCAATGTTTCTCGAACAATTGTTCATGAAATTGTTAAACACCATCTGCATTATGCAAAAATTTGTGCAAGATGGGTCCCTCGCGTATCTCAATGAGCTGGCGGCGAAGGACTATGCAGCAGGAATACAGAAACTTGTCACACGTTATGACAAATGCCTTAATTTGCTTGGAGATTATGTTGAGAAGTAGTTTAAAGTATCCTCTTTCAAATAAAATTTTTTATGTTTGTTAATATTTACTTTTGTGTCTTTATTTCACGAACGGGTACTACTTTCCGGATGACCCTCGTACATTGTACCGGGAGAAAGAGGCACATACCAGTTAGATAATATTACGGTTCGACATGAATTTGGAAACATCTGCATTACATCATACGGCTTCCCGGTAGCAGATGTGGATGCGGATCAAAATTTAGCTGTCATTATTGCCAGTTAAAATTGGAAAGGAGTAGAAGGGGCCGACGCGGAATCTTTAAGGTTTGACGGAAGTAAAAATGAACTAGTACCAAGAAAAACTTAATAAATGTCAAAACGAGGTTGAAAACTTGTCAACGATTTGAGAAATCTGGGTGTACTGTTAGAACTGGATAGGAGGAGTGGCTAAGAAAACAATAGAAACGATGAGAATAAAAGAATTTAGAAGCAACGAGACACGGGAGAGAGGATTAAGGGTATGGGTTGAAAAAGAAAAAAAGAGTGATGATAGGGGAGAATAAGTATCTGCCGAGAAATAAAAATGGACTGAGGCTATAATCATATAGGGCTAAGAAAATATGATGGAAATGTCAGTGTATTAATAAAGAGAAATTCCAGACACAAGGAATAGTAGACGGTATGAGAATGATGGTAACGGAAAAACTATAACTACCATATTACTTAATACAGAAAATTTATTAAGGGACTGTGAAGAGAATACGTATGAAAGCTATGGCAAAGATTTTGGGCCGGTCAGTTTAGAAATAGTAAGTGAATGCGACGTAGACAAAAATAGCTTTAGTCCAGCAAAACTATACAGCGGGATAGCACAACAATAGGGGCATAGAAGTTTATGAAGTCAGATGGTAAAGATAATTTTTTCACAGAATTACTATCGAATTTTTGTGAAAATGGAGGGGGGGATTCTTTATACTTATACATTTTCATTATATATGAGTCAGTTAATGAAGAGATTGCAGTTAATATTGAGTTCTATGCAAGATCAGTGCAAAAGGGATGGGATTAACAACGAGTAAACATAAATAACGATACTCTCAAATAGTAGGAAATCTAAATTGAATTTTTAACTGCTGGGAATATTCTTATACGGGTATAGCAATTAATGATAAAGTCGGTGTTTCAGGGGAAAAATTATTTTGTAAAAGAGACATTAGAAGATTGGGCATTTGCAAAAATAAGAGAAATTTTGACTGATTTTCTGAGTAAAGTTGCAAAGGATAGATTTTTAAAGATCAATATTGAGCGTCGGACTATATGGATGGGAGAATCGGTCTTTAAGGAAAGAGCATTAGTATGGGTTGGTGGCTTTTGAAATATGGGCGAGAAGGAGAATGGAGAAAATGAGTAGCATAGAGGGAAAGAAACATGCAGAGGTTATAGCGAAGGTGGACAATAGGAGGAGGTTAGTTGCCGGAGGAAATTAGAAAAAGGCATGGAAAGTGAGTGGAGGAAATATTGAAAGGTAGTAATATGTTGCAGACCGTATTAGAATGTAGAGCGTTGAGTAAGCGAGATAGCGGAAGATAGAGTAAGCTTTTCATTCAGCGTAATGGCAGGCAAATTTTATGAAAAAACATAAGGAAAAGATTAATGTTGGGTAAAACTATTGGTTTTTAATACAAAGAACTAAAAAGCTATTAGGAGCCATCCAAAACCTACCAATCTTTTTTAAATTCCTTGACCGAATGAATGAATATTAAAGCTGTTTTAAATAATTGAGGTAGTCGTACACGTAATCTATTAGTCCTTTGTGCAGGAAAATCATCGGCTACAGCACCAATTTGATCGTGTCTTTCCAATATCACAAATTTTGTGTTTTATGGTGTCAACTTCATCTACAACTATGTCTACAGAATACCCCACAAGACGTCGCTAGGGCGTGTGTGTTAGGACAACACCCGTAAAATCGAATGTGTCCACATGCAAAACTAACGAAGTCATGCCAAATCACACCCACAGAGACACACACACATTTTCCACGCCTCGTACGTCATCTGGAAGGCAGTGCCCAGAATGATGCTACGAGTAAGCTCCCTCGTCACGGCCCGTTGTAACGCTTCAATCGAGCCGTGGTGACGTCCTTTCAGCACAGATTTGAGACACGGGAAGAGGAATAAGTCTATTGGGCATTCTCTAAAAATTTGGATCCTCGCTGACATGGTCGAGAAGCTCTTGGCAGATCCGTGTGCGAATTTGCCTTTGTTTGTCCGAGAACACTCGCGGCATTAACTTGCTCACAACACACCCATTATTTCGGTCACAAGTCAATTTATATCACTGTTAACAATTCCAAGTTTATCAAAAACCATGTAAACACTTAATCTGCGTTTCCCGTCCAACAATGCCTTCACTTTTTTAAGATTTTTGTCACTTTTTGAAGTCAAGGGGCGTCCTGAACGTTCGGCGTCTTCAAAATTTTCTCTGCCCTCCCTAAACACCATGTGCCACTTAAAAACACAGTACATATCCATGGCGTTATCACTATAAGCTGCCTGGAGCATGGCATGAGTCTTTTTTCCGGTTTTTTCAGTTTCACGCAAACTGTGATGGCGTAGCGCTGTTCCAATAAACGTTTCTTGACGGAGCGTAACGAGGGGACGTTATATGTGTTTCGCAAACGAATAATCCGCCCCCCGCTAAGGCTGGGAGCCAACTGTCACCGGCCTCCAGCCTTACCTGAGACTCGCCTCCCTCGAACCCAGCCATTGAAGCAGCCTCCCATACGTCAGTCTATCCGAGAAAAAATAAGTCATACTACTATTGGAACAGACCTTGTATAGTGACTTTGATTTCTTACTATAATGATTCCTGATTGTCTGGGAAAGAAAGAATAATTTGTATTTATCTTTACTGGAGTCTATATCCGTTATCTTATATTTGATTGGTTACTTACTGAAATAGTGCGAAGCCTTGATAATTCCCTTTGCATCATAATTAAACTCGTTTGCTCTGAACCTTGCTAAAAATCTAAGTGTCGCTCGTTTTCTTTGCATCTCAAGTGGCTTCCAGGCATATTCCTCATCAATTCTTTTGGTCCAAAATTTCAAAGCTGCGCATTTGATTACATTAATTACTGATCCCCATACCTTCACCAATCCGATGAATTTTTAAGTCCCTTGGGAGTAGCCCGCAATCTGCTTGGGTCTTTATTTCCCTGTATACCACCCTGTTGTCCGTAAATATCCAATGGTTACAATTAACGTATGACCTTAAGTCATTAATGTATATTAAGAATAGAAGCGGCCATATTACGCCTCCCTGGGGGACACCTACAGAGCTACATCTACCTCCGTCGAGCACAACTCATCGATGGCTACTATTTTCTCGCGATATGACGATCAGTCTCACATCCAATTTATTTTTTTAATTATTTATACCATAGCTTTAAGCTAGTTGCAATTTTTTGTGCGGGACTATATCGAAGGCTTTCGATAAATCCAAAAATACTGTATTTAGTTAGGTGTTGTTTTCTCCCGATCTAAGTATTTCGTGAATAATGAGGTCCCATTGGATTTCATAAGATCTTCCCTATCCAATTTCATGCTTATTTTGGCTTCATATCTTGCTATTATTGAGAAATCTCATGACTCTACTGTGAAAAATATGTTCTAATATTTTGCAATAAATCGATGCTAAAGATATGAGTTGGTAATTGGTAGGTTTCTCTCAATCGCTCCCTTTAGATAGCTGTTATGTAGACTAGCTTCCATTGGTGAGGCAACGGACCTTATTTTATCGACTTGAGAAAAATACTTCGTAAAAACGGTGCAACTCCTCACCATTTTTTTATAAACTCGTTACTGGAGTCCGTACCAAATTAAACGAATACTTTTACAAAGAGGCGGATCCAAAAGTGTAACCAATTTATGACGAAAATTATCCTTTACTAAACTTATCTAATCAATTCAACTTAATTTACAACAGTGAAAAAGGACGATAAGGGGATACCGCTCACCATTTATTGGAAGCAAAACCTAATTCCGAGATTTGCCTCCGGACTGAATAAATGATATGTAAGATCGAAAAGAAATTTTCGAAAATAAGGGCTATTTTCTTATCTTTAAATTTTCGCGCATCAGAGCAAAGTTTTACGTATATAGTGTCATCTATAAATTATTTTTGATTCCACTGATGTGGTCACTGCCACCTTGACTCAGTAGCCGTTGGCCTGTCGGTGAACGTAGATAACAACGTCCCCGAAAATCCCGCTCCCGTTGCTCCCGCCAGTTGCAAACTGTGTGCGATTCGATGTTTATTTAGCAAACGTATCATCAGCCGCCCATATTAATTGGGTGTTGTACCTAGTTTATGGGTCTACAGTAATGAATGAAAGAGGGATTAGACAATTTTTCCAAGACTTCAGAAATGGCCGCATAAATGTGCATGATGAAGAGCGTAGTGGCAGACGCAGCATTCGGATCGATGAAATCGTTCAACGAATGGGCCGAGGACTGCGATCTAATCGACTATTAGCGATTAGTGCTCCTCCCTATAATAATGGTTTTGTCAGAATTTCCCCCTTTTGGACTCACTCCTATTCACGGGATTGTTACCGAAAAGAACGGATATCACAAATTGTGTGCATGGTGGGTACAAAAAACGCTTACCGACCAACACAAAGACATAAGAGCTAATATTTCCTCTCTTTGCACTCAAAACTCAGTGGTATAGTGGAAAACGTTTTGAAGTTGACGAGTAACTCATGATCCGACGTTGTAAAGTGGTTCAATGCCCAGTTGGAGAACTTCTATGCTAAGGGATTGAAGAAGGTGATGCAGCGTGACAGAAAACTCTTACACATGAACAACCCATGCACATGCCGTTCCCAACATGCTTTTTTCTCCCTTGATTCTTCTGGTATTCCTTTTTTTGGGCCTTTCTCTGACCACATTCACCTCCAATACTTCCTCGGCCCACTGATTCCTCTTAAACCATTTATAATTAAAGAAATTAAATAATAAAATGCAGCTACAATATTAAAGTTTACCCTTGTCATACCCTTATGTCTTTATGTCCCTCATATTCCCTTAGAAGGTAAAAGGGAATAATACCAATTAAGCGGATAAAAGAGCCCGCGGATGAGGAGATAATTTTCAATTGACGTGCCCCAGTACCCATAAATGGCAATGGAGGGTATTCGGAACCTTCTCCGCTCCCCCTCTCCCACGCCCTCAAAACCCCCAAAACCGCCGACCACTTACTCAGCCCACCAGCATGACCAAGTTATTTCCTTGCTAAATCGCAGACCACAGCGATGACAAGTGGAAACATTTGTTATTCCTCGTAATCAGGGAACTCATAATACATAGGAACGTATCTATTCCAGGGTAATCACAACGCGCGCTCTTTTAAAAGATGACAAACTGATCGAGCGAAATTTTTTCCTCCAAAATACTTATGCCGGCAAAGCTGTCTGGCAAATATAGGACGAGTAATTTATCATTTTTTGTAATGTCGTGTCATAAACTATCGACCTTTCCGGGTTACTCCGTCTTTCAACGTAATGGCGCGTGGGATTGGCTGACTGGGTGAGTTATCGCTCTCAAAAGAAATATGGCATAAAATCAGACATGAGTGCACAAACGGCTCCTCGTATAATTCCTGCGAATTATAAAAGTGGATGGGAAGGAAAGTTATTATTTTTATCTCCATTTCGATGTGTTTGATTCAGCAATATGTGTATTCCACGGAATAATGTGTGATAGATCAAAGAGCAGGCAGCATGATGCATACCGCCCGCCTCCGGCACTCCTTTTGTGATGGATGATGGCGAGTGTTCTGCGGGATTGATTTGGGGAAATGCTCCATGAATACGGGGACTTGCGGCGTGGCCCGATGGCGCTCGAAATGTGCACGTGGTTCGAAGGCGCATTGACTATTTATTGCATGTACCGGTCTAGAAATTCACGGTAAAAAAACAGTAATAGCACTCAATTTATCAGAGTTACCAATATCAATAACCTGAACGTTACCGAATTGGAATGCAGAACTTTGCATAATTTAGAAAGGTATGTCTGCAGTTGTTTCATCATGATTTCATTTTTTCGGCCAGACACACAGGTAGGAACAACATTTTTTAAAGAACTTAGGTATTTAGAATTGCATTGTCAAAACTTCCGTACTGCTGTTTTCTTAAATTAATTGAGATATAGGCGGTGTTGGCAATTAACAATTTAAATCTAACGCTAAATAAAATCAGTACACATGGTATATTTTATATCTAGCATTATAATGTAAACAGTACGAAGGAAACCACTTAAGCGAAAGCTTTAAGTTGTCTTTGACTATCTCACTGATTTAAAAATGCTCTAAAAGTTCATAGCCAAAAGGTTATAGAGCTGGGAAATAATTTCTATGGCACAAGGGTAATCAAAAGTTTAGGAATAAAAATATTAGCGCATAAGAAAATCAAAAATCTTATTGAACAATATGTATAAAGTTTTCTTAAACGAGTCATCAAGGTTTATAAGGAACACAAACAAGTTTGTGCTTTTTTTGTTTGTGCTTTTGTGTGCTTTTTATACCGATAGTTCTGTAGAATAATGATATTTTTGTGTCAACAATTATGCCCAAGAAGTTGCCTATCAAAGAAGAAAGAAAAGGAAGAGAAGGGAGAAGGCAGTGGGAGACAGAAAGAGGAAGAGAGCTGCGGGAGAGAAAAACAGAGAAAACAAGAGGAAATGATCGAGGGGGGGGAAGTACGGAGGAGATTTAAAGGGGCATAGAGCCATGGGGACAGAACTGTAGGGGAAAAGGAAGAGGGAGAGAGCAAGATGAGCAGAAGAAGCTAGAGAAAAAGTGAAGAGAAACGCAAGATGGAAGTAGAGCAAAAGGAAGAGGGCGGGCGGGAGAGGATAGTATGAGAGGGAGAAAAAGAGAGCAAGAGGGAGAGAAAAAGAGGGGAGGAGAAGGAGAGGCTTATTGGCGGAGAGCATCAGGGAGAAAGAAAGATGTTTGAAGATGTAGATGGAGTGGAATCAGTGAGAAACCAGAGGAAGGAACCGGAAACAGTGGGCAAGGGGAGAGGACTAGGAAAAGAGACGTACTTCTAGAGAAGGAAATGAAAAAGAGGGTGAGGAAAGTGATACAGTGCGTGGGGTATTGGACGGTAGAAAATGAAAGAGTGCTGGAAATATGCTCAAGTTATTTCCTCTGCTGGGGTTGGAGTTTGAGAGGGCAATAGGAGAGTGCTATAGGGCGAGAGAAAAAGGGAGATAGCAAAACCCAGAGAGGGGAAGATGGGTATAGCAAGAAGGATAGAGCATGGCAGAGATAGCGAGGGCTAGAATAACAGTAGAAGAGCGCCTCATCTACATAGTAACCCGCAAGGCGCCACAAGGGCGTGTGGGGGGGTATTATCTCACCTCTCGAAAAAGAGAATAAAATCACATGCAAAACCAACAAAGTCATGCAAATCTACACCTACAGAGGCGAATGCGTTATTCATACGAAAACCTTTTAAATGTACACACTTGCAAATGCATATACTATAGTATGATATTGAGAGAAAGAAAGAAATAAAATGGAAGAGACCATGAGAGTGAGTGAGGAGAAGGGATAGAATAAGTACGAAGAAGAGAGTGCGAGGGATTGAAGAAAGCAGGAGCCAGCAAGAGGGAGGGATAGCATGATGGAGTGCAAGAGAGGGAGAGAGAAAGTGGAGAGGCCCAGAGCTGGAGAGAAGAAGGGGGTGAGAGCCAGTGTGAGAGTGGGGAATGGAGAAGGCCAAAAGGAGAGATCGGGGCAGAGAGCCGTAGAGCAAGAGAGGGAAAGGGCAGGGCACAAGACGAAAAGGAGGGAGCTGTATGAGGAGGAAAGAGAAAGATGGAGAGAGGTAAGTAAGAGGGGTAGGGCGAGGCGTGCAGAGCTGGAGTCGGAAGATGGAGGGAGAGAGCGAGCGGGAGAGTGGGTCGATGCGAAGAGGCGGGAGGATTTAACCCATGGAGCATCTTTAGAGAGGTGATCATTTCTATGAGTGACTGCGGCTAATATCTTAGAGCTCGAAGGAAATGTTGTATCTCGTAGTAGTAGCATTTAGGGGAGGCGACCGACTGCTGTGGTCATTTGCGCCATAGGGGATGGACAGGAAAGGATGAAGGGTGGAGAGGAACCCGGCGTCGGCATTAGCCTACTCTTTACGAAAGGCGCCAAGGGGTCCGCGGCTTAACGTCCCATCCGACGGACGGCGTACTCACTCAAAGTGCTCTTCACAGAGCACCTCAAGTAGGGATCGAGATACCACTGAAAAATATTCAACACCACCGGGATTTGAACCCGGTCTCTCTGGGTGGGAACCCGGTACGATAGCCACCGCACCAACATTGAGGAGACACTCAGTATAAGTACTTCCGGATTGTCAACTAGTGCGTTCGCCAGCCTCCGAAAGTCCCCCAAGTTTGCGAAGAGGGGATAATGATACACATCCTTCACGTTTCGCGTAGAGCCCGCCAATCTGCCATATCTAGACAGGGGATGGTGGAAGACTCGCGAAGGGAAGAGAGGAAGGAGGCTGGAAAGGAAGACGCACGTCGCTCCAGAAAGGTATTTACTCAATGAAATGTAGAGGCTCGTCAATGGAGCACCGGGCCGTAGAGGCCAAGACGCTTGAGAAAAATACAGACACGCCGGTGCCCTACAAGCGAAGCGCATACTATTTTGCGAGGCATAGTATTTTTGGCATGGCACAGCAAGGCAACCAGTCACCCAGTAGATACCCTTTATCACCTCCCACATGACCGCCGTGCTCTTGAATGACAAGACGTCAATGGTGCCGTTGGAAGTCAAAGTGACTTGGAGAAAGGTGCATAAATTTTCGCGATACGCGCCTACGACATAGTAATACGAGGGTCATCCGGAAAGTAGTACCCGTTCGTGCCGCATGAAGTGCTGACGACGCGAGTAGCCGCTGGACGAGGTCAGATAGCTTCAGTGGCTTGTCTGCCTTCTCTGAGCCAAGTTGCGTGACGCTAGCATTGCCTGTGTTGTTTCTGTGATTGTTTACAATGTTTAAAAAAATTGAGAACGCCGCCAGTTGTGAAGTGAGGGCAGTGATTAAATTCCTCAATGCAAGAAACGTTCGCCCATGTGATATTCATCGCCAATTAAAGGAGGTGTATGAAGACAATGTAATGGACGAGTCGTCTGTTCGGCGGTGGTGTCGCAACTTCAACATGGGGAGGGGGAACACACACGACGATGAGCGTTCGAGGAGACCGTCTGTCATTACAGACCAACTGGTGAGCTCAGTTGACGAATTCGTGAGGAACGATCGGCGCGTCACAATTGATGACATCTGTGAGCATTTTCCCAATGTTTCTCGAACAATTGTTCATGAAATTGTTAAACACCATCTGCATTATGCAAAAATTTGTGCAAGATGGGTCCCTCGCGTATCTCAATGAGCTGGCGGCGAAGGACTATGCAGCAGGAATACAGAAACTTGTCACACGTTATGACAAATGCCTTAATTTGCTTGGAGATTATGTTGAGAAGTAGTTTAAAGTATCCTCTTTCAAATAAAATTTTTTATGTTTGTTAATATTTACTTTTGTGTCTTTATTTCACGAACGGGTACTACTTTCCGGATGACCCTCGTAGTTGTGGGGGTGGTACCAGGGAGCGAGAAAATGGTTAAGATCCTGCGGATAAGAAGAAATGTAATCCCATAAGTAAGGTTTCCAATTTTTTTAGTAAAATAGCTTTATTTCATTTATATTTATGCATCGTTGTAGAGCATACACATTCTTACATGTTGCAACATAAATATCACTTCGGTGAACGCATTCTTGTAGGCGCTAGGCAGTTCTGGCACGCTCATATCTTCGCCGCCAAGTCGTCGAGGAATTGTTGGACCTCATATTTTGCCTAGTCACCGTCTCTGAAGCGCCTTCCGACCAAATTTCTTTTCAACTTAGGAAAAAAATAGTAGCCACTGAGTGCCAAGTTCGGGCCCTTTACAGGTTGGGGGGTGATGATGTCTTATCCAAACTGTTGCCTGAGAGCGACGGTTTTATGGGCGACAGGAGCGTTGTCATGGGGAAGGCCTACGCCCTTCCTCAACATTCCTCTTCTTCGGTTCTAAACCATACATTTTTTTGAAAGTATCTCACAAAACCTAGCAGTATTTATTGTGGTCACATGAGCCATTCAATTGACTAACAATATCCCGTTTCGATACGCAGTTACTATTGTTTTGCCAGCCGACTGTTTGTTTGAACTTTCGCGGATGTACCAAGAGGAATACCTTCACTAAGGTTATTCCTGTTTGGTCTCAGGTGTAAAATTGTATAACCAGGTTTTATCATCCGTGGCAATCAAATCCAAAATTGTCCTTTTCGTCTTATTAGCCCCACTAGAATTCCGCGGGAAGAAGGTTAATGCGTTGCCATTGGGGGTCAACTGTGAACATTTGCGGAAACTATCACGCCTTCAACTTACGGTTTTCCAAATTTTCAGTCCAAATCCTTTGAATAGTACTTGGAGAAACCTCAGGAACCAAAACGCAAACATAATCGAAAGTAATTCGCAAATGTTGACGCATGATGCGTTCAATCTTCATGACTGTGTCGTCAGAAGTTGACTGCCTCCCTTTTCTTTCTTTTCTATGAATTTCATTGCGGCCATCTTCCTTACTCCAATTGAGAACGTTTTTGATATCAATGCACCACTCTCCATACACTTTCATCGGCTGGTGATGAGTTTCAATTTACGTTCAAAACCCGAATAACTGCACGAATTTCCTACCAAGAGGCATATGGGAGTTCCTATAACAATGTCCACCGACCCACCTGCCAGAGCGATGGCTTGTTTGGGATTGGGAAGAATAGCATATGCAGCAATGTGACTAACAGCTAAGCAAACAGCTTCCTTTTGGCCCCAGCGCTTTGGAGATCTTACAAGGTGTGTCTCAAATGTAGAATGACCTATTTTTTCCCCGATAGACGGACGAACGTTCGGCGGTTTTTCTGCTGGGTTCAATGGAGGGGAAACTAAGGACACCTGTTGCAGTTGGCTCCCTGCATTTGCGGAGAGCGGATAGTTCGTTTGCAAAACCTCATTAAAGTGGCGTGACGTCGTTACGCTTCGTCATGGACCAGTTATTGGAAAAGCGCTTCACCATCTCATTTTGCGTGAAACTGGAGAAATCTGGGAGAGAAACTCATGACATGCTCAAGGTGCTTATGGTGAGAACGTCATGAGTAGATCGGGTGTTTTTGAGTGGAAAAAAATGTTTCGGGAGGGTAAAGGAGATAATGAAGACGCCTAACGTTTAGGACGCCCTTCGACCTCAAAAAGAACGAAAATCTTGCAAGAATGAAGGTTTTTTGGCCAGGGGTCGCAGATGAAGTATTTCATGGTTTCTGATGAACTTGGCATTATTTACAGAGAATATATCGACTTGTGACTGAAAACATGGATATGAGAGAGGTGTGTGCGAAGTTAATGCCGCGAGTGCTCTCGGACAAACTAAAGGAAGCTCGCGCACTGATCTGCCAAGAGCTTCTCGATCATGTGAGTGAGGATCCAATTTTTTTTTAGAAAATGCCCCACCAGACTTATTCCTCTGCCTGCGCCTCAAATCTGTGCTGAAAGGACGTCACCACGGCTCGATTGAAGCGTTACAACGGGCCGTGACGAGGGAGCTTAGCATCATTCCGGTCACTGCCTTCCAGAAGACGGACGAGGCGTGGAAAAGCCGCTGGGAGTGGTGTGTGGGCACACAAGGGTGCTTCTTCCAAGGCTTTCGAGTAAAGGTATCAATTCTGGCAATACATTTTTTTAATCGACTCAATCCCACTACTTTTGGGACAGACCTTGTACTTATTTACTTGCACTCGCCCTTCAAACCTGCCGCCGTTTTATCTCACGGAGGTGGCGCGGTGTTGGTTACCGTCGGTGTTCGGAAAGGTGGCAATGACTTGTGTGTGGAGGATGACGGTAACCATCATCCGAGGTGAGTAGTGTCTTATTTCTTAGACCACTTCACGTTTCCCATCAGGGAGCGCAAGCTCGTGGGAAACGTCGGTGGGACGGGGATAGGAATTAGATCTGATCGTTGGGGGTTTGCGGAGCGCGGGACTTAGAACCCCAGTATTGCGAGCAGCGGCGAAAGGGAATACGCGTCGTGAAACTCGGGAGTAGGGATCGAAGCGGTGGTGGTTGTGTGGCCACCAGCAGGGAAGGCATTAGCGCTGGCAGGAGGCAGGCGGGACAATGCATGTCCAAGGGGAATGCCGTTGATGCACCAGTCGACGACATTGCGGTGTGGCAAGAAGGGCGGGAGGGAAACTGGAGGGGGGCTTTTGCGAGAGATCCAATGGGAGGGCGGTCGGCGAGGGCCGCGGCTTTCGCGCCGATGGGGGCGGGGGCGGAAGTGTCGATCCCTATCCCCTTTCCCGATTCCCTATCGCTCCTTGATGTAATGGCGGGAGGGGCGTGAACTCCTTCGCCCCACGTGGCATTGGTTGTCAGGGAGCTTTCGAATGGCCCTTCAGCGTAGCCATTGAACTTTAATTACTATCAAACCTCACGGTGGGAAAATATTAAATGACAAGCTCAGCGTCGTAAAGAGAAATAAATGTTTAGGACATCAATTAGAAAACAGCACTATATGAATATTACAGCGAACTATTAACAATCGTTTATATCATTGCTAGGTCCAATAGACAATTGACACAATTACAAACACCCAAGCCCTAATCGGAGGAGGAGACCGGACTGACAGTCGAGGACCATAGCCCTCCGCCACCGGGGCCGTCAATTCTTGTACATCCCTGGAAACAAAACCTTATAAAATCTCGCTTGATTGTGAGACACCGCTATATTACCCCAAACGCAAAATTAAGGGATCGGAACAACCGTATCAAAAAATGCAACACCTCAAAATTGACAGAGAGTTCAACAAAATTATAATTGTCTCTTGGAAACGGGCAAAAGACTGCTAAAATGGATGCGAAAGAATACCTGTAAACAAGTTTCAATCAAGATTACAGAGAATTTCCTACGCAGGAAATCATTGCAAAGATCCGAATATAAAACCACGACGAAACTTAAAGGCCACTGTGTTAACACGAAAATGAGATGAAGACCTTCATAGTTCTCACTAAAATTCACACTATGGCCACTTACTAAAATCACTCATTGGTATTACATGGGGGTTTGACAATGATTTCGAGTTAACGAAAAATTACGACACGTTAACAAATAATCTTGAGTGAAGAACCGGTAGGATTTAAATGAAGTTCTTACCCTTGCCCAGGAATCACTACAGCCGAAAGCTGCACATATAAAGAAGAGGAAAAAAGGCTCCCCTGCCCATCAGGACGGTATCAACTGGCGACGAAAAACCCCACGAGCAAAAAGTTAGGACCACTGTATTCAACAAAGACTTAAACGACAATAAAAATCGAATGGCATGGATCGAAAAGTTAAAAACACTATCGAACTCAGTAACCAAAACCTCAGACCTTTGGTGGCAAACAATATTTCTTCTGATCGATAACGATGTCGATAATAGGAACGATTTGACAGGTCTTCACAGTTAGAAATACGTCTATTTGCAGAGGGCAGGGAGGAGAGGGAACTAGAGGGAGAAAGATGGAGAGAAGAAGAGAAAGAGAGCAATGCTGAGAGACTGGGGGGCCAAATGGTCAGGGGATGAGAATATCAGGGAAGGGAAAGAGAGGGAGGAAGTGGGAATGATCGAGTGTGGGAGATGGAGAGAGCATAAGGGAGAGAAAGCCATTAGGATTGGAGCGAATGGGGTAGAGGGTGAGAGTGCAGTGGGTGAGTCGAAAAGGTGGATGAAACGAAAAAGAATAAAATGGAAAAAATTGAGAGAAACAATGGTTGATTTGGAGGGTGTAAAAGAACATCCGAGGAAAATGAAACGGGGGATAATCGTTGAATTAACCTTTATAGAATTGCGGAAAAACCCTATTTAGCAAACAAAAAGGTACAGTTTAATATCAGGAATGCAATTTATAACCTTATAAATGTTAATAATTAACTTAGGTAATAATTTATTATTATAGCCAGACAGATTTTTTAGGTTGGTAAAACTGAATTTGTAACGCAATTCAAATGCGATTCGGAAAGGTATGTATATGAATGGAAACTTACCATATTAATGTTGAGAACCGTTCAGAAAATATTATTGATCGCCATAAAATAACAAATGTAATGTAGAAGATAATATCATATTGATAATTCAATATTGAAAAGGGCTTCAATATTCAAATATATATACTAATTTCATATATTTGGCTTTAAAAAAATGCCAGAAAATGATATTTCCACATATCGGTAGAGATACACCCTCAGAGTTGCGCGAGGGACCCATCTTGCACAAATTTTTGCATAATGCAGATGGTGTTTAACAATTTCATGAACAATTGTTCGAGAAACATTGGGAAAATGCTCACAGATGTCATCAATTGTGACGCGCCGATCGTTCCTCACGAATTCGTCAACTGAGCTCACCAGTTGGTCTGTAATGACAGACGGTCTCCCCGAACGCTCATCGTCGTGTGTGTTCCCCCTCCCCATGTTGAAGTTGCGACACCACCGCCGAACAGACGACTCGTCCATTACATTGTCTTCATACACCTCCTTTAATTGGCGATGAATATCACATGGGCGAACGTTTCTTGCATTGAGGAATTTAATCACTGCCCTCACTTCACAACTGGCGGCGTTCTCAATTTTTTTAAACATTGTAAACAATCACAGAAACAACACAGGCAATGCTAGCGTCACGCAACTTGGCTCAGAGAAGGCAGACAAGCCACTGAAGCTATCTGACCTCGTCCAGCGGCTACTCGCGTCGTCAGCACTTCATGCGGCACGAACGGGTACTACTTTCCGGATGACCCTCGTATAACCAACAAGTTTTTCTCATTGTTGTGAATGTGATGTCCATCTTTTAAAATATTAATATTGTACGCAACACATGAATTTAGGAGACGTTACAGCTTAGCATTATGCTCAAATTTCAAATCATGAAAGACAATAAAACTCTTGAAAACATTTTGGAAAAGTGTTAATTTAATAAGCAACTCTCTGGTTGTTGAAAGCAGGAGGTTTTTGTTCCCTATAAGTTCTTTTAACATCATATTCATTTTATCTTTGATATGAAAATGTCAATAATTTCATAAGAAGTTTACGCTCGTCATTATACCTGGGCTCTTTGGGCTCGGGATTTTGAAATCAGACAGCTCAGCAGCACCAAATTTGATTTTCGGAATAACTTTAAGATGTAATTGTTATAATAACTCTGCGCTCCCGTGTAGGATAGCTTGAATTTTTCTTCTGCTCAGATGTCGCGTGTTTGGCCGCCGCGAAATCAATGGTGGGAGCGTAGCACACAATAAGAGAGTAGTATTCGGTTTATGAGTTTTTATTTGACCCTTTTCAAGCAACGGGGTTCATGCACCGGAGAGTAGGGACGAGCGAGCTCTTACGGTGACTCTGAGGAACTGCGTTCGATCCACGGCCCGGAACTCCGTCGAGGGTGGTGGCTGATGGACGTGACGGGACCCGGGGTGGCACGGGAGAGGTGCGGAGTGAGGCTGGGCGTCTCTGGTGTGGTCGGAGGTTCGACCGACGGACTATAAGGATTGGTAACGGGGAAGGAACTTGGAAGGGAATGCCAACTGCTCCAGGATTGTCTCGCATTTTAAGGCATCCTGGAGGGTCAAAGGTAGCTAGCTGGTGACACACGCACGAGATAACGCGGCCATTGCTCCTTACGGGGGAGGGAGGATGACTACAAGCAAATTAGGTAGCGGACATTGTCTTGTTTGCTGGGAGAGATGATCCTCCTTGGGAGAGGTGATCGCTAGTGGGGGTTTCTGAGAAACCCACACTACACAGAAGCAAGAAGCTTTCACAGATCAATCCGTATTAGCAGACACGTCATCACTAACCTCAGATATCATATTGCTATGCTCACAAGGATAGACGTGACAGGTTTTTGTAAACGCAGGGGGTTTGAGTATAATAAATTATGCTAATGCATAATGCATTTTGGGAGTTCAGGATAAAATAGCGAGAATAACAATGAGCCAAGAACGGAACCAACAAAGGGGAAAAGGGAGAAAGAAATAAGTAGAGGGAAAGAGGGAGAGAGGAAGAGAGACAGGGAGTCAGGGAGGGAGAGAGGAAGAGAAGGAAATGTGAGAAAGAGAGAGAGAGGGAGAGGTTTATTGTGAGAAGGCTAGATGGAGGGAGGGGAGATAGAGGGAGAGGTAGAGTAGGGAGGGCGAGGGGTAGAGTGGGAGAGAGGAGATCGATTAGTACCGTACATCACGAAATGTGATATGGGGCGCATGGCTGAGTATAGGCTCCGAAAAAGCGGCATTGCCTCGAACTTTAATTTTAAATGATGAAGGAGGGGAAGAGGCCGTTCGCCAAGGTGAGAGGATCGGTGTTATCCGTGATTGAGGCAGATGAGAAGAAAGAAGACAGGTCGAGGAATGGGGGTAAGGTTGGAAGTTTGATGATTCCTGGGGAGGCATTCATTCTGTGAGTAGGGTCGGCCGAATCAAAAGGACTCAGACGAAAACTCTCTCAATCGGACACACACACACACGCCCTAGTCAGCACTCCACCTCGCGCCTCGATTTGAATATTCGGAATTGGAATCGGAAGTTATGGCCACTTTTACTATCATACTCTTTTCCTCGGTACGTGGGATGATCAAAGCAAGTGCTGAATGCCGCCAGGAACGTGGTGACCAGGCGCTTCCCACAACGCCGCCTCCTCCCTCCACCCACCATACGAGCGAAAGTCAGAATTAACTTTCTCTATTATTCGCGGCACGACTTTCCCAGTCGTCTTGCCCCACACCGCCACCTCGAGGGATTGGAGCGTGCAGCGCAGCATCCCAAAATGCGTTCAGTTGCCGTTTCAGGGGAAGCCCCCCTCCCCTCACGTCCCGTTTCCATCACCTTGCTCCTCGAGAGGTGGTGTACGTACTGCCCCCAATGCAATACTCTTTCACGTAATCCGCCGCAGAATCGAAAACGAAATGTTCGACTCTCTCGGATATTATTCCCTCTAAGTCGTCGACGGGGTGTCTCGGAACGCAAGCTGCTTCTTATCGTTTAGTCACGAAAAGGATTCACACGAAGAGCTTGCACGAGTATTTGGTGTCTCATTGACTTCAGTTTTGTGCAAATCTCCTTTTTACAATTGGGATTGTGTCATTTCATTGGAGTGTTATTCATGCATCACTTCACAAAGAAAATAATTTATCGTCCTGAATGCATGATAAAATGTGAAATTGGCAGTGGTAGAAACATTTTTTTTCCCACGAATAATTGAAAACGCTCGTTAAACAAAGTTGTTGGCAACTTGATAGCATGCATAGCATTCTCTTGCAGAGCAACTCTTAGTATCATAAGCAGGTATATTTTAGTTTATTTGAAGATAGTGTGTATTTTTTGTTCATCAAATGCATTAAGGCATGTTATATTCTAGTGGATAGAGAGGCATAGACATTTTTTTATCGTCTCAGCCCTACTACTTTTGGGATTGGCCTTGAACTATAGTACCCGTAGCATTCATATACGATAGTATAGTCCCGATGAAAATATCTTTTGTTTATTAGATTCATGGAGCTGTTTTAATAAACTTAAGTAGTTAACGAAGGTTAAGGTAAACGAAGTAAACAATTTTGGTAGGTGAAATTTTTCTGTAGCTATGCCGACGGCCAGGGGTAATTAGAATGGCAGTAGTAGTAGTTTTTTTAGGGGAGGCGACCGACAGCTAAGGTCATTTGCGCCATAGGGGATGGACAGGAAAGGATGAAGGGTGGAGAGAAACCCGGCGTCGGCATTAGCCTACTCTTTACGAAAGGCGCCAAGGGGTCCGCAGCTTAATGTCCCATCCGACGGACGGCGTACTCACTCAAAGTGCCCTCCACAAAGCACCTCAAGTAGGGATCGAGATACCTCTGAAAAATATTCAACACCGCCGGGATTTGAACCCGCGCCCTCAGGGTGGGAAGCCAGTACGTTAGCCCCCGCACCATCTCGATCCCCAATTAGAATGGCCGCACCTCGCAACGGGCCTCGTGACGACCTGTCCCTCGAATCATAGCTCTAAATAAAGACCGACCACACGACGTGGTAGATACCCGAAGAAGCTTCGCCATTTGCTTTTGAGTTTAAGCCGTTCAACAGACTTGTCATTTAAGCGCCTAAACTGCTAAATTTGATGTGAACGCCATCTTGAAGGGTTCCCAAACTCGTTAGGCAGCGAGAGGGCGCAAATATAGGCACCTATTTCGACCCTCTGATATAGGACACAAGAAATGCAGCCTAAATACGCCATATTGCAACCCTATAATTTCAAGTGCTAGAAGCGAGGTAACTAGCAAAAGAATAATTGCAATGATAGGAGTGGATTATATGTGTTGGTCACAATAACATTGGTTATTTCTTTGAGAGAGTACACTTTTGCTCGCTGAAAAAACGAAGGCTTTATAAACGCAAGGTGTTTCATTTCATGACTAAGAACATCGTGTTTGTAGCCATGCCTCGTTTGTGTGCTTGTTAAACCTTATTTTGTATCTAAACATTACGAAAGATAATCTTTAAAAGACATTTTGTGTTTGGAGAGTGTAAGTAATTAATGCCCTCAGTAAAAATATAGCTGTCAGCATGAATCTAACTGGGTAATAATAGATCTTTCACCAAACCTTTTCAAAAGCAGACACCGTTTCACTATGTAAGCCCATAGAGTAATAAAACCAATAGAGATGAAAAAGCATCAAAAAAGACTAATTGTAGGATGAATATTAAATTGATACAAAGCTGAACTTAATAATATGACACATTAACCACGGAAAGTACGCATAAATATAAATGGACTGCACACGACACAAAGCAAATCTTAAAACAATAACTGAGAAGGAGTAATGCCCGAAATATTACCATGGAGTAAAATATCCTATAATAAGATAAAAAATTTAAAATAATTGAAATGTAATACTACCAGACCTAAAAATTAAAGCAAAATATAAAAAACGGGTAATTTATCGTTAAATAGAGTCCAATAAAATAAAATTAACACGAAACTAGTGTCAAAAATCGCCTAATTTACTAAATTAAAAGAAAGAAAAGGAAAACTTTAATAAGAGACTGCCGAATTAATTCTTAATTGAACTAACAATTACGCAAAAAACATCACGTGTTTTGCAACTGCACACAAATGTTTGCTCCAATATCGAAATATTTACATTCGGACATCATCCGTTTAATCTTTATTCATAGCTACATAGATGGCAGTCGTACTGCGTAGGGTGTCCAAACTCAAGCTGCCTTTTCATCAGGCACCTAACATTTAGATTCCTTAGTGTATGCTCTCTAATGCCTATTGAGTCTGGGCGCAGCTTTACGCTTTGAATGATGCAAAATTCATCAGTAAAATGTCTTCTTCATCGTGTCTCTGGTCAAGAGTCGAGTACGAGCGCCTATTGATTTACAATCAATGACAAAAGATAAAGTTTTTATCTATTGAGTTAAAACATTGTCATGGTGAGGGTGGGAGCATGGCAGTACTATAGTTCAAGGATTGGCGTTTGGCCGTTTCATGGGGAGGGTGGAGAGCGGACGACCCCGAAAACTCAGCGAAACGAGACAAATTTGTGCATGATTCTCAGAAAAGTCCATTCTTTATCTTGGTTAAATAACTTTGTGATTAACATGCTCTCCTTCTTAGTTTACCTGTCAAGCAGTCTTTAGGGTAAGTACCCATATATCTTGGACGGGAATCAGCAGTGTATTCGAAGAGTTCACAACCAAAATCCCATTCACAATGTCAAACAGAGACGTTTTTGAGGAAAATCTGCGGCCACAATTAATTTCTGTATCTACGTGATTCCCTGCAGCCGCAACGAGGATGTGCGGCAAAATGCGTTAGA
Organism: Hetaerina americana; assembly: GCF_022747635.1. Lineage (NCBI taxonomy): Eukaryota > Metazoa > Arthropoda > Insecta > Odonata > Calopterygidae > Hetaerina > Hetaerina americana. Next base: position 2,528,446 of record NW_027286886.1, read on the forward strand.
ACACAATCCTTTGATTATGAAAAAAAATCATTATGGAGAGCACTTTGAGTGAGTTCGCCGCCCAACGCCGGGTTACTCTCCACCCTTCATGCTTTCCTGTCCATCCCTAATGGCGCAAATGACCTCAGATGCCGGTCGCCTCCCCTAAAACTACTACCACTTATCGTATTTGATCCGGGCGGTGTAATCTGTCGATGATGTGAGGGTTTTAATATTTTTTTTAGTATTTCTTAGCATTTTTAGTACCCTGATGACCACCGTTAGGGTATGTGGCAGCAGACAGACTAGTTTTGACCAGAATATTTATACCCCTACCAGGGTAGGACGACGTTATTCTGATCCCTTATCGTTCCAATGTAAAAATGACACCTTAAATCTATCTGTTCTGCACTTAATATCTGTAATGTCATAGGCATGATCTCGCTAACCGTAGTACGATGGGGGTAACAATACATTTTCAAACTTATTGCTAAAGAGACAGCCTTCCAATTTATGCAAGATATTTAATTTTTAAGTTAACCCATACTCCACGAGTGATTCCCAGCCTATCTGCTCTAATATTTTGGATACGCTACTAACTTTGTCGTAACAACGTTTTACAAATCTAGCTCCTCTACGCTGTATGCGATTCAATTCGCCAATCAATTCATATCATGGGGAGCCCATATACAGGGTGGAGCAGAATGGACTCCCTAGTCTGAAAAAGTCACTGAAAAGCGCGCAGGTTAATTAACGGAGTGAAAGTAGTGGCGTTAGCTGAGGGAAACAACGTCATTTTTGTCAACTACCATGCAGTGGTCCGGTGAGCATTGGGGTTTTGTCGTTGAAACGTTCTTGAAGAAATGCACGAAAAACAAACATAGTAATGTGCTGGCGACGCAGAGGGCCCTGTGGCCCAGCGATCCATTTCACCTATCCGGCTCAGGAAATAAGCAAGGTTTTCGTTACTGAGCGACTGACAACCCTCGCAAACTTCACCAAAGACCTCTTCATATCCCCAAAGTGACAGCTTGGTGCGCTGTGTCCTTCTGAGGCATTATTGGATCTTCTGAATCTCGAGGTTTAACAATTACTGTGAACTCTGTGCGCTATTGTGAGATGCTGAAGAACATTTTACTCCCCAAAATGTTAGAGTATGGCGAGAAATATGACACAGAAGCCTTTTGGTTTCAACAGGATGGTGCTACGGCTCATACCGCCAGTTGTTCCCGCCAAATTCTGCAAGAACAATTTCCCGGCCGCCTGATCTCCTTGCGAGGGGATGTTCTATCATTCTACAGGTATGTTTCCCTTGCTCCCCGGATTTGAGCCCAGGTGATTTTTTTTCTTTGGGGCTATCTCAAAGCTGAGTTTTATAAAGTTCGACCAGGGGCCTTGGAAGCTCTTAAGGAGGTAATTGCAGATGTCATCGTTGGAATAACGCAAGATATGCTAGGAAGAGTTTTCGAAAACTTTTTTGAACGACTCAACATATCCATCGCTCACCAAGGTCATCACCTGGATGAAATAATTTTCAAAATCTAATGGAAAAAATGAAATTGGATGTAGGTTTTATAAATAAAAAAATTATTAGTTATCTTGGTTGGTTTGGCTACAATTTATCCATCGAATCAGGGAGTCCATTCTGACCCACCCGTTAAAAGCAGCATATCCTAAAGGTGTCCTAACCAGTGAAAGATAGCAATCATCTTTAACATTTTCATCACATTTACACAGTACTCGGCTAATGAATCCCAATTTTTTGTTAGCTTGTCCATATATGTTCCATCCTGGAGATGGCGTGAGTGATGGTTACACCTAAACATTTAATCGAGTCTACACATTCAATTGCGGTGTTTCAGATCCATTAGGGAATTACTCTTCTTCCGAAAATTCATCACCTTGCACTTATTAAAATTTTATTCTAATTGCCAAGTGTCGCACCAGCGTTGTTTAGCGTTTAGGTCATCTGCTAAAGCTGCTTTATCCTTAGGAATACGGATATCTCTATTAAACACCGCATTGTCAGCAAATAAATTTTTCTTACTAGTAACTACATAGTTAATGTTGTTAACGTAGTTAATGAATAAAGGAGATCCAATGACACCCGAAGTGACTTCCACTGCATTAGAACTACTCAATCTGTGAATACTTTTTGTTTCCGATCACTCAGAAAGTCTTTCATCTAATCAAGGATATTTTTATCTATGCCATATGCTCCTAGGTTTGTGGGTAGTTTACTAGGGCTACTTTGTCGAAGGCTTCCTAAAAATGCAGAAAAATCGTTTCCCCAGGAACATTGCTCTCATTTAAAGTAATAATATCGTGAACAAAAAGTGCAAGTTGTGCCTCGCAGGATCTACCTTTTCGGAAACTATGCTGATCTATTATTAATAACTCCTGATTATCGAGATGTCTCAGAATCGAACTACTACGGAAATAGGGATTTCATCACTCGGTTCCATCTCCGTTTTAAGTATTGGTGTTACGTTAGCCGTTTTCCAATTACTGGGAACTTTGTGATCTACTAGCGATTTCTTAGATATGATATCTAGATAGAGGGCAATTAGCGACGCTTGTTCCTTAACTATGCGAGCGGGTATTTGATTGGGCCCGAAGGATTCATTAGGGATTAATATTTTTCAGTGAACGTTCTATCCCATAGCATGATATTGCAATTTTATGCATCGGTTGGCCGGCACGATTTGTTCAGGTATCGGAGACATTTAGTGAGACATTGGTGAGGACGCTTTGAAAGAAAGAATGTAATATGTTGACCTTTTACAAACTGCTCGTCACTCTTCCACATTTATCATTTTTTAATGAACTGGTTATAGACTAATTTTCCTAAACCTCTCTGACGTCAGATTTAAATGCTTTCGGATTGTATTTCAAATTTTCTGCTAATCTTTTTCTTTTGAATTCGCTTAACGCTACCCGAAATTCATTTTTGGCATTCGCCCTAGATATCTTGTATTTATAAGTGATCTCATTCATTTTGTCGCTAGAGATATCATTCGTTATATCTGTTTACTTGAAGTTACATTGCCTTTGATGTATTAACGACTTTCTGGCATCCGCGTGGCGCCATTTAGGTTTTGCGTTATCTTTTAAAACTTTACTTGGTATAAACCTGTTGACTGAAGAGCGCGGGATGTCAACAAAGTGATCCCACGTATCTCCAGTATTTCGATGATTGCTGTATTTCTTAAATGTTGCACATTGACTCTGTAAGCCCGCATTTTAGGTCATTATAGCCCCCTTCTTTCAACAAGTAAATTTCTCTTTTATGCTTCTTGTTTTTGACCCAATATAGGGAAAACTTAGCATTTACTACCCTGTGGTCGCCAATTCCTTTTATTGTTTTAATAGTTAAGACATTTTTGGGTATTTTGGTTGCGAACAAATTAAGAATATGATCACCCCTAGTTGGTGAAGTGACAAGTTGATGCAAGAAGTTCAAGGTGAAGGAATTTCATAATGACTCGCAGGCATCTTTGTCTTTACCCGCCGTTTGAATATTGCTTCAATCAACATATACTAGTAGGACATTGAAATCTCCAACGATTATAACGTCTCCATCGTTGTATTTAGATAAGAAACCTTTCATTTCTGATTAACTTTTAGTATTGAGCTATCTTGGCCGTCCGGCGGCCTGTAAAAATCGCAAATATACATTATTTTGGATTAATAATATTTTATTGGATTAATTATCAATAGATTAATAAGTAATTGTAACTAATGGTTCTATCGGCGTTAGACATAAACTCTTTGTAGCAAAAGCGCTCTGTTCGATACATTTATAAAATTCCCTTGCTTTCTTCGTGTGTGAAGGAATCCCAACCTAACCTTTCGAATGGGTGTTTTACCCTTACTTCCCTCTCATAGCAGTTTTCCGCAGCTGTAGCATATCTTTCTGAACTTGATGTATTGTCTTATCAACTCTTAGTCCTCAAATGCTTGCCATGCATACCAAATCGGAACATTATTAGGGGAGTCAACAGACAAATGTAGTCATTTATACCCAATGGGAGAATGGATTGGAATGGAGGAAGGGCGGAGAGAAACCCGACGTCGACATTAGCGTACTCTAAGCAAAAGACGCCAAGGGGTCCACACTTTAACGTCCTATCTCACGGACGGCGTACTCAACACAGCATCCCAAGTAGGGACCGCGGTCCCACTGTAAAATCTGGCCATTACCGGGATTTGAATTTGGTTCCGTAGAGTGGGGAGCCAGTACATTAGCCACCACATCATCTCGATCCCCTTATCCACTCAGGGGGCACAAAATTGTTCGAGAGCACTCCTTTTTTAAAACATTTATAAACAGGCTTGATAAAGGCACTCGTTATCGATGACCAAACGTATGTTTAATTAATGTATGAGAAATTCTCAGCGAAATGGAGTGTTTTCTCTTCCTGGTACTGCGATGCATTTCCCATAAAACCAGCGACCCTCCATCAACCTTAACGGATCATTTAGCAATTGCTCAGTTTCGCCCTTGGTAGACGAAGCGAAACGTTATCGGTGTCCCGGGATTCACCGTCCGGCGGCGCCGCTCTGGCCGCTTGCACCAACCCCCCGCGCCCTCCGCCGCGCCACGCGACGGGGGACGCGTTCGCCGCCGGCGCGCGAGGAACCATCTCCCTCCCCACGCCCCACCCCTCGCAGCCCCTCCCACGCCTTGGGAGCGAGCCGTCAGAGCCGCTCTTATGACATGGGCGTTGAAGATTTCTCCTGCCGAGGGTCTCCAAAGCGAACAATGACCACGCCGTTGCTTCGAGAAGGGGTGGAGGAAGGAAGGAAATCATGAACTATTACGCTAAATTTAATGTGTTTTTGAGATGGATTCCAAAGTGGATATATATTATATTTATTCGAATAAACCTAGGGATGAGGAGTCCGATTATTTGTGAATGGGGGAGAAAACTAGGAAATATCTTTTAGGCAGTGGATAGACATCTGAGGAAATGATTAATCCAGTTTTTATTGCTACGAGTATTATAATATATAATATTTGATAGAGCATGATATAAACTAAGTCAAAAATGCAGCAATCGAGACTAAAAATGAAGTGAGACGGTCACCATGTATCATTTAAATTCAAATGAAGTCTGTTTACGAAACTAATGTTTTACTAAATGGGATATCATGATGTGGTTCGGTTTCTGAGCAATGTTTTACGAGTAATATATCTGCCGTTACCACACATTGAAGGCCGCTGTTCGTCATCCAATGACGATTATTTTTTCAAAGGTGCGATATTATAATTAACTTCAGTTTACCTCCTTATACGAAGGAAAAGTGAAGTATAATTTCATGTCCTAACTTTTCGAAAAGAAAACTTCTTGAAGCGTTATTTAACTTTTTTATCGTTAATATATCGTTTACTCTTCTTTTATGGGTTCATATCAGGGTTCAGTGCTAACTTGATTATTGTGGAAGTGTACAGTTTCTTTTTACCCTCATTATGAAGGAATTCCACAAAGTTAAACCTGAAACGTTCATGTTTAAGACGGATTAAGTTAAATAATTGGGGTTAGTCCTTTCATAGAGAGCACATATCAAGACAAAATGCGGAACCTCTTTGAAGAAAGTCAGCTTCATTAAACGGGTGGTGGGGAAACGTAAAGAGAAAGTTAGAGAGAGGTGCTATTTCACCATAGTTGGGCCACATTCGGAATACACCTTAAGTATTTAGGATACCTCGAAGAAATATTTGCTAAAAATTAGATAAAGTTAGGAGAAAATTCTCCAGATTCATCAAAAATGGTTACGATAAGAAGACGAGTGTGACAGGTCTTTAAGTGGAATTAGGCTGGGAGCCGCTCCAGATGTTAAGGGAATACGCAAAGCTTAGACTTTTGGAATGATTCATAGCAAACAAGTTTCACAATGACGCCAATAGAATTATTATGGCCTCACACTATTTAAGTAGGTTTGCCAATAAAGATAAGATAATCGAGACTAGACTCTAGCACAGATAGATACACATATTCGTTCTTTCACCGGGCAATCAGAAATCATACATGATTGTAATTGTAAGAAACCAAAGTCATTATAGATATAGTAAATACATTCGATTTACAAGTAAGGACAAAATTAAACGCTGCATAGACAAGTCTATTCGTAGGTGCACGAGCATTCAATTTAATAGTAACTGTATGTGGATGCAAATTAAAATGAGTTTTGCATGAATATATACGCCTCTAGGGGTGTGAATTGGCATGAATTAGTTATTTATGAATGTGGTTTTATTCTGTTCAACGGATGTTCATCTCACTTCCCGCAAACATCCTGGCGGGGTATTGTGTGGATGTACGTGTACGTGTAGTACGAGTACTCGTATGTGTACATACTGTATTAGACCTGGATGTTTGTTTCAAAAGTGATACTAGTTCAGCCGGTTTTTGATTTCCACACATTAGGTTATGGGTTCCAACCCTTGTGGCGACTACCGTGCACAGTGGTGGTCAGGTGTTCAACATAACATTAATAGCGTTAATACGACATTTTTCTGAGGCTTATTTCAGATTTGAACCCGAATCACTCATTTCAGTATGCCAGAGAATTGTCCACATGCTTCTAAGGCGCTATAATCAGATCAATATCTACGTAATGCCCCGCAAGCCGCTACAAGGGCGGGTGGCGGGGGATGATAGGTCACCAGCTATGCATGCACAGTCCCAATCATGTCACATCTACACAAATCACTTTGATCAACGAAACTGAAGTTGATCACATGAAAGAATGTACTTACATGCAAGAATATTCAATAACAGGACACGTATATTCAAATCATGTGGGAAGAGTGTAAGAAAGATGGAAATATTTTAAAAAACATGCAGGATACCAAGAAAATATATACACTACCAATACTAATTACCTACTTCACGCCTGCGGTCATATCTATTTTGATCTCCAATGGCACGGGGAGGGGGGCGGTTAAACGACATTTTAAATCTATCCGTTCTAGTATCCATTTGCTTGTTTTTACGTGTGTGATCTGATCTGGGATAATAAGTCGGGGCCTGAAATACGTCTCTTACATCCTTAGAACAGTAACCTACAAATTACGCAGTATATTTCACCTGTATTACATCATACAGTCACCTACCGGCTCCCATTCTCAGTCACATTCATTCACATCCCTCACACCCGTCGACACTTCTCGCTTTAATGTTATCATTCACTTTGCCGTCCTTTTGCATGGCAACGAACTTCAATTTTGCCTCGCATTCAGCAGACATCTTGGCGTGACGGATGATTTCCGAAAGGCTTTCCTTTCCACCATTCTCTAATGATCGCCCTCCTGACCTCTCCCGTAAAGTGCCCGTCCCAGGCACACGTGACGCTGCACACCCATATTTTAACGATCGTTTCCACAGGAAAACATTTCTTAGAATTCTTCCCATAGGGCGACTTTTTGTAATGAATTGACCTCAACTGCAAAGCTTTTAGGTTTTTTTCCTCCGGAACTTGTGATGGATTCTGTGTAATTACTCATTGGTTGAATTTTTGTTTTAAAAATTTGTATTTTTACTCCAGAGGATTTTAAAAATTGAGAAGTCATGATTCCATTTCATTATCTGCTTAAAATTTCAATTTATAGAAACTGCGGGAAATGCATGACGACAGACGTTCAGTGGAGTCATCCCTGGATTTTCACGTTAGAAAAGGCATTCATTCGTCTTCACAGAGAGATTTGCAATTTTAAGAGACGCAGTCATAGTCAGTAACAGGTTCATCTACTCGCTCCTCCCTTTTAAGATGCAAAATCATGATGATAATAATATTAAAAATAAACGCCAGACAGTTTTTCAGTTGAAAATGAATTACGGTATTAATGATATAGTCAAGTATGCCTATAATGTTATAGTCTCTCTAGCTGGAGCACTAACATCGGACACTTTGGGTGACCTGTGGGGCATTGCGTGAATGTAGATATAGGTTGGTATATGTACAAGTTTGCTGGTGAATATGGGCAATTACGTGAACGTATTCATATATATATATATATATATATAGTACATCCATTTCCTCATGTTTTTGCTTGAATGGATGGAGATGTACAAGCACCCCTCGCCATATGCCCTCACTGCAGATTCAGTGGCATTCAAGTATTAAATGTAGAATTCAAGTCAATGCAAAATGTTTAGCATTTTCAGTATTTTAGTTTTGTCATTATTCCAGGAGCACCATTTACGCAAGCTGTGGATAATGCATACCATAAGCATGGCAGTTTTGAGACTCCAGCTTGATTTTGTAATTATTCAATCGTTTGTGAAAAGAATTTATTTTTTCAATAAGTAAACTAAGGCGTAATAATTAAAAGCGGAATCAATGCAAAAATGTGTCCAAGATTTTCAGGTGTCCTGGCTCTCACGTATCCGCTGAAAGAGTTCGGCATCCGTTGACTATGTGACACCTCTTTGCAACCCCTATGCCGGTGTTCGGTAATTTTTCGATATTCCTCCAAATGTGTACGACATGGCCAATGGAAAACTCTTTAAATACGAGGGGTAACCGGAGAGTGACTTAAGTTTTGAAAAAATATGAACCTAGAGACAAGACAAAGTTTTCTTATAAACACTTGAAAGGCACAATCTTAAACTATTTTTCTGCATTGTCGCTATTCGAATTGAGACATTTATAATGACAATGCACAAGATTTTCAATTCCGTCTCGAAAGAAATCTGACTCCTTACGTTTTTACCTCTTGTTTACACCAGCATGCAGTTCTGCGTCACTGTTAAAGCGTTGTGTTGCAAGCCACGTCTACCAAGAGATTCTTAATCGTAAATAGGCGATTTTCACGAATTATTTTGTTGATTTTCACCGTCAGTTCATTTGTCACAAGGCTAAGCCAACCACTGTGGTCCTAGTCGTGAAGATAGTTTCGGCTACTTTTAAAGTGAATGCACTGCTACCTCACTCTGCCTTCACTTATTATTCCGTCTCCGTACAGTTCACTAAGTGGCCATGAATTTCAATTGGCTTGTGGCTTTTTGTCAGCAAAAACCTAATCACAGATCGCACTGCACAACTCGTGGGATTTTCTATTGCAACGCTCATTTTAACAGTCCGCAGTGAGCAAAGTAGGAGAATCACAGTCTTCACACTACCAAAAAAGGATTTGTACCCAGTGTAGAAACGTTTAGACGCCAAGAAGGTAGCTCTAGCCATACCCACCGCCACGCTAGACCGAAACGTTAGTTACTTTCTGGTCAGCCCTTGAATGATAATATCAATGGTCAGTGCGTTTATTGAAATCAACAAATATTATCTCAATCCCATATTAAGTCAGTTTTTTCGTGGACATACTTATTTTATCTAATATCTCTATCGGAATTCCCCGGAGTAAATTTGAGAAATTGTTCCGCTTGAGCTTTGGTGGAGCAGGAATGGCAAGCGTTTGAATTGTGCAGATTTGACACCCTTTTTAAATTCAACTGCTTCTAAATCAACGCACCTGGATATACGAATTTACACAAGGCTTGTGCGTGCATGTGCGTGTATGTGCATGCATGGATTTTGCATGTGTGGCTGATGGCCTAACACCCCCCGCCGTACGTCGATGCGGTGGTTTGCGGGGCACTATGTAGATGTAGATGAACACTTCAAAACCAACCGCAGGGGCGTGTGCCGGACGGCGATAAGGCATCGGACATTTCTGTGTTTCTACACGCGACGCGGCATTAAAACCTATATAATAAGCGAAAACCGGGAGGAACTGAGTAATTACAGGCGTATCAACCTCACACCCATATGATGAATGGCCAGTGACTTAACACCCCCATCACATGCCCTTGTGGCTGGGTGTTAGTACGCTGAAGGTCGACCATACAAGGCCACGGAATATATTAGTTAGCTCAATATGATCCACCTAAATAGCCAGGACTTACACGCATTAATGAAATCCAGAGCGTAGTCCACAAGTGCAGCCAGTAAGACCCAATTCCTGCTTTTCATTCATGATATTTTGGGTCCAGAATAAAATAATATTCCGGTTGATACGGTTTTAATACACTTAAAAAAACATGTAACGAGCGACTACCAAATATAGAACAATATAGCATTGATGAAAAGACCATGCATTAAATGCAATGACTTATTTAATTAACACGTAAAATGGGCGATCATTGATGGCTTTAATCCTATTACGGCAGTAATTACAATTGGTGTTCCCCAAAAAGATTTCTACACCAAATTCACCTTAACCGCGAGGGGACTCTTATTAGTCTAGTTTTAGTTTACCACATTAAGTACGTAGTAGGTGGTAAAATTCTATTTTTCCTTTCTCCGCTTTCGTTTGTAGAGATATTTATCGTAGATGTTGAAAGCTAACTAACATCAGTGACGACATGCCGAGTGAACGGAAAAGTAGGTTTAAAGTTACATCTGTAAAAAGACAGATATTTCTGGCGATTTTTTTCCGTTAGCATTAATCGTTTACGTTTAATTTACGACAGCAGTAAATACTGCTGCCATCCGCTGGTCGTGCACCGGCAACTACTGACGAGAATGCTCCAGCCCTGATCTCGTTGGACGAGGAAACAAAAGGATATGATTTTTTGTGCGAATTTTGAAGGTTCAGATTGATGACGCCGTTGACTCATCCCCATGCTCTGTCATCCTCAATGAGTAGGGCTTGCCTTTTGCACAGATCCGGTCGCGGTGTGTTGATACACCGTCAAAACCCCAGGGATATTTACGAGGCTTTAGGCGACCCAGCATTAGTTTAACTAAGCGATAAATACAAGAAAATTTTATGAACGCGGAACATAAAATCCTCATTTATTGCCTTGGTTTTTGAGTTATATTGGACAGGGCTGCAAATGCATGGGTAGCTACCTTTTTAATATCTCAAGACTAGTAAATTCACAGATTCTTTCAAACACTTATGTTGGGAATTTTGGGTTCAGAAAAACGTACACATGATTTACCGACGTCCATAGGTTTTTACCGCTCCCTTAATGTTTCAGGAATTATGATTATGTCCTACCCCCTCCCCCCCTTCCCCGCTGGGGAATGGAAATGCGATGCGTTGGATGGACCGACGGGACGAGAGCCAAAACTTTGACAAAGTCAGAAAGGTTTTGGAAGCAAAAGAAGGGTCATGACGCGTGTCGCCACCTCCGTTCTCCTTCTCGCGACCACGTAAACACTTCCACCCCTTTCGTCGCATGCCCTCACCATAAATATTCATGCGTCGATGGGCCTGGCGCGCTTGGAGGGATATAAGGAGACACTTTGAAACACCTCAGTTCCGACGGGAAAAAGTAACCAAGTGCAGACGAACAGTTGATTTCCTATCTTAACTTCGCCCATCGTCTTGCTCTCGCTCACCTCTTCGCTCTCCCTCTCTCCATTTTAGGGCTGAATGAAAGAGCGCATCAAATTGTGTATGTGTGTGTCTCTGAAATGAGTTGAATCTGGAAAAATTGGAAAGTGGGCTCGGAGCACAAATAAGTATACACCTCCCTTGTTCGCCCAATCCTTCCTTGATTGGACCTTTCTCTCGCCGTGTCTTCGGAATGGCAACTTCGAGTCCACTCCCATTATATTTTCCTTTCATGGCTTAAGTGTGACTAAATTCAATTAAGCGGCCATGCTAAAGCGACGCCCGTATCCTCGCAGAGCGGCCGTTTCATAACCTCATGCCGCCAGAGACTGTGCGGTGGAGGAAGGCGGAGTGGGAAAGCAGAGGGCGGATTTTGAACGGGATGAGAGAATTAAGATTCACATTCTCCTGCGAGTAGAAGGAGAAGCTTTGAGCACCAACTCACAACTACCACACACCACATGCACTTATCACCGCCCCCCCCCACCCCAACCACCTTATTTATGGCTAGACCACCACCTCAGTCCAGTGCAGGCGGGAATGGGATACGCGAATTAGTTCGGGGAATGTGAAGTCCAGACGTTACCCTTATATCACGATCATTGCTTTCAACAGCGGCGCTTATTGCTTTACGGAAAACGGTTAACTTTGGAGTTCCTATGCTTAATTTTAGCAAGATACAAAACACGCGAGTTTAACTATGACACAAAGGGAATTATTTTGGCCCAACTTTATTAGGGCAGACTAGACCAGAAAGATAAGACGGGAGAAAGACTCCGGGAGCGAGAGATATACGTATGTTTGGTGACCTAAAACCCCCCGCCACACGCCTTTACGGCTGCTTGCGGGGTAATGTGTAGATGCAGATGTAATACCCATGGACTGGAATATAGTCATTGTCACGCCCATATTTAAAAAAGGTGATACAGAAGATCCGAGTAATTACCGGCCCAACTCCCTTACACTCATCTAATACTAAATATTAGATCACATAGTTATAAGTTAAATCATGGGGTATCTCAACTTCCAGAAATTTTTCATAAAAAACCGATACGACTTCCGCATTGGCAGCTCTTGCGAAGCCAAACTGGCAACTTTTCGTTCATGATATTTCGGTCTCCGGTGAAAATACTGTCCAAGTATATGCTACATTTCTAGATTTTAAAAAGGCATTTGGCAATTCTCCTCATAGGAAGTTGCTCTAAAAGTTCGGAAGCTACGGGTTAGATAAGGGGGTTTACGTAGACTGGATTCATCAATTTTATCAGCGCGCGGGGGAAAGGTAGTGATAGATGGCGACCGACATCTGACGCAGCATCTCATTGGGTGTCCCACAAGGAATCTCAATCGGCCATTCTTTTTCCTTTTATACATTAGCAACATTAGCTCTTAGGGTTCCTGATAAAATTTGTCTATTTGCTGACATTGAAGTGATACATAAGAGCACCAGCCATGAAGATAGGGAATCATAATTTAATGACCTCAGTGCGATCCAAAAATGTGGCGAGATATGGGAGCTACCTGTATAATTAAATTTGAAGACGTTGTTTCGATAAATTTTTGGAGGAGAAGTGGTTCACCCAAAAAAATTACAAAATACAGGAAATTAACGCAAGAAACGTAAAATATTTGAGTGTTTCGATAACTAAGGATATGTCCTGTGGAAAACACCTTGGTAGATTTTGTGCAAAGGCAAATAAAAAGTTAGGCCTTATGAAGAGTATACTTGGCATATATGGTGAGAAAGTTAAAGAATTTTATTTGCACTAGTTAGGCCCCACCTAGAGTACGCTGCGGATGTACAAGTTTTGTATAAAAAGTATCGGTAACAATTTTTCCTGGTGTGTGCATGAATTACTGAATTCAGACCGTCGGTTACGTGTGCGCATTATTGCAGATCGTATTGACATTGATGAGATGGCAGTGCATACCATCATCCCGGAAAATTTGACAATGTGAAAGATCTGCACTAAATCGTCCCGAAGCTCTTTACAGACCAACAAAAACAGATTCTAGTGTCTGCTTGAGAAGACCTTCTGCAACGACATCGCGATGATTCCCCAACCCCCTTACAGTCCCGACTTGGCACCATCAAACTCTTTCCTATTCCCAAAAGTGAAATTCTGTCTCAAAGGACACCAACATGGGATCATGAGTGTCATCGAAGAAGCTTGCGCGCGTACCCTTAACGACCTTCCGAAATCCGCCCATCAGGGAACCTTCAAGTCACGTAAAAGCTGCTGGCAAAAGTGTGTCGACGCTTAAGGGATGTAATTCGAAGGAGTTTCGGCATTGTAGCGATATCCGAAATAAACCTATTTTTCCGAAGCTTTTCCCGTTATTATTATACGAGGGTCATCCGGAAAGTAGTACCCGTTCGTGCCGCATGAAGTGCTGACGACGCGAGTAGCCGCTGGACGAGGTCAGATAGCTTCAGTGGCTTGTCTGCCTTCTCTGAGCCAAGTTGCGTGACGCTAGCATTGCCTGTGTTGTTTCTGTGATTGTTTACAATGTTTAAAAAAATTGAGAACGCCGCCAGTTGTGAAGTGAGGGCAGTGATTAAATTCCTCAATGCAAGAAACGTTCGCCCATGTGGTATTCATCGCCAATTAAAGGAGGTGTATGGAGACAATGTAATGGACGAGTCGTCTGTTCGGCGGTGGTGTCGCAACTTCAACATGGGGAGGGGGAACACACACGACGATGAGCGTTCGGAGAGACCGTCTGTCATTACAGACCAACTGGTGAGCTCAGTTGACGAATTCGTGAGGAACGATCGGCGCGTCACAATTGATGACATCTGTGAGCATTTTCCCAATGTTTCTCGAACAATTGTTCATGAAATTGTTAAACACCATCTGCATTATGCAAAAATTTGTGCAAGATGGGTCCCTCGCGTATCTCAATGAGCTGGCGGCGAAGGACTATGCAGCAGGAATACAGAAACTTGTCACACGTTATGACAAATGCCTTAATTTGCTTGGAGATTATGTTGAGAAGTAGTTTAAAGTATCCTCTTTCAAATAAAATTTTTTATGTTTGTTAATATTTACTTTTGTGTCTTTATTTCACGAACGGGTACTACTTTCCGGATGACCCTCGTACATATAGTGTATTTGATCCGCACGCGGTAGGCCTACTTTAGGAAATAAATAAGCAACGTAGAGCTGCTAGATTTGTGAAAAGTTTTTATGAACAAGATAACTGAGTCACGACACTATTGAAGGAATTAGAATAGGACAGACTAGTTGGCTGTAGGTTGAAATACAGGTATATAAATTTATATAAATTTGAGGCAGGTCAGTTATCCGAGGATTTTCGAGAATTATATCACACCCCGACTTACTGTGGTAGGTCAGATCTTTTTCTTCATCAATACCCCACGACCACCAAAAAGGGGTGTGTTATAGGATGCAAGCACCAGGTTGGATTTGTAAGGGAAAAAGCATTATAAGAGGGAAGAACGGAAAATGGAAAGCACAGTAACTTAAAAACTCTCGAAAAACCGTGCAAATTTCTTTCGGTTATTTAAGGGTTTCAGAGAAAATCCGCCTGATTTGTTGAAAATGCCTAGTAGAAGTGAGTAATCGTGACGGGTATGTTGGAGGAAATGGTTTGGGGGCCCCTCGATATACAAAGAGGAAGTAAGGTTCTTAGAAAGGTACAGGGCACCTGAGTTTTCTTGCGACGCTGTGGGAATTATTCGGCCGCTAAGTTACCTTGCTATATTCCACGACCGGGATAAAATAAGAGGGATGGATACCGTCACTGATACATTCAAGTATTCATTCTTCTCCCTCACGATACGCAAGCATAACAAAACCGAAATTAAACACCAACATATACTTTTATTCTATTGTTTCATGCTTCTTTTTAGTATGGATACAAATTATACTTACCTACAGGCAAAGAATTAGTCAATTATTACTAGATGTTCATAAGTTGCACGCAAGTACCTTCTTTCGTGCGATTAACTTCGTCCCAGCGCGTGTTTCAAACTAATACTTTAGTACTGGCGTAATTATTGTACTTGTGAATTCATGACTGTTGACCTACCGCCCGCCCTTTTGGCGGCTTGTGGGATGTTGTGTAGATGCATCTGATTGCCCACCCGTTTCTTGCTGGTCTTTCGCCAAGTCGACTGCCGTAAGCCGGCGTCAAGGATCTAGACCGATAAGGTGAGCTCTATATGAGGTTCATAACGGGTTTGGAGTAGGTAATGACTTTGAGCGTTGAGTATTTAGACCGCGAAGCTCAGAGAGCATGCGGCATTAGTGTTAGAGCTTATTTTATTCTTTAAATGATTTACCACCTTCTGATTTGTGACTAACACATTTTTTTTAAATATTTATTAATATGTTAATTCACATTTGGCGTCTTGGCAGTAAAATTAATTATTTTACTAGTTAGAATGGTGATATGACAAAACTAATTATGCATTTAATATTATTCACGGAAAAGACGTATTTAGACAGAAATATTACCCCAATATTAATACCAATAAAATATCAATATTGGGGGTAATGCTATCATATTCTCGATTCTACGAAGATAATAAGCCACAACCAGAACGGATTTAGGAAGAGAACTAATTGGGCCTTTTTATTCACGATATATTTAGATCGGGAGAAAACACCGCAAAAGCCGATGCAGTATTTTTGAAATGGGAGAAAGCCTGCGATAAAGTCCCACACAATAAATTGTAAGACAGCCTTAAACACAATGGTATACCTGTAAATGATAAAAAAATAATTGGATTATAGACTTCTTGTCATATTACAAGCAAATTATGATTGTGCTCAACGGAGGTTGTGGTAACTTCGGGCGTACTCCAAGGCTGGGCAATTAGTCTAATTTCAAGAGAATCCCAAATGCCAACAGCATAATCGAATGAGTACTAGCTTGTGAAAGACATGAGGTAGGGAGTGATGAATTATACGTATAACCCTCTCACCAAATTTCTCCAATAATCGTCCACTAAATCCTAATCTTTTTCAAGCGTGCCCACACATTTACCCTTAGGTTAAACCCAGGAGAGGTCGTGGCCGAGAGTGATATACTTAAATAGTAGCAGGTGAAAATTAACACTATTTAAGAATAAACTATTACGCAAAACCATCGTTATCATAGCGTTTTAAATAATCACAGAATAATTAGAGTGGCTTTCCCATTGCTTCCGTGAGCTTTCGTCCAAAATTGTAATCTCTTTCTTGGAATCAAACGCCAACTTAGGAAATCAGTCCAAAAAAATTTCCAGGCCCTGATCAAATCCATTCTTACGCATGTAAAGCCGTGGTATTAGAAAAAGCTGCTTATTTGTAAATAGTTTTTATATCCATCCCGAAATGATCACATAGTTTCCAAGGACTGAGTGATCCAAAGGGGAGGAGGACCAAACGCCCCGCTCCTTGACAAATTCCAAAGAAACTGCGGGAGATGCCGCAACAGTAACTTTTAACGGAGTCATCCGCTAATGTGCATTATAATGCATTTAATCCAAAATTTCAGAGTTTAAGAGGACGCCTCGGTAGCTTAAGTGGCTAAAGCACTCGACCGGATATTGAGGGATCTGGGTTCGAGTCCCAGTCAAGGCGAATGATTTTTACGCTCTGAAATTGTTGCCCCGCTCCTTTTTGAAAAAGGCGATGGGGTAGATCCTAGTAATTACTAGACCCGTATCTCTCACATCCATCTCATACAATATGTTACAGAACATAATTATAAGTGCAATCGGGGTGTCTCTATTCTCGGAATTAATCGATAAAAGCGATCTCCGTCGGTCATACCATCAGTTAGAGAATATAATTGCGGGTGTTCTTGGGAGGAAACCTTTGCTTGTAATGGAGGATTGGAACGCGACGGTAGATGAAGGAAGATGTGGTAGTGTGACGCAGAACTACGATTTTCTTAAAAGAAATGACCATGGGGAAAAAGCAATAGGGTTCTGATGGATACAGGGGTGAACCAACGTTAAGTCAAGAAAACACCCATGGCTTTAAGTATGCATTATCCCCGGGGATCCAGGCAGATATGAATTACGACATAAAATGAGTTGCATGCCCATGTGATGGTAGAATTTTCCCTTCTTTCTTTTAAATTCTAATTTGCACGTTATTGGATAGATTTTACTACATTCGTAGGTGCATGTGCATGTGTATGTTAGGTAATAGTACATATATGTATTTGCGTGCATGTAGATTAAAAATATTTCCATAATATACGCCTATTATAATATGTACCCCTCTAGGGTGTAGGTTTGCATTAATTTTTTTATTTTAATGCGGTTTTATTCTCTTTTACGGGTAGTGACCCAATATCCCCCGCCACACGCCCCTGTGGTGGCTTGCGAGTTATAATGTAGGTGAAATATGACGTATGATCAGAGTCAGAATAACCCAGCGACCTCTGTGAGTACGAGCTTAACCAGTGACCCCTCGCGATTTCGCCGCCTTCTCCGGTTGCCGACGGGGCGAACTAATTCGTGCGCAGTGTGTATTTATGTAGAGTGTTTTTTTGCGTTCATCGGATTTCTTATCCCTGAAAACGGTTGAGAGATGCAACCAATAAATTTGCCTCGAGTTTGCCTTTAAACTAGATAAGAGTTGTGCGGAAGCAATTGAAATGGTGGAGAAGGCCCTTGGGAAAGAATATATGCGCAAAACACAATTAAAAGAGTGATCAAATCAGTTTGAAGATGGCCGCACGTCTGCTGACAGTGACCCGCTTTGAGGCCAAACTTCGCGCGCAGTAAATCCGGAAAATATCGAGCGTGTGCCATTTACGATTGTAGAAGATCGTCATTTGAATGTGTGCGAACTAGGATATGATCTTGGATTTTCGAAAAATTCTCTTTCGAGAATTCTAACCGAGAATTTGAGAAATACTCGCGGGTGAGCGGCAACTGGCTTCTTTAGCAGGATAATGTGCCAGCGCATTCATCGAACTTCGCGCAACAATTTTCGGAAAATCACAAGATTAAACAACTTCGCCAGCCTTCGTACACTCCCGACTTGCCCCTGCGACTCATGCCTGTTCCCAAGATTTCAAATTCCTCTCAAAGGGCATTAGTTTAACATTTGCGTCTATACAATACCATCAATACAATCGGAGTGGGGCTAGATTTGTCAAACATTGTTATGACCAAAGCAGTAGTGTAACTACTTTACTAAAAAATTAAGGCTGGGATCCCCTTACACAGCGGCGTTTACAATATAGATTAAACTTATTAAAAACATTTAAAGATGGGTCCTTTTCCGATGACATCAAGAACATAATACGAACCCCAGCGTGTTACGGGAGGAGGGATCACGAATATAAGATTAGAGAGATAGACTGCAAGACTGACAGGTTTAAAATGTCATTTTTTCCAAGAACAATAAGAGACCAGAATGCTTGTAATCCAAATCCCCCAGGAGTCAACTCAACAAAATAAGTATTAACCTACAAGGTAGGGACTGCGCATGGTTATATATTATTTATTTATTTAAATATTTATTTATTTATTTATTTGTTTATTTGTTTATTTATTTATTTATTTATTTATTTATTTATTTATTTATTTATTTATTTATTTATTTATTTATTTATATTTATTTATTTATTTATTTATTTATTTATTTATTTATTTATTTATTTATTTATTTATTTGTTTGTTCGTTTATTTATTTATTTATTTATTTAAAGGTTCCTCCCAACTATCCATTTGAAAAACCCTAACCCCCTCATCCCTTGCCCTTCCCTCCCGGTGCTGCTCCCCCTGCCACACACCTTTTTGGTGGCTCGCAGGATATTGATGTAGACGTAGAACACCCTGCAAGCCTCCGCAAGGGCGTGTAGCGTGGGGTGTTATATCACCAGCATAGGATGCACAATCCGAAATAATGTCACCACTACACAATTATTAGTTTGATTATGCAATCGAAAAAAGTTGACATGAAAATAAGTACTTATATGCAACAATATCCAATGACAAGGATAGGTATTTTCAAATCATGCGAGAGAACTGTTGAAAAGATGAGTCTATTAAAAAAACATGCAGGATATCGACAAAATATATCGCTGCCAATGCTAATTATCTCCTACGCGACTGCTGTCATGTCTATTTTGATCTCTAATGGTACGAGGAAAAAACGCATTTTAAATCAATCGGTTCTACTATCTATCTCTCTGATTTTACTTACGTGATCTGATTTACCCTAGTAAGTCGGGGCCTGTAATATGTTTTAAAAATCCTCAGGTGAGCTAACTTCCTCAAATTAACGCAGGACATTTAACCTGTATTTAAACCTACGGTGTACATGTGGTTAGTATCTTAATTCTTCCAATAGTGTCGTGACACTGCTAACTATTTCATAGCAACTTTTCACACACCTTGATGCCCCACGTTGCATATAATCTAGTTCCAAAATTGAGCCTATCTCGTGAGGATCCCATACACCCGAAGCATACTCGAGGTGGAGCATAACTAACGAGGAATAACAATGTTCAATGACCCTCTCACTACCATTCCAAAGTATCCGTGTATGAATCCTGTTTATTTGCTTTTCCTAATATTTCTCGAATGTATTATCTCAGGGCATACACTTAGTTGTCGTTAAACCCACGCATTTTACTGACTCCACGTATGTTATGTTTACAACCCTCTATGATTAGTTTACAGGTGAAATACTCTTCAAAAATGTATCGAAGCATTTATTCAAATTTAATTCCAGCTCCCCATGACTTGCACCAATTTTTAATTGCACTCGGGTCGTAAGTTAATGATACTCTACCTTCATGACTGGTTATTTCCCCATGTATCACTGCATCGTCAGCAAATTGACAAATTTCACTGGAGACCATACTGCTCGTCACTTATCTATTCGGTTAATCGCGGCGTATTTGTGAGGATATATTCTATTGGTAAATCTTGTTGTCCTCCGCTGCATGCGATCCAACTATTATGTTAAATCTGCCGCATTAGGATTCAAGATACTACAATCTGCTCGTAGTTGCATGCTCCAGGTGAGGTCTAACAACGTCCGTAACGAATCCCACATAAACACTGAATTCTTTAGCCACATAGTCCACACAAAACCTTTCACGCCACACAAAAGTTCATCTTACCCCACTCACTTGCTATCTTCTGCAACTACATCTACATAATACAACGCAAGCCGTCGCAAGGATGTGTGGCTGGGGGTAGTTGGTCACCAGCAATTCTACACATACCGGGTGCGTTCCGAAAGTATTTGCAATTAAATTTCCCGCGCCACTCCTATGAATATGGGTGGAATCAAATCACTTGGAGTAGGTGTAGAGGACGCTAAGCTTTGCTACGAAACCAGTCTCAGTGATCTACAAGCTGTGGAAGTGGTAGGATGTCAGTTATTGTAAACCTATGCACGCCGACCGTGTCATAAAAAAATGGAATCGAAGATGGAGCAACGTTACGCGATTAAGTTTTGCGCCAAACTGAAAAAATCTCTTGAGTAGATTAACAAAATGATTTGTGAGGCTTACGGGGACTCTTCTCTGTCCTACTCACAAGTTTTGAAGTGGTTAAAGGCCTTTAAGGAGGGTTGGGTAGAGGTTCACGACGAAAAACGCTCTGGGCGGCCGTCAATCACCAAAACCGACAGCAATGTGGCTCGTGTTCGACAATTGTTAGGCTCTGACCCTCGATTGAGTACCAAGATGGTTGCCAATTAACTGAACTTGTCGTCTACTGTTGTTTTTCACATTGTTACTTAATATTTAGTGACGAGGAAAGAGTGCGCCTAGCTCGTAGCCAAGGTGTTGTCAGACGACCAAAAGACCAACCGAGTGGAAATTTCAAGTGCACTTTTGAAACGCATTGAAAATGAAACTGATTATTTGGACAATGTCATCACTGGTGATGAAAACTAGGTTTTTTAATACGACCCAGAAACAAAACGCCAAAGCTCTTAATGGCACACCGACGAGTCCCCCAAGGCCGAAAAGGCAAGAATGAACTAATCAAAAGTGAAAACAATGCTCATTGTCTTTTTTGACAGTAAATAAGTGGTCCATAAGGAGTTTGTACATCAAGTACAGACAGTTAACGCAGCCTACTACGTGGATGTGCTGGAAAGACTCTAAAAAGGGTCATCAAGACGAGAAAAGAATCTCCGCTATCTGGCAACTCCATCACGACAACTCTCCTTGCCACAACGCTACTAGTCCGCGAGTTCCTGGCCAAACAGCCGAGGCCAATGCTGCCTCACTCCCCCTATAGTCCTGACGACGCCCCAGTTGGCTTCTTTTTGTTCCTTTAGAATAAGGCAGCCATGAAAGGAACCCGTTTTTCGGCCATAGAAGAGATCTAATCAGCCGTGACGAAGACCTTGCGAGAGGTCCCCGAAGACGCCTTCCAGGGCGCGTACCAGTCATGGCAGAGTCACCGGAAAAAATGTGTAGCGGCCCAAGGAGAGTATTTTGAAGAATCTACATTTACTTAATACCCCAGATTCCGCCGCAAGGGCGCGTTGCGGGGGATGTTCGGACACCACCCGTAATTAAAAACACCGCATGCAAAAGCCACAAGTTTATGCAGTCCACAAACAAAACATGGTATACATTCATGCAAGAACATTTACACCCCACACACATAAACACACAGTAATCAACCCGAAGGTCGGTTTAGTAGGTGATGGTAGAGATCACCCAGTACTAAGCCCTATACGGCGTGTGAAAATTCACACATCAGGGTAGGGGGGCCAGTTCCTTTCCCTGCACCGGTTATGGTTTCCCAGGAAGACCTGGTACCCGAAAAATCACTTTAGCTTGGGTGGAGCCACAGGTTCCTAGAGTGCCTTGCCCGGGAATCGAACCCAGGACCCTCCGGTCAGCAGTCCAACGCTCTACCCACTGGACTACCGCGACCCACCCCACACACATGCATACACAAAAACTACCAACTAACATACACACGCACCTACAAATGTACCTGATATCTTTGCAATGTTTAATTTTGTTCCGACTTGTACATTAAATGTTTTGAGTATTTCTAAAGTGACTTTGGTTTTTTACTATTATGATTTATGATTGTTCGGGGAAAGAATGAGAATTTGAATCGGTCTGTACAGGAATATATTTCCATTTCATTATGGCCCTAAAATACTTTTTTATCCAAAGCTCCACTGCTACCATACGACCCCACACTCCTTCCCATTGCCCTATTCCCACCTAAAACACTACACATCTTTCCCTCATATTCTCCTTCCTCCAAAAACAATTCCCTCATTGCACCACACACAACGTGTAAAACACCACTGACTCACATCCCACGCACCCACTTAAACCTTTCCACCCAAACCCTCCACATCCCAAATCCCATTTCATCCCCCGCTTCTACCAGTCTGCACAACCACCGCATACTCCATTCCTATGCACTCTCCTCCCATCACTCTTCCCTCCGCCACCCACTCCAATATCGCTCCGTAGGCATCTCGTACATTCGTCGGTGCCCGCCTACTGAGTATAAATATTACTTAAGATCACACGTCCGTAGTTATTTCAGATTATTGCAGATAACATGGTGGTATACAGGGAAATAAGGGCCCCAGTAGATTGTGAGCTACTCTCTAGAGACTTAGACACAATATCGGATCGGTACAAGGAATGGGGACTTAACAAAGGAAAATGCGCAGTTTTGAAATTTTGGAACAAAGAAGTGATGAGCAGGACATAAATTATGAAATAAAGGGTTCAATGCCAACTTCAGCAGATGAAGCTTAATATTTGGGGGTAGTTCTAACACCACGTCTTTCATGGGGAGCCCACACCACACGCCCTTGCGGTGGATTTAAGCGTATTATGTAGAATTATGTTAATTGCTAGAACATGTATTTTCATGTATGTGAGTAAAATTAAGTGTGGTATAAATGTATCCGTCTCTATGGTTATTGATTGGTATGCTTTAGTATGCTTTGCTTGCGGTTTTACTCTGTTTTACGGGTGGTGTCCAAACACACTCCGCCACACGACCTTTCGATAGCTTGTGGAATATTTAGTAGATATAGATGGAGATATCACCCACCGGGTCACACGCCGTGCAACCACAGCCACTCGCTCCCCAAGCACACACAAAGCCTTACCAAGATAGATCCCGAGACATAACCCGCCCATCTCAGCCGCATATCCCATCCCACTGGCACGCAATCCTTTTCCACTCCATTACACGCTCTAAATCGCCAACGCCCGCTCCCTTGTCGCCCACACTGGTTCTCTTCCCAAACAGCCGCACTCAATACCCACACCAACATACTCCTTTCACGTGTAAATCCAAGCGCTTCCCGTGCGCAAAATTAGATGAAATACTTGAGTGTCAACGAATGATATGTTTCGGGGGAAACACATTCATGACATTTTCGGAATAGCAAATAAACAGTAAGGATTCGTGAACGGATACTTTGGAATGGTAGTGAGAGGTTTATTGAGCTTTGTTATTTCACGTTAGTCAGTATAACACGTTGAGAATGCTGCTGGAGTATGGGATCCTCACGAGGGAGGCTTAATTTTGGAACTAGATCATGTGCAACGTGGGGCAGCAAGGTGTGTCAAAATTTGTTATGATCTAGGTAGTATTGCCACTACTCTATGAAAGAATTAAGTTAGTAGCTACTCGTTGACCGTAATTTTAAATACAGGTTACATGTACGGCGTTAATTTGAGGTAGGGTACTTATCTGATGATGTTAAAGACATATTTTAGGCCCCGACCTACTATGGTAAATCAGATCACGTAAGTAAAATCAGAGAGATAGATAGTAGCACCGATGGATTTAAATTCCGTTTTTTCCTCATACTATTAGAGATAAAAATAGACATGACAGCAGTCGCGTAGGAGATAATTAGCATTGGCAGTGTATATATTTCGTTGATATCGTGCATGTTTTTTAAAATTTAATTTACCCATCGTTTTAACAGTTCTCCCGCATTATTTGAATAAACGAGGCCTTTAATTGAAACTTTAACATGTAAATACCTACTTTTGAGTGATTAACTTTGTTTCAATACATGATCAAACCAATATTTGTGTAGAAGTGTCATAATTGGGATTGTTTATGCATGGTTGGTGACCTTACACCCCCCGCCAGACGCCCCTGCGGCGGCTGGCGGGGTATTGTAGGGCATGTGTGCATGTTGCAATAAGTTATGCATTAGTATATGAGTCTGTGTGGTTGTGCATTGGTATGCTTTACTAATATCTCTTGTAGTTGCACTCTATTCTTACGGGTGGGGTCCTATCACTCCCCGCCACATGCCCTTGCGGCGGCTTGCGGCGTGTTATGTAGATGCAGAAAACTCACAATCTGTACCCACCCATATCATGGCCCTTGCTGTAAACCCGTCCGGGCACCCCACCATACATTCCAGTAGCTTCCCTCACACCCTGTACATTCGCGACCACATTGGGGCCACGCTACGCAGCGCCTACCACTTCTCACCCAAGCCTTTCACACGCCACGGATTACCCACCAGCACACACAATTCTTTGAAATATTTCTTTCCTTTCCAAAATCCCTTCAAACAACACCAATACCTATTATACCCCCACACTCTAATACTACAGGAACCCATTTCCCTTCCTAAACACTCTAACTACCCCCTTACCTACCAAACCACACCCTTTACACACACAATGACCCTATCATCACTCACACCCACGTACCTTCTACCATCATGCTCTCCCCTCCCCCTATGCCCACAAACTCCCCACTCTTTTTGTTTTCCCTTTCCAAATCCAGCCACTCCCATTCGGAACCCTCGCATGTAATTACCACCACCCTCACTCCATTTCCAAGGAAAACCACTCCTTTCCCATCCACACATTCCCATGCCGTCCACACAATCTCCATCTTCCCGTTAACCACTGCCGCCTTTCCAGCTACATTCACTCGCATCCAACCCACATATTTTCGCTTCAAAAAGGCACACACTACAATTGCCTACACGCGGTCCATCTCTTCCCCCTGGCACCCACTCAATTCCAACTCGCACCCAACCCGTCCCTAACTCCAAACGCTCTTTGCCTGATCCGTTTTCATCGCGGTCGAATAGCACCACACACCATTTCAGACATACGCTGCACAAAAACGTTCACTTCTCACCCTCTAACACCCATTTGGGCACACACTATTTGGGTAAGTTAGGCCACAAAGAAAACATAAGTTATAAACATTCCTGTATAAATAGAGACAAAATATTCGTTCTCACCTCAGACAATGAGGAATCATGAGAGTAAGATACTGAACTTATAAATTTGAAAATTGAACTTATAAATTTATATTGAAATAGTAAAGACATTCGAATTATGATTAGATTAAACGCTGCGCATACATTTTTACTGCATATATTCGTACGAGCATGTGCATGAACATATTATAGGTGAGAATATATATATATATATATATATATATATATATATATATATGTATATATATATATATATGCATATGAGTAAGTTAAATGGGCTTTGCATGAATAAATACGTCCGTGTAGGTGTGACTAGGCTTGCTTTTGTTCGTATATATCCTATATACCCTTTGCAACACCTCCAGAACTCCCTTCCCATCCACCCCAAAACATGTCCCCAGTGATAGACCTTTCTTCCCCACACTTCACCTACAAAATCTCTTCCAGTGTCCTTCCCATCCTAATCGGAGAAAACTTGACCGCCCCGCACCCTTTCCTCCTAAACACGCACGCGATCATTCCCATTTCAAAATCACATTTACCACATATGTCCGTCCATACACTCCGTTTCCATTCCCACTCTCCCTGCCCAACCGAACCTATGACCCAGCCAACAAAATGTTGCTACCCTACGCATGACGTGTATTATAATATATAATATTTCCCTCTCACCGCCTGCTAACCCCTTTCCCTGCAGCCACATTTGTCCCATCTCAATGCGATATCATATCCACAACTCCAGTCTCGAACACACACATTCCCTAGCCCACGCAATAACAATCCTTTTTCCAAACGCAAACACTGCCTTCCCATCCTTTTTCATCCCTCTGTCTTTTTTCACTTATAATTATATTACTCCCAACATTACATGCTCCTTTTCCACTGTCACATATCCCCTTGTCTCATATGGTTTCGTCTTTCAACCTACCCACCCTTTGAATAACGAAAGAAATACTTAGCAGATGACCCCAATGTTAGTAGGTTTAACTTAAATTGTTTGTCTGTGAACTGAATAAAAGTTATAAAAATTATCCAAAAAAGGTAAATGATTAAGCCATTTAAACCTATGTAAGAGGCTTCTAAACATACAGGTCTACGAACCCAAATTTTATTATTTCTAATATTGACCCTTTCTTGAATGTTAGGAAAGATTCAGCCTAATCAGTTTAGTCTGATCAGTTTTATTCTAAAAATCTTTGTCAGCATTGAGAATTAATAACTCAACATCTGGTAACACCAATTGGTCAAAAAAATACACTATGTAACAATTAAGCATAGCGTTATTGTTAACAATTAAACTCATGGTTTAATATCTACGAGTATATTTAATATCTATCTCGTACTTCAACTTCAAGAAATAGAGTATTTCAAATTTAACTATGAAATGCCGATTCCTTTCATCGCTTGTTCACCCATATTATGTTCTTCTTAATATAATTATTTCTAAGTATTTACATGGTCAACGTTGTCGTGTATTTTTCTTATTCCGCGGATCAAGATTATCATCCGCGCAGAAAAGTATTTTACTTGCGTACATTTTCATTCAATTCCTAAAAGTAAAATAGACCCCTTCCAAAGCAATCGATAATTTGTAAACTATGGTTTAAAATTTAAAAAAATACATTAATTGATATATTAACAAGTTAATTAATATGCAAGTGCAAATAACAATTCAAAAAATATATTGGAACACACACACACACGCATACGCACACACACGCGCGCGCACACACACACACACACACACACACACACACACATATATATATATATATATATATATATATGTATGTATATGGCAGTCTCACTTGAAGAAGGCCTCTGAAAAGGCCGAAAGCTCGAACAATTTACCGTGTGAGTGTCCTTTTAAATGTTGCTATTCTATTTGTGTTCTATTGTGCCGTCCCATTATATAAAAAATGTTTATATATATATATATATAGTACTGGGTGAACTGGTCGGTTTGGTAGGTGATGATAGCATCACCTACCAAACCGACCTTCGGGTTGATTATTGTGTTTATGGTTATATATATATATATATATATATATATATATATATATATATATATAACCATAAATCATTTCAATATATATATATATATATATATATATATATATATATATGTATGTATAGATATATATGTATATGTGTATATATATGTATATCTAGATATAATAGTTATGTATATGAACCTACAAGACACACACCTACCAAATAATACACCTATGTGTGTGTATGTGTATGTTGCATACATATTATTATTAATTATAGTTAACTACCGGTTAAGGTTGGTGTTTTACTCAAGCTTCCAAATAGTACATCGACAACTCCCTTTTCTGTCTTAACAATGCACAACCCGGAATCTAACATTATTGCAATAAACCCCTTATCAATTCCTTACAATTCCTCACTTAATTCCGTCACATGCCATCCTAATCCAGCCTCTTCCCCCATTGTCTAACATCTCAATTTAACTTTTCTCCCTCTTAATGATTTCTCTCAAAAAACCCGTCTACTCCCCTAGCATGCCTAGTACTTCCTCGTTTGTTCTCCTTTCATTCCACTTCACCTTTCCCATTCTTCTCCACAACCACATTTTAAAAGCTTCCAATCTACGCCCATCATCCTGCTTCAATGACCACAGTTACCGCGCCGTCCAAAACTACGTTCCATATCAAAGTCTTAACTAGCCTTTAATTAACATCCATACTCAACATCACTGTCATAAATTCTCATCTACATCTACACAATATCTCGCAAGCCACCGCAAGGGCGTATGGCGGTGGGTGTTCGGTCGCCACCCGTAAAACAGGATAAAACTGAATGCAAAATGAACAAATAGACGCATATACGTAGAATTTATTTTAACTTACACACACGCCAATTCTCTCCTCCTTGTGTGAAAGCTTCGTTGCCTAATGTATTTCTTCTCCCTGTGTCCCTTCTACTTGGACCAATTGATCAACAACACTTCCAAGAAACGTAAACCTTTCCACCTGCTCTACTTTTTGCCTGATATTTTAACATTTACCTTAGCCTCTTTTTTTAAACCGCATATCGTTTGTTTTATATGCATTTATTCTCATCCCATACCTATCATACTGATTTTCCATTGCACTCAGTCATGTTTGCACTCTTTGCCTGACTGACAAACTGAAGTTTGATTATTAGCAAACTCAGCTGATTTTAGCAAACTCAGCTGGATTCTCCACTCAATCAACTAGACGACAAAAGCTTTTCCCTATAATATGAATTTTAAAATCATTTTTGTAACATTGAAATATTTAACACAATTTCATCAAAATAAAACAATTAATTATGGCAATCGGACTCGTCCCAAAAACCTTTTCGAAGAAACAAAACTAAAACTTAATATGTAAACCAATTTAAATACATCTATGGCGGACTATTATAGTTTTCATGTGTTATATTCATTAATATTCTTTCACACTGTATATATTTTTATGTTGGTGAAGGTGCAATTTAATGAATAAATGAAAAACGCACCATTTGGTTTTTTCCTCGATAATATCACAAGGAAGAGGGCATTAGTGACTCTAATGAATACATATGCGTCTATGTTGGTGAACATTTTTTCTGAGATACCTGAATAAGGTCATAACGCTGTCGGAGACTATGTACAGATCCCTTCACAGGTCTCAGCGCATTCAATTTTTTTCTTGCACTACCCTTTTACATCGCTTCATCGCGTCCGCCTGCCTGAATGCCTGTACCTAAATTTTCCCATATAGGTCTAACTTCGATGGATGGAACCCCTTCCCCTTACCCCTCCTGCCCATCACCCTCACTCACACGCCACACTCATATCCCCCGGTCCCCCTTTCCTTTCAACAGGCGAACATTCCCATTTAGAATGTTAAGAGTCGGAATGTTTTGATTCCTTCCTCTACCTGAAGCAGCCGCGCTCATTCTGCGCGAGGCGGCTTAGCACCAGCCAGGAGACACCCCGCGGACAGCCTTCTGTTCTCCTCTTTGTTCGGCGCCTCTTTTCCGACCCCTCCTTCCCGCACCCTCGGGCCCTTCGCACTCGGACAGTTCCCCGGGGACCCAGCCCCGATAGCGCGGGCCACACCCTCCGCTCCTCCCCGTCCCCCCCCTCTCGAATTGCCACCCCCGCAGCCTCAAGCCGCCGAGCATTAATTAGGACGCCGAGGCGTAATTACCAAAGGCGCTTGCTTGGCCGGATGGCCGCCGAGGGTGAAGTGAGGGCGGCGGGAGGGTGAGAGGCGGAGGGCGCATCCACGCTGCCCGGGAACCCCGCCGGGGGCCGACCCCCCCCCCCACGACGGGATTGCGGTCTTGGACGCTCCTCCCCCTCCAGCCCTCCCGACGGAACAATGACAATGCAGTGAACACTTATTTCCATCCTTCACCTTTGACTTTTAATTTGCATACTAATAGTGATTGGGGACGTGGGTCGGAAGAAATTTGGACTCCCTCCTGCCCGTTCCGGGCTACTCCTGCTCGAAGGGGGGGGGGTTCGCAAGTAAGGTCTTTGACCCTGTTTTGGGAGGAAGTGGGTTGGAGCCGCAGGAAGTCAACAGTCAAATCTAATGGACTCTTCGCGGAGATCGACATTTGGATGGAGTCGAGATGAAAGAAGACCCGGTCTATCTATGGGAGGAGGATTCGGCGGGGGGGAGAGGGCGAGCCTGACGAGAGCAGAAGAATGGACCGCATGCTGCTCTTTTGTTTCCGCCGCAGGGTGCACTGGGTGGAAAAAATCGATGGGCTGTCAGGTGGTGGGGACGGTGATCAAAACTAATGGAGGCTAAGAAGGCAATAAAGCTCCGGGTCTTTATAATTTTAATCGAACACCGTGGAAATCTGAGATGTTTGGCGTGACAGCGACTACCTACGGGTCTGCTTACCTCCAAATCTATCTTCATCATCTCCGCCGCGACTCGTGTGCTGGGTTTCAGCATCGATCGGACTCACCCGCAGCCTCGTCTTCATTCTCTCGAGGTGAGAGGCCGCAATTCAATGAAACCCATTCAGGAAACTCTTTCTCAGATTTGACATTTGAACCTGACATTTATAGTCTGTACTGGGTCGTGTTAACCTCAGTGAAATCTCCGATACACATTTTTCTTTAAGTGACGTCATGGAGGAAACAATTGCCAGCAAGCCTGTTCCGAACACGAAATCAAAATGGCATGCTGCAGTAAGTTTCATTGGGAATAGATATGTGTTTTATTAAGTTGTGTTTTTTTGTTGTTTACGTCAGATTAAGAAACGAATGCGCACAAGCTAATATTTAGCTGCCAAAATTCGTCTTTAAACCTAGTCTTGAACCCAAATCCAACTCACGTCGGAAATACTGGATGTCATTTCCACACTTCGTGAGAATGGATATGTCCTTGCTCCTTAAGTCCGATACTCATAAATAAAAGTAAATACACGACTTGCCCACGGACTTATTGGAAACAAGCTATAATTTATGTAAACATCGATATAGGCATATTTTTCATGGATACAAGTAAAATGTGTTTTATTCTTTTTCGACTTCATCAGACTATATGCACCTAAACTACAATGACTTGTAATGGTACTTTGAGAATTTGGCACCTAATCTTAAGTCAGTCGTTTTGTCTCTATCAAATGAAAGTGACTTAGACAAGTAAAAAAATTGGTTAACTCCTTATCTAGGGTGATATTTTGTACTTTAAAGAATGTATTCCCTTTTTCGGTGTACCGAAGAGGAACTCAGTATATAACGGTTCCCGACATTTAAATCTTATACATATATATGCTCTGTTGGTGGCATTAGGCATGAAAGGAATGAACATAAAATGGTCGAATAGTGTTGCGTCGGAATCCAGTTTTCAAACGCAATGCAGTAATAGATGTACATGAAATTATAAAATATTTTTTAGAATATTATTTAGCATAAAGAAATCTTATTAGAGGCAATTGGTTCGCAATATTAAGTAAGTCATATTTTCTCGGTGCATACTTATTTGATAAGGTTAAATTTAATAATAAAATATCATTTTCCTTGCACGAAAGCTCAATAATTGGACCAATTTACAAGGCTCAAAGGCAAGCCAATATTGAGCCAAAGAAGCACTTAAAATAATTGGTTGTCTGTGGCATGAAATTATGGAAACGGTTTATTTAATATGAAAAAGCTATGATTTTGTAATTCCACAGAATTTTATACACTTCAATAATGTAAATTCATTAAATCATGGACCTGACGATGACGTTGAGCGTCGAATACGTAGTCGTGTTTAAATCATACTCTTTGGAATGACAAAGTTATAATTTCTTATGATAAAAAGAGATTGAAAGCCGAAATACTATTTCCTGGATTGTTTCAATAAATTTAAATTATCTTTTCTCTAAAGCAATATTTTTAAACCTCTCCAGATATTCTAAAAGAAGAGCGAGTTAATATTGACATTAAATAATAATCCCTTCTTTTAATCAGAAAATTTTTTCTAATTCCTTCATTATTTTTATATACCTGACCGATGGCAATAGTCTTTTTTAAGAATCCATTATTATTATCAGTAATCCACAGATTAAGGCATGTTTTCATGGGCATAGGCTACCCAACAGAACAGTGACAATTCCCTTACCCCTCTTCACAAAACACAGCACGACATTCTACCATAAAATAGGCCCTACTTCTTCAACTATGCACACTTCCTTCCTTCCTTCATTCAATATCCCTATCCTATCCCTTAACCTTTCTCGCTTGCCTAATATTCTCCCCTTTATCACAGCCTTGAACAACCAATTGCCCTTCAAAACGTTCGGTATTCATCTTTTCTGCCTCTTTATGGTTTCTCCTAAAAATCCTCTCTACTCCCCGACCTTAACTAGCACTTCCTCGTTTGTTTTCCTTTCAACCCATTTCAACTTTTCCATCCTTCTTCATACATATACATCTCAAAAACCTCCAATCTACGCATGCCTCTCATCGTCCTTCAAAGCCATGTTTCCGCACCGTACAAAACTACGCCCCTTTTTTGCGAGCCTTTTCTCAACATACTTACCAAACGTCCCCTCCATCAATTCCCTTCTCCTTGTGAAATCTTCTTTGCCTAATGCATTTTTTCTCCTTATGTTTCTACTACTTTGCTCAATTTGATCCAGAACATTTCCGAGATAGGCAAATTGCTCCACCTGCTCTAGTTTCTGTCCTCCTACTTTATCATTTACCTTAGCTTTCCTCTTCCAATAAGCCACAAAACCATTGTTTTATTTATATTCCCATACCTATCTTACTCTTTTCTCATGCACTCAGTAGCGTTTGGAACAGAACCGGTGATAATGAATAACCCAGCCTCATTCCTTCTCCTAACGCTGTCAATCGGGATTCTCAATCCCCCAATTGTACCTCTGCAGTCTAAGACATGTATACCAATTTTAATACCTAGCAAGCTGCCATAAGGGCGTGTGGCGGGGTGTGTTAGGTCACCACCCGTAAAAAAGAATAAAACCAACAAATGCATGCCAATCTACACCCATAGAGGTGTATATATTCATGCAAAATCCTTTTTAACAGAAATTTGACATGTTTTTACTTGAATGAGATGTTCATATTGCGTATAAGTCCTTTATCCCTGCCACCCACTTCTATTTTCTGCAATGTATTCATTTGTTTTTCCCAATTCACTCTGTCAAACACCTTTTTAAATTTTCTACGATACAGAAATTTTCAACCTATTTTTTTCTATTTTCCTCTGTATTAGTGACCTCATTACTGTAATAGCATCACACGTGCATATCTCATTCATGAAACCAAACCAAGCTGATTATCCCCAAAGCAATCGTTTGCCTATTTCTCCATTGCCGCTTTTTGACGATCCAGAGATCCACTTTAGCTAAGTGTGAAATTATTCATCGTTCATCTACATCTACGTTTACGTATATACCCCGCGATCAACGAAAAATGTGTGGCGGGGGGTGCGAGCGCCAGGTGGGAAAATGTAAGTGATAAGGGAGGATGTGGGAGAGGAAGGCAGAAGGGAAAAATATTCAGTAAAAAAACTATCAAATTAAGTGAAAAATCGTTTACATTCTGGAGGAATATCTAATTCAAGACAATTATTATCTTATCTATTAAATTAGCAGTTTTTTGTGCTAAAAGATGGAGTAAAAATACAATGCCCACGATCTTACTTGATTGCGATGACCTTTCTATCTCGCCATCGAGTTAACCCAGACCTATCCTATCCTCATCATATACTCTCTCTGTCTAATCCCGCTGGTCTGATTTCTATTCCATACAATTTCTCCATATATTCTTTCCAAATTACTTGGATCTTTTATGATTAAACAAATATTTCTCCTGAGTTATTTTTGATATTTTGCCTTAGTTTTTCCTCCTAATTTCCTGGCACGGTTTCGAAATCCCTGTAAAGTGGACCATTTTCACCCTTCCTATGCAAACTTTCCATATCCTCGTATTGTGTTTTCAACTTTTGCTCTGTTTGTTACCCGACTCAGTTTATTATTCAATTCCTTATATTTCCTCCCACATTACTCTGTGTTTATATTCTTTTATTTTCTTCTCTCCTCTATTTTTCTAATCACCTCCTTCATAATTTATAGTTTCCCTGTCCTATTCAATTTATAGCTCCTTTTTTGCTCTCTAGTACCCAGCTCTCGTTTCTCACCCATGATTTTCTCTGCAACTTGCTGGTATTCCTCCTTTTCTGATCCGATTGGAGCTTTCGCACCATTTCCTAAACCGTCTTCCCTGTGTTATCTTTACGAATCTGACGCTGAATTTCTCAATTACTAAACCTTCATCCGATTCCACATCCGTTCCCGAAAAGCTTTGTGAATTGATCACGCTAAGTCTGTGTCTAACCTCAATATGGTGTAACTGATATGTTCCTGAAAGCCCTGGCATCTGCTAAGTCTAACTAATCCTTTTGTGGTGTTTATATATTCCTCCAGGAAGGATAGTGCGAGTTTTCTTCCCTCGGAGTAATTCAATTACCTATCATCAAATAGATAGTTTTAAGGGAACAAATGGATAATTTTTTTTAACTTAACTGTATTTTTTATTTTAGTTATAAAAAAAACAAGTCCAACTGCTAACAAACCGTATGGCTTGACTGAGTACCCAGCCATAGGAGACTGTTCGCGGTATATTTCCTCGGTGAAACAGATGAGTTCTGAATTTTTTAATAATAATAGATGATGATACTTCCGAGTACACTCGTTTAGCGGCCTACGATTAACTGCTTATTTGGCCAAATGAATCAAATGACTTTCATAGAATACGATCCATGTTATTAAGCTGGACAACGCCGCGATTGTGAAGTAGGTAGTCCAAGCCCTGTTCTATTCCTCGCAGCAGAAACTTCTGGGCACCAAATATGTTGAAAGCATAAGAGAAACTGTTTTTACGTCCGATGAAAATGACTATGCCCCCGAGTTAAGAATGTGAAGTCGTGCCAGCCAGGTTTTTAATATAATGTAATTGGTAAACATGTTCAGAGACTTTTAAAATCATCATTATAATTATTTATGCCGTGAAGTTTCGCGAGAAAAAGTAGGTAGGTATTTTCGTTTTTTTACCTATGATTAAATCATCGGATGCAAGG
This sequence comes from Hetaerina americana, assembly GCF_022747635.1. Lineage (NCBI taxonomy): Eukaryota > Metazoa > Arthropoda > Insecta > Odonata > Calopterygidae > Hetaerina > Hetaerina americana. Next base: position 2,563,563 of record NW_027286886.1, read on the forward strand.
TCGACGTTTGGTCATTAGTTTTTATTGATTGTTGTCATTAGGAGGTGATATAACTCATTTATTTTGGCATGGATGATGCGGGGTGACGTCATGAGGAAGACTCTGCTTACAGTTTGTCCCGAGCGTCAAAGCCCCCTCCTTTTAGCCATGGCAATGTACCCTTTGGACCCCCAACACTGCGTATAAATTGGAGGTCCGGGACGAAGGAGGCGGCACAATTTCCTAACCCCGGGAGACGGCGACCTCGTCGGACGCGGCCTACTTGCGTCTGAGACTCCTCTCTTCGTAAACAGAACTAGTTGTATGTAAGTTTGATTGTTAAAAATAAGTTTCATGTGGGGTGTTAATGTTCATGAGGTTGACAGTTCATCGCAAGCAAGCATCCGCCCCTCCCCCACCACCTCCACTCCCTCGAAATTTCTACTTGTGCGCAGTTTAGTTCACAATTGTCGCACTATATCACGAAGCTGTTTTCAGTTTGGTCTAATCGCGCACCTTTCGAAGGAATGCCCACTGCTCCTTTGTGGTTTGTATCGCGAATCCGGGCCCCGTTCGATAGATTGCCAAAACAAAAAGAATCAGAGAAGCATACCGATCGCGACCACAAGGTCGGGCAGCCAGTAATCTTAGCCGTAACACTAGATACTGATATGGAAGTACAAATGAAGATCTCTGATCGTACGTGTATATTTCCTGTGGACACCGAGTGCAGCACTCACTATTTTCATGGACGAAATTGCGCATCAACCTACTTAATACTTGTCCTAACTTACACTCCCATCAAAATTGCGTCGGGGCTTTCTGGTAGAATAGCGGCCAGCGTCTTGGTTTTTTAACCATTGACAGTAAAGCATGTCCTCATGAATACTTGGAAATACTGTTGATAGATTTTGGTAATACACCCTTTGATGGAATTCTTGGATTGGTTTTCATTAAGATATATGGCTGCACGATACATTAATAACATTCTACATTAATGGTCAATGGTACCCACTCATTGCTGCTGAAATCCAGCATAAATAAACCAGTTGAGATCGGCTTAACTTCATTTCATGGTAATTATATCAATATTAAAATTGAGATTGTTTTCTCGGACGACAAAATGTCCATCAGAATATAAAATATAGATCATCAGTTTAAGTTCATTTTACAATTCGTTACTGAAAGTTAAAGAAGAGATACATATATCCCATACAGTGTCTTCTCTGGATTCGGAAATATGTAGAAATATTGTGAGATTCGAGGAGATCGGTTTACCATGTGAGCACATTATTGATCAAGATAAATGCGCGAAATGAATGTGGTTAGGATAGGCATTTACAAAAGGAAGCCGCAACAATTACGAGAGAAATCGAAATGGTGAGTGAGGAGACAGGCGAGGATAACGCGAGGCCATTGGAGGTCCATGATGAAAAGTGAATACTAACAACTTTGTAAGTTGCACTGATTTTTTATTTTAAAAACGACCGATTTCATCGAATAGTTGACATAATCAGGTGCCGAGCCTCAAGTTGAGCCGAAAGCCATCGAATTCATCATGAGGTCCCATGAGTGTGTGTGTTTGGGCTCTGATTCAGCCTCTAGGTGTACCGTAGTCTAATTACTCGACAAAGATTTCCCTGGAGCAGAAAATGGATTTAAAATGTTTTATATCGAGTAAGTCGTTATAGCACCCCCAAGTAAGTTGCGTTCAGTAGGGCGAAAAATCAAAAACCAATCGCTGAAAACGTTCTCCTTGCAGAGAATATTGAGAATAATTACGTGCTATCAGCAATTTTAAAAATGTCCGATTAAGGGTTCATACTTGTATCACATTTTAATCCCGAGATGAATGAAAGAATTTTTCAGAAAGGGACGAAAATTCCAGCAGAACCGTGTAACAATAACTGTGATAGAGATGAAATCAACCGACAAATTTCGGAGAGAGTGTAGAAAGTCTTTGCTCCTGTATATATGAAATCTTTTTAAGTATGATGTGTATTTTTTGGGCACTAAAAAAATAGCGAGAATTAATATTCCTAAGGTAAATAGCTTTTGAAGTATAATTTCCGCAAATTCGAATGATATGCAGCACCCATGTGCCTGCAGATAAAACTGGAAATAGTGATCGCGCGCCAAATAGTGTAGCTATAAAAAAAGTATTACTGCTTCAAAAATTGATGACATTGTTGGCTATTTACTAAGCGCAGGATATTTTTTAACGATAAATGTACGCGGTAGTTACCATCGAGTAAAAATACATGAGCAGAGTAGGGCGTGCAACGCCTTCAGCACACCTGATGGTCATTTCCAATGTGATCGCACGAGCTTCGAAAGATCTCCATCCATATTTTCTCCTCTTAATGAAAAAATATTAGATTGACTACTCATAAATTACTGTATTTATTATTTGGACGATATTTTGCGATATTATGACGCGTGGGAAAGTCACATCGTTGGTTTTGGCAGATTTCCAAAAGAGAACTTGAAGCTAAAACTGAAAAAGTGTCGCTAGTTTAAGGAAGAAATAAAGCTTTTTGGGCACTTCATTTCGCAAGAATGGCTACAGTCGGCTGACGAAAAAACTGAACGCTTGAAAACATTTCCGAAATCTACGAATTTCAAAACCATCTAATCATTCCTTGGACTTGTGGGATATTATAGAAAGTTCATTTCTAATATTGCAAGGATTTCTAGTTGCCTCTTCAAGTTGACCCTCTGAGGCAGTATTGGCACTACTCTTGGGGAGATGAGCAACAAAATGCGTTTGAATTCCTAAGGAAGTGCCTTGCTAATCACACTGCTTTAAAATTTCCCGACTCTTCAATACCGTTCACCTTTACCACTGATGCGTCTGCGCCCTGGGTGGTATACGTATACAAGTAGTGACACAAAAATTAGAAAACGGAGAACATCCTGTTGTCGCTGGCCGCAAATTACATAAAACCCAAAAGTCTTATTTCGGCTAAATGAATTCGGATGCTTGGCTGTTATCGAGATGATAAAACAATTTCGCGCTTACTTTTTGGGTTGACATTTTATTCAATGCACAGATTGTAATCCTCTGACATGGCTATTGTCACCTAAACAACCACAGCACCGTATCGCAAGGTGAGCCATGGAATTAAGCGAGTATTACTTCGACGCTAAATATTGCCGCGGGAAAGACATTAATTGCAGTGATGCCCTTCCGAGGATAACTGACGCTATATATTCTCTTGAATAAAAACACTAATATAATTTGGGACACCGGAAAAATAGTTTGAGAACAAGAATATCCAAGCAAGTACAGAGCTCGGCATCCCACGCTCCTGCACTTCGGAGCGATTTTAACTTTTTCTACGACGAACGTGGCGTTCTATGTAGAGTGAAAAATGAACCACGGGCCACTGTCCAGTTATTTTTACTCCAAATTTAATGAGTGGAGATAGTTTCGAAGCATGGATTCCCTCTAGGACGCAACTGTGGCGTTGATAAAACATTCAAAATTAGACACTTCCAATGGGAAGGTTTTTTATTCTAACGTTGGTGTCTATGTGAAACATTGCTTCGAGTTTGAAAAAACGTAAATCTCCAATCCAGCGTATACCCTTGCAACCAGTCACGGGAGCCTCCTGTCCTTCGGGGAAAATAAAGTTAGTTGTAGTTCCACTTCCAAAACCCAAGCGAGGAAACCGGTTTATTTTAACTTGCCAGAACCATTTCACTTGCTATAAAGAAGCAAAAGTGATCCCTAATCAATCGTCCATGACCAGAGCCCCATAGTCTGCGGGAAACAGAATTTGTCAACATGACGTTCCTCGGTACATCGTCACAGACAAAGGAGCGAATTTTACTTTAGAAATAATGGAAAACGTTTGCCAGATTTACATCGTAACCTCAATCTAATCCCCTCCTCATCGTAATTTTCATTTCCACGGACATATAATCCATAGGAGAATGGAAGGCTGGAGAGAGCACATCAGTAATCTTTAAGTATAATTTCCCATTGTGAGGCATAGGACCACAGCGACTGGGATTAACACTTGGATTTTGCTTTATTTGCCTACCAGAACCCGAAAAATAGAATGACTGGCCATTCCCCAGTATACTTGCCACAGAGCCGCGATTTCATGATGACCTGGGATGATATCTTTTCGCCAATGCTAGGCCAGTCCGAATCAGAGTTCGATCAATATCAAATGAATTACTTCGCCGCTTCAAAATTGACCCATGAGCAAGCCGCGGATTTTAACACCCAAAATACGGAAAAAGGCATACTCGCCATAATCAAGGATTGTCATAACCCTCAATTGCCGTTGGCCAGCTATTCCTTCAGCGAAATGTGGCTCCAAACCCAAGAAAAGCTATAAAGTTGATGAACAGTTGGATCTGATCTTAGGAACAGTTGGAACGTGACTAGAGTACGAATCCCAGGGACGCTAGACGCCATAAGTCTGGAAAGTGAACGCAGATTTATATAACATCACCGTAATGTTAAAATCCCTCCCAGATCCCATACCAGTTTCCCACCAAGATTCCTTAATGGAACATCTCCTGTTCCTGGTAATCACGCTGATTTATTTCACCAAACATCCTACCAAAGAGTACCTCTCCTTTCTCGCTCCTTTTGCCGGATTCTAATGTTTTCTACTTCATCTACATCGTCTACCCAAGTGGATTCCCTATTCCCCACCCCGTACAACCTCCGACCTCTTCCGATCCGTCTCATGCCGCAATAATGACATTTTCAGAATGGCCCAGGCAGGAGTAACACCGGAGGGGAGCGATACTGACACCGCTCCTTGGGATAGCCCTCCATCACCCGGCCGAGTTCTGGAGATGCATTTCCCGGAACTAGGAGCCATCGGCGGACCGGCAGACATCACTCTTCCGGACAGCACTTGGTCGTGGGACGATTGGGATGATTGCACCAGCTTCTTCGACTCGGATACTCCATCGCCGACCATTAGCTGGGAAGATGATGGACCCCCTTCTACTCCCGAGCGACCGATTACTCCAGGAACGGGCTGGTATCATGATCCTGAGGCGGTTACTGTCAGCTCAGATCCCCAGACCTTCCCAGAAGTGCAGACGGGCCCGAGAGGTCAGCAAAATCCAACCACAGAATCCTTGCCGAATTCCGACCTTCCTGATCACCTTTCACCCCATGAGTACAATCCCACCTTAGATACCACCTTAATTACCTTCCCACCGAAAAGTCCAACCATGAAACGCAGCCCCTCGAGGAGTTATAATCATCGCCGGCGTACCATCCATAGGCAAAAAATACGGGAGCGAAGGCGAGCGGAAACCACCTCAAGGAAGCCTCCCAACTAGAGCCATATAAGGTACTGACAGGTATTTTCAGCACTTGAGTTTCAACAGAGTGTTTCTCATTTCAGTTCTCCGCCAGTATGGTGCTGACATGGATAAATGGCCTTTTGATTACGTCCTCGGACGACACCGGGACCTTTTTTGAATTCGCAGACGAGCTCGTGTTAACTTCTGGCGAGTGGGTGGTGCATGAAGACCTGCATCTGGACCGTCTGCGGCAATCTCTCCTTAACGTATGAACCCAAGAGCAACAGTTTAAGGAGCTGGATTCCGAATGGGCTCGGTGAAATGAGAGCGAGGTTTCTCTAAGAGAGAATATACAAAGAACACGCTTAGGGGTTAAGTCGGGTCTCCTTTGACCTCCAATGGAATTTTGATTCCTTGTTTTTCAGCCCTACTAAACGTACTAACAATCAACGCTTTGGGATGCGGCCCTCCTTACATATGTGGGGCCGCTACTCACGCACAGGTTAGTTGAATGAGAAATGATACCGCATTGCTGGCAGGGCATTCGGAATAACTTTAAAGGTCCAGATTCACATTTTTGACGAACGTTTCAGATACGTGTTGGCGCCATGATAGAATGGCTGATCGGACATTTAAGGCCCTTTTGGCAGGGTATGAAATTTTTACAGCTAAGAATACTCCCTTGCTATTACTGCTGCTATGTCATAAGTGTTTTAATTATCAGTTTTTGGCCATATATTTCAGTTATACAATTATTGCGTACCATCAATGTGAATTGAAACGCCACTTAATTAAGCTGCATATCTCATTCCTGTTAGTACGCTATATATATGCTAGCACGTATGGTTGGAGTACTTGCATCCTTTCATCCTCCCACCTTAACTATTTCTTAACATTATACAGTTCCACTCGACCGCTTTTGGAAGTGAAGATACCGTATAGTGAAAATAAAATTCTATTGCACAGTCTCGCGAAGGTGCGACTGCTACGGAAGTTTGGCAGCGTATTGCTTCAGGCAGTCCAGCCACTGCAAAAAATGAACCTCCCCGAATGGCAAAAATGCCATGCTCCTCGAGCCCAAATCAATGTCTCTGGCTCTTAATTGAAGGGAGGACAAATGTATACATCTCAGCCCAAATTATGAGAGACATTGCGTTGAAGGTGATTTTTAAGTTCGTCCAGCATCCCTCCATATGCTTAACAACAAGACGGACTCCTGCAGGGTTGGGGCATTTTTTAATTTTAGTAACACCGTTTAAAATTATTTTAAGGTTTATTCAACTCGTCCGCCCTTTGCGCGATAAACAATTGGCAAGTCTTTAGATATACGGAGTTGTCAAGGCAACCAACTTTATTAAAAGTATCTTGCCCGATAAATAGCATCCATGTTTTCTCAGAGGATCCGATAGTTTCTTATAGCCGATCGAATGCTCCGCCAGTGACGGGATTATGTATTTAGAGGGGGCACGGAGTCAAAGCGACAGTAATTACACTTCAAATCGCAATCTGAGCGTTGAACCGACGTTCATCACGGTGAAAATATTCAAAACTTCTGGCTACCCCGATGAGGTATCTAAATTATGAGGCTAAAAAAGAAACATTACGCTTCGACAATAAACAACATTTTACTTTGGAAGTGTAAAGTTTCTTTTTTACCCTCATCATGAAGGAATTCCACAAAGTTAAACTTGAAACTGTTATGTCTATCTAAATGAAATGGCTTAGAAGATATTCTCCAAACAAAAAAGTGCTTAACTCGCGTAGGGTCCCAGTCATAACCTTAGTCGAAATAATTCGGCCAGGGAATATGCTGATGCCCATGGAGCAGTTTTACTTAACCCATTGTGTGGAAATCCCGACTTTAATGTTATTAAGGTTGTTAATAACATCGTGGGCAGGCTGCATTTGGGTCCTTATAAAAATTCGGAGGAGACGAAGTTCCAGCATTCTAACGTCACAGGCTCCTGCCGAACCACGTCACTGCAAGTCTTAAATCGCAATATAGATAGGAATACCTTTGAAATAGTAGCCAAGGAATAGAGCGTTGGACTATATGTAGACTGGAGAGTCCGGGTACGCCTCTCTGGGAAGCCTCAACTTCACCCGAGCTGTGTGATTTTTCCGGCACCAGAATTTCATGGGAAGCCATAGGCAGCACAGGGAAAGGCACCGGCCCTTCCCTAACGTGTAAGTTTCACTCGCATTTCTACATCTACATCTACTTAATACCCGGCAAACCGCCGCAAGAACGTGTGGCGGGGGGTGTTAGGACATCACCCGTAATTTAGAAAAGAAAAAAAACCGCATGCAAAAACCACAAATTCATACACCCATTTGGGCTAAGTATTGGGTGAACTCTATCATCACCTACCAAATCAACCTTCGGATTGATAATGATGTTAATAGTTTTTTTTTATATTAGTACAATTAGTTCATTATAACGAGAGACATCTTTCAGTGAAATAAGGGTTTTTTTGTAATGAGTCGTTTTATGTCATTTTTTGGGCATATTATTATATTCTTTATGTATATTTTGTATTGTGTTGTGCATATATTGCTTATTTTTTCCATTTTCATTTTTTTTGCTTCTTTGATGTCTTCCTGACATTGCTATATCTTTAGAATGCTAATCTTCCTTACCCCGGAGCTTAACTGCCACCGGAGTTATGTGGTATAGAGGACGGTTTGGCGACACGGCGATGATTGTACAGGCAGTTTGCCCCATGCGTCAGAGCCCCCTTCTTTTAGACATGATAAGGTACGCTTTGGACTAACAACAATGCGCATAAACCGGATGTCCGAGTCACAGTGACCTTACCCCGCGAACCGGCGACCTCGTCGAAAGCGGCCTACTTGCCTCTATGACTCCCCTCTTCTGAAACAGGACTAGTTGCGTGTAAGATTGATTGTGAAAAATAAGTTTCGTGTACATCGGATTTTAATTACTACCGTAAGCTTCAATAAATCAATTTTAAATGCCTGATTGCTATGTGACCACGACATTATACTATGGAAATGGTTGATAAATTCTGAACACGGCCACGTAAAGAGACTGAATATGTAAGCTTCACTGCAATTCAAATATCTGATAGAAAAAATCAACATTATCATTATTCTTATAAATGTAGCCGAAACTAAATTCCGCATGTGGCGGAAAGCTAAATTATTATTGAATGGTGGTAGTACTTTATATTTAGAATGATATAACTTAAAAAATTGATAGTACACACCACAAGAATACTTCCATTGAGAAGAAGAGAAATGATCAAGTAAAGGATTAAAAAAAGATGGAAAGGAAGCTGCAAGGTAGCCTTGATGCGTAAAAGTATTTACAACAAATACCAGATATTTTTTATAATTACTCACCTATTGGAAACGATTTTCGTGTTTTCATTTTTGTGCTATTTCTGTTGTGGATTAAATGGATTTGTTAATTCATTTGTTTAGTGTTATTACTTAATAAAGTACCAAAATACAAAAATTGCTTTAAAGGAAATAGTTGTCGCTAGATCCCCACCATGGCGAAAAAAGTCATCATTTAAAAACAGATCTTCTACCCCAAAGATTTCTATCGAAAACAGATTTTGGTTCGCCACTTTTAGGAATATATTTTCGAATTCTTAAGAACACAGAGTCACTTGTAATTCTGTGTACGCATGGGTGAAAGTCCTCTTTACAACGTGTGATGTAGAGTTCAGATCTCAACTTGGTGCCAGGGGACAATTACAAACTCATTTAATGTGGGCCTCGTGGATTTACCTTAATTATCGTCTTTAACCACCAATATAATAATGCATTTTACCTTCAAATCATCGGACAAATCATCTTCGTCTAAAATTCTAAGTTCTATCAAGCTCTAAAGTCTTCTGATTTTGTTCATAAATACTAACAACCAAAAGTCGACTTTTTTGTTCCATTTAAACGTAATATTTCTGTCGAAGGAAAACGTTTTCCGACTCCATTATAATTCCATGGAATGATGATTCCGAGGGCAGCTCTACTGGAAAATGTGATGTCACGGAATGTGTCCTTCATCATCTACATCTACATGTACACCTACATCTACACAATACCCCAAGAGCCGCCTTAAGGGCGTGTGGCGGGGGCAGTTAGGTCACCAGCCATGCATGTACAATCCCAATCGTATCACCTCTACACAAATATTAATTGGATCATCCACTAAAACAAAGTAAATTACACGAAAGAAGGTACATACATGCAACAATATCTAATAACAGGATACGCATATACAAATCATGCTGTATAACTGTTAAAAAGAGGGGTCTATTAAATAAAAAATAACATTCAGAAAATAGATTGCAGGATATGGACAAAATATAAACACTATCAATTCTTATTATCTCCTACTTTTTTTATCACTAATGTTGGGAGGAAAAATTGAAATTTAAATCTGTCGGTTCTACTGCCTATCTCCCTAATTTTAGGTAAGTGGTCTGATTTACTATTGCAAGTCAGGGCCTGTAGTATATCTTGAACATCCTCAGATTAGTAACCTGCCTCAAATTTACGCAGTGGATTTAGACGGTATTGAGAACTACGGTCAACTTGTGTCTCCCATCCTAATCATTGAAAAAGGACGACCATCGCCCGCGGGGATATCTCCAAAGGTGCTGTCACTGACGAAGTCCCGAGTAATTTTTTCTCGATAAGGAGGAGAAATGTCTTTGTGGAATGGAACGCTTGCAGCCTTACCTAGTTGTTTTTTACGATGCTGGTTGAAGGTCTCTTCTGGATATGTTTTTAGGATGCAACTTTCACTCCTTTGGTAAACAATGAGTGAAGGAAGAGTACTTGGCCGTCCCAAAAATATGACCAGCATAATATTCGCAGTATCCATCTATATCCACATCTATGCCCTTTTTTGAAAGCCAGGGCAAGGACGTGTGGCAGAGGGTATTAGGTCGTCTACCATGCCACATATAATCCAGTAAATTAGAAAATATATGGCACCCTGTGATCCACTTGAAGAGCACGTGGAATTGAATGACTGGATATCCTTAATGCAACATCCGTAACACTCATTACAACTTTTATTCTCTTAGTAACCATACTACTGACTAAACTGACGGCACAACAACAAAGGAATCCCAGTAGAATGGGTGGGCTAACGTGCAACGCAGTCATCAACTCTCAAGTAGCATTCCACTCATGCAAAACGGACAATTTGCAAATGAATTAGATCTACAATATAAACGTGAAACCAACGTACCTACGGCCGTGAAACAATGGAATAACGAAATAGCCTAGGTCGTAAACTTTAGTAAAGTTTACGGTCTTGGCTATTTCGTTTTTCCTTAAATCTACAAAGTTGCTGACATTACATGAGACCCCACCACTAAGGGCGCGTGGCGTGGAGCGTTAGATCGCCAGCCACGAAGTTAGTTGAAGGGGAATGTAACTTTTATGTTTCTAACTAAACTATCTTTCTAACTAAACCGGGGGGCTGAATTAAATCTTCAATACTGGACGCAAAATCACATAAATGGTGTCTTCATCTACATATACTTAATACCCCGCAAGCCGCCGCAAGGGCGTGTGGCGAGGGGGGTACATATGCGGGTACACCACCCGTCATTAAGAAAGAAAAAAACCGCATGCAAAAGCCACAAATTTATACTATCCACAAACAAATCATGGTATACATTAATGCAAGAACACTTACACCCCACGCATATGCAAACACTCAAACTACCAACTAACATACACATGCACCAACAAATATACCTAATATCTTTTCAATGCTTGATTTTGTTCCGACTTGTAAATTCGTATGTTTTTCATATTGCATTTTAATAGGTGCAATCTACTTTGAGATTTCGCAAAAAAGTTCCCATTCTAGATATTGGAGCTAATGTGTGACAATATGTTATTCCGTAAGAATTTTTCGCGACCCTTTATGAATCTTCATCTACATAATACCCCACAAGACGCCGCAAGGGCGTGTAGCGGGGGCAGATGGGCGGGGTGAACGTCACTAACCGTAACAGAGAATAAAACCACATGCAAAACCAGCATATGTATGTACACCTACACCCACAGTGGCGTATATATTCATGCAAAAACTTTTTTGACTTTCACGCATGCAAATACATAAAACAATCAGCTAACAAACTCATGCACCTTAGAATGTATTAAAAATGTGTTTAATAACGCACTAATTATATTTTAAATGTAAGAAGTGGAAATTCCACTACCCCATGGACATATAAAATACCTTTCCTTTCGCTTGTTCCTTGGTTAATGTCTTTTGGATGGATCCCATGTGGTCGCTGCATACTCTGTATGGAGTCTTACTAAAGAAAAATAACACGTCTACTTTCTCATCGCTACATTTTCCAACTATATTAGGAGCTGCTTTAAGGTATCTCTAAAAATAGTGCCCCCAAAAACAGTGCGTTTGTGCTATCTCCATGTACTATGACACTTATGTAATTTATACAGTCTAAGGATATAGGTCCTAGGTTTGGTGTTAACATGAAATTTCTTCTGTGGTGGTGAGTCGGAATGAATCCGTTGCGCAGGCCGCACTTTCATTTGAGGATTGAATAAGGGCATAATGTCACATTTAACGTAAAAACAATAATGGCGTCATAAATTTCCGGAAAATTGCTATCCACCCAAACTTATGTTCGTCGGTCAATACTTGGAACACTCACCCGGAAGAAACCATTTACATCTTCAAGTACGAACGAAGGACCATTCTACCCACCCACCTTTTACAAGCCACCAATGGCGCTTATCGTCATGCTTCAACCATCATGTTATCGCCTCGTGCAAAACCAAGTCCCATAACAATTGTTAAGGAGTAATTTCGAAATTTCCCTCAGCGTCTTTCGACTTTGTCATTAACACCCTTCCCGGGGGTCGTTCAATAATTAATATTCATTATTAGGTAATCTACCGGTTGAGGTAGGTTCCCGGATGGACAAAACTACTAAATATTTTGTGACTCCTAACAAAACACAATCCAGCAATCCAGTCCGCATCAGGTCCCTCTTCATCTCCTAGTACCTCCTTCCTCCCTTCATCCTGTCCGACATCCCCATCCTGTTCCTGCCCTTTCCTCGTTTGCCTAACATTCTCCCCTCTACTAGAGTCTTCAGCATCCCACTGCCGATCAATATGCCTTTTATCCATTTTTTCTGCCTTCTTTTGATTTCTCCCAAAAAACCCCTCTCCTCGCCCACCATACCTAGCACTTCCTCATTTGTTTCCCTTTTGGTTCATTTTACCTTATCTATTCTTCTCCACACTCACATTTTAAAAGCCTCCAATCTACTTCTCTAGCCCTGCTTCGGTGACCACGTTTCCGCGCCGTACATAACTACGCTCCATATCACAGTTTTTACGAGCCTTTTCTTTACATCCTTACCCAACGTTCCTCCCATGCCTCTTTAATCATTTCCTCCAAATACAGGCTGGACAGCCTCTTCCCAACACTGCCCGTCCGGACTCCCCGTTGCCTACTCGCACCTGAGCAGTCTGAGAAAAGTACAGGTTGCGGATTAGGCTCCTTTCCCTCCAATCTATTCCTATTTTCTTCAATAAACTCATTAGTTTTTCCCAATTCACTCTATCAAACGCTTTTTCAAAATCTACGAAAGAGGCAAATACTTCCTGATTGTATTCTATATGCATCTTGATTAATGATCTCATTACTGCAAAGGCATCGCGCTTGCCTCTCCCCTTCCTGAACCCTAACTGATCATCCCCTAAGTAATCTTTGCCCTACTCTCAACCCTTTTGTAGATGATCCTGAGAACAACTTTAGCTGCGTGGGATATCAAACTTATTGTCCTGTAGTCCTCACATGATGTAGCCTTTACCTGTTTCGGAATAGGAATTAACACTGATCTCACAAAGTCTTCCGGCCAGATTCCATCCTCATAGATACTACGAATCAGCCCACATAACCTCTTCCTCCCACATTTTCCTATACATTTTAATAGTTCCGCGCGAATGTTATCCACCCCCACAGCCTTATTTAGTTTCATCTCCCTTAATGCCCTTTCTATCTCATGTTCAAGTATATCTGGACTTAAGGTATCTTCCTCAACGTCATGTTCCTCTTCTATGTCTAGCATTGTTGTTCTAAGTTCTTTACTATACAATTCTTCTGTATATTCCTTCCATCTCTCTTGGATATTTCCTGTATCAGCTATTCCTTACCCGCCTTATCTCATAATTTTAAGAAAGGGAGATCTATGCTGTTAGCATAGATCTCCCTTTCTTACTTCCCGATAAAAATTTAACCTTGCTGTGGAGCGCACCAATTTCACCCTTCCTCTGCAAAGTTCCATATCCTCGCACTGCGTCTTCCACCATGCCGTTCAATAATGCTTAATAAAATCCTGGAAATGGTAGTATTGGATAAGGTTTGCTTTTAGGGGGCCTCTTTTTTCAGTAGACTGTTGCTACGGTATCAGCTGTATCCATCCCGTGATTTAATTTTCATTGTCAATTGATGCGAAACACGTTTGTTTGTTTAGAAAAATAGAAAAACTAAGTTTCGTGCGGTGATTAAACACTTCTACGTTAAATGCTTAACTACGGAAGAGATTATAGCCGAGTTGGATGAAGTTCATGACACAGATGTTCATGTTGTTATGACTGTTTACAATTGGGCTAATGAGTTTAAACATCGTCGTACATCCACAAAAGATGAACATTGTCGGGATTCCAGTGGAAGTGATATCGTCAGTTATTAGTGACAAAATGCACGATAGTGGTCAAAGTGATTGAGGAATCAATATTGACAAAATATTGGAGGGCCAGAGGTATATCATAATGTATAGTGTTTTCGATTTTGCGTGAAAAATTGAATGCGAATGGATGCCACGTTTGCTCTTAGAGAAGAATAAACGCAATCGTCAGGTCGATTTGATAGTTGGTTAGGCATTTTCCGTCGCAATCTTGATGAGTTTCAATCTGCGTCGATACATGACTGCGAGCGGAAAATGAATACACCCCAGAGACAAAGGATCCGTCGAAACTGAGGTATTTAGATAGATTCAAAGCAATCCAAGTGCGAAGAAGTCGAAGACGGTGAAATCGGCCGGCAAGGCGATAGCTACGGGACTTTTGGATGCACGTGGAATCATCTACATTGATTACTTACAAAGAGGACAAACGATAAATGGAGAGTATTATGCGTCGTTATTGCACTACTTGAGCGAAGAAATCAAGAAAAAAACGCCCTCATTTGGCAAAGAAAATAATTCTCCTCCATCAAGACAGTGCACGAGTGACAATGCATCTGCGGGGTTTTAATGGCGAAATGTATGGAATTAAAATTTTAATTATTAGATTATCCACAGTATTCGAACGATTTGGCCTCCAGTGACTTTTAATATCGCCTAACTAGAAAAATGGCTCGGTGATGAACGTTTCACGTCGATCGAGGTCATCGACAACACGCCTATTTTGATGACCCAAAATTTCGATTACGAAATCCTATTTTCTGAATGGCTTTAAAAGTTTCAGAAACGCTGGGTAAATGGTATCATTACAAAAGAATGTTTTTAACTAAAAGAAGTTTACCCTAAATAATTGTATTTTTCCCTGAGGACTTACTCAATGACCCACGTGTGTGTACATGTACATATATATATATATATATATATATATATATATATATATATATATATATATATATATAGAAACAGATATAAGGAAAAGGGATAGGAACACATATAAAGGACGAACACAATAGAGGTGGGGAAGGCGGAATCGAACGGATCACAAGAGTAAAAATATTTCCTCAACCGGGACTCGAACACCGGATCTTTCCACTTGCCGGGCGGATGCTCTTAACCACTTGAGCTATCGAGGATAGTCAATTTACCCTGAGATCCGTGGGTCTAATATGTCGCCAAGCGCCCCGATTCTTTCAGCCAAGAGATGGCGTCAGGGGGCTGTTTCACCCACCAAAGGAGAAATAGACAATACACAAGGAAAGGAAAGGACAGTGGGTTAGAATTCATACAACATCATACAGGAAAGGAACAGTGCGTTTCGTGGCACGCATAGCCAGAAGAAAGAGATGAGCCACATTGGCCAAATACACATTCAAACACGAAATCCCGCCAAACGGCGAATAAATACTCATATATACAGAAACAGATATAAGGAAAAGGGATAGGAACACATATAAAGGACGAACACAATAGAGGTGGGGAAGGCGGAATCGAACGGATCGGGGATCGAGATGGTGCGGGGGCTAGCGTACTGGCTTCCCACCCAGAGGGCCCGGGTTCAAATCCCGGCGGTGTTGAATATTTTTCAGAGGTATCTCGATCCCTGCTTGAGGTGCTTTGTGGAGGGCACTTTGAGTGAGTACGCCGTCCGTCGGATGGGACGTTAAGCCGCGGACCCCTTGGCGCCTTTCGTAAAGAGTAGGCTAATGCCGACGCCGGGTTTCTCTCCACCCTTCATCCTTTCCTATCCATCCCCTATGGCGCAAATGACCTCAGCTGTCGGTCGCCTCCCCTCAAAACTACTACTCGAACGGATCACAAGAGTAAATGAGGCTCATCTCTTTCTTCTGGCTATGCGTGCCACGAAACGCACTGTTCCTTTCCTGTATGATGTTGTATGAATTCTAACCCACTGTCCTTTCCTTTCCTTGTGTATTGTCTATTTCTCCTTTGGTGGGTGAAACAGCCCCCTGACGCCATCTCTTGGCTGAAAGAATCGGGGCGCTTGGCGACATATTAGACCCACGGATCTCAGGGTAAATTGACTATCCTCGATAGCTCAAGTGGTTAAGAGCATCCGCCCGGCAAGTGGAAAGATCCGGTGTTCGAGTCCCGGTTGAGGAAATATTTTTACTCTTGTGATCCGTTCGATTCCGCCTTCCCCACCTCTATTGTGTTCGTCCTTTATATGTGTTCCTATCCCTTTTCCTTATATCTGTTTCTGTATATATGAGTATTTATTCGCCGTTTGGCGGGATTTCGTGTTTGAATGTGTGTATATATATATATATATATATATATATATATATATATATATATATATATATATATATATATATATATATATATACAGGGTTCGTCCGGAAAATAAGTGTACTGATTTTTTCCCGCCGCTCCAGGCGCGCCCAGCACCGCTCTGACGGGCTGCGATTGGAGGGGGGTATGTTGGCAAGCGACGCTGAAAAAGGCAGTCGGCTCTGAGCTGTGGTGTAGTGAGGAGCTCTGTTAACGCGAACCTCCACGCTCGACCCACGTCACGGAACGCGATGCCGAAGTTTTTGGAGCAGCGTTATTCCATCAAATTTGCGGTAAAGCTTGGGAAATCGTCTACCGAAACTGTCGGTATGATTAACCAGGCTTACGGGGATTCAGCCATGTCCAGAAACATGATCTTTCGGTGGCACAAGATGTTCGTGGAGGGCAGAGAAGAGGTCGACGACGAACCACGGCCTGGAAGCCCATCAACGACACTCACCGACGAAAAATATATATGTACATATATATTTTCGTCGGTGTATATATACATATATATATATATATATATATATATATATATATATATATATATATATATATATAAATATTGTGAGTGTCCTTTCTTTGTGTCTCTATATTCTAAAAATCTACATCTGTGTTTTTTATATATTTATATATATATATATATATATACATATATATATCCCTGTATATATACATATATATATATATATGTATATATCTATACATATATACGTATATCACATATATACATACATATATAGTGACATTAATGGCGTTGCTAAACGATTGACAACCAGGGAGTATCCGTCACGCGAAAAAAGGGATCGGCATTCCTTTCCCGCAAGGCTAAGTGAAGCAGTTAGGAAGGTCAGTCCAACACACCCACCAATAGCCTGACCCGGGAGAAGATGGAAAGGCTCCATGCAATACTGAAAATGAGATCTGTCCATAAAATATACACATAGGTTGGCGGGCTCACATAAGGGTTATAACTCACTCGGCTGCCTTTCGTCTTGACAATGTCACTTCATCAAGGCCAAGGCTAGTGAAACCTTTTACCAATTATTTGTTAACTGTCCTACTGCCCGAATGTGACCCCGGTTTTAAAAATGTCATTTCGGAATATAGCGTGTGTTATTCCTAGCTACGAATTATTTCTCTATCGACGCTTGAGTGTTTGTTCAAGTTAACTAGACTAACGGCAGAGGAAAGTAAAACCAGCAATGGGAAAGGAGGATGGTGTGCCTATTACATTTAACGTTAAAAACGTGTGTGTAAGATTAAGAAACAAAGAAAAATAGAGCATATAGGCCGTAACGTTCTTACTATGGTAAAGGAGAGATTTGAAAAACTGGTGCTTTGAATCAGGGGGTGATGGTATCACTTTAAATTATACTATAAAGTCGGTGTAGGGAAACGGTGACCTAAATCATTGGAGAACTTGTTGTTACTTATTACTACAGTACAGGGAGATATGTAAGGGCAATCGGCAATGACGAAGGAAGTCATTGGAAAAATTAATATGAAACTCTACGAAATATTCATGCATAGAACGAAGAAATGAAAGGGGGAGAGACCAAATTTTTAAGCTTCAATATTCTAAAATGAGTTTGAAATGAGCTCTTGAGGAGGAAACGGGGAAGAGTAAGCGACAATTTTTATTTCACTGAAGTGAGAATGGAGGGGAACAAGGCAATAAAAATGAATGGGGTCAGATTTCTATTATTTAATTATAACAGTCACGAACTTCAAGGGTGGTTAAGGTTTATAAAGTGAATCCTAGAATACTCATAGAAGATGTTATTCAATTTGACGTTTTCGAGGGACCTCTCCAAGCCCACGTGTATCACAATTGATGGCTTGATCATGAGGATTATTTTCTGGATTGGTCCCCTCCAGCTGAGTATTGCTTCTCCTTTACCTCGCCTTTTAATCTTGGTTAGTTTTCTGTGAGGGTTTGTTCTATTTTTCTCTCTATTCTCTGGCTAATTATCCGAGTGAGAATATTCAATGCGTTAGACATTAAGTTCAATACCCAGTGTCATTCACATTTCTATTTTATTGGTTTATTGGCACAAAAATCATCACACTCTTCTTGAAGTCCTCTAGTAGTCCACTGTCTCTCTATCTCTCTCTCTCTTGTATTATTTCGGAGAGAGTACCTTTCGCCTAGACCCCGAAGTTTTGTTTATTTCCCCGTTTACTTTGTCTTGTGCCTTGTTGTTTTCAGGTTTTTCACAGCACCGTCCAATATATCTCAACAAAGTTTCTCCTTTAATTAAGTCATCATCAAGTGGTTTGACCTAATCATAGAATTCTTTAATTTATTTTTATCATATTTTCCTAATGTCTCCATCTTATATTAGGATCTTTAAACATATATTAGCATTTCGAACGTTGTGGAATTTCGTATTTCTTCCTCCGAGTTGCCTCTCGTCCAGTTGAGAAGCCGTTTTGTAATTTGTCATCTTCATGATTTAATTGTACTATTCCACGTAGCAGTACTACTGATTGAGGAGTAAATCCTAGAAATGTTTGGGGTTTTGGGATTTTTAAGCTGATTTATTTTTGGGAGCATAGAGAAGTGGTGATTCTTACGGTTCTCTCTAGGGAGGGAATGACGATTTTTGTTGTGAGCGCCCTTAATTGGGTCCAAGTCTAACAGATTGGTATTGGGGTGTATGAGGACCAATAATGCAATTTGTTAATGCTTCAGCAAATTAATATTTTTTCGTCTAGCATGAAAAAAGATCACTTTTTTCGTGCTTCTTTCTTTATAATTTCTTTATTTGAGGGTCATTTTTGAAGGTAATTTATTCGATGTTAGTAAGTCCCTTTTAATTTAGGTATTGCCGGAATGAGTCGTTGGATATTTTATTAAAGAAGCGCGATGAATATTCACAGAAAATGTTGCAATCCCATTTGTTACCGAAAATTTCTCAGTTTTATTTATGTTAGGAAACGAACACAAAAATTACACGCAAAGCATATTTTATCTTACTTCATATTATAGTAAAAAGAATAATGATGCACATAAATACTTTTCTGATTATTCAAACTCCATAAAAGTTTTTGAAGAAATAGCATTTTCATTTTAACGATTTCCAAAATTTGTCATTTCCGAAAGAAAAATATGAAACCAATTTGTGCAACAGATTGACAGAGACCTGATATTTATTGATAGAAAATTCCGAGGTGATACATATTTTTAATAAGTAGTCATGGGGTGACAAGAGCAAGAAGCAAATCACCCGGTCATGCGGGAGTGAGGCGTTTCCTGGAAAGTAAGTGCCCCCAAGATTACTTTGGTTTACAGCGGCACACACTTAGGGGGAGAACGGTGCCTGGAAACGTATCTCCTCTGCACCGTAATCAAACGCCTGCCTATCCTTCCGAGAGATTTCGAGCGTCGTTCTCTCGTTAAGAGACTCCCTCCCCTGTCGGATGATAAAAAGGTCTTTTCTTCCGCTTTGTCGTGTGCTACTGGTTCCACGTGCTCCAAGGGTGCGGGTGTCTTCCAAGGGGTCTGGATTCCAGCTCGTCGGCGTCGTAGGCTGCGGCGAAGGGGCGTCCGGTCGGTGTGCAGAGTTGCGAGGCTCGGGTTTGCAGATCGAGGCGGGAGGCAGAAGCGAGGTGCCTCATTACAGTCAAAGAACACACAACGTTGGGACGCGAGGGAAGAGCGGGACCGAGTAGGGCAGACGCTCCAGCTGAAACAGAAAAAATAATTTAAAAATAAAATACGAAACAACGACTCTGTGTGGCGATAAAGAAACATTAACAACACTCCTTAGGGTTGCAACCACCGCAACTGAGGCCCCCAAATCCCCCCCCTCTTAGCAGTCAGTGGGTTGCAGAGATAACAAGGAGGCTTCGAAGGAAGTGGTGTGTATTCACTGGTCTGAGGGTGTGAGGTGACATGTTTAATTGGGCTTTACTCGCCTCACGGGCACCGTCCGGAGTCAAGGGCCGCAGTACGACGGCCTCTTTCGGGGACTCGCCTACACACACTCAGGTCTACCCGTCGGCGACGCTCCGGTCCGTCACTCCTCCGCCCTTCGCCCGCCTCTCTCTCCGAGGAGAACTGGTTGTGAGGAGGCACAAGAAGGGTTCGAATGCGACGGAACCCCCCTCCGTTACGTAGCCAGTGACTCGTCCTGTACTCCTCCTCCTCCTAAGGGAGTTTTTCCTCGTCGTTTGTGTGGGTGACTGCTTTCGACGCAACCTCTCTGCGGGGCCAATTGAATGCGCTCGCGCTCCGACAGGTGGTGTGGTGGTGGTGCGTGTGCGGTTGTGCGTGTGTGTTCGTACGACTGGGGAAGTGGCGAGCGGGAAGGACTTGGCTGAGGACTGAACTCCCCGAGGAGTCCTGCTCTGCGTCTGCAACATTCGTCGCCATTTCATTGCGGCCTCGTCTTCCGAAATATCGCGTGAGCGTGGGGTTCGTTTCCCCCCATCGGTCGGTGGGAGTCCATGCGCCGAGGACGTAGGGGGATTCTGCCGGATAGATTAATGGCCTCCCAAGGTATTTGTGTGTGTAAAGGAGGAAGCCTCGTTAAATCTAAATGGAGCAGGGAGAAATAGTGGAGTGGGGAAGCAGATAAAAAGGCAAAGGGTGTCTGAGACCGGAATGGGGGTGCAGGAGAAAATGTTGATTCCTTTTCTTAAATTATGTGCTTTTTATAGCTTGCGTTCTCTGTTATGCAGAGAAACGCCTCTATATATTCGCTATGTTCAGATTTTCATTGCCCATTTATTTCTTTGTGTGCCAAATATCACGTTTATTTCAGTGGACTGTTATGTCACTGCCGAAAAAATGCCTCCACTACTTTGAATTTCTCACATTTTGTACATCTACATCCACACAATACCCCGCTAGGATTCGCAAGGGCGCGTGGCGGGGGGTGTTCGGTCACCACCCATAAACTAAAATTAAACCACATGCAAAACCAAATTATGTTGCCTCTAAACAAATATTAGTTTGTTCATGCACTCGAACAACCGTAATCGCACGAAAGAAAGTGCTTACTTACATTAATATTTAATAACAGGATACGTACATTCAAACATGCCGTAAAAGTACTATAATTATTGGTCTATTAAATAAAAAGCTGTTGGTTCCTCAAAGGTGTGAAACAGAGAATTTTCCAAGTGCTTAGCACTCAAAATATAAATAAGGTACCAAAAAGTTACGAATTACGTGATAGTTTTTGGAATTCAAAATATTAACATATGGGCACTGCTAAATTTAATCTTCAGCTACTACGCTGCGCATTCTACATCTACATAATTACCCGGTGATCCACCAGCAAGGCGTGTGGAAGAGGGTGCAAGCACCACGTGCGAAGGACATGGGACAATGGAGGATCTGGAAGAGGAAGGGAAAAGTGAAAAACATTCAATAAAAAACCTCAAGTCAAGTGTTAATTTATTACTGGAGGAAGACTAAAATTTAATGGAGGAAGATTTAAATAAAAATAAGTTTAAATTTCACCCAGCAAATTAATTTTTTGTTATACAAAAAGGGGAAATTTAAAACGAACCACAACAATTCATAGGACAAACCTCCACCATACTAATGCAGATCAATAAATTCAATACGCATTCAATAAAAGCTGTTAATTATTTTTACAATACATTATGTATTAGATAAATTAATTGAGGAACACGTGGGCTAACTTGTGTAAATGTTAGTTTTCAGTTGAGTTAGGATAATTCCCATAGCTAATAATAAGAAACTTATAAGGTGATAATAACGTGATTTCGGTCAGCCGGTGACTATCAATGGGGAAAGTATGTGCTTTTAAGATGTCAGTACTATAGCACTGCCTGATGTCAAATGCCTTGACTTGACATCGACGACAGTGCTACGGCACTGACGTCTTTTCGCTGACAAGCATTTATTATCTCCCCGTTGATGGTCATCGGCTAACCGACGTAGCGTTGTTGTCGCCTTCTTAGAATCTTATTATTGGCCATAATAATTATCCTAACTTCATATTCAGAGTCATTATCTCATAAGTCTTCTTTCTAATAGTTTTCTGAGCGAGTTCGGCTATAGTTATTCTGCCCCCTTATTTTTCTTGGGGGAAAATTAAAATTTAATCCGTTCATTTCCACAGTCCCTCGTGCTACTTAATTTCACCATTGATTTGAATATCAACCTAAGTGGCCACAATCACTCCTGATTTGAATTAGTAATCAGACGCGGCAGCAGAAAATATTGGGTATCAGTAAATTTATAAGCTAAACTAATCTAAATGCTCTGCCAGATAATGATCGATTAACCTTTGAATCCCGGTCCAAGCAAATATCATTTTCGCTGCGTTTCTTCTTCCATGAATTCTCGCATTTGTTGAATATTTGTACTCGCACTTCCACAGCCCAATTAGTCGCAACGGTCGTCGAGCCGCTACAAACATTCGCACGCATAATATATTCTGCATGCTTATTGCAGTAAGCGGATGATTTCACCTTTTGAATTCACATTTCAGTGTTAAGACTCACTTCCGAGAAAAACCTACATAATACCCTGCAAGATACCAGGAAAGCTTTGTGGCATGGGGTGTATCGACAGCAGACATGCAAAACACAGGAACAGACAAAGTCACGCACCATGTACGACAGAAATCAATTCTTGCAGGCAAATGAACTTGCAAACACTTATCGGACTCAAGAGAAATCCACATGGTACCACCATCATTTCTAGTGAAATCATGCAACAACATTAATATATTTATTGTTGAACGTGCACATATACACATGTTGAACGTATTGGTATGCACACATGGGTATTCAAAAACATTCACACACATACGCACTCATGCAAACATGCATGTTGACACACTAAAATATGTATACACATGCATGCACACACATACAAGATGACATTCAATGATGATTTTATTTAGCCTCTATTTGGTGTGAGCCACCGTTGTTTCTCGCTCTGATTTTTTTTTGGAAAAAAACGACATCTTAAACTTATCCGTTCTACAGTCATAATCTCTCTAATCATCGATGAAAGATCTTGTCTCCCATAGTAATTTGGGATCTTTACAATGTAATGAACGTATTTGGGAAACTGATCGGTCTCTAACCTAATAAGTCAGTCTAAAAAATAATCTTCGTTTTTGAGCGTATCCCACCCCAAATCTTCCAACAATTTTGTCACACCACTTTCTGCTTCATTAATTCCTTTAAAAAATTTCACTGACCTACGCTGTACGCGGTCTAACTCTATTACTCCACATGCCACTTGAGGATCCCAGATACTGGCTGCATTCTCCAGGTGAGATCTACCAAGTGATAAGTAACATAACTTTTTCAATTTCTCATCGCATTATCCAAATACCCAATTGACGAATCTTAATTTTTGGTTAGCTTCTATACATATGTTTTAATATGTTTATTCCATGGGAAAGAATAATGCTTATATAATTTATAGATTTTAATTTCGTAAGCTCGATACTATTAATAGGAAAACGAGGCACAGAAGATACTATAGGGTGAAAAGAAGAGGAGGGTTATCGGCCATGTAAAATTTGACCCCAAGAACGTTAGCATTAAATCTAAATATTATCTTGTACCCTTGGTGGAAATAGTCATCAATTTCAATTTTTCGATTGCAGCTTTACATAACTATTACATGAAATATGGTGTGGAATAAATTAAATTTGAAAATCACAGTCATGAATTAATTTGGCTCACGCCAAGTTCCACGATTATTCACTATAACTTTTAAATATACGGAGTTAATGTGAAAATTAAAAATTGCTTTTCACGTGGGCTTCAGTGAAATTACACTCTTCGAGGCTGGGTGTGAAGCATGGACCTGGCAGTGAAAATAAAAAAGAGTAAAATAGGATTTTTGACGCTAATCGTTGGCACATTTGTTAGTAGAGGTAACATTTTCAAACAGTCAGTGGCACTTTTAAATAACTCATAATATCTTTCAACATAAAATGAAAGCGTTTATCAACAAAGAAAAATTAAGTATTTATTCTCAGGAAAGAGCAATTTCAAGCATTGAACGAAGAGAAATTATAATTGGATAATAACAGTAAGTAACAAAATAAAGCAACAGTTAATGAGAACCACCTGATGATGACGTTCAACGTCGAAACCTGGGTCGTGTTTTCAAAATAAAGTGTGTGAAATTGCAAAGTCAATTATTTCATTTCATTTCAATAAGTTAATGAGAAGTCTTTGTGATGTTTGGGGGATTGTAGCCATTCAAAACCTACCTCAACTGATTAATTACCGGTAATAAAAACCGAGAATTTTAAAGCAGGGAAAATAGCATGTTCAGAGTTGGAATAATTAACCAGAAACACACTGCCACACAGAAAAAAATGGCCAAATCAATGGAAAGACTCGCACTGCACTCAATTTCTCATTATACACTACTTCTCTAAAACAATAAGAAGTCACTCGTAAGGAATGCCTGAGCTAACGCAATTGCTCATGGAATTATCGCCAACATAGCTCATGGAATCATCAAACACTTGAGCCTAAGTATTCGATGAACTAATCGCATATATGTATATATATATATATATATATATATATATATATATGTATATAAATATATGTATGTATATATATAGTATATGCACTATTTTATATTTTCAAATCTAATCATAAATTATAAATTTTCGGCAGAGAAGAATACTTGCACATCTCCGCAGAATTTACTCACGAATATGAGTTGCCTCAGAAAAGTATTACTCTCAATTTTTCTTATGAATAAACATGAAACTTTCATATATTTCTGTGGAACCAAAGAAAAAATTTTTAATTCTAACTATTTTAGGTATTTATTATACAAGAGTAACAAAGGAGAGCTTAACAAATCGAGCCTGGCTGTCAAGAGAGTACAACGGCTTTTTTCATTGAAGAGTATTAAACGATACATTTTGGCTCCTGCTTCAGCAAGCATAACCTTATAATTGGACCCTATACAACGAGTATAAGAAATATTGTGTGATAATATGACAAATGATTTTGAAGCTCATGCTCGTCTAAATGTCTGAAATAAGCTTCGATGGTTCACTCTAATCTCCTT
Organism: Hetaerina americana; assembly: GCF_022747635.1. Lineage (NCBI taxonomy): Eukaryota > Metazoa > Arthropoda > Insecta > Odonata > Calopterygidae > Hetaerina > Hetaerina americana. The sequence goes on from NW_027286886.1 coordinate 2,588,886, forward strand.
TTTACTTTCTCCTGCTGCTCCTGCAGATGCTTGCGCAGCCGGTTACGAAAGAACTTCCACATACTATATTTTCTCCTCTTTCGCAATGATATTTTTCCGAAAAAAAGACTGAACAATTTCAAGAAACCCCACACTATTCTCCCCATGAGCACGATGTAAACACACGATGCCCGGAACTGTCGCATACCGTGACACCTTGGGAGATCGGGATGGTGCGGTGGCTAACGTACTGTCCAGAAAGCTCGGGTTCGAATCCCGGAGGCCGTGGATATTTTTCAGTGGTATCCCGATCCCTACTTGAGGTGCTTTTAGGAGAGAACTTTGAGTGAGTACGCAGTACGTCGGATGGGACGTTAAGCGGCGGACCCCTTGGCGCCTTTCGTTAAGAGTAAGCTAATGCCGACGCCGGGTTTCTCTCCACCCTTCATCCTTTCCTGTCCATCCTTAATGGCGCAAATGACCTCAGCTGTAGATCGTCTCCCCTAAAAACTAGGCGTAGCATCTTCTGTGGCAAAATAGTATATGTATGCTCTTAATATACCATCATCCCTTTTCGCTTAGTTGCTGACCGTTCAGGATCCATTTCACCCCCGCTACGATCTATGTCAATAACCTTCCTATCCTGTGCACTCCACGGTTAAAGCATGCCCCAGGCTCAACCTGGGTGAGGAAGGGTGGGCGAGCGACGAATTCTTCTTCGTCTCGAATGTGGGGTGTGAGTGACACAGAGGGGAGTTTAGGATGGGAGAGGATTTGGTTTGGGGAAGGACGGGTTTTGTGATTCTCCAGGTGGGACGAGATGGAGAGTACGTGGGTGAGGGGCACATTGAAGCGGACGGTGAGGGGTGAAATACCGGATGGATCGAGGGAGAGATAGGAGGTTTGAATGGATATTTACGAGGGAATTCATCGTCACGGATTGTGGGCGAAGAGGGGGAGAAGCGTTTGCGAGTGAGCGAAGCATTTATTACCTCGCCTTCACAAGCTAGGATTTTGTGTATAATCATACTCAATGTTTTACCATTTAATATTACTTCATTTTGAATGAAATTATTTCGAAAAGGAAAAAATATCAATTCAATTCAATGACCTTACCCGTAAAAGAAAGGATCCGGTGGGTCTCATGTTGAAAATAAAACCAACATTCGAGGAAACGGTTTTACAAATTTATTGTCTCGGCAATATATACATGTGAGCTTATTTTATTTAAATTGGGTTTCATCTACATCTACATAGTAACCCACAAGGGCGTGTGGCGGGGGTTGTTAGGTCATCACCTGTAAACGAGAATAAAACCTCATGAAAAACCAAACAAATACATGCCAATCTACACCCACAGAGGCGAATATATTCATGCAAAAATATCTTTTATTTACACGCATACAAACAAATATACTATCAACTAAGATACACATACACATGAACCTACAAATAAACCTTATGTCTATGCAGCGTTTAATCTTGTCCTGGCTTGTAAATCGAATGTCTTTACCATTTACATAATGACTTTGATTTCTTACTATTATGATTCCTGATTATCCAGTGGAAGAACGAATATTTGAATCTCCTTTATTTTATCTTTATGGTTCAGGCTACCCAATTAGTGTGAGGCCATAGTAACATTTTGTATCATTGGTAAACTCGTTTATTTTGAACCTGGCTTAAAGTCTAATTCTGGCTTTTTCTCTTCTCATCTCAATCGGCTGCCAGCCTAATTCCTCTACAAAGCCTGTCAGTCAGGTTTCTATCAGTTCGATTGTATTTTCGTCAATCAAGTTTTCCTTCCCTGTGGATTACAACCTTGACGTGGTGGAAGGATTGGGTTTAATCGGCCGTCTGTCGTTCCCGGCAGCGGTGGAGGCAAGGTTTCTGTATGCGTCCTCTCACGAAACCCTTATAAAGAAAAACCTACACCAGCGGCATAAAAGACGCAGAGGAAGACCGAATTAGTTAAAATATGTACTTGGAATGTCTGGATATTGATGAGGGCCGGAAAGTTACGGATATTAAAGCGAGAAATGAAGAGAATGCGTATATATTCTATTGTTTCAGGCTTCACTTCGTGGAAGTATTTAATATCCATACTAAAAGGAAAGACTTGTACTTTTCTACAGATTTTATAAAAGGTACAACGCGTTTCACCGACTCGTAACGCGTTGTACCATATAATAAAATCTGTGGAAAAGTACAGTGGAAATATGCATTGTATTCTTCATTTAATTAACATGAATTTCCACAAAGTTGAGCTGGGAACAATTGAATACTTACCCGTAACCTGTACATTTCTCAGACTGCTCAGGTAGATATCGAGTGGCCGACAGATAGTCCGTGGGAAGTGTTAGGAAGAGGAATTTGACAGGAATGTCCATTATCACCTGTTGAAATGAAATTCAGTGGGGAATTCATAACACCAGTTAGTATTTTGCGGTTTATCAAGCTTTAATTTGTCAGTCAGTCAATGGGATGCGAACTCTGCTTTTGAGAATAAACGTTAGTAAACAGAAGGTTATGCGGTTTTCTGGGAAGAGGAAACCTAAGCAAAACTTCAAAATTGGAGGGCAAAAAATAGAGCAGATGGAACAGATTACTCTCTCGATAGTGCGTTGGACTATAATGGTCAAAGTGGAAGAAACATAAGGAGAAGAATTGCGTTAGACAAAGTTAGATTTCACAAGGAGCGGGGAGTTGATGACAGGGATATTAAGGATTGTGGATATTAAGAGAAGACTCATCAAAAAATTGATATGGAGCGTAGTTTTTAACGTAGCAGCAACATAGCCATTGAAGGAGGATGTTAGGTAAACGTACGTATATCGGAAACTTTTGAAATGTGGATGGGTAGAAGGATGAATAAGGTGAAGTGAAATGAAAGGAAAATAATTGAGGAAGTGCTAGGCATGGTGGAAGATGAGAGGGTACTTTTGGGAGAAGTCAAAAGAAGGCAGGAAAGATGGATGCCTAGCGTTTGAATTGGCAAAGGTATTATTATGACAGTGATAGAGGGGAGTATTTCAGGTAAGCGAGGAAGGGAACAGAGATTGGAAATGGACTTTGGACGGTATGAAGGGAGGAAGGAAGTGGGCAGAATTGAAGGGGGGTCTATTGTATGGTGTGATATCGTGTTATTTTTATTAAGGGAGACAAGACAATCGTCGCTGCACCGCTTGGTAGCTTATGCCAACGAAAAATCTACTATAACCGGTAGACTACCGACAGTATAAATAGTAATAATAGACCAGAATTTTAAGTTTTTTTTCAAGTCTTTGCTGTTTATTGGTAGTAGTTTTTAGGGGAGGCGACCGACAGCTAAGGTCATTTGCGCCATAGGGGATGGACAGGAAAGGATGAAGGGTGGAGAGAAACCCGGCGTCGGCATTAGCCTACTCTTTACGAAAGGCGCCAAGGGGTCCGCAGCTTAACGTCCCATCCGACGGACGCCGTACTCACTCAAAGTGCCCTCCACAAAGCACCTCAAGTAGGGATCGAGATACCTCTGAAAAATATTCAACACCGCCGGGATTTGAACCCGTGCCCTCAGGGTGGGAAGCCAGTACGTTAGCCCCCGCACCATCTCGATCCCCCTTTGCTGTTTATTTTATTAAATTTAAACTCAAGAGTGAACTGAACATTTCTGACTAAGTTGCATAACATGGACACGACAAACAAGTACCGAATCGACAAAAAACTGAAAACTCTGGATAAATAATTCGCAGTTATTAATAGCACCACGGCGAAAATATCCAGAGATAATCACGACATTAAACATTTTACCTTAACAGTTTTCAATTGAAGTAACATCTCTTTTAAACAAAGGGTTGAACATTCCTTACATTACAAACATCCCCCCTAGAATGCGTAGTCATAGATATTGAATCCAACGTTAGACAAAACGGTGAAGCAAAAAAACGATTCGTAAGACACGCTTGCCAAACCGAATTAAAACACATCGTCATGAATACAACACGCATGCCACATTATATCACCACATGCAAACAATTAAACAGGTTAAAAAGAAAGACTTTCATTGCCTAAATCGGACAAAGAAATCACTACCGCCATGCTGGACAAATCAGACTTCATCCAACGCACTATAAAAACCATTTATGAAGGCCTTTATATCGAAGAACGCAAGAATCTGATCAATAAAACTATCACCGACATTAAAAACGCACTCTACCGGCGAACCACAATTTTAGACGAAAATTACGTCTTAGTTTAAAAACTTGCAAACTCAAATATTTTCCAAAAGTATTCACCGCCAAATGCACACAAACCCGGCAACAAAGTGAGACCCATTTTCGCAGCGTTAAAGTCTCCCACCTACAAACTCGCCATGCGGCTCGACGCCCAGTGTAAAGCACAGGGATACACAGAAATATATGGCATCAAAAATCCTTAAAACTTCATTGATAATATTCAACACGTACGCCCCCTCCCTAATGGCATTATGGTATCTTTCGACGCAGAGAAATTATTCCCTTGCGTCCCTATTTCCGTCGACCATAGTAACCTAGCCAATTGGCTAAGGAGCAAACAGCTAACTCCGGTTATTATCACAGAAATACACCACCCTCACTAAAATTTGCTTACACAAAACATTATTCCAATCTAACCCAAAGTATTATAAACAAACTCGAAGTACGGCGATGGACAATCCCTTATCTTGCTCCGACGACAACATTTTTCTTCGCTTCGAAAATGAATAAAGGTACGCTTCTGATTATTTCCCCAAGACATGGGTCAGGTATGCGGGCGACATTTACCTAGGATAAAAATTACAAAAAATATAATCCACCCACAAAGTTGAACACGCCCACACACTGGCATTTCTAGACATACTGGGCGCTAACAAACGGTGGGACAGTGGAATTTGATATTTATAGGAAACAAACAAACCCCGGAAACTACATAAACGCTGGCTCACACCACCCTTATAAACAATCAATAAAGCAGCCTTCAACGTCTCAATAAACCCTATTCTCACTGTCACTCTGACAAAACCATGATACGGCAAAGAATTAAAACACACAGCTGTAGTAAATGGATAGGAGCCAAATATGATTGAAAAATTGAGCACTAACCGAAATGAAAAAAATCGTAAATGAATACACTAAACTCACACTATTGAACAATACCTCCAAGAAAAAAATCCATTCCATCTCGTTTGAACCCGAACCCACTAAAGGCCTACATAACATCATCAATGAAGTGGACGCTGATACAGCCACAGCTTCAAAAACCTTAGCACCATACGGAACTTGATGAATAACTGATTGAAGCACTTTTCCACTTGATATCAAGTGGAAAAGTGCTTCAATCAGTTATTTATTATGTTCGACTTCCACCACATCACGCCTGAAGCTACTCAATTTGTTCATACGAAACTTATTGGGTAAACCCAAAGACAAAACGCTCTCATGACAAAAAAATTTAAAATCCGGAAGGTGAAGCGCAGCACATATCACATACCATGCAGTGGACAGACAACACCCAACACAAGGTTCAAGGAACACTTGGCACTCGTTAAGCACGGCCGTTGGGAAAATTGGCCATCGTAAAACACACGAATCTCCATCCTATTGCACTCAAAGAGTCATTCCTAAATAGGTACACCAAAAGTTACAAACTCGGCTTTACAGAGAGATTGCAAATAATCACAGAGATAAAATTATGAACAACGAACCGAGAATAGTCAACAGCCCCTTATTTTGCTTGGTCACTGAGTTTAAGAGTACACAGGCTACGCAGTATAATGAAAAACACTTTCCCCCCCCTTCCCCTTCCCACCCCACTTCTATTCTTCCCTCCCTCTCGCCCCAAGAAACCGATCTACCGCTACCTCACCCGCCTCCTCCCACTTGAACATATTCACTTGACCACCAACAATGCTACGCTACTGTTGTCCTCCCATCTGTCAAACTCTCACCCCCGCAGACGGTCGCCTAGTAGGCCGAAATATCGGAATAGAGTTCCGCAATAATCAATTTTGGCTATAGAATTGGCAATACAAATTCACATCCATTAGTTCACACCCTCTATACTTCCAAGATACATAAATGTTTCCAACCACTAGTTTCTACCCTCATATTTAAACGTTTAACTTAGCTTTCCTTTAATTAGGAAACATGAACGTATTGCTAACTGCTTTTCTTGCATTGATTACATTCCCATATATATCACTCTGATTTTTTTAACATATTCGGAAAAGTATGGCTGACTAACTAATGCTTGATTGTCAGCAAAGCTGGCACTTTATGATTGCCTCGCCAAATGTGATTCCTACCTCCAGTTATTCCCATGCCTCTTCCACCATTTTATGCATTGTATATCACAAGAAGGTGATAATGGACACCCATTCCATAACACCTTTTCCTAACACTGCCCAGCCGTGCTCTCTATCCCACACAAGCACCTAAAAAGTCTCAAAAATGAATAGGTTTAGCATTTTTGGCTTTTGATCAAATTAATTTCTATATTATTTGATATATTCAATAACTCTTCCAAAACGCTCTTTCAAAAGTCCTCTTGTAATCTACGAAGGGTGTAGACGAATTCTGATTTTTTGCTCTCATTTTAGTGGCCTTATTACTGCTTTGGAATTTCGCGTATATTTTCCTTTCATAATATAGCTGATATTTTCCAAATTATTTATTAATCTTAGGTTTCAAACTTGAACTATTGAATCAATTCTTCTGTTACGCGTTCAAGCAAATTGATTGTTCTATATTCCTCACATAAGACTGCCGTCTCTCTTTTTGGAATGGAGGAAAAACTCGGATCTAAAAAAAATATTCGACCAAATTATTCCCTCACAAAAACTACAAATAGTCCATCAAGGGTCTCCTATGTTTTCAGAATACCTTAATTTTTTCTGCGAGAATTGTATCTGCACACACGGTCTTTTTCATTTAAATTCTTAATGCTCTTTTCATCTCGCAAGCAAGTCCATACCTGGTTCGTAGGTACTCCCATCTTTTATATCATGTTATGTTCTTTTGCTACACACAAACTTGCTTCCCTAACATGTTTAGTATGTAGATTCTCGATGCATTCTTATCATCACGCTCGAACTTTTCTTGTTTAAGAACTAATATTTCTGCCGTATCTTTAAGAAAGTGTACAGATATTCCCTTTACATTTCCAGATGAATCTTTTAGCTTTCTTTACTGCCACCAATTTCCCTCTTTATTTATAGGCTTTCCATATTATGGCCCTGTGTCTTCTAGCAAGTTCCTTCACCCTATTACTCCCCCGACTCAGTTTATTACTTCTCTCATTGCAATTCCTTGCACGTACTTTTGTTTTTGCCTTCTATTTCCTGCTCTCATCTTCTTTAATCGTCTTTTCATTTTCCATGGTTACCTTGTCATTCTCCAATTAACAGACCACATAGTTTCCTTAGCAGCTTCCAAATCTCTTTCTTCATACCTATATTCTAATTGTTTTCTGCTCCACCCGTCTTCTCGTTCTAACTCATAAGTTTTATACTGCCTTTTGGTAATTTTTGCTCTTTATCCATAGTATTGCTTCTGAATTCTATTTTCTAACCCGTCGTCCCTGTTTTAATTCCTTTAGTCTGACGTTACACTTCAACCTTGCTGTATTATTGTCTTAACTTGCATCCGAACCCGGGAAATTATGCAAAATGAATACGCTGATCCTAAATCTGTGTTGCCCTCTCATAATCTAGCAGATATCTCTCTGAATCTATGTATATTTTTCAAGTATATTTCGTCTATTGCGGTATTTAAACCTAGAGCTTGTTATGATTAAAATCTGATTCCTAAAAGATTTTGATTGCGCTATTCCCACGGTCATTCATTTTTCCCAAACCGCTATGCCGTACTTTTCTTCAGTGTCTTCCTTCGTCCTCCGCTCAATGCCATTCCTCCGTAACTATCACGCTCGTATACACATTCATCGTATATTCTTCCATTTTCTCCTCCCTATGGTTACCTAGTGACATTTAGACCTGAAATTGACCTGTTTTAATGGTTTAGTGTTACTAGTGCTAATAGTATTCTATCACTCACCTTTTCAATACTTTGAGATATCTCTATGTAAGCCTTCCTACGTTTTTACTTGATACTGCTGCCATCCCTTCACGGCTTTCTTTCATTAACTATTTATTGCGCTAATTATATCGCTCCAATTATTCTCTCTGACTTTCCGGCTCACCTAGCAAAACGATTAAATATTCATAAGTTTTTTCCATCTTCTGCTTCATATTTTCTAGTTCCCTCATCCTATACTTGGTCCTTAAACTAACTCCCAATTCTAACCGGTTCCGTCCACGTCGGTGTTAGCTACTCTGCTTATACCGTCGATTATGATTGGTATAAATTGCATATAACGACGAACACGGATGCCTTGCCTCTCCCGCGGCCATGCATGGGACATGGCCCGGGTTTCGTTGTTGCCACGACTCATATCCATACACGAGTGTCCATCATAAGGTCACGGGATAAATAAATCGGATGGTTTCCGGTTGCCTTCCTTAATGGTGTTTACATCGTGACTCCACCCCAAGCACAATAGATGACCACAGTGATCAATCCGAAGGTTGGCTTAATAGGTTTGGTTAGAGGTCATCTAGTGTTTAGTCCAAAATTCTGAAATTTACTGATCAGAGTATTCCTTTCCTTAAAACATTTTTGGTTCCCAAGAAGATCTGGCGCATGAAATATTACACAGCTTGGGTGGACTTGAGGGTTCATCCTCGGGTATCGAACCCGGGTCCTCCGGTAAGTCGACTTGTGATATACCACTGGGCAATCGTGTCCCCTTCCGAATGGGGACTTTCCGCGATATCTCTTTTTTATTCTACGATTGCAATTAATGTAATGTGTTGTTGAACGTTAGTCCTAAGACAGCTTATCTACTAATTTTTTTATTTAGGTATACTATGTCAATTTTGTCAATAACTTTATTCTTCTAAATGTGCGACTAGGAGTTAAGTGGTACAAGAAATTCCATAGTCTCTTTCTCGCCTCAAAATAAAGTTGATCATCCCTCATATATATCTAACTATCTATCGCTGCACTGCAATGAATCTATTTACATCGAATCAATTTATAAAACTAAGGGTTTGTTATTTTGATTTCATTTTCATCAATTTCCAGATACGCGTTACATTTTGCCCAACTACGGTAACTCAACTCGCGCTCGGAACGCGATTCTATTTTCTTCGCTCCGTTTTCAGCGATTGTTTTCGTCACTGAAAGCGTCATTCTTTAAATCAAAATCGAGCATGTTACGTGTGCACGGATGCTGTTAATAGTCTGATTACCTTTATCTTAATAATTTGGTTAACCTATGCAAAATATCGTTCATTGTGAGCAATCCCAAATATTTTCGATGCGACGCCGCCTGGATTTAAGGTCGTCGTTTTTCTTAATGTCTCATCCCACCTCGAGCACCCAACCACTATTCCTCGAGTGAGTTTTAGTAAAATCCTGACCGTAAAATATCGAATTTTGTAAAAAAACCTCGAAACAACAATAGCCTCGGATGAAGAGACTTATTTCCCGTTGAAATACACATTGCCCTGCTCAAATAAAGAATAGAGAATGTTGTTTGTCTCCCCAGACATAACAGCCTGATCGGATTTCACGCAATCTAGTAGATTATTTTCACAGAATAAAATCATAAGTCTCAAGTAAATACTATTTATACCCTCGTAAATCAACATAATATCTTTTTGATTCAATTATCCAAAAAGGTGACTGGTTTGTAAAATAACAGGTGATGACGATGATCGCTCAGAAAGCTTCACTGAACTGATGGGGGATGCGCTTGAAAGAGGTCTAAAAAATTTAAGATGCGTGTACATGTACTTCATTTTTGTCATCAGGAAAATATAACAACGTTCGCGATGTGATCAATTGTTTAAACGACTGACCCCGTATCACTTTACCCTTCGTTTCGATCTTTCTCCTCCCTCCTGTTTTCTTAATACACTCTTTTGACCGCGCTGCGGTTCCCAATTGGGGTTTCTGAGTAAATCCAAGAGCTTAACCCGTAATGATCTTTAATTTATTCCCATCTACGAGGGTTGTCCCAGAAGTACCCGGCCTGACCCATAAATAGTGCTGGTGGTTTGAAAAATATCACTGTATTAGAATTTATGCAATCTATAAAGCATATGATTCAAGTTTGAAGACACTACGTGGTTTAGTATTTGTTTGGCAGCCATCAAAAGTGAACGTTTTCAGTTGCTCCTCAAAATAGCCATTAACTGCCGACATCACTTCTTCACGGTTGGAAAACCTTTGACCTCCTAGTCATTTTTTCAAGTTTTTGAGCAGAAAATAATCCGAGGGGACTAAATCTGGCGAATAGGGTGCATGAGGTGGCTATACAAACTTTAATTCATGAATTTTGGCCATTGCAATAACGAATTTGTGAGTTGGTGCTATATCTCCTCGCACCTATAATAACATATAACATGATAATAATTGACTCATTTGCGTCAATAAAGATAAAAGAATCATTTAGTATATTGGCGAAAAAAACTTTCATTTATTTTTATCTTTTCCGACACGGGGAAAAAATCGGAATGAATATCTGATGTGCTTGCATTCACTATGTGCAAGTGACTCAAAGAAAGACCCTCAAATTGTGGCTTAGTTGTATCAGTTTGAACGAGAATGCTCATAGACTTGAACTCCACATCCCTCATTCTCATAATAATTTGGCTTATTTTAAATCAACCTTGCCACCCTAAATAATTCTTTTAAAACAATCCGAAACTGAAGTATTTAAATAAGGACCCCGACCTCTCCTCTTCATCTGCTTCAGCATCAGATAGGACACTGGGTGTCCCAGATATATGTTGATGCATGTCCCATTGACTAGTTCTCGTGAATAAATAAATCAATCCCGAAAGCAGTCATACACTACCGGTGGTATGGTTACTCAAATATTCTTGGCTGAAATTTAAACGTCCGTGAATGCTAACGCTCGTTCAGGCTGGTAGTGTTCTTTATCAGAAGTATATCCAAAATATATGCTACTTGAAGATGAATAATTTTTATGAACATCATAGTATTTCAAAAACAATATTTTCATTGCCATCCCCAGACAATTTTGACGACCCCACTCCTTCCATGCTCATTTGAGCAATAAATATCAACTAAAAGCTATGGCATGGCCCATCAATACAAGTTCAAAAAAGCAGCATGGCAGTAAGCTATCTATTCTATATTACTTATTTTTGTTCAATATGTTGTCTTGTTCAATGTACCAGGGATAAGCAATTACTGTAGAGCTTTATTGGCTCAGGCAAGCTGCCACAAAATCTCCGAAATTATAATTATTTTCATAATGCAGAAGTCCATTTAAGTTTCAATAAACACATTTTATTGGTTTTCGTTTAAAACATTGGGTGACCAAACTGTGGAGCAAAATTTGGAAATTTTATTGGAATTACTAGTTAATGAGGGTCCATTCAATTTTATTGTCTTTCCCCGTGCCTGTGTAGTTCTTTTCACTTCGATATATTTTCTTTTTATTGAGTACATTGCGAGTGTCTCATTAATGTGAGTTGCAGGACAAATAGGATTTTTGATGATTTAATTAATTCTAAGAATGTCATATTCGGTGTGTTTATATTGAAAGGACACTCCTATATTTGTAGTAATGATTTACGTGTAGTCTTCGAGGTTATTAATGAAGTCAAAATGTGCCGTGTTTTGGAATCTTAAAGTGGGCTTGGAAGCCAAATTTTTCATTTTCAATAATATAACATATTCTGATACACATATTTAACAGAAAATGTTAGCTAGTGATCCATTTGATGATCACATGTGATTATTAAAAAATGTATTTCGGAGAGAAATAATGTAATCCATCAATAAAAATATTTTTAATTACAGCTGCAAAAATGAAAACAAGAAAGAAAAATTGATAATTCTGATTGTATTTTAGGAGTACACCCGGGCTCCGGTGCTAAGATACAGGAAGACGGGTCGAATAAACTGTGGAAAGAAAATTGTGTCCGGTGAAAGTAAAATCTGTGACTAGGATGCATTTTTAGCATACTTAAATGCCATGGTGGTATGTGAGTAGACTACCGCTTACATTGCATTACAATTTCCCTTCCTTTCGTTTCAGATGCGGCCCACATGAAATTCCTGGCAACATTAAAGAGTACATCCATTGGTGTAATGGGGTTGAAGAAGTGTTATAATATTAAAACTTATATTTCGAATGTTTCTCTTGTTATATCTCATGCCGAGAATATATTTCAAACTCTAAGAAAAGATAACGCGAGTAGAATAGCTACATGGATAATTTGGTGTGTACAAGTACGGTATATTTAATTACAGGAAATTCGGGACAGTATGCAATTTATTAAAACTAAAATGTAATATTGTTCACTCCTAGCTTACTTATTCTTTTATTTGCTAAACGTTTCTATTGGGGCTACAAGGGGACTATATAGGCTCTTTTTACATATCATATCACGCTGATCCATCTGGATAAAGCAGAGTTATGTCAGAGTACTACAAAAAACACATTAAAATGGTATTGGCCGAAAAATAATTATAAAAATAAAAAATCATGGTAAAATATACGTCACGAGTATTTTTATTGCATTTAAAGTAGAATTTGACTCCCTTTGATGGCCGGTATGCAGTTAGAGTGAGCAGAAAAATAAGGTAAGATTTGAAAGGAAAGACTAATTGGTGCAAGAAAGTAATCGAAAATTGCAAAAAAGGTGAAATGAAAGGCTTCGTTTGACAAATTAGTGTATGCCGTATTGGGTGAAAATAAATTACGGAACCAAATAGGGAAAATAAATAACTGAATTATTCGGAAGTAAAGAGAATTTTTGTTTTTACTCATAATCTTTGATAAGAAAGTTTAGTTTCTCTCCTTCAATATATTGTTATAATTACTAAAGCATTAAATGGAGCAGATTAAGTTCGGTCTAACGGAAAGTAGTAATACCTTTGCAAGCCTCTGGAAGTGAAATTTGCCTGTAAAAGAAATAATAATACCAGGAAACTAAAATATCAAACGAAACTCTACAGAGCTGCTTAATAATCATATCCAGGAGCTAAATATTGTCTCAAATGAAACCTCAAATATAAATAAGGGCATTAAATATGAAGTCTTGGAAAGAGAATTAAGGTAAAACTTCACCAAAATGAATTCCTCAAGGTAATAATAAAAACAATAATGATGCCACCAATGAAATTGCTCTGGAAGAAAGAACACAGGAATGAAGATATACAGAAAAATGTAAAATAAAACAGGAATACTATCAATGTGTACAAGGACATTGAAAATGCGGATCTCCTGCGAATATTCTAGAGACCAAAAGTGAAAATGGGCTATTATTAATTCTAACTCGATTTTGGCATACTTAAGTGATGCATCGAAAATAAGCCCAAGTGGTTTAATACCACTTATGATATACCTTTTACGTGCCAAGGCATACGTCTCGCAAATTCCCGAAAACATCTTCTAAAATTGCCCCGTCTCTCTTTAGATGTACGTTACTGTAGACACCAAGTGCTCTACATTCAAACGATTCCCATACTTTTTTCACGTGAGCGTAATCTTGGTCGGAAATGTCAGCGTAATTGTAAAAGTGATGTTTCCCCGGTAGCAAATTTTCTTCTATCGTTTCAATTGGTTTGGTGTAATCGTAGGTGTAAATGCCCTCTACGTGTTCCTAGATTTGTAAATACACCGAATATTTTACTCGTATACATATAAGTGCTCTAGCTTACCGCGAGTGAGGCGGATATGAAACAGTAGCCTTTGGAAAATAAGTGTACTTTTCCTCAGAATTCAGCCACTATTATTCTTCTAACATCATAGTCTAGTTCACGAACGAGTGTCCATCGCATGATAATTGACGATAGTGTAAGTCAAGATCTGGAAGAAGCCTATTTTTTCAATCAATTAAAAAATAAATAGATAGAAATATGTGAATTCAAATTTTGTGACTACTTATGCCGCAAAAAACGTATTTGCAACTTTGAAAAAAAAACGAAAATGCCATGCTGAAAAATCCTTAACCTTCAAATACACCAGTGTTCCGATGAACTCATCACACACATTTTTAGGGACACCCTTTGATCACGATCTGATGTGAGCAAAGCACGCACAGCACGCCATTTCCTTTCCCAGAAACACTAGAGATCTTTCAAGTCTCCGCTCTTTCGTTCCCGTCCGCGCATCTAGCGACGGAACAAGGCCACGCTCCGTAAAGCCTATAGCCTTTGTTCCCGGCCGCCCAATTTCCGACTAATCATCAAACACACTCAGATAAGGCCTACTCATAAACATTCCAAAATAAAACATTGCACCACCTCATGTCCCAACGGCGAATCGTTCCGATGACCGTCATCCGAAACGCAAAACCGTACCAAAAATTCACAATCTGAGAAACTGCGGGAGAGGCCGCGACAATAACTTTTAACAGAGTCACCCGCTCACTCTGTATTACAATGCAACGATTTCAGAGTATAAAAATCTTTCTAAAGGAATCATTGAAAAAATAATCCCAGTCAAGGTGAATGATTTTTACTCTCTGAAATTGTTGCATTGTAAGAGATCACAAATTTATAACGGCTCAAACCGAACTCCTTGAAAGGTTCCTTCCATGAAACGCGCTTGTAGAAACTGAGAAATGCTCGGTTCAGCGAATGCCTTACTTATATCCCAAAGCCAATATGTACTTAGCGGTAAAAAAATGTTGAATCTGAAAATGGACCCAATGAATTGAAAGCAGACTGACTATAATGTAGGCCTGTATACGCCACGTAGAACGTTGTTTTACGCTCTAGTTTATCATGATTATCCGATGCCAAAGAGCACATTTTCATTGGTGCATTTTTTTCCCAGATGCAGCGGCCATGACCGCTTATGACCGATTATGACCGATAAACCTGTCTGACGCTCCGAGCAATCGTAGAGACAGAGGATCGTAAATCACTAGTGCTAGGAGTATCGCTATGGGTCCGGAGCACCAAATAGACCATAGCCCCTGTGATGGAACAGAAATCGGGGCATACTTTGGCTGGTAGTCATAGGTCCTTGACATGAGGGGTTTTCATGAGGAACAAAGCCGTGGTGTTTAATCAGCAACACGGGACGAAGCCTGATATCAGTTCCAAGGCGGGGAAGGCGAAATTGTTGCTTCTTATAACTGACGACGGGGATGGCTATGGCGGATCCTGGATTGGGGAGTTAAGAGTGGGAGAATGAGGAGAGGGTTTCCGGGAGAGGGGTGGTAGCGTGTGAAGGGGCTGGAATAGATTGATTCCACGGAGAGCTTCTCCATCATCCGATATGAGATGTTATCGCACTGAATCTTGAAGGTTACCAAACAATCTCCCCGAGCGGGGGCAATTTGTAAGCTCTTTCTCGCCGCTCCCTCGCATCGTGGGTCGGGCCCTCCGCATGCGGAGAAAGGAGGGGGGGGCACAACCTGTCCTCCTCGCCACACAAATACGAAGGAAATTAATGATGAACCGTCAGCCGCCGCGGTGCGCTCACTGTTCCTTCAGATCTCTCCGCCATTTATGTAGTATGGGGACGATGGAGGATACATGTTGTCTCTCAATCGTTTTCGTTTCCTTCCCTTATGACCCGATCCGCTATCGATAAACAAGCAATCGGACGGCTAATGGTTGATCGGGGTGAAGTGGGCGGGCGGCTGCGCTGTGGGAGCGGTGCTCGAAAGCGTCATCGCCGCCGAGCCGCCAGCTTCGGGTGCTGGCTGGGTCGCTGCTGCCTCCAAAAACCGAGCCGGACCCCGGGACTAAGTGCGATGACACAACGGCGACCTACTAGCGGGTTCGTCGGTGAATCGAGAAAGCAAGGCTGCATTTTCTAAGGAGACTTATGCGACAATTCCCCCTTTTCCCTCGAATCCCAATGCTACGGTCTATACCGAGCTGCGGCCATCTACTGAGTCATGGTAGTAGATATTGGACTGATTCTTTCGATCAGCTTTATCAGTGTGTATTCCTGCGATACAATCTACGTAGAGTATGAAATAGAATTAATAATTTATCACATGTTTATAAACTGCAACATTTCAAAATTATTCAGGTTCAAAATTTACGCTTCTAGATTGAACTCATAATGGTTGAAATTCTTTTCTCACTCGCTTGTAATAAACTATGAGTCTACGTTGTACACACAAACTAAACGTTCTAAATTTCAATTTCATTATGTTTATCCTCTTGAATCTTGACGCTCCTGAACTCATTACCATATCTTCCTTCGTCCACCATTGCGAACCAATCCCCCAGAACTATCATATATTCCTTTCTCCCGATTTTTTTAGCTTGTAGAGTTTCGTGATGATCATGTTCGTTAGTTCGAGTTTTACTTCCATATATAACATAAAATCACTCATGAATGCCTTGTGCGGTCTTCAGAACGTAACTGCCCTTCGCCACATAATGGTCGTAGTCCATGGAGAGAGTTTGTTCATAGATCAGTAAAATCGTGAATTGAAAGTGATGCCGTCACTTCCAGATAATATAATTCCCAAAATATCTGCCAACCAGGGATGCCAATATTATTGAGTAAAACGGCAGGAAAAAGCGTACTTCATATAGATCAGATAACGGATGGAATGTTACCAGTGAAAGTAAAATCCAAGCCGACGTACCAGGCCATTGTACAGGTATACATACTTTCCACCAAACAACCATCGGGTGGAAGAAGTCGATAGGCTACGATCAGTTAGAAGACAACGTAAGATAAGCAGATTGTCCTGCTGGGGAACATTTGGTGGTGATGGGGGATTGGAATGCGACGGTATTTGAAGAAAGAGATGGTAATGAGGTGGGGAATTACGATTTAGTTTCGTAGAATGACCGTGAGGAGAAAGCAATTGAGATCAGCAGGAGAAGGGAGTGAATCATCACCAACGCTTGTTTAGACTGAAAAAAAGGCGTATGTTTGCATGGAAACAGCCAGGTGACTCAGAGAGGTATCAGTTAAATTAAATTAGGCACAGATTTAGGTGCAGCGTGATCAATTCTCACAGTTTCCCGGAGCGGGTGCAGACTCAGATTTCAATTTATTAATTATGAAGTGTAGCGTTCGATTCAAAATGATAAAGCTAGAAGGCGGTTTAGAAAATGGAGCTTAGAAGCATTTACTCGTCTCCGGTCGTCTTCTTTGTCTTCTCTCTTGCTACTGTCGCTTTCCCTTGGTAAGGATCTCGTGAAATGACGAGTGCGAGAGCTTTGCCTCCTCGGCTATCAGACACGACACACAATCAACCGTGCCGAGTCTCGTAGTTGTCAGGATTCATTTTCACTATGGCTTCCTACATGAAAATCATGGTATGAGAGAGATAATTGAGATGGTTTCCAGGTGCCTTCCCCAATAGAGATTTTAAAGTTGCAACATAACATAAATGCCTCCCCACTGGTGTCCGACGCTTTTGCAGCCGCCTCACTGAGGAACAGACGCTGCGTGGATTACCTTTCGTCGGGCTCCTAACCCTCGACCTATCATGCATTGGTAACCCTACCAGGAGCAATCATCGTTGCTCCCGCCAGCACAGCTCTAGGGGGCATCATAACGGACTAGTTCTTCCACTACGCCAAGGTCTTAGATTTAGGTTGGGGTGGTGATTGAATATTTAGCATGTATTTTTTGGGTGACTATAAATCGAAAAATGCTAATTATTTGCTAACCAGAGAAAGACTTCCGAGTTTCTAACTGGAAGAAAAGTGATTTCTGGAACGAATATGCAAAGTAGACTACTTTCGTTACCCAATGACACACTGTCAAATTAAATCGGGAGGTTACCGTAATAAGCGGTTTCGGCAAATAGCAAGGAGTGTTACGAAGCGATATTCGCCAGAAGAATGATTATACCTATTTGCTACTTGATTTACGAAACTAGAAGCACGGATGGAGTATCCAAAACTATTTCAAAAAATTTTAATGCAAGGGGCAAATTCAGACTTCAGCTGTAGTGCGGAGAGCAACATTTAATTAAAAAAGGACACCATCAAAATAAGACATTTGATACGAGTATCTACCAAGTCTGAAAGAGATTCAAGAAATAAATAGAATTATTATCAAAACATAAAAAAGCTGACGCCGGAAGAAATTACAACGACTTGAAATTCAGGAATTAATCTTCGTGTGTTTAATGCTAAATATGCAGTACATAAGTTGGGTCTGCAATCTGAAATTTCACAGGAGAGTTTTGATGATGTTAATGTCAAATAACAGGGCAAGGTGTAGGTTCAGTATTAATGATCTGTCGAAGAGAATTTTGGAAAAAAAGTTTCAATTGTACCTCAGAGTGGATATAGAGAAACTACGGACATTCCTTTAATCACTAACTCAGTCGCCGCCTTGCCTTCGACGCGCGATAAAACGTTTCTCGTGAGGTTTTTATAAATTTGAAAATGTTTCTTAATGAGAAAAAATGGCAAATTTCCAACGTCATAAACTTTTCTTTCTCCTCAACTTTTAACTCTCTCTTCTTTCTTCTCTTTTCTTTCTGTTCTCAAATTAAAAAAAAATGTGAACATTCACTAATTTGGCATTTATTGGTTTGACTTCACTTTGAGATTACCTTTTTTATATTAGCGGCATTTAATGCCCATGGCGTATATACTGTTAGAAATAATAAAGTAGGTGTTATGGAGGAGGGCTAGATAGGTGATGCGAACCTCCTTGGACGATAATGAAACTGAACTTTTTCTTTAGAGGAAGGGCGAGGAAGTTCGACGTTACACTTTCGCTTCCTCCATAAAAAGCTCTAATAAAATATTTCCTGTAATTTGGTTCAGTTGTCTCACCTTTGGGCATATTCACCTTTTCATGATAACATTACCTAAGTTTTCTTTCAGTTTTTAATTTGGAAAAACTTCAGCTGGTAAAACAAATCTAGTACTGTTCCTCAATGCTGGCTGTAAACTAAAAATATTTTTAAATTTTACTTATTTATTAGGAAACAAACATCATCACCAAAAGTATATTACAGTGGCTGATTAAACAAGCAAATACCAATTAGAATAAACCAAAACGAGTGGAAACAAAGTATTAACAGACACAATTAGAATATGACAGCATTGAATAAGGGCTTTGAGTCAAGATGGTCAAGTGAAGGATTTTTTGCTGCAAAGGAATTAAATACGGAGGAGATTCAGCAGAAAAGGGAACGTTGGAAGAGAGGAAGGTGAATAGGCTTGGTGTGAATGATGAAACGAGAGGGAAAGCTGATTGAAAAGAATTATATGAGGCAATAATTTCGAGAAGAAATATAAAAATTATTGTATAGCTTTAACTCAGCTATCATGCGGTGCAAATTAGGTTAATAATGCCTTGGATGGAAAGAAATAGCTCTAAAGATAAATTCTGAGAAGTGTTTTTTTAATTTTTATAGAAATACGGATATATATTAATTTAGGGAACTGTGATATGCTCGTCTACACATAAATCTTTATCAGTAAAGCCATAACGCGCTTGAAGTGTAATCCATGCAATCGGACTGGTTTATTATGCAGCCAGCGAAGGGGCTGAGAGCATTGCCAAACGCATAAGAAACTCATTGCAATAGATACGGGACGAGAAACAATGCAAACAAAAGAGGTTATTAGGTTTTTTTTAGAAAAAGGAAGTCTAGTTAGTTAAACGTTCAAAAAGGAGGACAAATACTCGATCTGGTGGAGCCTCTTTAGGGTCTTCGGCTTAAATTAAGTTTGTAGATTCATAAATTTCATAGGCGTATTTTAAATCTATTGACGCAATCATTATAGATTTATTTTTTTGAGAGGGTCAATTTTACTTCAGCAGAGACAGTTATCGCTAAATTTTCAAAATAAAATTTAGTTTATGGGACAGTGCCTTTCCATACGCTACCTCCGTGTAGCTACGAAGTTTTGACAACCATAAAATCATGCCTCTTCAATTTTTTACTAAGCTATACTTAGTTAAGGTAAGCTTAGATTTCGGTACGTATCATCAATTTGATAGCTACCCAGAAACTACTGATTCCTGGGAAATACTGTTGTAACTCTTTTTCCTCTCTCCTTCAATGCATCTTCACCTTAAAGATGTGGGAAGGAGATATTATTGAATAATAATATGAAAATATTCAGATAATTTTTTACTTTCATGCAATTGTTTTAAATTATGGCGTAATCAGCGAATTGCTTTGAAATTACAACTTTTCCGCTCTTCTTACAAAAACTTCTATTTTAGTCTCGTAACAATCCATAGCAGCAATTAAATACTTGAGTAAGTATGTTTTTATTTCAGGTAACCAGAATTTGAATGTGTTATAGTATTTAGCAGAGTTTCAAAAACCGCCCAGGGGATGCTTTTGTTGATTTGCGTAAATTGTTTTAGTGGTTGAGTTTGGCTGCTAAAAAAATAGTGTCGCGTGGTAGATATCAACCGTCCGTGATCGTGCTGCAGTTGAAGGTGTACCACTGTTGAAATTGATCTTTGTATATTCTTGGAGGCTTTTGAGTCTCCAAAAGGCTCAACTCAAACGTTTGCGCCATTAGGGCACGTTGGGCAATAGAGGAATCTTGGAAAGCAGAGGGCATCTTAGAGGGATGACAGAAGGGCGTCAATGAGTCCAAGGCATACGAATATTAGCGCTCAGTAAGGTGAGTGGAACCTCCTAATTAGAACGTTTTCTGCCAGCCATCAAGGTACTATTATAACTTGGTAGTATATTTTTTAATGTAAATTTGGTATGGACACAGACTGAACGCCGCTTCATTTCTGATTCCTTTCGTAAAAGGAAACCCGACACCCCGCACTACAATAAGCCCTTCTTTAATTCCGCATATATTCTTCCTCCCTTCATTCCATCCATCATCGTCCTATTCCATCTCCTACCTTGCTTGCTCCTCTATGACAGTACCCCATTGACAATCAAAATTCCCGTCGTCCACCCTTCCTGTCTCATTTGGGATTTTCCCAACAAACCTCCTCCTTCTCCCCCACTATGCCATGCATTTCTTCGTTTGTTTTCCTTTCGACCAAATTCCTCCGATCCATCCTTCTTCGCACCAACATTTTGGAAGTCTCCAATCTATGCTTGCTAATTTGCTTCAATGGCAATATTAATACGCCGTACGAAATGATTCTCCGTATCCAAGTTTCAACGAATCTTTCATAAAATTCTTATTCAACGTCCCCGTCATCAAACCCCTCCCCCTCGCTAAAGCTTCTTTGCACAACGCAACTCTAGTTCTTCGGTACCTACAACAAGATCTGTCCCAAAAGTAATAGGACTGAGCCGATTAAAAATAAATTATTGCCCAAATTGATGCATTTGCAGAAAAGTTTTCGAAGTAGCACTCTTGTGAGTCCACATACCGCTGCTAGCGGGTTTTCCACGCCCCGTGCGCCTTCTGGAAGGCGTCGCCCGGAATGATCCGTCGTCACAGCATGTTACAGTAACGCTTCCACCGATCCGAGGTGACGTCTTTTCATAACGAATTTGAGACTTGGGAAAAGAAATAAGTCTGGTGGGCACTATCTAAAAAAATTTGGACTCTCATTTACATGGGCGAGAAAGGAATGGGAAAGAAAAAATCCTATGATTATATGCATGCATGGAAACATGCATGAATGGTCAATGATGAATATAATGCCTGAGATACCTCCATTGAGTCTAAGCGGACGGTTAAGAAAAAGACCAGAGAATAGAAAGTAAAAGAACATTACGGATAGAAAAATGCAGCTTTGTTAATCCCACTCAATGTTTTAATCTTACAAGTCCGGGTTAATTGCGTCGTATCATCATGAGGTACTTTCTCGAGCTTTACCTTCCAAATTCATACCTTTTGGGTATGGGATAACAATATGGGGCGAAAAAGGGCGTTTTGGCATTGGACAGGAAGGGGTGGGATTTCCAAAGGAAAAGGTTAAGCACATCACATAAAATTAGAAAAACATGTTACGTTGTCCTCATGAGTCTTTACAATAAATTTTCATCTTTTAAAAATTTTTCACTGCAGTTATAGCCCCAATTAATTGCATATCTTTCCTGGGAAGGGGAGATGAAGGCGAGGTGGGAATACTAAATGCCCGCGGAAAAGAAGCCCAAGAGTGGGTTGGGGGGTTAAGGAAGGAACAGTGAAATCCTCATATGTCTATTAGTTACAATTACGTGCATTTGATGAAATAGGTGCTGCAGTGAAAGAAAGATAGAATAGGCGGAATGGGAGGAGAACACTTGCTAATTAGAAAATTGAATGTTGTTCAAGGAGTGGCGGGCGAACTCCAGCGTCTCCAATGCATTAAGTCCTTTTCTGCCGTCGTCCGAGTGAAGGAGGATATCCGTCACAAAGTTACTTTGATGGTTGCTAACATGGAGATGAATGGAAAACAAGTATTACACGTTCTTCTCCTCAAAACACTTTTAGTTTTCACTCACTCGAATATTGACACTTCGTTCTGCCCTAATAATGTATTTTACGGGGCAATTTCACAATGGTCCGGTCCGTGGTTGGCAGTAAACCTTTTAGCTTCTCCTTCGGATTTATTATCCTTTTGAGGCAGGGTTGGGATTTATAAGATAGTATTTCTTTAGGGTAGGTACAAGAGTAATGGGTTATTAGGTTTTTTCCTTTATATATACACATTTTTTTAATTGATTATTATTTTTATCTATTAATTTTTTGTTTTTATTTTATTTTTATTTTTTTAATATATGTTTAGGATAGGGTATGGAGATGCTAAGGTAATGGGGATGCTCAGGTAGGGTCAGGTGGGAGTAGGTTAGGAAGTTCAGGATTACCAGGGCCTTGGTTTATTCTTACATTTTTGTTCTTGGGTGCTTTAGCCTTAGGTAGGGGGAAATCACGGTTGCATTGATTTAGTATCGGGTGAAGGGTTATATTTTTAGGGTGTTTTTTCCCTTTTTTTCTTTTTAGGGATGCAGGGTAGGGATTTAATAATTTTGTGCGGGTATTGGCATTTGCCGGTTGTTAGGGATGAGGACCAAAGATTCTTGATGAGAGGATTTTTTGCATGCTTGAGCGACTTCCTGTAGTTGGTCAGTTCAGTGGATATGGCTTCACTGATAGTTATGAGGTTAAGTTCTCTGAATACAATCCTGTTGGGAATGAACCAACGGGCTCCTCCTATCCATTTTAATCATATCCATTTTAACGGGCTCCCTAGCCATTTTAATTTCCCAGATTTGGATTCTCTTTATTGCAGAAGCCGGGGCTGTGGCCCATATCGGAGACGCATATAGGATTTGGGGAAGCAGTATGGGGTTGAGGATATCTATTTTGTTGTTGAGGGAGGTTTTGGAGGTTTGAGTTAGGAGAGGCTGAAGAGCAAATGTGGATGCTCGGATTTTAGAAATTTTGTTGTTAATGTGAGGGGTGAAGGTTAGTTTTGAGTCCAGTATTACGCCTAGGAATGTGTTGGTGGATTTATATGGTAGAATTTGCTGGTTTAAAGTCAGGTACGTTTTTGTAAATTTTGAGGGTTGCCGGGTAAAGCAGACTTTAGTACATTTTGTAGGGTTGACAGACAACCTCCACTCTGCGAGCCAGTCCTAAAATAAATCTAAGTGAGCTTGCAGGGCATCATCAGTATTGTAGGTCCACCAGCTAATTTCAAGATGGAGTGAACAAATGCCGCTATTCTGAGGGGAAAGAAAGGAGTCTTTAGCGTTAAACAGTAATGTTTGCAGGCAACAATTATTGCTCTAACCAGAAAGACGGGTTTGCAATGTGATCCCCTTTGTCACCTATTTTTTTCTGAAATGTTTATGAATAACTTTGAAACTAAACTTTTTAATTCAAGCCACGATTTGTTGAAATGTGTGTGACATTGGTACAGATATGACAATGATGTCCTCTGTTGCTGGATGGGGAAAAACAGACAATTGGATTTATTCTATCAACTCATCAGTTCATTTAAAAATAGGATCAACTTTACTGTGATGATAATTTCATTGATTATATTGACTTCATGATTCAATTCGCGAAAGGCAAGTATTTCTTTTATATTTATCATAAACCCGCCACCACGGATGAAATTATCCCACAGACTCATGCCACCACATCCAATATAAGACCTTTAAGGGCCTTTCATGCTTTAAACCCAAGAGAGAAATGTACTTGTCTAAAATGGGGACAATTATTGTTTTAAGTGCGCCTTACAAAGTTCATTTGTAAATTTTAAGAAAGATAATGCGTACAATGTTAAACGAATACAAATTAAAGATGAGCTGAAAATTTAAGCGATAATCCAAAAGCATTTTGGTCCTATAGCAGAGAGATCCAGGGAAATAAGGCTACAGCTAATACAGTCGATATTAATAATGGCGAATAATTAATGAGCAATTATAATGTAATATAACTGTTAGTTCGATAGCGAGACATTTACATGTGTGTAGATGGTCAAGAGTTATTGATGAAAAACCAGCACTGCTTCCACTTGAGCTTTTGGTTCATGATATCCTTGGTTCGGGAGAGAGTAATGTTTCAGTGGAGGCGGTTTTTCTAGATTTTAAAAAAGCTTTCGATTAAGTACCTTGTACTAAACTACTCACAAAGCTAGAAGCCTATGGAATACTACCTTGATCAAAAAGTTCCCGGAATAACCACCGTGTGGCGCTCCCATCGTTCCGATTTGAGTTCTGTTTTTTTTGTTAAATTGGTACATCTGTTGTTGATATTCCCTTTAAATCTTAGTGTCATAACTTGACATTTGCAAAAGTTACGTAGCCAAGAGTACATCTATCTCTATGTGTGTTGGCGATTTTTTACAATTTCAGAAATGGATTTAAATTTGCAACAACGAACTTGTATTAAATTTTGCGTAAAAAACGGATTTAGTGGCGCACGGACGTTGGAAATGTTGGAAAAGTGTTTCGGCAACGATTCTCTAAAAAAAACGGTCGTTTACCAGTGGCACGAGCGGTTCAGAAGTGGTCGTGAGTCAATCGAAGACGATGAACGCAGTGGCAGACCATCGACATCGAAAGTCGGTGAAAAAATTGATAAAGTAAAAGAAATGTTGGTCAATAACCGCAAATTAACCATCAGAGAAATAGCGGAGGACTTGAACATTGCCTATGGATCCGCCCAAGACATTGTGGTTAATGATTTGGGTTTCCGTCGTGTAGCAGCAAAGTTGGTTCCAAAAGACCTCAATTTCATGCAAAAAAGAGACCGTGTTGACGTCGCAAAAGACATGATTTGCGAGGCTGAATCCGATCCCACATTCATCAAAAGGATCATTACTGGAGACGAGACGTGGGTTTATGAGTACGACACGCAATCCAGACATCAGGCAAGTGAATGGCGTTCACCAAATGAGCCGAGACCAAAAAAACCACGTCGTTTTCAGTCAAAAAAGAAGGCAATGCTGACGGTTTTCATGGATTACAACGGTGTAGTGCATCATGAATTTTTGCCAGAAGGCCAGACAGTAAACAAAGAGTATTATTTGGGCGTTATGAGACGTTTGCGTGAAGCAATTCGCCGAAAGAGACCAGAAATGTGGGCAGAAAACTCGTGGATTTTGCACCATGATAACGCACCGTCGCACAGTGCTATCATTATTCGTAATTTTTTGACGAAAAATGCAACAAATACCATCCAACAGCCACCGAATTCACCTGATTTGGCCCCCTGTGACTTCTTTCTGTTCAATCGAGTTAAAAAACCATTACGGGGAACGCGTTTTAGCAGCCGAGAGGAAGTAATGGAAAAATCGCAGGAAGCACTGATGGACAT
The DNA here is from genome assembly GCF_022747635.1 of Hetaerina americana. NCBI lineage: Eukaryota > Metazoa > Arthropoda > Insecta > Odonata > Calopterygidae > Hetaerina > Hetaerina americana. Next base: position 2,614,613 of record NW_027286886.1, read on the forward strand.
ACCGAAAACCGACCGTAACTTTTGCAAATGTCAAGTTATGACACTAAGATTTAAAGGGAATATCAACAACAGATGTACCAATTTAACAAAAAAAACAGAACTCAAATCGGAACGATGGGAGCGCCACACGGTGGTTATTCCGGGAACTTTTTGATCAAGGTAGTAGATAAAAATATCCTGGACTGGATGAAAGACTTTTTGAATGGTCACGTTTAAATTGTAGTCACAGACGGTGTTAGCTCTAAGGCAGTAGAGGTCACTTCGCGAGTTCCCTGGGGAAGTGTAATCGGACCATAGCGTATGATATTACAACTTTTACCCTATCAACATCCATCCCTGAATTAAACATCTACTTATATCAGGAAAGCATTGACGACTAATCAAAGATGAGACATTCAAAGAATGGTTGAGATATTTATGTGGAAACTCTATCGTAGTAAATAGAAAACTGTGAAAGCTAATTAAACGCAAGGAAAAATGAATCATTTCATTATTTATTAACTTAAATCTTCGTACCTATGAATTCCATGTAACCCGCTGAATCCCTGTGTCATCCGTCGCAATTTCCCATTTATTTAGCAATAGTTATATTTTCCATTCCCACCGTTTCATGATCTTTCCCCGTCTCGGCGTCTACCCCAAATTATTTTCCCCTTTCTGCACTTACACTGAGCCCGCTTCACTGTGGACCACCACCTGACCTCGGTTGCCGGCGTGGGTATATTAGAATTTTCGAAAGGCATGCATTCGTCACCCGTGGATCCCTTGGAGCACAAGTATGATCAAAACCAACCCACCTCTGGAGGATAAATACTCCTACCGCATTGTACCATCACCCGAGAGAAAGAGTTGTGGAGGGGCGGAGAGACGTAGGCCCGCATCGCTACCTCTCGCCTGACGAGTGAAACACTCACTCAATCGGTGAATGCGCTTCCAGTGGGACGGTGAGAACATGAATGCCTGGATTCATTTCGCGAAGCAATTAAAAGGTAGGTGCACATCAGATGTCTTCAAGAATTCGAGAACTGGAAATTGTAATTCTGAATGTCTAAGTAAAAGATTTTAGCGGCATGTACGAGAGCTCGATTCCTATTCGATCTAATTTTTGTTCTTCATTTTCACAGGTTTTATTCGATTGGGCCGAACATAACTTCACAAGTGTTTTGAATGGATTCGGTTCGGAGAAATGGATTCGGATTTGAGTCTCCTAGGGACATCGGTGAGTAAATTGTCCTCTTTACTAATTGTATTATTGAATCATAAGTTTTATCCAAAATTTCGCCCGTGAATCTGATTAGAGGCAGCTCCGACTTAAATGCGATTACATTTCGCACAACTCAACCTAACATTTTCACGTCGTCGATTTCTCTCTCCCCCTGTCGTCTCGCAAAGTAGTTTCGGTAATTTGTTTCCAAATAGGTCTTGTTATAGATATACTGCGGTAGTAGACTTATCCCTTGAGAGGCATTTATTCTAAGATCCCAGAATACTTTGAAGCATATCTAACAATTAGTACGATGGTTGGCAAAAACAATATTTGCATTTGAAAATTCTAATAATGAAAATTATTTTATGCGTGTGGTATGGGCAAAGCTTGAATAATGTTAACATAGTCAAATAGGTTTTGAAGGCCTTAGAAGGAATGATCCAGACTAACACATTTTAGGCTCTTCATCGGGGCAATTTAGAAGTAAAATTTTACTTTTATTTAGCTTTATAGCTAGTGATAGAATATTGAATTTTGTAATGAATTAAAAAACGGCAATGCATGTATGCTATATTTCGAAGATATCTCCCGTGAATAATCGGACACCTAGCTCTTATTCAGAACCCAGTTCCAACCCATGTTTTGACGGTGCTACCTATTGACTCTCGGTGTTGAAGTAGTTTTGGGTGCGATTTTGTCTTCAAGCAGTTTTCCCCGAAATTTCCGCTCTCTCTTGACTGGATCCTCTCTCCGTATTCAAGGGTTTCTGCCATTGAAGAACATGGTCACAAATGACCTCTGTATAATCGTGTTCGGCTCGCCGTACTCTTTTTTTTTTGGAAGAATTAGAACAGGTTAAGTAACCTAGGTGAGAGTAGGTCATTGTCCGATGATAGTCTCGGAGGTGCGAAGAATAGGACGGCAGAACACTGCTTAACAAGGGGTAAATAGATGGAAGTAGTTTCGCTCGCGATGCTCTCCCTTTCCCTTTGGTATCCAGTTAGGGCCTGGCAGAAGAAATGCCGAACGGGGAGGGGTCAGGCGATCCCGCATGCGTTACCTCGCCGACCCTCGTCTCGTTACAATGAGCGACGGGGCCTTCTTTTCGGTTTCCTCTCGTCCCTCGTTTTCTCGGATCCCCTCTTAATCCTCTTTTTGTAATAACTGTCCACACTACGATTTTTCCAAGAGGGGCAATTAAGGTCCAAGTACGGATTCACATAGGTTAAATTGAGACAGTACCCTTCCACCCGTGTTTACCTAATCCCGTGTGAAGCCCACCGCAGTCGGGCATAAGCGAACTCCATTCAGATGGCTGCGATGACAGATTTGTGGCTGCGGTGACAGATTTGTACGAAATCCATATTTTAAATGTACTCAAAGTCCTGCAAATTGTTAGGCGGATTTGGTCGAGGTCTAGCCGTTTGGTCAAAACACGCCATCGACCTATTCCCAAAACGCCGACGAGTGAAGGTAATGGCAACCGCTCTCGACAAAGGACTCAAACCCCAGTCAAACGGGTCTGACTAAACACTCGCTAATACCCAGTTGAGACTCGACCGTGCTGTATCAGACTGGCTTGTGTGCAGACGATAGCCTTCGGAATTAGATGCATCAAGTTGCATGCGATATACATGTAGATGCGAGATGGGAAAGAGGGGAGCGCTTTGTAATGGTTACACCTACTAGGCATTATCAGATCTGTTTTGGAAAAACATTCTTTTCTGTGATTTATCCAAAGGGATATTGGAATTATCAATAAAATTGATCCTGGAATATTTAATCTCGGGGATAAGGAAGGATGAAGTTGCTCTTGTGATGCCTTAAAGCGACTGTATACAACGTTGCTCCAAACGTGGCCGACTTTTTATGTCATAATTTAGTGTCCTATTTATTTCTAGAACGTAAATCCACATATTCACAATATTTTCATACACTTAGAAAGCGATTATACGGGGAACGCTAAATAGCTATTAAATTAATTAAAAAAGCGAAATTTCCTATCGTCGCGTTTTCATATTACGAATTCCAGTAAGGCCTAGCAGAATCTCACTACGAAGCACTTCACTGGTGGGAATCTGGGGTTTTCATGTCCCAAGGTCGAGTCTATGATGTTTACCTAAGTCTGTGCAGACGCGAATGGAGTAGGGTCAGTAGCTCCGCCAGCGAGATAGCCCTGGTCAGCGAGACCCAGTAGCCTAAACGCTGATACAATCGAATGAGTCAACGTGTCCTAGACGCTAGGCACTGCTCGGTTATTCTAGGAATTAGCAAATAATAAAAATGCAACCTTCGCTTTAAGGAATCTTCTTTTTGTGTTTGGTTTCGTTAAGTCTTACCATTACGTTCAGAAATGGATGTGGTTTAACAAAATCTAAAGTTGAAAGCATTTTTCATATAGTATTAGAAGTAGTGCATCCTCTATTGCGTGTTTCATTCCCACTGGTGATATTTCCCTCTGAGTTTATCGGTACAAATATCCTTACGTCACGTTACGCCCTAACGTAATCTCGATTAATTGTGATATACGAGACGGTAAGTCTAGTGTGCGTCTATATATTTCATAGCATTATATTAGCCTGAGCTATACTTGTATGTAAATTTCTTGCGTTTTTTGCCTATTTGAATTGAATAGGAATAATAATAAGGCCCACGGTCCTGAATCATGAATTACGTCCTTTGAAACGCTGTTAAATAAAAACGAGAAATTTATATTTTGAAATTTTATTTTAATTTATCTGATACATCGATTTGCGCCTAATATTATGGATAAATTGTAACTAGTATCTGAATAACCGCCCCTGTATCTTCGTTTTGGCTATTGATGATATTTTTTTCCTGATTATCTTTTTATAGAGAAGGGAGCTCTTTGCCTTAATACCAGCCATCGAGTCTTCCAGTACTTTCAAGAGTGGTAATTCGTAGGGGACGGCATCAGGGGGTGTCCGCAAAGCCTTGGATTCCGAGGAAACGTCATCTTAATGTTGCAGAATATCTTCAGCGTAGGTGTTCTTTTCAACTTATTATACAGTTGATTCAAAGGAATGGTCGGATGAAATGTTTGCAGCGTTATTACTTTTCCGGACCACAAACAAATCAATTAACTCATTTCCTCCATTCATGATTCTCGAAAACTTACGGTAAAATAGAGTTTCAAATCCACTCGTGCACATTTCTATCAATTTATTGGATATTACTACTTCATGATGGGAAGGGACTTGAGGAGGAATAAAAATACAATGGGAAAATTAAACTTTCTATAGAGTATCTTAAATTTGTCTCACTTCCGAGCGAAGGGACAGTCTTTCTGAGTGATTTGTCTAAGCTAGTGACCAATAAGCTCGTTGATTACCACGATGATTCTGGCTTCTAATCTCTCCAATGACTTTGGTAATATGTCATCGTATTTTACTTTTGATTTCAGGTTAAATTAAGGTATGACCTCAAATGTGGGAGCATCTTATGAACTGATACTACAGTTCATGTGGGTGCAGTTACAATATTGAATCAACTGTTTTTCTGCATCTAATGACAACGTTCCGTGAGGGCATTGGCTTTTTCCAGGTTCGTTCAACAATGAATCCATCCATAATAACCCTTTGCACTCTAAATCAAAGTAATTTTGGGAATTCTGGATTCTTCCTGGGAGAACCATAAACAATTTTTGTGTGATACTTTCACATAAGGTTTACGAATAAACTGAGTTCCATTTGGTTGGTTCATTTGTGACTTTTTGAATTTATGCTCCCTTCTTGTTAATTTAATTCAAAAGGAAGAATGAAGTGTATTTCGTGACTCTAATGCATTTCAAAGTGAGAATCGTAAATGCCATTAAACAGAATGGCTAAATTGGGTACAAAACAATTGCCTTTCCTTTAGTACATGCTCAATATTAAATAAAGTCTTTCCTAGAATTTTTTGTTCATTATAAAGAAAGAATGTAAAGGTTAAATATGTAGTGAATGTCTGGTTTTCATTTATTTTACATTTTAAAAATTCCTAAAATATTTAGGTTGAAAAAGTAATATTTTTAAATTGTTAAGAAAAATATTTTTTTAATCTTGTCCGTTTCTACACATAAAAATATTTCGTTCTTTAATTAAAAATTTTTATAAGAATATCAAAAGTAGATACAAGTTTTCTATGATAGACTTCTGTACATATATTATGCAAAAGAGAACTATCACTAGCGATTCTGTGAACACATTATATCCGTAAAAAAGTTTACATTTTGATTTTATTTTATCCTTTTTTATTTATGGTATGATGCGATTCCTGGCGGTGGTGCCTACACCTGTGCGAGATATGGATATCATCGTACCACAGCAACTAATTTTCCCTGGGTGGTGTTACCCTACCTCAACGTAAGTTTACAGTCACTGAAAGTGATTATATTTTTTATGCATATAGTGACAACTAAAGTCATTTTTCACCCAAATTACCTGGCTTCTCCATTACAGGGTAATATTCCACAAATCCTAATTCCAGTTCGGCCACATCTTATCAACGTGTTCTTAACAAAACAAATTCAAGGAAGGGAGATAAAACAGACCATCGCGGGCTATAGAGTTCATCACCACCATTAAAAATTATTGCGATTACTCAGAGGATGATCAGTTTTGGGTTTCAGACCAGAGGCAAGCGCAATGCCATCGCAGTAATGAGATCAATAATCGAGAGGAATAAAGAATATAATCAGGACGTATTTGCCTAGTTCGTAGATATTGAAAAGGCGTTTGATAGAGCGAATTAGGAAAAACTAATGAGTTTATTGCAGAAAATAGGAATAGATTGAAGGTACAGGAGGCTAATCCACAACCTGTACATGCCTCAGATTGCTAAGGCGCGAGTGATGAACGGGGAGTCCGGATGGGAAGTGTTAGGAGGAGGTGCAAAGGCAGGGTTGTGCATTAACACCGGTGCTGTTGGACGAAATGTGGAGGAAACGACTAAAGAGGTATGGGAAGAACTGGAGGTAGGGATGAAAGTCGGAGGGCAATTAGTAAAATCAGTTGCGTTTGCTCGTGAGCAAACTCCAGTTTGTCAATCAGCCAAGGGGTTTCAAGCATTGCTGAGTGAATCGGAAACTCATTACGATAGATATGGGATGAGAATCAATTGGAATAAAAGAAAGGTTGGGCGATTTAGGAGGAAAACTAAGCTAAACATTGAAATAGCTGGGCAAAAACTAGAGCTGGTGGAGCAGTTTACATACGTATCACGGAAGTTTTTTGAACCAAAATAGACCAAGTAGTAGGGACGTAAGGAGAAGAATTGCACTAGAAAAAGAGGCTTTAAAGAGTAGGAGGGAATCGATGACAGGGACGTTGGATAAGGATGTTAAGAAAAGGCTCGTAAAAACTTTAACATGGAGCATAGTTATGTGCGGCGCGGAAACATGGTCACTGAAGCAGGAGGATAGACGTATATTGTAGACTTTTAAAATGTGAGTGTGGGGTAGGATGGAGAAGGTGAAGTGGACAGAAAGGAAAACAAATGAGGAAGTGCTAGGTATGGTGGGGCAGAAGAGGGGATTGTTGGGAGGAAAAATGGTTTAAGGGCGTAGTAATCGACAGTGGGATGTGGAAGCCTGTTGAATAGGGGAGAATGTTACACAAAAGAGGAATGGGCAGGAATAATATAGGGATGCTGGACAGGATGAAGGGAGGAAGTATACAGAAATGAAGAGGGGCGTATTGTAGAATATGATGTTGGGTTGTGTTTGGTTAGGAGGGACAAGAAATTTATTTCCTGGTTGATTCCATCCAAATCCTACCTAAATAGGTATATTACCTAATAATATTAAAAATATATTTGTTGCAAGTAATTCATTTCGTGGGGGAAAACTTCATTATCACCATTTTACAAATGTACCGCTAGATTTTATCATGCTTGTATTCCATATTTTATGTGGAAGGAAATCTGTGAATATTTTTCCCATTGACCTTAGTTCTATCACTTTTTAATATTATCTTGCCCCCAGGAAGTCGCATTGTCTTATGCAGAGATTTTCCTCATTGTGTCAAAATGTTATTTTTAGAGCTTAATTTCAACAAAATGCCATCCCTTATCCCAAGCAAGAAAACTTAACTTCAATTTATGCTTGATCCACGTGATAAACTTGAATTTCCAGCATTAATAATTTATCATAACATTAGGAAAAACCCAAAGTTTCTATTTTACTCATAATTTGGCGGATAGACACCAGAAGAAGTTAATGAGTTTTAATGGAGTTTAAAAGAGTCCAAATAATTTAGTTATGAACTACATATAAAAAGATTTTTTAAATATAACTAAAGGAAAAAGTAACATACGAGTATTGAAAAGAAAATATTCTTTACAAAATAAATCATTTGCAATTTTTCCTTGAAAACAAAGGTGTTGTATAACCACTTCAAGATTTTTAAAGTTTTGATGAGTGAAGATAAACAAAAATGAATGTCCTTGTTTTGTAGTTATGCTGATAAGTGTGGCAAAATTTATTATTAGTAATGAAATAAAAACAAAACATGCAACTCTACTTAATTATTCTGATTGCTTGTGATTCTAATGTGCTGAGGTAATTCTCCATTTCCCTGTGTGTGAAATCAATATACTTCTCTCTCTTTCTTAATTTGCCAAACAAATTAAAATAGGAAATTTGAGAATTTTTTCATGTTCGGATTAATAAATAAAAGAATGTTATCATGTTGTGGCAGCATGCAAAGCTCTCAGCCCCCGAAGTACTCTTAATCCAACTTAAGTACTTCTAGAGACGTAGCTGTATACTTATGGTAGCTTCGTAAAGAAACAGACGAAGCAAAAAATGAATCCTTAATGATAATAAATTTGGGAAATTAGAGACAAAGTTAAAATGCAATAGGATGTACTAGAGCACAGTCACATAAATTGATTTTTAGGCATCAACTTAGACGACAAGCTAAAATCCATCACTTCAGCGCTTTTGACTATTGGATTCTAAGCAGTAGGAAGAACTCATTGAGTTTTCCTTCCTGGAAACGTTTAACCTAACTCAATTAAGAGGCCCAACTCAACCTTTCCTCTGCCAGGTTCAAAGTGCCGGACAGTTTCACTTAAAGAAACAACTCCTCGGTGAGCTGGACACTTTGCCATTGTTGTTCACCTCTAGGAGCCACACAACAAAAGACAATATAATAGGTGCACAAAGAGAATATTTTGGAATTCTTCCACTGTCCTAACTGCACAAATATTTAGTGTGTGGTTTGAATTTGAACTGGAATTTTCAAGTGTTATTTGAGCATAGGCAATTCAAAAGGAATAATTGATTTTGCACTCAAATGTAAGTTTTCAATTTTTCAAGTTAGCTTCTAATAAAATATAGTACCAATAGAATTACTTTATAACCAAAAAAGAACATCATCATAACAATATATTTTAGATCATTAATTTATGTATACTGATAACTGTTAAATTATCTATGTAAAAAAATGTGATCAGTTGACTAATTAACAGCTGAGAACAATATAGTCTATGATTTCTATTCTATAAATTGATGGAATAAATCAAACATGGACTAAATAAAATTTTATATCAAGACACAAAATGGAAAGAAGAATATATGAATGAATAATGGGATGTAATTGATGTGAAATTTCCCTTCATAAGGTAACTGAACTCTAAAAAGGCATGACATAAAAATAACTCCCTGCTTATCATTTCCTAACACTGATTTTAGATTATTAGTTAAATAAAACTTGTTCCATTAGGTCACCAAACACTGTTTCTTGATATATTATATAATTGGTTATAATAGTATACAATCAATTAACACTGTAAAGAACTAAATATAATGATAAGAGGGTATCTACCTGTGATATAATAATGAATTCGCAGTTGTAAATCTTAACTTCAGAGCAAACATCAGCCAACCTCATGTGATCATATTTGAATAAAAATAGACTAGTGGTAAAAATACTTCTCAATCTTTGTGTCCACTCCTCCTATCTAAATCTTTAGATGTCATTTAAAGGATGTAGTTCACTCAGTGTGTGGAATAACATGCCTTGAGGGGTCATATGGAATCACTGCGTCTTTCCTACCACTAGCATGAAATTGAACTTTCTAGAAACAATCTTGGGGGAAATTTTATCTTCCACTTGGTGAGCTCAGTTGAAGTAGCCCTTGTTTGAAATACATTCTGATATTGGAAAGACTCATATTTGTAAAATATATCAAACCATTGATTCACGCTTAAGAGAATTAAGTAATGATTGCCACCTAATGATACTGTAGTGGCAATTGCTGTTCGTGAATTCACAACCCTGTTTCTGCATTAACCTACGACTTATCAAATAATTACTCAATGCACAGCTTAAGTACAACATTTCCTTTATTCCAACGCATTTAGAATTTTGATTCATGTTACTCCTTCTTTAGTACAATATTCTGAATCAGCCATTGTCAATTAAGGACACAATGTCTATCAGACAGCAAGGTGCCAACCAAATAAGTGGTACCAAGACTTGTACCTAAAGATGGTTTGAAGAACTGAGGAGTTGAGGTTGTGATTGTTGTTGATGGGAAGTAGGAGAGGGGTCTTGAGTGTGATATACTTTCTAGCTTGTGAAGGATCACATTCGTTCAAATCTAAATTTTTCCTTAGTTAATTTCACTTACTGAATGACTAATTTGTACTGGATGATGATGCCTAAGCGTTGAAACTAGTAGTATTAAAATAAAGAAAAGTTGACAAATACATTGTGTTCTTTATTTAATGGACAAATATATCTTAATATAATCTTTACTGATGAAGTGATTAATTTTTACATCACTTGCGTTTCAAGGACTGTTCACATCGGTTCCTTTTGATAAGATATTTTCAAGCTAGCAAATAATTTGTGTTTTACAAAGTAGTTCTAAACCTGGGAGTCATTGATCATGGCTACTGGCAAGGAATTTCAATGATATAGTCACATTTATGTACTTCTAAGAAAAAAATATTTGCTTCAGAAGAATTTTTTAAATTATTTTCAGATATTATTCAAATTACACGTTACATTTTGGGTGATTATATGACCGGCATCCCTACTGTATCTGGCATTGGATATTATTTCTAGTTTGTGAAGGATCACATTTGTTCAATCTAAATTTTTCCCATAGTTAATTTCAAAGGTTGTCAGTTATGATGGACTCACATTGGGAGACTAACTCTTTTCATTCTTCTGCTGTATTTGATATTACAGCCTTTCTAAGTGCTGATTCACAAGTTATACATTGCATTTTCATGGATTTATCTATTTCATCTTCCTCTACCACTTTTTTTGTATCTTCTCGTGTATCCTTACCATTGGAAAGTTTCCACATTTCACTCAACACCTACAGGTACTACTTGAGGAAAACATTCTTTTCCCATTATTTGCCATCTACTTTCACATAGTAGGTTACAGTTTGCATCATATTAGCATATTCCTTCATTTTTAATTGTTTCTCTTCAAGAGGACCATGTGCATTTTCATGCTCTTGCTACCATAGCAGTAATATCCCTAAGTTGTTGCATCTGCCGTCCCAGAGGATTAATTCAAAATAATTTATTTAACAAGAACATCTTTCTCATAAATATCTCTAGCCTATTATGTAATGGCATTAAAGGATCTTCCATACTCCTCAACCAATCACAGAACATTGCATACAATTTAAGGGTGATGGTTTTTTTCTCTAAAGGTGTCATTTCACTCAAATCATGTTACAAAAGTGTTAGTCTTGCATGATGATTAGTGAGTATAAGGGGAAGAAAGTTTTTATCTCAGTTTAATTTACTTCTTCATGGATTTCTCGCCATTATTCTATGCAAAAATTACAATTCAACTATACTTGTATTTACCATGCTCCAGGGTCACTAAACTTCAACTAAAATTAAACTTCACTATAAAATGCCTGCGAAGGAATTAAGCAATGAGGTGTGACAATGTTTCTCTTTTCTTCCTTTCATTACTGGTTTCCATTGCTGGAGCAGATAAGTCAACCCTGATCTAATTAAATGTCAGTCGAGAGGCTTGATCTGCAATGTGCTTGGATCCTTCCAGAAATATAGTTTCAGCAATGGCTGTAACAATATTCAAAACATGGAAACAAAGTACAAAATTGTTGAATGCAGGTCATATTCCTGGAGCAGTTGACTTGAGCAGAGGGTCGTTTGCTATCTAGTGGCTTAAACAGGACTTCTTTGATTTCTGTTTCATACAATTGCTATGCACCCCTCCATCCCTTTGCAGCAGTAAACTGCTCCTGGAATATGACCTAATTCAAAATTATTATATGTTTTTTAATATGTCCTGTTTATAGTTAACAGCTGCCATTAGAGGGGAGACAATCAAGTTTTGTTGGCATCAAGTCTGTAAACTAAACTTTAAAAATATCGGGTCAAACGAAATTTTTTCCCTAAACACTAGCCAAATGTTAATTACCATAGTCTTAATGCTGAATAGAAACTGTTTTTATTGAATAAATCGGGCAATTCCAGAATAAATAAAAACATGAACAAATATGAACAAGTAATATGGTGAAAGATCTGGTGCTTTCCCGGCGTATTAGTTGGGTGAATTCTTCTCGGGTCTTCCACCGGGTCAATGGCTCCATAGCTGCCGACGTTTCGATTCCCGACTCGGTCATCGTCATCAGGGCTGATTGCCGTTCCGCCAAAAAGTTTCAAATAAAACGTCAGCAGCTATGGAGCCATTGACCCGGTGGAAGACCCGAGAAGAATTCACCCTACTAATATGCTGTTTGACCAATTTAAAAAGCAAACTTAAAGTAATATATGTCAACAAACCTGCAAATATGCTAAAAGTAATAAATAGAATAATTCAAAGACTGAGAAATGCTGTAAATTACCCCAATAGCAACAAGTATACAACATTAAATACTTGTTAAAAGCATTCAAAGCCCAATTGGCACTAAAAAGCCTCAACAGTTTCATCTTCCCCAGGGTGATTTAACCGTAAACTTATCAACCTGAAGGTCTATTTGATAGGTGATGGTGCATTAACCCAGCACTAACCACTACTGCAAGTGAAATTTGGGCATCAGGATGGGGGGGATACTTTCCCTGTGGTTTCCCTATGATTTCCAGGAAGTTCTGGTAACAAACAAATCACATAGCTTGGTTGCAGCTGCAAGTACCCAGAGAGGCATGCTCTGAAATCGAACCTAGACAATTCGGTCACTAGTCCAATGCTCTGCCCCTGGACCACCATGTTTCTCAAAAGTGATTAAGAAAATTGATGGAGAAGGTGGTTGATGAACGTTGATGGGGAGATTATCTATTAAATCATCAATGTTAAAATGAGGTCCACCTCAACTTCCTTTTGCATAATCCAACTAGACATAGTAATAGAATTGATTGCTGAAATCAAATTAGGTGATTATAAATTGATGTATTAGGTTTCACTAGTTGAAACTAGGAAAAATTTGGCATTCAAGCAAAGAGGGTCCCAAACCTGTATTTTAACCTCAAACTGCATTCCATTGCATGTTTTAAGCAGGTCTGTACTTCTGAGAAGGACTATTTAATGCCATGGCTAAGTTATCTGGTCAAGATGAACATGGTCCAAGGTGTTTCCCGCAAGAGGAACAGTAAATCACTAATAGCTGAACTGTGAATATCTTTCTATATCTAATGCAAATAAGTTTATCTTAAATTCATTCCTAAATAATTTGTTGAAGTACTACCCAATTAACCATTTAAGCTCTGATGAACAAAAGCTGAAATGTGCACTCAAAATGTTAAAGTAATTAATAGACAACCTTAAATCTTCATTGATTGAGCGTTTTTGTTAAAATGAAATGAAAAACATAAAAAGTATCAACTAAAAGGCAATAAGACTGATTATTGACCTAGAAGGAAAAGCTAAGTCATGCAATTGTGGATATATAAGTACAAGTTTACTGAGAACTTATCTATTTGCATTTTAGATAAAACCAAATATTGCCTTATTTCCAGGGTTGAATTAACATCCTCATCTAAAAATTTGCACTTTCTGAACTTCATGGCACATCAGAATGAGTTCATTAATTAAATAAAAGGGAGATAAATAAATATAAAAGTACTGGTAGTATTATGGAGGTTGAACAACAGTTAATGCCATTTGCGCCATTAAGGATGGATGGGAAAGGAGGAAGGGTGGAGAGAAATGTCGGCATTAGCCTACTCTTATCATAAGGCACCAAGGCCTCCGCAGTTAACCATCCCATCTGATGGACAGCGTACTCACTCAAAGGGTTCCCCACAAAGCACTCAAGTAGGGATATGGGCACCGCTGAAAAATATGTCTCCAAGGTTTAAATCCCATCCCTATAAATGTAAAAATAATAGGGACAAAGAGAGATAAGATAGCGCCAGGAAATTTAAGAAATTGAGCAGATTTTTTAAATAACACTACCACAAATACAAAATAGATCTTGAATAATTACAGACTGGAGATCCGCCCATTCAGCTAACCAATTTCCACGACCAAGTCTCAGCAACTCACCCTCGTATAAATGCCCTAGAGCAGCAAAATAGCCGACCAAAACATATCTGCGCAATCAGGATAGTCTGGGAAGTACGCTCGGTAAAATTGGCTGCTGAAGGGACGAATCGCCAGGTCAGTACCCGTGACGGTTCCTTTTTATTTAAAAATCACTGATACAGTTTGAAAAAGGACGGGCCGTCGAAAAGCATCCAACTGCCGCGACGTAGCACGGCTAATACAGCCTGATTATCAATAATATCTGCACGTTTGCCCTGTCACAAATGAAATCGAACACATATATTAAACTCTTGAGATCAGCTGTGGCCTCTGCCCAAAAGATTGATAATTCGGATAGGAGCCGCTCCGCAACTTTTAAATTTAGTGCCACCATAGCCCATTGCACGGAGTGGCATCCGCGTAAAAAGTGTCATGTACTGAAAGCTGGTGTTTACAGCGTTTGGTCTTGGTATTGTCCCAAAAATTTGATTGCCATTCAACATTCTTTTGGTATAATTGCGCTAAGAGAAAAATTGGGAACACCAGAATCCAGCAAATCTATGCTAGAAATCCCTGCACTCTTGGAATGTCAATGGTACGGAGTCATGGCACAAGCAGGGAGGAAGAGGAGGAATTGTGGCGCACCAATATGTACCATAATTCAATGAGGGCGGTATCAATGATATCGAAGTAATTGATACGCAGGGCTAAAATGCACTTTCCAGGATTCAAGGAAATTCTTACATCTTCAGTTAGAAATAAAATGATTTTGTGAATGATATCCGGATCAAAACGCGAGAGTATTATGAGCCAGTCATCCAAGAAGGGCACTCAATAATTGAAAAAAGAAAACACATCGTGCCCCACTGGGTGCGCACACCGTTGTACATTGGCTAGAACCAAACAGTGTCCCACAGGTAACCAAGTAAAAAAGTATTACAATCTAATAATATTGCATAATTGCCGTAAAATTTAGAATGACATTTGTCCATTTTCATTTGAATAACACATTCAAAAAGTCAAATTTAGCTAGGTAAGACCCCTGAGGAATCAGCGTAAGAGCTTTGGCTGCATCTCGCAACTGAAACGGGTTTATTGAAATATTTCCTCCTATGGGAAAAGTCGTGAATCAAACGTTGTGAACCTGAGGCCCCCGGGATGAGAACTGCTCGAATTGCGCACACCGTTTTGCGTTGGGCAAGAATACCGCGCCGACCTAGGGTCTGTAGATCCAGAGTCATGGAGGTCCGCCACAAACCTCCGCCACATCCTGTAGGTTGCCGCCACAAACTTGGAGATATTCGCCCCATGAATACAGAGATGTAATAAGCTAATGACGTGGTAAGGGGACTCACGTAACGCAGGCAAGGAACTCGTTGTCAGTACCGGGCCTCTGATATGCAGGGGTACCTTTAGGAGCTATTCCTCCCGTGGAGGAAGGAGCGGTACTTCCGGCTAGGATGATCACGACGCCGGGACCAGCGGAATCAAGCTGGGCACCCTCGTCTGTGGGCTCGTCAGCGTCGGAACTGAGGCGGCTGGAATATCTTAAGCCGTGTCGTTGGAGTCGGTGTCCCCCGGGAGATGGACTGGGTCCTCGGGGGCGCCAGAGTCGTGCTAGTCGAGTTGGGCAAATATGATGGAGTCCTCCCTGATCAGGAGTTCCGGTGGACCTGGAGGCGGAGGGCCCGGCATGTGTAATATGGGAGGAAAAGCGGGAGTCAAGGGCATCCCAGAGGGTACGCAACGCAGTGGTGCACGCGGGATCTGTTGGGTTGAGTTGGAGCTGACCTGGGGGCCGTGGCTTACCACCACGTCCCTAGGCTGACTGGAAACGTGGCGGGCGACCCTCCTGATGATAGTGGCGGGAGTGGGAGGCTGTTTCCCTAAAGAAGGATCGCATCGGAGGGCGTGGAGACCTTGACGGCTGTCTGCCAACCGTGAATCATCGCCATCGCAAGGATAAGGTCCCTGTTGTAGACACAGTCCTTGGCTAGTGGTGACAGTGCTGCCCAATCAGCCGCTATGGAGAGAAGATTCTACACTTCCTGAAAGTCTCGCCGCAATGTCCAGGGGCCGGAGAGCTGATCTCCTTCATGCAAAACTCCTTCTATCATTCAGTCGCCCAGCAAGGGAAGCGCCCCAGATGGACGTTTCCTGAGAAGCTCCGAGAAACGTTGTTGTTCCGCGGAAATTGGGGCCGGCGACGTAATGGGCCCGGGCACCCTGCCAGGCTTCCACGCGTACAGGGGGAAAGGTGGGGCAGATGGCGGCGAAATAGGTGGTGTTCGGCGTGTATGAAGGGCCTGGGATCGCTCGGACGGGGTAAGAGCCGCGATTTGACGATGTAATACCTAAGTCCACTGTGGGACCCTGTTGAGGATCCAGAAGTCGAAGGAATCACATTAGGATCCCGAGTAGTCGAGCTACTCGGAATTATAGTAGGCCGGCAGATTCGGGAGCGCGAATGGCGCCCAGAAGTCAAGCCCTTAGTCCTTAGTCCTTAATGGTACCAAGACGAGAAAGAAACATTCTTTATCATAACATAATTTCATTCTTCATCACTCTAAACTATAACTTACAGAAATGTTACAGAGATGAAATTCCCAATAAATGCTTATTAATGCTTAAATAGCAATTAAATTTTTGTTGTTTGATATTGTTTTTTGTGCAAGTTTTTTGTGTAAATTGTTAAATTCAATGCAACAAAACCCAAAAACTTATTCAGTAAAATTTTCTCAATAGTGATATCTTCTAGTTTAAATGATGGAACATGTAAATATCTAAGCTTTTTTAGTTTTATTTCCCAGTTAATCAGGCTCTCTATCAGTGATACATAATGGCACTAGTATGTAAAATGAATTATTTAAAAGCATGTACATAACTTTCGTAAGTAGCTAAGGAAAATGATTTAGTGCCCTTAAAATTTCATTATTCAACAGAATCACATTTATTTACTGGATTTCAAAACAAAGAAGGATTTAAATGTAAGATGTGCCCACATTTAAAGCATTGTTTTTCTTCCAATTCCAAACAAGACAAAACGTTTTATATTTTTCACTCGCCCGATTCTTTTGTCAATTTCGACCTTTCATCGGGAGAACTCCGACCTCGCTGATTTTATTCATATCGGACCAGAGCGAAGACATCGGATGAGGGGCGATAGCAAGGTCGTGCTCAGGAAATGAGTTGATCGTCGAGACATCATCTGCGAAGTCCTAATCTGCCCCAGCTAGACCCTGCATCTTCGGAGAGGTAGTTGCAACATCAATTTTCTAGTCCTCTATTTTCATAAACCAGTTCGCAATTTGATTTTAACTGTCACTACTTAACTTTTATACAATATTTTATATACTTTCATGTTTCCATTTTAATTTTTTTTTAATATTTTTGTTTCAATGGTATTTTATTGACATTTTTGTTTCAAATTTTTCATTATAAAATATTTGTTCTAATATTTTTATTTTAATACTTTTATTGTCAATTACTTTTAATTTATTTTTTTTTAATTTTTTAATTTATTTTTAATATTTTATTTTGTAACCTTTTCCCGCTCAGCAATATTGATGTTGAGTGGTTGCTAAATTCTTTTTAACTTCATATATCTGTAGATTGGAATCACATTAGCGTTAAAATTTTACGACACTGGTGAAAAGTTAAATTGAAATGTAAAGTGTTCAGTTTTATGACATTCCAAAGTTTGATTTACTCTACAAATGCTTAACGCAAAGTTTAGTTAACTTCATAAGTTAGCGAGAAACTTTTTTTCCGTTAATTACTTTAGGAGAGAATTTAATTTTAGGGGTTTTATATTAGCTGGTGTTTGGACCGAAGAACCTTTTGGAAAGTTATGACTGAAACGGTTCGAAAGGCGTCAGAATAATACAAACTAATATTTTAGGTTTATCATTTTCTCCCAAGTCCGTAGTTCTGTAGACAATTAATAGAATACATCATTGTGGTCAGTTCCCTATCGATTTTGCGCAGAATCGCCGAAATTTTAAAAATACAAAGGTAGCCTTATGTAAACTTGAGTAACTTTGCTGGGGAGCCCGTTTTTATTTACATAGTTACCACTGTGCAAAGGGAATAGAAATACTATCCTCTGAATTTGCGCTTCCACCTCCAGATAGGACAAATTCCTACGCTCAATTTTGAAAAACTTGAATTTTCTATGCCGGTCATTAAAAGCTTAAGTGAAAGTTACCTGCTGTTACAATAGACCTTTTTGAAAGACCATTGAATGGAACTTTATACGCATAAGTAGCTAGAAATGATCGGTGTTGATTAATTCAGGCTATATTTACTGTTAACACGTTTTCCAGCCGCGCAATTTTTGAACGGAAAGATCTCTGAAACAGTTTAGATGCCAAAGAACATTCGTATTTCTAGGTTACTTAACTCTTTTAATTATCCGAAAATAAACCTTATCTGATTTATTTGAATAATTACCAGTAACCACGTATCACTGCCGATGTTTCGTGACATATGGAGTCGATCTATTTTAACTCTATTTCACGTCCGATATACCTAGTTCGAAGATTTGCATATTTACAGGAAACTGCATAACATTAAGCTGAAATTAGAGAATTCGAGACAAAATTATCAGGAATAATACACGAGAGTAAAATTTGAGGAAAAGTATTTAATAAATTTAACATCTATTTTACTATTTACATAAATGTACTCCTTAACTTGGCTTTTTTCATCAATGGGGCTTTTATACTCAATGTATCCTTTTTCGTAGGTGCTGTTGCCTCTAATATCGCTTTTATTTTCTCTCTAGCTTAAAAATGCTACATCCTTTTTTACTGACTTCATGCAGCTTTGGCGACAAAAGTTTTCAAAGAAATGTTTAACAATCACTGCGCTTGCGAGGCAATCACATCTAATATAAGTACATTATTGAGCGCATCAATGAAGAATCTAGAAATAAATGCGGTGAAGTTGTTTAAAATTTTATGCTAAGTGCTGTATTTTTTCTCGGATTGAACATTGAAAAAAGAATTATACAACATTCGGGCGAAAACAATGTTCATGCGAAATCCTATACTTGTAACTAATTTCTTTCACCTCAATCTATGTAGTACTATTAGTATCAATCGACTATTTCTCCATTTAGTGCAACGCATATAACGTAGTACTTCATTCGAACGTTATTATAAACAATTACTTGAATTATCTTTTGGGTTAATAACTCCATTAACTGAACGCAGTGGCTTCATAGACATGCACACGTACATTTAAAAATCGAAAACTGTTGCATGACTGACAATTATTCAGGAGTTCTTTATTTAATGTGAAAAAGTCACAGGTATTTGGAATAGTCATACAGTGGTGACTGGTATGCCGTAAATCAACTGTAGGATTTCAATAACGTAATTTTAGGGGCCGCCAGTGGAAATTACTCCAAATTGGTGATTGAATACATATTTAAAATCTTTTCCCAAACGTTTTGCATGAAAAACATGAGTAAGAGAGGTATGGGGATCCCAGCGCACCTCCATCTTGGATTGATTACCGCGCTACCTGGTGGTAAAAAGCGGAACTAAAAACAAACCTAAGTCGAAACAAATGAAGCATGCAATGCGGCGGACAGTTGAATACGCAATGCGGAGAACAATTGAACACGCCTTGCGGGGAGAGGTAAGGAGGAGAACGATTGTTTATGCCCAACAGTTGAAAAACGCACGGAGAACAATTGAAACACGCAATCCGCAGAGACACGTAATGCGGAGAACTATTGGTTATGCCCAACAGTTGAAAAACGCAATGCGGAGAACAATTGAAACACGCAATGCGGAGAAAGACGTAATATGGAGAACGATTGGTTATGCCCAACACTTTTAAAACGCAATGCGGAGAAAGACGTAATGTAGAGAACGATTGGTTGTGCCCAACAGTTGAAAAACGCAATGCAGAGAACAATTGAAACACGCAACACACGGGGCCGGGCGGAGCAGGGCTCATCTTGGTAAATCGTCATCTTGGTAACAGGACGGCTTCTAGAAAATGGCGTGTTTCAGGACGGATTTTCCTATCTGCTACAGGTAACAATTAAAAAGCGTAATCCGCTCTGGCTGACATATCTACCCGACCCCAAGGAAGTGGAAATAGTCCCAAGGTGCATCGCAGTATTCAGGCATATGGATAAATCCATTTCTCTCGTGGCACGGAAGGTGACTTTCTCAGGTTTCGAAAATCCTGTCACGCAAGAAGTCGAACGATTCAACGTCTCCACAATAGGAACCTCAAATTGGAAGGGAAGATATTGGAAAAGGCCGTGCGACACGATCCATACATTACGTGTCACGCTTACGGAATAAGAGAGAGACAAAGAGTGCACGGAAACTGACGGTAAGAAGAGAGTTTCCGCCCCCCCAATGACTTTCAGCACTAGTCAAAAATCTAGAGTGAACTATGGTGATTGTTCAGAAGAACGCCATAGACTATTGGGAACATAAACTTTCATCATGAAAGTTGCTGAATCACCTGAAATTCTGCTGTTTTACATTTTCATGTGATATATATATATATATATATATATATATATATATATATATATATATATATATATATATATATATGTGTGTGTGTGTGTATGTATATATATATATATATATATATATATATATATATATATATATATATATATATATATATATGTGTGTGTATGTGTATATATATATATATATACAGTAACACACAATATAGAAACACAAAAAAAGAGAACACTCACACGTATTTTCTTGATATTTCGACGGAAACAATCCGTCTTCCTCTGAAGATATAGAAGTAATGACTGCTGGAATTTTTGAGGTGAGGGGTGCGAGAGAAAGGGAAGGGGGCCAGGGGAAGGGGAGAACGGGAGGCGAAGGAGGGGTGAAAGGAATGGTTGGGGAGAGGAAAGGGAGAGGGAAGGGGTGGAAGTAACAATTTTAGGCCACTCCCATCAGTGAACGACATTGAGGCCCGGATGCTGATAGGCCATACAGATGTGAATGAATGCCATTTCGAGAGTTTTTAATTCTATAGGGTTATCGGATGTGGGAAGGGACGCTAGGACGGAAACATTGTAACACTGGTTGAAACTGGAGTTAGTTAGTTCTCCCTAACCCCGCATTCCAAAAAGAAATAATCGCTTTTCTCCGAGACAATGGCCCTAAGGAGAATCTTTCCCCCAGGGACATCTCCCTCCTTTCCCCTTCCCAACCTCACACCCCTCACTTCTACATCCTTCCTAAGATCCACAAACCCAACAACCCAGGCCGCCCTATAGTCTCCTCGCGTAGCTCTCCGACCGAAAGAATTTCTGCCTTCGTGGACCACTATCTCCAACCTTTAGTTCACTCCCTACCCTCCTTTATCAAAGATACCTACCACTTCCTCAGATTCCTCCACTCAACTTCACTCCCTCCGGACACCCAAATTACTATGGCTACAATCGATGTCACCTCCTTATACACATCGATTCCTCACCAAGAAGGCCTTTCTTCCCTACGTTACTTCCTCTCCAAACGCCCTACTCCCCAAATCCCCAGTACCGATTTTCTCATTGATCTTTCCAATTTCATTCTCACCCGCAACTCCTTTTCTTTCAATAATAACCATTACCTCCAAATAAAGGGCTGTGCCATGGGTAGCAGATTCAGCCCTTCATATGCAAACCTCCACCTCGGTGTCCTGGAAGAGAATTTCCTTTCCAACTATCCTCTTCAACCTCTCCTGTGGCTCCGATACATTGACGACATCTTTCTACTATGATCACACAGCATAGATTCCCTCAATTCCTTCATCTCCCAACTCAATGATTCCTCATCTTTGTCTTTCACCTCGACCATTTCATCCTCTCAGATTACCTTCCTCGATGTTAATATTTCCCTCAGTAACAACAAATTCCTTACCTCTGTTCACACCAAACCTACTAATAAGCAGCAATACCTTCATTACAGCAGTTGTCACCCCTCCCATACCAAGCGCTCCCTCCCTTACTCTCTTTCTATCCGCGGTCACCGCATTTGCAACCACCCCGAATCCCTTAACAAATACCTTAACAACCTTCACCACTCCCTCCTCCAACGAGGATACCCTGATTCTCTCCTCCATAAAAAATACTTAAACATTCCTACACCCCCAAGCCTGCCTCAACCACAGACTCCCAGCCTCTCTCAATCTGTACTACCTACTTCCCAGGCATTCAGTCTCTCAAATTCATCCTCAAAGACCTATTCCCCATCCTCAAAAATCACAACACTTCCTCCAACCTTCTCCCCAATTGCCCCTCTGTCACCTTCAAACGTCCCGCCAACCTAGCAGATATCCTCAAATCCACCAGGCCACTCTCAAAATCCCCTCACACCCCCAGAGCCATACCCACTCCATGTCATCGAGCAAGATGCAAAACCTGCCCTATTTTCACCACTCCACCCCACTCCATCCCACCATTTAACTCTCTCCCGCCCTTCCCCTATTCCTCTTGCACTTCCAAGAATGTTGTTTATCTTCTTACCTGTAAACTCTGCCCGTCCTTTTACATAGGCCAATGTTCCACACCACTTAACATTAGGATTAATAACCACCGCGCCTCGTGCAATCCCTCCTCCCCGTCCGCGGGTCTCCCCATCCCTAAACATGCTTCCCATCATAATACCCCTTTCAACCAGTGTTACAATGTTTCCGTCCTAGCGTCCCTTCCCACATCCGATAACCCTATAGAACTAAAAACTCTCGAAATGGCATTCATTCACATCTGTATGGCCTATCAGCATCCGGGCCTCAATGTCGTTCACTGATGGGAGTGGCCTAAAATTGTTACTTCCACCCCTTCCCTCTCCCTTTCCTCTCCCCAACCATTCCTTTCACCCCTCCTTCGCCTCCCGTTCTCCCCTTCCCCTGGCCCCCTTCCCTTTCTCTCGCACCCCTCACCTCAAAAATTCCAGCAGTCATTACTTCTATATCTTCAGAGGAAGACGGATTGTTTCCGTCGAAATATCAAGAAAATACGTGTGAGTGTTCTCTTTTTTTGTGTTTCTATATTGTGTGTTACTGTGTATTGTACTATTCGGCACTTCCGTGTTACGTCTATGAAAGCATATATATATATATATATATATATATATATATATATATATATATATATATATATATATATATATATATATATATATCCTAGATAGATATAATAAATGCGACAAGATTATGAATAAGTAAACAGGTATTTTTCGTGTTAACAATTATTTAACAATTATATACATAATTTCAAAAATAACAGAAATGGACGATAGGAAAAAGAACAGAAAACTTCAATGAACTCTAATGCACGATGACAAACTATTTCCAGGATACTCTAGCCACTTCCCTCTGCTATATCCATCAAGACGTGCATTACCGCTCTTGAAAGTTCCTTGGCAGCAGCCTTGGAGGCTTTGATGACAATCCAATATAAAAAAATAATAATTCAAATAATTCCCCTCATGATTCAAAGGGGGTTTACGGTGTTCCCGCCGCAGAGAGAGGCTAAGGCGATGCGCACCACCATGACAGCTCCGCAGGAGGAAGACAAGGCCTTCGAGGTAGGTGGTACGACGCAATCCGCACCTTCCTTGCCTACAGTTCGAATGCGGCTTCAAAATAGATGTCCCACATACATCAAAGGGGGTGGTGGTGTACCCGCCGGAGAGGGAAGAGAAGGCTACCGAGGTTGGTGGTATGAAACCACCCGCACCTCCCTTGCCGACTGTTCACATGCGCCGACTCTACGCTGCAACGGCTTCATTAGTGCGGCGCGTAACAGACTGAGGCGGCTGTTGTGGTAGCCGTTGCTGAGTTGGTCGCCTGGACATGTCAAATGGTTCCTCTTCTATCAGGATAGCGTAAGAAGATATAGAGTGACGTGTCAAGGCGGCGGGAGAGGAGGAGTGATGGTAATTATCACCGCAAAGGATCCTCCGCACATCCCGCCGGCCGTAGTGCTCATAGCATGCTTCGTGCAAACATGCTGAATCTCCTTCACTTGAATATCCTTCCCCCAAGAGCAGGTCCTCCCGAAGAGCCCCTCCATGTTGTGATAAAGGTCGATATTGGGGAACATGTACTCCATGATGTAGAATGATCACTCTTTCCGGCAAGCCGTATTAATAGGGCCTCCAGGCCCTCAAAAAAATCAAGTCCTCCTCAGATGGAGCTGACGGAATTTCAGCTATTCTCATACAAAAGTTACTTCCCATTGTACTTCCTGTTTTAACTCATATCTTTAATTGGTCTATTCTAACTGGAGCATATCCCTTACTCTGGAAACGTGCCCTCGTCCGTCCAATCCCCAAAAAATCCACACCCACTAACATTGCTGAATACAGACCAATCAGCATTTTGCCTCCTTTATCAAAAGCATTCGAGAGACTCATTCACGAACAAATTTCAAAGTTTCTGAATGAAAATAACTTATTTGATCCTCTACAATCTGGCTTTCGGTCCTCTCACAGCACAGCTACCGCTCTCCTTAGAATAACAGATGACATCCGACTATCCATGGATCGCAAAGAGGTGACAATAATGACTCTCCTAGACTTTACCAAAGCCTTCGACTCTATTGACAAAGATATACTCTTAGCAAAACTTCAAAACCTGAATTTTTCTTCCTCGTCTTTACTGTGGATTCGCTCATACCTAAGTAACCAATTCCAAAGAGTCATTACACCTAATTCATCCTCTAACTGGCTTCAAATACACAGGGGTGTTCCACAAGGATCCATTCTTGGACCCTTGCTTTTTTCCCTGTATATAAACGATATTAGTAAATGCATTTTGAATTGCAACCATCACCTTTATGCCGATGATTTACAAATATATCACCATTCCAACCTTCAAGACCTACCTACAATTATAAACGAAATTAATGCAGATCTAGCTGCTTTGTCACTATGGGGAATAAAAAATCTATTGAAAATAAACCCAATCAAAAGTCAGTCCATTATAATCGGATACCATAAACTACATTCTAAAATAAGTATTGATAAACTACCACCACTAAAATTCCAAGGATCTATCATACCATACCTAAGGACAGTAAATAATTTAGGCTTAACCATAAATGAAACATTATCTTGGACTGATCATGCAATTGCTATCTGCAGAAAAATTAACTCATCCCTGCATTCACTGAAAA
The DNA here is from genome assembly GCF_022747635.1 of Hetaerina americana. Classification (NCBI taxonomy): domain Eukaryota; kingdom Metazoa; phylum Arthropoda; class Insecta; order Odonata; family Calopterygidae; genus Hetaerina; species Hetaerina americana. The sequence goes on from NW_027286886.1 coordinate 2,639,451, forward strand.
GTTTAAAGCACATTGCTCCCCCTCCTTAAAGATGCTTCTTGTTCCCTCTCTTCTCATACCCCACTTTGATTACTGTGATGTAGTATACCAAGACCTTTCAGGCGAACTGAAAACCAAACTCCAGAAGACCCATAATTCCTTTGTGCGGTTCATATGTGATCTTAGGAAGTACGATCATATTTCCGACTCATTTAATAGAATATCCTGGTTAAAGCTAAAAGGCCGCAGGCATTTACATATTCTTTCACTTCTCTACGGAATACTTTCAAACCTCACACCTAAATATCTATTAAAAATTTCCTCTTCATCAACTCAATCCACAACAGAAATACTAGGGGTAATAATAAACTTCTTGTCCCACACCATCGCACGGAAATCTATCACAAATCTTTTCATGTTACAGCATGCCGTCTGTGGAACTCTCTCCCAGATGACATAAAAAACTCTTCATCAACAACAACATTTAGAAGAGCACTTCACGAGTTCATTTTCCTCAGGTACTTAACTTAACCAGTATACCCTCCGTCATTCCACTCAGCTGTTATACAGATCACTGTGTCTACTTTTTTTTACCCTGCTTTTTGTTTTGTCATCTCAAGCGGTAGGAGTTTGAATAATTATTTTTAGAAATATCACGCTTCTCATTACTCCGCATGTGTTGTCAATGTATTTAATTTCTCCAATTCAATTTCAGTAACTTAATAATATGTATACTCTGTAAAAATGATTGTTACAATGTACATGTATCTTTCCTCTAATTAATAGGGTTTTCGCAGCTTTTTCACACCCCCCTTCTCTTCGTGGGTGTTTTTCCTGCGTGGGTTTTTACTAGTTGAGCAATGCCACGCTCTCCCTAGCTTTTCCCACAAACCTCATTCTTTGCTTAGACTTTCCTCATTTTATTGTACTCTATCTTCACTATCATTTAATTTGAGTATATGTAGGTGTATTCTTAATTAATATATGTATATGTATGTATGTATGGGTGTATATGTGCGTACTTATGTATGTATTTATGTATGTGTATGAATGCATGTATGTATGTTTATGTGTGTATATGTATTAGTGTGTGAATATGTATGTATATGTGCAGGTATGTGTATGAATATAGGTATGTATGTGTGTGTGTATGTATGTGTATGTGTGTGTCTATATATATGTATATACTTTTTTCTTTTCGATCTGTGTTAATGAATTGATGTCTGTCTATATGTATTTATGTGTACATATTATTGTAACTATAGGTTTGATGGCTAATATAATATGTATACGACCATGGGTTAAATGGAAGAAGGGACCATTTGGTCTCAATTTCGCCCAAATAAAGACCACTATCTATATATCTATTTATAAGGAGAATGAGCGAGAGAGCCACGCTGCAAGGTTTGCGGAAGCAGCGCTCGCGACCAAATGGGGGACTAGGCGCGTGAGAACTCAGCTCACACAGCCGAATGACGTACGACAGAAGAGGGGTGAGGAGTTCTCCATATATATAGCCGAGCATGCATAAAACAGCAACACACGAGTGTACAGAACGCAGTTCGATCACAGCAATCCGCACAGTTCGATAGCAGCTATTTGCAGGAACGCATCTCAACCGCAGCAATCCGCAGAAACGCAGTTCAACCAAAGCAATCCGCAGGAGCACAGTTTGACCACAGCAATCCTCAAGAACATATTTCGATCGCAACAACTCTTCCCTCACATCAATACCGTAAGAATATTCCCTTCGAATGAAATATAATCATTTATAAATAGACATTAATATTCATTCGTGGAAACTCATGTCATTTTTCTTTTCTAAAAGATGGAATCAGTTAAGTCATTCATTCTGCATCAGCAGAAAGAGGCCGAGACACTGGACCGGGATGCTTTAAAGGATGGTGTGGAGTACGAGGTGGAAAAATTATAACAAAATGTGACCAGATACGGAGACGTCATATTGGCCAACATTATCTACGAGTGATTACCAAGGAAGATATATATGTATGAATATTTTCGCTTGTCTGCTGAAGATAGGCAGAAATTCAATGAAACGGCGTAAGACAAAAATTAAAAAATTAAATAAAACAATGTAATAAGAATAAAATAAATAAATATATATATATATAATAATATGAAATTTTTATTCTTTCAAATAACCCTAGAGTTGAGGAATAAGCTTGAGAAAAAAGAAAAATATTGGCTTGAAAGATGGTCGATTGTTTTCATTGCGTTTTTTAATTGTTTTGATGGACGAAAATGGACGGAGCATTTGAAATAACAGATGGTATTTCTCGAAGAGAAATTCACTTGGAAATTTCATCACGATGGAGGAAGTTGTTCTGTGTGAAACGTGTTGCGTGTATTACAACCCAAGATACTTGGCTGATTACGAGATGTCAGAGGTTCATCATTGACATGCTGTTCGTAGAGCTCGGATCGGAGGAGAAGTGTCCACTTTGTGTGAAACGCGTTGGGTGTATTACCACCCGAAATACTCATCTGCTACCGAGATGTCGGAGGTTCATCACCGTCATGCTGATGGAGGAGATCAGATTAGAGGAGAAGGAGGTCCACTATCCTGGAGTTAGAGTCGACAGTACGCAACCGTCTGAAAACATACTAGGTGATTGGTGGGGAAAGTCATACAGACATAATTACTTTTTTGGATATGGTAAGAAAACTTACTGAATGAAAGAATTCGCGATAGTTTGGAAAACACGGCCCTTAAAATCAATATTTTGGTTAACGTTAACTTTCAAAAAGAAGCGACCGAATTGGAAGAACAGGATAGGTGTTTTAATACGAAAAATGTTAGGGTTTTGCAAGCGGACGATGAGGCTGGGACTTAAGATAGGTTGTTTGCTAAAATTTTGGAGGAAAAATCTGAAAGCTTTGCAAAGGGTCGGGTTGGTCCCTTAGCGAAATTCTAGGGTTGGAACTGAGGATCAATCGATATCGCCCACTTAGAGGATCCTCCTACATAGAGTTACCGTCTAAAATCTCTCGAACGAATAGTGTAATATGAAAAATTATGATGATTTTTATTTCCAATATGCCATTTGTGCGAAAACAATCAATAAAGACCCTCAACGTTTTTCTAAATATGATACTCAAACGTTTCATACCGGGTACGATTGGGGTTGCATCAGTTACCCAGTTGAAATTTCCCAAATTGCAACATTTGAACACAAAAATAATATTTCAATCAATGTTTTTGGCTTGGGTGAAAAGAATAACATTTACTTCATCAAAATTGTTAATGAGAAGCTCGTGGATCATCGTCATCTTCTCCTTCAAGTTGAGGGTAAGTCGCAATACTGCCACATCAAAAACTTTAGTAAATTGGTGAGGAGTCAGATGACTAAACATTATATTTTTTATATTTTATTATTATATTTATTCATAATTAAATTTTTGCAAACCTTGTTTAAATCACTGCTACACAGTGGAATCTCTTGCTGAGCATAAGGAGGACTGTGCTAGAAATTCCCCAAGGAAAATAATTCTTCCCAAAGGTGATGATGCCTTTTTGAATTTCAAAAGTTTTTCACGCAAAGCACGACTTCCCTGTGTCGCATATGCAAATTTTGAGGGTCCTACCTAAAATCACAAGTTGCTCTCCTCAGAACGAGAATTCGTATACTCAAACACATCAGCAGCACAGGGTCTTTTTGTCTTCTCTTGGTGGCAAATATAGGCGAGCCTATTCTATACAGGGGAGAAATGCAGTACACGTCTTCCTCGAAAACTCATAGAAAGTTCAATCTATGTGAGAGGCGTGTAAAAAACGCTGTGCCGATGCAAACATTGACTGATGAGGAAAATCTAACGTTTAACCAAGCTTCTCTTTGCCACATCTGCAGCTTTGAGTTGCGTTAGCATCGTGTGAGGGATCACGATGAAGTTTCGGGTAACTTCAGAGGTGCCGCCCACACGGCATGCATTGTAAATTACAAATTACAAAGTCCCCAACTTTCTTCCAGTCTTCATTCATTATTTATCAAACTCACTTTTTATCTTTTATCACAAACTCACAAATTTATCGCTCACCTCAACGTCCAACAATTAGGATCTGATGACATGAAGAACTTGCATCCCAAGCAACGAGGAAAAGTATATTTCCTTCTCAAAGTACGTAAATTCCTACTTTTCCTACCGCTTCGTCGACAGCTCTAGATTTTTATCAGCCTCTTTCAAAATTGGTAGACACTCTCCCTAAGGATGCATTCAAACAAAAATCCTCCATTTTTAGAGATAAACTCGATCTCATCACGCGTAAGGGTGTTTTCCCATTTTAATACGTAAAATTTTGGGAAAAATTAAATGATGCTAGTCTTCCTTCCATTGAACAATTCTACAGCACTCTGACGGAGAATACTACTACGAGTGAGGATTATGAATTTGCTAAAAGGTATGGAACGAATTCGATTGCAAAACCTTGGGTGAATATTCAGATATTTCCTTGAAAACAGACGTTCATCTTTTGGCCGATGTTATTGAAAATTTTCGAAGTTCGTGCATGGATACTTACGGGCCAGACCCTGCTTGGTACTTCACCATACTAGGGCTTTCTTTCAACGATATGATTAAAGATACGACGATAACGCTCGAACTTTTGACCGACTATAATATGATCCTCATGTTTGCAAAGGGTATTCGCGGGGGAATCAATCAGTGTGTCAAGCGATATGCTGAGGCAAACAACAAGTACGTGGAGGGTTTGATTCGAGAAAGGAATCTACATTTTAATGTATGTAGACGCGAATAATTTATGTCTGAGCATTGTCAGAATATCTCCCGACGGGAGGTTTCAGATGGATGGAACCTATCGATGTGATGACTATCCCCGACAATTCTCCTAAGAGTTACTTGTTGGAAGTAGATTTAGAATACCCGACGGAGCTGCACCACTTACACTCAGACTTACCTTTTTGCGGTGAGATAGACCCCTCCGGGCGGAAATCATTCAAAATTATTGGCTACCCTGGATAATAAGGAGCGTTACGTCATGCATTACAGAGCACTGAAACAGGCATTGACAGCAGGTCTCGAATTGAAAAAGATCCATAGAGTAATCCAGTTTGATCAATCTCCATGGATGAAGTCATACATCGACCACAATTCGGGAAAACGAAAATTGGCAAAGTTGGATTTTGATAAGGAAATCTATAAGCAAATGAATAATGCAGTATTTGGCAAGACCATGGAGAATCTACGTAATCGAATCAATATCGAACTCGTCAATGATGAAATAATATTGTAGAAATTGATCGCTAGCTCCATATTTCTAGATTGCTCTATTTTTGAAAAAATCTCGTTGCTGTTCAAAGAAGACGTCGTTCCATCAAAATGAACAAGCCTTTGTACATTGGTTAAGCAGTTTTGGACATTTCAAAAATTTTAATGTATGACTTCTTCTATGGGCATATGAAGAAGAAGGGAGTGTCACTGCTCTATATGGACACGGACAGCTTCAAACTCAAAATACATTAAGATATCTATGAGGACGTAAAAATTATTTTTCATTCATATTGTGCATTGTACGATACCTCAAACTATCCAACTGGCCACCCGTGCTATTCGAAAACCAATGCTTAAGTGATGGGGAAAATGAAAGATGAATGTGGGGGCAAGATCATGACCCAATTTGTCGGATGACAAAATAAACTTTATTCTAATCGCGTGCAAGGTGGAGGTGTAGGTAAACGCGCAAAAGGTGTGAAAAAGGTCATGATTGATAAAACGATATCATTCGATGACTATGTCACCTGTTTGCGTGAGAATACTTTCGACTTTAGAAAGATGACTCTAATTTGATCCCCGAAACATCAGTTGCACACGGTGGAGATGAATAAAATTGCTTTGAGCTCCTCCGATTACAATCGCTGCCTCTGTGAAAATGGAATAAACACCCTAGCGTCGGGTCATTTCAAACTTTGCAGGAAAGGAAAGTGGGATGAAGCGTTTTCTCCATGAGGAGAATAAATTACTTGAAAGCGTCAATTTTGAGACAGTTGAAATTTATTAATCGCGCGGTGAGCACTAATGTGAGGTATGTTGCCGATACTCTTTGCTCTGATTTTTTTCTCGGCCCAATCAGGGGTGACGTAAACTTATGTGTCGCTAATTATCTACAACAATACTGTTACCTTCACGTAACCGATAATGATATTAGAAATATAAGAGGATAGGTTTAAGCAAACACTGAAGTTTCCACGAATATTTTAATTTGAAGACGATTGGAATTTTGAATGAGTCGACATTGAATTTGACGAATATTCCAAGATGTGGTGCAGGGTGCAGGGTGATACCAGTTATGCTGTTTATAACCACAAATGGGAAAAGAAGGAAATTGCCTGGCACTATCCAATGGTGAGTGATGTGTATGTGCAGTTTGCCGAAGCAGCCTTTAATGCCTGGAGTGTATACGCTAATTTAGGGTTCATGCAGGATTTCAATAATCCAGGCATAGCAATCATTAACGCTCGGGATAACCATAGATATTATGCTAAATATGGAATACGTCCTTCTCCGCTGGATGGACCAGGAAAGGTTCCAGCCCATGCAGAGTTCCCCGCTCCCGGAAATCATCCCTTAAGAGATTCAAATCGATATCGAGGAAAATTGGTATTTAGGGAAAGATGGGAATCACTCATATGAATTCTCGAATTTACTATATACAGGGTTCCGCCTCACGAGATCGAGCACACTCTTGGCATATCACATTCCAGAGATGGCCGAGGTACTATGTATTCGCTCTACTTACACAATGGTCCATTTGCGTTGTAGGAAGATGACATAATCACATTACAAAGCTTATATGGAATACAAGAAAAATCTAAAGGAAATAGAGAGGACAAGCAGGGGGAGAGAAGGCGGGAGAGGAGGAAGATGAGAAAGTAGAAAGCGTACAGAAACAGCACTCGATTTCCGTGTTTACCATTGGATATATTGATAACTTTCTCATTGTTGATCATATGTAGTTTTTATTTAGCCGTAAATTATTTTGGATGATCGATTTAAAGAACAGGAATATGTCATCACTGAATTTGCAAGTTATCACGGACCGGATCCCTTTCCTCCTATCGAATATGGAAACAATTGACGCGATTTACTGTAGACCTTCAGGAGAAATCGCAATTTTTATAGGGATTAGAACATATATGATCGATTATCCAAGTTTGGCAACCATCCACGGATATCCGAAGAGTACCGAGGACGTTCGTATCCCTCGCAATTCACATATTCAGGCGGCAATAAACACGTACTCTTGTTTTCAGACTAGAGAGTATCGTATAAACTCTGCTGAAAGTCAGCTATATATTTAATGATGTCCGCAACCATTGGTGTGGAAACATCCATTTACTTGCATTTGTGCTGGAACCTCCTGTTGCGGAAAAACGACTTTTGTTGTAATATTCCTGAAGAAAAAAAACGATTTAGTCAATGGAAAAATCGATAGTCATTTGGTGTTGGAGCTCCAATAGTAGACCGAATGAGGAACTGGAAGGTCAAGATTTTCAATACTAAGTTCCAACTTTTGAAAATCCCCGCAAGATACCCACTTTTTTCTGATAGATGATATAATGCACGATTGTTATAAAAAGGCAAAATTGAGCTATTCACACGAGGATCGCATTATTCCAACATCTCAGTCATATTCATCACAAAACGTTTTCTACAAGAGCCCTCAGTCTCGAAATATTTCCCTAAAAAAATATGTTTTCAAAAATCTAAGAGATTGGTTGCAGATCCGATACCTAGCTGCGCAGGTCCGTCCAAAGAATTCCGGCGAACTTCTGAGGGTTTATAAAAAGGTAACGTCAAAGCTTTTCACTTATTTAGTTCTCGACCTATCGCAAGAGACGGACGACAGACTTAGATTTAGAACTAACATATTTCCAGGAGAAATAACATCGGTGTTCGCACCATCGAGCAAAGAAAACTATGAGGAAATGGAAACGCAAAAGCACCTCCTTGGGTTGTTAAAGACCGCCAGTCAAAAGTTGCGAAGATCGATCATAGAATCTGCGAGCGCCGATTCGCAATCGGCGAGTCTTTCCTAAATATTTTGAACGGGACCCATAAAATTTGCCCTTCTGTGAAGAGGAAATTACTTCGCTAAAATAAAATTACGTTAAGAAAGAGTAGTTGCCCTGAAGTATCGATTAAGAAAAAACGTCAAATACTTAAGCAAAAGGGAGGGTTTCAACCGGTACTTTTAGAATCTCATTTGAGTGGTTTAGAGGGTAACCTGATAGGATGGGCCTCAAACGGATGTAACTAATCGATCCTCAGACCTTGAAAAAAGTAAGAATGCATTTTTAGGCACAGTCAACAACATCAACGAGCCCATTCCAGTATCGTACGAGGTGGAAGAAGAAAGGAAGAGGGGGGAAAATAAGTTGCAAGCAGTTGGGAAAAACCTTCTGAGCGAAGAACGAAATATAGGTATATCATGGGAAAAAGCTGTAAAACGAAGGGGAGGAGGCATGGAGAGAATCTTGGAAGAGTACGCGGAAGAAATCAAGGCAAGCGAGGAAAAGAAATCACCGGTAGGATCTCCTGCCGGATCAAGCAGAAAAAGAGCGTCCAAAAAGCAAACTCCACCTCTCAAAAGATCGCTTAAGAAAAGTGAAGCCGGCAGGGTACGTGAAATGAAAAACTAAATTAAGTTCTATATATTTCAACTTGGAGAATCCCTATAGCTTTTCTACTGTCGAGCGACTATGGAAGGGAGTCGGAAAGAAAAAAGCAAAAGACTTGTGAGAGAATGGCTGCAAAATCAGGAAACTTTATACGTTACATGGATAACCTTCGTGGAAGAAATTTCCTAGGAATAAATATACTCCTACGTATATAGATGAAACCTGGCAATGTGATCTTAACGATATGTGTAAGATGAAAATGTACAATGAGGGCTATGCTCATCTCCTCACCGTCATTGACGTGTTTTCCAAATATGCATGGGCTGTTCCAGTCAGGAGTAAGTCCGTCGAGAAGGTTATCATCGCATTTCGAGTAATTTTAAGCAAAAGAAAACACTTGAAAATTCAAAGTGATAAGAGGACTAAATTTTCGAACGAAAAATTTCTACGCTTCCTTGCCGAACGTGGAATAAAATATTTTACCACCTATAATCTGGACGTAAAAGCTGCTGTGGAACGTTTCAAACGCACTCTAAAGGGACATATTTATAAGTATTTCACAATATTTAATACCTTAAATTATGTAAGCGTGCTACCGAAATTGATGAGAGGATAGAACGATCGCATACATTCCAGCACGGGAGTTTCTCCATCAGAAATGAGTAAGAGAAACGCTTTTACGGTTGCGCGTCGTTTATTGACGATTAAACTAAAAAATCTGAGGTTTCCATATACGATTTCGTTCGAATATCGAAGGAAATATTACCTTTCGCTAAATGATACACGCAAAATTTTTCCAGAGAGGTTTTCAAAATTTGGAAAATAGATAATGCACCGAACCCCACGTAACGTTTAGAGGATCTCAACGAGGAACGCATTAAAGGCTCGTTTTACGGAGAAGAGCTTGTTTCAGATTGAAAATATTTTAAAACGTAGATTAAAGGGTAGAAAGCTTGAATATTTAGTTAAATGGATGGGGCTCAGTGACGATTTCAACACATGGGTCTCAGCCTCTGAAGTGTGACGGTTGCAATGAGTGACTTTTACGTAACTTTGTTAAGCGATAGCTCTGGGAGGTTTTTTCCCGATAACACTATTGCACACTTTCGAACAAAATTAGCTCAATGTATATCTGCGAGAGATGACTGGAAGGTAGGTCTTGCTGAAATGTATTTCCCAAAGCTTAACATGCAAATAATCCCTTAAGTAGAACCTGTGACCAAAGCTGATTAAGCTCCCTCCATACCGCCCGAAGAGAGCCTCCGCATATTCTTACAAACTGTCCAGTCGTCCGGGTTCGAGTTTGTGAAGATGTTGCCATAAATTTGGAAGCTAAGATGTATAATTTGAGAGAAATGTTGAATGAAATTATCAAGCAGTGCCGAGTGAAATAAGATTGATATGCGTCACAGGGCTTCACAATTGGTTTCAAAGAAAAGTTTCCAACTAATTCGATAGTATACCTTACGTTAACTAATCCCCAATATTAAAGAGTCCCAATACGTTCGTAGATATCGTAGGAAATATACCGCTAACTCTCACCGCATACATATTGGAAGAACTCACTACGATCAAAGAAGATATTGGCAACAAATTTGGTAGGTCGGAATTTGTCATGCAATTCATGAGGGTATTTACGAAACTTTCTGTTCCCAGCGCGATGATGGAGGTCGTTATACCTGATAGGCCGCAGAGTCCGACGAATCAAATGTTTGTTTACCTAGACGTGATATCACCACAATTCCCCGGGGACAAGATGGATAAATGTTTACGGGTCGTGATGGGTGATTAAGGAAATCATCACATTTTCATTCATCCCCATTATATGTCACTTGAAAAAAACCACTTTGACACGATGGAAGTTAAATTGATGTATAAAATGAGTAACCTTTATCCATTTATGGACAGTATATACCCATGGTCTGTCGTTTTACATTTTATTGGAACTGAATGATATATGCATGAATAAAATGTACATGATTCATTCATTAACGGGATGTCGAAGGACGATATTTCAGTCAGATTGGAGGCGGGGATCGAGTGTATCGAGCTAGTCAATTTAAATAGCGAGGTACACGGCTTGGGAATTTTTTCAGAGGCATTTGGAAATTCATAAAACCTTTGGCTACGCAAGTAATAAAGGTCGTAGGTAGAGAGGTTAGGTATACGGGTATTAAAAGTCTCACAGATATAGGAGAAGGAAGAAAGTAAAGGAAGCTTTGAAAACGCACTCCTTAGAAGCTATTAATAATTTGAAAATAAAAGCAGAGAATAAAATGAAAAGCATGGCCGGAGCAGGTTGACTAATCACAAAGCGGCCTAGAATCGGTCGTATTAAAACGAAAAAACGAAATAAAAAGCTTGTGGAAAAGGTGGAAAGCGAAAAAAGCCTCGAAGGCGAAAGCGTACAGTGAAATATATATACGGATAAATAGTTCGGGAGTAGGTGGGTTCGGCTTATGGTCTTGGTCTCCGAAGTTTTAGCGTGGTTTAAAAAAATGGAAGAATACATCCCAGAATCTTTTAACCTTTTTAATGAACCAGAATTGGAAGCGAGCGTGGATAGTTGCAGAGTAGTACCCTATAAACTGATCGCTGTTCTCGATAATTCCCGCGAGATTTGTTTTTCGCTTAATGAGAGTGGTGATTGATAAAGAAATTTATGTGGAATAATTCTGAATTTTAAAGTAGTTGTGCAAGTCGGACGGTACAGATTATGAAGAAAGTGATAATAAATAGCCTGGGGTGGTTGATAACCTTCTACATTCAATGTTCGATCAATGTCAAGTTTATTTCAATGGGGTTCGAATGACCTCCTCAGAAAATTATCCATATCGTTCATGCTTGGAAAACTTGTTAAATTACGGCGTTGGTGCTTCACGTATACACCTCGAATGTAATGGATGGGCTTTGGATACTGGTAACGATTTTGACCTTCAGACCGCTGCAAACAAAGGATTCTAGAAAAGAAATACATAGTTCGCAAATAGTAATGTTGTAAAATTGGAAGGAAGGTTGCACGCTGACATTATCAACACTCCAAGAAAACTTTAACTGATGTAAACGTTGAGAACGTTCTGACGATGATAGATTCAGTTTTACATGAAGGAAACTGAAACTCATCAACGCTTAAGATTTTATTCGCTACACTTTCCGTCCCGCATCATGACATCAATCCCTGTTTTATTATCTCATTAATATCTATTGGAAAAACAACCAGTTATATATCCATATGAGCGAACGGAAGTTAAGACTTTCACCTATTTCAGTAATATTGATTCAACCAAAAATGAGAACTTAATAGTAGGTCAAATTCCTTCCAGCCTAATAGTAATAATGGTAGATTGTGACGCATTTACGGGGAAAAAACAGAAAAATCAATTTAGCCTAAAATACTATTCGATAACTGGATTCAACTTATACGTAAACGGAACTGCTATACCGTTGCGTGGTCTGAAAACGAAATGCCACAGCGAAAAGGATAGTTTTGCTACTCGCACTTTCCTTCAACTCTATTCAGCCTTAGGTACAAACCTTAGTGATTGGGGTAATCAGATCACGATGGACATGTTCAAACACAGATATACAGTATTAGCGTGGGATCTCACTCCGGATAGAAGAGGTGAGGAAAGTCACGTGTCCAAACCGGTTTACGGTAATGTGAGATTTGAAGCTAACTTTGAGGTTAATCTTCCAAACTCCGTAAGTCTCATCAGCTATACCGAATAAAATGAACAATTCAGGATTAATTAAAATAGGCTTTCCATCCTTAGATAAGTTGAGTAGTCATTCATCATTCAAACAGATGATATCGAAGACGTTTTATCCGGAGATCCTAGAACGAAACGCAAGTTAGAGGTGTTTTCCCATCGGATCGACTACCCGTCCGCCCCAAGCGCGGAATTTATGTAGTCAATTTCGATCCTTCGCACAAATCGGGAATCCACTGGGTCGCGGTAAGCGTGTTGAATAGTAAATGTGCGGAGTATTTCGACTCCTATGCTTTTCCTCCATCAGTCGCGGATATTATTACTCTTCTGAAACCCTTCAAAGTCATAGAAAATTCCGTTTGGTCCCAAAATTACCAATCAGATCCTTGTGGAGAATTTTGCTGTCTGTATGCACTTTTCCAATCCATCACTCGCAAAATTTCCAAATTCACATGCTTATTTCATCACCCCACACCCAGCGACTGAATCTCTTCTAAGCTTTTCCGACGATAGTTTGGACGTAAGCGTAAAGGAAGAAAATGTCACCCAGTATCGGTAAGGATGTTCTGAACTATGGAACTCCTGATGGATGTCCTGGACTATGAAAATACGTGGGTACAAGAGCATCACCATGCGATACCCCCCGATGTGGGGGAAACAATATACAATTAACTAAATAAAATTCTTAAAGAAAACACCTAGGCCTATAAGTGTGTCCTTGTAAAAGGTATTGAAAAATATAAATTCCTCTAATGCTTTAGATCGTGTTGTGTTCGAAGTTGGAAATCTATTTAATGTACCCTCTCTTAAGTATCTTAAACAATTGGGAGGCATGTGCTCATTAGCACATCATCAGACGGATAAGTACACGTGCGCACTGAAAAGTAATGTTCTAGATTGAAAAGATGGATTTGTACTGATAATTCGAAGAGCAGATTATTGTTAAAATTGGAAGCCGAAGAAAAAGAAGAAAATGTATGTTTCTTTTAAATTGTATCTTATTCAATATACTTGTACTTAATATGCTATAACATATTGTGAAATGTATCATTAAACCCTTGTGTGTGTCATTTACTTTTACCCTTTAAAGCAATTAAAAGAAATATTTCTTAGACATTTTTTTATTAAAAAAACTTAACATCTCGAAATCACTAAAAAACTGTCCCTATCTCCATTGCTAGTAGCGCTGTCTTCCTCCATGTCTTCTTCAGTTGACTCAGCGGCGGAAAATGATTCACCGTCTTCATATTTCACAGGCCCACAAAAAGGTAATGTGCTCATTACCGCATACTCCGGCTTGTTCAGAATAATTTTCGAACACCTTTTGCATTTGTGAGCGGGTCTCCAATTCCAGGGGAAATGACGGGAACACAGACGGCAAAGGTTAATTTCCGGATAGATTGCACAATTTTTCAGTCTCGTGTGTATAATAAACTGACATGAAAGGCGCGTTTAACGCATGAAAACATTAGAAGCAGACGGCCTCCAATCTTTTCCACGGTATTCTATAATTTTTCCTTAGGAATCTATCGTGCACTCGGTATATGGCGTACCTCACGCAGGAGTATGGCGGCTGCTCCGTTGGATACATCGCATAACAAGTGTGTGACGGTGAAAGAGCAACGGGCTGTTTTATAGGTCCGTTGTGCTCTCAGATAACATCTGACAGATAACAGTTACCATACCACATTTGGTCGCCGCTCACATCCGAGCTGTGCGTGAGAACCATGCTCGGCATAGCTGAATGGCGACATCTAGTGGAAAAAAGGACCAGCCGTTCAATCATGGGAAGCGCAAAGGAAGAGAAAGAGCTCGGAGTCTACTCTCCGCTGTCCTGTGTTATTGTGAACGTACTCTTGAAATGTCGCAGCTATCAGACTATTGTTTCCATTCTTTATTCCCGTGAAATTGGGAGGAAATACTCTTGGAAGAATAAGACCATCAAAGCTCTGCTCATAGAGCGTAAGGAATTGACCATAAAGATAGGTGGTGACATTTGGTGGCCCTGCGAACCTTGTATGCGGATTTTCTGCGTCAAGTGCATCTTTATTCAACATTCTTGTCACCAAAGTTGGCTCGAAGTTGTGAGCTGCCCGAATTGAAACAAATTCGTCACCTGCAAAGGCTATCGAGTGGATATCCTTGTTCAGCCCGATCAACGTTCGCAAGTATTGGAAGAACTTATAACCATCAACCAAGTCCCAAGAGAGGTTTTACACAATTAAATTCTTCTTCAATTTTTCGAATGACAGACCTAATGCATACTGAAATTAATAAACATGGATTTTGAAATCTAATGATATTTCTTTCATGTACACACCTCTGAAAGTTTGCGCATACGTAAGATATCGTGACGTTAGCGCGAAACAGACATGTCCCGGGCAGAGCGCATCGACCTCAGCAAAGGCGCATTACGTTTTTCAATTGTCAACCAAGATGGCGAGGGGGCGGCGCATGCGCATAACATCAACGCGTAACAGATTCTCCGCATTTCGTTTTTCAATTGTTCTCCGCATTGCTTTTTTCAACTGTTGGGGGTATTTCTCCGTATTGCCTGTTTCTGTTGTTCTCCGTGTGTTTTTCAACTGTTGGGCATAGCCAATCGTTCTCCGCATTACCTCTCCCCGACGCGTGTTTCGTTTGTTCTCCGCATTGCGTGTTTCAACTGTCCGCCGGATTGTATGCTTCATTTATTTCGACTTTCATTAATTTTAGTTCCGCTTTTTCCACCAGGTGGCGTGGAGTAGATAGAGAATGCGGGTTCCAAAACAGCGAAAACCCCGCCACCTGGTGGCAAAAATCGTAACTAAATCAAATGAATGTCGAAACAAAAGAGGAGCGCGATGCGGTAAACAAAAAAAGCACGGTTGGCGTCGGACGACGACCCGCCACCTGGTGGTAAAAAGCGTAACTAAAAACAAGTTAATGTCAAAACAAAAGAGGATCTCGATGCGGTAAACAAATGAAGCACGCCACCTGGTAATAAAAACCGTAACTAAAAACAAATGAATGTGGAAAGAAAAGAGGCGCGCGATGCGGTAAACAAATGAAGCACGCAACCTGGTGGTAAAAATCGTAACTAAAAACTTGTGAATGTCGAAAGAAAAGACGCGCGCGATGCGGTAAACAAATGAAGCACGCCACCTGGTGGTAAAAATCGTAACTAAAAACAAATTAATGTCGACAGAAAAGAGGCGCGCGATGCGGTAAACAAATGAAGCACGGTTGGCGTTGGACGACAGAAGATGCACGCAATGCGTGTGTGGTGGTGGTAGAAAGCGTGACTAGTTGATTGTCCTGCCACCTGGGCGTAAGATGCGGTAAAAAAATGAAGCACGGTTGGCGTCGAACGACAGAAGAAGCACGCAATGTGTGTGTGCTGGTGGTAGAAAGCTTGACTAGTTGATTTACCTGCCACCTGGGTGCGCGATGCAGTAAACAAATGAAGCACGGTTGTCGTTGGATGACAGAAGAATGTTGACAAATGAAGCGCGGGGAAGCGCGGTGGGTGCTGGTGAGCGTAAGTAGTTGATTACCCTGCCGCCTGGTGGACTGTGTGAATGTGTGAACGAAAGAGGCGTTGAAACAAAACAGATGTGCAAGGCGGTATTGTAAACAATAGAGGCACGGCTGGCGAGGTCGGGTCGGGTGACGTTCATGAGAGGACGACTTTTAGAAAATCCAAGATGGCGTGTTTCAGGAACGGATTATCCTATCTCTGTAACAGGATGTCATGAAAAGCGCGGAGGTTTCTGATTCGAACTAACGTCACGATATTAAATGGCGTGTTTCAGGAACGGCAGTTTCTATCTACTATCAACAGGAGGGAATGAAAAGCGTGAACGTGTCTGTTCAAAACCCACGTCTTGATATCTTCACACAAACTCTCAGAGGTGTATAAATGAAAGAAATACCTTAGAATTCAAAATTTGGTTCTTTATCCATTTGCATTAGGTCCATCATTAAAAAGAATTAAGAGGTGTAATGCGTAAAAGCTTTCTAGCTACTTTGTTGATGGATATTATTTCTTTTAAAATTTGCGAACGTCGCTCCGGTCGAACAAGGAAATCCACTCGATAACCTTTGCAGGTAATGAACTCGTTACAATTCGGACAGCTCACAACTTCGGGCCAACTGCGATTACGAGAATATTGAATAAAGATGCACTGGTCACAGATAATCCGAACACAAAGTTTGCGAGGACACAAAATACCTCCACCTTTCTTTATGCTCAATTCCTTACGCTCTAGGAGCATAGGTTTGATAATCTTATTCTTCCGAGAGTATCTTTTTCCAATTTCACGGGAATAAAGAATGAACACAATAGAGTCTGGAAGCTGTGACATTTCAATAGAACGTTCGACAGGACAGTGGGGAGTAGACTCCAAACGCTTCCCGCGAACGGATGACGCTGTTCTGACCAGATTTCACCATTCGACTGTGCCGAGCATGGTTCTCACGATGTTTAAATTCAACCAGATGTTACCATTCAGCTGCGTTGGAGACGCATATGCACGCCAACGTGTGGTAAAATGATGAATTTCATATTGTGAGAGCACAACGAGCCTATAAAACACCCTCGTTGCTCTCTCACCATCACTCGTTCTGCGATGAGTTCAACGGAGCTATACTCATGCGTGAGGTACGCTATATATCGGGTGCACGGTAGATTCCTAAGGAAAAAGAACAGAATACTGTGCAAAAGAGTTGAAGACGTCTGCATCAATTGTTTTGTAAAGTTAAACGCACCTTTCATGTCAGTGCGTCTTTAACACGAGACTGTGAAAAATAGTGCGATCCATCCGGAAATTAACTTTTGCTGCGTGCGTTGCCGCCAAGTCCCCGCAGATTGGAGACCCGCTCACGAATGTAAAAGGTGTTCGAAATGTGTTCCGAACAAGGCGGAGTATGCCATTTTAACCACATTACCTCATTGTGGATTTAATACTGAGGATATTGGACTATTTTCCGAGTTAAGTGAAGATGAGGAGGAGGACGACCTTGATTCCCCGATTCGTTCATGATTTATCCATCGATATGTGATGTTTGTTGTATTTTATTGCATAAGAGGGTGGAAGTAAATGAGATACAATACTACCAGCATTGAAAATGTGAACAATACTTAAGATGATTGGGAAATCAATATGTAAAGTTTTTTTCAATAAAAAAATGACTGAGAAATTGTTCTTTTTCATTGTTTTAGAGGGTAAAAGTTAATAAAACAAACAAGGATTTAATAACACATTTCACAGTATATTTTAAGCATATTAAGTACAAGAACAAGTATATTGAGTAACATACAATTTAAAAGAAGGGTAAATTTTCTTCTTTTTCTTCAGCTTCTAATTTTAACAACAATCTGTTCTTAGAAATATTGCTATAAATCCATCTTTTCAATCTTGAACAATTCTTTACTGCGCACGTGTACTTATCCGTCTGATGACATGCTAATTAGCACTTACCTCCCAATGGTTTAAGAAACCTTAGAGAGGGTACATTAAATAGGTTTCCAATTTCGAACACATCGCGATCAAAAGCATTAGAGAGGAATTTAGATTTTTCAATACCTTTTACAAAGAGATATTTATAGGACAACGTATTTTCTTTAAGAATTTTTTGCAGCTCATTGTATGGCGTTTCCCCCACATTGGGAGGTATCCCATGGTGATGCTCTTGCACCCATGTATTTTCACAGTTCATAACATAGTCAGGAGGTATCTGAAACACCCACGACTCACGCCGGTCATGTTCGGGATCCTCGATGGCTAGTTCTCTGACTATGAATTCATTCATTACACCATTCTTCCACACCAGAGCTTGAAAGTCCAATATCAATGCATTGATTACGACTGGTCCTAGTGGGTAAATTCTAGAACGGGGATACATTTTATCCCACTGGAAATTTCACTCTTAGGACGTTGTATTGCTCGTCGCCGAAAGTGATGCACAATTTCTCAATGCCCGTAACTTTCAAAGCGTGGGAAATATTACTCAAATGATTAATTACCGAATGACTCGATTGAGTAGCTACTTCAAGAGCCGAGTCAATCGCTTCGAAAGAATTTATTAATGCTTTCCAATCTTAAGCTTTAAAAGCAACGCAAGTGTTCTTACTTCCTAAATTTACATGAGGTTTACCAAAATATTTAACAAAATGGACGGATGAATCCACGAACGGAGGAATGACGGACGTTTCAAAATAATCTGTGACGGAAGCTGCGTAGTTTTTTAGGTTGTTCCACTGTTCCGGGTTGAGTCTTGAAGTTTTACCCGAAGAGGAAATTACCACGCACGGTGTAGTTGACTCCGACAACCAACCGATCTGCACACTTTTGCTCTTGGTTAGTTTCAGGGATGACCTGAGCAGAGCAGGGGAACTCGTACGGTCAGAGGATGAAGACCTCCTCCTCTTGATCGGCTGTAGTTGCATTCTCGACTGATGCTTGTGAGACTATCACCCTGCTTATATAGTAGAGGATGCAGGTTTGTCCTCAAACATTTCATATTAGAGGATGCATCCATTCATCGTGAAAGTAATCTTACCCAAAGTATATTTCGAACACGTCTCATCGTCTCAACATTCTAAGAAAGAATCGTTTAGATGATGCATATCTGAATCATCCAATTTACTGACTAAACTAGGAGATGAATCAATTGACTCGAAAGAATTTACTAAAGCTCTCCAATTTTCAGTATTAAGAGCTCGCGATTGCTGTCACACCACAAATTTACATAAGGTTTTCCGGAATACGTTGCAAATTGAAGGTACGAATCCACGTCTGAAGGAATCACTGATGTTTTGAAATAGTCCGTAACGGAGGCTCTGTAGTTTTTGATCCTGGTCCACTGACTCCGGTCAAGTCTCACGGTTTTGCTCAAAGAGGAAATTTCCACGCAAGGTGTTGCCGACTCCGTCAACCAACAGACGCGCACACATTTGTTCTTACCCAGATGTTCAATTGTCCAGAATAAGGGGAAAGAGGTGAAGAACGAAGATCTTCTATTTTTCACTTGAGACTGCAACATAGTTAACTGATTTCTCCACATGAGACTGGTCCATTTGACTTCTACCTTGGTTATATATAGTGAGGCTGTTCTCCACTAGAGCACAACACTTCTGCGATGCTGGGTGACATTTTCTTCCTTTACGTCCGCGTCGTCCAAACTCTCGTCTGAAAAGCTTAGCAGAGATGCAGTCGTTGAGGGTGGGGTGAGGAAATAAGGATGTGAATTTGGAAAGAGGTTTACGAGTGATGGATCGGAAAAGTACATACAGACAGCAAAACTCCCCACAAAGATATGATTGGTAATTTTGCAACCGAACAGGATTTACTATAACTTTGAAGGGTTTTAGAAAAGTGATAATATCTGTGACCGAGGGAGGAAAAGCATAGGAGTCGAAATACTCTGCACGTTTTCTGTTGAATACGCTTAATGCAACCCAGTGAATTCCCGGCTCGTGTGAAACATCAAAATTTACTACATAAATTCCACGCTTGGGATGGGCAGGTAGTCGATCCGATGGAAAAACGCCTCTAAACTTACATTTCGTTCTAAGATCTCCTGATAAAACGTCTTCGATGTCATCTGTTTGCATGACGAATGACAACTCAAATTATCTAAGGACAGCAAGTCTATTTTCATCAATCCTGAATTGTGCATTGTATTCGGCATAGCTAAAGAGAGTGACGGAACTTGGAAGATTAACTGCAAAGTTAGCTGCAAATCTCACATTACCATAAACCGGTTTAGACACGTGACTTTCCTCGCCACTCCTATCTGGAGTGAGATCCCACGCTAGTACTGTATAGCCGTGTTTGAACATGTCCATAGTTATCTGATTGCCCCAATCACTATGGTTCGTACCTAAGGCTGAATAGAGTTGAAGGAAGGCGCCAGTAGCAAAACTATCTTTCTCGCTGTGGAATTTCGTTTTTACACCACTCAACGGTACAGCAGTACCGTTTACGTTTAAGTTGAATCCTGTCATCGAATAATGCTTTAGGTTAAATGGATTTTTCTCTTTTTTCCGCGAAAATGCGTCACCATCTACCATTATTACTAATAGACTGGAAGGAATTTGACCGACTATTAAGTTCTCATTTTTGATTGAATCGATATTACTGGAATAAGTCTTAACTTCCGTCCGCTTATATGGGTATATGGCTGGTTGTTTTTTCAATAGGTATTCGTGTGATAATAACACTGAAGGGTTGATGTCATGATGCGGAACGAAGAGTGTAGCGTCTAAAATCTTAAGCGTTGATGAGGTTTCACTTTCCTTGATGTAAAACTCTGAATCTTTCATCGTCAGAACGATCTCAACGTTCACACCAGTAAGAAGTTTTCTTGCAGTTTTGAATATGTCAACATGTAATCTTCCTTCCAAATCTACAACATTGCTATTTGCGAACCATGTCTTTCTTTTCTCGAATCTTTTGTTTGGAGCGGTCTGAAGGTCTAAATCGTTACCAGTATCCAAAACCCACCCGTTACACTCGAGGTGTGTGCGTGAAGCATCAACGCCGTAATTTAACAAATTTTCCAAATATGAACGATATGGATAATTTTCTGAGGTCTTTCGAACCACATTAAAATAAACTTGACATTGATCGAACATTGAATGTAGAAGGTTATTAACCACCCCATGCTGTTTATTATCACTTTCTCCATAATTGGTTCCATCTGACTTACACAATTTAACTTTCAAATTCAGAGTTATTCCACCTAAATTTCTGTATCGATCTCCGCTATCCTTAACTGAAAAACGAATCTCGCGGGAATTATCAAGAGAGGCGATTGGTTTATAGGGTACTACTGTACAACCATCAACGCTCGATTGCAGTGCTGGTTCACTAAATAGGTTCAAAGAATCTGGGATGTATTCTTCCATTCTTAAAACCGTGCTAACCGTTCGGAGGCGAAGCTTTTAATAAACCAAACCCATCTACTACCGAACTATTTATCCGTATATATCCTTCACCACACGCTTTCGCCTTCGAGGCTTCTTTCGCTTTCCACCTACTTGCACGCGCTTTTTATTTCGTTTTTTTGTTTTAACACGACCGATTCTAGCTCGTTTCGGAGCACGTAAACCTGCCCCGGTCATCCTTTTCATTTTACCCTCTGCCTTTCTTTTCAAATTATCAACTGCCTCTAAAGAACGCGTTTGTAAAGCTTCCCTCATTGATCTACCTTCTCCTATATCTGTAAGAGTTTTTATACCCGTATCCCTAACTTCTCTACCTACGGCCTTTATTCCTTGCGTGGCCAAAGGTTTTATGAATTTCCAAATTCCTCTGAAAAAATTCCCAAGCCCTCTACCCCGCTGTTTAAAATGACTCGCTCGATATACCTGATCACCGCCTCCAATCTGAGTGAAATATCGGCGGTAACAATCTACGTCCTTCGACATCCCGTTAATGAATAAATCATGTACATTTTATCCATGTATATATCATTCAGTTTTCCTAATAAAATGCAAAACGATAGACGATGGGTTTATACTGTCCGTAAAAGGATAAAGGTCACCCATTTTATTCACCAATTTAACTTCCATCGTGTCAAAGTCGTTTTTTTCAAGTGACATATAATAGGGGTGGATGAAAATTTGATGATTCCCATTATCACCCATCACGACCCGTAAACATTTAACCATCGTGTCCCCAAGGAATTGTGGTGATATCACGTCTAGGTATACGAACACTTGACTCGTTGGATGCTCCAGCTCATCAGGTGGTGTTACTACCTCCATCACCGCGCTGAGAATGGAAAGTTTCGTAAATACCCTGAATAATTGCATGTCGAACTCCGCCCTACGAAACTCGTTACCAATATCTGTTCTGATCGTAGTAAGCAGTTGTTCCAATGTGTATTCGGTATGTGTGAGTGGTATAATCCCGACAATATCTATGAACGTATTGGGACACGGGGACTGGGATTTTTTAACAAGGGGTATACTCTTGAATGAATTGCAAAGTTTCTTTTGAAACCAATTGTGAAGCTCTGTGTCATACATCCATTTTTTTTCACCCGGCATTGCTTGATGAATTTCATTTAACAACTCTCTCAAAGTATAGGTCTTAGCTTTCAAATTTATGACTACATCTTCTCAAACTCGAACTTTGACGACTGGACATTTTGGTAGAACAGGTAGAGATTTTTCTTCTGATGGTAAGGAAATAGCTGAGTCAGATTCGGTCACAGACTCAACTTCAGGGATTATTGGGATGTTAAGCTTTGGGAAATATATTTCAGCGAGACCTACCTTCCACTCATTTCCCGCAGATATACGTTGAGCTAATTTTGTTCGAAAGTGTGCAATAGTGTTATCGGGGAAAAACTTCCCAGAGCTATCGCTTAACAAAGTTACGAAAAAGTCACTCATTTCAACCGTCGCACTTCAGAAGCTAAGATCCAAGTGTTGAAATCATCACCGTACCCCTTCCATTTACCTAAATATTCAAGATTTCTGCCCTTTCCTCTACGTTTTAAAATATTCTCAATCTGAAACTCTGTGTTTTCACCAACAGCTGAAGTTTTAACAAGCTCTTCTCTGTAAAACGAGCCTTTAATACGTTCCCCGTTGAGATCCTCTAAACGGAATGTGGGAATTAGCAAATGATCTTATTTCCAAATTTTGAAAACCTCTTTGGAAAAATTCTACGTGTATCCTTTAGCGAAAGGTAATCTTTCCTTCGATATTCGAACAAAATCTCCTGTGGAAAATTTGGATTTCTTTGGTTCAATTTTCGTTAAACGACGTGCAATTGTAAAGGCATTTCCCTCACCAACTGCTGATGGGGCAACTCCCGTGCTGGAATGTTTACGATCATTATATCCTCTCATTAATTTTGGTAACACGCTAACATAATTAAGCGTATTAAATTTTGTGAAATATTTATACATACGCCCCTTAAGAGTACGATTGAATCGTTCCACCACAGCCGCTTTTACGTCAGGATTATTGGTGGTAAAATATTTTATTCCACGTTCAGCAAGGAAGTTTAAATGTTTTGTTCGAAAATTCAGTTCCCTTATCGCTTTGAATTTTCAAGGGTTTTCTTTTTTTTATAATTGCTCGAAAAGCTTTAATAACGTTCTCGGCGGACTTACTCCTGAGTGGAACAGCCCATGCATATTTGGAAAACACGTCAATGACAGTGAGGAGATATGCATAGCCCTCATTGTACATTTTCAACTTTCGCATATCGTTAAGATCACATTGCCAAGTTTCATGTATATACGTAGGAGTATATTTATTCCTAGGAAATTTCTTCCTCGTAGGCTTATGTAACGTATACGATTCCTGATTTTCCAGCCATTCTCTCACACGGCTTTTGCTTATTTTCTTTCCCACTCCCTCCCATAGTCGCTCGACAGTAGAAAAGCTGTAGGGATTCTCCGGGTTGAAAAATATAGACCTTAATTTAGAGTTTTCCATTTCACGTACCCTAGAGGCTTCACTTTTCTCAGTCGATCTTTGAGAGGTGGAGTGTGCTTTGCTATTTTTCTGCTTGATTCGACACGAGTGTGCTTTGCTATTTTTTTCTGCTTGATCTTACAGGAGATTCTTCCGGTGATTTCCCTTCCTCACTTGCCTTGATTTCTTCCGCATACTCTTCCAAGATTCTCTCCATGTCTCCTCCCCTCCGTTTCACCGCTTTTGCCAATGATCTACCTATATTACGTCCCTCACTCAGAAGGTTTTTACCAACTGTTTCTAACTTATTTTCCCCTCTCTTCGTTTCTTCTTCCACCTCGTACGATACTGGAATGGATCCGCTCATGTTGTTAACGGTGCCTAAATATGAATCTAATATCCTACGGTAGTGATGCCATTTCTTTGAATCGCTCATTTTAGTTTTGAGAACTTTCTTCATTTGCTCTTCCAAACTATCAACATCACGCGTCATTTTTTCCCTCTTCAAAATCTGGAGATCGATAAGTAACATCCGTTTGAGGCTCATCCTATCAGGTTACCCACTAAACCACTCAAAAGAGATCCTAAAAGTATTGGTAAAAATCCTCCCTTTTGCTTAAGTATGTAACGTTTTTTCTTAATTGATATTTTAGGACAACTCAGCTTTCTTAGCGTATTTTTATAACGATGTAACTTCCTTTTAACAGAAGGGCAAATTTTATGGTTTCCGTTCAATGTATTTAGACAACACTCACCGATTGCGTTTATTCCGTCAGCGCTTGTGGATTCTACGATCGATCTTCGCAATTTTGGACCGGAAGTCTTTAATAACCCAAGGAGGTGCTTGGTGCGTTTCAATTTCCTCATAGTTTTCCGTGCTCAACGGTGTGAACACCGATGTTATTTCCCCTGGAAATATATCAGTTCTAAATCGCAGTCTGTCGTCCGTCTCTTGTGATATGTCGAGAACTAAATAAGTGAAAGGCTTCGATGTCAACTCTTTATAAACCCTTAGAAGTTCACCGGAATTCTCTGGACAGACCTGTAAGGCTAGGTATCGGAACTGTGACCTATCTCTAGGGTTTTTGAAAACTGTTATATATTTTGCATTTAGGGAAATATTTCGAGACTGAGGGTTCTGGTAGAAAACGTTTTGTGTGATGAGTATGACTGAGATGTTGGAATGATGTGATCCTCGCGTAAATAGCTAACTGACGTCTTTGTTATAACAATCGTGCATTAAATCATCTATCACAAAAAGAGTGGGTATCTTGCGGGGATTTTCAAAAGTTGGAACCTTGTATTGATATTCTACACCTTCCAGTTCCTCATTAGGTCTACTATTGGGACTGCAACACCAAATGACTCTTTCGATTTTTCCATTGACTAAGTTGTTTATGTTCCGTAAAAATCTTACAACGAACGTTGTTTGTCCACAGCAGGAGGGTCCAGCGCAAATGCACGTAAATGGATGTTTCCACATCAATGGTAATGACATAATTAAATGTTTATCCGACATTCGGCTGAGTTTATAAGATATTCTCCAGCTTGGAAACTACTCCTTTTAACTCATCTACTACATTTGATAGAATCGATGCATTGTAGCACTGGATTTCAAAGAGTGATAGGTCTATCATTCCAGCTCTTAGCAAAGTGTTGTTGAATTCACTATATTCATAATAGTTTTCCCCTTTAAAAAAATATATTAACCCATTTGTGTACCTGAAAGCCGAATTAATATTCGTGGGAATGGGAGGAAATTGAGTACTTAAATATTTATGCTCCTTCGGCTCGAACCGACATTCATCCATCTCAACGACGAAAACATCACCGTAAAAAATATACGTTCTACCAGAATACGTGTTTATTGCTGCCTGAATATTTGAATTGCGGGGGATACGGACGTCCTCGGTGCTCTTTGGATATCCGTGGACGGGTGCTAAACTTGGATAATTGATCATGTATATTCGATTCCCTATAAAAAATGTGATTTCTCCTGAAGGTCTGCGGTAAATCGCATCAATTGTCTTCATGTTCGATGGGAGGAAAGGGATCCAGTCCGTAATGACTTGTGAATTCAGTGATGACATATTTTTATTCTTTAAATCTATCATCCAAAATAATTTACCGCTAAACAAAAACAGCATATGATCAACAATGAGAAAGTTATCAATATATTAAACGTCACACACAGAAATCGACTGCTGTTTCTGCGAACTTCCCACTTCCTCCTCATCAGCCTCCTCCCCTCCTCCCTCCTTATCATCTCTATCACCTTTAGATTTTTCAGGTATTCCATACAGACTTTGTAATGTGATTATATCATCCTCTTGTAAGGTAAATGGACCATTGTGTGAGTAAAGCGAATACATAATAGCTCGACTATCTCGAGAATGTGATATGCCGAGAGTGTGTCCTATCTCGTGAAGGAGAACCCTGAATAAATTCGAGAATTCATATGAGTGATTCGCATCTATGCCTAAATACCAATTTTCCTCGATATCGATATGAATCTCTAAGGGGTGATTTCCAGGAGCTGGAAACTCTGCATGGGCTAAAACCTTTCCCGGTCCATCCAGGGGAGATGGACATATTCCAGATTTAGCATAATATCTATGCTTATCCCGAGCGTTAATGATTACTATGTCAGGATTATTGAAATCCTGTCTGAACTCTAAATTTGCGTATTCACTCCAAGCATTAAAAGCTGCTTCGCTAACTGCACATGCACATCACTCACCATTGGATAGTGCCAGACAATTTCCTTCTTTTCCCATTTGTGGTTATAAACGGAAAAACTAGTATCATCCTGTACCCCACATCGTGGAATTTTCGTCAAATTCAATGTATCCTCATTCAAAATTCCATCTGCCTTCAAATTAAAATATTCCTGAAATTGTCTGAGTGATTTTGTAAACTTATCCTCTGTTATATTGCTAATATCATTGTCGCTCACGTGTAGGTAACCGTATTGTTGCAAATAATTAGCAACAAATAAGTCTACGTCACTCCTGATTGGGGTGAGAAACGAAATTAGAGCAAAGAGGAATGGTGACATACCTCACTTCAGTGTTCACTGTGAGATTATCAAATTTCAACTGACTTAAATTTAACACTTCCAAATAATTTATTCTCCTCATGGAGGAAACACTTCATGCTCCGATCTTTTCCTGTCCAGTTTGAAATGACCCCACGCTAATGTGTTTATCCCATTTTCACATATTTAGCGTTTGTCATCAGCAGAGCTTAAAGCAATTTTATTCATCTCCACTGTACGCAACTGATGTTTCTGGGATCGGAATATAGTAATTTTTCTAAAGGCGAGAGTATTCTCACGTAAGCAGGTGACATAGTCATCAAATGATATAGTTTTATCAACTACGACCTTTTTCACACCTTTTGCTCGTTTACCTACACCCCCACCTTCCAAACGATACGAATAAAGTTTGCTTCGCAATCCGTCAAAGTGGGTCATGATCTTTCCCCCACATTCATCCTTCATTTTCCCTATCACTTTAGCATTAATTTTCGAATAGCACGGGTGGTCAGTTGGGTAGTTTGAAGTATCGTATTATGAACTGTTAATTTTTATATCTTTATAAAAATCTTCGCGCATTTCGAGTATGAAGCTGTCAGTATCCATGTAAAGTATTGAGGCGCCCTTATTCTTAATATGCCCATAGAAATAGTCATACACTAAATTTTTTGAAATGTCCAAAACTGCTTGTCCAATAAACAAAGGCTTGTTCATTTCAATGAAACTACGTCTTTTGTGAACAGCAACGAGATTCTCTGCGAAAATAGTGCGATCGAGAAACGAAGAGCTAGCGATTAATTTTTCCAATCTTTTTTCATTATTGACGAGTTCGATATTGATACGTTTACGTACATTCTCTATGGTCTTGCCAAATACTGCATTGTTCATAAGCTTGTACATTTCCTTATCAAAATCAAACTTTGCCAATTTACGTTTTTCCGAATTGTGTTCAATGTAAGACTTCATCCATGGAGATTGATCAAACTCGATTACTCTATGGATCTTTTTCAATTTGAGACCTGCTGCCAATGCCTGTTTCCATTATCTGTAATGGATGACGTAACGCTCCTTATCATCCAGAGTAGTCAATAATTTAGAATGTTTTCCCCCTGGAGGAACCTTTGTTTCGCTGCAGAAAGGGAAGTCTGAGTGTAAGTCGTGCAGCTGCTTCGGGTATTCTAAATCAACTTCCAATATGTAACCCTTAGGAGAATCGTCAGGGATAGACATCACATCAATATGTTCTTTCCATTTGAATCCACCCGTTGGGAGACATTGTGACAACGAAAATCCGTACATATTATTCTGATCTACATAAGCCAAATATACAGACTCTTTTTCGAGTTATAACCTTCCATGTACTTGTTGTTAGCTTCCGCATATCGCTTCACACACTGACTGATTCCCCCGCGAATACCCTTTTCAAACATGAGGATCATATCATAGTCGGTCAACAGTTCAAGCGTTATCGCTGTATGCTTAAGCATTGCGTCGAAAGATAGTCCTGGTATTGTAAAATACCAAGCAGGGTCTAACCCATACGTAGTCATGCACGAACTTCGAAAATTTTCAAAGACATCAGCCAAAAGAAGAACGTCTGTTTTCAAGGAAATATCTGAATATTCACCTAAATTTCGACAATCAAATTCATCCCATACCTTTTTAGCAAATTCATAGTCTTGACTCGTAATGGTGTCATCATTCAGAGTGCTAAAGAAAAGTTCAATGGGGGGAAGGCTAGTATCATTTAATTTTTCCCAAGAATTTACGTATTCATATGGGAAAACACCCTTACGCGTGACGAGATCGAGTTTATCTCTAAATACGGAGGACGTTTGTTTGAATGCATCCTTGGGGAGACTATCTACCAATTTTGAAAGAGAGGTTGATAAAAATCTAAAGCTGTCGACGAAGCGGTAGGAAAAATAGGAATCGACATGTTTTGAGAAAGAAATATACTTTTCCTCGTTGTTCGGGATGCAAGTTATCTTCATGTTATCAGATCCTAAGTGTGGCACAATAAGGTGGGCGTCGTAGTTTGATAAATTATGGATGAAGACTGGAAGGAAGTTGGGAACTTTATAATTTACATTGCACACCGTGTGGGCTGCACCTCTGAAGTTACCCGAAAGGTGATCGTGATCCTTAACACGATCTTCACCCAACTCGAAGCCGCAGATGTGGCATAGAAAGGCTTGATTAAATGCATGATTTTACTCATCAGTCAATATGTGCATCGGCACAGCATTTTTATACACGTTTTTTACATAGAGTGACATTTCTTTGAGTTTTTCAAGGAAGATTTGCACTGCATTTCTACCTCTGTATAGAATAGGATCGAATATTTTCCCTGTGTCTGACACCAAGAGAAGACAGAAAGATATCACTTCGTGTTGTTGACGTGCTAAAGTATACGAATGCTCGTTCTGGATAGAGCAACCTGCGATTTTTGGTAGTATACACTCAAAATCTGCATATGCGACATA
This sequence comes from Hetaerina americana, assembly GCF_022747635.1. NCBI lineage: Eukaryota > Metazoa > Arthropoda > Insecta > Odonata > Calopterygidae > Hetaerina > Hetaerina americana. The sequence goes on from NW_027286886.1 coordinate 2,668,739, forward strand.
TGGAAGTCGAGCTGATCGTGAAAAGTTTTTGAATTTCAAAAAAGCGTCATTACCTTTGGGGAGAATTATTTTGCTTGGTGAATTTCTAGCACAGTCCTCCTTATGTTCAGCAAGAGCTTCCATTGTGTAGTAGTGATTCAAACAACGTTTACAAAAATATAATTTTGATTTATGTCTAGTCATCTGACTTCCCACCAATCTATCAACGTTTTTGATGTAGCAGTAATGCGACTTATTTCCCTCCACTAGATAAAGATGATCACAGTGATCCTCGAGCTCCTCATCAACAATTTTGATGGGGTAAACGTTATTCTTTTCATCTAGACCGAAAACATTGATTGAAATATTACTTTTTCGTTTAAATGTTGAAATTTGGGAAATTTCCACCGGGTAACTGATGCAACTCCAATCGTAGCTTGAATGAAACTCTTCAGTATCGTATTTAGAAACACGGTGAGGGTTTTGATTGATTTGATTCGACCATATGGCATATTTACAAAAGAAATCATCATTATTTTGTACATTTATTACACTGTTTGTTCGCGTGATTTTAAGCGGTAGCTCTATGTAGGAGGATCCTCTGAGTGGACGATACCGATTGATCCTCAGTTCCAATCCTAGAATTTTTCTAAGAGACCAGCCTGAACCTTTTGCGGAGCTTTCGGATTTTTCCTTCAAAATTTTAGCGAACAACCTATCTAAAATCCCATTTACATCGTCCGCCTGCAAAAATATAACGTTTTTCGTCTTAAAACACCTTTCCTGTTCCTCCAAGTCAGTCGCTTCTTTTTGAAATTTAGCTTTTACTAAAATATTGATTTTAAGGGCCTGGATTTCCACCAAACTATAATGAATTTTTTCATTTAGCAAATTCTTAACCATATCCAAAAAAGTAACTAGGTCTGTATGACTTTCCCCACCACTCACCCAATAGGTTTTCAGACGCCTGCGAACTGCTGACTCTAACTCCAGGATAGTAGGTCCTCTTCCTCCTCCGCCGATCTGGTTTCCACGAACAGCATGGCGATTATGAGCCTCTGACATCTCGTGAGCAGTCGAGTATTTCGGGTTATAGTACACCCAACACGTTTCACAAAAAATCTGCATTTCTCCTCCGTTCCGAGCTCTACGAACAGCATGGCGGTGGTGAACTTCTGACATCTTGTGGGCAGCTAAGTATCTTGGGTTGTAATACACGCAACACGTTTTACACAGAACTTCCTCCATCGCGATGAAATTTCCAAGTGAATTTCTCTTTGAGAAATGTCAGCTTTTATTTGAAATGCTATGTTCATGTTCGTTGATTGAAACAATCGAGAAACGTAATGGAAACAATTGAGTCGTCATTCAAGCATATTCTCTAACTGTAAGGATTATGAAATAATAGAATATTCATATTATGTATATATATATGTATCTGATTTTATTTAATTTTAATTACATTTTTCTTTTTGAATAGTTTCACTTTGATATCCCATGCCGTGGTATTGAATATTTGTATTGCTTCTGAAGACAATTTGAAATATTTCGGTAAATATATTTTCTATTAATCCCCTCGAACATAATTGTTGCCAGGATAACATCTCCATATTTAGTGGTACACTCTTCTAATTTCTCCACCTCATACTCAACGCCGTCCTTCAAATCATCTTTGGTCAACGTTTCAGCCTCCCTCTGCTGATGCAGCAAAACTGATTTAACATCCATCTATAATAAAGGAATAAAATGTATAAGTATGAATTTAAATGTCTAATGATTATATTAAATTCAAAAGGAGAATTCTTACGGTATGATGTGATGAGAAGAGGAAATTTAAACAATGTAAAAGTGAACAAACTATTTCCAAATTTATCTCCTGGAAAATGACGGTGGTTCCTTCAACTGCTTTCTAACTGATGTGTGGAAGTTGAGCATGCTCGGTTATATATACGGTATCCCTCTTCATCCAGTTCCAGGGTGGGAATGACTTCCCCTATTTGATCACGAGATCTTTCAGCGGTGTGAATGAGGTCATCCAAACTCCGACAGTTGGTTTGCTCTGCGACGTATTCATGTCGACTGGGTTAATTGGGCGATTGGGCGACTGGTGTAATAAAACGTTTTGGTGGGAAATGTGCGATTGAAAGGCGCACACACAACCTTTACTGTATGGGCAGCTGTCACTTTATTTTAAATTCTTGTGAGATTGGCCGGGATGAGATCATCCAAGCCCATCTGTTGCTAACACATGTCGGAGTCGAGTAACACTTTATTTTATAATCTTGTGAGAACAGCGTACGCGTCTTCATCTCAGCGGTAGGGATGAGATCATCCACATGCGGCCGGTATGAGGTCATCCACATCTGTTACTAACACATTTCCGTTCCGGCGCCGGCGGGAGCGGAGTATTTTCTCACGCCTCTAGTCAGTCCTCTCTCTTTGACCGCGAGCGTCGCTCTGCAGCGTGATCATCTTGCTCATTCTCCTTATAAATACGGCTGAGCGGAAAGAGCAACCATTCAACATCATGGAGTACATGTGCTTGGATATAGAAGTGTACCACACTAAGGAAGGGGTCCGACTCTGCAGGACCTGCTCTTTTGGGAGGGAGATTGAAGTGAGGGAGGTGGAACATTAATGTTCCAAACACGTCGTGGGTACGGCCACTTGTTGGATGTGTGGAAGGCCGTTGTCGGTAAAAATCACCATCGTTCCTCCTCTCCCTCCGAGTGTATGCCAACACTCCATACAAAAGATCCAGTTGAAGGAGGAGAAGCCCCTGGACCTATCCCGGCAAACCCAACGGTCGTCGTCTCAGAGTCTCTTGCGGGTAGCGATACAGCGCAGTGTCGTTGGAAGGGAGGTGCGGGTCACATCTACATACCACCACCGGCAGCCTGCTCTTCCCTCTCCGGTGGATAATACGCTGCCCCCCTCGGGACGGATGGAGACATACCCCCGGAAGCCTGTGCCTGTGCATCCCTCTCCGGCGGCGGATACACCACCACCCCCTTTAATATATTTGGGGGATACTAAATGTGCATTAAAATAGCGCGTGTTAGACTAGTGCTGTTTCTTTCAAGGAAGTTTCAAGAGCTGAGGCGTGGATGATCTTGCACCGTAAAGCCAAGATGGTGATGACGGTCGTGCTCAGCTCTTGAAAGTTCCTTGCCTTTTGTGACAGTTTAAATTTTGTATTTGAAATGAGAAATAAATTTTAATACGGAAAAACTGTTTACTTAGAAATTTTGTATTTGAAATGAGAAATAAATTTTAATACGGAAAAACTGTGTACTTATTAATAATCTTATCAAATTTATTATATCCATCTAGTTTATATATAACATGCCCATGAAATTTTAAAACAGTACAATTTCAGGTGATTCAACAACTTTCATTATGGACGTAAATGCTCCCAATAGTCTACCGCGTTCCTCTGAGCACACGCCATAGTTCACTCTTGATTTTTTACCAATGGTGAAAGTCACTGGAGGAGTGGAAGCTCCCTGCCCACCGTCTGTTTCAGTCCGTCGTATGCCTCTTGATCTCTCCCTTATTCCGTAAACGTGGCACGTTATGGATGGATCTTGCCGCTCAGCCTTTTCCAGCATCTCCTCTCCCAATTTGAGGTTTCTTATGGTGGAGACGTTGAAGCGTTCAACCTGTTTTGTGGTATGATTTTCAAAACCTGAGAACGTCGCCTTCCGCGAGATGAGAGAAATGGATTTGTTCATATGTCTGAATTCCGTGATGCACCGTTTGACTAATTCCACTTCCAGAATGAGATCATTCTTTTCGTTGTCGATCAAGAGTGGTAGAGGGAGAATAATCTCATACACTGAATTCACACGATCGTTTACTTTGCGAACAATGAGCGGATGCTCGCCTCCGAGTTTGGCAGTAACTGAACGTACCACAGACATTTTCATTCTGGGTGTATCACACGATGGAGTCGAGTATTTATACACCAACGTCCACATGTCCCGACTTGTTCGGAGGCTTTTATACACCTCTGCGCATGCGCACAACATCATGAAGAGGGTGTGACATGTTCGAACTTGTTTAGAAGCCTCTCACGCACATGGCACGACTCGTTCAGGCAGAGACGTTCGCCCGACCCGACCAGGCCCCGCGACTCCAGCGCCACAGCCTACCGCATTACATACCTCTTTTGTTTCCTCGCCAGCCGTGCCTCTTTTGTTTACAATACCGCCTTGTACGTCTCTTTTGTTTCGACGCCCGACGCATCGCATGCCTCTTTCACTTTCATTCGCTTTCAGTCCACCAGGCGGCAGGGCATCAACCAGTTACACTAGCCAGCGTCCACCGCGCTTCCCGCGCTTCATTTGTCAGCATTCTTCCGTCGTCCGACGCCAACCGTGCTTCATTTCTTTACCGCATCGCGCGCCTCTTTTCTTTCGAAATTCATTTGTTTTTAGTTACGATTTTTACCACCAGGTGGCGTGCTTCATTTGTTTACCGCATCGCGCTCCTCTTTTGTTTCGACATTCACTTGTTTTTAGTTACGCTTTTTACCACCAGGTGGCGGGGTGTCGTCCGACGCCAACCGTGCTTCATTTGTTTACCGCATCGCGCTCCTCTTTTGTTTCGACATTCATTTGTTTTTAGTTACGATTTTTGCCACCAGGTGGCGGGGTTTTCGCTGTTTTGGAACCCGCATTCTCTATCTACTGCGCGGTAATCAATCCAGATGGAGGTGCGCTGGTATCCCAATACCTCCCCAACTTACATGATTCCTAGAAGATTCATAACTTTGTTCTCTTTTTGTTCTAATGGGATGTTGTCCCTTAGTGCGCTATTTTTCACGCTGTTTTGTTTAACGAAAATATTTTTGCCATGATGGGTAACCTGGGGTACTATTTTTCAGTAAAGCATTGTCATTTACGTTACATTATTATAGTTAATATTTTATTTTTTACAACGGAATATTATCGTGAATACAAAATGGCAAAATGAGAACTCGATGGTGTTGTGTTAGTTAGTCTTTATATGAATATTTTTAGAGGATCGTGGATTTAAAGTTTAGCTGTCCAAAATCATAATTTTCAGGACTCAAATAAATATATACTACCTTGATCAAAAAGTTCCCGGAATAACCACCGTGTGGCGCTCTCATCGTTCCGATTTGAGTTCTGTTTTTTTGTTAAATTGGTACATCTGTTGTTGATATTCCCTTTAAATCTTAGTGTCATAACTTGACATTTGCAAAAGTTACGTAGCCAAGAGTACATCTATCTCTGTGTGTGTTGGCGATTTTTTACAATTTCAGAAATGGATTTAAATTTGCAACAACGAACTTGTATTAAATTTTGCGTAAAAAACGGATTTAGTGGCGCACGGACGTTGGAAATGTTGGAAAAGTGTTTCGGCAACGATTTTCTAAAAAAAACGGTCGTTTACCAGTGGCACGAGCGGTTCAGAAGTGGTCGTGAGTCAATCGAGGATGATGAACGCAGTGGCAGACCATCGACATCGAAAGTCGGTGAAAAAATTGATAAAGTAAACGAAATGTTTACTTTATGAAACACGCAATCCAGACATCAGGCAAGTGAATGGCGTTCACCAAATGAGCCGAGACCAAAAAAAACACGTCGTTTTCAGTCAAAAAAGAAGGCAATGCTGACGGTTTTCATGGATTACAACGGTGCAGTGCATCATGAATTTTTGCCAGAAGGCCAGACAGTAAACAAAGAGTATTATTTGGGCGTTATGAGACGTTTGCGTGAAGCAATTCGCCGAAAGAGACCAGAAATGTGGGCAGAAAACGCGTGGATTTTGCACCATGATAACGCACCGTCGCACAGTGCTATCATTATTCGTAATTTTTTGACGAAAAATGCAACAAATACCATCCAACAGCCACCGAATTCACCTGATTTGGCTCCCTGTGACTTCTTTCTGTTCAATCGAGTTAAAAAACCATTACGGGGAACGCGTTTTAGCAGCCGAGAGGAAGTAATGGAAAAATCGCAGGAAGCACTGATGGACATACCGAAAACCGAATATAAAAAATGTTTCGAGGATTGGATCAAGCGCTGGCATAAGTGTGTTGCAGTCGATGGGGATTACTTTGAAGGGGACAATATAGATTTAGATGAATAAACTTGTATTTTTAATTTTCTGAATAAATTCCGGGAAATTTTTGATCAAGGTAGTATACTAATTCATTCTCCTCAAGCATGAGTAGTGCAGAGTGGGTGTAGATACTCCTTACCGGTAAAATTGTTTTCTCCATGTATTTTTTAGTAATCCATCTTTTGGAAATATGTGATCGCTACTTCACTTTTTCCTGGAGTATTTTGGATACTTAAACCCGCAAATTTCCCTCAGACCTCTGCGCACTTCTCCTTATTGGTAATTTGTAATCTCCCTCATTGGCTGTTCACCGACAATCCCTACAGCTGTATTTTCGTGCCTTCGACTTATTTAACAATTTATTGAGGTGGCTACATCAGTGCAAGTTAGTTAAAATATTCTTATCTGTTTACCCGGAGATTTGACGTGGCACATGGAGATCGTATTCATCGCAGATTTGTTCCAATCGGAGAAATTAACCAAAAAATATCCGGAAGGCTTCTCATTGCCATCAACTTCCAATTTACACTGTATATTAACACTTCCAAAAACATTTCTCATTAGAAAAATACTTCATATACAGGGGAAAATAAATGTATCCCGTATTAATGCAGTGCAAAGCTTTCATACTTAAGAAATTGATTCGTTCATATGCTGTGCTTGTCACCGCATATGCTGATGTATATAAACCTTCTCAAAATTTTAATTTGAAAATATTTCTTTAATTCCTAAATAAACTCCTAGGGCAACGTTTATTTTTGCCTTGTATAACGCATAACCAGCAAAGTATATTTATTAATATTCAGAGCATCCAGCCACTATTACCTTACTATTTTCGGTCGGGAAATAATCTCAGAATATTAACACCCTAATTTGAAAAAAATTCAAAATGATTATATATAGCCCTGTCTGAATTTTCTTGTTAATTTGATTTGAGAGCGTACTAAAGATTAACCGCTATTAAAAATAACTCCTCTTTTTCCTTTTACTGCCAGGGTAATGCAGTCTCTGCTTTTATACTTTCTATGGAAGTTCATTGTTTCCTTTTTTCACTCTCACTTCTTTTATCTGTTCGCCAGCCTAAAGTGGGTTGCATATTAATCAGTTCTTAATTAAGCAGTAGGCTTTTTCATTTCACTATCTTTCTTCAAACCCCACCTCAATCGATGATATCTAGATTTCTCGGGCCTCCTTTGAGGTAGTGAAATCCAAGTGGTCGGAAGAGAGCCAAGCCAGGTTTGAGGGAGAAATATAGTCTTGGCTAATCACTTTACATCTAATGTGGGGTGAGTGGAGGTTGAAGGAAGGCAGGGAATATCTAGAGCCAAATGATTTAAGTCGTGTAGAAGGGAAAACTTAAAACGTTGTTTAATAAATTTTACATTATATTTGTTTGGATTTCTATTCAATTTATTTACTGTGGTCGAACGTAGAAATCAATTAAATAAACGTAGACAACGCCTTAGAATTTTGGTTGATTAACGAATATTTTGCTCTGGGCACAACTCCGTCGCAGAATGCCCAAGGAAGGGAAATAATTGTAGTTCCCTGGAATCAACATCACAAAAGCCCTCTTTCCGTGTAGATTTCGTCAAAGCAGCCGAGGAACCGATCTCCCAATAATCGCATCGAATGTTCTATGTTTAAGAACTTCATATTGTAACTTGTGCAACACTGGACGAGTCTTAACGTCAATCTTTGTAATAGGATTAATAATTCAATATTGGAACTAGAACAGAAAATAAAAAAATCGTCTTTCCAAAACATTGATCATGACAATATAATTGGTGGGCAATTCAATGGGCCATGTCTTTTTGGAGCACACACAATTTTAATACTGGGGGATGAAGACAAAGATAACACTGAGTCGCCATAACATTTCATTAAGTTGAAATTCAGGCATCGTCTTGTCACTTCACCAAGTAGAGGCAATAATACTTTTGATTTGTTAGCCACGAAAATACTTAAATAATCTTTAAATATCGAAAATATTAAAAGAATATATGACCAAAGAGCAGTAAATATTTGTTCAGGATTTCGCCACATGGGATAAGAAGCCTAAAAGAAAACGTTACTTGTTCATAAAAGGGGTTTACCATGGCTTTATAAGCGTGTTAAGGAGTTCATTTTTAAGTACATTTAAAGAAACATTGTAAACACCGAAATACTGATTGTATTCATGCGTGGGATCATTTTTTTGACATCGCGCACTCAGTCATCTCAGTCAGGTCCATTCAAAATCAGTTTTTAAAAGATAACGAAAAACCTAGATGGTACCGCGCGCAAGTTAGATAACCGTTCACACGTAAAAGGTTATGTCACGCGAAGATAAAAAATGTAAGAAATGATATCCGTAACGGCTAAAGGAATAAGATAAGGTATGATAATAACATTTCTAAAGCGAATGCCATGAAGGAATTGCGGAAAGCTATCAAACATATGCTTAAAAACGGAGACAATTTGGAATGGAAAAATTACGGAAATAATTCTCTCACATCAGTATCATGAAAGATCACAGAACATGTTATTGCTAGTTTGATAGTGAGTCACCTTGATAGTTGAGAATAATTGTTGAAAAATTAGCACGGTTTCTGATAGGATAAACCCTGGAATTCTTACCAAGCTTCTAATCACTCAGGGAATGCCTCAAAGAGAAATGAATACAGATAACGGTGAACCAGGGCAGTGCAGTAGTTTTTAATCCATTTGTGTGCCACGGAGAGATTCAAATACTAAAGAAATATGAAGATATTAGTTAATCCATCGCCAATTACGCCCGGCCCTTAAACGTAACGGTCCCCTCGCAGTAGAGCCATGATGGCTATAGTTCCCTACCTCACATCAAACCATAATATTAAGATATTCTCTTTGTTATGCGCATCTTAAGATGGCATTTAAAGGTGGGGATACAGGTAGTTATTTCCATGTACAAACGTATCACCAAAAGTATTATGCATTGATTAAGAAATAAAGAATGCTCGTCAAGATAAATTAACAGTGAGAAAATGGTACATTTCCTCCATCCCTAAAGACCCGAAATGAATTCCTTCAATTTCAACCTAGCAGAATGCAACAATGAAATTAAATAAACATTTTCGCAAGACCGAGGTCTGTATGGCAAATGAATGTATGGAATATTTCCTATACCGTAAAACATAAATTGTCAATTAGCAAAATAACTAAAAATGAATGTGCAGAGTAATAACATAACTAGAAAAACAATAAAACTACTAATACCAGGAAGTACCCATGATGTATTACATTTCATTTAATTCATTTCATCACAAATTACTTGAATCTCCTGCCTCATGGTAACTGTATTCGCCGAACTCTGAAAATATATCTCCTATAATCAACATTGAATATTTTATACCAAAAGAAGACAGAAAAAGGACGCATTAGTTAGCATAGAAACTTGGAATATGAGGACAATATTGAGAACAGAATAATTAGGCAATATAAAACTAGAAATTCGCAGAGGATATAAAGATGTTTACTAATAATACTACAACTACTTTAGTCATTAAGTCCTTTCAGTCTAGGTGCTCAACGACTAAATACTTTCTTAACGTCTACTGTCAAGAAGGTGAGGTCCGAGTCGTTGCTTGGCTCTGCTGAGGGTACTCGTATATCTTTAACTGTCTGTACGCGAAGCCCAACTATGTCCTTCAGCTATTCGTAAACCTTATTTAGAAAGAATAGAGACTGGTTGGAGATAAGTTTAATGCCCTTCGAATATTTTAATTATTGAATAATAATTCGTAATTAATTATGGCTATGCGAACCAGGATTATCAGTACGTTTCTATAGCATAGGATCTCTGTAGACTTCATCTCACAATCGTTAAATCCATTCCAATCCAATATTCCTTATAATTTTCAGATGACCGACCTTTTTTAAGCCCCTTATTTATTTTAAAAGAACAGAGAGTATTTTATGCCAATAGATCTCAGCCACCAAGAAAAATAGGCTTAATTGTTCAAAGTGGCTGCAAATTGTGTTACCCTAAAATTGATTTGGAAAAATTTAATTATTTCTTTAATGTCGATTGTAATCAAAAAAAGGTTTTCGAAAAGTCCAACCCTCTCTAATAATTCATTGGATGCCAAGGTTGGCGAAAATTGTTATAATTTTTGCCTGTGAACCTCAATTGGACCAATTTATAGATAATAGCAAAGAAGACTCAAGAAATAAAAAATTATCACACTTTTTAGCACTCCCTTATTATTTATAGCATTTTTATGATTTTCGCGTGGTTGAAATTGGAAGATACAAATACATGTGATTTTTATTCCCCGGTCAAAGCGATCGAGACCTTGTAGTTTTTTAGAGGAAAACGACGTACCCTTTAGGATATGGCTCCCTTTCCCTTGCATTACCAATATAACCCTTAATAGTTACTATGTTAGTGGTTGAAACTCGCTTTCCTAATTTATATTAACAAAATACCGATTTAATAATTCGGTATTACTAACAAATAGACTAAAAATATGATAGCCAAACCGGAATGCCGCGACCCTGAAATAATTTAACGAATAAAAGAGATGTGACGGCGTGTCCAGAAGAGTATCCTGCATTTCTCTACGACCTTATGGTGACAAAACGTTGTCTCGAATGTGCGTATGCTTAAGGATACCTCTTTATGACATCCAATATGACCGCGGCCACGAAATACATTTTAGGGACTGATCAGGTCCACGGGCCGTGAATTCGGGACCTTTTACTAAAAAGTTTACACATTGCGACAGCATTTTGTTAAAGATCTAAGGACTTTTCATTTTATCGGCACCTCTAGGCAGAGCTAAAATAAATAGTTACTGTTAATTGTTAGTGCAAATTACGTCTCATAGAATACGCTAGACGTACAAGCTGGTAGTGTTCCGCCAAGAAGTTTTAATAAGAATCATAAGGTTGACTGATTTGCCTAAATCAATAATTATTCGTTGCGTTAACTCATTCGGCTTCCTTGGATAGCCTAATTAAATGGCCTACTTCAACTATGACCCCTGGAAAGACCAATTTTGATAAAAATATAAGAATGGAAAATTTGAAAACCTATTTGAAAAGCCAGTGAAAATTTAAAGATGAGCTAGACCTATTTATCAAGCTGCTACGTCCCATGATAATCTTAATCCAACATTGAGGTCGCAACCTTTTCAGTGAATTTGAACTCTGAAGGTGCACAGTTTTAATTAACTCGTTGTAAGGATTAATAATCATGGTATTTTAATAACCAATTAACAGGCTAAAGATCTCGGCCGTATCACTGAGTGCTTTAGCCATTTAAACTAGCAAGGCGTCCTGAAACACTCCGAAATAGTTTATAGGTTGATAGATGGTTTGAATATCTAACCACTGGGAAACGTTTTTCACGCACTCGTAACTTAAAATGCTCTCAAGATACCTAAATAATCGAACGGACGGGCAATAATGTGTTGACGAATGTTTGCAGCAAATTGACATGAGGGAAAAGGGTATGCATTTTATTGGGGTTTCCCATGCCTCCACTTTCGAAAATAGGCGATACCTTTGCGGTATTTAGGAAAATACCGCAAGGAACATAAGAGTGATTTTTTTCCGGAAATATTTCCTCTTGCGGAAAAGAGAAAAAATAGACGCGCTGAAAAGGTTAGAAATAAAAAAGAGTATTACCAGAAATTTGGTTTACGAAAACATCTTTGTATGATACTCACCTCTGTTGGAAGTTTTCTTGTCTATCAACAAGGTATATTCGTAAACTCTGTCTTCCCCCCTGTAGTAATATAAAGATTTGCGTGAAAAAAATACCAATTTTATTTGTTCAGTGGTTCTTAGGGACTTTACACTCTGTAAAGGAATCGTTAAATATGACTTTGACATATGGGTTGATATTGGGAGCTAATTATTTAACCTTTGAGTCAGTGTGTTTTCAGGACCCTGTCATGTGTTGGTTTAGTTCCTTTCAGTAATTTGTTAATTTTTTGTTTGTCCGCTGATATAATTTGACATTAATTCCATTGGTATATAGGACATCAGGGATATCCTTGGTAGAAACATGGTTTCTGAAAACACTTTGGAAAAATTTATTGAGAATACAAGCTTTTCCTTCGCTATAGGTGTGGATTATTTTGTCACAACTCCTGTCCAAATGAGAGGCCAAGTATTTTATGTTTAATTCCTCATGAGGCGCTGCGTATTTGTCTTTTAGTTCCATTTTATAAGATCTATATGAGTGCAATAAATGTCTATTCACCCACGGAAATATAATAATGTTCTCTCCAGCTCTACTTACACTTCAGTGAAACAATCTCTGCTTTCGAAGCACCTTTCGACCGCCATTATTGTACCAACTAGAATCGCGGTTTGTTTTAGTGTACTATTCAAGTAAAAAACTGTTTTGCTTCTCCGCAAAATACTAAATAATTTGTTCCAACCTCATCGATGCTGTTGATTATTTCGAGGCATTTTAAACTCGAGTATTATCAAAGTTAAAGTAAATACGAACGGATTTATGGTCACTCAAGCCCTCGTCATTAGCTACACCCATAATAAGCTCTGGAGTGAGTATAAGAAATAGTCCTCGTATGTTATTTCCACTGGTTGATTTGTAAACTACTCAAAGGAGGGACTTTATCTGCACTAGTTTTAACAGTGAAATGCAAGAATTACGGCCGCGAATTTGAGTTTTAACGCCATTGCTCTCCGAATATCTACCGGGTAGGTTCAAGTCACTACCATGAAACGTATTGCTGTTATTGCTTTTACGGGTGAATGGATCATATTGTTCATCAAGTGTTAGAGCGTCTGAATGCGGAGGCCTAATGGGGAGCAACAATTTACGTTAGGTTGATTAGATCGCATTAAGGTACGCCAAAACTTTTCTATGTTGTAACCATAAAATTATTATTATTATTATTAGGTAATCTACCGGTTAAGGTAGGTTTTTGGATAGACGTAATTACTAATTAAATAATTTGTGGCCCCTAACAAAGCACAACATCCTACTCTACATCAGATCCCTCTTCAGCTCTGAGTACTTTCTTCCTCCCTTCATCCCGTCCAACATCCCTATCCTGTTCCTTCCCTTTCCTCGTTTGCCTAACATTCTCCCCTCAATCACAGTCTTCAACATCCCACTGCCGGTCAGCACCCCCTTCATCCACTTTTCCTGCCTCCATAGGATTTCTCCCAACAACCCCCTCTCTTCACCCACCATACCAAGTACTTCCTCGTTTGTTTTCTTCTCTGTCCATTTCATGTTCTCCATTCTTCTCCACACCCACATTTCAAAAGCCTCCAATCTACGTCTTTCCTCCTGCTTCAATGACCACATTTCTGTGCCGTACACAGCAATGCTCCATATCAAATTTTGTAGGAGTCTTTTCTTAACATCCTTACCCAACGTCCCTCTCATCAACTCCCTTCTCCTTGTGAAAGCCTCTTTGCCTAGCGCAATTCTTCTCCTTACGTCCCCACTACTTTGACCGTGTCATTCTAAAACACTTCCGAGATACGTAAACTGTTCTACCTGCTCTAGTTTTTGCCCTCCTATTTTAATGTTACGCTTAGCCTTTTTCTTTCTAGAAATCGCATAACCTTTGTTTTTTTAATGATATTGATTCTCATCCCATACCTATCGCACTGAATTTCCAATTCACTAAGCAATGCTTGCAGCCCCTTTGGCTGACTGACAAACTAATGCTTGGTCATCAGCAAACCTAACTGATTTTACGAATTCCCCGCCCACTTCCATTCCTACCTCCAGTTCTTACCATGCCTCTTTAATCATTTCCTCTGAATACAGGTTGAACAGCAAGGGTGATAATGGGCAATCCTGCCTTACACCTCTTCCTAACACTGCCCAACCGGACTCCCTACTCGCACCTGAGCAGTCTGAGACATGCACAGGTTGCGGATTAGCCTCCTTTCCCTCCAATCTATTCCTATTTTCTGCAATATACTCATTAGTTTTTCCCAATTCACTCTATCAAACGCTTTTTCGAAATCTACGAAACAGGCAAATACCTCCTGGTTGTGTTCTACATTCCTCTCGATTAATAATCTCATTACTGCAATGGCATCACGCGTACCTCTCCCCTTCCTAAACCCGAACTGGTCATCCCCTAAGTAATTTTTTGCCCTACTCTCTATCCTTTTGTGTATGATCCTGAGAACAACTTTAGCTGCGTGGGATATCAAACTTATCGTCCTGTAGCCCTCACATGATGTAGACTTTACCTTTTTCGGAATAGGAACTAAAACTGATCTCACAAAGTCTTCCGGCCAGATGCCTTCCTCATAAATAGTGCGAATGAGCGCATATAACCTCTTCCTCCAACATTTTCCTAAACATTTCAATAGTTCCGCGGGGATATTATCCACCCCCATGGCCTTATTTAGTTTCATCTCCCTTAATGCCCTTTCTATCTCATCGTCGAGTATGTCTGGACCTAAGCTATCTTCCTCTACGTCATGTTCCTTTTCTATGTCTAACTTTGTTGGTCTAAGCTCTTTACTATACAGTTCTTCTATATATTCCTTCCATCTCTCTTGGATCTTCCCTGCGTCAACTATTACCCTACCCGCCTTATCTCTAACTGCTATCGTTGATCTCCCTTTCTTACTTCGCGATAAAGATTGAACTTTGCTGTACAGCGCACCGATTTCACCCTTCCTCTGCAGACTTTCCATATCCTCGCACTGCGTCTTCCACCATGCTTCTTTTACTTTATTTGTTGCCCGCCTCAATTTATTGTTTAATTCTTTGTACTTAATTTTGCCTAATTCTGTATTTACATTCTTCCATTTTCGCCGCTCATCCATCTTTGTAATCATCTCATCCGTGATCCATGGTTTCCTAGTCCTTTTAGCGTTAACGGTTCCAATAGTGTCTGTTGCGGCTTTAGACAACCCTTTCTTGATCATTTCCCATTTTTCTTCAATAGTACTTAGCTCTTTACCGTCCTCCATGATTTTCTCTACCGCCTGTTTGTATTCCTTCCTTTTCAAACCATTTAATGCTTCTACATTCCATTTTCTGACTCGCCGCCCCTGCCTTATCTTTTTGAAACGGACGCTACATTTCATAACAACTAAATTGTGGTCGGAGTCCGCATCCGCTCCCGGGAAGCTGTGCGAATTTATCACACTGTTCCTAAACCTGTGTCTAACCAGGATATAATCTAGCTGATACCTTTCTGACTCACCTGGCATTTACATGTATACCTGCGTCTTTAGTGGTGTCTAAACCAAGTGTTGGGGATGACTATCCCCTGTCTCCTACAGAACTCAACTGCTTTCTCCCCGCGGTCATTCCTCGTGCCTAAACCGTAGTCCCCGACCTCGTCACCATCTCTTCCTTCGCCTACCGTCGCATTCCAATCCCACATCACTATCAAATTTTTCCCTGCAGGAACACACGCGATTATGTCCTCTAACTGATCGTATATCCTATCGACCTCTTCTTCCTTATGGTTGCTCGGTGGCATGTATACCTGAATAATAACCAAGTTCGTCGGTTCTGCTTTTATCTCTACTAGTAGTATTCTATCCGTTACCTGCTCTGTGTTGACTACGCTTCTTCCTACCTCTTCATTTAAAACTATGGCAACACCCGTTGGCTCTCGTCCCCGCCGCTGTATATTAATCTATACTTATCACTCCAGTAATCCCCGCTCTCTTTCCATCTCACCTCGCAGAGACCTAAAATATCGATATTTCCCCTTTCCATTTCTCGCTTAACATTCTCCAATTTCCCTGTCCTCATCATTGTCCTAACATTTCACGTTCCTATTCTAATTAATTTGGTATTCTTCTCCTGCGTCTTCTGTCCTGCTGCTCCCGGTTTTCCCTTGCAAGGGTTTCGTGGGATGACGACAGCGGAAGCCTTGCCTCCCCCGCTACCGGGCACAACACACGGCCGATTGGGCCGAGCCCCGTAGTTGCCAGGACTCAAAATCTCTGTATAGTCCATCATGTTAATCTTTGGAGTGATAATTGAGGTGGTTTTTCGTTGCCTTCCTCAATAGTGTTTTTAACGTGGCACCATCACTTATTGGCCGCCCCACTGGGGTCAGACGCCATTGCAGCCGCCTCACTGAGGAACAGACGCTGCGTCGACTACCTTTCGTCTGGCTCCTAACCTTCGACCTATCTGGCATTGGTGACCCTACCAGGAGCAATAATTATTACTCCAGCCAGCACAGCTCTAGGGGTCATCGGAACGCACAAGCCCTTTCACCACGCCAAGATTGTAGTCCGAGGAGGGTACCATAAAATATACAATTAAATGTGTAGTGTACATTGTCTGCTGCCAAAAAAATACTTTTCAATGCTACAAAAATCCGTCCTCCGTGTCTGTCAGGTCCATTACGTCCGTGAACTGTGAAATCAGTTGGGAAAAATGCGGTCATTCATATAATTGAGTAACAACTTTCTGTGTCTATAACTACATCAGCGCAGTGACTCTGGATCAAATTCTCGCGGTCCGCTCCCTTGTTATGAGGCTTCTGCAGTTTATTACAATGATAGAAATGTTACACTTATTTTGAATGGCACCCGTAAGTATGCCTGAGTTTAGACGAGCCTTTTCATTACATCCCTACACAACATCCCTGTCATCAACTCCCTCCTTTTTCGAAAGCCTCTTTGCCTAGTGCAATTCTTCTCCTTATGTTCCTACTACATGGGAAGGTCCAGAAGTACCCGGCCTGACCTAGAGATGGCGGTAGTTGTTTAAAAAATATAACTGTATTAGAGAGAACGCAATCTATAAAGCATAGGTTTCAAGTTTGAAGACGCTACGTTGTTTAGTATTTGTTTGGCAGCCATCAATAGTGAACGTTTTCAGTTAATTTGTGAAAATGGAGAAAATTAGTCATCGTTATGTGATACAATACTTTTATTTGAAAGGCCTCAGACCAACCAATATAAAAGCTGAACTGGATTCTACTCTGGGTGAGTCTGCTCCTTCGTTTACGACAGTTAACTATTGAGTAGCAGAGTTCAAAAGAGGCCGTGCGAGCTGTCAAGACGAGCCTCGCATTGGTCGACCAATTGAGGTGACGACCCCAGAAACGCAAAAGAAAATCCACAAAGTGATAGTATATGATCGTCAACTGAAAGTGCGCGAGTTAGCAGATATAGTAGGAATTTCAAAAAGTGTGGTACATCGCATATTAACGGCATTTGGACATGGGAAAGCTGTGTGCAAGATGGGTGCCGCGTTTGCTCACACTCGAGCAAAACCAGTGTCGTGAAGATGTTTCAATTGAGTGTTTAGCAAGGTTCACGGCAACAAAGCAGAATTTTTGCACCGTTTCATAACCCTGGATGAAGCATGGGTCCATTACTTCACACTCAAGGCAAAAGAACGATAAAAACAATGGATTCAAAAAGGAGAACCGACTCCAAAGAAGGCGAAGATCGTTTCATCTCCAAGCAAGGTCATGGCGTCGGTTTTTTGGGGTGCGCGTGGAATAATTTTCATTGACTATCTTGAAATAAGAAAAACTATCAATGGTGAGTATTATGCGAACTTTTTGCAACGTTTGATCGAAGACATCAAGCAAAAGCGGCAGCATTTGGCTAAAAAGAAAGTGTTGTTTTATCAAAACAATGCACCAGCTCACAAATTCGTTGTTGCAATGGCCAAAATTCATGAATTAAAGTTTTAATTGCTACTTCATGCACCCCGTTCGCCAGATTAAGCCCCCTCGGACTATTTTCTGTTCGAAAGCTTGAAAAGATTGCTCGGTGGTCCAAGTTTTTCCAAACATGAATAAGTGATGTCGGCAGTTAATGGCTACTTTGAGGAGCAAGACAGTTTTTATTATAAAAAGTGCATCGAACTTATTGAGCAGCGCTTGGAAAAGTGTATAGAGCTGAAAGGGGATTATGTTGAAAAATAAATACATTTTGTTCCAAATATTTGTGTTTTCTTTGTTGGGTCGTGTACTTCTGGGATTACCCTATGACCATTTTCGACTGTCCGACTGATCAGACTGATCCCAGCTTCACTGTTTCCATTATCAATTTTGAAACTTTAATGGGAGAGTTAACTATATACTGTTATTTTCAAGTGAAAATTTGATAGCAAATGATGTTTTATCGAATGGAATATCTCATTCCAGAGAATAGAATAAAGTAGGAGGAGATGTATAGATGCAACAAGATGAGGGTTCCCCCAGAAAAATTAGCTCAATGTTGGAGAACAGTAGTGTTGATTAAATTCACTACACAATAAACCAGATAAATCGAATATGGCACATAATTTAATTGAAACAGGACACCACGTGACAAAAGACATTCTAAATCTTCTAAAACAAACAACGAATAATTTACTTGAATTTTGTGAGAGCATTTTGATTTTCAAAGACAGAGGCTATCTCTTAAACAGTGACACAGGACCGACCTATTTCATATTCCTCGGTATTCTCTCTGTCAAATTTGAAATAGCCTAATTTGTTTATTTTGAACCTAAGGCCTCTTCAACATTTGTGCTTCTCATCCCTTCACTTCCCCGTTTCCCTCTTCCCAAACGGTCAATTCCCCAATTGTGAGATATTCCCTTCATTCTCTGAAACGTTCTTCCCCCTCCCCCTTCTCCAATGGCCATTTTTTCATTGGTTGCCTTTCATTTCTCCCTCCACCACAAAAATGCACTCAATGTTTGTGCTAAACTTCCCCTTCACTTCTTTCCCCTCTTCTCCAACGGTCGTTTTTTCGATTAGGCAGCTCCCTTCAGTCGAGCAACTCCTCAACTGTCATTTCAGTCAATTAGGTCCCATCTTTTTCACTCCCCCCACATTTCTTTCTATATATTCTTCGGATGCCTTTTTAACCCATTCTCACTTCAACTTGTGTTATCATGACGATTCACCTTCAGTATGCTGAAGAAGGCTACTTTGTGGCCAAAATACACATAATCGTATTCACCTTTCTCATTTCTTTTATTTTTTACCCTTTACCCCATTCTTTAACTTGTGGCATTAGCCAACTAATCTTATTTGTGCTTGGTTTTGAAAGGTAAACTGTTTTCGGCTATTGGAGTTTTTTCATTTATTGAAGAATAATGTTTTTCCCAATTTGCTGGCATCTAACAGCACCAAGGAGGTCTATGATCCACTACAAAAGTCATACAAGAAAACAGGTGCAGATTGGCATATAAGGATTGTTTTACTATCTCTGTTCTACCAGTCATAATTTATTTGGTAATGAAAGAGTAAGTGGCTACAGTGTCAATTCTATCTCAACATCTGAGCAGCGGTGCTATCAACAAACCACCTTTTTGAATTTTTAGATGCCCTGCTCCTGCATGGACATGGATGACTTTATGTAATTGATTCATATTATAATGAAATACATTATTATTATTGGTAATCAACCATTTAAGGTAGGTATAGCACACAGACAAGCTATGAAATGGTAAAATGACAATTTACTTGCATCTCCTAGCAAAACACAACCCTACAATATACATCTTACACCGCTATAAGTTTCTCTTCAACTATATATGCTTCCTTCCTCCCTTCATTCTGTCAAACATGTCAATCTTATTCCCACTCATTCCTGGCTTGCCTAACATTCTCCTCACTATCACAGTCCTTAACATCCCACTGCTAAATCAAACTTATCATCCCTTAACCTATCCCATCAACTTATTGTTCTGTAGTCCTCATATGTCAAATCCTTTGCCTTTTTTTGGAAAAAGAAGTAAAACATGATTTCATGAATTCTTCCAGCTAAATTCCCCCCTCATGAGTGTTAATCCATAAAACTTTTCTCCCACCTTTTTGTGTACCTTTATGTTGTTCTGTGGCAATGTTCTTCACCCCCATTGCCTTATTTTATTTCAATTCCCTTAATACTCTTTCTATTTCAGCATCCTGTAAGGGTCTATGCTATCCTCATGTACGTCATACTCTCTTTCTTTGTCTAACCATGCTGGCCTAGTGTCCTTACCATACAGTTCTTCTTTCTTCAGAAAAAGCAGTCCTGACTGATTTTTGATTGTTTGTAATGATTTTTCCTTCTCACTTCCTGGCAGAGTTTTAACTTTACTGTACACAGTACTGCACATTTCACCCTTCCTCTGCAAAAATTCCATATTCTTGCATGGCATCTTCCACCACACTTATTTACTTCTACTGGATACCCACCTCAGTATATTATTTAACTTTTTATACTTCCTTTTACCTAACTCTGTTAGAACATTATTCCATTTCCTTCTATCATCTATCTTTTAAATCATCTTGTCCATAATCCATGGTTTCTTTGTCCTTTTCCTATGAGCAGTTCTTATAGTTTTGTGGCGGTTCATTTGTTGATGAAGCGGTTCATCTGGCGGTTCATTAACAAATGAACCGCCACAGTTTCTTTTGTAGTGTTCGGGATTCTTTATTTCATATGCTCCCATTTTTCCTCTACAGTATCCAGCAGCCTTTCCTAACTTATGATTTTCTCTAGTGCCAACTGATTCTCCTTCCTTTTTAATCCAATTAATGCTTCTAAATTCCATTTCTTAAACCTCCTTCCTTCCTTTATCTTTTTGAATCAAAAGCTACAATTATTTGTTACTAAACTGTGAATGGAGTCAGCATCCAATCCTGGTAAACTATGCAAATTGATCCAGGTGTTCCTCAATCTAATCATAATAGTCTCTCTCTGATTCCTTAAATTAAGTCTAAACTATGTTATTGAGATGATTAACCCCTTTCCTTCAGAATTCCATTGCTTTTTCCACATGGTCCTTCCTTATTCATGAACCGTAGTCCTTCACTTCACTAACAACTATTCCTTCCCCTATGGTCGCGTTCAAATCCCCCATCACTATCAGATGTTTCCTTACAGTAACCCCCACAGTAATATCCCCTAAATCAGGGGCATCAAAACTATGGCCCACAGGCCAAATGCGGCCTGTGAGGACCTCTCATCCACCCCTGAGATACCTTCTTATTCAAGGAAAGTTAAGTGCATTCTGCCAAGATCAGCAACCGCTTACGCGGAGGTTATATTTTTACCTAATTTAAATAGAGGCATGCAGTACGTAGTGTATTATGTTTGTCAACCGATCACTACATTACTTAACCTTAGGTTTTTCTGGCGATATTGTGTGCAAGGTAGTTTCAGTTTCACTATTTATTCATGTTGAAGTCACATTATTTTAGTGCCCAACGATGGCCGAGGAGAGGAAAAGAAAAATAGATTATGAGCGTCAGCAATTCCAAGAAGAATGGAGTTTGAAATACTTCTTCACCAAATCCAGTGAGAAAGCATTGTGTATGATTTGCAACAAAATTGTGAACAGGATGAAAGAATCTGCGCCTTCATCATTGAAGCAAACATCAGGAGAAATATGCACAGTTGGAGGGTAAAATCCTTGCCGAAGTAGAAAAGGAATGTTTGTTGGAGGTGGCTGAGGAACTTTGCCCAGAAAAGTCGAAAAAATTTAAAAATGTAGCTTTGGGTGCAAATAACATTGCCTGCCATGTTGCAGACATGGGTGAAAACATTGTGACTCAAATAGCAAAATTTGTAAGCAAATTTTGCCATTTTTCAATTGCAATACATGAATCCTAGACATCTGTTCCACCTTTCAACTGTTCGTGTTCATTAGAGGTGTGGATGAAGACATGTACATGACACAAGAGCTGGCTTCCTTACATAACATGCATGGCACTATTACCTGAGAGGAAATATTCAATTAATTGAAAATAAACATTTGCTGACTATAGCTTGGACAGGAAATTAATTTCCTGACTGTTGATGGCAGAAAGAACATGAGTGGTATAAGGAAAGACTTGATTGGACAAGTGAAGCAGATATGTAATGAGAAAAACATTCCACAACCAATGTTCCTGCACTGTACGTATTATTCACCAGTAAGCTTTGTGCGCTCAATATGCGGACATTAGCAGTGCACTAAATTCTGTGGTGAAGAAGGTGAATTTAATAAGGTCACATGGGCTCTATCATAGACAGTTCAGAGTCATATTGAAAGATACAGACACAGCATCACATGATTTACCATATTACACAAGTCCTGAGCAGAGTATTTGATTTAAGAAAGGAAATAAATATGCTTTCCCAGCAAATTGCTGTGGAAAAGGCTACTTGGGTCTTCAACCGGGTCAGTTCCTCAATCAATAATGCCATTGATGGAGGAATTGACCCAGTGGAGGACCCGAGTAGCTCTTTCAACAAGGAAATAGGTGACTTCTTCAAAAGTAAAGGCAAGCCACAGCCATTACTGTCGGATGAAGAGTGGGTATAGAAATTGGCCTTTACTGCAGACATAACTAGTCATTTAAATTTGCTGAACCTAAAACTATAAGAAGAGGAAAATCAAGTTTCTGATCGATCCACCCTCCTAAAGCCCTTAAGTTCTAAATTATCTTGTTTTTGGAACAAGTACAGGCCAACAACTTGATGCACTTTCAGCAGTGCAAGGTCTTCATGGCTGGAGCAGAAGCTGAGTTCCCCATGTCATTTGCATGCAAGATCATCAACTACCATCAGCGGCAGTTATAGGAGTGGTTTTATGACTTGGATTCAAAGGCAGAAGAAGTAAGACTGTTCCAAAACCCATTTGAAGCAGATGTGGCCAGTTGCCCAGATGAGCTACAGCTGGAGGTCATTGAGTTGCAAGCAAATGACCTCCTTAGAGACAACTTCAAAGAAGGACTGGTGGTTTTTTACCAGTTTTTTCACAAGAAAGACTTTCCTAATGTCAACATTTTTCATCATTTGGCATCAAGGTACCTTTCAATCGTTGGAATAACATTCTTGTGGGAACAAACATCTTCAAGAATGAAATACGTGAAGAACAATTTGAGAACAAACTTGTCTAATTCACCATTCTTACTAATACAGGTGTTCATGTGTAGTGTATAAATAATAACTGAATAAAATAACATTAAATAAATAATAAAAAAGAACATCCACATTTTCATTTTTTTGTTTATTGATATTTAATGTAATGTATATGCATATTTATAGTTAATGTGGCCCTCAGGATGAAAAGTTTGGTGACTGCTACTCTAAATGATCATGTTCTCAATCAACTTCTTCCTCCGTGTGCATAGTAGTACATAGACATGAACAATGACCAAGTTCATCAGTTCCGCATTTACTTCTACTACTAGTATTCTATCATACACTCCATCTTTATAGCCCTTCACCCTACATTTTTGTTTAATATCATTGCCACCTTACCAGCTCTCATCCCCTGAGCTTTATATTATTTTACTAACACTATAGTAATCTTCACTATCCTTTCATGTCACTTCATGTGGCCCTAAAGCATCTGTATTTCCTCTTTACACCTCTCACTTTATATTCTCTTATTTTCATGTCCTCGACATTTTCTTAACATTCAAAATTCTACTAACTTCCCATTCATACTAATGCCTTCCTTTTCTTCATATTCTGTGCTGCTGCAATATGTTTTCCTTTGCAAATAAGTGGGAGTTCAGTGAGACAGAATTACATTATGACAGACATCACATATGTGGATACATAAAAGCTAACGAGTACATCCAAAATTAAGTCATGCTACCACTCATTAATACATTTCCGTAGGCATAAAGAATGTCAATAATACTAAAATAATTGTTGCATTATACACTGATGAATTCCTTGCAATTTACAGAAATCCAAAGCAGATGCAGCAAAGGGTGTTCTGAGAAAAACATCAAAGCAAAAAATCTTGGAACGAAAAGAGAGGGAGAGAGAGATGACGAGAATAATATACTCAAATTTTTCCAGACTCAATTCATCAAAGACTGCTAGGTACATTTAAACATGCCATAACTCATGAAGTTCAAATTTGTTTTCCCATGGATATAAATATAAAATTATCCACATGCATAATATATTCTCTGTGCCATACATCTATGTCCCAAGCATGTACTTTAGTAAGCAAGCAAGTACATCAACATGATTGATGAGTTTTATGACTCTACTTGAAAGCTGAATAAATAAATAATTAACAAATGTGTCAACATATGTAAATCCCATTTCAGGAGGACTATTCAAGGAAAAAACTTTTACTATTCAGCTGAGAGAAGAGCCTGGTAAAAATGACGTGACAATTTGTGAATTAGTAAATGATGCCAATAATAATATTTGAAGGAGGGCTAATCAGACCCAATACTTAGTGCAAAATTTATGAGAACAATTAGCATGATCATTCAAAATGCATTTCAAAATTTGTTTGTTAGAGATTTAAGGATTTCAATGTCATCATTGCATATTTAAGTTGAATTTCTTTCTAAATCTTGAATTATCATTTTTAGGTGTTTTAGGCCATAATTTGCCGAAAAACATTGCATGTATGACTGAAATGAAAGATCATTTCACAGTAGTTTTCAGTAGGACCTACAAAAGTTATGTAAATTTAATGTTTATAATGCAAATGGCTTACCTAGAATGGAAAGATGATCCATATCCCTCACAGAGGAATTATATGAACCCAAGGGTTTAAGATCATCACCACCTCCTATTTTCAATCATTTCATTTGGCCATTTGCCAAGCCCACCACCATGGAATCGCCTGAAATATTGCATTTCCAATAACAAACACAGCGGGCAATCCTGCTATAACAGCTATGTCAAATTCAAAGATTAAATCATGTCTCACCAACAAGCTTCAAGCACGTGACATAAAATCTTGCTTGCACTGAGACTTCATCAGCAAAGAATGGGAACCGACCGAGCAGTTTCCAATTCAGGCACGTGAGGTAAAGGCCCTTCCAGGATACCTGCCGATCATTGTTGCCATTCGGTCGCCAATATGGATACTTCTTCATAGTCATTTCAAGCAGGGTACTACTCAATATTTCTTTGGAACATATAAGCTTCCAATGAGACTGCTTCTGTAATATACAGAACAACATTCAGTTGAGTATATTATTGCATAAATAAGTACCAAAAATGAATCCATGGGCGGATGAAATTATTTTTAATACATTCTGGCAATACTACACTTTGAAATATTTGTTACAATACAAAGGAATATATTACCTTATCAAAAATTTGTGCAACAGCATTCCACTTCTAGCTGACATCTTTAGCCCGAATGAGGGATAGGCCATCCACGTAACGCATTATATTCTCCAGCATTTCTACAGGCAACGTCTCCATTTCTGTGAAAATGATGCGCAAAATGAAGATGACTCATTTTTGAAAAGAAAAATAGCAAAAAAACAAATGTGGATCCACAAGGAAATACAAAACTGTTTATTTCTTGAAGTTCATATGTTTCAGATTTAAATCATTGCAAAAATTGGAAATATTTACTGCTGTATATGAAGTTATTGTACACATAAAAAAACCTGTGCTCTATCCCCAGGGATGAATGAATCTATAATGACATCGTTCATAAAGTATAAAAAGAATCATGGAATATCACTCGGTATTCTATTTGATATCTTAAACTTACAAACAAATTGCATACAAATTTGTGCACCAGCCTTTTTCCAAAAAAAATGAAAAGTGGCATTTTAAAAATGAACTTGATTTTGGACACATACATTGCAGTCCTGCCATCTATGAAGCTAAGGTTAAAAGTTGAAATATGTCATAAAAATGCAGATATTGAATATAGATTCCTGAAATCTAAAATACAATTCAATGAGCAATAACAAGACTGCTGACATAAAGGAAGACTGTATGACTGTAGGACAGAGTTCCATACAAAATTGTATTGTTTTTCTATTCCTTCTCAAAAATTGTATTTTATCCATTCTGTTTGAGGGAAATGAATTGACTGAGTTATTTCTGGAGAAACTTTGTGAATGAAATGTATATTTCGATGAGTATAAGCTATGTAACTTATTCATACAGTTCATTTAAATAATTAGTGCAAGCAATAAATATTTATTTAAAGAATTAGAGTACAATAATGTGTTAGTTACTTCTTAGATTACACATTACATTATTTTCTCTTAAAACAAGAAATGAAGTTGGGAATATTACAGAGCAAGGAAGAAAAAATAAGCATGAATGTGTACCAAGTAATTGGCATTCGTAAAACTCCAGCTTAATGCGCAAGATACCATAAATGAATAGAATTACGTTTTCTCTTTTTAGGTCATACATTCTGCAGTTTTTTTATGAAATATTACTTGATGCAAAGTGACTGGAAAA
The DNA here is from genome assembly GCF_022747635.1 of Hetaerina americana. Classification (NCBI taxonomy): domain Eukaryota; kingdom Metazoa; phylum Arthropoda; class Insecta; order Odonata; family Calopterygidae; genus Hetaerina; species Hetaerina americana. The sequence goes on from NW_027286886.1 coordinate 2,694,941, forward strand.
ATCTGCCATGGCAACCCCTCTCCAGGGAGTAATTAACGATGACAGACACAAGAAAAAGACAATAATGCTGGTAAACAGCAGAATAAAGGAAACATTCAGACAAACTTGGAAGGAAGTGGACTCATCTCCCAGGACAACTGATTACTGCTGCCAACAGTCCCTGATGCCACAGTGGCAGGTTAGGTACAGCTAGAGGTTAATCCACAGCTCTAAAAGTCGCCCGATGTTATATTTCAATCGGCATCTTAAATTGCCTGTATAATTATTCTTTAAAAGCCCCCTGAATTGGCAAATGGCATCTGTGGCAAAGGATGCCTGATACTACGGGTTATTCTAATTGCTCACTCATGTCTACACTAACGAGTACTCAACCTAGAAATATTCCTTACTTTCATGTTATAAGTTCTCCCAAATATGGGTGTAATGCTTCCTCTTGAGGTACACCCATATGATGCCAATTCTAAAATTAATGAGCTACCAATTAATTCAGTAGTTTCTGGAGTAAATTTGGGAATGAGATGAATATTTCAATGAGTAAAATATATGGAACTTAGTCGCAACACTCATTTGAATAATTAAGGCAGGATATATTTATTTATTTTAACTAATATGAGCAAAAAATGTGCAAGTTACTCCTTAGATTATTTGTTGCATTATTTTTTCTTTAAAAAAGAAATTAATTTGGAAAGATTATTAGGCAACCAAGAGGAAATACTCGCGACTGTGTAAAAGATATTAGGCTTTTGGGATCATCCCATATTCTACCATGAAACACAGAATACCATGAATGAATACAATAGCATTTTCCCTTTTTTGGTTTAAACTATCAGCTGAAGAATGAATAATAATAGAATATAAAATAGCCAATGATTGATAAATAATTTCTTCCCATGGACTACAACCTAGATGAGGTAGAAAGGCTTGTGCGTTCCAAAGACCATTAGAGCTGTGCTGGCAGGAATAATGATAATTCCTCCTGGTAGGGTCACCCATGCCAGACAGGTTGATGGTTAGGAGCCAGACAAAATCTAGTCTATGCAGTGCCTGATCCTCAGTGAGGCGGCTGCAAAGGTATCCGACCCCAGTGGGGGAGCCATAGAGTGATGGTGTCATGTTGAAACACTATTTAGGAAGGCAACAGGAAACTACCTCAATTATCATTTCCAAGATAAATATGATGGTCACTAAAGAGATTTGAGTCCTGGCAACTACGGGGCCCGGCCCAATCGGCCATGTGTCGTGCCCGGCAGCGAGGGAGGCAAGGCTTCCGCGGTCGTCATCCCACGAAACCCTTGCAGGGGAAAACCAGCAGCAGCAGGACAGAAGACGCAGGAGAAGAATACCAAATTAATTAGAATAGGAACGTGAAATGTTAGGACAATGATGAGGACAGGGAAATTGGAGAATGTTAAGCGAGAAATGGAAAGGGGAAATATCGATATTTTAGGTCTCTGCGAGGTGAGATGGAAAGAGAGCGGGGATTACTGGAGTGATAAGTATAGATTAATATACAGCGGCGGGGACGAGAGCCAACGGGTGTTGCCATAGTTTTAAATGAAGAGGTAGGAAGAAGCGTAGTCAACACAGAGCAGGTAACGGATAGAATACTACTAGTAGAGATAAAAGCAGAACTGACGAACTTGGTTTTTATTCAGGTATACATGCTACCCAGCAACCATATGGAGGAAGAGGTCGATAGGATATACGATCAGTTAGAGGCCATTATCGTGTGTGTTCCTGCAGGGAAACATTTGATAGTGATGGGGGATTGGAATGTGACGGTAGGCGAAGGAAGAGATGGTGATGAGGTTGGGGGACTACGGTTTAGGCACGAGGAATGACCGCGGGGAGGAAGCAGTTGAGTTCTGCAGGAGACAGGGGTTAGTCATCACCAACACTTGGTTTAGACACCACAAAAGATGCAGGTATATATGGAAAATGCCTGGTGACTCAGAAAGGTATTAGTTAGATTATATTCTGGTTAGACACAGGTTTGGGAACAAAGTGATAAATTCTCACAGCTTCCTGGGAGTGGATGTGGACTCTGACCACAATTTAGTTGTTATGAAATCTAGTGTCCGTTTCAAAAAGATAAGGCAGGGGCGGCGGGTTAGAAAATGGAATGTAGAAGCATTAAATGGTTTGAAAAGGAGGAGTAAAAACAGGCTGTAGAGGAAATCATGGAGGATGGTAAATAGCTGAGTACTATTGAAGAAAAATGGGAATGTATCAAGAAAGGGTTATCAAAAGCTACAAGAGACACTATTGCAATCGTTAACGGGAAAAGGACTAGGACACTGTGGATCACGGATGAGATGATTGCAAAGATGGATGAGAGGATAAAATGGAAGAATGTAAACACAGAGTTAGGAGCACAAGGAGTAAATAATTAATTGAGGCGGGCAAAAAATAAAGCAATAGAAGTATGGTCGAAGACGCAGTGCGAGGATATGGAAAGTTTGAAGAGGAAGGGTGAAAAATGTACGCTGTACAGCAAAGTTAAATCTTTATCAGGAAGTAAGAAGGAAAGACCTATGCTAACATTTTGAGATAAGGCGGGTAAGATAATAGTTGACCCAGGAAAGATCCAAGAGAAATTGAAGGAATATATAAAAGAACTCTATAATAAAGAACTTAGACCAACACAGACATAGAAAAGGAACATGACATTGAAAAAGATAGCTTAGGTCCAGGCATACTCGACGATGAAATAGAAAGGGCATTAAGGGAGATGAAACTAAATAAGGCCGTGGGGGAGGATAAAATTCCTGCGGAACTACCTAAAGGTTTAGGAAAATGTGGGTTGAAGAGGCTATATGGACTTATTCGTAGCATCTATGACAAAGGAATCTGGCCGGAAGACTTAGTGAGATCAGTGTTAGTTCCTATTCCAAAAAAAGTGAAAGCTAAATCATGTGAGGACTACAGGAATATAAGTTTGATATCCCACACGGCTAAAGTTTTTCTAAGGATCATAAACAAAAGGATAGAGAGTAGGGCAAATGATTACTTAAGGGATAACCAGTTTGGGTCTAGGAAGGGGAGAGGTACGCATAATGTCATTGCAGTAATGAGATTATTAATCGAGAGGAATATAGAATACAACCAGGAGGTATTTGCCTGTTTCGTAGATTTTGAAAAAGCATTTGATAGGGTAAATTGGGAAAAACCAATGAGTACATTGCAGAAAAAAGGAAAAGATTGGAGGGACAGGAGGCTAATCCGCAACCTGTACATGTCTCAGACTGCTCAGGTGCAAGTGGGGAATGGGGAGTCTGGATGGGCAGTGTTAGGAAGAGGGTAAGGCAGGGTTGCCCATTATCACTGTTGCTTTTCAACCTGTATGTAGAGGAAATGATTAAAGAGGCATGGGAAGAACTGGAGGTAGGAATGAAAGTGGGCGGGGAATTCGTAAAATCAATTAGGTTTGCTGGTGACCAGGCTTTAGTATATCAGTCAGTCAAGGGGTTGCAAGCATTGCTGAGTGAATTGGAAATTCAGTGCGACAGGTATGGGATGAGAATCAATATGAATAAAACAAAGGCTATGTGATTTTCCAGAAAGAAAAAGCCTAAGTTCAACATAAATTAAGAGGGCAAAAACTAGCGCAGGTAGAACAGTTTACGTATCTCAGAAGTGTTTTGGAATAACACGGTCAAAGTAGTTGGGACGTAAGGAGAAGAATTGCGCTAGGCAAAGAGGTTTTCACAAGGAGGAGGGAGATGATGACGGGGACATTGGGTAAGGATGTTAAGAAAAGACTCGTAAAAACTTGGATATTGAGCGTAGCTGTGTACGGTGCAGAAATGTGGTCATGGAAGCAGGAGGATAATAATAATAATAAACAATTTTTATTGCTCTGGGAGCAAAGTCCCTTGGATCAGAATACAGGTTACATGAGGTTTTGAAACCTATGGAGTGAAACAGGTTTACATAATCCATAGAATAAGGTAATTAAACCAGTCACAAAACATAATTTAACATCAGTTGAACGAAACATATAGTACAATACATACATACAAATACAAAGAACAATAGTTAAATATTTAGCCTGATAGAATAGTAATAAGGTCATTTTGGTAGTGTGGTAGACAGATATTCAAACATTTTCCTGTTGAATTGGGATGTGTTTCTGGATAATTTTACTTTATTAGGCAAAGAGTTCCATAGTTTACAGGATGAAATACTGAATGACTTTTCATATATAGCCGTGCGGTATTTGGGAAGATGGAATGTTTTTGTAATGCGGGTTGATCTCTTTGTCGTAAGTGAATTGAATATAAAATTTTTATATAAATATGAAGGGGTTTTTGAATTCAGAACTTTAAATAATTGTGAGGCATTTTGAAGCATTCTCCTCTGATCGAGTTTTAAGCAATTCAACATTTTATAGTAAGGAGTTACACGTTCATTAAAACGCATATTAAAGATGAATCGTAGACAAGAATTTTGGAGCCGTTGTAATTTGGTTCTTAGCTCCTTATTCACATCAGCGTAGACAACTGAGCAATAGTCGAGATGTGGTAATACTAACGTTTGAACAAGCTTCTGGCGTAACGTTATAGGGATTAGGTGTCTGAAATGCTTCATTGTGTAAAGAGTTTTGTGAACTTTATTAGAAATGGCATTTACTTGCTCGCGCCAGGTTAAGGTGCTGCTTAGATAAACTCCTAAGCTTTTCACTGTATTTGAGTGGTCAATTTGAATATTTAAAACACTTATTTTAGGGAGATCACTCGCGAGCAGCATATGTACATTGGCGGTGCTTCCAAAGATTATCGACTTGGTCTTTTTGGGATTTAGATTTAGCCGATTTTCAGTCAGCCATTCACAGATGAGTTGGATATCCTTGTTGACCAAGTCAATGGCATGGTTAAATTCAGAGGGGTAGGACTCAAGATATATCTGTAGATCGTCAGCATAAAAGTGATGTTTACAATGAGTTATTATGGTAGCTAGTTCTTTTATAAAAATAGTAAATAATAAAGGCCCGAGAATTGACCCCCGTGGAATATTACTAGTAGAGATAAAAGGATCTGGAATCTGGATTATCCAGATTCCAGAAAAACAGAGGAGCAAGAGAGGCAATACTCAGCTTGAGGGTACTGGCCGAAAAAATGATCCATGTAAACAATCCATTACATATGGCATTGGTGAACTTGGAGAAGGCTTTTGACAATGTTGAATGGAACAAGATGTTCAAGATACTAGAAGTGCTTGGCAGAGACCACAACTACTGAAGAACAATCCATTACCCCTACAAAAATCAGGTAACAACCATTCAAATGAAAAAGGGAAGGGAAATAGAAGGCAAAATAAACGAAGAAGTTTGACAAGGATGCCTCTCGCCAGCACTATTCAGTGTTTATTTAGAAGAGGCAATAAAGGAGGCAACAGTATTGGGTATCAAAGGAGTCAAGGTGAATGGCAAAGAAATTAATATGCTGAGGTTTACAGAGAACATCGCAGTAGCAGAGACTAGAGAGGACTTGCAAGCAAACCTGAAAACTCTGGACCAAGTACTCCAGGAATATAATATGAGCATCAACAAGAAGAAAAGAATATCCTTGCGTGTGGAAGAAAGAAGCTGAATGCAGATATCACAATTCAAGGAGTGAAACTAGAATAACGTGAGTCCTTCATCTACTTAGGCATCAGTACAACTTGGGATGGAAGAAGCTCGACCGACAACAAGCAAGGAATAGCCCAAGCAAAGAAGGCTTTCATTGAGAAGAGATACCCACTATGTTCGAAGAACATAAGATTACAAACAAGGAAGCAGCTCGCCAAAACGTTTGTGTGGAGCATGGCACCCTACGGATCGGAGACATGGAATATTGGAAAAAAGGACCAACAAAGAAAAAAGAAGCATTTGAAACTTGGTGCTGGAAGAGAATGCTGAAGATCAAATGGACAGACAAAGTGAGGAATGATGAAGTATATACAAGAACAGAAGAGGTAAAAACCATATGGAGAGCTCTACAGCAAAGAAGAGCTAGATGATTGGACATACCTTGAAGCACAATGGCATAGTTAGAAACATAATAGAAGGAAAAATTGAAGGAAAGATCCCACGAGGAAGGCCAAGAGACAAGTACATAAGGCAAATTAAGAAGGACGTAAAACAGGGAACCTATCAGAGGGCGAGGGAAATAACACTAAATAGGGAATAATGGAGGGCTGCAGTAAACCAATCTTAGGATTGAAATATTGATGATTATGATTGCTAACGTGAATATAACACACATATAATCAGTACTTAACTGAATTTTGCCCACAGAGTGCCCCATAACTTCGTCTCGGCCGAAACGTATTATATTTCAGTTATACCAAACATGAGGGCAGCGATTCCTGGATTGCCGGATTATTATAGGGGATAACCTTGTCAGAAATCGGTTCGCAAAGATAGATAAAGCTAGATGTGTCTTCCGGCAACATCTTAAGGAATCGGCGATTGTAATCAGTGATTTCCAGAGATTGCTTTCATTTCATGGAGTCTCGCATTCTTCCATTTGGCAATGCATCAATCCATATGAATACGCAATAATGAACAGAAAATCGTTTGGACAAAATGGAAGTATTTATTTCCAATTAATCCAATTACTCGCAGAATCTTGACATATAATGACATTATTTTTCCTGCAACTTGAAATGTTAAAACATTTCCTATCTCAAATATGATTTAACGTAAATTCTTCTCGGTTTGCTGGTAAATTAATCGCAACTAACGCAAGTTGTTGCGTTTCAATAAATACGTAATGACAAAATTGTCTCATATTTATTCTATTTTTATGCATTGGATACCCGCGCCCTTGATTAATAAGTTAGCATAGCATAGAAACATGAGAAATGCTAACGTGAATATTACAAAACAAATAAACAAAGCTAAACTGATCTCTCACGAAGTGCTAGCCAACGACTTCGTCCCGATCGGTACGTGCTATATTTCAGTGATGCCACGCGATTGTTACCACCGATTCCCAAAGTGGGAAGCAAGAATATTACGAAACAAATAAACAGTACTAAACTGACCTTCTCTCACGAAGTGCTAGCCTACGACTTCGTCCCGATCGGCACGTGCTATATTTCAGTGATGCCACGCGATTGTTACCACCGATTCCCAAAGCGGGAAGCGATTATAGTTCAATTACGTTGAGTCTCGCAGCCCTCAACAATGGAATGCATTAATCCATATGAATACGCAATAATGAACAAAAAATCGTTGGAGCAACATGGAAGCATTCATTCCGAATTAATTAAACTACTCGGCCAGTCTTGCCATCTAATGAAATTAGCTTTCCTGAAATTTGAAATACTAAAACAATACCTATCTCATAAATGATTTAACGCAAACTCTTTTCGACATGCTAGTAAATTAATCGCTACTAACAAAAGTTGTCGTAATAAGTAATTTAAGCATAAAAGCTTAGAAATTAAAGCACTTCCAACCTGAATATCACAAAACAAAAAAAGCAGTACTTCGCTGAAAGTAACACGTATTAAAGCATACATTCTGGAGGTGACTAAGCTTAAGTTGAAATTTAACCGCTACATTAAGCATTATACCGTCTCAAAATATCCTGCCGAAGTTGCTATCCGGAAATCAACCCTCGCTGTTCCCTGTGGATTGCACCTTTACCACAGTTATTGACGAGAAAGGCTTCTGAAAGGTGCACTACAAGAAAAAGAAGTGGACCCAGAAAGCAGTGTTTGGAATTAGCACCAAGTCAGGTGAGGAGTGCAACTTTACTGGAGTCGTTCGTTGAATCTCTACGTTGGTCGTTTACAGCTTAATACAACGCCCATTGATATCATCAAGTATTTCACAAAACAAATAAACAGTACCTCACTGAACGTACCACGTATTACAGCATACAGGACCCTCGGGAAGTCACTATGCTGAGGTTAGCCTAAGCGGATAGTCGTTATTCATATCGAAAGTACAAAGTATTAGACGGTATCTCCTAAAATAATCGTTTATTGGGTATAAGCAAAAGCACATCTTTTATTGAAATTTAACCGCTACATTAAGCAGTGTACCGGGTACGAGACTTCTTACGAGAAGATTCTGCCCCGTGCATTGTATTTTATTGTAATTTAACGGGCACATTAAGCAGTGTGCCGGATACGAGACTACTTACGAGAAAATTCTGCCCCGTGCAATGGGAGTGCAAATACCTGTACGCACTCCAGAAAACCCGGTCTCAAAATATCCTGCCGAAGTTGCTGTCCGAAAATCAACCCTCGGTGTTCCCTGCGGATTGTACCATTACCACTGCTCTTGACGAGGATGGCTTCCGAAAGGTGGACTACAAGAAAAAGAAGTGGACCCAGAAAGCAGTGTTTGGAGTTAGCACCAAGCCGGGTGAGGAGTGCAACTTTACTGGAGTCGTTCGTTGAGCATATCCCTACGTTGGTCGTTTACAGCTTAATACAACGCCCATTGATATCATCAAGTATTTCACAAAACAAATAAACAGTACCTCACTGAATGTATCACGTATTACAGCATCCCTTACAAGAAACTGCGGGAGATGCCGCGACAGTAACTTTTTGACGGAGTCATCCACTAATATGCATTATAATGTAACCATTGCAGAGCGTAAAAATCATTCGCCTTGACCGGGATTGGAACCCGAATCCATCGACGTCCGGCCGAGTGCTTTAGCCAGTTAAGCTATCGAGGCGTCCTCTTGCACTCTGAAATTTTGGTTAAACACCCTCGGTGTTTAAAGTGGGCTTTGACCTGGTGGACTGTGGCGCATCGCGCACGACTACGAATGCCTTTGACATTGTATGTACGGCATATTTCTCCTTGAAAGCCTCGAAGAAGGAGGTCCTCGATAGGGATTTAGCCTGACCGGGTACGCGTAGAAAATATTTCTTATCTAAGTCTCCCCACTTCAGCGAAGGAGTACGAGGAAAATATTCCTTTTGGTGTCTCTACCTGGGATAACAACGTGCGCTGTGTTTCACGCACGCCCCAAAATTTTCCTGCACAATCTTTAACTATTACGCGACTGCAGTCCGGAGCTATCAAACCCAAGGCTTAATGCCTGGCTGTTTGAAAAAACACCTCCTTTGATAATTTCCAATCTTGAGTGGGCTGTAAAATTTTCTTTTGGAGCTCTGCTATATGTGCTAACAAAATATTCTTCAAGCAAAAAGGAGTTTTTAGATACATGGCCAAATTCCAAAATGAGATCATGTAGACCCCCATTTTATCAATCTTGAAATATTACCTTTAAAATCTTTATACATACATAATGCAAGGATATATGTTCAAGAAAACATTTGTCTATTTAAAAAATGAAAGTATCCATTGTTATACCACACAACAAAGAAAGAAGGTACATTCATTACAGGATTCCACTTCTTTGTTTCAAAAAGGAGCCCTTTGTATGGTATTTAAGTATAAAATCATTTACCAGTAAGCATAAATGATACCAATTCATATCAGATAATTAAATTGAGAATAACTTCTTTTTTATTCATGTTTTAGAAACCTAAATGAGTATTTTTTGTCGAGGTATGACAAGCTGTAAACATTTTCTTTTATCATAACCATTTCTTAAAATGAATGTATACATTTTTTATTTTTATTTGACATACCTTATAATTTACGATTTTAAAAATAACAAGATGAAACAATAATTAATAAATAAGCAATGCTCCCTCTCTTTTCTTGTGAAAGGAAATCCTATGTTCATGGCCTAGTAAAGAATCTATGGCACTTTATTCAGGATGAGAGTTGTCCTTTCAATCAGAATTCACAAAATATTAGACAAAATTTAATATACTAGCACATTCTTTTTCTTGAAATTAAGCCTTAACACTGATCAGTTACCCTCCATGGGCATATAAATAGAAACCCTGTGCTCATAACCTAGTATAAGATCTAGGGACCACTGTTCATGATGAGTTCATCATTTCAAGAAGAATTCAAAGATAATATATCAATATCACCTAAGCTGGCAAACATTTTTTCTTGAAATTTAGCTTCAAGCAGTGCACCCTCTATTTGCATGTTAACAGATACTTTAGGCTCTTGGTCTAGTATAGGTTTTAGGGCCAATTATTTTTAATGAGAGCTGACTTTTCAAGGATAATTTAGCAAATATTAGACAATGTCACCTAAATAAGAACATTTTTTCTTGAAATTTTATCAGTCACTAAGCAGTACTCCCTCTAATTGCATGCATATGGTAACCCTTGACTTAAGGTCTAGTATAGGATTCAGGGCCAACTATTCGTGATGATAGTTGTCTTTTCAAGTGGAATTCAGAAAGTAGTAGACAATATTACCTAAATTAGAGTACTTTTTTCTTGAAATTTAACTGATACACTAAACATGAGTAAGGAGTATCCCTCTATTTGTATGTGAACAGAAAGTCCATGGTCATGCCAAGTATAGGATAAAAAGCCCAAGTATTCCTGACAAGGACCATTAACTGAACATGGCCCAAGATGAAAGTTTACTTTTGAATGTAGTTGTACCAAGTGCTGGATCTCTAATCCTACCACATTTATCTTCCTGGTCATAAAACAGTAGAAAATAGTCCTCATGAACTGTACCCTCCATCATCAATCAGTGTTAGCACTAATTACTTACAGTTTGATTTGTTTTCATTTTTTCACCATTTGTTCCCCACGGTTTCCTGTTTTCTGCAGTTTCTTCAGTTCCTTCACTTCTATCCCTCTTGATCTTCTGAGGCCTAGTGTTGTCAAATTGGTGTTTAATGAAAATTTTGTTAATGGTATGTATGGGGAACATAATTTATTATTATTGCTATTAATAAGTGTATTATGATTTTGGTAAATCTGCAAGTTATTCCTCATCACCTGAAGAGGTTACTTGCTCGAAGTATTTCTCTTTGTGCTTGGAGAAAGAACAAGCAAAAATGTGCAAATTGCCATACGATGACTATCTACCACTTCTATCCTACCTGGCAATAATGTTTACAGCAATGGACAAGTATGTGGCCACAGTGCCAGGACTTCTATCAGTGGTTAAAAAACTAATTGATGAATTTTCAGAAGCATGGGCAAGGGCCCACTTTTGCAAGGGCATGGATCACCAAAAACCAATGATCATCATTGGAAAATTCAGACGCACACACCACAAATAAATTGGTAAAATTGAAGTTTTTCAAGCATAAAAATGAGAATACAATGAAGAAGAAGTAATCCATGTGAAAGTTTTTTTTTATTTCAGATAATATATTTATCTGGTTGTTTAATGTTTATGGTTATTAGACACTACATATGTTCCTAACCTAGCAGTCAGCAATCTATCAGTTAAACAGTAGATGAAGCTGAAAAGGTTCATTGCTGAGGATTGAGAGATACGGATGAATTTACATTATTGAGAGATGAAACCAAGGCTTTATATTTTACATTCAGCCAACGAAGTTTCTCTTATAGCATCAATATATGATCAAAATGAAATTGCTAACTTGTGCTTTGAAATTTATAATTCTAGGCAATCAGATCATAACAGTTGAATTTTTAAGGTGTGAGATTTTATGGAAATGGTTCATATTGTAATAAAAAACGGTCAATATGAAATTCCAGTATATTTTTTTATACGCGACACAGGTTTCAATGTTCATTATGACCAGGTCTTCACACCTCATGATAATGATGAATCATGAAACCTAGGACATATCAAAATATAATAGTGTGGAATTTCAAAGTTATAGTTTTCCAGTATCATAGGGTTATGAAAGGTTGAGAAATCTCATCTCATATGAGAATAGACTTGTTAAAAAGAGTGCAAGTTAATGTCATTGATTTTTCATTTGAAAAATAGCTTTGTGTTCCATGCTTAGATGTAAAACAAGTACAGCAGCACTTTATGCCCTCCAACCAATGAGTCTAGAGCCTGTGATAGATAACCAGAGAGGAAAGGTTTTCAATCTTCTTTTAAAGAAAAGTGAGATAAGAGCTTAGATTATTTCACCATTCCCATAGAAAATGTGCACGAAGGAAAGACGATGGCAGTTCCATCTCACATTGGTAGAAAGTATGGCAATATACCTATACATGAGTTTTTTTATAATAGTATCCTGACCTGAATGGTGGAGTGACCAAATGGTCTGACACCAACTAAGTGAGCACTATCCACAGCAAAGTGCTGATTGTGATAAGATGCATGCAGAATCTGTCAACAGGACGGAAAAGGTGAAATGAAGGTATTTGAGAAATTTGGGCGGCAATTTTATCTTCCAGACCTGACCCCTACATTTAGTGGTACATGTGGGAAACCTGGGTGACAAGGAGGCATACAGGCTCCCGAATCCAGACGTTCATGAATTAGTCACAGAGAGATAGGTAGATTTTACTAAATTAACCTTTTTTAAAGCAAGTGGACATCTAGTTCCTTTGCCAAAAGGCATCACTCTACTACCTGTGACTGCTAAAGAGGATGGTCATTCACTCACAATGAGCAATAGAAATGTCCCTGTTCCCCCAGAATTGATGATTTGGTAGATAATAGCAGAAGAGCAACAGGTGGGAGATCATGCTGATCATAATCACAATCAGGGCCAGGATGTCGCAGAGCATCATTGCCTACAGAGACAGTAAATGCCAAAATAGTATTCTTTCCATGTTCAACTTATACACTCATTGCTCTGATACTACAGAACCACTAACAGTTAGTCAGGCTTCACCATCACCTCCAGCCAATGCCGGCTTTTGTTCCCAAGCTAATTTTGAAAATATTGTTCAGAATAAGTGGGAGTTCTGTAGGACAGAGTTCTATTGAGACAGACATCACATATGTGGATACATAATAGCTAATAAGTACATCCAAGATTAGGTCATACTACCAGTCATGAATATATTTCCATAGGCATAAAGAATGTCAATAATACAACAATAATTGTTGCATTACACACTGATGAATTCCTTGCAATAAACAGTAATCCAAAGCAGATGCAGCAAAGGGTGTTCTGAGAAAAACATCAAAGTGAAACATCTTGGGACGACAAGAGAGAGAGGTGAAGAGAATAATATACTCAAATTTTTTTCAAACTTAATTCATCAAAGACTACTAAATACATTTGCACATTCAAAGACTCATGAAATTCAAATTTGTTTTCCCATCGATTATTTTTATTAATAGGTAATCTACTGGTTAAGGTAGATTTTTGGATGGAAACAACTACCAAATAAATATCTTGTTAGGAGTCACAAAATAAAATATATATAGATATCTATATGTAAGAAAGTTGTAAATCGTGTTAGTTACACCATTTATAACTCGATAACGGCTGAACCGATTTTAATGATGCTTGGGGATTTCGATACAACTCCTTCCAGAATAGCAGAATAACCAATAAAATATCGTAAAAGTATCGTAGCTTTATATATCGTACCGTCGAATTTGACGATATTCGGTTTTTTTAATACATTTCAGCCCATAATAGCAGAATAACCATTAAAAATTCGTAAAAGTATCGTATCGTAATATTTTATCGTAAAATATCGTATCGTTTCGTCGAATTGGATGATATTTGTTTTTCTTTGCATTCGTTTCAGCCCAGAAAAGCAGAATACACATTGATGACATTATCGTTTTAGTGTCGTATCGTAATATCGTATCATATAATATCGTATCGTCGATTTTAATGATAATTGGTTTATTGGATTCGTCTCGACCCAGAATAGCAGCTTGACCATTTAAATATCGTTTAAGTATCGTATCGTAAAATATCCTATCATATCGTAATATCGTATCGTAAAATATCTAATCGTATCGCTTCATTGAAGAAATTTCAACGTCGGAAGCAGGGCGACGCGGTTCTCCATTAAAATATCGTAAAATTATCGTATCGTAATATCGTATCGTATCGCTTCATCACAGAAATTTTACCGTCCGAAGAAAGGCGACTCGCTTTCTGTCATTTGGACACGACAATGGCTGAAGCAACTATTTCTGCATCTCCAAGTCAGATACGCACATTATTTGCTATCATCCTTCCGGCATGCTTCCCATCCAATCCACGTGACCTGTAAGAAGACATTTTACATTGAATTCGTGTAAGTTCAAGATATCTCGGTATGGAGTAAAATGAGGAGATGCATAACCAGGCTTTGCTGTGGATTGAAGACATATGTTACCTAATGTGCGGTAGTTAATTAGTGAAGTTAGGAATGCCAGCGCCAGATCGTGGAATGAACGACGCGTTTAATCGAGAATTGGAACGCGAACGAGAATATGATCGACATGAATTAGATCTCAAACGATCGCACCCCTGCTGAACCCCCAACAGAAGGAAGAATGTGATACATTAATGAAGGCAATTGATGATGGAAATGGTGGCTTATTTTTCCTGGATGCCCATGGTGGAACTGGGAAGACAAAACTCATATCATTGATTTTGGCCACTGTTCGAGCGAGATCGGACGTTGCGGTAGTAGTTGCTTCTTCTGGCATAGCGGCCAAGTTGCACGGCTCATTCACCATTAAAGTTGCCGTTAAACCTACAAAATTCTGAACAAGTGGCATATGACATTTCGAAACAGTGTGCAATGGCCAAAATTTTATTAGCATCTAAACTCATCATATGGGACGAATGCACAATGGCGCACAAACGCGCATTGGGAGCACTTGACTCGAGACGCTTTGGTGGCGCAATGATTTTACTGCCTGGCGATTTCCGCCGAACACAGCCAGTCATTCAAAGATCGACTGCTGCCGATGAAATAAACTCTTGCCTCATATCATCAAATCTGTGGCGCTAGATGAAGATACTTCAACTGACAACAAACATGAGAGTTGCATTGCTGAACAAGCCATCTGCTGAAGATTTCTCCAAGCAATTGTTGACTATCGGTAATGGCCGTGTTCCTGTCGATGAATCGAGCGGCTTGATTTTATTTCCTCGGAATTTTTGCAATTTCGTTTCGTCGAAAGATGAACTTATCAACAAAGTGTTTCCGAACATCATTGATAACTACAAAAATCACAATTGGTTGAGTGAGCGAGCAATTTTGGCGGCTAAGAACAAAGATGTGAATAACTTAAACTTCGTAATTGAGAATCAAATCGTTGGTACTCTGCATTCATTCAAATCTATTGACTGAGTAACAAACGAAGACGAAGCTACCAACTATCCATCTGAATTTTTAAACTCCTTGGATGTGTCTGGCTTACCACCGCACAATTTACAGCTGAAGGTTGGCTCGGTGGCCATGATGCTTCGAAACCTAAACCTAAAAACAATGGACTTGCCCGAATTTCAGAATAAATGAATTACTTAAATTCAAAGCATAAATCATTTTGGGTAGGTTTCACATACATATCTATAGCTTTCAATTGTATTAGCTTGTATGAATCTATTTCAAGTTCAGGTTCTTGGTGATTGACCTTCCTGGTCTTGAGTTTATCTGTGCATTTTTTCATTGAGGAGATTACATCTTACTGCAATGTAATTAATATTTTCCCTAATTACATGACACCTATATTCATTTGAATATGGTCACTTTCCTCATACATATATTTTCATTAATGTCTTGTCTGCCTCTCGCAAGAACTCTCTGTCAATTACCATAACTCGCATTTACGATTAAAGTAATGATAATCATTTTATTTTTCACATTCAATGTTAGGGCGGGGAGTCCAAGTAGATCATGTGGCATGGAAGGTATTTAAAGTTCTTCATTGGGTAATAAGAAATTTAAAAGGAAGTAGCGTAGCCACAAAAAAAATATGTAAGATACAGGTTAGCCCTCGCCTAGAATACTCACCCATAGTATGGGATTTATAAAGGTGGGACACATGAAAAAGACAGAAAAAGTTCAAAGTAAGGCAAAAAGATATGCACTCGAAAGATACAAAAAAATGCTGATAGTGTTACAAAAATTTTGGATGTACTGAAATAGGAAAGTTTGAAAAAAGAAGGAAAAGGAGTAGGCTAGACGCGATGTATAGAATTGATAAAAATGACAAAGCTTGGGAAGATTTATGGAATGAGATACAAAAACCAAACTTTAAGGGAAAACACGACCACAGTTTTAAAATAAAAACAAGAGCACAAAAAAACAAATAAGAAAAAATACTCCTTTTTAAACAAAACTATTGTTGAATGGAACCAGCTGCCTGGAGGTTTGTTTGAGCCCTTTCCATCCAATTTAAGGAGTTTTAAGAATAATTGTAAAGCAGGGTAATTAACTTTATCGGTCAGTGGATATATTATTGTATTAATTAAAAATATTGTTTTGACAGATTTGACCGTTGCCACCAGGAAAATTGCCTAATTTCAAAGAGATATATAGATAATAATAAACTCTGAAATGGCAGAAAATGTCTCTATCCTGCTTGGTAGGGCCCACAGAAATGTTAAAAATTTAATATATTTGAAATGCACATGACTTACCTAAAATAGATAGAACATCCAGGCATGTTACTTTACATCTGTGGTAGATAAGAGATAAGGATCAACGCCTCTTGCTTTCCATGATTTGATTTCCCCATTCAGCATCCCTACTAAGTTTTATATAGTTCCTTCCAGTTTAACCGCCCAGGATTTTCGCGGTTCGGTCGCCAGTACGGATTCTTCTTTCGAGCATATTCCAGCAAGGGAACTCGTGATATTTCTTTGCAACATGAACTTTTCCAAAGAGATTGTTTCTGCAATATTAAGTACACCATTCATAGTGCATACAGCACTAGGTTAACCATTTGATTATCGTTTAAAATAAAAAATAGAAAATTCTAATGCCAAAAATGTATCTTGGATGGAAGAAAATTTATTTCGTACAATCTGAAAATACTGTATCTCGAAATATTTACATGTTACAATACTAAGGAATATATTACCTTTTCAAATAATAAACACACTTTATTGCACTTTTTGCATACAGTAGTAGCCCGAATCTGGGAACGGCCATCCACACAACACAGTACATACTCGAGTATTTCTATGGGCCAACTATCCATTTCTGTGAAGCCATTGTCCAGAATCAAGATGGGTAACTTCAGAAGAGAAATACTAAAAACACAATCGTGGATACTCAAAATAATTCCTTTCTTGTCGCTTTCGTGTTTCGGATTCAAATCACTATAAGAAACAACGGCAATATTAGTTCTTCGCAGACTTTACACACAAACACCTTAGTGGTCCAGCCCCGGGAGTGACAGCTAAGATGAAATCGTATTTCAATTATTTCGCAAAATCGCAACTAGTGCACGTTGTTCCAAAACGCAATATTTCTAATTGCTTTTGTAAATAACTTAACGATATGAATTTTGACTAAGTTGACAAGAAGACGAGATTGAAATTATATTTCATACCAGCTGTTCCATTCGATCCGGAGACTTGTCGCATTTTTTATGAATTTCGTTTATTAGCATGTTGGACCGTATCAAGGGTGACGCGACCAGACGACTTCAATGCTCAATTTTAATTTATGACTCTTGACTGATTCCAAATTTTGAATTTTCGTCCGAGATTTTTTTAAGAGATTAAGTGCAGAAACCGCCATACAACTACTCTGGAAAAAATTACTCGTGGAAGTCTTGAGAGTTTGTTTATTCATTACGTATTGATATGATGTTTACTTAAATATATAATATCAGTCAACGTTCTGAATATGAAAATTCATGTTTTAATAGTTCAATTTTAATTGTGTTATTGGCGTTCTTTGTCCGCGGTTTGTCAATACGGACAGTGAACATTGAGAAACAACCAATTTATTTAGAGATGAATTACGAATGTCCACAATACTGGTATGATTTGGATGAAATTGTTGTTTTATTTCATAGTACAAGCGTGATTCTTATATCAGAGCAGACTTGCAAATATTTCGATGACTATATTTTAGTGCTCCGCATTATAATCCTCTCTTCAATTCTGCATTCTTCCTTCCTCCCTTCATTCCGTCCAACATCTCTAACGTTTTTCTATCCCTTCCACATTTACGGAATATTCTCCCCTCCATCACAGTCTTGAACAACCCTTTTGCCAATTAAAATACTCTCAATCTATCTTTCCTGCCTGTTTAGTATTTCTCTGAATAATCCCCTCTCCTCCATCGCCATGTTAAGAACTTCCTTGTTGGTTCTCCTTTCTCTCCGCTTCACATTTTCCATCCTTCTCAGTACCTTCATTTCAGAAGCCTCAAATATATACCATTCATTCTGCTTCAATAGGCATGTTTCCACACCATTCGAAAACATGTTCTATATCAACGTGTAGAAGTGTCTTTTTGTAACATACGAGGGTCATCCGGAAAGTAGTACCCGTTCGTGCCGCATGAAGTGCTGACGACGCGAGTAGCCGCTGGACGAGGTCAGATAGCTTCAGTGGCTTGTCTGCCTTCTCTGAGCCAAGTTGCGTGACGCTAGCATTGCCTGTGTTGTTTCTGTGATTGTTTACAATGTTTAAAAAAATTGAGAACGCCGCCAGTTGTGAAGTGAGGGCAGTGATTAAATTCCTCAATGCAAGAAACGTTCGCCCATGTGATATTCATCGCCAATTAAAGGAGGTGTATGGAGACAATGTAATGGACGAGTCGTCTGTTCGGCGGTGGTGTCGCAACTTCAACATGGGGAGGGGGAACACACACGACGATGAGCGTTCGGGGAGACCGTCTGTCATTACAGACCAACTGGTGAGCTCAGTTGACGAATTCGTGAGGAACGATCGGCGCGTCACAATTGATGACATCTGTGAGCATTTTCCCAATGTTTCTCGAACAATTGTTCATGAAATTGTTAAACACCATCTGCATTATGCAAAAATTTGTGCAAGATGGGTCCCTCGCGTATCTCAATGAGCTGGCGGCGAAGGACTATGCAGCAGGAATACAGAAACTTGTCACACGTTATGACAAATGCCTTAATTTGCTTGGAGATTATGTTGAGAAGTAGTTTAAAGTATCCTCTTTCAAATAAAATTTTTTATGTTTGTTAATATTTACTTTTGTGTCTTTATTTCACGAACGGGTACTACTTTCCGGATGACCCTCGTACTTACTCAAAGTCCCTGTGATCAATTCTGTCCTTGTACAAGCACGTTTTCCTAATGCAATTTCTCTTCATGTCCCTACTACTTTGACAATTTTGGTCCAAAATGCTTTTGAGATAATCAACTGTTCCACCTGCTATTGTTTTGAACTCAGTATTCAATATATAGGCTAATCTTCCTCCTTCAAATACTCTCCCTCCAAAACCGCTCTGACTTTCCAATGCACTAAGAATTGCTTGCAACTCCTCAGCTGACTGGCAAACTAAAGCTTGGTCATGTGTTAACCTGATTTTAGGAATTCCCCATTGACTTCCATTCCTATCTCCAGGCCCTCCAATGACTCTTCAACCATTTCCTCCACATATTTTTAGGGTGGCACAGGTGATAATGGACACCCCTTTCTTACCTCTCTTCCTGCCTATCTGGACTCTCCTTCAGCCACTCGCACTTGGGCAGTCTGACGGATAGCACTAGGTTGCGGATATGTAGCCTAGTCATCCAATTTCGTCCTATATGCTGTAATACATTCATTAATTCTATCAATTCAACTCTTGTCAATAGCATTTTTGAAATCTATGAAACAAGCAAGTACATCCTGATTAAATTCTCTTATAGCAATGTCTTTGCCATGGTACAGCTCCTCGAAAATGCATTCGCCATGCCCTCGAGCGAAGCATCCGCCGAACGATGAGCGCCTTACGCACCATCTAATTTGTGGAAATTAGATACAGGGCATGACTCCGCAGGGGCAGGACTAGTTTCCGTTATCAGTACCGAGGGCCGGTGGCGGAGGCCGGGAAAGCTTTGCTTCCCTGAGTATGACTCCTGGCTGCGCCCGTCAGAGGACAAGGGTCATTTCCAGGAGCGGGAATAAATTCGGCTTTCGGCAAGGCATCAGGGTCAGTTGGGCCACGCATGTCGTGACCACGTCTGGCACGAGGCTCGTTACGCTCGCCGTGACTTCGGCTAGGCGATCGGACCGCCCCCGCCATCCGTCCTCGAGAGACAAAAGCTCCGCCAGGGTAACGTTCGCCGTGCCCGCGTTTCTCGCTTCCTCGTCTTCCCCTCGGGTCCTGCTCCGTACCGCGGCTGACGATTGGGGACACGTTCGCCGTGCCCGCGTCTGCCACCGTTCCGCTGTCGCCCAGTCGTGCCATCTTCAAAGAGTGATCGCATCCGGTGCCCGGCTCTCTCTCTCCCTCTCTCCCATCGTAGAACGTTAGTGATGCCTTATTTCATACAATGTGACTTGTTTTGGGGAATACAGGATTCGTCCGGAAAATAAGTGTACTGACTCCTGGGCTGGGCGCGCCGCTCCAGGCGCGCCCAGCACCGCTCTGACGGGCTGCGATTGGAGGGGGGTATGTTGGCAAGCGACGCTGAAAAAGGCAGTCGGCTCTGAGCTGTGGTGTAGTGAGGAGCTCTGTTAACGCGAACCTCCACGCTCGACCCACGTCATGGAACGCGATGCCGAAGTTTTTGGAGCAGCGTTATTCCATCAAATTGCGGTAAAGCTTGGGAAATCGTCTACCGAAACTGTCGGTATGATTAACCAGGCTTACGGGGAGTCAGCCATGTCCAGAAACATGATCTTTCGGTGGCACAAGATGTTCGTGGAGGGCAGAGAAGAGGTAATATAAGGTAATAATGTCCTCTGTATGCTAACAGGACATAACACATTTAGTGAAGCAGTCATAAGAACTTCATTTGATGATTCCAAATAAGGAATTCTCTCGTAACTTAAACGAAAAAAGTATTTGGAAAATATGAAGCAATAAGAGGAGACCATTGAATATATTGCTGTTTTCGAACAAGAGATTGCCTGGCTAAGTAATTTTACAATCTACTAGATCATGTATATTGTTTCCTCTGGTGGGTGCTAGCACTATTTCGTTTAACGAATGTGATATGAAAACAGGAAGCGGTGACTCCTTGTCCTTACGTCCCGCTATGAAACAATAGTTTTTCCAGTTTATGGATGGAAGATTGAAATCCTGTGCGATTTTTATTATTCTGTTGCGTAAACGGGATTTTAAAATAGCGACTTCTCTTTCTGGTTTTCAAATTGATATTTTCCCGGAATCTGGAGATATGCAGTAGGTCCAAATGCATGTAGACTCTTCTCGACCTAGGGCTTTTTATGGAGCCCCAAACGTTCTATGTTACTATTGGAAAAAGACTCACTTGTCCTTTCATAAATATTTTTAAGAGCTATAAACACTTCTCTTCCAATCCTATTTTCTCCGTCCCTACTGTAAATTCTAGTCTTTCGGAAAAATTCCCTCGTCTGCAAAATCTTGCGATAACCAGCACTGGGTTGTTATAATTTAATTGGCTTCTGCACATCTTATAATATGGTATTAATTGGCTTTTTTGCTTTTCAAACTTTTGCAGTTGATTATTACTTCGGAGGTAGCTATATCTTTGAAAAATTCATTTCAATTTCCCTTCCTTATGCTAGTTCTTCAAGGAACTACTATTGCCTGCTATTTATCGTATTCTAAGTTTAATTTTTGACACTTTTTTTTCTTGCTAACGCTTTTTGTGTTAGTTTTGTGTATTATTTAATTTTGTTTATTATTAGGCCCGTCCTTGCGGTTTCTCCTAATTTTTGAATACTATGCTCATTGATGTTATAATACTTTACGCACATCTACACTGTACCGTCTTGGTTCCGTAGTGTGAATTTTCAATTTACTACGTAAGTGTTTTTCTATTGCAACCCGTGTGACGTCGAGAAAAGCACTCCATAAACTCTAACTGGCTCTATTGCTACTACATGTCTTAAATGAATCATGAGAGTGATTCTGCTCACACCTTAATCCTTCATAATCGGCCTGGTAAAATAAGAAATCGTCATGCAAAGTAACTTTACAAAAAACAATCACTACAACTTTACTCTATCACTCGAGTGAGAATCGTGCATTATGTCTTGGAGGGGGGACTCTTCGTTTTTTCGCGATAACGGATGTTTCCTCAAAGTTTTTACTACTTATATAACGTTTGAATAAAATTTGCGTAATAAGCTTTCCCAGTGAGGTGAAAGTTGGTTACAGGTACGTTAATGAAAAAATGAATAAAATCTCTAGAAAAAACTACAGATTTTGGTGTTTGAATGGATCACAAAACTTCATCATTTATGTGAGAATAAATTAGAAGTTTAAGAGAGGTGGGAATAGAGGCCACACTGAGTTGCATGTTGCTGAAGACGGTTACATAGCCGGCATTTGATGCAAGTCTGGCGATTTGTCTGGTGATTTCTCTAAATAGGCGATCGATGCCACAGAAGATATTGCAATTTCAGACATGGCTTCATAGGAAAAAGAGGGTAACAACTCGATTCGATTTTTTCCTGTATTCCTGCACGCACGTGTGTGTGTGTTTATAGCAGGGACACAATTTATTTCGGCAAGAGCAACCCCAGCACTAATTATTACTTCAAATTTGATCATGCCTTGCAACAATGTTTCTGTTCATAATATGGACTAAAAATCAAGAGACATAGCTGAAGCATAAGTCTATTCATGATGTGTATTCCTTTCCCGAATATAAGGCGACCATTTGGATTAAATTATATTTTTTTAGGATGCAGTATGCATATTTTTGAGTATTTTATTCCTTATTTGTGCGCTCGTCCCAGTTTCACGTTTACGTAACCAGTTAATAATAACGCTCTCGCAATCAGCGGCAAGCAGGTAACGAAATCGGAAAAAACGACATTAAAAAACCGTAAGTTAAAAACCCGGCAATTCGTTTAGTTCGTCCTATACTCAACGAAAGCGCCACCGTATCTTTTTTTACGGATCCACCGGTCTGAGCATTATGCGTCAAAGATGCAACCGACACGGCTCTTCAGAACTGCGGTGAAGTTTACCACCCAGGATACTAACACGACATTCAATAGATATCCCATCTTTTTTCCTGAATTTTTTCACACCAGCTCATTACCACGTCCTTGGAAACGCATTGAACATACGAGGGTCATCCGGAAAGTAGTACCCGTTCGTGCCGCATGAAGTGCTGACGACGCGAGTAGCCGCTGGACGAGGTCAGATAGCTTCAGTGGCTTGTCTGCCTTCTCTGAGCCAAGTTGCGTGACGCTAGCATTGCCTGTGTTGTTTCTGTGATTGTTTACAATGTTTAAAAAAATTGAGAACGCCGCCAGTTGTGAAGTGAGGGCAGTGATTAAATTCCTCAATGCAAGAAACGTTCGCCCATGTGATATTCATCGCCAATTAAAGGAGGTGTATGGAGACAATGTAATGGACGAGTCGTCTGTTCGGCGGTGGTGTCGCAACTTCAACATGGGGAGGGGGAACACACACGACGATGAGCGTTCGGGGAGACCGTCTGTCATTACAGACCAACTGGTGAGCTCAGTTGACGAATTCGTGAGGAACGATCGGCGCGTCACAATTGATGACATCTGTGAGCATTTTCCCAATGTTTCTCGAACAATTGTTCATGAAATTGTTAAACACCATCTGCATTATGCAAAAATTTGTGCAAGATGGGTCCCTCGCGTATCTCAATGAGCTGGCGGCGAAGGACTATGCAGCAGGAATACAGAAACTTGTCACACGTTATGACAAATGCCTTAATTTGCTTGGAGATTATGTTGAGAAGTAGTTTAAAGTATCCTCTTTCAAATAAAATTTTTTATGTTTGTTAATATTTACTTTTGTGTCTTTATTTCACGAACGGGTACTACTTTCCGGATGACCCTCGTAATATTTCCCCTCACTTAAGTGTTGGACGAGTGGGAACACGAATTTAGGAGACTAGAAAGAGTAAATGGTCTTTGGTACTAAAAAATCCGTTTAAGACGGTGTACGATGTAATCATTAAACATCTCATAGTATTCGATGCCGGATGGGTTTGGAAACTTACAGTAGTTGGACAGGTGAAAGATCAGGTTGGTAAACGCCACTCCAGAATGGGAAGAATATAGAAGAAAAACACCGTTCTTAGGGAAAGAGGATCAAGGTCATCAGTGAGGCAGTAAAGTACGAGGACTATGGCCATCATCTCCCGGACAATCCTTTTAAAATATATCATAAAAGGTAAGCTTTGCATAAAAATTGCACTTAATTCACTGTGTTAACCAGAAAGTATGTGGTTGTTCGGAAGTTTGTGTGGTGGGAAAGTGGTTTGCGGTTTAATAAGGAAGTCATCATTACTGATTTTGAAGGGTTTGTTTGGTAGCTGCTAATCCATATTAGGTCTGTACGCCCAGCAAAATATTCGTTAACCAAACGAATCTTTTTCAACGCTATAAAACTCACTGTTTTAGGCGAAAGGCAAGGCACTACTCTGGGTTACTACATTATGATTAAGGGTATTGAGGGTAATCCAATTAGCACCTGATAGGGTAGGATGGTGGGTTGCAGTCAACCAAGCTTAGGATTGAACGACCAATGATGATATATATATATATATATATATATATATATATATATATATATATATATATATATATATATATATATATATATATGTGGGTCGCGGTAGTCCAGGAAAGACACTCTGGGTACCTGCAGCTCCACCCAAGCTTTGTGATTTTTCGGGTACCAGATATTCCTGGGCATAGTTCGAGCATAGTTCGGCGGTACGAACTTCCGAGCACCCCAGCCGGGGAGTGTGGTTCATTTCACACTTTGACTCTGAAGAAAGTCCGGGGGTTCGTTCATTCCGAGTTCGCTCCTTGTAAGCCATTGAGGCCGGTTCTTCAGGGGAATGGCGGAACTAGGACCGTCGTGCCGTCGCAGAACCCCGCTGGGGCCTTCGGCCCTGGTGGCGTCGCAACTATGACTCTCTTAAGGTAGCCAAATGCCTCGTCATCCAATAAGTGACGCGCATGAATGGATTAACGAGATTCCCACTGTCCCTATCTACTACTTTTAAGAACAACAATAACCTGCTCGGAAAATTTGCAATAAGAAAACCAGCAAATAGTGAACCACAACAAGCGAACTAACTGGGAAATATTTTGTGTAAAATTTTGTGTAAAATGTAGCAATGTATTCTATATGTCTATTGAGTGATTTTTTTTTCTTTTCTTGAATTGTTTATCATTAGTTTAACTCCCAACATATGTAAGCACCTGTAGATGTTAAAATTTTAGAAAAACTTTCCTTCTGTCTGATTATTTTTTTCTTTGTCTGTTTTGTTATGTATGTTGTTTCCTTATGTCTCATTATTGTTTGTAAAAAGGGGAACTAAGATTCAAAGGAATCCCCAACTAACTGTGAAGTAAAATAAAAGTGGACCCAGGATACCATTGGTCAAATGGGTCCAAAAATTAAAAAAAAATTAATTGTCCCTATCTACTATCTAGCGAAACCACAGCTAAGGGAACGGGCTTGGAAGAATCAGCGGGGAAAGAAGACCCTGTTGAGCTTGACTCTAGTCTCGCACTGTAAGGAGACATGAGAGGTGTAGCATAAGTGGGAGCTGTAGTTCCCTCGGGGACCGCAGTCGACGGTGAAATACCACTACTTTGATAGTTTCTTTACTTACTCGGTGAGGCGGAGAGCGTGCGCGGTCGTCGATTCGTCGGGACCGCGTCACGGTGTTCTCGTTCCAAGGGTGTCAGGGTCGCGGGCGATACTGGGACGCAGGCTGTCGCGGGACGGTCGTCCAGGCCGGGGGGTGACCTTCATAACCGGCACAGGGAAAGGAACTGACCCCCCTACCCTGATGTGTGAATTTCACACGCTCTCGGGTTTAGTACTGGGTGAACTCTGCCATCGCCCACCAAACCGACCTTCGGGTTTATTATTGCGTTTATGGTTACATATATATATATATATATATATATATATATATATATAGATATAAATATATTTATAGTATATATATAGTATATAAATATATTTATATACACACACACGAGATGAGGCTTAAAAGTAATGCACACATGCTTCTAGAACGCAAACGAAAACAATTAGCAAGATGGGGTAACAAGTACAATTCTTTCAAAAGTTTCAAAATCATATATATTGTTTTTTCAACATAGTCACCGTTGAGACTAACGCAATTTTCCCAACCTGTAATAAGTTTTTTATTCCATCACTGAAAAACTCATCCGATTTTTCTCGAATCCTGGACTTGACAGCTGCCTTCATCCCCTCATCGCCCGAGGTGTAATGATTACCCTTGATTGAGTTGAGGAATAAAATAAAAATCGCAAGGCGCAAGATCGGAGGAATAAGGAGGGAGTGGAATCGGTTTAAATTTCAGGTTTCGCAGAGCCTCTCCAGTTACGCGCGAGGTGTGCGCACGAGCGTAGTCATGTTGCAAGATTATTGGCGTCAGTCTACCTTTTACACGACAAACACGACCGATATGGTTTTCGATAAGCTTTCCAGTAATTCTCCTACCTAATCGCTTTCTTTGTTATTGCCACCTCTGAGATATAGCGAGTTAAGAGTTAAAAAATGTATATTTTTAAGTAACTATTAACTTATTAATTTATTTTTTCTAAAAAAAACTTAAGTAACCCGTCGATGAATGAGGTGCTGTTGTGTTAAAAACGAAAATGGTGTACGGGATCCAAACATCCCAATTGTCCTGTTCGGAGATCCTCCATCCGAATTCTATGGCTTCTCTCTAACGCGCCGTTTGATTGCGGCCGATAGGCCTTCGTCTGTATATTTTTATTCCTAGTAGATGACATTCCTAGTGCTCTTGAATGCTTCACTTGGAAAGTTACTCCCTTAATCAGAGAGTATAAACTTTGGGACTCCTCTTCTACTGATGTCTTGGCCTCTGTTGACGTTTCTTGGTCTGGTGACGGCATGGCTTCTGTATCCTTGGACAATTCGTCCTGGAAAGTCAGCATAATACCTATGTATTTGCATAGGAGGTCTCAGTTAAAGGTCCCACGATATCCACATTAAATTTCGGGAATGTAAACTCCGGGGTTGTGGTGATGACCAGTGGCTTTTTGGTTTTCCTTTGATTCATTTACATGACTCATGCGAGTGAACATTCTCCTCCTTGTGGACTTCGGGCATACGGTTTGGGCGAGTGTTAATGGCGTTTACATCTTCTCTTGTGGCAGTTGGAATTTCAAGTGAAACGGCAGGAGTGCTTGCTTGCCTGCTTATCCCCAGGAAAAAAGAACACGTCGTGGTACGTATCAAACAATCCCAGAAACTCTTCAGCTTCTGATTCGCTTAGAGGGCCTGCGCGTAACTGCCCCTTGAGCAGTTTTCCGCATGTGGCGTCTCGTCTCTTCACGTGTGATTTCCCAGTCTGCGGCTTTTTCTCTATCTTTTCCAAATATTTTTGGGGTATTTCACAGTGTGCTGCCGCCTCTGTCCCGTCACCACTGTTTTTATCCTGGCTGCACATTCCCCTGAGATGCTACGGTTAATGCTTCAGCCAGGTAAACCCCTTCCTGTAATTTCTCTCTTGCTAGTAGTCCTTCACCTGTGGACGAGGTTAGAAGTTTCACTATGCACTCGCAGCGGGCGGGAATCGTCAGCTTCCTTTTCACTGCCTTTTCTGATCCCTGTCGTTGATCAATTTCTATCGTCAGTCCTCTCATATACATGCTTTTTTGCTCTACATACACAACAGCGCCTAATTCCTTAAGCATATTTCTTCCCAGGATTCCATCAAAGCCAAGGGACAATTGTTCGTCGTCTATGACGTGAAAATCCAAGGTGGAGCCCTTCCCTTGCGTGTGTCGCCCGGGGGCGAGTCCCCGACTCCCTCTCCTCCAACCTGGTAGCTTCAGTCATCCGTACTCATCATCAAGATACACGATAAAGGAGTATTGTGACTTAGGCAAGGGTCAAGGGTCCAGATCGGTTCAGCCTTGGTCGCCACCGTTGCTGGATCCCGTCGCTGGATATATACCCAGATGCAACACCGTGTTTTCTGAAGAATTCAATTTCTTTCTCCCCGCGGTCATTCCTCGTACCTAATCTGTAATCCCCCACCTCATCTCTATCTCTACCTTCGCCTATCGTCGCATTCCAATTCCTCAACACTCATTTTCCTCCAGGAATAGCCTCTATTATGTCCTCTCACTTATCTTATGCCCTATCGACATCTTCCTCCCTATCGTTGCTTGGTGGCATGCATTTAGGAACAATGAGAAGGGTGCATTTGTGAAATGTTATTTTTTTCAGGTATTGAGCAAAAAATGCAGAACCTCATATTTTTACTTTTTGTTTCCTTAAAAATGGTATCCTCAAAATGGAACATTATTTGGCCATAAAATTGAAAATATGTTAGGCTTATTCAACCTTGCTTTAATTGGAAGCGTGAGGATGAACGATGTTGCTCACCCATTGGAATCCATTCTGTAGGGCTGGATGAGGGCCCTTGCCTGTGATATTAAGAAAGTTTTCTCTTCCTTTTGAGAATATTTCAGCTCCAGGTTAAAGTAACCTGGTGTATATAAGATTAACTATTCGTATCGCTAAATTAGAGGGGTAATACCAATATTTCCCTCACATTTTTATTAAGAAATGACTTGATTTAATAGAATAGAATATACTAGAAAAGTGTACAAATTGGTATTTCGGTTATCCTTTAAATAATGTCCCAGTTTTAATCCCATATCCTCCATCTATTTAATGTTATCAACCCTAATATAAGTACCTTTCTTTAATATTATCAATTACTTTATACATTGCATTTATACAGCTCATTTCAGTCCATTAGTACAATTCATATTTTTCCAAAATTAAAGTTTTACGATCCAGCTCCCATTTAGCCATGTGCAGATGCAAGACTAGGAAAGATTATGTCACAATGGTTCAAGAAACGTTTCTCACAAATTTTCAATATCACAAGAAAAAACAAAATTATTAGACGATTTTAATGATTAGATAGTTTTCTTTTGTGCATTTTTGTATTTCAAACTTAATCCACATGTAAATAAAGGCAGTAATCCAAAACATGACATGCCCGATTATTACGAGGCATGTACATAATTTAAGGGCCGTTTGGTCACAGGAAAAATATACTACTATGAAACACATTTTATTGGCCCTTTTAGTTAGCTACAAACCTACTTAACTTCTCTACATAATCGCCGTTCACTTCTAAGCATTTTTCGTACCGCTGCACCAGCTCCTTTAACCCCTCTGCATAGAAGCTCGCCACCTGAGATTTGAACCAATTGACAACGCCGTTCTTGACTTCCTCTTCGGTTTCGAAACGTTGTCCACCGAGCCACCGTTTCAAGTGCAAGAAGAGGAAGTAGTCGCTAGGTGCAAGGTCAGGATTGTACGATGGGTGGTCAAAGAGTTCCCAACGAAAATCTTCAATTTTCTTATTGGTTTTGACAGCAGTGTTTCGGTACGCACAATTTGTGGTATCCGAGGTTTTCCGTGACAATATTGTAGACAGTAATGCGTCCAAGTTGAGGAAATTGTTCAGCCAGGCCATTAATCGTCCATCGACGATCACATCGCAGTTTTTGTTCCACTTGCGAAACAATTTCATCGGTCAGGATACTGGGCCTGCCACTTCGCTCTTCGTCATGGACATTTGTTCGTCAATTTTTAAAATCACGGCACCATTTTCGAAGCTTTCCTTCACTCATAACTGTAGGTCCATAAACTAGGCATAACTCCCGATGAATATCAGCAGCCGACAATCCTTTTGCATACAAGAATCGTATAACAGAATGCACCTCACAGCTGGCGGGATGAACGATTGTCGCGGACATTGTTGTTTGCATGCACGGACAAGGAAATGACTTCTG
Organism: Hetaerina americana; assembly: GCF_022747635.1. Lineage (NCBI taxonomy): Eukaryota > Metazoa > Arthropoda > Insecta > Odonata > Calopterygidae > Hetaerina > Hetaerina americana. The sequence goes on from NW_027286886.1 coordinate 2,724,647, forward strand.
AAACAAAACAAATGTTGCTATAGCTTCTCAATGAATCAGTATACGGCGCTGCAGGAGTAAAACTGTGTTCTGAAGCGCCAATATTTAAATATAAGCAAACGGCCATTATTTATGAATGTGCTTCGTAAATTTAAGCCGTTTTAGTTCCATAGGTAAAACTTGTACTGCATACGATGGCAGCAAGGATGATAGTGGAGGTCCAAGCAAGCTTGGTTGAGTACCTATGGACCATTAACAAAAGAGATTCCTTGGGTGGTACGATTATTCTTCCCTCGAAGTAATTCAATTACCTATCATTAAATTAATGAGTTTAAAGGAACAGATAGATAAAAATATTTTTTCACTTGACTGTATTTTTTATTTAAGTTATGAAAAAACAAGTCCAACTGCTAACAAATCGTATGGTTTGACGGAGTACCCAGCCATAGAAGACTGCTCGCGGTATATTTCTTCGGTGAAGCAGATGAGTTCTAATTTTTTTAAAATAAAAATAGATGATGATACTTTCGAGTACACTCATTTAGCGGCCAACGATTAACTGATTATTTAGCCAAATGAATCTAATGACTTTCGTAGAATACGATCCGTGTTATTAAGCTGGACAACGCCAAGATTGTAGAGTAGGTAGTCCAAGCCCTGCCCTATTCCTCGCAGCAGAAACTTCTGTGCACCAAATATAGTATGTTGAAAGCATAAGAGAAACTGTTTTACGTCCGATGAAAATGACTATGTCCCCGAGTTAAGAATGTAAAGTCGTGCCGGCCAGGTTTTAAATATAATGTAATTGGTAAACATGTTCAGAGACTTTTAAAATCATCACTATAATTATTTATGCCGTGAAGTTTCGCGAGAAAAAGTAGGTAGGTATTTTCGTTTCTCTACCTATGATTAAATCATCGGATGCAAGGTCTGCTCATCTATTATTTGGATTTTGTTTGTTGTCTTTAGGAGGTGATATAACTCCTATATTTATTGTGTTATGGATGATGCGAGGTCACGACATGGAGATGACTGTACTTACAGTTTGTCCCGAGCGTCAAAGCCCCCTCCTTTTAGCCATGGCAATGTACCCTTTGGACCTCCAACACTGCGCGTAAATCGGAGGTCCTAGACGAAGGAGGAGGCACAATCTCCTAACCTCGGGAGACGGCGCCCTCGTCGGATGCAGTCTACTTGTCTCTGTGACTCCCCTCTTCCTAAACAGAACTGGTTGTATGTAAGTTTGATTGTTAAAAATAAGTTTCATGTGGGGTATTAATGTTCATGAGCCGGGTTTTAAATAATATCGTAAACCTTATTAAATGGAGTTCAAATTATCTCTGGCCACTCTGCCAATAGGTCATAATTTGGAGTCAAGGGTATAAGAGACAGAATTCACTGCTTATAGTTCCCTTTAATACTCTGTTAATTATGTTTCAGACTTTACCAACTTTCAGTTCATTTATTTACCCCTGCAATTGGTGAAACATATTCATTATCAAGGTTTCTTACAATCCTTTCTTTTCACATTCTACCAATCCGTTTATACCTCTTCCTTCCGACCTCTCGTGACGTTCATCATACCCAAATATTTTACTTTCAAATTTAACTTTCTTGTGAATATCTCATCAGCCGAAGTACCACCCGTTCACCCCGCGTATCAGGTAACCAATAGTATCTTGTCCCTAATTTCAATGGTGATGACGATTCCACCTTAGGTTACTCCTTGGAATACCTGAATGCACTCAGATCAGCCCTTGGACGGAAATACAGACCCTTATTATTGCATGTTCCAATGTTAATATGTTGGAGCGAATCCTCATATTTAAATAGCTATAAGACTTTCTCCGGTATTCTAAAGTGCAGATTCTCCGCTATTATTTCCTCAAGAGCTGTTAAACCGACGTTCACCTCTTTTCTGCAAATCCCCTCGAGTCTGTCAATGACTTCTCATCTAGGAAAACTCTAGAGGCAGTTAGAAGAGACATTACCGGATACCAAATCGGATGCAAAAAACCTTCGTAAATTCCATAGTAAGGGACCCAAAGACCATTTTAGAAGGTGGAGAACGTATTCTGAATGGGAAAGTGAATACGAGAAATTACGCCATTGGAGTAGCAGACGTTTCAAATAACGATTTGAAACGTCTGCTACTCCAAATCTTTGATGCGATTAGTTCTTAACATAGGCAAATACGTAGTTTTTAAATTTTGGAACCAAGGAAGTGATGAGTATGGCATAAATTATGAAATCAAGGTTTCAGTGCCAACTTGGGCATATCAAGCTAAATATTTGGGGGTAGTTCTAACACCAGGTCTTTCATGGAGAGCACATATCTGGTCAATATGCGGATCCGCTTCATTAAACGAGTGGTGGGGAAATGTAATGAGAAAGTTAAAGAAAGGTGTCAATACACTCTAGTTAGGACACATTTGCTATGCGCCGAAAATATTTTTGATCCTTGGGAGAAATTGTCACTAAAAAAAGTAGTTGAATTTCATAGAAAATCCGCCAGATTCGTCAAAAATTGTTAGATTTGAAAAGATGAGTGTGACAGTCCTATTGGAGGAATCAGGCTGGGAGCTGTCTGAAATGTGAGAACAAGCGAGACTTTTAACAAGGCTCAGGAAAAACTAGTTAAACAATGGCACAAATGGAATAATTAGGCCCCACCTTATTTAGGTAGGTGAGACCACAAAGATACGATAAGGAAAATCGCAAATCTGAAATTTACTAAGATCGGAAACTTTTCAGACCACCCTCGTAGATACAAGTATTTCTTCTTTCCCCAGACAATCAGGAGTCATAATTGCAAGAAACCAAAGTCATCATAGAAATAGAATAGACATTCGATTTACAAGTCAAAACAAGATTTAACTGTGCGTAGACATAAGGTATATTCGTAGGTGCATGTGCATGTTATTTGATAATGCATGTATTTGCATGCATGTAAGTAAAAAGGTTTTCGCATGAATATATATGCCTCTGTATGCATCGATTTGCATGAATATGTTCGTTTTGCATGTGGTTTTATTCTGTCTGATGGGTTGTGACCAAACACCCCCCTCCACTTGTCCTTGCGGCGGCTTGCAGGTTATTATATAGATGAAGAATCCTCAATTAGCTCCCGTTACACTAACATAACCTTCCCATTCCATTCTCCCCTGCCTCGCATACATCATTTGGTCCTTCTTGCGCCTAACAAGCAGAAAATATTCATATTATTGCCAGGATATCCAAAAAAACTCTCCGCGAGGTTGACAGTTGATCGCAAGCAAGAACCCGCCCGTCTCACACCACCTCCACTCCCTCTAAATTTCTACTAGTGCGGCCGTTTAGGTCATCTTTCTCGTGATTGTTGCGCTATCACGAAGTTGTTTTCATTTTGGTGTAATCGCGCACCTTTCGAAGGAATGCCCACTGCTCCTTTGTGGGTTGTATCACAAATCCAGGCCCCGTTCGATAGAGTGCTAAAGCAAAAAGAATCAGGGAAACATACCGATCATGGCCACAAGGTCGGGTAGCCAGTAATCTTAGTTGTAACACCGGATGCTGGTATGGTAGAACAAATAAAGATCTCTGATCGTACGTTTACATTTACTTTGGACACCCAGAGCACCACTCACTACTTCCTCCTTTTAATGACAAAAGTATTACATTGACTACTGATGAATTGATGTATTTATTATTTGGACGATATTTTGCGATATGATGACGCGTGGGAAAATCACAACGGGGGCTTGGGTAGAATTTCTAAAGAGAACTTAAAACTCAAACTGAAAAATTGTCACTTTTTCAAAGAAGAAAAGCTTTTTGGACACTTCATTTCGCGAGAAGGAATACCGTCGGATGACGAAAAAAAAGAATACTTGAAAACATTTCCGAAACCCACGATTTTAAAAACCATCCAATCATTCCCTGGACTTATAGGGGTATTATAGAAAGTTCATTTCTAATTTTGCCAGGATTTCTAGTATCCTCTTCAAGTTGATCCTGTAGGTATTGGCACTACTCTTGGGAAGATGAGCAACAAAATGCTTTTGAATTTCTAATGAATTGCCTTGCTATTCACACTGCTTTAAAATTTCCCGACTCTTCAATACCGTTCACCTTTACCACTGATGCGTCTGCGCCTTTGGCGGTATGCAAGTAGTGTCGCAAAAATTAGAGAACGGAGAACATCCTGTTGCCGCTAGCCGCAAATTACATTAAACCCAAAAGTCTTATTTCGGCTACGGAACGCTTGGCCGTTATCGAGATGATAAAAAAATTTCGCACTTAATTTATGGGTCGGCATTTTACTGTATGCACAGATCATAATCCCCTGACATGGTTATTGTCACCTAAAGAACCGAAGGTCCGTATTGCAAGGTGAGCCATGGAATTAAGCGAGAATTACTTCGACGCTAAATACTGCCGCGGAAAAGATATTTGCCCCAACAATGCCCTTTCGAGGGTAACTGACACCATATATTCTCTCGAAGAAAAATACCAATTTAATTTGAGACATCGGAAAAATAGTTTGAGAGTAAGACTGTCCAAGCAAGTCCAGAGCTCGTCACTTCACGCACGTAGGAGCGATTTCAACTTTTTCTTCGACGAACGTGGCATTCTATTTAGAGTGAAGAATGAACCACGGGTCACTATCCAGTTATTTGTAATCCAAATTTAATAAGGCCTGATAGTTTGGTGTCATGCATTCCCACTAGCAGGACACTGTGGCGTGGATAGAACGTTCAACCTCAATACGAAGACACTTCCACTGGGAAGGTTTTTATTTATTTATTTATCGGTGTCTATGTAAAACATTGCTTAGTATTTGAAAAAACGTAAAGCTTCGATCCAGAAATCCCCCGCAATCAGTCATGACAGCCGCCCGTCCTTGGGGAAAAATAAAGTTAGACGTTACAGTTCCGCTTCCAAAACCCCAACGGGGAAACAGATTCATTTTGACTTGCCAGAAGCATATCACTTGCTATAGAGAAGCAAAAGTGTTCCCTGATCAATCGTCCATGACCAGAGGCCGAGAGTCCACGGGAAACAGAATTTGTCACCATGGCATTCCTCGGTACATCATCACAGACAGAGGAGCGAATCTCACTTCAGTAATAATGGAAAACGTTTGCCAGATTTACATCGTAACCTCCATTTTCATTTCCACGGACATATAATCCATAGGAGAATGGAAGGCTGGAGAGAGCACATCAGTAATCTTTAAGTTTAATTTCCCATTGTGAGGCATAGGACCACAGCGACTGGGATTAACACTTGGATTTTGCTTTATTTGCCTACCAGAACCCGAAAAATAGAATGACTGGCCATTCCCCAGTATACTTGCCACAGAGCCGCGATTTCATGATGACCTGGGATGATATCTTTTCGCCAATGCTAGGCCAATCCGAATCAGAGTTCGATCAATATCAAATGAATTACTTCGCCGCTTCAAAATTGACCCATGAGCAAGCCGCGGATTTTAACACCCAAAATACGGAAAAAGGCATACTCGCCATAATCAAGGATTGTCATAACCCTCAATTGCCGTTGGCCAGCTATTCCTTCAGCGAAATGTGGCTCCAAACCCAAGAAAAGCTATAAAGTTGATGAACAGTTGGATCTGATCTTAGGAACAGTTGGAACGTGACTAGAGTACGAATCCCAGGGATGCTAGACGCCATAAGTCTGGAAAGTGAACGCAGATTTATATAACATCACCGTAATGTTAAAATCCCTCCCAGATCCCATACCAGTTTCCCACCAAGATTCCTTAATGGAACATCTCCTGTTCCTGGTAATCACGCTGATTTATTTCACCAAACATCCTGCCAAAGAGTACCTCTCCTTTCTCGCTCCTTTTGCCGGATTCTAATGTTTTCTACTTCATCTACATCGTCTACCCAAGTGGATTCCCTATTCCCCACCCCGTACAACCTCCGACCTCTTCTGACCCGTCTCATGTCGTAATAATGACATTTTCAGAATGGCCCAGGCAGGAGTAACACCGGAGGGGAGCGATACTGACACCGCTCCTTGGGATACCCCTCCAACACCCGGCCAAGGTCTGGAGATGCATTTCCCGGAAATAGAAGCCATCGACGGACCAGAAGACATCCTTCCGGACAGCACTTGGTTGTGGGACGATTGGGATGATTACACCAGCTCCTTCGACACAGATACTCCATCGCCGGCCATTAGCAGGGACGATGATGGGCCCCCTTCTACTCCCGAGCGACCGATAACTCCAGGAAGGGGCTGGTATCATGATCCTGCGGAGGTTACTATCAGCTCAGATCCCCAGACCTTCCCAGAAGCGCAGACGGGCCCAGGAGGGCTACAAAATCCAGCCACAGAATACTTGTCAAATTCTGAACTTCCTCTTTACCTGTTACCCCATGATTACATCCCCACTTTAGATACCACTTTAATTACCTTCCAACCTACTAGTCCTGCCATGAGAGGCAGCCTCTCGAGAAATTATAATCATCGCCGGCGAACCATCCATAGGCGAAAAGTACGGGAGCGAAAGCGAGCGGAAATTACCTTAAGGAGGCCTCCCTACTAGAGCCATAAAAGGTACTGACTGGTATTTTCAGCACTTGAGTTTCAACAGAGTGTTTCTCATTTCAGTTCTCTGCCAGTATGATGCTGACATGGATGAATGCCCTTTTGATGACGTCCTCGGACGACATCGGGATCTTTTTTGAATACGCAGTTGAGCTCGTGTTAACTTCCAGCGAGTGCGTGGTGCATGACGACCTGCATCTCGACCGTCTGAGGCAAGCCCTGCTTAGGATACAAACCCAAGAGCAACAGTTTAAGGGGCTGGATTCCAAATTGGCTCGGTGAAATGAGAGCGAGGTTTCTCTAAGAGAGAATACGAGTATACCACGATTGATGGCCCTCTCATGAGAATTATTATCTGGATTAATACCTTCAAGCTGAGTATTGCTTCTTATGCAACTCGTCTTTTAATTGTGGCTAGTTTTCTGAGAGGGTTTTTTCTATTTTTCTCTCTTTTCTTTAGCTAATTATCCGAGTGAGTGTTTTCGATGCGTTAGACATAAAGCTCAATATCTTGTGTCATTCGCATTTATATTTTATTGGTTTATTTGCACAAAAATCATCACACTCTTCTTGAAGTCCTCTAGAAGTCCACTGTCTCTCTATCTCTCTCTCTCTCTTGTATTATTTCGGAGAGAGTATCTTTAGCCTAGACCCCGAGTTTTTTGTTTATTTCCACGTTTACTTTGTCTTGTGCCTTGTTGTTTTCAGGTTTTTACAGCGCCGTCCGATGTATTCAAACAACATTTCTCCTTTAATTAAGTCATCATCAAGTGGTTTGACCCAATCATAGAATTATTTAATTTATTATTATCATATTTTCCTAATGTCTCCACCTTATATTAGTATCTTTAAACATATATTAGCATTTCGAACGTTGTGGAATTTCGTATTTCTTCCTCCGAGTTGCCTCTCGTCCAGTTTAGAAGCCGTTTTGTAATTTGTCATCTTCATGATTTAATTGATTTCCACGTAGCAGTACTACTGGTTGAGGAGTAAATCCTAGGAATGTTTGGGCTTTTGGGATTTTTAAGCTGATTTATTTTTGGGAGCATAGAGAAGTGGTGATTCTTACGGTTCTCTCTAGGGAGAGAATGACGATTTTTGCGGTGAGCGCCCTTAATTGGGTCCAAGTCTAACAGATTGGTATCGGGGTGTATGAGGACCAATAATGCAATTTGTGAATGCTTCAGCAAATTAATATTTTTTCGTCTAGCATGAAAAAAGATCACTTTTTTCGTGCTTCTTTCTTTATAATTTCTTTATTTGAGGGTCCTTTTTGAAGGTAATTTATTCAATGTTAGTAAGTCCCTTTTAATTTAGGTATTGCCGGAATGAGTCGTTGGATATTTTATTACAGAAGCGCGATGAATATTCACAGAAAATGTTGCAATCCCATTTGTTACCGAAAATCTCTGTTTCATTTATTTTAGGAAACGAATACAAAAATTACACGCAAAGCATCATTTATCTTACTTCAGAATACAGTAAAAAGAACAATGATGCACATAAATACTTTTTTTATTATTCAAACTCCATAGAAGTTTTTGAAGTAATAGCTTTTTCATTTTAACGATTTCCCAAATTTGTTATTTCTGAAAAAATGAAACTATTTAAGGAAAAGATTGACAAACACCTAATCTTTATTGACAGAAAACTTAGAGTAAAAACATTTTTTAATGAGTAATCATGGGATGACAAAAGCACGAAGCAAATCACCTGGTCATGCGGGAGTGAGGCGTTTCCTTGAACGTAAGTGCCCCCAAGATTACTTTGGTTTAGAGCGGCACAAACTTAGGGAGAGGAAGGTGCCTGGAAACGTATCTCCTCTGCACCGTAATCAAACGCCTGCCTATCCTTCCGGGAGATTTCGAGCGTCGTTCTCTCGCTAAGAGACTCCCTGCGGCGCTGCGGCGAAGGGGCGTCCGGTCGGTGTGCAGAGTTGCAAGGCTCGTGTTTGCAGATCGAGGCGGGAGGAAGGAGCGAGGTGCCTCATTAAAGTCAAACAACACACAACGTTGGGACGCGAGGGAAGAGCGGTACCGAGTAGGGCAGACGCTCCGGCTGAACCAGAGGAAATATTTAAAAAGTAAAATACGAAACAACGACTCTGTATGGCGATAAAGCAACATTAACAATAGTCCTTAGGGATGCAACCACCGCAACTGAGGCCCCCAAACCCCCCACCTTAGCAGTCACCGACGTAGCGTCGCACATTCGTCGGAGCGAGGGGGGATATTCAATGGGTTACAGAGATAACAAGGAGGCTTCGAAGGAAGTGGTGTATATTCACTGGTCTGAGGGGACATGTTTAATTGGGCTTTATTTGCCTCACGGGCACCGTCCGGAGTCAAAGGCCGCAGAACGACGGCATCTTTCGGGGACCCGCCTACACACACTCAGGTCTACCCGTCGGCGACGCTCCGGTCCGTCACTCCTCCGCCCGCCTCTCTCTCCGAGGAGAACTGGTTGTGAGGAGGCACAAGAAGGGTTCGAATGCGACGGAACCCCCCTCCGTTACGTAGCCAGTGACTCGTCCTGTACTCCTCCTCCTCCTAAGAGAGTTTTTCCTTGTCGTTTGCGTGGGTGACTGTTTTCGACTCAACCTCTCTGCGGGGCCAATTGAATGCGCTCGCGCTCCGACAGGTGGTGTGGTGGTGGTGCGTGTGCGGTTGTGCGTGTGCTCGCGTTCGTGTGAGTTCGTACGACTGGGGAAGTGGCGAGCGGGAAGGACTTGGCTGAGGACTGAACTCCCCGAGGAGTCCTGCCCTGCGTCTGCAACATTCGTCGCCATTTCATTGCGGCCTCGTCTTCCGAAATATCGCGTGAGCGTAGGGTTCGTTTTCCCCCATCGGTCGGTGGGAGTCCATGCGCTGAGGACGTGGGGGGATTCCATCGGATGGATTAGTGGCCTCGCTAGATATTTGTGTGTGTGAAGGAGGAAGCTTCTTTAAATCTAAATGGAGCAGGGAGAAATAGTGGAGTTGGAAGGCGGATAAAAAGGTAGAGGGAGTGAGGAATAAAATGTTGATTCTTTTTCTTAAATTATGTGCTTTTCATAGCTTGCGTTTCCACTGTTATGCACAGGAACGCCCCTTTATTTTCGATGCATATAGATTTTCATTTTCCAATTATTTCTTTGTGTGCCAAATATCACGTGTATTTTAGTGGGCTGTAATGCCAGTCACTGCCGAAAAAATGCCTCCACTAGTTTAAATTTCTCACATTTTTTTCATCTACATACATCAATTTACATCTGCATCTACACAATACCCTGCAAGGATTCGCAAGGGCGCGTGGCGTGGGGTGTTAGGTCACCACCCGTAAACTAAAATAAAACCACATGCAAGACAAAACTATGTTGTCTCTAAACAAATATTAGTTTGTTCATGCACTCGACATCCCTTAATTACACGAAAGAAAGTACTTACTCGCAATAATATTTAATACCAGGATACGTACATTGAAATTATTTCGTAAAAATATTAATAATATGGGTCTATTAAATACAAAGCAATTGGTTCCTCAAAGGTGTGAAACAGAGAATTTTCCAAGTGTTAAGCACTCAAAATGTAAATAAGGCACCAAAAAGTTGTGAATTACGTGATAGTTTTTTGGAATTCAAAATATTAAGATGCAGGCACTACAGAAATCAATCTTCAGCTACTACGCTGCGAATTCTACGTCTAAATAATTACCCCGCGACCCACCAGCAAGGCATGTGGAAGAGGGTGCATGCACCACGTGGGAAGGGTATGGGACAATGGAGGATCTGGAAGAGGAAGGGAAAAAACATCCAATAAAAAGCCTCAAGTCAAGTGTTAATTTATATACTGGAGGAAGACTTGAATAAAAACATGATTAAATTTCACCCAGCAAATTAATCCTCTGTTATACAAAAAGGGGGAAAATTAAAACGAACCACAACCATTCATAGGACAAACCTCCACCATACTAATGCAGATCAATAAATTCAATACGCATTCAATAAAAGCTGTTAATTATTTTTACAATACATTATGTATTAGATAAATTAATTGAGGAACACGTGGGCTAACTCGTGTAAATATTAGTTTTCAGTTGAGTTAGGATAATTCCCATAGCTAATAATAAGAAACTTAGAAGGCGATCATAACGTTATTCCGGTCAGCCGGTGACCATCAATGGGGAAAGTATGTGCTTTTAAGACGTCAGTACCATACAGGGTTCGTCCGGAAAATAAGTGTACTGAGCTCAGGAAAAAAAATTTATTACACTTTTACATACGTATCTTAAGCTAATATTCCTCAAAATAGGACCCTTGTGAGTCGATACACTTGTTCCAGCGGCGTTCCCATTCCTGGAACGCTCCCGCGAAGGCATCATCGGGAACCTCTTGAAGACTCGTCGTCGACCTCTTCTCTGCCCTCCACGAACATCTTGTGCCACCGAAAGATCATGTTTCTGGACATGGCTGACTCCCCATAAGCCTGGTTAATCATACCGACAGTTTCGGTAGACGATTTCCCAAGCTTTACCGCAAATTTGATGGAATAACGATGCTCCAAAAACTTCGGCATCGCGTTCCGTGACGTGGGTCGAGCGTGGAGGTTCGCGTTAACAGAGCTCCTCACTACACCACAGCTCAGAGCCGACTGCCTTTTTCAGCGTCGCTTGCCAACATACCCCCCTCCAATCGCCGCCCGTCAGAGCGGCGACCTGGGCTGGGCGCGCCTGGAGCGGCGCCCAGGCGTCGTCTGCTGGACGCTGCTGGACCTGGCCCAGCCCAGCTGGACCTGGCCCAGCCCAGGAGTCAGTACACTTATTTTCCGGACGAACCCTGTAGCACTGCCTGATGTCAAATGCCTTGACTTGACATCGACGAAAGTGCTACTTCGCTGACGTCTTTTCGCTGAAAAGCATTTACTATCTCCCCGTTGATGGTCATCGGCCGACCGACGTAGCGTTATTGTCGCCTTCTTAGTATCTTATTATTGGCTATAATAATTATCCTAACTTCATTTTCACAGTCAATATCTCACACGTCTTCTTCCTATTAGTTTTCTGAGCGAGTTCGACTCCAGTTATTCTGCCCCCTTATCTTTCTTGGGGAAAATTAAAATTTAATGCGTTTGTTTCTACAGCCCCTGGTGCTACTTAATTTCACTATTGATTTGAATATCAACCTAAGTGACCACAATCACCCCTGATTTGAATCAGTATTTTTAGAAATAACTAGTTAATCAGGGTCCATTCAATTTTATTTCCTTTTCCCGTGGCTGTGTAGTTCTTTTCACTTTGATATATTTTCTTTTTTTAGTACATTGTGAGTTCCCATTAATGTGAGTTGCGAGAAAATGGGGATATTTAATGATTCAATTAATTTTAAGAATTTCATATTTGGTGTGTTTATATTGTAAGGACACGCCTATTGCCAAGGTGATTGAACTTGTCCTAATGAATGACGAGTAGTCCTCGAGGTTATTGATTAATTCAGAAGGTGTTGTGTTTTGAAACCTTAAAGTTGACTTGGAAGCAATTTTTTTTCATTTTCAATAATATCACATATTCTGATACACATATGATACAGAAAATGTTAGCTAGTGATTCATTTTATGCTCACATATCATTTTTTTAAATCATACGAGAGATACAATGTAATACAATCATAAGAGAGATACAATGTAATTCATTTAAAAAATATGTTTAATTACAGATGTAAAAATGAAAGCAGGAAAGAAAATTTGATAAATCTGATTGCATTTTTAGGGGTACGCCCGGGCTCCGGTATTAAGATTCGTGAAGACGGGTCAAATATACTGTGAAGAGTAAATTCTGTCCGGTGAAAGTAAAATCTGTGACTAGGATGCATTATTAGCACACTCAAATGTCATGGTGGTATGTGAGTAGACTACCGCTTACATTGCATTACAATTTCCCCTCCTTTCGTTTCAGATGCGGCCCACATAAAATTCCTGGCAGCATCAAAGAGTACATCCATTGGTGTAATGGAGTTGAAGAAGTGTTATAATATTAAAACTTATATTTCGAATGTATCTCTTGCTATATCTCCTGTCGAGAATATTTTTCAAACTCTAAGCAAAATGAACGCGAATAGAATAGCTACATGGATAATTTGGTGTGTACAAGAACGGTACATTTAATTACAGGAAATTTTGTACAGTGTGCAATTTATTTAAACTAAAATGTAATATTTTTTACTTCTAACTTACTTTTTCTTTAATTTGATTAATGTTGCTATTGAGGCTACAAGGGGACTATAAAGGCTCTTCTTACATACCATATCACGCTGATCCATCTGGATAAAGCAGAATTATGTCTGAGTATTACAAAAAATACATTAAAATGGTATTGGACGAAAAATAATTATAAAAATAAAAAATCATGGTAAAATGCAATTCAAGAGTATTTTTATTGCATTTAAAGCGGAATTTGACTCCCTTTGATGGCCGGTATGCAGTCAGAGTGAGCAGAAAAATAAGGTAAGATTTGAAAGGAAAGACTAATTGGTGCAAGAAAGTAATCGAAAATTGGAAAAAAGGTGAAATGAAAGGCTTCGTTTGAAAAATTAGTGTATGCCGTATTGGGTGAAAATAAATTACGGAACCAAATAGGGAAAATAAATAACTGAATTATTCGGAGGTAAAGAGAATTTTTGTTTTTACTCATAATCTTTGATAAGAAAGTTTTGTTTCCTTCCTTCAATATATTGCTATAATTACTAAAGCATTAAATGAAGCAGATTAAGTTCGGTCTAACGGAAAGTAGCAATACCTTTGCAAGCCTCTGGAAGTGAAATTTGAGTGTAAAAGAAATAATAATACCAGAAAACTAAAATATCAAACGAAACTCTACAGAGCTGCTTAATAATCATATCCAGGAGCTAAAAGGTGTCTCAAATGAAACCTCAAATATGAATAAGGGCATTAAATATGAAGTCTTGGAAAGAAACTTAAGGCAAAAATTGACCAAAATGAATTCCTCATGGTAATAATAAAAATATTAAGGATGCCACGAATGAAATTGCCCTGGAAGAAAGAAAACAGGAATAAAGTTATAAAATTAAATGTAAAATAAATTAGGAATACTATCAATGTGTACAATAACATTGACAATAACGGATTGAAAATAACGGAATTCCTCAGAAGACCAGAGGACTTTAATTCACAAGTGAAAATTATAATAGACGTCTGCTCTTGCAGTTCAAGTCTAGAAAAATTCATGCACCGACAATTGGGGTACAATGACTAAGAAAAGGAAAGAAGGAATTTTAAGCTTTGCATTGAGACTTCGGCCTACTAATCTAGAAAGGTTTAGTCCGCCGAAGGAGTTGTGACTGAAGTTGAAATTACGGATCTCTTGCGAACATTCTAGAGGGCATAAGTGAAAATAGGCTGATGGTAGTTCTAATTCGATTTTGGTATGCTTAAGCAATGCATCGATAGTAAGCCCAGCAGTGGTTTAATTCCACTCATGATATAACTTTCACGTACCAAGGCATACGTCTCGTCAATCCCGGAAAACATCTGCTAAAAGTGCCTCGTCTCTCTTTAGGTGTGCGGCACTGTAGACACCAAGTGTTCTACATTCAAACGATTCCCATACGTTTTTCACGTGAGCGTAATCTTGGTCGTAAATGTCAGCGTAATTGTAAAAGTGATGTTTACCCGGTAGAAAATTTTCTCTATCGTTTCAATTGGTTTGGTGTAATCGTAGGTGTAAACACCCTCCACGAGTTCCTAGATTTGTAAGTTCACTCGTGTAAATATAGGATTTCTAGTTTACCGCGAGTGAGGCCAGTGAGGCGGATATGAAACGGTGCGTATCAACAATTCTAACACAAGTTCTTTTCAGCCGAGTTTGAAAAATAAGAGTACATTTCCTCAGAATTCAGAATCACAACTATTCTCCTAACATCATAGTCTAGTTCAAGAATGAGAAAGTGTCGAAAGTATGATAAATGACGATAGTGTAAATCAAGACCTAGAAGTAGCCTATTATTAAATTAATAAAGAAATAAACTTCAATCACAAAAGCTAAGAAGATATAAAAATGTAAAATTCAAATTTTGTAACTACTTACATCGCAAAAAACGTGTCCGTCAACTTAAAAAAAAAATACGAAAATACTCAAAAATCCTTAACCTTTAACTACACCAGCGTTCCGATTAACTCATCACACATATTTTTAGAGACTTCCTTTGATGAAGATCTGACATGAGCAAAGCACGCACAGCACGCCATTTCCTTTGCCAGAAACACTAGAGATATTTTAAGTCTCCGCTCTTGCGTTTCTGTCCGCGCATCTAGCGACGGAATAAGGCTAAGCTCCGTAGATCTATATATAGCATATGTTCCCGGCCGATTTACGGCCACCAAATTTCCGGATAATCATCAAATACACTCAGATAAGGCCTACGTATAAACATTCCATTACAAAACGTTGCACCACCTCATGTCCCAACGGCGACTCGTGCCGATGACCGCCATCCGAAGCGCAAAACCGCACCAAAAATTCACAATCCAAGAAACTGCGGGAGAGGCCGCGACTATAACTTTTAACTGAGTCATCCGCTCACTCTGTATTACAATGCAACGATTTCAGAGCATACACATCACTATTATATTTCATTGAGAAAATCATCCTGATCAAGGTGAATGATTTTACTCGCTGAAATTGTTGCATTGTTAAAATTCACAAATTTATCACAGCTCAAACCGAACTCCTTGAAAGGTCCCTTCCATGAAACTCACTTGTAGAAACTGAAAAATGCTCAGTTCAGCGAATGATACACGTAAATGCCTAAGCCAATATGTGCTTAGCAGCAAAAAAACTGATTAACCTGAAAATAGAAAAAGTATTAAAACCAAAGGATGAATACATAATTTATTAGGCCTCAAGCTAGGACTTTATCTTCTTCTTCCTAAAGTTAATTTATAGCCTCGATGCAATCTAGGGTATAAATTAACGAACTCTTTCTTGAAATAACAAAATATGTTTGAAACAGCAAATAAAATCATGTATCAAAGAGCTTCAAAGTTTAATTTTCGAATCATTTTTGTGATAAATGTTTTTTAGCATTATTACCGTGTCTAGTTTTAGTTCCGTCCATGGGGATAAGAGTGGGCAAATAAGTCCCACCGCTATTTTTGGTTAAATTTAGTCCTAGTTTTAGATTCACCATCCTCGCTCACTGGAAGTCATTTCCTTTATTTCATATTTACTTACGCTGGAATGTACCCTAATCCCCTTTGCACCTCTTACCCTAATGTTTTTACCTATCACTGAAGATGTGGACGGCCGTCTCATCAGTGTAGTGCCTTCCTTCGGGTACATGGACCCAATGAATTGAAAGCAGACTGGCTATAATGTAGGCCCATATGTGCCACGTAGAACCTTGTTTTACGCTCTGGTTGAAATTATTTTCTCTCTCACTTGTAAAAAACTATGATTGAGCGTTTTACAAACAAGCTACACGTTTTTAATTTCAATTCATTCCACAATGCTTATCCTCTTGAATCTTGACGTTCCTAAACTCACTACCATATCTTTCTTCGCCCACCATCTCATACTAATCCTTCAAAACGATCATGTATTTCCTTTCTCCCGATTTTTGTTAGCTGTTAGACTTTCATGATGATCATGTTCGTTAGTTCCACTTATGACAAAATACCACTCATGAATGCCCTGTGTGGTCTTTAGAACGTAATTGCCCTTCACCATTTAATGGTCGTAGTCCATGGAGAGAGTTTGTTTATAAATCAGTGAAAATTTCAATTGAAAGTGATGCCCAAACTTCCAGATAATATATTAACAAAATATTTTCTAACGAGGGGTGGCAAATGTATTGAGTAAAACGGCAGGAAGATGCGTAGTTAATATAGATCAGGCAACGAATAGAATTTTATCAGTAAAAGTAAAACCCAAATCGCCGAGCTTGGTTATTGCACAGGTACACATTCCACCAAGCCACCATAGGGAGGAAGAATTTGATAGGGTATGATCAGTTAGAAGACATAAGCAATCGGGGATTGTCCTGCAGGGAAGCATTTGACAGTGATGGGTGATTGGAGTGCGACGGTATTTGAAGAAAGCGATGGTGATGAGGCGGGTAAATACGATTTAGGTACGAGGAATGATCGCGGGGAGAACACAATTGAGGTCTGCAGGAGAAGGGAGTGAATAATCACCAACGTTTGTTTTAGGCAAAAAAAGGCGTATTTTTACATGGAAACAGCCAGGTGACTCAGAGAGGTATCAGTTAGATTACATTAGGCACAGATTTAGGGGCAGTGTGATCAATTCACACACTTTCCAGGAGCGGATGCAGACTCGGATTACAATTCATTAATTTTGAAGTGTAGCGTTCGATTCAAAACGATAAAACTGGAAGGTGGTTTAGGAAATGGAACTTAGAAGCATTCAGTTGTTTGAAAATGAAGGAGTATCAGCAGACAGTAGGAAAAATCAATAGTGAGGAAAGGGGGGTATTCTTTAGGAAAAATGGAAATGACTCAAAAAATGGTTATTAACAGCCGCAAAAGAAATTATAGGAACTATTCTTTGGGAAAGGATGAGGGAATCATGGTTTGCGGACGAGATGATTAGGATGATAAATGAAAGAGGAAATGGAAGAGGGTAAATACAAAGTTAGGATGAAGGGAGTACAAAAGAGTTCAATAATAACTCATGCACGTGATAAATAGATCAAAATAAGCATTATGGAAACAAGGTGCAAAGATATGTAAAGTTTGGAAAGAAAGGGTGAAATTGGTACGCTATGCAGGTAGATTTAAACGCTGTTTGGAAGCCAAAATGGTATATCTCTGTTAAAAATCAGAGATGAATCGGGGAAAATATTAGTTGAACCAGAAATGATCCAAAAGAGATTTAAAGACTACACGTATATAAATACCCTAAGAAGAAGAACATAGGCCAGCAAGATTAGCCATAGAAAGAGAATATGTCGTAGATTAGTATATGTAGCTATGTGGCTTAGGTCCATCCTTGTTTGATAGCGAGATAGAAAGGGCTTTAAGGGAACGGAAATCCAGTAAGGCCGAGGGGCACACAACAATCCTGTGGAACTAATTAAAAGTTCAGGGAAACATTGAGAGAAAGATTTTATGCCCTAATTCGTTCCATTTATGAGATAGGATTTTGGCCGGAAGACTTCGTCAGATCAGTATTAGTTCCTATTCCAAAAATGGTTAAGGCTACATGGTGTGAGAACTACAGAACAATAAGTTTGATTTCGCTCGCAGCTATTTGATCTTATCTACAGCCTGTTGATACTCCTTCCTTGTACATTGATCCTGATAATTCTTCTACGCTCCATTTCCGATCTGCAGTCCCAGCTTTATATTTTCGAATCGAACGCTACACGTCGTAGTTTATAAATTGTGGTCCGAGTCTGCATCCACTCCCGGAAATATGTTCGACTTGGTCACGCTCATCTAACATCTGTGCCTAACTGCAACATAGTCGAGCTGACATTTTCCTGATTCCCCAGGTATTTTCAATTAGTATCTAGGGCTTTTGTAGTATCTAAACCATGTATTAGTTGTGATTAACCCCTCTCTTCTGCAGAGCTCTATTGCTTCTTCACCTCGGTCATTTCTTGTTCCTAACCGGTAGTACCCCACCTCACTACAATTTCTTCCTTGGATTACCGTCGCGTTCCAACCCCCGAACAATATTAAATGTTTCCCCAAGGAACTCCAGCGATTAAGACCTCTAACTGATCGTATCGACTTCTTATCTTACGGTTGCTACGGCTGAAATATGGTTATTTGGTAACATATACACCTGAACAATGACCAATTACGCGTGCAATCAATCGTTAGTTCCGCTTTGACTTCTATTAATAAAATACCATCAGTCGCCTGCTCTTAATTTACTACAACTCCTTATTTTAATATGATTGCCACCCCTCGCTTGCTCATGTTTCCTCCGCTGCACATTATTACTATCACTCCAGGGGTCTCCGCTATCCTGCCACTACACCTCGCACAGCTCTAATAAACTTACATTTCCTCTCTCTATTCCT
This sequence comes from Hetaerina americana, assembly GCF_022747635.1. Lineage (NCBI taxonomy): Eukaryota > Metazoa > Arthropoda > Insecta > Odonata > Calopterygidae > Hetaerina > Hetaerina americana. Next base: position 2,743,233 of record NW_027286886.1, read on the forward strand.
CGCATTATACTCACTAATTATCCTCTCATCATCATTGTTAAAGTATTTCATTTTACTATTCTAACTACTTCGGTCGCCTTCTTTGTCTTCTCTCTTGCTACTGTCGCTTTCCCTTTGCAAAGATCTCGTGAGATGAGAATACGAGGGCTTTGCCTCCCCCGCTACCAGGCACGACACAAAATCTATTTTACCGAATCCCGTAGTTGCCTGGATTCATTTTCACAAAAATCATGTGATGAATAATTGAGATGGTTTCCAGTTGTCTTCCTCAATATTGATTTTAACGTTAGACTCAATTGCCTTCCCACGGGGGTCAGACGCTTTTGCAGCCGTCTCACTGAGGAACAGACGCTGCGTGGATTACCTTTCGTCGGGCTCCAAACCCTCGACCTATCTTGCATTGGTAACTCTACCAGGAGTAATTATCATAGTTGCTGCCAACATAGCTCTAGAGGTCATCATAACGGACTAGTTCTTCCACTAAGACAAGGTCTTAGGACATAAGGTGGTGGCTGAATATTAAGCAAGTATTTTTTGGGCGACCATAAATCGAAAAATCCTACTTATTTGCTACCAAGGGAAAGACTTCCGAGTTTCTAACTGGAAGAAAAGTGATTTCTGGAACGAAATATGCAAAGTAGACTACTTTCGTTACCCAATGAGAGACTCTCAAATCAAATCGGGAGGTTACCGTAATAAGCGGTTTTGATAAATTGCGAGGAGTGTTGCGATGCGGCATTCACCAAAATAATGATCAAACCTCTTTGCTGCTTGATTTAAGAAACTAGATGCACGGATGGATATCCAAAACTGTTTTCAAAATTTTTAATTCAAGAGGCAAATTCAGACTTCAACTGTCCCGCGGAGAGCAAAAATTAATAAAAAAATGTACACTAACAAAATAAGGCATTTAATATCCACCAAGTCTGAAGGAGATTCAAGAAATTTATAGAATTATTATTAGAACTTAAAAAAGCTGACGCCGGAAGAAATTATAACTACTCGAAATTCAGGAATTAGTCTTCGAGTGTTTAATGCTAAATATGCAGTACATAAGTTGGGTTTGCAATATGAAACTTCACAGGAGATTTTGATGATGTTAATAGCAAATAACAGGGCAAGGTGTAGGTTAATTATGAACAAGCAATGATCAGTCGTGAAAAAAGTTTCAATTGAACGTCGGAATGGATACAGAGAAACTACAGACATTCCTTTCGTCGCTAACCCAAGTCGCCGTTTTGCCTTCGACGCGCGATAAACCGTTTGTCGTGAGGTTTTTATAAATTTAAAAATGTATCTTGATGTAAAACTGGAAATTTGCTTCAAACTTTTCTTTCTCCTCAACTCCAAACTTTCTCTTCTTACTCCTCCTTTCTTCCTGTTCCCAAATTTAAAAAAATCGAATATTCGCTTATTCAGCACTTATTGGTTTGACTTCAAATTTGATATTACCTTTTTTATATTAGCGGAGTTTAATGACCATGGCATCTATACTATTAAAAATAATAGAGTAGGTTAGGTAGAAAGGTTAGTGAGGTGATGTGGACCTCTTTGTACGATAATGGAACTGTACTTTTTCTTTGAGGAAAGGGCGAGAAAGTTGGGCGTTACACTTTCGCTTCCTCCTTAAATAGCTCGAATGAAATATGTCCTGCATTTTGGTTCAGTTGTCTCACCTTTAAGCATATTTAACTTTTATAATAACATTGACTAAGTTTTCGTTCAGTTTTTAATTTGAAAAAACTTCACCTGGTAAAACAAATCAAGGATTGTTCCTCTAGGTTCCTCGGAGTCACCTGCCATCTGTAATGCCAGCTGTAATTCAGCAGCAGAGTTGGTAGGTAAAACAAACAAATAACAATTAGAATAAACCAAAACGAATGGAAACAAAGCATTAACAGACACAATTTAATAAATGACGGCGTTGAATAAGGGATTTGAGTCAAGAAGTTCAAGTGAGAGATTTTTTGCTGCAAGGGAATTAAATACGGAGGAGATTCAGCAGAAAAGGGAACGTTGGAAGAGAGGAAGGTGAACAAGGTGGGTATCAAAGGTGACACGAAGAGGACCGCTGATTGAAAATCATTATATGAGATCATTATTTCGAGAAGAAATATAAAAATTATTGTAAAACTTTAACTCAGCTATCATGCGGCGAAAATGTAGGTTACGAATGCCTTGGATGGAAAGAAAAAGCTCTAAAGATAAATTCTGAGAAAAGTTTTTTAAATATTTTATAGAATGTTAATAAAATTGTTGTTATAAAATATTAATTGAGGGAACTGTAATATGCTCGTCTACACATAAATCTTTATCAGTAAAGCCATAACACGCTCGAAGTGTAATCCATGCAATCGGAATGGTGAATTATGCAGTCAACCAAGAGGTTAAGAGCATTGCCAAACACATTAGAAAATCATTGCGATACGCACGGGACGAGAAACAATGTAAACAAAAAGGTAACTAAGTTTTTAATAAAAAGGAAGTCTAGTTAGTCAAACGTTCAAAAAGGAGGGCACGTACTCGGTTCGATAGAACAGTGATCTTGGTAGGGTCTTTACCTTAAATTTAATATGTTGATTCATACATTTCATACGCGTATTTTCAATCTATTGACGCGTTCCTTGTAGATTTATTTTTTTGAGAGGGTCAATTTTACTTCAGCAGAGACAGTTACCGCTTCTTTTTTAAATTAAATTTAGTTTAGGGGACAGTTCCCTTCCATACGCTACCCTTGTGCAGCTACGAAGTTTTGACAACCATAAAATCATGCCTCTTCAATTTTTTATTAAGCTACACTTAGTTAAGATAAGCTTAGATTCCGGTAAGTACCATCCATTCGATAGCTACCCAGAAACTACTGATCCCTGGGAAATACTGTTGTAACTTTTTTCCTCTTTCCTTCAATGCATCTTCACTTTAAAGATGTGGGAAGGAGATATTTTTGAATATTAATATGAAATAATTCAGATAATTTTTCACTTTCATGTAATTGTTTTAAATTATGGCGTAATCAGCAAATTGCTTTGAAATTCCAAATTTACCGCTCTTCTTACAAAAACAGTTTTATATTAGTCTCGTAACAATCCATAGCAGTAATTAATTACTTGAGTATTTTTTTTATTTCAGGTAACCAGAATTTGAATGTGTTATAGTATTTAGCAGAGTTTCAAAAACCGCCCAGGTGATGCTTTTGTAGATTTGCGTAAATTGTTTTAGTGGTTGAGTTTGGCTGCTAAAAAATAGTGTCGCGTGGTAGATATCAACCGTCCGTGGTCGTGCTGCAGTTGAAGGTGTACCACTGTTGAAATTGATCTTTGTATATTCTTGGAGGCTTTTGAGTCTCCAAAAGGCTCAACTTAAAAGTTTGCGCCATTAGGGCACGTTGGGCAATAGAGGAATCTTGGAAAGCAGAGGGCATCTTAGAGGGATGACAGAAGGGCGTCAATGAGTCCAAGGCATACGAATATTAGCGCTCAGTAAGGTGAGTGGAACCTCCTAATTAGAACGTTTTCTGCCAGCCATCAAGGTACTATTATAACTTGGTAGTATATTTTTTAATGTAAATTTGGTATGGACACAGACTGAACGCCGCTTCATTTCTGATTCCTTTCGTAAAAGGAAACCCGACACACCGCACTACAATAAGCCCTTCTTTAATTCCGCATATATTCTTCCTCCCTTCATGCTATCCATCATCGTCCTATTCCATCTCCTACCTTGCTTGCTCCTCTATGACAGTACCCCATTGACAATCAAAATTCCCGTCGTCCACCCTTCCTGTCTCATTTGGGATTTTCCCAACGAACCTCCTCCTTCTCCCCCACTATGCCATGCATTTCTTTGTTTGTTTTCCTTTCGACCAAATTCCTCCGACCCATCCTTCTTCGCACCAACATTTTGGAAGTCTCCAATCTATGCTTGCTAACTTGCTTCAATGGCAATATTAATACGCCGTACGAGATGATTCTCCGTATCCAAGTTTCAACGAATCTTTCATAAAATTCTTATTCAATGTCCCCGTTATCAAACCCCTCCCCCTTGCTAAAGCTTCTTTGCACAACACAACTCTTGTTCTTCGACACCTGCATCATACTTTAATCATCTGGGTCAAAACACTTCCAAGATAAGTAAACTCTTCTACCTGTTTTAGTTTTTGCCTTCTCATTCTTCCAGTTTCCTCGTATACTTCAATTAAAAGGTTTCAGGACGAGAATCAGTTTGGTACAGTGCCTCCGCCCGAGCTGCCCTTTTCCCTGCCGATCCTTTATTAATTCGTAGTATTTTTGCAAAGACGTCTTCTAAAACTTGCATTCCGTAATCCTTCCTTGTAATTTCAGAATATGTCTATATTTATCTCCATTTTGCCCTCTGGTATAGGCATTCATTTAGGTCATTATGATCATGATGCATAAAATTGATTTAATTCATCTTGTTAGTACAAACTTTCTTTTCTCTTCTTCTCTCTTTTCCCACCTCAAAGGGCTTCTTCGTCGATTACTAAATAAGAATGTTTATTCCATCACTCTTCTATAGCACCACATTATAAATTGCTTCCTCTTCTCTTGCTACTATCTTCCGCGGCTCCCAGACATATAAATATAAACACACAAATCTTAAAAAATCTGACGCCCAATTTAGTCCTTCAATGCTGCAGTGAAGTACTGCCACCCTATTTCTTTTGCTAGTATCAGGGTCTTATTCAGGTCCCCGAAGACGCCTTCCAAGGCTCGTATCGGTCATGGCAGATTCGCTGGAAAAAATGCATAGAGGCCCAAGAACAGTATTCTGAAGAATTTTAAGTGTTTGTGCAAATCTGTTCAATAAATTACTTTAAAAAAAGAATTACTTTTGGAAAAAACCTTGCATGGCAAAATTATTCCACTTATTCAAATGTATTCTGGCATATTGCAATCATTCATTATTTAGTTTTGCATTTTTTTTCCATACCAATTTTCCGATTTATTCCATACCAATTTCCGACAGTCCACATTAAGGTTTTTGCTTGTCTTTTCTTTATGTCTGTAATTTAGGTAGCTGATATCAACTCGCAAGTTTCCTTAAATGCTTTCTTATCAAAGGAAATTCTCCTGTTTGTCTTCAGTAATGTCCGCTGCTCACCCTCCTCCAAAACACCTCCTAAATGGCTAGACTTCCACCTGTTCAAGTTATATATCTCCCAATTTTAATGTTTATCTTAGCATTCCTACTTCTTTGGAATCTTATCAACTTTTTGTTATTATTATTATTAATGCTACTCCCACACGTATCATGCTGATTCTGCAATGCCTAAGTATTTATTGTAATCATTTGGCTGAATGGCTAACTAACACTTGATTACACACTGATCTGACTAATTTAGATCTCTCACTCACTTTCACTCCAGCAACTAACCCTTACCATGTATCTCATACCGTTTTCTACTCATGTTTATTGAAAAGAACAGGCGATAACGGACATCCCTCTCTGGCACATATGGTTATGGAGGTCTATAGAAAGAGTATACGTTAATGTTGGGTTGATTAAATCGACGTAAGGTGCACCGAACACTTTCTATGTTATTGTTTTTAAATACATATTGTCTGCTTTCAAAAATACTTATCACTACCACGAAACCTCTTCCTCCGGGTCTTGTAGCTCTATCGCGATGGGAAGATGTGAAATTTAGAGAGAAAATCTTTTGATAATTTATATCATCATACGGCAACTCTCTGCCCTCAAAGACCAAAAATTCAGCGGACTCCTGTAGCTCATTTAATACGGTGCTTCAAATCTCTCAGCTTACTCGACAGCAGACATCTTTGGAATAGTGTTGGAACAAACTTCCAAAGAAACGAGTCAAAGATAGGTTGGAAGCACAGAATTATTATACACTTCACAGAACTTTAAAGAAGAGGTATTCTAAATATGACAAATAGGTTACCCTACTTTGAATCACAGAATTTTGAAATCATTACATATGTTGGAACTGTAGTTCTGTTAAGTATCAGTTCAGCTATGAAAAACCTATGAAAACTGATGGTGGCAGTTATATCATTCCTGTGACATCCAGACTTGCTAATTTATACTGTTTAATATCGAATTCCATTCATCAGTTTTGCTCTTTTAAAATTCATGTTTTCCGGCATAGGTTGAAAAATTTATGTGATGTAAATTAACTCATTTAAATTTTATCCGTGGGTTCCTTAATGAGGGAGAATGAATTAACTATTTTTGATATCTAGAAAACCTACAAAAAGGTCAAGTTCAACAAACTGATTCATAATTTGAGAAGTGATGGTATTGATGAAGATGATGTTGTAATGATGGTACATCTTCAGTTGAGTTGCAGGGTTGTGTTAAAGGGCCTTCACTATTCCTTATTAATTACATAACTGACCAAAGATATTATATTAGAAGCAACCCAATATTTTTTGCAAATGTAAAGTGTTCACGTGGCTGCTTTTTACTATATAGGAATTAAATCAGGCACCTGAATTATGAAAGCAATGAGGCCTAGGATTAAATATTTCAAAATTTTACCACAATATGATTTTGAGATATTTGAACAGAATGGAATCATTTCTAATGAATTTTACCCATTACAACATGTGTAAATTAGGAAACAATTAAAATGTATAATCTTGTCCAAAATAAAAAATTGAGTTGTTTAAAGACAGAAGATAAAACATAAATCCAATCAATCAATAATACAACAATAAATATATAATGTGTTTGACACGCATTATATTTCCAGAAGTTTTGATACTCTCTTTCAAGTAATTGAAGATTGAGAAAAAAATACATCTTCTTCAGATGCAATAGCATTACTTCCATTGCTTCACATTATACATGGGAAAAATGAACCAGTTCTAGAATTATAAGAATTTTGGGTCTTTAAAGTAGTTGGAGGATGGTGCGTTAACATCTGCAGGAAATTAGGAGAGGACTGCGATTCTTACAAAGCTTACAACAAAACGTTAAATGTAATGCAATACCTTGACTGTCTAGTGATGGTAAGTTAGCATTTTCACCAATTACACTAATGAGTCGTAAGATGTGACTGAAACCTGTACTTTCTGCATTGGCATCACAATTGGGACAAGGGTACGGAGAAAAATATTCCATATTTTAATGTTTAAATATTTACAGCCACATCATACGATGAACGACATCAGCCATTATTTGATCTAATGACATCGTAAATAGGATATTCATATAGGAGAAAAATGGAAGAGTGAATTCTATCATCTAGGCACATGATAATTACTGAGAGTTACACATTACCTCCAACATTTCGGATTCTTCTTCTTCATAAGTAGTCTTCGCCCATGTCATGCAGATTTGACTGTGCCATAAGTGGCATCTCAACAACTTATGCTGGGCGAGAGCTGCAGTACGATGGCTTATGAATTCAATAAAAGCGAATCCACCATACTGCATATAGACTTACAACGATTCTAACACACTTACAGCTTTAACCCCTTCGACGATGTGAGACACCTCTCTGTAGACCTCTTCTTCAATTTTCGTTACCGGGACTCCCCCAATAAATAAACGGTTATTTTCGATAGATTTATCCACCAAAACCCTCCATCCTCGCCTTATCTGCTCCCCATCAAATGTTTGAATGGCATATCTGTCCTCTCCTGTGCTACTGTATCTTACAAAGTCAAATCCTCTGGTACCTCAATCTAAATCTAGCTTCAGCCGCACTTCGTAAATGCAACCTGCTCTTTCCATGAAAGGGACTAATTCGTCCTCAAAAAGATCTTAGGGGCAGGTGGCTCACGAAAACCTTGGTCCCCTTAGGTGGTGGAGGTCCCATCCAGGTACGAGGCTCCCAGTACCGTATATTCGGCTCCCATTTTGTTCTACAATTTCACATCCAGTACGCTCTATGAGCTGCAACAATTTTTCTACTGGTGGAATGTTAAAATCTGCCATGATTATTTTCAAGCCTCTATTTTCCTTAATATTCTTCTGCCAAAACTATTTCCTGTAGAACATGAGCAAAACCTCGTGTTTGATAAGCTGCAAGTCAAAGAAGTGATGTCTGGTCACTTGACACAGTAGCATAATGGGATCAAGTTAAATTTTACAAAAAACTGCCAAGTGCAAGGCACTTCTCTTTCCATTCAAAATATTAAATAATCGACAAATGTTAATTATGTTTATTTCAAAATTGCGAATAGCCATTACATTGCTTTCAAAAAGTCACTTTTTCACCAGCGATGTTGGTTATAAAACAAACGGCAAAGGTCTCGTAGACTGTTCACATCTAGGGAAGTCCATAAAGATTACGTCATTCGCCTAGAACAATCTTAGATCAAGGTAAATGTTTAGGCATCGTGTCAAGTTTTTATTTTTCCAATAAAAATGTTTACTAATCACAAAAAATAAAACAACTATATTTGTGGCAAATTGTCATTCTTTTGCCCATGATAGAGTATATTTCCACTAGTGAAGCAAACTGTTGGCACACTATACATTTATATGGATATATATATATATATATACTACCTTGATCAAAAAGTTCCCGGAATAACCACCGTGTGGCGGTCCCATCGTTCCGATTTGAGTTCTGTTTTTTTTGTTAAATTGGTACATCTGTTGTTGATATTCCCTTTAAATCTTAGTGTCATAACTTGACATTTGCAAAAGTTACGGTCGGTTTTCGGTATGTCCATCAGTGCTTCCTGCGATTTTTCCATTACTTCCTCTCGGCTGCTAAAACGCGTTCCCCGTAATGGTTTTTTAACTCGATTGAACAGAAAGAAGTCACAGGGAGCTAAATCAGGTGAATTCGGTGGCTGTTGGATGGTATTTGTTGCATTTTTCGTCAAAAAATTACGAATAATGATAGCACTGTGCGACGGTGCGTTATCATTGGTGCAAAATCCACGAGTTTTCTGCCCACATTTCTGGTCTCTTTCGGCGAATTGCTTCACGCAAACGTCTCATAACGCCCAAATAATACTCTTTGTTTACTGTCTGGCCTTCTGGCAAAAATTCATGATGCACTACACCGTTGTAATCCATGAAAACCGTCAGCATTGACTTCTTTTTTGACTGAAAACGACGTGGTTTTTTTGGTCTCGGCTCATTTGGTGAACGCCATTCACTTGCCTGATGTCTGGATTGCGTGTCGTACTCATAAACCCACGTCTCGTCTCCAGTAATGATCCTTTTGATGAATGTGGGATCGGATTCAGCCTCGCAAATCATGTCTTTTGCGACGTCAACACGGTCTCTTTTTTGCATGAAATTGAGGTCTTTTGGCACCAACTTTGCAGCTACACGACGGAAACCCAAATCATTAACCACAATGTCTTGGGCGGATCCATAGGCAATGTTCAAGTCCTCCGCTATTTCTCTGATGGTTAATTTGCGGTTATTGACCAACATTTATTTTACTTTATCAATTTTTTCACCGACTTTCGATGTCGATGGTCTGCCACTGCGTTCATCATCTTCGATTGACTCACGACCACTTCTGAACCGCTCGTGCCACTGGTAAACGACCGTTTTTTTTAGAGAATCGTTGCCGAAACACTTTTCCAACATTTCCAACGTCCGTGCGCCACTAAATCCGTTTTTTACGCAAAATTTAATACAAGTTCGTTGTTGCAAATTTAAATCCATTTCTGAAATTGTAAAAAATCGCCAACACACACAGAGATAGATGTACTCTTGGCTACGTAATTTTTGCAAATGTCAAGTTATGACACTAAGATTTAAAGGGAATATCAACAACAGATGTACCAATTTAACAAAAAAAACAGAACTCAAATCGGAACGATGGGAGCGCCACACGGTGGTTATTCCTGGAACTTTTTGATCAAGGTAGTATATATATTATATATATATAAATTATATATATATAAATAATATATATATTTTTTATATATATATTATATATATATATATATATATATATATATATATATATATATATATATATATATATATATATATATATATATATATATATATATATATATATATATATATATTTATATATATTTATATATATATATATAATATATTATTTATATATATATATATATTATATATATATATATATATATATATATATATATATATATATATATATATATATAATATATATATATAATATATATATATTATATATATATATATATTATATATATAAATATATATATATGGGTCACGGTAGTCCAGTGGGTAGAGCGTTGGACTGCTGATCGGAGGGTCCCGGGTTCAATTCCCGGGCAAGGCACTCTGGGCACCTGCAGCTCCACCAGGCGAGGCTATGTGATTTTTCTGGTATCAGATCTTCCTGGGAAACCATAACCTGCACAGGGAAAGGAACTGGCCCCCCTACCCTGATGTGTGAATTTTCACATGCCATACAGGGCTTAGTACTGGGTGAACTCTACCATCACCTACTAAGCCGACCTTTGGGTTGATTACTGTGTTTATGTTTTATATATATATATATATATAAAAATAATATATATAATAAACATATAATATATATATATATATATATATATATATATATATATACATACACACACACAGCTAATTAATGAAACTAATTCTGGCCAATTTGATGAAAATACTGATGCCCATATTTATATCGTTTATTGTTCATTATTATCTATATGAGAAATGAAATTTAAGTACGACAAATTTTTAGAGTGGCAACATTATTATTTTCGTTCGACTTAAGAGCAAATTTACCATAAACGATAAATGTGAATTCCGATTTCACTAAATATATTATAATTGTCTATACAAAATGGCTCATCCCTTTATGTACACACTCTTTCAGCCATAGATACCATTGGCTAAAAAAATAGTTACATTTCAAAAATTATACTTTGGCACTGAAATTAACTTCAAATTTCTTGGTTTGACTAATTTAGGCACAGTTAGGTGGTCAGCATTGTATAAAAGGTATAAGGGCGCTTTCAATTAAAATAAGTTACTTTTGAATTAGCATGCACCCGATAGTTGAAGCATTTATCTAGATATCAATATTTTTCGACTCCATAGAACTATTTTTACTCCCCCCGGCCTGTAGAGAGAGCACCGGGAACGTTTGGGTACGTTTTATCTGGAACAGGCTTTTCTCCCCTAACCATTAGGATTCATTTGGATAAAACTTTACAACATTAACTAGCAACAAGATGATAAATTAATCCAGATATGTGGATTTTTTGCTATCATCATAATTAATCATTAAACAAAGTTTCTGAGTCAAAATGTGATAATTATTGAAATGCTACCTGGATTTTGAATCACTGTGACTTTCACCAGCACATTCAGTCTTTCAATAAACATAACAAATATATCTTAAAAACCTTTTACCTCAGCTAATATGGAAATATTGCAAGCCTCATCCTATCAGAGAAACCACCAATTCAAGATTCTCTGACAACACTTGCAGAACCAATTTCTGGATCTGGTCGGGGACCACAGCTGATAACTGGTTCATCAGCTTTGAGATATTGAAAGAACTATTGAAAAGGAAATTATAATATGCATGGACAGTGCAAAAAACAGGTACCAACTTCAGCTGAAATTTATTGTCCCAACTTAGCAGTTTGATTTTATTGAACAATATAACAGTACATATAAATTTACACATAAAATGAAATACCTTTTTCAGGGTCACAGAAATGGAATAACTGTAGTTTTCCTCAAAGGAATCAACATTTTATTAAAAAAATAACTTATATTCAATTAAAAGATTTAAATAAGGATTTGTGATAATTTACAATGTGAATTGTACATTCACTGCCAAACAAGATGCCAGAAGCAGGATGAGAAAGCATTGTGCCTACTATTCAAACACCAAAACAGATTCTAGCATAATAGAGAGAGTGCAATATACATTTATGTTTGAACAAGTATTTAAGATAAATCTGTGGAGTCTTTGCAAAAATAATGTTGATGGACAAATCATTGACCCTGAGGAGATTATAATTTGAGGATCTTTAATAGATGATGGATTTCAAATTTTCTTGCTGATAGTGTTGTCATTTTTATTCGGAATATTGAAAATGATTTAATGATGAATTCTTTTGCTATATGCATAGAAAAAAGTTAAAACTGACATGATTCTCACACACCCAGTAGGACCAATATGCTTCTCAAGCCTTCTTGTGCCTTATAGAGGGTTAAATGTAATAATGAAATGGGCCTCAGGCTGTAGGCAAGCGACAAGTGATATTCACTCTTCTTCAAACAAAACTGTGAAAGTTGGACTAGGAGAGTGAGCACAGTGCCATTCAGATAAGGAGCACCCAATGCCTTGACACATGCTGGAACTGTCCTATAAAAGAGAACAATGTAAATTTATGATGCAGCATGCTAGGCAGAGCGCTGAAGCAGGAGTTTGGTAAATAAATGATGGAATTACTCCTTCAACAAGTTTGACATGTTGCTGCCTTGCTGATACTGATATTTAAGGTGCATTGAAGAGAATTTTTCTTCCTCTCAGATATTAGTGACCTTAAAAGGGAGGTCACACAATTTTTTTGATGCCACAGAATGGAATACATTTTCAAAAATTGGAAGTTCCTTTTGCCATTTCACTAGGAAATCAAATAAGCCTAAATTAAAATTTTTCAATTTTCCTAATTTGTGGGCCCTCACTTAATAATGGCTTCACATGACAAAAAATCACTTTACACTGAGGTCTGTGAAGTAACTCGTTTCTTACTTAATGATTGTGTCCATCCTTGGAAGTGGCAATATCTTGGCATTGAGCGATCCTAGATAGCGATAGGTAATTTATACCCTTCTAAGAAGCCCTTTGAAGTAAACCCGGCAAGTGGCAACTCCACTGTGTTAAATAATTCAAAATTGAGGGTTGATATGTATTCTCCATGTAATCCTGGTGATAATATCTTTACATGCATTGAAAATGCATGTGTTCACCACACCTCTGTGAAAACTGATGCGTATAACACCTGACCCAAAACCTGGCGACTAGCAGTAAGTGGAATTTTCCTCAAGTTCCTTTATTCAAACATTTGATCTTTAAGGAACAAGGCTGTTGACTTAGAGGTACTTCTCCTAGAAAAAGGTGACATCCTCAAATCAACTGAACACTGACACTAAGGCAATGAGCTCAAATGTTACGCAATCAATTACTTGAAACCAGTTGAATTGTTTTAAAGAAAGGATAATAGAGAGATGGCATTGCCATCTTCTGCAAACTTTCCTTCAGCTTTTCCCTTATCAAAATAAGGAACAATATTGAAAAACTTTATGAATGTGCCATGGTTATCTTTAAGTCCAAAAAATCCTGAAGGGTTATTGTAGCCTATAGATCTCCCAGTACCTCCCCCAAGTCTTTTTTAATTAATTAAACGACACTAATCAAACTGTGTTTGGTTGCAATGCTGAAAAAAATAATTTTTGGTCGCTTTAATAAGGGTTTGTTTAACAATTCTACTCAATTTTATGGAATTATATGCTTAATTCCAATCCTTGGGTTTAACAGTAATCAATAATGTTCCCACAAGAGTAACCCCTCACTTCTCTAATCTCATAGAATTTGCTGTATCCAACCTACCAAATACACTTCATGTATAGTTCTTAATCTATTTTCTGTACATTTTTATGACCATGTTCTATGTCAAGTACCTGACTGACAGAACTATAAATAAATAAAAGCAAGTGTTTTTCATCACTACTACTTGTACTGTTACTTGCTAGGGATTGAGAAGCATACAGTAGTCTTGCTGCAAATAGTGATGCATGAATGCTTGTGAGATGCATATGAGCATAGAAAGTTAATAATTAAGCCGCTATTCTTAGCATAAAAATTCTATTACATGTGAGAACTTATTCTGCTGACTATACAGGAGGAAAATCAGGGCATATCCTTTGCTGCCACTACCACTTGTATCCCACTAATCAGATACATCAGCTATCCTCAAGTTCCTGACTCGAGGGCAGGGCTGTGAGCAGAAGAGAGGGAAGATCAAGGTTTTCTACAACAGGATAAGTGGAACAGAGTAATAATATGCATGTTAACAAGCTGCATTCACAAAAAAGACTTTTACCCATCCCTAATTCTGCAGCATTCTAGTAACTTTCTCCCTCACCTGATTTGTATTATTTTGAAAAGAGTCACTAGGCTTGAGTTGCTGGTTGCCATTTCCTATTTTATAAATGGCTTATTTTTCTTACCAAAGTAAAGCCTACACAGGATTTGGGGAAATGACATAAGATTTTAGAAGAGAGAAATCGGCTAATGTGTTTCTCATTGAATTATATAAGTCTTTTGAGTCCTAAAATAAAAATTATTATGACTTTTGCGTTAGTAATAATTTATTTTGATTCTGAGAGTAATCACCTGAAATCTCATTTAGCTGCATTTCATCACTGATGCTCCAGCTGAATTAATAAGCCAATAAGAACTACCGCCTTTGGCATCAGTTACCATATTTGCAGTTATGATGAATGTGAACAGTTTCATGTGAGTATTGCATCCCTGCATTTTATGGACACTTTATCCACAACACAGGAGTTAAGTTGATCACTGTGACATCACTTACAACTGGTCGTAAGAAATCACAATCTATGTATGTAATCATATTATGTCTTTAATAGTATATTATTCAATTTATCACCTTGGTTATTTCAGCATGCAGTTTTGTGACCAATTTTCTCATAATAATTTCATTGCAAAACATTAACTTAAGTAACCATAATAGCCATACTTAAGATATTTTCATTAGCAGTTTAATTTATAAGGCACATAAATTTGTGAAGACTTAACTACAGAAACTTCAACAAATTTAACACTGAATTCCAAAATATATGCATTTTGCTAGGAAACTTTTTTGATGCATAATTACACGTATTCACATATTAATGGTATTCTCTCACTCACTTTCTGAAGTGCCATACACATAGACACACAGATTACAAATATCAAGTGAGGGCATTGTTACTTTTAACATTAGATTTGAATATTATTCCCAACAATTTACTTTCCATTAATTACATTCTGGAGAAGACATTCCTAAGGAACAAATACTTTATGGAATGCACCATTGTGACAAAACTTTAAGTGTTTGCATATGGGCTAATGATTTGCTCACAATATGCTTTAAGGTCACAATCAACTACAAGTTAATATGTATGCATAATCAAATTATTATAAACTAAAAGTGGTTTATGAGAACATTGCAAATTAACTTTGATTCAGGTTTATTACCTACTGCAAGCAAAAATTACAAATACACTGAATGCTATCACAAAAAGTGTCAATGTGATCATTCAAATATTGACACGCATATAGCATGCTGCAGGGTCCAATCAAATAAAATTCAATCTTTCCAAAATTTTGAAATAAAATTGCACCATTGCAAGTCACTCTGTAACATATCTTGCTTAAAATTCAAATGCACTATGTGGGCCATGGAAATGACCCATAAATACTGCAAAAGCTATTTAATTACTTATCTTTACAAAGTAAATATGCATCCACCATTGTGAGATAAAATCTGGAAAGTCAAAACCTGAGGACCTTAAATAGGAAGTATGCACCCATTAATGGATGAAAAATTTCGAAATATATGCATGGCAAATGACATGGTAATTGTGCATAAATAAACTAAGAAAAATTAACACCTTTAATGTCATTAAAGAATGCAAAGTTGTTTAAAAAAACAAGTGAAAGACTTAACAATACTAATGTATAAAAGTAATAGTAAAGTATAACTCAAAAATAAAAAAGTAGACTTCCCTGGCATCACATCCAAAAATAAAAAACAAACCCCAAAACTTTTAAACACAAACCAATCAAACTAAGACACAATAATAGGAACAAATTAATAAGTAAAGCTTTAACCATAAGTAACAATTTTTGGTGGCACTCAAGAGCATTATTTAAAATAGGCAAAAAGTCATTTCCTCAATATGACTCAATGTTGACAGCAGAAATTGGAATGCATTTTTTCTACCATTTGCCAAGTCCTTGTTCTCCCAGAAAAAATCCAAACATACACACACACACACACATATATACATATACACATATATATATATATATATATATATATATATATATATATATATATATGTATGTATATATATATGTATGTATGTGTGTATGTATATATATATATATATATGTATGTATATATATGTGTATATATGTATATGTATATATGTATATACATATATATACATACATATATATATATATATATATATATATATATATATATATATATATATATATATGTATATGTGTATATATGTATATGTATATATGTATATACATATATATACATATATATATATATATTTATATATTTATATATGTGTATATATATATGTATATATATATATATATATATATATATATATATATATATATGTATATATATATATATGTATATATATAATATATATATATATATTTTATATATATACAGGTATATTATATATATATATTATATATATATTATTTATATATATATATATATATATTATCTTTTGATTAACAAATTGGTTGCTTGGCAATTACATAAAAAAATGCCTCAGAAGACTAGTTTTAGGTTGTACTACAAACATTCAACAACATAAGTACAATAAAAACAAGGTGTATGTAGTATGAAAACAAATACTGACTTTTTCTGAAACAATATGTATGTACGCTCATGTGTAAAACTATAGAGCAGATGTTTCAGTTGCAGCAGCCTCATTGCTAACTCTTCGGTCACTTTGCAGCTCTAATAAGGCAGAATGAATTTTGAAATGGAGACGTGATTCCAAAGAATATCCTGTGTATAACCTCCTGCAAGGAAAGGCAAAATGTTATAAGTGAACTGCAGGAAACTCAAAATATTGCACCCAAAATTATTTGCCATGGTAGCAATTAGGTTTGAAAATGATTCCTAAGAAATCTGGAGTAAAAAAATATTTAAAGACTAGAGTGCCAATAGTTCAATGCCCAGTTATCCACTGGGTCCCTGCAAGGGGCAATCCTTCCCCCCTCCCCCACTTTCCCTCTGCTTCCCTCTTGGATAAAATTTAATAGCCAATGACATTTTATACATTTGAATAGTTTTTCTTCCCACACTCAAGTTTCCCACACATGCAACATAAAATGATCAGTCCCTGAAACACTGCTAGTGAGGAACTCAATTAATTTCCTTTGCTGAGAAAACATACTAGAATGTTTTCCCTTCAGTTGCCCATGGGTATGTATGCTACCTGCAGCTTGAGGGTTAAATGGTATGATACCATTTTCCTCATTGTTTTAGTGCTCATAAAGGGATGTTTTTCCATTCTATAAGAATAAAGATAAAAAGAAACTTGAAATTTTTTTAACATCTACTGAAATTTTCATTTTGAGCCATCTGAGAAGACAGAAGATATCAATTCAAAACTTTGTGAATTTTTGACCCCTTCTTGGCCTCATGTTGGGCCACCAACCATTTATGCAATTCCACATTTAGTTTTCACCTCACAGCATGTGCATTGGGATAGACCAATAATGAAATGGTCTCAAAACCTAAGTAACATAATTCTCACTCAGAATCCTTATATAATATTCCTAATCTCATAATTAAATTTTAGACTCAAAAAAACATGGTCCTCTTCCAGATAGTTTCCCAAACTTATGATGGTAAAGAGTAATTCCTTGGAATTTTTTCCAAATTTATAAAATGAGTCACCACCCTCAATCCTAAAACTGGGCATAAAACATTAGAATTATCAGATACATCACTTACTTAGCATCTTCCAAGAGCTGTATGGCTTTATCATTAAAGCCTTGTTCTTTCTGCAACAATGCTAATTCCACAACTGCATACGGTATCAAGTAATTATCTTCTTTAATAGACTTTTCCAATAGAAGTAAACTCTGGATACATTCTTCAGCTTGTAGTGGTGAGCCCATTGCCCTTAAACAAGCTGCTTTCAACAAAAGTAGCAAACCTTTGTTGTCAGCACTGAATTCGGTATCTTTGAGGAAAAACAATCAAATATTAAAATTATGAGATAAAAAATCCAAATGTAAAAAAAAAAAATTAAGTCATGTAATTACCAGGCCTTTTACTCAATTTGTTCATTTCTTCTTCAACTAATTTGTAAACAGCCTCAACAAGTGGCCATTTTTTCCCCAACACTTTGAACAAATTCCAAACATAGAGAAGTTCCAGTGCTGGAAGCAATAGAGTCTTCCCTTGAGAAAAATATCTTTCCGTTTTCTTCACAGCAAACTTCTCCATTGGTAAGGATTTTCCAGCGATTCTTTGCTTCCACTGGGGTGCATTTCTGAAATAATAAGCAGAGCAAAATATAACAATTGACACAATATACCCCAGACAATAGCGATTCACAAGTTGCAGTGCTTTCAAATCTTATCAATGATTCTCAATCTGACAACCAAAATGGGTGCAATAATAGCTCAAAACAACAACATCCTTTCCAGTTTCTTAAGAATGACAGTTGTTATGAGTGGTCAATTCATCCAAGCATTCGAAAAGACTATAATTTGGAAGAAAATGCAACAGTTGGAATATAAATTCTCAATAATAAAAGAAACAAGGAGTTTTTTACTTTTTAAATATAACTAGTTTCAATGCATTATGTCATTTCCAAGTGATTTTACATGAAAGTAGGAGGGTGGTAGTGGAGTAATGGGGCAGATCCGGCTGAAGAAAGGGAGGGAGACACCCATCAGGGCAAACACCAATTCCATTGAGAATCAGAGAAGCCCTGGATCAGAGGCGAGTGGGTATGCTCTCATCTCAAATTTCACATTCCACCCTCCCAACCTACTGCATATGCCTGAAAACCACTCACCACACAACGCTTGAATCTGCATTGCACATCAGTTCTCAGTCTGTTGCCAGATTGCTTTTTCAAATTAAACATTTCAAGCTGGATTTTTCGAGCACCACAGATCACATACAATCAGACCCCAAGACAATACTTTATAATGAATAATTATATGCTCATCCCTCCTTTCTCCTTTTGGAGCAACTGACCTCAAGGAAAAAAAATCCAGTAGTTCAACGTATCCATTTTCCCCTACCCCCCTCATTCGTCTGACCAGACCCAACGCCATGTCATAACCTAGACACGACCGCCTTTCCCTTCCCTTAACCGAAAAAACCCTGACCCCCCACCTTCAACTTTCCACCCTTTCTCCCCCTCTACTCTGTCCTAAGGGTATATATTTATTATATTTATGGGTTAAATGGAAGAATGAATGGAAGAAGAATGGATTTGGTCTCAATTTCGCCCAAATAAAGACCACTATCTATCTATCTATCTATCTATCTATATTCAACTACTGCATGAGAACCAAACATGTACCTGATGATGCTACAAGTCTGTGAAATGCATTGTGCCTTAAAATAAAGTTAATGGGAAATTAGAAACTCATTCAATATGGATATCAAATAGCTCTACCAAGTGAAGCCTGAAAGTGTGAAGTATATCCAGTCAATGGTGTTAACACCGCTGCTCACATTGTTAGATAAGACATTAAATAATGTTAAGAGCACTCTCTCAGATATATTGAAAATTTCAATGGGTACTACCCACTCCTTGGTATAAGGAAAAGTGTAAGTGAGAGTGTTTGGTGCAAGGTGGATACTACCACTGATTATTTCAAGCAGCAGGTTGTTTGCATGCAGGTCTGTCCGCAGTTGAAGGTGATGTTACAAGAAGATGAAGAATTTCTTTTGAAGGTAATCACCGCAGATGAAATTTGGCTGTAACATTTTGATACTGAGAGCAAGGCTGTGAAAACCTTCGGCATCACCAGCATAAAAAAAACCAAAGTGGTGGCTTCACCTGGGAAAGTTAATGGTTTCATCATTTTTTGATAATCAGGCAATGATATTTTAGTATGCCATACCAGCTTATGGAACTGTAAATGAAGCATACCGTATAGATGTGCTGAAAATTCTTCAAGGACATATTTAAAATCAACATACTAGATGTTGCACTGTGATAATGCAAATATTGTCCCTAATATCTAGCAAAACTCAATACTAAGTGTGTTCCCCATCCTCCTTATAGTCCACAGACCTACCCAAAGTAGTTTTTAAGATGATAAAACACTTTTTCATCATCAAATGCATGAATACAAGCAACCTGTTTCAGCTTGCAATGGTTGCCACTGCGAATGTGAATAAATAAATTTCTGATCACTCTTGATTCAAGAGTGTCCACATTACTGCCAATACACAAGAGGTGGATGTTTACCCTACACTACAATGCACAGTTCATGAAAATCAATTTACATATTTCCATCATATTATTATTACTCACCATACAATTTTTATTTTAAAAGGTTCAATAAAAGATTAACGTACTTCATAAGGGTTTCTATTTCCTTCACTTCTTCAGCAATAGGATCTTTTATCATTAGGAGCATTGCACCTTTTTGGTAACTGTAAATTGTCCTAGACCATCTACTATCATTTATAAGTTTATCAGCAAACACACTGGCTTCTCTCCAACACTGGTTGGCACTGAAAATATTGGAAGGGAAAATTAATGCTACGATTAATATAGTTCTAGTAATTGTTGTTGACTTTGAAATAAATAATTATGAACTTTCCAAAAATCTCAGTGAAATACTACAAAATATGTATCTGAAATTTTTATGACCATAAATATAAAAATATAAATTTGAAAAAAATGGAATATTATGAGGTTCATGCAGTGATTAAACACTTCTATTTAAAAGGCTTAACAAAGAAAGAGATCTCTGCCAAGTCAGATGAAGTTCATGGCAAATCTGCTCCTGTGTTTGTAAATCTCTACGACTTGGTTAACGAGTTTAAACGTGGCCACACACCCACTAATAATGAACAACGTTTGGGATGTCCAGTGTAAGTGACTTCCTCCAAAATGATTGACAAAATCCAAAATATGGTTTTGCGTGATCAACAAATCAAAGTTCACAAAATAGTTGAGGCTATAGGCATACCACAAAATAAGTGCCTTGTTTTCAATTTTCCATTAAAAAATGGGCAAGAAAACCTTTCCCCAAGACTGGTGCCGCATTTACTCTCGGTGGAGAATACCATAGTGTGGTTAATATGGAGGCTGATTCGGCACTTTTCCATCGGAATCTTGATGAGTTTCTGCACTGATACATGGATACACTACTACACTCCAGAGAAATAAGAAAAGTCAAAACAGTGGGTTTCTAAGGGTGATCAGGCTGCAAAGATGGCAACGATGATGAATTTGACTGACAAGAAGATGACCATCTACATCTATTAATTGCAAAAAGGCCAAACAATTAATGGAGAGGAATATACATGCACATCATTTTCACACCTGTTGAGTAAATAAATCATGAGAAATGTCCTCATTTGTTCAAGAAAAAAATTCTCTTCCATCACAACAATGCATTGGTGCACACCTGGGCAGATTCCATGGCAAAAACTATGTAATTTAAGTTTGAATTATTATTATAATTAACATCCACTGTATTCACCAGATTTGGCCCCCAGACTTTTTTTACTTCCAAACTTGAGAAAATGGCTCAGCAAAAAACAATTTACATGGAACGAGAAGGTCATCACCATCAAAAATGCTTTTTGAAAACCTTCTGAAATTCTATCCTTTGAATGGCTGAAAAAAGCTGGTGAAACACTAGGAGTAATTTGTGGAGGAAGAAGGATATTGTTGAAAATTTTTTTTAAAGGACTATTGAATGACCCATGTATAATACTAAAAAATACCTACATGTTTAAGTAGGTATTTATTATTATTTAATTTATGTAGGCCATAATACTATTCTTCTGAGCTGCAGGATCCTCAGTGAGCTTTGAATTATTGAAAATAGAGATATTTGTATTGGCTTCAAAACAAAATTGACATACTTAAAATGATCACACGATCATGACAGATATCCCACTATGTCAAATGCCTTACTTTCCCAGGTTCCTATGTGTATTAAATACATTTTTGAAATTATATCCCTACAGGTTTTCTTACTCTCATGTTAAGCAATTACTGTCATATTAAGCAATTTTTTATCATTTGGCGTATTCTAAAAGGTTCAAAACACTAAACTGCCGAGTGAGAATAAAAGATTCTGCATATTAATATACTATATTTTTTTAGAAATTTAATTTTTAGCATTAACTTACATGCAGTAGAAGCCTTATATAGCAAGTATGGCATCTAACAATTGATACTTAAGACACAGTTTATTTGCCTAAGAATTACATGTAAAATCAACCAGTTATGAAGAGACTAATGCATAGCACCCATGCCAGTCATTCAATATAACAAGTTACAAATACCTATAAATATATAAAATCATATCTCTTGCAAAAATGTCCCAGAAGAAAACACCACCACAAGACAGCCATGGATGAATAAAAATGATAGGTAAAATTATTGACATATGAGAATGGCTGATCAAGCGCAGACATACAGTTGGTTCACATCAACAATTTGCACTATCCTCAAGAATACAGACAAAATTAAATAAATAGATGTATCAAGAATTGCCATTGCATACAAGAATATCTATGCAATGGCTAGATATTCTCAATTATGTCAAAAGGTTTTTTCTCATATAGATAAAAAAAGTAATTTCAAGGTAGTAATATAAACAACATTATCATTTGTGAGAAGGCAAAAGTGATTTTCGCCAACCTCGTTAAAAAGATGCCAGGATCATCAACAGCTGAAGAAGAAGGATATGAGGGAAGCCGTGGGTGGTTCAAGAAGTTTATAAGAGAATAACTGGCATCCATAGCATTGGGAAGCATGGTGAAGCAGCAAGCTATAACTCGAGAGGCAGCAAAGAACTTCATCGGTGACTTCAAGTAGATCATAGATTCTGAGGGTTATCTGCTGCACAATTTTCATTGTGACAAAATGGATCTCTTCTGGAAAAAGAAGCTAAAGCAAACCTATAAAGCAGCGGAGGAGAATGCATTTCCCAGTCACAAGACAATATCATGCTGACATTTGTACCAATGCAAGTGGCGATTTGAAAATCAAACCCATACTTGTTTAGCATTCAGAAACTCCCAAGAGCCTTCAAGATGTGTTTAGTCCAGAAGAGCAGGCTAAATGTAATGTGGACATCATGGGTAAGCATGGAAAACTGTTGCATCATATATTGAGAACTCCAATAAGGCAATGGCTATGTGTGCTAAAATTTCTTCAATGATAATGGTATATTAGGTTTTCACAATTTAGAAGCATTACCAAAAACAAATGTTTCTAGTCAGTTAACCAGTTAAATAGCATTAGACATGTATCATAAATAATAAACTAATTATTTCAATTCTTTTTTGTTTTCTACAAATGGAGTTCGCAGGTTGGTTCTTTCTCCTATATAAGAGATGGAGATGATTAATGACCCTAAAAAATGTACATATAACTTTCTTTGAATAAACCTTGAACATAAATAATTTTTTTTGCCAAGGAACGCATTACCATATTTTACATTTATACAGGAAAAATATTTCCTCTTAACAAGTAAGTTGCTTTAAGAGTAAGATTCTATAACAAATTATGCTCATTAAGTGAAGTTTCCACATAATTTAATAAGTCAACTGTAGATATCTTTGAATAATTCTTATCCATACTTCATTCTTTTGTAATGAAACCTATAGTTGGATTTTATATTAATTTATATGGGAGCAATTGTTTCCCCTAATGAGTGACTTTCATTTTGTAATCAAATGCATTTCACTTAGCACATATATAATCTACACAAAAAACAAATAGATACTTACCAGTTGGCCCACATTAACTCCCAAAAGCATAAATGATGAAATTGAGGCCAAAGGTTTTGGGATTTCCATGATTTCTCATACCATGCAATTGCTTCATTGATGTTCCCTTTCATGAACTCAAGACGGCCTTTGAAAAATAGGAACCAAACACCTTGGGGATAGGTCTGAAAAGGTTTTTTTTAAGAAATATATTCAATTTCCCAGAGAATATAAGAAAATATTAACTCCAAATGGAAGATATTTACCTCGAGTTCTTTCTTTAAAATTTCTTCAGAGAAATTTAAATCCCCATCAGTATGACTAAGTACCACCATTACAATAAGATGGTATGCGAGCAAAACCATAACACACAGCACTTGGCGAAGGCTGTTGAATAGGTTATAACCAGTTTCTAACTCCTTCAGGCCAACTTCCTTGAAAAGTCAAATAAACAACAAAATTATTTAAAATCATACTAATGTAGTTTTTTCAATAATATTTCAAGAGGATTTGAAATTGTGTTCGTATTTTAATTAAGTTAGCAATTCAAATACGAGGGTAATTTGAAAAGCTCTCTGAATGGAATAGGAATAATGACTTACCTCAGTGAAAGTATTATATTTTTCAATAAAGTCTACTCGCACACTAATGCACTCGGCCCTGTAATGTTCCTAAGTCTTGATCCCATCTCGAAAATTAGATTCCTTCAAGGCTGCAAAATACCATTCTACTTCAGCTGTTAGTTGTTTGCTTGAAGAGAACCTCTGTCCACCAAGGAACATTTTGAGCTTGGGGAAGAGATGGAAATCTGATGGGGCCAAATTAGGTGAATAGGGTGGGTGTGGCAACAATTCATATCTAAGTTCACGTATTTTTGCCATGACATGGACACGTGTGTGGGCATGCACTGTCACTGTCATGAAAGATGAAGACAGATTCTTTCTTGCCAAACCAGGCCTTTTTTCGTATATCTTTTGCTGCAGTTGGTCTAGGAGGTTAGCATAGTCTTGTCCAGTAATTGTGTGACCAGTGGGAAGATAATCTACCAGCAGAATCCATTTCACATCCCAGAAAACTGAAGCCATCACCTTTCCCGCCTACTGTATTGCCTGCCAAAGCAATTCTTGGTTGTGGTGGTAAATCAACATGCTTCCACTACTTTGACTGCAGTTTTGTCTCTGGGGTACAGTAATGGACCCCAGTTTCATCTGTGGTCACAAACTGGCGTAAAAAGTCTGGTTGATTGCTCTTAAAACTGGTCAAAACATTTTTCCAAACAAATTTCCATCCTGATTTATGGAGAAGATCCTGCTTCTTCAAGAGTCAAGCAGATAATTTTCTCATATTCCATTCTACTGTTCAAATGTGATAAGCCCATTCAGATGACATCCATGCAGTTTCAGTGATTACTTGCCTTTTCAGTCATTGATCCTCCATTACCATTTTATGCACTTTTACAAGAATTCATGGAGTAGTGGCACAATTTGGCTGACCACTAAGTGGATCATTTTCTAAGCTGTCCCGACCAAACTTAAACTTGTTTGTCCACTTGACAACGGTTGAATATGAAGGGGCAGAGTCCCCCAGGGTGATCTGAAAGTCAGCATGTGTTTCCTTTGCTTTCGTACCTTTCTTTATGAAGTATTTAATCACTGCTCAAATCTCAAAATTTTTCCATCTTCACAAATCACTACTTGGGAACAACAACAGCAAGATGTCCACATTACAGATCTCTTTCCAGAGCACTGATGCATTATGTGTTTACTCATGAAGGATTACAAATAACTATGCAGGAAACTCATTGCACTAGCGCTGACATCTGGTGGTGATTCAGGGAACCTTTCAAACAACTCTCGTATTTTATCAGTCTATAATTAACTGCTTGTATTCCAGCAAAGAATGAAAAATAGAATTGCCAAAAAATATTTTTAAATCTCTAAAAATCAACAAAAGTTAGAGTAGGTATGAATGCTTTAGCCATAGAATTAGCTCACTTATCACAATGAACATTTATATGAATTTTCCCATACCCAAGACTACCACATATATGACTTTAGACTTCAGTCACTTAAAATGAAGAGTAGAACACCATTTAATTTGTAAGGTATGATCCCTATTATATATGTATTAGAATGAAATTCAGCAAATACTGCTATTACTTACTTTGCTACCAGAAAACCCAATGAATTCTAATAGCTTGATAACCCGTGCTGGAAGAAGTGAAATCATCTGCAAAGACGTAAATAATTTTTTTTTAATTTTAAGGAATTTTTACTTATGTTAAGAATAGAGTTTTTATTTAGCAAAATATTAAAATGTTAAATAGAAATTAATATTTATGCATATACACTCATATACACTGTATTTTCCCACTCATAAGATGCTCTTTTTTGCTCCAAAATGTGCTATAAATTCAACCTGTCTGATGAGCCAATGGTATACAAGTATAACATTGACCTATAGGACTTGAGCCAATTCACCAGAAATATACTAATTTTTTCCAAAATCAAGCAGAGAAAATGATTACCTTAAATAAAAATTTTGGAAAAATCACCTTTTTGAGCCAGCAGAAAGCAAGAGTTTTAATATTTCCTGGAGAGAACTTCCAAAAAAAATTCCAAAATAAATCTACGGGAATGTCACCACTCTGCTAATACATTGAACGCGTATCCCTCCCGATAACCTCAGAGCAGAAAAATTTCACGTTCATGTGCTCCTAAATGTCCAAAATTTGAGGAAAATTTTAATAACTGGATGACAAATCACAGTAAGCAGGATTACTGTTTCAACAGAACAGATTTCATAATTTACAGATTCAGGTGTGATGTGGTGGAGCTGTTCCATAATAACAGAGATGAAGACAACTACAATTTTCCACTAAATAAAAATTTATTCACGAGTAGTGCATCGAAACTGGTCGTGAGTAAAATTTTTATTCAGTGGAAAATTGAAGTAGTCTTCATCTCTGTTTTATTTATTTTTTGAGAAATATTAAATAATATTTTGAGCATAGTTTTGAAGATGCCCCTGAATAAAAATCCATAAGGGAATAAAAATAATCATAGAAATGAAATGTAAAACCATTGAAAATCAGGAACAAGCTGTGAGCATGGCTGATCTATTACGAAAATCAACCATTGGTCGACATCAACGATTTGCATTTTCTTCAAGAACAAAATTAGGGAGGTAGATGTTTCAAAGTGAGTAACAAGAATATCTGTAAAACAAACAAACATCCTCAACAATGCTGAAAGGTTGCTTCTCATATGCTTAAACAAAAAGCTATTGCTATGCTACACCATTAATGAGAATATAATTTGTGAGAATGGAATAGTGAATTACACTAACCTCCACAAAAGGTTGTCTGGATTATCAATAGCTGACAAAGTATTAAAGGGGAGCTGTGCATGGTTCAAGAAGTTAATGAGAAGAATGGGCATCCACGGCATTGTGAGGAATAGTGAAGCAGCAACCTATGAGTCAAAGCTAGCAGAGAGCTTCAATGGTGACTTCAAGAAGCTTTTGCATGAGGTTCCACTGTATATGTGTAGCTGCTAACTTTCAATGTAACAATTCAATTTTCTTCATATTATGTGGAAATATAAAAATACTCTCAGCCTTTTCTGTCTGATACAAGGATGTTTTTTATACTCTAACCTGAAAAGTCACAGTGAGTCTTAAACATAGGAAAATATGGTAACTTTTTTTACCCCAAAATGTGTTCTAAAATGTGGCTGCTTCGTATGGACCAAGGGTATATAGGCATAACTTTGATCTAAAAGCACAAACCGATTTAGCGGAATAAGCATTTTTCTAACGTATTCTTCCCCACATTTAGCATAGAAAATGGTTGCCTTGATTTCAAAGTTTGATAATATCATTGCCTTGAGTCAGTAATAAGCAACAGAGTTTTAATATTTCGTTGAAAGTGCTTCCTGAAAAAATTCCCAAATTGTAAATTTATACAACGTAGCACATTTAGTTTCATCTCACATGTTTTGCTGCTGTAAAACTTAATCATTTAGGCTAACGGGGATGTCGCCCCTCAGCTAATATGGCAGTAATACAGGCAAAGATACATGGAAACTATCCTTTTTGTTTCCAAGTTATTAATCTGAGTTTGTTAGCAATAGAGAGTACATTTTTTCAGTTTTCCAGCCATTTTATAATGAGTAGAATTTTAGATTTTAGAACACAGAACTACAATAAAGTGAATAGCAAGCTGGATAGGTTTCATAGTCAAGCTTTCATTAAACATAGGATTAATGATTCACATCAGTTAGTTAGGGTGTTATGACCATAAAAACTGCTTCCAACAATACTCTTTATCATACTATAATAATAATAATGCTATTAAGCTGCTCCATTGTCATACTTACCAAATTAAAAGCTCCAATTCCCATTCTAACTCCACTTTCAAAATGAATTTTATAACTCTCCTTTTCCCAGTTTCGATTCTTTAAAATATTTCCACATTCCCTGCAAAAAATCACCATCGCTATCAATTTGAAGTTATATTTGACAGTACTAAAGATAAGTTCACCTCATACAAAGGAACAGAACCCTAAAATAAAATAAAGCTTCCCTTTGCCACTGCATAAGCTAACTCATTTCCAGCTATTCCAGCATACACAGGAACCCACAGGAGTGATTCTTTAACATTCTGACCTTTTAGGTCTAAGAGAGTTGGCAATCTCCTGAACTAGAGGAAAAGCTGTAATGTCTACATATGGTCAGTAATGCATTATATGAATGCGAGGGGTTGGGATGGTGCAATGGCTTATATACTGGCTTCCCAGCGAGAGGGCCCGGATTCGAGTCCTGGAGATGGCAAATATTTTTCAGTGGTATCCTGATCACTACTTGAGGTGCTTTATGGAGAGAACTTGGAGAGTATGTCATCCATAAGATGGGATGTTAAACTGTTGACCCCTTGGCACCTTTTGTTAAGAGTAAGCTAATGCAGATGCTGGGTTTCTCTCCACCCTTACTCCTTTCCCACCCATCCTTAATGGCGCAAATGACCTTAGCTGGCAGTCACCTCCACAAAAAACTACTACAAATACATGCAGATGAAAAAGCATCCCTCATTACAGTGTATTTTGCAAAGGACAAGTTTAAATGTAAGTTGTGAAAATGCTATTGAGTGAGTTCATCTTCATTTGGGTTGTGCCGTGATAAGAGGAAGTTATAGCCGTGCAGATCCACCCACTGATTTTGACCTGTCAGTGTGGATTGCTGCAACATTGGGATGTGGGTCAGCAACTCATTTAATCTTTGTTGGTACTCCACAGCAGTAAGGGATGATTTTGTACCCCCAAGAGAATTGAAATTGGCAGTCCGAATGGGGGATTTTCCATGGATGGATTTCCAAATGGATTTTCCCCCTTCCTGTATTCATTTTCATCTAAGCAAAACAGGTTTTCAACATAACGTCATTAAAATGAATCACAAGTGGCTTCATAGGTCTTTCGTAGCTCTGAAACAGTTCTGAAAGCAGAGGCTTAAACACAATATTGAATCAAGGGTGAGAGGTCTTCAATTAAAGCTTCACTGCTAAATAGCTGCTTGAGGACATTTCTTTATTGTCCAAAGTTGGCTCACCAAATTTTGAATAGTAACTCACGACCTTTATTATCCTCCTGTTGCTCAACCAATACATTAATGATGCATAATTCTCTGCAAACATCATTTGTCGTTTTTGCAAGTAATCGATGTACATGATTCTGTGTGTCCAAATGGCCGTACCCCAAGAAGCCATTGCCATCTTGTCATCTGATTTTGGCATCTTTGCCCCTTCTATGAAGCTGGATTGACAAATTGATTTTTTGATGAGCGTTTGTCAATCATTTCATCATTTTGTGAAAGGGTGGATAAATAAATATCAAGTGAAATATTTTGTGTAGTGAATTGCCTTTAGAAACCCACTGTCATGACTTTTTGTTCCCTCCTGGATTGTGATAGTGTATCCACATGTGTTTCGTACACAGTTATGCACAGATGCAGAAACTCAACAGCATCATGATGAAAAAGTGCCAAACCAAAATACGAAAATGATTTTTACACTCTGAAATTGTTGTATTGTAACAGCATATGAATCGACAACACTAATTGCATCTATTCTCCCTCGAGAGCTAATGTGGCACCCATATTGACAGACTTTTTCCCCACACACTTTTTCATGCAAATTTCTGATGCAATATAAGTGCTATGTTTACTCTCAATGAAGAATAAACACAATTGTATGGTTGATTCAGAGGTTGGTTTGGCACTTTTTCACCACAATCCTGATGAGTTTCAGCATCGATGCATAACTGTGTACCACACATGGATATACCATTACACTCTAAAGAAAAAGGAACAGTTAAAAACTGGGGGTTTCTACAGGCGATCTGGCTCCAAAGGCAAAGATGGTGAAATTGGCCAACCAGGTGATGGCCACTTTTTTTTGAGATGCAAGGGGAATCATCTACATTAATTACTTGCAAAAAGGACAAATGATAAATGGAGAGTCTTATGCATCATTATTGCATTGGTTGAGCCAAGAAATCAAGAAAAAACATTCTCACTTAACAAAAAAATTATTCTCCTCTCATCAAGATGGGTGTAAACCTGTGTAGATTCCATGATGAAAATTTTTTTAATTGAAGTTTGAATTGTTACAACCTCCACTGGATTTTCAGCTAGACTTCTTGAATAGCCCCCACATGATCAGCAAAATGCTAACATGGTATTTTTTCATCACAATTGACACCATGAAAAATTTTTATTTTTAATGAGGGGCGTCTAAAGAGTTCTCGTCCTTTCCCATTGATGGTATCACATTTTTTTCTTGTGTGTGCACAACTGTTAGTACATGCCATGCGAAATTGCAAGCCATTCTATCCAGCAGTTCACTGAAGGTAGCCATTTAGATCAGTTATGGTGCATGTGTCGTTCAAAATGAAAAAAATAAGAGTATCATATAGGGTTATTAAAATTCTTTGCAAAGAAGGTTTAAAGCCAACTGCATTCATTTGAGGATTGTTAATGCATACGGGGACTCCTTTCAATTTACGCATAGAAGAAATGGGTGGCAAGTTTAAACATTGCCGTGAAAGCCTCCAAGATTACCCATATGAAGGATGCCCAAAAAGTCCAACCATACCGGAAACCATCCAAAAATTGCACAATATATATACCAGAATTAAAACAACAACACATGTAGTGGATAGAGGCCAGTTTTCTGCTCCAAAGAAGGTACCATCAGTGGGGAAGGTCATGGCATTTTTTTGGATGCGAAAGGAATTCTGTTGTTTGACTTTCCTGGTAAAGATAAAACAATTACTGGGGAGTGCTATTCTAACCTTCAAACTAAACACAAAAATTTGTGGCGCAGAGGAAAAAAAGTTATTTCCATTAGGACAATGCACCAACCAACAAAAGTGTCTTAGTGATAGGGAAAATCATGGGATTTACAATATGAAGTGCTGGAACATCTGCTCTATTCCCCAGATTTGGCTCCCTCCAAATTTCTACCCCTCATGAAAACTCAAAAGATTTCCTTGCTGGTCAACATATTTTATCCAATTAAGAAGCAATTGTGGTGGTACATGATTACTTTGCAGTAATTATGGAAGAACGCTACAGAGATGGGATTATGGCATTGGAATACAGCTGGATGAAATGCATTCATATTAAAGGCAATTATATCAACAAATAAAACTATTTTGAAGGCATAAATTGTCATTTTCACCATCAGGCTAGGGATTTTTTAGATCACCCTCATATTAAGAAAAATTAAAATAAAGAAGCTGTTTGTATATGATGGACCGACACATTAAAAAATCAATGAATGCAGAGCCAAAGCCTTGAAGCACTCCGTGCATGAAAAATTTTTATAAATAGCTATACACAGTAATTATACCGCCTAAGAAAGTACTGAAAACCTGTTTGAGATTTTCATAAGTAGGGTATTGAGCATAATCCCAGGAACACTGCAGGAAATTTATCATGCAGGGTGAAATAGGTGTACCTAAATCTCACAGAAACTGTATGTATTAGAGATTTGGCTCTCAAAAAGTATAAATATTAAAATTTGATAATTTCTTAGTTCATAACAAATGAATCTTAAGCGAATACTTACTTATATGAACCATAACATGAGCGAATCTTCAGACCAGCTTTAATGAAACTGACTAATGTTTCATCTTCTATAAATGTCAGCATAGATTTGAGTAGTAAAGATTCAGCATAGCACAGCTCTGCATGGATTTCCACTGGAAATAGACAATTATCATGTCTAGTATAAAACCCTAAGATTTAATTCTGTTCATCAATTACAAACCACTGAAGGAAACCTCAAAAAATAAATGGAACCATGAAAAGTACATTAAAAGATTAAAGTATCTTTACTCACTTTATCCATTTCCTTAAGATAATCACAATGTCAACTTAATGGAAATATTAGCATATCATTGAGACAGAATTATGCACCATTATGCATATACAAGTGTATCATAATTGTGTAACTCCTAGAAATTGTATCACTCCAGGCTGTGAATTTAAGCTTTTTTCTCCTCATAGAGAAGTATTTTCATGCATGAACATAAAGGTATTTCAGTTATCAAATGTGGGAACAGTGTAAATACATACTGATGTAAATACCATTCTTAAACTTTTCATTACTCTCTGTAAGAGTTTATAAATGATCAGATTTTATACTTTCAATTACATAGGTGCAGTTAATTATTGTGAATTTTCATTTACATGCAAATTTAATACCAGTTTAAGACATCATAGTGAGTCATTGTGAGGAATGAGCAAAAATGATATACTCACCAATTAAAAGTAAATATAGAGGCAAAAATTTGCTTAACTACAGCATTAGTACAAATTATCCTACAATGGAAATCATCAACTCTCAACTCAAATACATAGATAATGCTGCTGCATAACTCAATAGCTACAACAGAGAGGCAGAATCACGCCACACTATGTGGTCAGAGTGGATCTAGAGAGCAAAATGCAGATTTTTGGCATTAGGGTAATGGGTTGTATTCAATTTTATCTTACATAATACAAGGGTGGTCCCATTAGTACCTGGCCTGAACTAGAGATGGCGGTAGTTGTTTAAAAAATATCACTGTATTAGAAAGTATGCCATCTATAAAGCATACAAGGTGTGATAAAAAAAAGACAGGACAGATTTTATTCTACGCAAACCGTTCAACGGATCGAAACATGACACAGTGCGCCATCTAGCGACACATCTGACAAATAAAACGAGAGGCATTGTGTTTGTTTACGTGGAGTCACTATGCAGCAGCAGTGGTATGTGTCTTAACCTACTCGTTTGTTGTTGTTGTTTTAGGGGAGGCGACCGACAGCTGAGGTCATTTGCGCCAAAGAGGATGGACAGGAAAGGGTGAAGGGTGGAGAGAAACCCGGCGTCGGCATTAGCCTACTCTTTACGAAAGGTGCCAAGGGGTCTGCAGTTTAACGTCCCATCCGACGGACAGCGTACTCACTCAAAGTGCCCTCCACAAAGCACCTCAAGTAGGGATCGAGATACATCGGAAAAATATTCAACAGTTCGTTGCCACACGCAATGGCAACATGAGGGAGCTAGAGGAACAGTGTGTGTGCGTGAAATTTTGTTTCTAACTTGGCAAAAGTGCTATGGAGATATTTGGAATGATTCAGCAAGCCTTTGCTAATGAAGCTATGATTCGAAGCCAAGGATTTGAGCGGTACATTCATTTTAAAATAGGCAGAACCTTCACAAATGAAAATTTGCGAACTGACAAGCGAAGTGGCCCTCTACTTCGACAAACCCCAGCCATGTGAGATTGGTGAATGATTTGCCGGCAAATTGCCGTTTAACTATTAGGGAGATAGCTGAGGAAGTGCACATTAGTTTTGGATTCTGTCAGACAATTATGACAGGCATTTCGGGCATGAAGCATGTCACACCAAAATTCATCCTGCAGGTGCTGACTGATGAACAGTTTTTGCTATAACCGGAACTTCCATGATTCCACAGCCACCCTACACTCCAGATGTGGCTCCATCAGACTTTTTTTTGTTTCCAAAGTTAAAATCAACCTTGAAAGGGCGCATATTCGACCATTTTGGGCATTGAAACTAATTGTACGGCAGACCTGAAAAGGATCCCTAAGGTGGCTTACCAGGCAGGGTTTGAGATCTGGAAGAAACGTTGGCAAAGGTGTGCTGAAAGCCAAGGCATGCACTTTGAGGGCGACAAATTCAATTACGCTGTATCCATTGAAATAAACATCAGTCCTGTCTTTTTTTGATCACACTTTGTATGTTTCAAGTTTGAAGACACTACATTGTTTAGTATTTGTTTGGCAGCCATTGATAGTGAACGTTTTCAATTAATTTGTGAAAGTGGAGAAAATTGGTCATCATTATGTGATACAATATTTTTATTAGAAAGGCCTAGGCCCGACCAATATAGAAGCTGAACTGGATTCAACTCTGGGTGAGTCTGCTCCTTCTTTACAACAGTAAAGTATTGAGTAGCAGAGTTCAAAAGAGGCCGTACAAAGTGTCAAGACAAGCATCACATTGGTTGACCAAATGAGGTGACGACTCCAGAAAGTGTGAAGAAAATCCACAAAGTGATACTGGATGATCACCAACAAAGTGCACGAGCTAGCAGACATAGTAGGCATTTCAAAAAGTGCGGTGCATCGCATATTAACTGAAAATTTTGACATAAGAAAGCTGTGTGCAAGATGGGTGCCAAGTTTGCTCACACTCGAGCAAAACCAGTGTCGTGAAGATGTTTCAATTGAATGTTTAGCAAAGTTTCACAGCAACAAAGCAGAATTTTTGTGCAGTTTCATAACCATGGATGAAACATGGGTCCATTTGTTCACACCCCAGACAAAACAACAATAAAAACAATGGCTTCAAAAGGGAGAACCCTCTCCAAAGAAGGTGAAGACCGTTTCATCTCCAGGCAAGGTCATGGCGTCGGTTTTTTGGGATGTGTGTGGGATAATTTTCATTGACTATCTTAAAAAAGGAAAAACTCTCAACAGCGAGTATTACGCAAACTTATTGCAGCGTTTGAGCAAAGAAATCAAGCAAAAGCAGCCGCATTTGGCTAAGAAGAAAGGGTTGTTTCATCAAGACTATGTACCAACTCACAAATCCATTATTGCAATGGCTAAAATTCATGAATGAAATTTTAAAATTGGTACCTCATGCCCCCTATTCGCCAGATTTAACCCCCTTGGATTATTTCCTGTATGCAAACTTGAAAAAATGGCTTGGTGGTCAAAGATTTTTTAACCGTGAGGAAGTGATGCCAGCAGTTAATTGTTGATTTGAGGAGAAAGCCAGTTCTTAATATAAAAAGGGCATCTTACTTCTTGAACATCACTGGGAAGTGTATACAGCTGAAAGGAGGTGATGTTTTAAATAAATACATTTTTTTCCAAAATTTTTGTTTTTTTTGTTGGGTCAGGTACTTCTGGGACTACCCTCGTGAACTAGAAAATTTGAAATGAGGATTTTGAAGGATGGCTTCTCTTGAATAATTTTGAGCATGAATTCAAAATTTAACCTCAAGCATGAAGCATGTTTAATTACACCATATGCTTATAACAGAATTCAATAAAACTACAAAAATTTTTGAAATATTTCTGACTCCTGGCACACTTCACTTATATATGCCATGTCAGGCACCAGGGGGCATACCAGTTCATAAACAGGGTGAAATCAAGTATTACATGCCTCACTGGCATCCCACTTCTGAATTAATGATGAGGAAGAAGAACATCATTAGTTTTAATATGGCTTCAATTCTTGTACAAACTGTGATTCTATTCTCGCTAACTTCAAATGGTATACCTGGGGAGTAATTGTCATAATTTGTCCTCTTCACCATTTTTCCAAGTGAGTTAGTTAATGTTGTCTTCCGCCTGTGCCTGTTACAGACAGCCATGCACTGTTTGAGAGCTTCAGATGCCACCTCAATATGCCTCTGAAATAGTAAGAAAAGAATGTATAGGATGTATGTCTAGGAGCATTAAATATTATAATTAAACAATAAATGCGTGTTATGTCATATGCCTGCCTTTGTTTACATTCCAGTGCCATTACACCACTGTATTAAATAAAGGATAATGAAGTGTGTAACTTGAAGTGTACGGTAATTCACATGCATGAAGGAATAAAATCCCATTTTGAGAACAAAAACTGGCATCGCACATGCCATATTTCCTGACCCATAAGACACACTGTGATTTTTTAGGCTAAAATTAATGAAAAAATCTTGGATAAGACAGAAAAGGATCTAAGTATTTTAATATAAACACTACACCCTATGAAAATTCAATTGATACACTTGAAAATTAGCAGCTTCATCAATTTTTATTCATTGCAGAATCGCAGAAATTCATCACCATGGCTGCTTAGCCATTTCCACAGCTTTTTCCATGGGGGTTGTCACTTTCCTCATTCATGATATAATCTTCACTTCCATCTAGCACATTGCTTATTTCACATTTTTTAAAAAGACATTATGATAGTCTCACTTTTAACTTTCTGCCAGGACTTTTTCAACCAATCACCAACACTAGAAATCAACAGTCATTTCATTCTTCCCATCCGTATGACATCATAAGTTGGTGCCAAATGATCTTTCTTTTGTGTTCAAGTTCAAGCTGTTTATGTACAATTGTAGATCTGGTATGCATGCACAGACATTTTCTATTTATGAATTTCTCACACCATGACATCGTCCTAAAAATTCAGCTGTTTTTATAACAATATCTATCACTAATTTTCTTACTTCAGTTAAAATCAGTTTCATTGAAATGGTAATCCTGTTCTTTCGGTGATTAATTATTCAGTTCTTAACATGTTCCTCAAGCTTTCACTATTTAGGAGGACATAAATGCAGTTCTCTTTACCCATACCTGAATATGCTAAATCCATATTCTGCTCCCTCATTTCTCATGTCATCATCTCAGTTGGAGGTGGTCCCAAAACACCTTTCAGCTGCTTTGTTTGCATGATCTGATGAATTCATATAGAATACATTATTGAATAAAAATTAATTCTGGTTTTTATTTTATTCAATAATGTGTTCTATCATCAAACAGACAGCTTAGCAATGGAATCTCCTCTGTCCCCACTATTAGCAAAATATTTATGGACAATTTAGAATCACAATTATTTAACTCCGGCTATTGAATCCCAACTAATATTTTCTACTGGTATCGCTATATGGATGATATTATCTGCTACTGAACTGGGAGTATAAGACAACTAGATGGTTTACTCAATCTTTCAAATGCTCAACACTCCAAAATTTAGTTCACCATGGAAATCGAATCCGGGAAAGAGTTGAACTTTCTTGACCTCCCATATCTATCATGGATGACAAACATAGTTTTGGGCATATTCAGGAAAACATGTTACGGTAATGAGATCATCCCAGCCGATTCCTGCCACCCTATGGACCAGAAACTGTCTGTCTTCCATTCAATGATACACCGACTTGTTAATTTAACCCTAACTATAAAAAATTTCAACCATGAGCTGGCTATCATAAAATTAAAGCAGTATCCAATGGCTATAATATAAACATTGTCACCAATCTCTTAAAGAAAAAATTACAATTTAAAGCTATAACAAAGATATGCTCCCTTACTCCCACACAAGAAAAGCCCACAAAGTGATGTCGTTCATTGTTTGTAGGGGATCTTTCCAATCAGATTGCCCAAAATGTAGTAAAAGAAAGTTTAATATATCATTTCATAATCCGCAACTCTGGGGAAAATCCTTTGCTGCAACAAAGACAAACTAAAACCCCTCTTACAATGTGGTAATTACAAAGTGAAGTGTGATTCCTGTGATGTGTGCTACATAGGCCAGACCGGAAGAAGTTTCAAGACTAGAATAAAAGAAAATGAAAGATGTTGGAGGACTTTAAATGAAACATCACTCCTAGCTAAGCATCTACTACAATCATCCCACTCATGTAAATTTAATCCTGAGATCCCACACTAGGAAAATGAGGGCCACAGACTTCATATTCTAGAGCAACTTAAAATTGTAAAATTGAATATGAATGTTCTTTTAAATTACAATATTTTTATAAACCACTGTCCTCTCCTTAGAATCCTGTTTCCACAGCAAACAGTGAAACTCCCTCTCTCCTACTGACTCCACCCTTTGCGTATTTCTCATCTAACCACCCCCTACCCTCCACTCTCTGTATGTGTTGAACAACCCTTCCCTGATAATGTCCCTCTTAGAATCACTTATACCACATCCCTCAACCTTTTTTTTGCAACACTAAGTTCCTTTTATTATTTTGTCAACAATTATTGTATTAAAGGCAACTATTTGCTATGCTTTTAAGACACTCTTATCCTAATAAAGGCTGAGTGCCTGTAGACCGAGTTCATGAGGAGATTATTTCTTATGTGTATTGGAAAATTATTTCTTTTAGAGACTAGTTATTTTTTTGTCCTGGTGACTACTATTCAGTGTGCACACTTGGATTACCATTACTCTATGGGTAATGTCCACTTTTATAAGTAAATCTACCAATTAAATTCTATAACTCACCTGCCCTATCTTCACTACTCTTCTCCCCTGTTTTCTAATCATATTACGGCCACTCCACGTTTACTATTCTCCCCATCCACTATCTATTACTCTGTATCTATCACTCCAATAATCTCCCCTGTCCCTTCATCTCACCTATTGCAAATCTATCTATACTTCCTCCTTCCATTCTCTCTTGATTTGTTTTAGCTTCTAACAATTTTATAGGGATTGAAATGACACAGTGGCTAGCGTACTGGCTTTCGACCCGGAGGGCCCAGGTTCAACTCCAAGAGACAGCAGATATTTTTCAGTGGTATCCCAATCCCTAGACGAGGTGATTTACAGAGAGCACATTAAGTGAGCATGCCATCGGTCGGATGTGATGTTAAGCTGTTGATACCTAGGCGCCTTTTGATAATATTAGGTTAGTGCTGAAACTGGGTTTCTCTCCACCCTTCCTCCATTCCCATCCATCCTTAATGGCACAAATGGCCACAGCTGTCGGTCGCCTCCCCTAAATCTACGACTACAACATTCCTCATCATCATCTTCTCAATAATCCACGCACCTATGTGAACCATTTTGGCCCTTTTCCAAGTTTTCCTTCCTTCTCATTTCAGCTTAATTATGAAAGGAATTAATGAAATGGTGACCAAAAAGACCTCATCTCCCCACTGCCAGGCATGACATCCTGCCTAAGTCCATCATTGCCAAGATTCATTTTCCATTTGTGTTCATCCATATTTATCATGGGAATGATAACTGAGATCGTTTCCTTTTGACTTCCACAATATTGCTTTCAATATGACACCATCACTTAATCACTAGATGGTGCACCAATGCAGTTTATGGTACACAGATTTGGCACTTATGCCATTTTGTCATGCTATCAACAAGTATCACATGGGTGATAAATTGAAAGTGTTTGAATAATGTTGTATTGCTTTGTTCAATATGCTGAAAGCTATACCAAACAAAGAGTATTTGCGGACAGCATTTGATTTTTTGTTTCCATTTGAAGAAAAGTGCTGCTGAATCATACCAATTACTTCAAGAAGCTTATGGTGAACACGTTTCATCGTGTGTGTACATGGTTTTGGCAATTCAAAAGGGATGACTTTGATGTTGCACACAAGGAACACGGAAAACTGCCAAAAAGGTATGAAGATGAGGAATTGAAAGCATTGTTGAACAAAGTTGATTCACAAACACAAAAACAACTTGCAGAGCCATTTAGTGTTAGTCAAAAAGCTGTTCTCAATCTCCTACAAGAGATGGGAAAGATTCAGAAGACCAGCAGATGAGTACCACAAGAGTTGAATGACAGGCAGATGGAGAGGTGCAAAAACACATTTGAAATTTTGCTCGCACCATACAAAACGTAATCGTTTTTTATTTGTATCATTACTGGGGATGAAAAGTGGATTTATTTGAAAATCACAAGCACAAAAAATCATGGGCAGACCCAAGCGCACCATCCACATCGATCGCAAGAATGAAACGCTTTGGCAAAAAGACAGTGCTCTGCTCCATTAGGAGCAATTAAAAACCTAGTGAAATGATTAATACTGAATGCTAGCAACAACAATTTTTCGATTTGAACCATTCGTTGCTTGAAAAAAGATCAGAATACCATAAGAGGCAACACTTGGTCATTTTTCTTCAAGGCAATGCTCCATCACATATGGCAAAACCGGTTCGTG
Organism: Hetaerina americana; assembly: GCF_022747635.1. Classification (NCBI taxonomy): domain Eukaryota; kingdom Metazoa; phylum Arthropoda; class Insecta; order Odonata; family Calopterygidae; genus Hetaerina; species Hetaerina americana. The sequence goes on from NW_027286886.1 coordinate 2,783,227, forward strand.
GCAAAAGGGAAAGACTTTTACTGGTGTGGTTTCCACCAACTGCACGAAAGATGGGAAAAATGTTGAACTAGCAACGGAGCATACTTTGAACAAAGCTCTTTTTTTTATTCTTCTGAAAAAAATAATTTTGGAAAAATATCCAAATTTCATACTGGTACACCTGGTATAGCTGCCTCACTGAGGAACAGATGCTGAAAGGATTATTTTTGTTTGACTCTTACCCTTTGAAATAAGTGGCATCGGTGACCTTACCAGGAGCAATTATAAATGATTCTCTCTAATTACATCTCCAGGGGGTCAACTGAACATTCAAACCCTTCCACTGCATCAATGGCATTGTCCATGGGAAAATATTTTTCCAAATCTTATTTATTTTATCCAGAGAATACACAGAGAAATTCTGACTTGAACACCATTTGAAAATATGAAAAATTAATTCTGTACGGCATATATAAAACTCATACTTGATGAAAATGAATAAATTTTAACCAATTCCATTAATGATAAAACCTGCAATTATTATTCAATTCAGTTTCAGTTGCAACTATATAATAATAAAACCAACCAATAAAGCTGTTCCTTAGCATATCGATAATGAACCAAAGGTAGGTAAACAAGTCACTTTTGATGGGTGACAAAATATTTGCAGAACACAGTGCATGTGTATCATAGTAAATAATTCCTAAAATATTTTTCATTATACAACACCGATTTCCTTTATGTGATTCCATTAAAAAAGCCAAAAGTGTAATCTAAGACAAGGCTCAAAATGAGTTAAAGAACTACTGCAAGATGACAATGGAAAATATATCTTTGTCATACATCAAAAGACAATATATTTGGGATAAACAACACTCACCTGTTCAAATGTTAATAAAGCCTCCAGAAACTTAAATACGCAGCTCCCTAATGAATGGTACATACTGCTATTTGCCCTAAAACAGAATAATGAATAAGGTTGTGGAGAACAAACTGGCTTCACAAAAGTTGTTTCATGGTTTAATAAACTAGCCAAAGGGCCTACAAGCATCTAATGAATTTTTAAGTGAGTGAAACAATAAATGCAAATATGTGAACAAGGCAGACATTTCACAAATCATCACAGTAGCCTACGTTAAAAGTTTATACAGCTCAATGCTGAAAGCTCAAAAAATGTTAACAGTTTTTGGATTTCTTATCAGATACATTTTACAATATTATGCAGGAAGTGTCTCAGGTCAGTGGGGCAGTATTTTCCAGGCCACACCTTTGACCTTTGGTCAGAACATGGGTCATACAACAATTCTTTAGATAATCCATAAGATGGCACTTGTAGTGTTAGAAAAGGTTTGCTTTTAGTTAGCGTCATTACCACACTGCTGTTTAAGTTTCAGCCATATGCATTATGTGGTTTCATTTTCATTTTAAATTAAAGCTACAAACTTATGTTATTTAAAAAAAATCGAATATTATGAGTCTCATGCAGTGATTAAACACTTCTATTTAAAAGGCTTAACAATGAAAAAGACCTAAGCCAAGTCGGATGAAGTTCATGGCACATCTGCTCCTGTGCTTGTGACTCTTTTACAATTTATTAAATGAGTTTAAACGTGGCAATATGCCTACAAATGATGAACATCATTTGGAAAGTCCAGTGGAACTGACTTCCTCCAGACTTTGACAAAATTCACAATTTAGTTTAGACGCATCAATGAATCAGAGTTCACAAAATAGTTAAGGCCATAGGCATTTCACAAGGTACAGTGTTTTCAATTTTGCACAAAAAATTGGTTATGAAAAAAATCTTGGCAAGATGGGTGCCACATTTGCTCTTATTAGAGAATAAATGTAATTCTGTGGTCAAATCAGAGCCCTTTTCTGTGTCAATCCTGATGAATTTCTGCATCAACACATAACCGTGGACAAAACATGGATGCACTACCACACTCCAGGAGAAAATGAAGTTGAAACAATTGGTTTTTAAAAGCAACTTGGCACAGATGGTGAAATTAGCTGAAATGGCAAAGGCCACAATTTTTTGGGATGAATGTGGAATCATTTACATCAATTACCTGCAAAAAGGACATATGATAAATGGATAGTATTATGCTTGATAATTGCACTAGTCAAGTAAAGAAATCAAGAAAAAATGTCCTCATTTGGCAAAAAAAATTCTCTTCTATCAAGACAGGTGCACACCTGTGCAGATTCCATGGCAAAAATTATGGAATTTAAAGTTTCAGGATTCTCAAAAATTTTGATTGATTTTCGAATTAGTCCATCGCATTCAGTGTGAAGGAGCAGATTTGTAAAATGCTGTCATGAAAAATTGAGTAATATATCACAATTATTAGCGGAGCTAGGTTCAGAATCACTCACGGAATGAAGATTAGACTACAGTATATATCTCTCCCATCAATTGGAAGGAAGTCTCTTTAACGATGATGCTGAAAATATTACTACTTCAGTCGCAAAATGTTAAGAGAGATCATGTAAATAAAATTAGAAAGATTTTGTAGAACAGATGGATTTAAGATACTATTTTTCCATGAACGATAAAGAATCAGAATGACGTTATGCAACCATGCTGGAGAGTAAAAGTATTTTGGGTCAAAAGTAGTGTGGTATTTAATTACTCCTGCTACAGACCCTAGCGGTGGCTTGTAGGGTACCATATATAAGCCATTGCTAGAGCCATAATATGCCATTTGCAGCATTTTACTCCCCATTTACAAAAGTTTTTCCTGAAGTGGTAGCTCACAGAAGTGGTAGCTGGATAGCTCACAAAAATCAGATTCACAGTCACTAATACATTTACTGTTATCTAAGTGCACAATCGTTTTCAGGATCGTGAACTTAAAATGAGAAAACAATAGTTCACAAACATGGGATACTCAAGAGTGAGGACAAATGCAATAGGAAATTTAACCAGTGTGTGGCAGGTGAAGATTTTAAGTTTCGTGGAATATTAATTCAGAGAACAAGAAGTAGCAAATGATTCAGTCCATCGCAGGGGATGGATGCAGGCAGGGTTTACAGAGTACACTCAATCTGCCTCCACTGTCGCCACTAGTTTACAGATACTTCCCACGAATGGCAATAGATCAGAATAATGTCGTCTAACTGCCCTAGGGGGTTAGAGTATTTTGTATCACAGCAATATGGTGTTTAATAATCCCCTGACACATCCTAGCAGTGGCTTGAGGTTACCATGTATCATTTTAATATAAATAAAAACCATATAAGATATTTGCTAAGGTTTTACTGGTAAATCTTGCCACAGTTAACAAAAGGTTAAGCATATGATCAAAGATGAATCATGCACATTTAAACTGTGAAATTTCAATTGCATGAATGCCATTTCTAGATATTAGTATCTAATTGCATACTGCTTGAATACTGATACTCTATGCCCCTGTATAAATTCCCCCTTTTTTCTCAAAATATTCACCAGTAAAGATCTACCTAGGATAATAAAATAAGCAATCGAACATATTTAAACCAGCAAAAAGTAAAGGTAATACATAAGATCTCACTTGATTTTAACACTTACAGATAATATCTTGCCACATATGTTGTAATTACTCCATTTTTATTTATTCCATAGAACTGCACTTTGTGCATGTATCACAGGCATACTAATTTTTTTTAAGAGACAAATACGAAGGCAACACTTTTCATTTCCTATTACAGGAATTTTTTAATCATCAAATTTCTTGGGAGTTGAACTTTTTTTACTTGGTAGTCTTAATGAATTAAAACTTTAAGTTTTGGATGGGCATATCCTACACAACGATACATTTACTTCCTCCTCCTAACAAAGCAAAACCTGACATCCAACACTAAAATAAGGTGCACCTTACCCGGCCCATTAGATGCGCTATGATTTTTCAGGCTGGAATTAGCAAAAAATGATCAGACAAAAAATGGATCAGACAAAAGAATCAAATTACTTTAATGTTAACACTTTTTTTCAAGAAAATGGAAATTTTACATTTAAAAAAAAGCTACTTCATTAATGCTTATTCATTGTAGAATGACAGAAATTCATCATCACTACTGCTAACTCATTTACAAAGTTATTTTCAGTGGCATTATCACTTCCCTCATGCACAATGTCATTTTCGCTTCCATCTAAAATATTGCTAATTTCACATTTTCAAAAAGACATCATGATTGTATCAATATTAACCTTCTGCCAGGGCTTTTTCAACCTATTGCAAACCTTTTCAAACAATCACACTAGAAATTGATGGCCCTTTCATTCTACGCGTTGGTGTGACATCAAGAGTTGGTGTCTTATAATCTGTACTCATTTAAATGTCCAGCAAATCTTTAAAATATTCTATAATTCACCAGGTCCCTTTCTAATTCCACCTAAATTTACAAAACCCCTCAGACTCCATGCAGTCATACTAGATGCAAAACTTGCTTTATCCTTGTAACAAATTCCCTTCCCCAACTACACCTGCTCAAATATCTCCCATCCCTCCTGACTTCTTCCTGCATTTCTACAAATATCATATTTCTCCAACAATGTACACTTGGCACAGCTTTTTATATTGGCCAAAGCACCATGCCCCTCAATCTTAAAATATTGGTTAACACGATAAAGGTTATCTAGTCTAGCTCATACCCTTCCCCCTATCTCACATGGGGACCTACCACGAGCAATACAATCTGCTTCTACGAAATCTATCCTCACTTCTCTTAGGGCACCTTCCACGCAAAATGAAACGTGAAAAACAATACCAAGGCATCTCATCGGCTATCACCCATACACACACAGATCTCACTCCTGGAGATGAAAATCTTTTGATCAGACTGAACAATCAACTCATGCGATCACATTCCTCAAATTTGATCCTTGATGCACACACACAGTCACATGAACACAGATATATACACATGATAGGAGTGAGATTTCACCAGCGCAAATCAAATCCGTGGACTAAATCACGCCCAATCACTCCTTACTCACATTAAGATGGGGGCACGTGAACATATGCATGTATAAATGGAGGATTGTAGGAAATAGCTGTCAAGGATCAAACTTTTTCAATCAGTTCATTGTAATTAGTGACATGAACTGGAAAATCTGCTGATAAATTACCAACTCAGCCTTCCTTTGTGAAACACCAGACACATTTGGTTAAAAAGGATAACAGTGATGAAAGAATAATTTTTGCAACGATTTTTCTCGAATTCCGTGACTAAACAGATTTTTCAGGTAGGTGGTAGCTCTGAAAATTACACATGATCACTTGGCATGTGCTTGCTTGGTAACAAAATTATAAATTTTGAGTAAACATGATTTAGAAAAGTCACAATAATTCCATGGAATAAGATATTCATCACTTACACACTGAAAATAAAAACTTATTAACAAATTCGGAAAATCTCCATTTTTATCAAAGAAATTAATCATTGTGTTATTATTATAAGGTAATCTACTGGTTACGGTAGGTTTTTGGATGGATATAACTACCAAATAAATATTTTGGGACTCCTCACAAAACACTAAATTCAGCAACCTACTCTACACCAGGTTCGTCTTCATCTCCGAGTGCTTCCATCCTCCCTTCATCCCATCCAGCATCTTCATTCCATCCTTCATCCCATTCATCCTGTTCCTTCCCTTTCCTTGTTTGCCTAACATTCTCCCCTCTATTACAGTCTACAACATCCCACTGCCGAACAATACACCCCTCATACATTTTTCATGCTTCCACAGGATTTCTCCCAACAAACCTCTCTCTTCACCCACCATACCAAGTACTTCCTCATTTGTTTTCCTTTCCGTCCATTTCACCTTCTCCATTCTTCTCCACACCCACATTTCAAAAGCCTCCAATCTACGTCTATCCTCCTGCTTCAATGACCACGTTTCCACACCATACATAGCTACGCTCCATATCAAAGTTTTTACGAGTCTTTTCTTAACATCCTTACTCAAAGTCCCTCTCATCAACTCCCTTCTCTTTGTGAAAGCCTCTTTACCTAGTGCTATTCCTCTCCTTACGTCCCTACAGCTTTGGCCATGTTGGTCCAAAACACTTCCGAGATACTGTTTGAACTGCTCTAGTTTTTGACCTTCTTTTTTAATGTTTAGCTTAGCCTTTTTATGTCTATAAAATCACATAACCTTTGTTTTATTAATATTGATTCTCACCCCATACCTGTCGCACTGAATTTCCAATTCACTCAGCACTACTTGCAGCCCCTTGGCTGACTGACAAACTAAAGCTTGGCCATCAGCAAACCTAACTGATTCTACGAATTCCCCGTCCACTTTCATTCATACCTCCAGTTCTTCACATGCCTCTTTAATCATTTCCTCCAAATATACGTTGAACACCACCGGTGATAGTGGACAACCCCACCTTACACCTCTTCCTAACACTGACCATCCAGACTCCCCGTTCCCCACTCACACCTGAGAAGTTTGAGACAGTCTCAATAATTTTTTTTTTAATGAAAATTAGAAAAAGTATGAGTCTCCCCACAGATGGAGAAGCTGACCAAGGCTAAGGCTTGCCAGAGATATGCCTCAAGTATCTAAATGATGTACATTGGGAGCCAATGTCAATTCCATCACATTTTCTGTTTATTCATTTAACATTTAATCTAATGTCACCTGAGACGAAAGGTGCCGCCAGGGTGAACACTTTGAATGATCCAACACACTACCTCCCATATAACATTGTGAAATGTATACAAATACTATTCATTTAGTCCTCACAATAAGGTAAAGATAATCAACATAATTATTTACTAGCACAAATCACTTTCAGATGACATGATTAAATTTTACAAAATGCCTGTAAATCAGAAAATATAAATTAAATTTGGGAGTGATAAATAGTATTCTGAATAACCCATGTATAAAACCTAGTTGAGATCATCAGCTCATTATTACATCATGGGCCACCCAAAGCAATGGCATGGATTTAAAATCAAATTTTCTAAATATATCCTATTCCAAATTATCCCTTGGTATGACAATGCAAGAAGTAACATTTAGCAGAAAAATGATGGCCACATAACATGAGTTTTCCTTTAATATTGTGAACAGGGGGTGTTAATGAATTTTCTCAGCAAATTATTACTTTTTCCATATATATTATAAATTTCATCTTTAATGAATTGTTGGTGGGCATGGATTATGCAACACATATGTTTACTTAATGCATGACACGGGCAAGTAAATTTGAAGAAGAATAGGAACATTTTCACAATAAATCACATTTTCAAGAATAACCACAGTGCATAAAACTAAGGAGAATCATGATGACAAATGAGCACAGACTGCCACACTGCAAAGCCTGTACACAAGATATGACACAATATATGAGGCTGCCTTTCATATCACAATTCAAAAACTAACCTTGAAAAAAATTGTTAGTTAAATAATGTTAATTACAATTGAAATTTAAATAAGAATATGGATTACATGCATATTGATAAAGTATTTACTACCTTGGATCCAAAATATTCCTCGCCTCAATAAATTTATTGTTAAAAAAATAATTAACAGCAGTTTTTGCTTCTTCCATTGCAACTTCCAAGTCAATCGGTGATGACCTATAATATATAAATACATAAATTAATGCAACTTTTTGCCAGACAAACAGAAATGCACAGGTTTGTGTAATGCATAATACTTACTCAGGTATGTATTCATTTGCATCTTGAAACTGGAAAATAAAATTTATAATGTTATTTCAGTTATAAATAAATAATTATGAAATTTCATAACAGTATTAATAATTTCAAATTATAACAGGGTCCTTCAATAAGTCCTTTAAAAAAATAGAAAAACAAATTATCCTGCAGTTTTTTTTTATTTTTCAACAATCTCTGTTCAGAACGACAAAATTTTCCCAGCAATTCCCAAACTTTTCCAAACCAAGCCATCCAAAAAGTAGCAATTTGGAGGGTACTCAAAATACAGGGTTCGTCCGGAAAATAAGTGTACTGAGCTCAGGAAAAAAAATTTATTACCCTTTTACATATCTTAAGCTAATATTCCTCAAAATAGGACCCTTGTGAGTCGATACACTTGTTCCAGCGGCGTTCCCATTCCTGGAACGCTCCCGCGAAGGCATCATCGGGAACCTCTTGAAGACTCGTCGTCGACCTCTTCTCTGCCCTCCACGAACATCTTGTGCCACCGAAAGATCATGTTTCTGGACATGGCTGACTCCCCGTAAGCCTGGTTAATCATACCGACAGTTTCGGTAGACGATTTCCCAAGCTTTACCGCAAATTTGATGGAATAACGCTGCTCCAAAAACTTCGGCATCGCGTTCCGTGACGTGGGTCGAGCGTGGAGGTTCGCGTTAACAGAGCTCCTCACTACACCACAGCTCAGAGCCGACTGCCTTTTTCAGCGTCGCTTGCCAACATACCCCCCTCCAATCGCCGCCCGTCAGAGCGGCGACCTGGGCTGGGCGCGCCTGGAGCGGCGCGCCCAGCCCAGGAGTCAGTACACTTATTTTCCGGACGAACCCTGTAGGCATATGTGTTGGCGATGACCTCCTCGTTTTACGTGAATTGTTTTTCACAGAGCCATTTATTTGAGCTTGAAAATAGAGTCACAGGGGGCCAAATCCAGTGAATGTTGTAATAATTCAAACTTGTTGATAATTTAGAGAGTGTCAAACCACCTAAAAATCAACCTTATGTTTGCCTTTATTCTTCACTGAGAGCAAACATAGCAGAGAGCCATCTAGCCACAATTTTTATTCACCCAATTTCTTGTGCAAAATTGAAAACAATGTACTTTGTAATATGCCTTGGCCTCAGCTACTTTGCAAACTTTCATTCCTCAATTACTCAAAACCATTCGAGTAATAATGGATTTTGTCAATCATTTTCGAGGAAGTCATTTCCAGTTGCAAGCATAGGAGCAGATGTGTAATAAGCTTCATCCACCTCAGTTTAGGTCTCTTTCGGCGTTTGCCTTTTAAATAGAAGCCATTAATCACCACATGAAACTCATTTTTTTCCAATTTGCTTTATAGAAAAAAGTTTGATGGTTCAATTGACTAAGAAAATGAAACCATATGATAGATAAAGCTGAAATATTAACAGCAGTCTAGTGAGAGATGAGGCTGACTAAAAGCAAACCTTTTTGGATACTACGAGCACCATTTCTTAGTTTTTCTAAAGAATTATTGAATGACCCACATAGAATTCAAATGCAGTACTAAGAAAAGATACCTAGGAATATGTACTTAAAGGCCACTAACTGAAGATATTAACCAGTTTTTGATATCTCTAGACAAATTTCTACTGACCCTATGGCCTCAAGGCCTAAATAGCACTATCTGTGGTGTTTTCAATATGAATATTCTCGTTGTTAATCCTAAGAAAACCTTATTTCTTGAATTAATTACATTATTTAAACTATCACCAACAATACTCTGATCAACAGAAATCTCAGCTTGTTCACGGATGGATAAAATAATCATTAGTTATGTATTTGGTAACTATTAATGTACTATTTGAACAATTAGTCTCTTTGATCATCTTGCTTGACTAATATCATTTCCTATTGAAACGAAACTTTTTCATACATTTCCATTATTATAAAAGATATTTGGACCCCATGAAATTCTTGATTTTCTCTCAGTTATGTCTCAAGTAGATGGGCAGCAGGTCTAAATTAAGAAGACAATTGATGGCAACTTCAGTTTCCTCTAATACCATTCTAATCACCACTTCAACATATAATAACCAAAGAAGCGGTATATGAGACAAAATATCCAAAGAAAGATGTATCACACCTGCATCAAAACAAGAAGGGAAATTTCTGAAAGAATTATACAGTAAAGTTAAACATAAGAATATTACTTTTCTAATGGCCCAGTATTAACCCATCCCAAAATCTTACAAGAAAAAGATTTATATGGCAAAGAAAGAATCCAGCGAAAACTATATAATTTAATTGAGTGAGAGCCTCATAGCAACTAATTAAGAGTTCTACTTATTTATGGAAAATTCTTATTTATGGAAAGAAAATAATTAATATTAGATAAGAAGATAATTACATATCATTTGATTGTAAATGAATACAACGATTACTTTACAAACACATTCAACAACAATGTGACTTATTGCGGTCCAAATAAAACCACTGTATATAATACTGTAATGAACTCGATAAAGAAATGTGAAGTCAAGTCTTTCTGGGATCTCTAGACTTAAAAGAACTATAATCTATTATTGATAAAGTACGAAAAAAATATTCATCAGGAAATTACGAAGTACCTGGATATCTCATAGCAAAATGTGATGACATTATCCTAAAATCTCTTCTTCATATCATTAATGAATCTTTGGTCGACGGAATTTTTTCTAACTCCCTAAAAATTGGCATCATTATGCCGTGCAAATACTCATAGACTAAGACTTTACCAACGTTGCCCTGAGTATTGCCCAAGGAAAATATATAATGCACTTCCTGTATTAATAAATGCTCAAATAATTCAAATGACTTCAAAATAGAAACTAAAAAATATTAAATAAATCAAGCTTTATATTCAATTAAATAATATCTATAAAACTGATTATTATTATCAAAGGCTGATATTGTAACATTAGTTTTATTACTGCTGGGTCTTTTAATATCAAAATATTACATAAAGTTGCGTCTATTACATTCTTGAACATGACAAGTTCTATGTTGGCATCCAGCTATTTAATAAAGCATTATTTTTAAAATTATTTAAGTTAGTCCGCACAATTGAAAGTGGAAAGTCTGAAATGTGGGAATGGCTGCATTTTTATGCATAGATAGTGAATCCTAGATGTAATTAATGAAGAGTTTAAGAATTTGATGTGCCATAAATTAATAGAACCAAATATTCAAATAATGGTTGGTCTTGTTTTCTTTCGTAGGTTTGATGATAGTAACCTACACGTACACTAAATTAATGAAAGTAATACTGTATGCACAAGTGGAATTGCCACTCCATATTCCCAAACTAGATGCATGCAAAATTAGAAACCTCTAAGTGAACGTCACTTATGAACTATGGGTAATGAATGGAGAAGAAGAAGGATCAACTACAAACGATTATAAACAACAATAATTTAGATTATGGCCAAAGAGTTTTAGGTGCTAATGTTTTATAATGTAAACAATATTCACAAACCTCATCGTCTAAATCCAAATCATCCATATTCTATAGACCCTCTTAAGATTCAGCTTCTTTTCAAATCTGCAAGTAAGAAAATAATAATTACAATCACAAAACAAACATTACTTGCAACCAATAAAGTAGCTAATCAAATGTTCATAAATATATGATTTCCACATTTTTCGGGCTGCGTCCGCGTATGTTGTTTAAATGTACAACAGTTTCGCCAGCTATCCTGCTGGCGTCCTCAGGTCAAGGATGAAAAGAAGCTTGTTGTCCCGTCTTATATAGGAAAAATCTGGCGCCAATACCGGGAAATTTCTTGGCCAATCAGGGAACGTCCTCATATTTGCGCGGAATAATTCTTTTCCACGCACTGTGGAGTGGATATCCATCCTCTCTGTTAAAATTTTCTGGCCTTTTAACGATTTCAATGGCCTCTCTGATTATTCTCTGGAAGTATTTTCCTTCTTTCGCTATTATTTTAGCGTCGTCGAAGAGAATAGAGTGTCCAGGTTCACTCCAGGCGTGCTCAGCGATGGCCGATGCTCTAAACTGTTTGGCCTTGGTTGCCCTCTGGTGTTCACTCATGTGTGTTTTCAGCGCTTTGCATGTTTCACTGATGTACCATTTGCCACAGGAGCATGGCACTTGGTACACGCCTTCTGATATTAACGGTGAAATTCCATCCTTGGGTCCGGGTAGGGTGTCAGCTATCTTGGTGACGCAGTTGAATCTGGTCACCACATCATGTTTCCTTAAAGCCCTCGCGATTCTTTCCGAAGTCCCTGCGATGAAGGGGATGGTGACATAAGCCTTCGGTCGTGGTCTGGAGTCTTCCTCCCTGTCAGGAACAGCGGTGGTTTGTCTCTTCTTTTCTTCCTTCTCGGCCCTTTTTTGGATCATATGAGCGCTGTATCCATTCCTTTGCAGGGCATTTGTCAAGTGTTTCTTCTCGTTGGCAATAGAATCGGAGTCACATATTTTATATGCTCGGTTGACAAGTGTGTCTACCAGTGAGGTCTTCTGACTGGGATGGTGGTGCGATGCAGCATTAAGGTAGCGGTCGGTGTGAGTAGGCTTCCTGTATACTCTGTGTCCAAGCCTCCCATTCCCTTTATTTCTCTTCACCATGACGTCCAAGAAGGGCAGTTGATGATCCTTTTCCACCTCCATAGTGAAGTGGATGGCTTGATGCTGTGAGTTCAGATGTTTCAGGAACTTTTTTTAATTCTCCCTCTCCGTGTGACCAAATGACAAAAGTGTCGTCGACATATCTTAGCCACAGTGAGGGCCGCTTGTCGCAGGATTCCAGTGCTTTCTTTTCGAAGCTCTCCATCTTCGAAAAGAAAGCACTGGAATCCTGCGACAAGCGGCCCTCACTGTGGCTAAGATATGTCGACGACACTTTTGTCATTTGGTCACACGGAGAGGGAGAATTAAAAAAAGTTCCTGAAACATCTGAACTCACAGCATCAAGCCATCCACTTCACTATGGAGGTGGAAAAGGATCATCAACTGCCCTTCTTGGACGTCATGGTGAAGAGAAATAAAGGGAATGGGAGGCTTGGACACAGAGTATACAGGAAGCCTACTCACACCGACCGCTACCTTAATGCTGCATCGCACCACCATCCCAGTCAGAAGACCTCACTGGTAGACACACTTGTCAACCGAGCATATAAAATATGTGACTCCGATTCTATTGCCAACGAGAAGAAACACTTGACAAATGCCCTGCAAAGGAATGGATACAGCGCTCATATGATCCAAAAAAGGGCCGAGAAGGAAGAAAAGAAGAGACAAACCACCGCTGTTCCTGACAGGGAGGAAGACTCCAGACCACGACCGAAGGCTTATGTCACCATCCCCTTCATCGCAGGGACTTCGGAAAGAATCGCGAGGGCTTTAAGGAAACATGATGTGGTGACCAGATTCAACTGCGTCACCAAGATAGCTGACACCCTACCCGGACCCAAGGATGGAATTTCACCGTTAATATCAGAAGGCGTGTACCAAGTGCCACGCTCCTGTGGCAAATGGTACATCGGTGAAACATGCAAAGCGCTGAAAACACACATGAGTGAACACCAGAGGGCAACCAAGGCCAAACAGTTTAGAGCATCGGCCATCGCTGAGCACGCCTGGAGTGAACCTGGACACTCTATTCTCTTCGACGACGCTAAAATAATAGCGAAAGAAGGAAAATACTTCCAGAGAATAATCAGAGAGGCCATTGAAATCGTTAAAAGGCCAGAAAATTTTAACAGAGAGGATGGATATCCACTCCACAGTGCGTGGAAAAGAATTATTCCGCGCAAATATGAGGACGTTCCCTGATTGGCCAAGAAATTTCCCGGTATTGGCGCCAGATTTTTCCTATATAAGACGGGACAACAAGCTTCTTTTCATCCTTGACCTGAGGACGCCAGCAGGATAGCTGGCGAAACTGTTGTACATTTAAACGACATACGCGGACGCAGCCCGAAAAATGTGGAAATCACCTACTCATCGCCGCGGAAACCTTCGAACGAACGTTCATAAATATAGTTTAAAATATTATTCCACTCCCTCAATCTACTTTCTTGCAAGAAAATCAGTGACAAAATGTAAGGAAATTATGGAGATGAAATTACACCTTACAATTATAAATGAATTCTAATGACTTCAAACAACAAAATGAATGAGTCAAGAGTATTTCAGTTGGCTTAATTGACAACAGAGACCAGACTTTATGTATGGCAGTATTTATAATTCATACGCAATTATACAATATCTTTGGCTTCATAGCCACTGATAAGGTCTTCAGTTGACTCTGTAATGATCTTAAAAAGACACATTTCTCTTTTTATACTTATAATTTGTATTGAAATTAAATTTAAAATACTTTGCCTTTCCACATAAACCACTTTTATTACTACCTAGGTTTCGTTATGGTATAACATTATCAGGTACAAATACAAGTCAAACACAGTATATAGTATATAGTTCTGGACAGAGTGGAAGAGGAGGGAGGGAGGAAAGCAAGGATTGGTTGAGGTAGGAAGAGGGGGCATTTTAATGGAGGAGGAGGAGGAATGGTAACATTGAAAAATTAGCAGGCTGGGAGAGAGAATTAATACATTGTTGAAACTATAAAATAACAGAAATATACACTGTTGAAAATTACATTGTTGAGAGAGAGAAATAAAATTATACAAATATTGTTGGAGAAAAAAAAATATATACATTTTTTTGGCGTCGATTAGTTGGCAGAGGAGTGGGGGAATGGGTATTGCGAACGGCATTGGGTAATTAGGTGATTAAGTAGCAGGCTGGGAGGAGTTAATTCATTGTTGAAAAAGCTTAGCTTGGTGTCAGTTTAATTGGCAGATGGGCGAGGAAAATACAATAACAGGGAAAGCGAAGGGTAAAGAAATTCGTTTGTCAAAACCTCTCCTCCATAATCCATGTGCTGAAGTATTTCTAACTGCTCCAGTACATCGAGGCGGTGGCCTTTCTTCTCAAAGTGCAGGATTTCGGGGATGAAATCACTGCTGTGACCACAGTCTCTCAGATGTTTGGCGAAGAGTGACGTGGAGATGTTTTTTTCTAAAGCATGCTCGGTGCTCCTTTATTCTCGCTCTTCCTACCTCAACCAATCCTTGCTTTCCTCCCTCCCTCCTCTTCCACTCTGTCCAGAACTATATATACCGTGTTTGACTTGTATTTTTACCTGATGATGTCATACCATAACGAAACCTAGGTAGTAATAAAAGTGGTTTATGTGGAAAGGCGAAGTATTTTAAATTTAATTTCAATATGAAGAATTTCCACCAAGTGACACCAGAAACTGTTTCACTTATAATTTGTGACTAAATTTGATGTTCCTCACTGTTTTATCATAATCATGAGTATTACACTGTAGCAGCTCTCAAAAAGCATTAATCTTATCCAAACTGCTATCTTATCAACTGCCCTGTAAAGAGAAAATGTAACGTGGCCACACCAATACAAGCTAATTCCATAGTTTCTCAAATTTATAATTCCAACAGACCATTTGGCACCCTATCCATTGAGCTGACAAAGGGCGTTCCTTTGGGAAGTTTATGTTATCATTGTGTGCTGCCATCTATCAAACGACGGTGAAACAAATTTCAGACTAATATAAAGGTTAGTTTGAATTTGGCAGCAATTCCAGTTAAATGTGTTTCGTGATTTTCGCTAAGATGGAAAAAGAGCAGTATCATCCGGTTATTCGCTTTTTGTTTTTGGATGGGAGGAAATGCGAGGAGATAAAAGAATTTAAACATGAGCGAACATCTGTTTTTGATGAGGAGCGACCAGGATGCCCGGCAGACGAGGAAATCATTCAAAAAGTCCACGCCATGATTCTCGCTGATCGACGAACGAAAGTGCGCGAAGTAGCAGAGGCCGTGGGTGTGTCGACCAGAATAGCAATTAATATTTTACATGATAAGTTGGCGATGAAAAAATTGTCGGCTCGATGGGTGCCTTGATTGCTCACAGTGGACAACAAGTTCATCCGGAGTTGTCGCCGCCAAACTGCATGAACTACATTATGAATTGCTGCCCCACCCCCTGTATTCACCCTATCTGGCTCCCTGTGACTTTTTCTTATTCCCTAACATGAAGAAATGGCTCGCGGGAAAAAAATTTAGCTTAAACAAGGAAGTTTTCGACCAGACAGAGGCATATTTTGGAGAGTTCGACAAATCCTATTTTTTGGAGGGGTTAAAAAAATGGCCGGAACATTGGAAGAAGTGTATCTTTCTAAAAGGGGACTATGTTAAAAATAAAAAAAATGGTTTCTTCATTTCTAACACAGGTACTTATTGAACCGCCATCATATAAGGTCTCACAAGCAAGTTGCCTGACTAGTCCTGACACACTAAATAGCCTTTTCTAGCATTTCAAAATATTTTATGGGTTTATTATAATTAACACATCAAATATTATTTTGCTAATTATGCTAAAAAAGAAGAGCTGAAAGAGACACAAAGATCTCAACCACTACTGTTTGTCACCTATAAAAAAAATGGCCCAGCTAATGGCATTCTCCTTTTCTGAATAGTTGACAATGGCTCCAATCCTAGGTTTCAAAATCAATTTAAGTGCTGCCCTCTGATAATTCACAGTAACTTTTGTACTTTGCATTGATTTTTTTTATTTAGAGCAGTTCACAAATAAATCTTTTGCCCTTGATCCTGTACACTCTCCTGAAATACTCACCCCTATATTTCCGCAATGTTGGTTAATTTTGTAATGCAACATCACGGGTGCATCAGAATTTCACCAGTGACCGGTCCAATGTGAAATGACACCAAGATTTTACTCCGCTGCTATACTTATATTTACACTTCTAATTATGTTTGTGTATCTGTGATTTACCCTATTATCTGCAAATCCCATTCACAATACCATGTTACTGTTTATAAAAGAATTAATTTTATCTGTTAATGTTTTTGAATATATGCATATGTGGTAATTACCCAAAAATATATTGATTATTATATTTTTGTACAACCTGCCACAAGTGATTCCTCATCATTTTTTCCGGTACCAAGCATGATAATGATTGCCTTTTATGCGATTTCTGGCACTGGCCATTATAATATTCCACAGGTTCAATACATCATATACTCAGTGCGCAATTAATACCACAGGCAGCTTACCTAAGTAATTTCCGGGGGTATTCAGCCCATATTTCAAATATGCAAGAATGATGTAATTTACTAAGAGATTTTTCCCCTTCCACATCACTACAATAAAAATCTTTAAAGCTATCCTTCAAATCTTTAAAAAATTTCCTGAAACTTTTAAAGTCACACTTCATATCTGAAAAACATATGTTCTTCTTAGCCTAAGGCCATTGTTCAACTTCTCAATATATTAGTAACCAAACAGTTAAAAATCCATGCCTCAGAAACAAATATCCGCAACAATTTGGAAATACATCTTTCAAAACAAATATGCAAATGAAGCAAGTAGCAAGGGAAAAATTCTTGGAATGTAAATAGTTTTACATGGGAGAGTCATAAAGAGGAATCTTGATTACTTGAAATTGTATATAAAAATTTAAAAACCAATACTGCATTATATATACAAAACAAAAAGAAACTTCAATGAATAGGATGCAAGAATCCTTGAGAAATATATTTCTCACATCTATTTTTACACATATTACACCTAATCACAACATTCAATAGAAAGAGGATTGAGCAAAACACCTTATTTACACATAAAACCCCAAGGTATCTGCTCAAGTAGATCCATAGGAAGCTGATGCTAAGCAAATTTTTATCAGTCAGGATCCTTGTGTAAGATGTGGCTCCATGTGGGCTAGGTGGGCCTTCTTTTTCAACATGGGTGATTGGGGTGTGGCAGTAAATTATGACGGTTGTAGAGTAAAAATGCTACAGCAACCAAATTTTTAAGCACTAAATTTAAGGTTTGAGTTCAACTATCCGAAGCTTCAAAAAGGGACAACAAGAGCCGCAGTGAAAGCATTAGGATAGTCCATACAAAATGAAACAGCTAAGGCTTGCTATTGAGTAGGTTTACCAGGGACCCACGTTTCTTGAGGAAATTGTGCAGGTGATCCACAGATTTATGTGCAGAGACCAGAGGTCACGGACTGGCAGTGAAAAAGGAATGGGGCATATTGTGTAAGATGGATGGCAGCTGCTGAAGTGAAGGTATTGTTGGCTGTTTTAATGAGGACTGAGGTGTGAAACCTATTATTCTGGAGGTGAATGTCTATATTTAGGAAAGTAATGTTAGAGCCAGAATTAGCAGAAGCGAAAGATACTAAGGAGGAGTTGAGAGAGAAAATTAAGGAGGATAAAGTTTCATAACCATGGAAACAAAGGAGGAAGATGTCGTCAATGTAGCAGGAACAGGAGTGGTTTGAGGGCTTCCTGGTGGAGAAAGACGTGCATGAATTTGCCCACAAAAAGATAAGCATATGCTGAAGTCATACATGTACCCATTGCAGTGTCTTTTTTTATCATTAGTGGGTGAGTTAACGCTGGAGACAATCAGGGGTTATTTGTTTAAGTATTTTTATTAGCAAATGGAAGTGGGGGATCTTGGCATTACGTGGAGAAAGAATGGATATATCTGTGGGCACTCTTTGGTTCCAAATTTGGATAGGAAAGAGAGAATAACCATCTGGTATGTAGGGTTAGGGTCTTAGGGTACGGGATCATAACAAGAGGCGTTGTTTAATTGTTGCAAGGGCTTAGCGAGTCTTTTGATTAGCATGACAATAGATGACCCTTTGTGTACAATTGTGATTATTACATCTACGTTTGATGCTAAATTTCTGAGCGCATGTGCCTTGAAGAGGGAAGGTTATATGGTGTCTTTAGGTATCTATAATTTTTTTATTGGATAACTTTTTCAGGTTGGTGAAGACTTCTATTGGATGGTTGAATAAGAGTTGTTTGGGTTTATTTTCTAAAGCTGGGCACAAATGACTGACTGCTGGGTTAACAGTGGAAGAGCTCAAGGAACAAGGTTGAGATTTCCAATAAGTGTACCAGCCTAGATTTTGGCAAAAGTTGAAAGTGTTGCCATGATAGTCATACGTCATGGTTGATTCTGGGAATGGGGAGGAGAGACCCTTACCAAGTAACAAAAGCTCGCTATTATCAAGAGGCACCAACGAGAGTTCACTACTTTTGTTTTTGACTCGGGATGTGGGATATTGGATTGCTGTCTCTTTAGGTTGACCTTTGGGAAAACGGATGTTTTGCACTGAGGATGGGGTAGGTTGTTAAGGGTGGCAAGGTCTGGTTTTGAAAAAAATTGGTGGAGCTTCAGTTGGGGTAGGGGTTGCGTCCGAGTTAAGGAGAGTCCCATGTGGGTGAGACATTGGGAAAGAGTGGAGTTTTTTCCAGAAGACCCTCATGTCATTGAGCAAGGTTTCAAAGAACTGAGGCAGGTATTGGGTTGAGTGAAGGAATTAAATGAGTGATTGAATTAAATAAGTGAATGAATTGATATAATTTTGTCTAGGGACAGCAGGTTGGTTTGATGTTGACTTAAGAGATGAGGTAGCGTGAGAGGTCATCATGTGAAAGTTCCTGTGATTGATGGGAGATGGAAGGTATGCAATTGCAGGTGAAGGCTAGGTGGGATAACAGAAAGGGAGATTTTGATACATAAGGTCTTTTTTGGCCGACCTTGTTAAGAAGATGCCAGGATCATCAGCAGCCAAAGAGGAAGTATTTCAAGGAAGTCACGGGTAATTCAAGAAGCAGTATTCACAGTGCTGTGAGGCACAGTAAAGCAGCGAGCAACAGCACAAAGGCAGCAGAGAACTTTCTCAGTGGTTTCAAGAAGCCCATTAATTCTTAGGATTACCTGCATAGCAGGGTTTTTATTGTGATGAAACAGGTCTCTTTTGGAAAAAGATTCTGCAGCAAACCTATGTAACAGAAGAGGAAAATACATTGCTCATGCAATGGATGTCGGCCTCACACTGCTATTTTGTACTAATGCAAGTGGTGGTTTGAAAATTAAACCCTGCCTTGCTTACCATTCAGAAACTCAATGACCTTCAAGAAATGTAAAGTCCAGAAGAGCAGGCTAAATATGATGTAGAGGTCATGAGAAACTTTTGTATCGTACCTTAAGAAGCATCACCCTAATAAGGCAGTAGCTATACATGAAAGAATTAGGAATGTATCATAAATTATAAACTAATTATTTTGAATCTTTTTTTGTTTTCTACAAATCAAATTCAAGAATTATGCTCATTGTGCAAGGTTCCACTGTAATGGCTGAAGGCTTAGAAGAAAGAGAGCAAGTACACATCTTATTCTGAAGATGCACAGTTAGTAGGGTCCCCTGGAACTAATGTTTGCCCATATCTGCACTGAGGGAATCTGAAACAATTCCCTTGAGCATATTGGAACTTTGTTCAATTTTAAAATATTCTATGTCCTGAGTATGCTATTGTTAGGTAACACCCATATTGGCAGAGTTCAAACCTGCACCTGTGAAGCACCCTGCCGAGGTTGTTATTTGGTGTTTGGAGACAAGTGGGAAGCCTAGTGGTTTTTTCCTAAAATAAAATACACTCCCTGATTCTGTGTTATTGCTTCCCTGTGGGAAAGATTGACACGATATTCAATACAGTAATTTATACATCAACTTAAAAATGTGCAGATGTGGCCATTGAATGATTTGAGGCATTATTTCGAATGTATTTTTAATACTTTGCATGTTTCTTAGACATGCAGGGTGGCATAAATGAATTGGTTGAATGAGGGGTGCTTGTTAATGAACCTATTTCTAAAATCAATACTCATCATATGAGTGTTATTTTGGGTTATCTCCATTATCAACATTGTAATAGTGATTCTTTTGTGTCTGAACAATTTATTTATTATGTTTTTCAAAATTTGCATGGATAGATCCAAAAATAAGTGAATTTACCAAATTAAAGGTTTCAACTAATTCCATCTTAAATCCATAATGGGTCAGATTTAGGGTTTAGTTGGTGGAATCAAAAACTAAAAGATTGGCACCAGGATTTCTTTGACCAGAGAAGTTAAATTTTCGAAAAAGCAGTTATACAAATAAGTTAATTTGTATGGTGAATGGTGATCATGGTTGTGAGAGAGATCTAAAGATTTAAAGTTTGTGTTCTTGGCACTCCACTTTTTATAGCAAGGCCCTGAACGTCTATTAAGGAATAAAAATTTTCAAAAATTTTTTAAGACAGCAGAATTTATGCTATAAGGTTCAGATAAGGAACGAGAGGAAGAGCAGGAGTATAAGGAATAAAATATTGAACATGCAGAGACAGAATGGAAGCATCTGGGAACAAAAGTAAACTGGATAGGTTTTGTTGACATGGACAGAGCACAATGATATCAGACCATTGATAACAACTTATATGTTATCATGGAAATGGATGTAGTGATGAGGATGATGATGAAGTGCCAACCCAAGTATTATTCATGTTAAATACTCTGCAAAATATCTAGAAACTGTTGAAGTAGGTGAAAGTGAATATATGAGCCTCAGCACAGGCTGGAAAGAGATGGACACTGCCATTCCTTCTAGGCAATTCCAACAAACTAATTTATTAGATTTTTTCAACAAATATTAATGAACTCAAACTATAAAAGAGATTAAATAAAATGGAAAATTGACGATTAAGTATTATATAATAATTTTTTTGGTAAAAAAGGTGGTCATAATTAAGACAAGGTTACTTTTATTATACAAACTTGAAGTAAATGGGTAGTCTAATGAAGTATTATTACTATAGGGTATTACTGGTTAGGGTAGGTTTTGATGGACACAAGCTAAGAAACAATTCACTTTTCTCTCCTAATGTAACACAACCAAACATCCTACTTCACAACATGCCTCTATTTATCTCTGCATACTTCCTTGTCCCATCCATTCAGCCCAACACCCCTATCCTATTCCTGCTCATTTCTCACTTGCCTAATATTCTCCCCTTTATCACGGTATCATATCCCAATGTCAATGAAAACTCTCTGCATCCATCTTTCCTGTCTCCTTTGGATTTCTCCCAACAATTCCCTCTCCTCCCCAAACATTCCTAGCACTTCCTCATTTGTTTTCTTTCAGTCCACTTCACCTTCTCCACACCCACATTTCAGAAGTCTCCAATATAAGCTTATCATCCTGCCTCAATGAACATGTTTTCGCACCATACATAACTATGCTCCATATAAAAGTTTTAACAATCACTTTCTTAACATCCTTACTTAACCTCCCTGTCATCAATTCCCTCCTCCTCGAGAAAGCTTCTTTGCCTAATGCAATTCTTCTCCTTATGTCCCTATTACTTTGGCCATTTTGGCTCAAAACACTTCTAAGGTATATTAATTATTCAATGGCTCTTGTTTTTACCCTCCTATTTTTAAGTTTAGCTTAGTCTTACTCTTTCT
This sequence comes from Hetaerina americana, assembly GCF_022747635.1. NCBI lineage: Eukaryota > Metazoa > Arthropoda > Insecta > Odonata > Calopterygidae > Hetaerina > Hetaerina americana. The sequence goes on from NW_027286886.1 coordinate 2,805,293, forward strand.
CAAAAACTGCATAACCTTTGTATTATTTAAATTTATTCTCATCCCATACCTATCGCACTGATCTTCAAATGCACTAAGTAAGTAACCCCCTTTGCTGACTGACAAACAAATGAAGTATATAGCTTCAATTTTATTTAAAGGAAGTACATCATGTAGTAATAATATAGGTGGGTAGGTACTCCAAATTAAGTCATCTGGGTGATAACACGAGAATCGTTGGATGTTTTGTGATTCCTACATATTTCATCATTTCCACATGTGACATTGGAATCATGTGATAATTGTTCCTTGCTTCCTGTCAATGAAATCTTAATTTCTTTTACTGAAATTTATATTGGTATAAAATTAGTTAATAAACAGCAAATTTTTCTTGTCATATCAACACAATTTTCTAACTTTTAAATTCGGCCAAAGATTTACTGCTTCTGCCAAGTGGTGTTTTTCACTTCGTATTATAGTTTCCGTGTATTTACTTACACGTGTGCCGACTTTTGTTCAACTTCCTTATTTAAGTAGGTTACTTTAACTTTGTTTATTTACATCCTGAATGCCAAGTTCATGCATGGTGAAGGCTAGGAAGAGAGAGCAAGAGCAAAAAAGTTTGTTAGGGAATGTAGTTTCCTATTCAGCATTTTCTCGCTGTCATTGTGATCTTAGATTTTACGCCACTAGATCTTAGATTATATAAGGCAAGCAGGTCTGTGTGATCTGAACTAATTCACTGCATGATGGCATTACCAAAAATTTTTCATCTCATTACAGACATATGAATCTCTTCATTAAAGAAGGCAGGAAGAGAACACCAGAGAAAGTCCATTCTATTGTTTTATGTTTATTAGGCCATTTAATTTCAAAGGATTGCCATTATTCTGAGTTTGCAACTCTCTCACTTTTCCCGATGCACCAGTATGACAAATAGGCAGGCATTCTGAACAAGCACGTAGGCGGTTGTAGTCCCAGGTTAAATTCATTGGTCCTCATTATTTTTTTAAATTACATAAATTATAGCATTTTAGTGTTTTGTATGTTTCATAGTCTCAAGGACTAAAATATCATGGCTTATTTTACTTCCCAGACAATTTCCCTTTTTCTAATTTGCCCAACTTTTACAGGTTTGAAATTCCCCAGTATTCAATATCAATTTCTTTCAGCAATCTTTAAAGATTTCATTCGACTTTATAATTTCACAGGACTCAATTTTAATATCTCGAACATGATTGACCTACAAACGGATTTTTAGGATTCCACTCAGGTCACCAGATACCAATTAGTACCTACCACTAGGTTAAAACCAAACCATAACAAAGATATTGTAAACGTATAAAATATATGTATGGCAAATAACATTTCTATTGAAGAATTACTGTTGTCAATACATTTGCCTCCCTTGAATAAAATTTGGGAGACATATGGAATATATCCTTGAATCCCAGCAGAAAATCGTTGACTTTTCCCAAAAATATAAATTAATTGACTCAAAATAAAATATATGGTCAGAAACTGAAATGTGAAATTTAAGCGCTGGACGCTTATGCGATGAGGTATTTACAATTTGCAACAATTATGTTTGTCATGACGGTTTTGTGTGATAAATTTGTAAATAGTGAAAAATTAAAATATAGCCAGCATAATAGCAGAACTAGATTTTCAATTGTAATATTTGATGACTACTAAGCAATAGGCATACATTTTCGACCTCCTAGTAGCGCTACATTATGTTTCCTTGTTGTATTAAAAAAGTAAAATGATTATGTTATATGTACACTTGACAATGATAACTAAGGAGTTGTATCGCAGTACGAAATCTACCATTCCTACTTCAGCGTTCAAATTAAAATTACGGTAGTTGAAATTAAGAACTCACCTCCACTAATAATTGTGGTGCTTCCTATGCGTCCCAGGCAATACGGAATACGTGGATGGCACATTTAGATCACCAACTCATGATTTACGAATGGCGCGATGGCTCTTGAAATATGCTTTCTGATTCTCAAATGTTTTGAACGACAATTCCGAAGTCTGCTACACCTACTAGGCAGATAGAACGATGCGGTCGCTCCTAATGTTAAGCCCCAATTCTGGACCGTTAAGTGATAGTTACACGATACGTGAACCATTACCTTTTAAACGGAATAACTTAAGTTGATATGCATTTCCATGTCCCAACATTCATACACGGTTGCCGTGAATTGAAGGTATTTCTTTATACGCCACATTTTTAATTTCTACGTTAATCTTTAATGAATGGATTTCCGTACTCAATTACCTCATCCCGCAAAGAAACTAGCACACCCATACATCGAATCAATGTAGTGAACAATTAATTTGGTTAGTCTCTCGAATCTATCTCACGGCCTAATATACAATATTCTTGCCAGTGTACAATGACAATTGCGCAAACATAAACAATATTTGCAAGATTAGCATTTAAAATACGCTGATCACATCCATTTGGTGAAACATAATCAGGTATCGAATTCGAGTGGCTTATTACGTGCACAAAATTTGTAGAAAAGTTACTTCAAAAAACTGCATAAAATAAGACTCATTCTACTATAATTTAAACTTACCAACAGTAAGGAACTTAATTATTTCAAAGAAAGAGGGAAGAGTACCAAACGTCGTCGATTTTGATGTCGGACTCAATTTCTCATCCACAATCTTTGAAATCTGCCAACAAAATGCCTCTTTCTGACGACAACAGTTGATATTACTTTCTGGGTCAAAGTTTTCGCATGGTTGATGTAGCCCTTGAGGTGGTGTGATGCACAGATAAACACTAATCAGTGTACTTCATAACGCGTTTGTGACGTTAACATTATGGCGGGTTACATTGACAGCCATAATGACCAACATTTCAATTTTATAATACATAGGAAATGAATTTAAAAAACGTGAATTTAATGCAAACGCTAAGTAACACCCCTTTACTGCATTTCTTCGATCAATGAGTTACGTTTCAGACATTGGATCAATGAGCAATCAATTTAACCGGGGTATTACTCTTCTCGAAATCTATGATATAAATCCATTTAAATTTCCACCTCTTAGAAGTAATAATGATGAACATGCGGCAACACTGATCATACGGCTATGATAGAAACCTAGATCAGTTAATAGGTAGATGCCGCATACCAACCAACCTGGTTGCGCGTGAAATAAGGCATAAAAACGGGCCGCAATAACACGTGACATTGGGCAAATAGTGGCGGCGTTTGAAGGTGAAGAATTATAAATTTTAAGCAGACAGGAAAAAATAAGGACAAAAAAATAACTTATTTTATATACGCATATGGATTTAATACCGGAAATCCCTTTAATTTTCATACATAAACTGCGTAACACACTCATTAGCGTTATTTTTTCATATACCGTTCTGGATAGCATTTACTCTAAAAAATCTAGATTTGAAAGCTGTTCTGCCGCAAAAATGTTTAATATAATTAAAATAAATAATTAGAAGTCATTGAACTGCATAGGATGCAGTTAATTTTACTGAACGCATTTTTATCGGTGTACAATCAAGAAACTGAGAAAGGAAAAAAAGTCATTATCCATTGTCATCATTATTACCTTATTTAAAGATACATCTATTTAAATATTTAGCAAATTTCTTTTAATACATCTTTATCAAATGATTCATCTGTGACAAAGAGTTAATATGTCGCAGTTTTTTGAATTAATTTTCAAATTAAAAGCAATGGTTACAAAAAAACATCCATTTAAAAATAAATACATTTTTCATTTGCATCTATAAAAATGAGTATGGGAAGGAAATATAACAAACAGATCACAAACTTGGAGTCACTTCACCAATGTCTGCTGACCTTGGGGATAAGAATATATTATCTTGCATAACCTTGATACTCTCACACTGGTAAGTAGTTTATTGCGACATGCAACAACACAAATCTATGACCAGAATTTTCCTTTTATTCATTTCCCTTATATTGCTAGTTTTATGAATTATTTCATTAGATTGAGCTTATCCAGAGGATTTCAGACCACTTGCATTGCAATCTTTTTTAAAAAAAAGTTAAATTCACTTTTATTTCCGGTTCCATTTCTTCAATTTATACTGTTTTTACTGGGAAAAATTTTTCATTTATTTTTATGGAACAATTTGGCCAGTTCCCTTAGTTCTGTATTTAGCATTTTACAAGTGGTCAGATACTCTCTACTAGGTACATAATTCCATGAACCAGCTACAAACACAATCACTTCATCTTTAAAGACATATTCACAGCAAATTTCAAATAAACAAGATATAGCTTGTGAATAAAACTCTTATCAACAGACCTTATAGGTAGATGTATACTTTATCTCAAATAATTTTTATTTAATTTGACTGAATGCTTTCAATTATATCTACTCTTAACTATTTCACAAGAATACCCACTTATGTAATATATTAAAAACATCTCTATTTATGGTTTTATACACTCTTGAGGTCTAATATCACATTCATTATAATTAATCCATCATTTAGGTCACTTTTATCAACTACAAATGATTTTTATTGCAAATTCTTTATTGACAAGAAACCCAAAATGTGACGAACATATAGGATATTACTATTCTTGAAATGTTAATTATTATGGATTCAAACTTCTATGTCCATCACAAATAATTTTTCAAAATCTTCAGATATAGTAGAATTTTTATTTATAGGAAACAGAATAGTTGATAAATACCATCCATTAATTATTTTATCTATTATGAAGGACTGAATTTTGAACTACCAATGAAGTGCTATATCCTGCAATTTTTTCTTGAAATATTAGAGGACTATTTTATTTATGTGTATGTATGTATATATTTATATAGATATTCAAACACGAAATCCCGCCAAACGGCAAACAAATACTCATTCACATAGAAATAGATATAAGGAAAAGGGATAGGAACACACATAAAGGACGAATATCATGGTCAAAATTAATGGTTGAAATGCATAGGGCTCAATTATGTACTTCCTATTCCTTTCAATGAGAACTTCACACAGCCCTAAAATCTACACTTCATTTACAAACTATTGAGAATAAATTCATGACAAATCTCAAGCCTTTTGTCATGACAATAAGAAGTAACTATGTCTTTTCATATCCATAGTTTAATTGAAGTTTATGAATAGGAGCTTTGTAAGTCTGTATAAGTTTTCATTTGGATTGTGTACTTAAGCATTTTTGTCACTTCTTGTTGGAGCTAGTTCAAATAATCCAGTTTATGCCACTTAAATTATGCATTTTGCTGCCTGTTTAGTATAAGGATTTTTTCCTTTCAATTTTATATTTATTGGTTCATAGTCCTTAAATGCTGACCATATCATACCTTCATATTTCCAAACTCATTCTCAATGTATACCCACCAGTTTCCACCTTCATGACTACTCCCGGTACTACAAAGAGTGCGAGGAGTTTGAATCCCTTACACCTTTCAAGCTGGAGAGTACTGGCGAAATACAGGTTCTGTGACAAAGCCACCATAATATGAAGCATAAAGTCACATTCAACCCATTCACCCCAATTGACCTGCCCATACCTGTTCAACCTGCCGAAAGAATTTTAAGAGCCAATCGGCTTCTGCATCAAATTATTTCCTCACCCTTGAGCCAAGGCTCCCATGGGAATAAAAACATGAAAAAACCAATGCATGTCATTGTGAATATCTTATCATAAATGAACCCAAGAAAAAGATTGAGAACAAGCAGAGCAATTTGAAAACATTAAATATCCTGAACACTTACAATTAATTTTATTTGAGTATGTAACAAAGGAAAAGTAATTTTAATCATACAAAAATAACATTTATCTTGCATAATTATGAAACTAAATGAAGCCATAGGACCACAAGACAAAAGATTGAATTATGTGTAAAAAGTAATCTCATCCCATTTTTCAAAATACCTTAAATTATATTATTATATCATTACATATGGAGGCTGAAAAGCCTCCTCCTGTCTACAGGAAAATATTATAAAAATATCTGTAAATTAAGACTGCCATAATAAATATGAATCCCAATACTCTATGAAAGACCTTTAAGCCATCAGATCTATAGATATGCGCCCCTCTCCAGTTAGGGTGAATGGTGATAAGACACCAGGAAGGTCTGAGAGGTGGTTGAGGCCAGTACTTTGGACTCACAGTCCAGATGATACTACAGCGTAGCAAAACTAGTCAACAATAATAAATTCTTTCTTGTGAAAATGCAAAGCCTTTGATTCTTTCTTTATGCTTTACCAGATAGATTTGTGATTGCCCAGCTGTTTCTTGTGTTATGACAAAAACATGCAGGTCCAGGTCTTATCCCTTCTTGGACAGGCAATCTCTCCCTTGATCTTGAATTTGACCTCCTGCAAAATCTTGGAGATAGGTCTGGCCCTCTCCAGGTAGCTTATGAGTCCCAAAAAACAGACTGAATGACCTTCCCTAAAGACGTCTACACCTTGGCCATCTTATGGTGAGGAGAATCGTTCGGCTTCCATCATTGCTCATCTCTTTGGTCTCTTGATAGATTCAAGATTCATTCATTATTTTCAATGTTATTGTCTTTAATGTATGTGGGGTTAGGTGGAAAGAGGGACCATAAATCTCATTCTTACCCAAATAAAGTCATTAAATAAATAAATTATCACCAGATCCAAAAGATTCAACATCTCCCTTAGCAGGTTGAGCTGTGATTGTATTTGAAATGGAGTCCATAATCATGGAACCCTGCTGCTCACACCTTTGACATGTGCAGTTCTTTGTGAATAGTTTTCCATGCACTGCCATGGCTAAGATGTCTCATTCATGATCATTAGGAGGGTTGCTCTTCAACCTACTAGGATAAAATCCTCCACGTTATTCACTGCGGTAGCAGCATCCATGAGTAATAATCCATAGGTTGTGTATGAGTAAGACTTCTTGGATCACCTGTAAGGTGAATGTGGTAGGCTAGGAAATTCCTTTTCCACCTCACAACTATCTATCAACAGACTATCATTTCCATAAAGACATTATTTCATTGCAGATTTTTAGAGCATTGTAATCTTTCAAATGAAGAAGCTTAATCACACTGCAATTCTCTTATCTTCTCTTACCTGCAAGTTACTTAAACTTTTGGTTTAAGTTCCTCTGAAAAACATTGTCCACGCAAATTTTTCTTGATCAACCGGAATAAAAAGAAGCCATTTGGTGCTTAATCAGGGATGTACAGAGGATGACCCATCAATTTGACATTTTGGCCAGTCAAATAGTTATTTATTAAAGTCTTTATTTCACCAAGCACTTCTGGCAAACAAATGCTCGTGTACGATTCAGAATTCACAGTTCTACGTTGCTCTAATGACTTGGTTACCACATGTCCAGTTATTCTGAAGAAACAAGCGATCATTTGCTTCAATGTGCTTCATGCAGGAATCACTTTGATTGGATTTGGCTCGTCTTGAAAGACCCATTCAGTGGATTGCTGTTTTTTTTGGCTCATACACATAGATCCAAGATTGTCACCTATGTAGATGTTATCCACAGCTTTTGATGCACCGGGATTGTCTTTCAGGAGCATTTCTTAGCACTAATTGACACAAGTATCTTTTTGAGCTTTTGCCAAATTATGCAGGATCCAACGCGAATAAATTTTTTTCACAGCTAAATGTTCATGTTTGTTCATCATATTAATGCTTGTCATACTTATCCCCAAGGGTGCCTTAATCTCACGATAAGTCACATGACGATCCTCCTTTAATAGTTCTTGCACAGGATCGATGTTTTCTGGCACAACTGATTTTGGACGACCTTCACGACTTTCCTCGCTGAGCAAACGGCAGCCATGATGGAACTCATTACACCAGCGTTTAACAGTGACAAAGAATGGGGCTTCATCACCAAAAGTGGAAGTAAGTTGATTGATGTACTCCTGTCTTGATAATCCACATCGAAAGACATAAAAAATCATCGCACGAAGGTATTCATGAGTTAACTCTATTTTTTAGGTGTGGAAAAATTTTTGAGTCACTGTAAACAACAGAAGTTATGATCAAATGACAACATTTTCTGAAGAAAGTTATAGTTAAAAGGGTCAAACTTTCAGATGGAAACGTCAAATGGCACCTAAAGCACTTAGTGCTGCCAAGGCTCTAAATATAAATAGCAACCCGTGTATACTTGTTCATACTGTATTTTCCCATTGATAACGCATGCGTTATGCATTAAAAAATGTTCAGATGATCGAAAAAGTGACAATGCACATTATGTAATGAAAATTGAAAAAATCCAAACATAGACGTATTTTTACACACATACATCTAATACAGACGTATTTTTACACACATACATCCAATACAGACGTATTTTTACACACACTTTATATATAATTTTTACACGCATTTATATATATGTGTTGATCGCGTTAGTCCAGTGGGTAGAGCGTTGGACTACTGACCGGAGGGTCCCGGGTTCGATTCCCGGGCAAGGCACTCTGGGCACCTGCAGCTCCACCCAAGCTATGTGATTTCTCGGGTACCAGGTCTTCCTGGGAAACCATAACCGGCACAGGGAAAGGAACTGGCCCCCCTACCGTGATGTGTGAATTTCACTCCCCGTCGGGCTTAGTACTGGGTGAACTCTACCATCACCTACCAAACCGACCTTCGGGTTGATTACTGTGTTTATGGTTTTTTTATATATATATGTACTTATATACAGATGGGCGGCATCTATACACGATCAAGGTAACTATGAAGCCCTGGGCGTGCAGTATCTATACAAATTCATGATAACTACAAAGTTCTGGGTTCGCGTTATACATAAGGTGCATGCTATTGATGGGAAATATGGTAAATTTCAGTGGTATCTTGTGAACATCCACCTATGTCGGCAAAAAAGCAGCACTGTGCATTACATCACTACAACCAAAATTAAAAAATAAAGCTGCAGTTTTTCTGAGGCTCTCATATATTTTAACAATTGATTGATCAAATATTTATGCTAATAATGTAAATATATAAAATAAAGTACTATATAACCACTGAGTACCCATTATTAATACTTTGTCCACAGTTCTTCATGGCATATTACTGACAAAATCTGGGAAAATTTGTTGAAATTTTCATTTCAATTACCACTATAAATTTAAAGTCTTATATAAACAGATTATTTTTAATTTTAGGGGATTTAATACATCATATGAAATCATAAGAAATGGTTGGCTATCATGGGTGCACAATAATGGTGAGGGAAATGTTGTTTGTGTCAAAATGTGTCAAATCCCAGGATTGTCCAGATTTTTCCTTATATGCACAATCCCTCTTGTCCAGATTGACAAAGTTTTAATGAACTTATCAGTGCTAACGGTGATTTGAATGACTTATTCAATGTGTTCTACATCAAAGTTATTTTCATGCTGAGAATTAATGGCAGAGCATGGGTAAAAAGAAAACAATGCAGGTTCTTCTATGATATAGCATTTAAACTAAGAGTGATTATGTATGCCAAAATGACACAGAAACGCCAAGGAATTTTACATCACTGCAAGCTGAAAAGATGATTAGATCTTGGCAATAACAGGAAGAGGAATTACAAAAAACTAAGTGTAGCGTACACAACCTGTGACATGAAATTGCAAAATGGCCCTAAGTAGAAGAAGGATTAAAAAGTTGGATCTTAAACCACAGAAGGATGGGATTTTTAGTTTCCACAAAAATAACAACTCAAAAACAATAGTGGTAGCTACCAAGAGAGAAATTACTGATTTTACAGAGAGAAATGACCTATGTATGAGAACTAAAATTAAAATATCACAAAACATGCAACAGAATATGAAGGCAAGATTATTGAGTCGCATGAATTTGTCATTAATATAAGAAAAAGGGAAAACATTGAAATTTCACCTATAGGAAACATGGACGTGGAGGGGATGAATTTCTGGGTTTTGATATGGGCAATGAAAAAAGCACCTAGCTAAAATGTTACCTAGTTACATTTTTTGAGACAAATAATTATAAACCTTTAAAAATAAATCATTGTGGAAATTCACAAATGTATTTTTAAAAAAAAACCTTCATAAAACACAGGGTGTATCTTTTATGCCAGTACTTCCTACACATATGCCAGCAAATACAGTAGGTACATTGTGAATGTAGACATCCTGCATTCAATTATTCCCCTTCCATATTTCCCTATTCCCACCTGTAAAGGTGACCCATCACAGCACAAGCAGAGTGAATGTAAGGTTCTACCCACACTCCCCTCCGCCACTTGTATACCCCCTCCTACCACCACCTCCTGGCATCCTTCCCTGGGGAAATTCATGAGTCAAAAGGAACAGAGGGCAGGGGATGCATCCAGAGGGACACCACAGGATGGGACTCCCGAGGGGTAGTTGGGATGTAATTGCATAGTAAATAATAATGAAAGTTGCCCATCTTATTGGTGATTTTCCTTTTCCCTGAAATCCCTGCTGAATCGTACTGAAGACCCAAAGGTTGTTAAGTCTTAGAACATAGCAATTACTAAGATCCTCTAATGCTCAGCATCTCACTCTTTAATAGAAGTTTCCTCCAACTCAATCATTAAAAACATAATACTAATTTTTATACATGATATGTTCAAGAGTATTTTGACTTTTCTAATAATCAATAATTGCTCAACTCTTAATCAACATTTAATAGGCACAAACTTAACCATGGATCACACTGCTTCTTATGATATGCAAAGCCTAATATTCTAAAACATAGTTTTATGTCAGTTCTCACTTCATACAAATATGAACCAAATTTTATACCACTACACTACGACAATGATCACTAAAACTGGTACCTTAATTCATACAAACTGGACAAAACATTTTGTACTTGTAATTCAACAAGCATGTATTACTGAAGCATGAAAGGATAAAGACATAAACCTTTTGTGTAGCATTCATAATCACATAACAAGATATTTAAGTAACAAATGGACTAATACAATGCATCAGAACTCAACAGAAATAAGAAAAACATATTTATAAAAACATAGTGATTAGAATACCTCTCATGATTCTGAACACTTTCAAATTCATCTGAGTATTTTTCAGGATTTTGATGGTTCACTATATTGAAAGGGTAAACCTATTTCAGCAAACAATATCTATGAATTTTGACAGCCATTGTAAACCAAATTCTAAGAGAGCAGTCTCAACTCCACCAATATCAACACCTTAGGGATGGAGTTATGAGGTGAGTATGAGAATAAAACAATATTATATGGTTTGGTCTAAGGAGCATAAGTTTTTAAAATTAAAACATGTAAATGCAATACATGAATACATACACATTCCAGCATTTGAACTAAATGAACTGTTTTGTGGTACTTACATCCTAACCTGAGAAACAATCAGTCACATTACAAAAGATCTCAACAAATGTTTGATGAACTCAAGCTGCACTTAATATCAAATTGCAATTCTCATTATTTTTCCTATTCAATGCATAAGTCTTCCCAGGTATAGTATTCACTTTATAAATTGACTTCCTTAATTTATGCTTGCTGCCAATAATCCTCTCAACTTTGTGAGTATTTTGCCTGAAAAAATAAACATAAGAAGCATACAAAAAAGGATTCAAAAACTCTTAAGTAATACAATAGAAAACATTAATTTGGTGACTGAAGTTATTCAGGAATAAAATAGCCTGAAAAATTATGATTGTCAATTTTCCTAAAGGTAAATGGATATATTTATGGAGATGTACATTCTTGAAGTATACAGTGGCATCCTGGTTAATCAAGTGTGGCATATAGCAAAAATTTTCACAAAATGAATAATGCACAATGTACAGTTCGTTACCATATCATGCACAGGGTGCGGCGCTTAAATCTGGACATATTTCAATTTGAATTTCCCACCATATCATAGTTCCACTGGAGGTCGCAATGGGCGTTCTTGAAAGCTATAGGCATGTAGTAAATGGTCATAACCTCAAAATGGCCAAGATGTTGCATACAAGTGCCGAGTGCAATCAAAGAGCCACTACTATCGAAAGTGTTCGTGCTGGGCGTTCGCCCAGGGAAATAGTTCGATTCTTTGGGTACCCTAGATCAACTGTTTACGATATTGAGGCCAAGCATAATGCTTTGGAGAAATCTGGGGAAGGTTTCACTAACCTGGCAAGGAAATCTCATTTGAGGAAACGCTTGCTTGTCCGGATTTAAGCACTGCACCCTCTACATGCAACATATACTGGAAATAATAAGGCCTAAATATTGAACCCACAGTGGTTGCTAATATTTGATGGCCATGTGCAACTATATGCCACTTTTTCAACCTATCCACTCATAACTTCTACGGATACACAGTTTGTGGCTTGTTTGTTTTCCATGGCACTTTTGGCAGGACCATTTCTGTGTGACATGAATGACTCAACCTGATTTGGAACTTAATTCTGAACAACAAAGTACACATTTTCAATTCATTTTGTTAGCTGAGACCAGGGGCTGGATCTAGTACTTAACACCAGCTGTATACACAGCATAAGTAAATCTCTGATTAGGAAGAATACACAGGAAATAGGTGACACTGGATTGGTGAAACCCAATGCACCAAATCACTAGAAAACTTAATTTTTCTTGATTAATATAACTATGAGAACAGAAGTTAAGATAAGCCATTTTGTGTGGTATTTTGCCCAGAAGGCAATATATGGGAGGTCAGAAAGTCTCATATCCCTGTGTGCTTTTGGAGGACAGGTATAACAAAATTCTGGAATACATGTAATACCTATCAACTTTTTTTAAATGGCCTGGGTTTGATTCCCCAAACATGCTTCTCCGAGCATTTTATTGATCCATTGTAAAACTCTGTATCAATATGAGGGGACAATGATAAAAATAATAGGGCATGTTTTTACCAATGCTGATAGCATTCATTATGGATTTTATGTTTTATCTTTGGGAGAGACTGTATTTTGTATACATCTACACCACTTTTGATAGATGTTCAGTAAAAGTTTGGTGGGCATAGGAAAGGTAATACCTACTGCATTATTTCAATTTGAGGTATGTATTTTGTCCTACAAAATGATGTTAATTATAGTTAAAAATTTTCTAGCTTTAGTTACAATTTTTTTCAGAATTTAATTTATTTAAATGTCAACAAAATCTTACAAGAGAGATAATACATGCTAAAAAAATAAAAAGTGTATTAAAATGCACACAAATAGGAACTTCATAAATACTCAGGAATATAATGGAGAAGATTGAAAAAGGATACACACCAATCAGAATGAAAGAGACCACAAAAAGGAGACCTCAGGATATTGTGTGGAATCAAGTAAATCTCATGAATGAATGCAGAAAATAGTAAAAAATAATCGGAAAAAACAATGAGGAAATTAGAATGAGGACAAATGAACAGATATTGTGGAAAATATGACAAAGAGAGACACTGAAAGAGCTTACTCCCAAATTTGAAGGAGATTCATAATGAAGAAAACCTTTTGATATGAAAATGGTAGGAGTGATAATTGATGAAGAGCAATTTGGAGTGAGGTGGAAAAAATTGTAGAAGGAAGAATTGCGGGCAGAACAATTGTATGCAATAGTTGTAAACAAACAATTTGGGAAATGATATCCTGGAAAAAGAGTATGGGCAATCCTGGAAAGAGAGTATGGGTATCCTGGAAAAAAACTACCTTAACAGAATTTGATCAAGCACTGAAAGAGTGAAGACAGGCAAGCACCAGGACCAGATCTAAAACAGGAGTAAGTATCTTTCGTCAAAGATGCATTTCATGTCATTAGATTGTCAACATGTGAAGGAATCAACACAGATGTGAAACATTCCATAAAAACCTAATCAGGTATTGTGGCATTGTACTGGTAAGAAATCTGGTCCCTTCTGAAAAGTAAAAAGAGGAAAATGATTGCTTGAATGAGCTGTACCTACATTGAAGATTCTCTGGGCGAGCAAGGAATGAAGTTTTTGATAGATTGAGACAGAAAAGTAACAGCTAACAAAAATAGAAGCAATAGGCTAGTTGGTCACCAGTAAGATATTGAGATTGGTGTGTAATTCTGATCAGACAAAGATCAGAAGCATGAAAGAGAAGAGGACCACCTATGATGGAATTTATGGATGGCCAAAAAAACAAAGATATTGACACATGAATGTGAAAGAACTGGCATTAAACAGGGAAACCCTTGCAAAGAGATGATGCATTCCACCCAGAAACCTTACAAGAAGTAGATTTAGAAGTCCTCCTGAGTCAGATAATAGGTCTGTAAGCAGTACATTGGTTTTTAACCTTGCAGAAGGTTTGGCATTGCATTCAAAGTACTCAATTATCACTACAGTTAATCTTTAACCACCAAATTTGTAGAAATATAATTCCCTGGCAATGTATCAAATATTTAGAAAGGCAGTTTAACAGAAAATACGGGAAGCAAACAATCATTATTATAAACTATTTTTAAATGAAAGAGAATCAAAAAACATATACAATAACTATCGAACCATAGATTTACTCAAAACAGCAAAAGATGTTGAATTACAACATCATTCTGAACAAAATTTATCATACACAAACACTAATAAAATAATTGCTCATTTTTTCTGGTACCCATGCCAGGAAAAATGTGTGCCTATGATGAATTAAATATTAAGGCCTAGGATACACAGGATCGAATTTATTTTATTTAAATTCAGAACAACTTTATAAAACCAAGGGTAACATAACAAGTATACATGGTCTGTGCAATAAATGCGCGAACTAGTGCAATCTGGTAGCCATGACGTGGACTATAATCCCACCCACTAGCGGCGCTAGTTGCCTGAGACCCAATGAGACGTCTGTGCTTGGTGGATCGTCAAGCTGTGCGTATGGTGCCATTTATGTTAGTTCCTGTTGTCCTTCTTTTTACTGTTTGTCGAACATGGAAATTAACGAAATCACGGAGCAATGAATCAACATCAAGTTTTTTGGTGAAGTGCAGTAAAAATTATCAAGAAATTACTGAAGTGTTGACAGCAGTTTACGATGATAATGCTCTGAAGAAACCATCCATTTTCAAGTGGATTAAGCATTTTAAAGATGGCTGACAAGAAGCCACGGATGATACAAGGTTGGGACGACCTTCAACCACCTGTGATGACAAAAACATTGATTGTGTGCTGTTCCTTGTACTTACAGATTGTCGAAAAACCGCCTGAATGATAGCTGATTGAGGATTAAGGAAAATCAACAGTGCACATTATTTTAACCAAACATGATGGATGGATCCATCACCATGACAATGTACCTGCACTTTGAGCACTGATTGTTCGCCAGTTTCTGGCAGAAAAATCAATCACCATTCTTCATCATCCTCCTAATTTGCCAGATCTCACCCCTTGCAACTTTTTCTTATTCCCAAAATGTAAAAATGTGATGAGGGGACATCAGTGGGAAGATGTGGACACCATAAAGCAAAAAATGACGAGAAAACTAAAAAGCCTAACTGCTGAGGACTTCTAAGGGTGCTTTAAACAGTGGAAAAGAAGATGGAATGAGTGCATAGTAACAAATGGAGAGTAATTAAAGGGGCAAAATCGATGTAGACTAAATTTTGCAAAAAAAAGTTTTTATGGCCCCCGTTCTCGTATTCATCGGACAGAGTAGTACTAGTCTCAGTTTTAAATAGAATATTCTTCATTTGAGAAACTTTGAATGTACCAATCAACCAGTTTTGCAATTTCAATTATTGAATCTATTTATATGTGATTACAATCTCTAGAATTTAAACTAAATTCTTTCAACAAAAATAATAAAGGAGCTTTGCACATGCACACCATATGGCTCTTCAGCACTATTCAAATACTTACTTTATCACTAAATCAGGTTGCTTCAGTTGAAGACAAATTATTGCATTGCCATAGAAGTCCAGGTTAGACACGAGATTCAGCTGAGCTTCAGTGGAAAGAGATGTTTCAATGTGACTTCGCACAAACGATGAGTCCACTTTCAAAAGTCCTTGAATGGAGACTCCAGCACTACAAGGAATTAGATATATTTTGAAATATACTATATTGTTAATACAAAAGCACTTGAAATTAAGGTAATTTTTTCATAATTAAACGTAATGGAAAAGTTATCAAGGTATCATGTACTTGACCAAACCCAACTAATTTGCTTATACTGTATAATAAGGTGTGAACATTACATATAGCACAGATGTGCCACCAATCATAAATTATTACTGGCAGTATGACTAAAATGATATTCCTTGCATAAAAGGAATTATCCACAATCCTTTCAACTCCTTTTTTATGGTATACCACAGTGGTCTGCAATGAAAGTCGACGATGAAGACATAGCACAGGTGGGCAATGGTGGGTGGACGGGAAGGAGTTAAGACAACATCTTTTATGAGAAAAGTTGGGAAGAAGTTCTCACACTGTCAGTCTCAGTAGCCTGACTTCCCATACCACTATTTCTCCAACAAGGATAGTTAGTTACCTAGCCTAGATGAGGATGAACTCCAAGGGATTAGAATGATATTTAGCAATTCTATAGACACTAGAAAATATGAAAGCCATGTGTCAATCCCTCCCTTCATAATTTTCAATTGGAGAGTGCGGAGACTGATTTGGAGGGGTCAAGTGTGGTGCAGGGTCAAGGGTAATGAGGAAAAAACAGCTTAAAAGATCCCTAAAATTACCACCCCATTTTAGGTTTAGGATTGGGAGTCACCTCACAAATGACACTTGGGTTGACATTTTAACGGGGCTTACTTGATAAGACAAAAAAATGCAATGTACAATTAAGAGTAATCCAAGACTTTAGTGACTGGATCTTGTGATTCAAATGTTCACTGTCATTAAATTGAAACCATAATAAATTTACTTTTTTGTTTTTACCATTACTATTCCTGATATCAAATTTCACCTCCAGAATAAAAAATTTAACATCTCAATCCATATTAAACAGACCAACAACACCTTCATGTCAACAGCTGCCACCAATTACACACAAAATGCTCCATCCCTTTTTCACGGTCAGTCCATGACTTCCTGTCTCTGTGCCAACAACACCCCCTCCAGACATACATGGACAACCAACAACCCTCAAGAAATATGGGTACCCAGAAAACCTACTTAATAATAAAATCATCAAAACCAAATACACATGTCTATGTTGTCTCATGTGTCTGTACATGTATATATTTGCGCATGTGTGTATGTGTACAAACAGACATTATTGGTGCAATTAATAAATTTCTCCTGTCTATAGAGAAGTATGAACTCCATCATTTTATTTTCTAATCTATTTTGGAAGAAAATGAAAAATATCCAGAATTAAGTAACTTTTAACACACACAGTCAATGACGATTTTGTTGCTATTGGTTAGAAATAGCAAAAATTGTTTCGAATGATCAAATTTTAGAGCTGCATGCTAGATTATAAACATTTTCTAAAAATGTACTGTCAACTAAATTTTCGGAATCAACCTCATAATTTATGAGGCTGATAATTAAATCATATATCATTATCAATTAGCATCGCAAACCAAGGTTCCAATGTATATAAAATACATAGAAAATATTTCCATTTCAGGAACCATTTAATTATGAAAAATGCTATGTTTTAAATATAGTAATCACTAATTAAATATAACTCACTTTTTCTCCACTACTGACTGAGCATTCCTGTTCCACATACTTAATTGAACTTGCCCAGCCAAATCAAATGAAACAGCTCCCTGAAGACTGATGGAGGTAGCAAATCCATTCTGAAGCAGAATGGTTTGGTAGTGATCCAGAAGGAGGGTTACTATCTGGGGGAAACAATGCAAAAAAACATATAAAAACACACACCAATGGAAACCCAATTGAAGACACTGAAAAACAAGGTGGGAAACTATGACTGAAAATGTTGATAAGGCTGTGCATTCAACTCCTGATTAGGGTATGGTAGTTGTTTTTCCCTGAATAAACTTTTTTAGATATTTATATAAACAGTCAAACACAAAAGAAAATGCCAAATGAGGAACACATATCCACATAGATATAGATATAAGGAAAAGTGATCAGCAAACACAAAATATAAACTCAGGATTGGTGAGGAAAGTGGAAGGGTGTATATTAAAGTGAAAAAAAGTTTCCTTGACTGGGACTTGAACCATGGATATTTGACTTGCTCAGATGCTCTTACCAATTGAGTAATCAAGAAAATGTATGGTATTTCCTGGAGCATAAGATGCACCCTGATTTTTCAGGTCAGAATTTATGAAAAAATACCTGGATCAGAGAAAAAAGACATAACTATTTTTATGTTGACACAATACAAGGAAAATTGAGTTGTTACATTAAAAAATTAGCAGCTACATGTATATAAACGTTTATTCATCATAGAATCCTGGAAATTCGTCATCACTGGGCCAAAATGTCTTTCAGCTCCCATGTTTCCATGTTTTGAACCATAATTCACTAATTCAAGTTTAAATGCAGTATCGTATGACAACCTTCTCTCATAAGATCCCATGATGTTATTATCATTTTAACTTTTTATGTGACAATTTGTTTAATTTATTATTTTGATATTATCAAAAATTGCTTTTAAAAGCAGCCATTTTCTATGCCTTAACAAAACTCTCATACTAATTAAGGTTGAATGCCCATAGTCTTCGAGTTATCCGGAGAGATACAATGTTTGAGCAGAGGGGTGACATCCCAATTAACCTAACATTTTGTTTCGTGGCAGCACCACATGTGAGATGTAAATAAACACACTATAGTGTATACAAGAAGAATTCTGCATGTCCGGGTTTTCACCGCGTTGTTGTTTGAAGCCGACAACAGTTTCGCCGAAGTTTCATCCGGCGTCTTCAGGTCGAAGATGAGGGACTCAGATTTTGGCCGTCCTTATATAGGTGGTCCCGTCCAAGTGCTGCTCTCTGATTGGTCCTTTTTCGGAGGACTCTCTTCCACGCATTGTGGAGATGGTAGCCTTCATCTCTATTGAAATTCGCCGGGTTTTTGGCTATCTCAATAGCTTCTCTGATTAGGCGTGGGTAATATCTACTTTCTTTACTTATGATTGTAGCGTCATGGAATAGAATATCATGGCCGGGTTCACTCCATTTATGCTCGGAGATGGCCGAGAGGTGAAACTGTTTGTTCGTAGTAGCCCGGAGGTGTTCTTTCATCCGAACTTTCATAGCTCGGCATGTTTCCCCGATGTAGGCTTTCCCACATGAACACGGTACTTGATAGACCCCTTCGTATAGGTCTTTCGAGATTTTGTAATTCTTCAAGCCACCGCCGCGAAAATCTACGCAGCCATATAGTGTATACATTTAAGATTTATTTGGGAATTGTTTTAGGCAGTACTTCCAATGCAATAATAAAACACCTGTTGCTTAATAGTAACTCAAAATAGTGAATTATTGACATTAGTAATGATGGCACCATTTTCTATGACTGATCTAGGAAAAAATATGTAATATATAGTATGTTTCCAGCAAATCGTCTTGCGCTTATGGATCAATTATACCTGTGTCCCCCCCCAAAAAACTAAAGGCAAAATATGTGAACTTGAAAAAATTTCTAACCTGAAATGCTGGTGTCCTCTCCGATGCAGTTCCAGACCACACATGTCCCATTAATTCTCCCTGTCCAGAGAAGAACATGAAGGGTCGCAATTGCACACCCATTACACTAAGTTCCATTCCTGCATTTGCATATTCCTCCTCTATATCATCATCTTCACTCTCCCCACTGTCTTCAGAAGAAATTAAGGCCCCCAAGCCACCAGCAAATAATCCCAACTGCAATAACAAAAATTCAGCAGCTTTAAGAGTATGCTCCTTAGCAAACAAAAGAAGTCAAGAAAAAAGGTTAAAATTCAGGTGAAAAAGGCATACATATGTATGATCACTTGTGACACTAAGTTTCTAGTAAAATGAGTGATCAAAACCAAGTTAAGCAGCAGATGCACAATCATTGCAGGAATCCCCCTCTCCTTGTCACTCATTACGTGAAAAGTTGCTAGTTAAGCTGGACATTAAAAAATTTTTTTTTTCTTGTTAGGCGCAATAATTGCTAAACAAGATGCTTACCAAGGGAGATTCCACTGTGCCTAATTTATTATAAATATAAAAGAATATTCATTGATACTTACATACCAAAAGATGATACTTTGATCGAAATCATCCAGAGATGGAATATATCTGTTACTAAGTCTAATGATATAGTAGTACCTAGTAGTAGTACTTCATGGAGTGATTTCCAGCACAACTTACAGTGAACATCTTTTTAGTTTCTCCCTCACGTTCAAGGATAATGTCAATAGCTCCTTGCTTAAGAAGTCCACCAGCTATTTCTAAGATGGACACAAGACTTCCATTGCTACTAGTAGACTCAAGGAAAGGCCATGAAAGAGCTGAAGCTAATCCTTTGTGACTCAAAGCATGATAATTTTGTACACTTAATTCAGAAACTGCCATATCATGCACACTTCTAAATGTTTCACCAAAATATCCTGAAGAATCATATAGTTGTCTCACACGCTGCAGAGCATAGTGACACACCTAGAGAGAAAAAATGAATGATTTTATTTAAACTGCACATTTGACCTATAAATATATTACAGACATCAAACATAATGGAAAAATAGTTTATCTATTTCGTTTATAGAATTTGCATACCATACTTAATGTAACAGAGATGAATTCATTATCCGTAAATTCTTTCTTTCCCACATGACACCGAATAATTAAAACAAGCAATGAATGCCATTTACCTCAGTGGCTGAACCACGCCGATTTTCAACATTCGCCATAAACCAAAGAAGCCTGGCCATACTGCTCTTAGATGGACCTGATTCCAGCAATATATCAACTGCCATCGTTCTTGCACTTGAATCATATTTTTTGCCCATCTATCATAAGAGAAATTCTTCAATAATAAAATAACAGGAGAAAGTAAAAACAAGATAACAGAAAGGAGAATATTTATTAAAATACTATGAAATAATTGGGGCTTATGGAATAAAATCTATTAAAACTCATCCCACCATATGCTACTGAAATGATAGTGAATTACAAGAATATGACTTTGCCAGTGACTTGCCAGTTTTAACAAAGTGGACACGACTAAAATGTGTGGGTCATTCAATAATTCCTCAGAAAATCCAATAGAAGGCCCTCATAGTATCGGAAAAGATTTTCTTCTATACATAGACCTCATCTCTTATTAGACTGTTAAATTTTCAGCTGCATCCATCACATGGTTTCATTTTCATAGTTGAATGAGGCAAAAATTTGAGCTGACATTTGTTTAAATAGAAAATGGACAAAAATGGGTAATTATCATGATTAAACACTTCTATTAAAAAGGCTTAATAATGAAAAGGGATTGAAACAATCCATAATATGGTTCTGAGCTATAAATGAAACAAAGTAGGCAAAATAATTGAGGCAACAGACACATCATTAGTTACAGTATTTTCAATGTTACAGGAAAATTTTTTGGCAAGATGGGTCTCTCCTCCATTTGCTCTAAGTAGAGAATCATTTGGTCAAATTGGAGGCTGGTTTGGCACTTTTCCATTGCAATCTGATGAGTTTCTGCATGCACTGCACTGTTTCTGCACTGTGTACAAAACATAGATACACTACAACACTCCAGAAACAAAGGAACAGTCAAAATACAGGGGTGAGCCCTGTAGTGGGTTCTTAAAGTCAACCCAGTTCCAAAGAAGGCTAACATAGTGAAATTAGCCGGCAAGGGGATGGCCATGGTTTTTTGGGATGCACGCGGAATCAACTACATTGATTACTTGCAGAAGGACAAATGATAAATGGAAAGTATTATGGGTGATTGTTGTACGAGTTGAGTAAATAAATTAAGAAAAAGTTCTCATTTGGCAAAAAAAAATTCTCTTCCATCTGGACAATGCTCGGGTACACACCTGCACAGTTTCAATGGAAAATATTATCAAATTAAAGTTCAAATTATAATAACAACATCCACCGTATTCACCAAATTTGGCCCCCAGTGACTGTTTTTCATTTCCAAACTTGAAAAAATGGCTAGACGGAAAACTATTCATGCCGAATCAGGTCAGATGCCTATTTTGAGGGCCATCCAAAATCTTACTTTTTGGAAGGCTTAAAAAAGTTGAAAAATACTGGGAGAAAAGAAGATTATATTGAAAGATAAAAAACAATCAACCCATAATTTTTTTTGTTTTTCTATTTTTTCCTATGCACTTATTGAATGACCAATGTAAAACAAGTAATTGCATCATTTAGGCACTGTTTTTTAGAGTGAACCATGGCAGTGGCAACCATTTTAATTTCAGACACCAACTGGAGGAATGAGGCAATTTGACATCGAACTTGACCAGACCAAAGGCAGTAAAGTAGAGAGACAGGAAAGGAGGGTAATTGGAGAAGGGGATATTTAAGGAGGAGAGAACCCGAAAGATGATGTCACCTCACTGAAGTTTTTAAATAAATAAATCTTATCTCATGGCATAAATGTTGAGGGAAAAGAGATGCTTGCTATTAAAAACATGAAGGCATAGCAAAATAGCTCAATCCTACTGAACTACTCACCTGATAGAATATCTCTTCAGCAACCTTAATAACATCCTCATTCCAAAAATCTTTTGGCATGTCTCTGAGAGCCTTCATTGCAGTAACACAAGTTACTTTTGTCCCATTACGAGCAAAATTCAAGATGGTAGGTATGGTGGATTTAAGTTTCATATTCTTTAATGCTCTTAAGAATGTCATCTTGCATTTCTCATTTTCACAACTTGATAAGCCATCAACAATAAAGGTTGTGACCTTTTCAATTACCTGCAATGAATAAATGATAAAATTTAATTGACAAATAGAACTACATAATAAAAAGACATACTATTACCACAAAAGTTTAACTTTTACATGCTTATTTTCATTTCCTTGGTGCTTGGAAAATTGTCTGGTCATCGCTGCCATTGTCAAAATCAGGGTTTCCCGCAACTTTTCATTCTCAATATTTTTCCTGCTCCTTTTCAGTAAGTCTGTAATAATTTAAATTTTCATTTTGAGTACCATATGATTTGTTACGAGATTTTAATAATACATGGATTTCAAAGAGAATTATCAAAAACTTACCAAGGATTACTTCTTCCTTAGGGTTCGATCCTAAAGATAGGGCCCATAAATATCTTTCGGCTAAATCTGGATCACCATTTGTATCAAAATGCACTGATTTCATTGCAGCTTCATGTGCTTGTACTGTTTGTGCAGCACCAACCAAATCAATTAGCTGAGGCCTGCAGAACCAGAATACATGGTTTCAATTTATTAATTAAATTAACTATAATTAATGAAGTCATACTATTCACATAATGGAAAGCAATAATTACAAATTCACTTCATATGAAGTGTGCTATTTAAAAACTTATTTTCTATAGAAATGGATGAAAAATATTGAAATCGATAAAATTAGCATGGATAAGTGGCATTCACCTGGATTAATGTATGAGTATGATACCTGGATTAGTATATGAAATGCATGAATATGTTGGTAAATTACTCTTGTCTCAAAGAGATTAGCATAGCAATGGTCCTAGTAATAGGCCACTTTGATGAAAGACTCGGCCATCAAAACAATTTGAATCTCAATAAACGAAGCATAGGTTGCCTCAACAACATATATTTTTTACTGATGACAACAATGGCACCTCATACAATTGCAATAATATGTTCTGTGATAATTTCAAATTTCCTCCTTAAAACAATAATCTGAAAAAATCCTATAAATACCATTGGGATTACCCTTGTATGTACATTTACAGTCAATTGCATTGTTTTGACTAATCTTATTCTGCACGTACATGTTGCCACAGGTCTATAAATATTATTGGTCCACTCTGGGCCTACACCAGGGTGCAACATTTTTCATTATTAAACTGATACTCATGTCCAATATATGCCCATTGCTGGGCTGGCATAGATTGGCTCAATATTTCATTGCCATTTTTCAGTTAATATTTATAGTTTCTATATTATATTTTCAGAGTAATATACAACTACTTTTTACTCACAATGACCATCTACTGGGCAAAGACAAAATTGGGAAAATATTTAAATATTTTCTACCAGCTTTTTCACAATGCAATGATTACCACAAGCAAGATTAACTGTGTAGAGCAGGATTATCTATGCAGACAGAGTTAATTCATCAAGGTTTTATTAGGAATGATTAAGAGGCACTTGATGAAATAAAATTTGGCCATAGTATATTATATTCAGTCAGCTTTTATTTATTACATACATGCTGGAAATGATTATTAAAAACATCTAAACTGCCATTTTACCTGGGTTTATATCAATTACTTCAAATAGTAATACCTAAAAGTAATAAAATACTTTGAAAAATGAGAAAGGCAATTCATAATCCACCAGCCTGGAAATTCAGCTTGATCTGTTTTCCTGACATAAATATTTTTGCAGTCATTAGTCTATGAATAAAAGTATCCCTACACTGAGTGAATCGAATACTAAATACATCTAGTTTAATGTCCATGAACATTGCAAATATTTAATAAACAACCAATAACAAGGTAATGTTATAAGTTGTGTACATGAATAATTTTAAAGGAGAATTGCCAAGATCAAAGGATAATTCGGAGATGATGATCTACAAGTGGAAGTGATGGACAGGAAATTAATGATTACTGGAATTTGTAAAAGCTCTACCTCAACTAATCTATAGTTACATATGTAAGCCTGAAATCTGAGGGATATAGTTTGTTACAATCATTAGGAATATATATCAAAATTACAGACAATTTCCCCCTTTTTACAATAGAATAAGTTAATAACATACATAAGAATCTGAATGAGCATTAATGTCATATTTACCAGGAGGCAATAAAAATTTATGGTAGGAATTTGGCTAAACAGGAAGACATTATTCAACTATTTACTATGATAACACATTAGCCCTCCTCATAAGGGGATGCAAGAACTGTTACTGTAAACAAAGTATAGGTAAATTGAAATTCTGAGGAATTGCTCAAAAGTGTTTCAACGGTGATATGCATACTCACTTAAGCCATGTTGTTTCTGTAGCCACAATTATCAATGCTTTCCAAGGTTGATAATATTCAAGAAAAATTTAAAGCATGAAGCTACCATTCATAAGAATTTAAATGTTCCTTTCTCCAGAAGATTTGTACTTTTTCATGGTTGACATATGAAAAGTCTTTAGTAAGAATTGTCGGCAAGTTTTGAAGAGAATACTTCTTTTCACAAAACTTATTGAATCAACCACAGCGACCATGCACACATTTAACACGATTTAACAAAATCGAATGCTATTCATTCAATACCATTATTTGAGGGCCCTCTATTTATTTTCTATCATCGGCTAAATATATCAAATAGTTACTACAATCCTTGAAATGTCTTCTATCTTCTCTAGCAGTAGAGATAAACCATCTGCATATTATTATTGCTATTATTGTTAAATTATTATGCTAATTATGGCATACTTATCCTTTTTCCTTGAATTCATACAGATATTTTTCTTGATCTCATTAATTGCTTTCTCAATATACATATTTAAAACCAATGGTAGTAATTAACAGCCTTGCATACTCAATTTACTTAAACTCCTTCCCTGCTGTCAACACATCTACCAAGAGAGGTGTGTAATACCTTCCTTTTGGGTAGAAATTCTGACCACGACATTTCACGCTTGTGACAGATGTTCATCAGCACCCCTTGACTTTAACACAACACCCAAGGGGTATGGAAAGGGAGAGATCTATGAGGAGAAATAACATGGAGCATATTCGAGTATGTATTTGGATGTCAAACATGAGAGTGGACATCTCACATTTGGTGAGAGAGCAAGTCAGGCCCTAAATCTCAAGAACGTATACTATTTGGCTACAAGGAGGTCATCAAGGGCAACTGAGAAGTACATCAAAGAAGTATAGCACTTTGCTCAGTAGGAATGTGAAACTGTGGGGACATACCTTTCCCTTCAAGATTTCAGGCCATACATTGAAGTGACACAGCAAAATTGTGAGGATGAGGTGAGATTGCCCATGAGGGTGGTGCACCAGGTGTGGGAGAGGCACAACCAGAGGGGGAAAACTACCAGGACAGGTTAGGGCACCAGTCCTGCCAAGGTTATCCAAGGTGAAGCAGAAGGCCTGATGAAAAAATATAACCTGCCATATTCTAATCTGAGATGACATAAACTAAATCCATTATTTTCATTTATATTTGTGCCTCAACTAAATTCAGCTGTTAGGTTAAGAAACACAAAGGGTAGAATGGCACGCCAAAAGAATAACATATTTTGCCATGAACTTACATGTTTTAGGCTTTCAGCCACAAGTTCAGAAACAATCTGCTGCTACAGTCAGTACTATGTCAGTGTTTCTCATCCTTTCCAGTCTAACGTACACTAAACCACATAATGACATATTAATAATGGTCAACTGACCATATTGACTTGAATACACTCAAGTTAAAATCTATGTATTAGTGGCACATCATGTGATTCGTTTGACTCGCCAACAAGCCATGTCAACCACTAGACAGTTCTGTCTGCAACACTGATTTGCTTCACTTGAAGTAAATGCACAAAACACCAAGCAAATCACATAAAACACTTTTGAATCTCTTATTAAAATGGTGATGCAGCACAAAAATATAAATCATTGCAAAAAAAAGTGGAACTCGTCTGTCATCACAACTCTAATGCAGCAACCATTCCACTAGCTTTGATATCTCATTACCAAAATAGGGTTACATTCACTGAGTAGTAGTAGTACTTTGCTGAGTGGAAGAGGAAGAGCCTCCTGCTCTATCAATTATTTCCTGTCCTGTTCAAGGTCAACACTGCTAGATTACACAATTCAATGCCAAATGGGTGCCAACTGTAAGTTCCCCAGATAGCAGGTGCTTTGTTTAGGGGATCATATGATCCTTAGGACAACTACGAGTACATTCTGTTTAATGTAGTAAGAAAAAAAGAGATTTGGTGTCATCTCGCAAATGAGATAAGCCTTTGACATGTCCCCTCATCCCACAACCTATGTTGCCTCTAACACACTGCAGTGTTCTCCATTTTTTGCCACAGCTGACTCTTTAACAGTTACCAGGCAGTCAGTCAGTCACAAGTGGTTTGAAGAACTCTCATTTGTCTTTCTCTGCTCTTTATGGAACAGGACCATTAAAAGTACTTTTATATTAATTGATAAGCTAAATACTGATCAGTACTTAAGTGAATTGCTTTGAAATTACAAACATAAAAACTGTCTATCATATAAACCTTAAAAAGTAATGTAGTAATTACTTACAATATTCTTTTGTTCTTCTGTGATTTGAGCACTTTGGAGATTTGGTCTGCAGTGGCCTGTCTGGCAACATTAAGCAACTTTATGAAGCTGCTTGCTGAGCGAATTTTTCCAAGGTTTTCAGTTTCAAGGCTCTTTTTACTATCACCAACTGATTTGGAGAACTAAAAATAAGATCAAAATGCACTTGAGAAAAATAGTTTAAAATAAGCTTGAAATTTAGTAAGCAATTGATACACTTACTGAAGGACATTCATCACGACATGTTGGATTTTCAGGAACCACCTCTAATGAACTTTTTAAAAAATTAATTTGAAGATTTTTTCCAAACTCCTGCACAGCTATAGAAATATTACTTGACTTGACCAAGTTAAAGCTCATGTCACTCTCTCCTAAAAAAATCAATACAAATTCAAACTATTAGTGCCACGCATAACCATAAACCATGCACAAATGCTGAAATAATATGAATTAGTATTCTTTTATCACATTAAATTCCCATTAAATATAAATAAGTATGAATTCAGATGATTTCTAGAATAATGATTTTGTTTGATTTGATAAACTTATGCAATTATATTTTCTAAAGAAAAAAGTAATGGTTAGCCTCAGACTGTATATATGGTCACATTGGTTTAAATACCATTTAAGAGTTTGTGTACAGAACCACATCGCTACAAGTTAATGAAGTAGACTTCAAGCATTAATGGATATAGAAAAGTATATCACCTCTAAAGGCAAGACTTTATGTAAGAAGACTGATTTATATACAAATATGATACATAATTAAATTTATATACAGCAGACTCCAGTTAGGATGTTCTTGATAGCAAATTTTTTTATAAATAAAATTCTAAGAATAATTCTAAAAAATATTCTATGTATCAGCAGTTTAACCATACCCATGATCCAATACTGCTAATACCCAGGACAAAAATTGTGACTAAAAATGAGAAAGGTATCCCCTGCAGTTCCATTTATCCCAGGAAGAGTTAAAACTGGAACAATATGTATTCCTCCAAAGCAAGCTTTTAAAAGCACTCAAGGACATGGAGACTAAGTGAATGTATACATAGTGTACCTTAGTGTGCTCAGTTTGTGATGCTTCATACTCAGAAAGTCTAATTTCAGAAGGTATACCAAAGTCTGAATGATGGACATAAATCAAAGTACTCGTAAATCGGTGCGCTGTACAGCAAAGTTAAATCTTTATCGGGAAGTAAGAAAGGGAGATCAACGATAGCAGTTAGAGATAAGGGGGGTAAGGTAATAGTTGAGACAGGAAAGATCCAAGAGAGATGGAAGGAATATATAGAAAAACTGTATAGTAAAGAGCTTAGACCAACAAAGTTAGACATAGAAAAGGAACATGACGTAGAGGAAGATAGCTTAGGTCCAGGCATACTCGACGATGAGATAGAAAGGGCATTAAGGGAGATGAAACTAAATAAGGCCATGGGGGTGGATAACATTCCCGCGGAATTTTTAAAATGCTTAGGAAAATGTGGGAGGAAGAGGTTACATGCGCTCATTCGCAGTATTTATGAGGAAGGAATCTGGCCGGAAGACTTTGTGAGATCAGTTTTTGTTCCTATTCCGAAAAAGGCAAAGTCTACATCATGTGAGGACTACAGGACGATAAGTTTGATATCCCATGCAGCTAAAGTTGTTCTCAGGATCATAAACAAAAGGATAGAGAGTAGGGCAAATGATTACTTAGGGGATGATCAGTTTGGGTTTAGGAAGGGGAGAGGTACGCGTGATACCATTGCAGTAATGAGATTATTAATCGAGAGGAATATAGAACACAACCAGGAAGTATTTGCCTGCTTCGTAGATTTCGAAAAAGCGTTTGATAGAGTGAATTGGAAAAAACTAATGAGTATATTGCAGAAAATAGGAATAGATTGGAGGGAAAGGAGGCTAATCCGCAACCTGTACATGTCTCAGACTGCTCAGGTACGAGTGGGGAACGGGGAGTCCGGTTGGGCAGTGTTAGGAAGAGGTGTAAGGCAGGGTTGCTCATATCACCGTTGCTGTTCAACCTGTATGCAGAGGAAATGATTAAAGAGGCATGGGAAGAACTGGAGGTAGGAATGAAAGTGGGCGGGGAATTCGTAAAATCAGATAGGTTTGCTGATGACCAAGCTTTAGTTTGTCAGTCAGCCAAGGGGCTGCAACCATTGCTTAGTGAATTGGAAATTCAGTGCGACAGGTATGGGATGAGAATCAATATTAATAAAATAAAGGTAATGCGATTTTCTAGAAAGAAAAAGGCTAAGCTTAACATTAAAATAGGAGAGCTAAAACTAGAGCAGGTAGAACAGTTTACGTATCTCGGTAGTGTTTTGGACCAACACGGTCAAAGTAGTAGGGACGTAAGGAGAAGAATTGCGCTAGGCAAAGAGGCTTTCACAAGAAGGAGGGAGTTAACGACGGGGACGTTGAGTAAGGATGTTAAGAAAAGACTCGTAAAAACTTTAATTTGGAGCGCAGCTATGTACGGCGCGGAAACGTGGTCATTGAAGCAGGAGGATAGACGTAGATTGGAGGCTTTTGAAATGTGGGTGTGGAGAAGAATGGAGAAGGTTAAATGGACAGAGAAGAAAACAAACGAGGAAGTACTTGGTATGGTGGGTGAAGAGAGGGGTTTGCTGGGAGCAATCCTATGGAGGCAGGAAAAGTGGCTGAAGGGGGTGTTGACCAGCAGCGGGATGTTGAAGACTGTAATAGAGGGGAGAATGTTAGGCAAACGAGGAAAGGGAAGGAACAGGATAGGGATGTTGGTTGGGATGAAGGGAGGAAGAAAGTACACAGAGCTGAAGAGGGACCTGATGTAGAGTAGGATGTTGTGTTTTGCTAGGGGCCACAAATTATTTAATTAGTAATTACGTCCATCCAAAAACCTACCTTAACCGGTAGATTACCTAATAATAATAATAAATCAAAGTACTATGGATGAGACAATGATATACATGGGTCAGAGACTAGGTCCGAGCAACTACAAGATTTGGCCCACTAGGACAATTGTCATGCCCAGCAGAGGGAAAAGAAAGGCTTCCATTCCTCCTATCTCATGAAATCAACAGCACCACCACAGATGGGGACCAAACCAGTTAGAATAGAGACTTGGAATGATAGGTTGATGTTAAAGACAGGGAAATTAGATGATATGTAACGAAAATGGAGAGAGGAAATAAGGATATTTTAAGGCTGCAAATGTGAAATGGAAGGATTGCAGGGATTACTGAAGCAATAGATACAGAGATTTATACAGGAAGAGAGCCAGCAAGGGGCGGCAAAAAAATTGAACAAAAAAGTAAGAAAAGCATAGTAAACATAAGAGGGATATTACGTATTAGTAAATGTGAATGTTGAATCAATGGACTTGGTCTCTGTTCAGGTCTACATGCCACTAAGGAAACATAGGATGGAAGAAATTGATTGGGGATACGACCAATAAGACAAAATATTTATTGGTGCTCCTAGTATGAAATATTCGATAGTAATGGTAGATTGGAACATGACAGTAGGCGAAGGAAGTGATGGTACTGAGGTAGGTGACCATGGTTTAGGAAATATATAATTTTCATATGTGAAAGGATCATCAGCTGCCCGAATTCATGTTGTAGTTGTGCCCTAGTTGATGGACCTACAGTAATGAGTGAAGGAAAGGTTAGAAAATGATGCCAAGACTTCAAAAATGGATTAATTAAGGATTATGATCTAATTAAGAATTACGTCATTGTGTGGTGGAACTGTGACAATCTTGCTTAATGGAAATTGTTGAGGACTGGTAGACAGAATCATGTAAACATCCATATTATTGATAATTGTTTATTGCTAGCTGTGTACTCAATGTAGTGGGAGGTAGTGTGTACTGGATAGAAACAGAAAAACAAATATCAAATGAATGTGCTTGAGTGAGGGCATGTCTTGAGACCAAAATCTGCACAGATTCTATGTGGTTATTAAGGCGGAGAAAAGGGGGATAAAAGTTTCACCTACATAATATGATGAATGCTGGTTAACCTACAGATGATGTATAATTTTTTTTAAGAGTATCATATTTTCCCATCGATAACGCGCACGTTATCTATACAAAAATGTTCAGATGATCGAAAAAATGACGATGCACGTTATGTAATGAAAACTGAAAATATCCAAACATAGACGTATTTTTACACACACAATATGTAAGTTTTACCCGCATATATATATATATATATATATATATATATATATATATATATATATATATATATATATATATATATATATATATATATATATATATATATATATATATATATATATATATATATATATATATATATATATATATATATATATATATATATATATATATATATATATATATATATATATATATATATATATATATATATATATATATATATATATATATATAT
Source organism: Hetaerina americana (assembly GCF_022747635.1). Lineage (NCBI taxonomy): Eukaryota > Metazoa > Arthropoda > Insecta > Odonata > Calopterygidae > Hetaerina > Hetaerina americana. The sequence continues at coordinate 2,837,033 of NW_027286886.1, forward strand.
ATATATATATATATATATATATATATATATATATATATATATATATATATATATATATATATATATATATATATATATATATATATATATATATATATATATATATATATATATATATATATATATATATATATATATATATATATATATATATATATATATATATATATATATATATATATATATATATATATATATATATATATATATATATATATATATATATATATATATATATATATATATATATATATATATATATATATATATATATATATATATATATATATATATATATATATATATATATATATATATATATATATATATATATATATATATATATATATATATATATATATATATATATATATATATATATATATATATATATATATATATATATATATATATATATATATATATATATATATATATATATATATATATATATATATATATATATATATATATATATATATATATATATATATATATATATATGTATATACAAATGTGCGATTCACACTCAAGATAACTATGAAGCCCTGGGCACGCGGTATTTATATAAATTCATGATACTACCAAGTTCTGGGTGTGCGTTATACATAAAGTGTGCGTTATCAATGGGAAAATATGGTACTTGAAGTTTGATGAAATTGAAAGTTGGCTAGAACTGATTCACTTAGGTGAATACAGAAAGGGAGTGGATGAGAGGGCATGTTTCAAAGATGGGGATGGGGATGGGGATAGGGAAAGGGTTGAGGATGGGGTTGGGGATGGGGTTGGGGATGGGGATGGGGTTGGGGATGGGGTTGGGGATGGGGTAGGGGATGGGGTTGGGGATGGGGTTGGGGATGGGGTTGGGGATGGGGTTGGGGATGAGGGTTGGGGTTGGGGTTGGGGATGGGGATGGGGTTGGGGATGGGGTTGGGGATGGGGTTGGGGATGGGGTTGGGGATGGGGATGGGGTTGGGGATGGGGTTGGGGATGGGGTTGTGGATGGGGTTGGGGATGGGGTTGGGGATGGGGTTGGGGATGGGGTTGGGGATGGGGTTGGGGATGGGGTTGGGGATGGGGATGGGGTTGGGGATGGGGTTGGGGATGGGGTTGGGGATGGGGTTGGGGATGGGGTTGGGGATGGGGTTGGGGATGGGGATGGGGTTGGGGATGGGGTTGGGGATGGGGTTGGGGTTGGGGATGGGGATGGGGTTGGGGTTGGGGATGGGGATGGGGTTGGGGTTGGGGATGGGGTTGGGGATGGGGATGGGGTTGGGGATGGGGTTGGGGATGGGGTTGGGGATGGGGTTGGGGATGGGGTTGGGGATGGGGTTGGGGATGGGGATGGGGATGGGGTTGGGGATGGGGTTGGGGATGGGGTTGGGGTTGGGGATGGGGTTGGGGATGGGGATGGGGATGGGGATGGGGATGGGGTTGGGGTTGGGGTTGGGGTTGGGGATGGGGTTGGGGATGGGGTTGGGGATGGGGATGGGGATGGGGTTGGGGATGGGGTTGGGGATGGGGATGGGGTTGGGGATGGGGTTGGGGTTGGGGATGGGGATGGGGATGGGGTTGGGGTTGGGGTTGGGGTTGGGGATGGGGTTGGGGATGGGGTTGGGGATGGGGTTGGGGATGGGGATGGGGTTGGGGATGGGGTTGTGGATGGGGTTGGGGATGGGGTTGGGGTTGGGGATGGGGGATGGGGATGGGGTTGTGGATGGGGTTGGGGTTGGGGTTGGGGATGGGGATGGGGTTGGGGATGGGGTTGGGGATGGGGTTGGGGATGGGGATGGGGTTGGGGATGGGGTTGGGGATGGGGTTGGGGATGGGGTTGGGGATGGGGTTGGGGATGGGGTTGGGGATGGGGATGGGGTTGGGGATGGGGTTGGGGATGGGGTTGGGGATGGGGTTGGGGATGGGGTTGGGGATGGGGTTGGGGATGGGGTTGGGGATGGGGTTGTGGATGGGGTTGGGGATGGGGTTGGGGTTGGGGATGGGGTTGGGGATGGGGGATGGGGGATGGGGAGGGGGATGGGGAGGGGGATGGGGAGGGGGATGGGGAGGGGGATGGGGAGGGGGATGGGGAGGGGGATGGGGAGGGGGATGGGGAGGGGGATGTGGAGGGGGATGGGGAGGGGGATGGGGAGGGGATGGGGAGGGGGATGGGGAGGGGATGGGGAGGGGGAGGTGGATGGGGGATGGGGAGGGGGAGGGGGATGGGGAGGGGGATGGGGAGGGGGATGGGGAGGGGGAGGGGGAGGGGGAGGGGGAGGGGGATAGGGATGGGGATAGGGATGGGGATAGGAATGAGAGGGCATGCAGGCAAAGATAGGGATAAGACCATGGAGTTGCATGGTAGGGAATAATGTATGGAAGGCATGCCAAAGAGCATTGTGAAGCCAGTCAGATCACCTCTAGGAGAAATGAGAAACATAGAAACTAGGCTTGAGGAGAGGGGACTGTCCTGCAGGATGATGATAAGGTCTTCAAGTAATATGGTCACAACATGAATTACAGGGAAAAAGGTTGTGCAGAAGTTCAACGGGGTATCAAGTGTCAGATTTGGTGAGTATGGGGAAGAGGAAGTGATGATGAGGCGTATATAGAGATCATTTGGAAAAATCTTTCAGCATACTATGCCAGTAAAAACAATGAAACACTACAGGGATTTGACGAGAAAACTGAATGATACTTTTGGATGCCTATGAATTTCCATGAAGGAAAGATATATGTTGCACAGAAATTAGAACGATTTCATACCATGCTTTCACCCTCCACTCTCAATTGTTAGGGGCTCCTAATATATAGTTCTTAGTAGCCTGAGCATTTTACTACAATAATTAGGATACCAATTAATCTTGCATAAAGATTACCATTCCATTTAAATAAAATGATTAATCTATGTTTTCTTCATAGCAATAGAGAAGTATATATGATGTTATTTAAATAAGTAAATAATAAAAATAAGGAAAATGCCTGTAACTTCACCAGAGAGTCTCATTTCTTGCTTAGAAATTACTTTGCCTCCAATGTCTTGCATCAGTCTTGCTTTCACCTCATGAACTTCATTGGTAATGACATTACTCAATACCATATCATTATTTCCGACAAAAGAAAATCTCAATTCTCTCATGGATGACACTTCAACACCAGTGATCTAAAAATTAATAAATGATCAATTTACAAACAAAATAAATACACATTTTACAATTTAATTCTCCATGACATAAATGCTTGAGAAAACACTTACATTATCTGGATTTTGGATCAATAAGTCTCCTTCTCGAGTGCAATTTGACTTGACTTTTTTGTAGACCTCACCATCATTCGTTTCATATGACACTGAGCAATGCCCAGATGAATCTTCCTCCACAGTTCCAACATCAAGTGGTCGGATCTGAAAAGAAGGCAATAAATATTTACAGAAAGCATATAAACAGATTTTACTTTTTAGCCTGTGTTGAGCCATTTTTCATTTTCAACAAGCTATCCCACTTATTAACTAAAGCATAAATTGCCATATTTTTAAAGAGATTTGAAAAGCACACAATGTTCATACTAGGCCAGGGAATGCAATAGCAGGGCAGCAAATATCGCCAATGTTTTTTTTAATTATTGACAGAGCTTTGGCATTAATGTAAAGCTTCAAGTGGGCCCTAATGGAAATAAGAATAGTGACTGTGGTCTGTATTATTGTTTGTGTGTAAAAATAACCATCAATATCAATAACTCTCACACCAGAACCTATTGCATGAGAAAAAACACTATTCAGAGATGCCAATATTTGAGAACCTGAAAAGACTGAATCAAAGCAAGTGATGTGGCAAAAGGAATTTTTAGAATTACTCCTTTGAGATTGAAAAGTATGAAAGCGAAGGAAATATTTTCTTCAATTGAATTAATGAAAAACAGCTAGATGATGATGTGATTTAGATAGGACAACTTGTGAGAAAGCTTACCTGCTCCATGATGATTTGATAAAAGGAGTGTCTAGTGATTAAAAGGAGAAGTTATAAGCTAGTAGAGGGTGATTTCAGAACGTTAAGAGGACTGGAGTTAATAGTGTTGCTATGAATGGGAGGCCACCAGTTCTAATTCAGAAGCGGCAGAAAAGTTTATGAGGGAGCTGGTGAACTAGGGGGGAAGATGGTCTGAACCAAGCCTTTCATGATTGAAATTGTGATGAAACAGGCCTTTCTTAGAAAAAGATACCCAGGTAAATGTAGATATCAAGGGGTGCAAAGTTTCTACAAGGCCATAAGCCAATTAAAGACCACCTCACTCTCTAGCTGTGTCATCATGCTGGTGGGGACTCTAAGATCAAACCTTGGTCATTGCACCATTCAGAGAATCCATGAGTATTTAAGAAGTATAACATAATTAAGAGCAATATCAATGCTATTAGGAGATCAAGTATAAAAGGCATGGGTTACCAAGCAGTTTTTCACTGAATGAATGAATACATGAACAGTTTTCTCCTTCAGTAAAGACTTATGTGCAGGAGAATATCCAGACTGGGACTCTTTTTTGCCTCAGACAATGCTCCAGCGTATCCTCCAGAATCACATCATGATTTAGTGGACGAATAGGACCTCATCAAGATAAAATATAATCCCCCTTCTATACCTCACCACTTATTCAGCCCATTGACCAATATATGCTCTTAAACTTCACAAAATTGTATGCCAAGGCTATGATGATAAAGCTCACACAGTACTTAGCCCAATGTCATGTGAAATTCACAAATCAGGGCATGGGGGTCAGGCCTCTTTCTCTGTGCTGCCTATGGTTTTCCAGGAAGATCTGGTACCCAAAAAACCATGAACAGCTTGGGTGAATTCCATGGTGCCCAGAAGCATCATCCAGAATCAAATGCAGGCCCTCTGGTCACCAGTCCAGTGCTCTATCCACTGGATTACCATATCCTCTTTGCATGAGCAATGTTACATAAAAGAACAAAGTATAAACAACCATAACAAATAAATTATTTCATACCTGAAACAAAGATGCAATCCCTCTTTTCAAATTGGACAGGGACACATCTTCATTCTCTTGCAGGTAAATGTTAGGTATAATACCATCTTTCCAATGAACTAGAAATGGACTCTTGACCATGTCATCTAATTTAGATGCATGGCTCACGAATCCTTCTGGTGATGGTGCCTTACGTGATTTAATGTGCAGTTTGGGAGTTGATACCTGAATAAAGCATTGAAAAATAATCTTATTATACATGAAAGAGTGAAAATATTTTTTTCTTGATTGTAAAAAGAGTGATGAAAATTATATGCTATGACAATACAAATAATTAACAAGCATATGATTTAAATGAACTGCCAATTCACTGACTTACAAGTTTATTGTGGAGAGAGAGTTACTCCCACCATAAGCATTCATAAGGTAAAATTACTGTTACATGAATGAAAGCGAGGAAGCCATCAGAACAAAAAAGAAATAATATGGACAAAATCTCTTGTGTCAAAATATATTGAAAGCTCAGGCTTTTCAGTGTGAATTCAACAAAATGATGAGATTAAATATGAATACGCATCTCTGAGAAAGCAGTGTCATCAGAATAACTTATCAGCTATAATGACAAAAAACTCAAGAACTTTGAAAATTTATAGAAAATTCTTAAAGTCATGGTTATAATCAACTACAGTAGGAATTCAAACATTCCTTAGGAAATTTCCTCTGGCATCTCCATCTTAGCAGCTTATTTCCTTGACTTACATTAATCTGAACATAATTTGCAATTCCAACTTGCACTCCTCAACTATTGTTCCATTGTTTTGAATAGAAATGTATCATTTTTCCTAATAACCCTCTCCTAAAGCTGAACTCTTATGGACATGGCCAAACGTAATCTCCAAATTCAGTATTGCATTAGATTAAGTAGCAAATTTTGTTATTTAACATGCATTTCCCATTATTGAAAGCACTTATACTATCATTTAGTGATTAATCAATGAGACTTAGTATTTTCCACCAAATTGTTGGGGAATTGAGAGAAACCATTTGTGCGGCTGTTTGCCACATTGTTGTCATTGTTGTTTCCCCCCTCCCAAACAAGCATGTGCATTTCTTGCTGAGCCTTTCAGCTTTGGCAGCCATTGAGAATGTAGCTCCTGGATGCTACCGCTAAGCGCAAACTTTGCGAAGTTACTTAGATTTTGATCACAAAAGTTGTTGAACCAATTAATGGAAGTGTATGGAGAGTTGTGCATGGATGCCAAAATACACCATGGGTGACAAAACCTAAGTATTTCACTTAACTACTGAGACCAAACAACATTCACGGTGGTATTCCTCTTTGCCCAAACCAGCATAAAGCGAATGCAGTCTGCCGTTTAAGTCATGGAAACTGAGTTTAGGGATTGAAAAGGGGTATTGTTTTTGGACTTCATGCCTGCTAGGACTACAATAAAAACTGATAGGTACAGTGAAACACTGGAAAATCTCAGATAGGCAATTCAGAACTAGATAAGAGGAATGCTGAGCAGGGCATAATCATTCTCCATGACAAAACTTGCCCACAGATACCCATCATGCCATAGCTCCTCTGCAAGAGTCTGGATGGGACATCATCATCCACCCACCCTACAAACTGGACTTGGCACTCAGTGAATACTCGTCTTGCCTAATTTCAAAGAACATTTAGCCAGAAGGCAATTCAGCTCCAATGACAGGGTGAAAGATGAGGCTCAATGCTTATCAAGGATGCGGTGACAAGCTAGTATGACATGTGGGCTTAAGAACTGTTACATCATCTACAAAAATGCATCAACCCAAATGGTGATTATGTTGAAAAATAAACAAACATTTAACCTTTAGAATGAAGCTAATATTATAGAAAATAAATGTATTTTTGTATTTATAAAATAATTGGAGTCATTTGTCGGATTTTTGGCATTTGGTATTGTGACATTTTTAGTTCAGGTCAGTCACAACATTATTTTAGAAAAATACATGGGAAGGCCCAGAAGTACCCGGCCTGACCTAGAGATGGCGGTAGTTTTTTAAAAAATATCACTGCATTAGAAAGTATGCTATCTATAAAGCATATGTTTCAAGTTTGAAGATGCTTCCTTAATAAGTATTTGTTTGGAAGCCATCAATACTGAAAGTTTTCAGTGAATTTGTGGAAATGGAGAAAATTGGTCATTGTTATGTAATACATTACTTGAAAGGCCTCAGCCCAACCAATATAAAAGCTGAAGTGGATTCTACTCTGGGTGAGTCTGCTCCTTCATTTACAACAGTAAAATATTGGGTAGCAGAGTTTGAATGAGGCCGTACAAACTGTCAAGACGAGCATCGCATTGTTCGACCAAATGAGGTGACAACTCCAGAACCGGTGAAGAAAATTCACAAAGCAATACTGGATGATTGTCAACTGAAAGTGCCCGAGCTAGCAGACATAGTAGGTATTTCAAAAAGTGTGGTACGTCGCATATTAACTGAAAATTTGGACATGAGAAAGCGGTGGGCAAGATGGGTACCCTGTTTGCTTACACTCAAGCAAAACCAGGGGATCAAGATGGTGCGGTGGCTATCGTACCGGCTTCCCACCCAGAGGGCCCGGGTTCAAATCCTGGCAGTGTTGAATATATTTCAGTGGTATCTCAATCCCTACTTGAGGTGCTTCGTGGAGGGCACTTTGAGTGAGTATGACGTCCATCGAATGGGACATTAAGCGGATCCCTCGACACCTTTTTGCAAAGAGTAGGCTAATGCCGATGTCGGGTTTCTCTCCACCCTTCCTCCTTTCCTGTTAATCGCTAATGGTGCAAATGACCTTAGCTGTCGGTCGCCTCACCTAAATACTACTACTCAAGCAAAACCAGTGCCGTGAAGATGTTTCAATTGAATGCTTAGCTAAGTTTCACAGCAACAAAGCAGAATTTTTGCACCATTTCATAACCATGGGTGAAACATGGGTCCATTACTTCACACCCAAGACAAAAGAATGATCAAAACAATGGATTCAAAAGGGAGAACCCGCTCCAAAGAAGGCGAAGACCATTTCATCTGCAGGCAAGGTCATAGCATTGGTTTTTTGAGATGCACATGGGATCATTTTCATTGACTACCTTGAAAAAGGAAATATATCAACGGCGAGTATTATGCAAACTTATCGCAACCTTTGACTCAGAAGAAAGAGTTGTTTCATCAAGACAATGCACCAGCTCACAAATCCGTTGTTGCAATGGCCAAAATTCATGAATTAAAGATTAAATTGCTACCTCATGCACCATATTCGCCAGATTTAGCCCCCTCGGATTATTTTCTGTACGCAAACTTGAAAAAATGGTTCGGCGGTCAAATATTTCCAAATTGTGATGAAGTGAGGCCAGCAGTTAATTGCTACTTTGAGGAGCAAGACAGTTCTCATTAAAAAAATTGTTTCGCACTTATTGAACATCGCTGGGAAAAGTACATAGAGCTGAAATGAGATTATGTTGAAAAATAAATACATTTTTTCCAAAATGTTTGTTTTCTTTGTAGGGTTGGGTACTTATGGGATTACCCTCATATTAAGAGGGTTCACAGGAATTGTTATAGGGTAATACCCATTTTTAATTAATTCAATATAATATTACAAGTCTTCTACAATCATTTCATCCATTTTCTAGAAGTGAAATAGTTTCTGATCCGATCCCAGCATTGTTTAACTCATAGAAGCCCACTAGCACTGGGAACATATGCTAATAAATCGTATTTTGTCCACAATTGACAATAAATCAGAAGTCTTTTGCATGTCTTTTCATTTTTCCAATCATAAAAAGCAATAAATCCTTAATTGCCATTGTTAAACCTTAATAGACTAAGCATTACAGGAGTAGAATATGTCTGTGTGCAATTACAATTAAGTGAGAGATATAAAATTGATGTACTGGACAATAAGGGTAAAATATATTTTTCCACCAACAGTTTCATTAGCTATGGCAATCCCCAATGATTGGTAAATGGCCCTATCTTATTTTCAACAATCTTTAAATGATTTAATGAAAATAATTCTAAATATACCCAGCAATACCACCATATTGCTGACAAAAATACTTTATACCTTGGCCCTTTCTCGTCAATACTATAAGCAGAGCTAATCAAGTTGCTGAGCACCTGTGATGGAGAGTTGAAAATATTTACAGTTAAACACTGAGGAATTGCAAATGGTTTATTTTTCATATAAGATTAAAAATGTGTGCAACCTGCAAGTCAATGTATACACGTATGGTACAGCTTTACTTCAAGTGTCAAGCACCTAATTCCTTGGTATTCATCTTGACTGGCAAAGTCACTGGAATGATCACTTTTTAACTCAAGTAAAAAGCTGAGCACTATATTTCTTACCAAGAGTACCTGCCATAACATATTATCTGAGGTTTTCATACCAATATACTATGGAAAAATTTATATTCTTCATTTGTTCACACGGAGAATCTGATGATGCGGTGGCTTGCATACTGGCTTCCCACCCAGAGGGCCCGAGTTCGACCCCTGGAGACGGCATATTTTTTTCAGTGGTATCCTGTTCCCTGCTTGGTGTGCTATGTGGAGTGCCCATTGAGTGAGTACGCTGTCTGTCAGGTGGGGCATCAAACTGCAGACCCCTTAGCGCCTCTTGTTAAGAGTAGGCTAATGGAAATGCTGGGTTTCCCTCCACCCTTCATCCTTTCCCTTCCAACCCTAATGGCACAAATGACCCCAGCTGTCTGTCATCTCCTCTAAAACTGCCACTACTTCTTTTGTTCCACATGTAAAGGTTGTGGATTAACCTCCTGTCCCTCTATTAGTGTTCCCATGCACCATGTTCCTCTCTAAGAGTCGCCCCATTACTACAAATGCATCACCCATGCCTCTCCCCTTCCTGAACCCAACCTGATCATCCCCCAAGTTATCCTTTAAGAATCAGTCCCAACATTGCTGCAAAAATTGCTTGCACATTTGCTTTTGATTGGTATTCAGTAAATGCGGCACCCACCTTGCGCAGAGCTTTCGCATCCCTAATTCTTTGTGCAAGATGTTTCATGCCCTTTCATCTGATATCCTCATGGCCATACCTATCTTACTCATTTTCACTTGCCTGTCACCTGACATGCTATCGTGCACCTTTTCGATGGTGTGGTTGTGGCTTAGGGCATCCCTCAAGTTGATCATCTTCAAGGGATGTGCGACCACATTTAAATTCAGCAGCTCACTAATTAACTGTTGACATTGAAGGAGCAGAGTCACCATACACTTTTGTCAACTTTGGATGAATTTCCTTAGGAGTTAATCCATCCAAAACGCAGAATTTTATGACCGCATGAAATTCTATTTCCATTTTAACAAAATACACAAAAGACTGCAACAATATGCGTAAAACTACTGGAGAGAAAAAGTTGAGACTAGTCTTACTATCTAATGACATGTGCAACCAGACAGAAATCATAAATTTTGGCTGATTGGAATGCCATTTCTGTGTATGGCCAAGAACTTTTCACCTTACCCTGGTGTACTCATTAGTTTTTCTGAATTCACTTTTAACAAAAGCCTTTCCCAAATCCAAAAAAAACAGGCAACTATGCATTTCCAACTATTAGTAATCTCATTACTGCAATGTCATCCTGTGTGCCTACCCTGTCATAAACCGAAACTGATCATCCCCTACATTTGCCCCACTCCCCATCCTTCTGTTGATGATCCTGAGAACCACTTCAGTTGCATGGGAAATGAAACTTATTGTTCTGTAGTCCTACCATGATGGAGCCTTTACATTTTTTGGAATAGGAACAAACACTGACCTCACAATGTGTCCCGAGCAGATTTCTTCCTCATAGATACTAGGAATCAGTCCATATTGACTCTCCCTCCCACATTTTCCTACACCTTTTGGTAGTTCCACAGCAATGTTGTCCACCCCCACTGCCTTATTTGATTTCATCTCCCTTTCTATCTCATTGTCGAGTATCACGGACTGAAGCTATCTTCATCTACGCCAAATAGGGTCTACTATAAAAGTAAGGTGTATTCTCTGGGAAAAATATATTTATTGACGATGCTATCACAAAAGCTTAAAATTCTTCAGAATACTCTCCCCCGGCATCAATACACTTGCGAAGACGTGTCTGCCACGCCTGGAAGGCACCCTTGAACTCCTTGACTGGAATGTCTCTCTGGAATGTTGTAACATAGTTTGGGTGTTTTCCACTGTCTCCCAATGCTTTCCTTTCAGCTCTCTATCAGTCGGGGAAACAAAAAAAGTGCTAAGGAGCCAAGTCAGGACTGTAAGATGGCTGGGGGTCCACCGTGGTTTTGCTCCAGGCCAGGAAGTTGGTAACAGTGAAGGATGTGTGGCTGAGGGCATTGCCATGGTGGAGTGAACGCTCAATCCCACCATGTTACAAGGTCGAAAAACACACTTCATGCAGACATATTTTTCTGCTCATACTGCTTGGAGCAAACTGGCAAATGGCTGCGTTGAAAGAGCAGACTCCCCACAACATTTACCGACTAGTTTTACCGCACTAGCATGGATAGTTGCGTCACAATGAAATCATTTGCATTACTTTCATAATTGACCAAGTATTCTCTTTCTATGTCTAAGTTTGTTGGCCTTAATTCTTAGCCACACAGTTCTTCTATGTATTCCTTCCATCTCTCTCAAATATTTTAGGTTTCACCTATTATCTTACCCAACTTATTTCTAACTGGTAACAGATTCTCCCTTCTTACTTTGGCTTTCGATATCCACTTTTTTGATAAATTTCCATTTTTCCTCAAGAGTATTCAGCTCTTTTCCTTCACTCATGGATTTTCTCTACAGCCTACTGATTCTTCTTTTGCAAGCCAGTTTATGCTTCTAAATCCATTTTCAAAACCCACCGCCCCTGCCTTATCTTATTGAATTAGACACTGCACTTCATTAGTACTATATTGTGATTAGAGTCCGCATTCGCTCCTGGGAAACTGTACGAATTAATCACACTATTTTTAAATCTGTGCCTAACCATAATATGATCTAACTGGTACCTTTATGAGTCAGCTGGTATTTTCCATGGTATACCTACATCTTTTGTGGTGTCTAAAACAAGTGTTGGCGATGAATAACCTATGTCTCCAGCAGAATTCAATTTATTTCTCCCAGCAGTCATTCCTCGTACCTAAAACATAGTCTCCCTCATCAACATCAAATATTCCTTCGCCTATCATCATATTTCAATCCCCATCGCTATGAAATGTTTCGCTGCAGGAGCACACATGATTTTGTCCTCTTTCTGATCAAATACCCTACCCACTCTTTCCTCCTTTTTATTGCTTGGTGGCATGTATTCAATAATATAACAACCCCTCGCTGTCTCTGGTCTCCTCTACTGTATATTATTCTATAACTATCACTCCAGTAATCCCCATCACCCTTCTATCTCACTTGCAGGTTCCTAAAATATCTTTATATCCTCTTTCCATCCCTTGCTTCATTTTCTCTAACTTACCTGCTCTAAACATTGTCCTTACACCAAGCTCCTATTCTAACTAAATCGGTCTTCTTCTGCGTATTCTGTGCTGCTGTTGGTTTTGCTTTGCAGGGCTTTCGTGAGAAGATGATTGCAGAAGCCTTGCATCTCCTGCTGCCAGCATGACACATGACTGGTTGATCTGAGCCCCATAGCTGCCAGGACTCCTTTTCTCGAAAGTGTCTTCCATGAAAATCTTAGGATTAATAATTTATGTGGTTTCCCGTAGCCTTTCTAATTGATGTTTTTAATCATACACCATCATACAATGGCTGCCTGACTGAGGAACAGATTCTGCGTGGACTACTCTTTGCCTGGCACCTAACATTCGACCTACCTGGCATGGGTGACCTGTGGGCACCCTACCAGGAACAATCATCATTGCTGCTGCCAGCACAGCTCTAGGGGTCATCGGAACGCACAACCCCCTCCACCACGTCAATGATGTAATCCACGAGAGGGTTTTTTGCAATAACACTATCTACTATAATTTTATTCTTCAATTGCAGAGGCAGAAACTTCGGAATCTTCTTTGAAAGATTTTGTGCCACCTGCCAAAAACTGCCAATAATTTTGTAAAAGTTTACTGTAAAAATACAATTTGAAATGAGGTCCATTTTTAAATTACGACAATATGAATTTTTTTAATTGGACTTTATGAGTTACTCCAGTCGATAAATATCGCACGGCTATTGCAGATGTTTTTTATTTCCTGCATACACCACGTAAGTTATTTGCTATAGTCGAGGCTTTGATTTGTTAGTATTACATAATTAATAATAATAAAAATTAAGTGTACGTAAAAGTTCGCATTTCAGCCAGGGCGCGCGATGCGCACCCCACGCCATCTACCAATCCAATAAGTAACTACGATGTAGTTTCATTGTAAAACAACGCCCTCCTCGAGCGGGTTTCCAAAGAAAATCATAGTTTTTCACACGGGAGTGAACAATTGTTGGTACTAACAAAGAGATGTCATGTAAAACTCTTGTCAATGATAAATCAACGAGTTGATGCGGCTGATTTTGAATCACTTACAACACACTATAGAAAGTTCATTGAGAAGATTACGGGATCAATAAAACCATTCCGAGATGTGTTACTAAAATGTTGTCCGCTCTTTTAGAGTTCCCTATACTATCTCTCTACTCCCCATTAATTCACTTGTGCCCGAAAATTGAGGCATACCGTTGATTTCAGGGAGCCACAACTTAAAACTCATAAATATGCTAAAATATAACAAGATTTTCCCGTAGCAAACGATACTCGGCAACAGAATTACAAGTTTGAAATTTGAAAAAGTGATGATAGATTTCCAAAAGTGAAATGGTGGGTTAATATTTTTCGAGAATGATTTGACATGGAGTTAACCAAACAGAATAGTCCATGAAATTTTAATTCGTGCAACAATTCGTTCGATTCACAAGATAAAATTTTGCGGTTGCCAAACTTAGGGTATTCATTCAAAAATAGGGAAATGTTATTTTTTAGTAGCAGAAACACAATAAACGTTGATTTAATGTAATCCAGCGAATATTACCAGACTTATTTCAACAATCTGAAGGGTAGGAAATAAATGTGAAATGAACCTTGATATCTTACGGAGTTATTTTGTCAGTCTAGGTAAATTATAAAATTCAATCTAACGCTGTACTTTTCTGAACTTCTTTAAGTCATGGTGTATCATATCGGTCGTACTTCATTTTTTGACTTCAAATATAAACGACAACGTCTCCGTTCCCTTGTATGTGTAACGCATTTTTTCCACTTTTGGTTATGGAAAAATTCCAGGCCACATCAAGGAACTTCAATAGCTTGACGTGTATTTAGTGATATGCTCAGATTTAATGTTGCCTCTTAATTCGATGGAATATCACTATTTGCATTCTACAGCTTCGGTTGCCAGTGCATTATTAGGACGGGAATGAAACAAAAATTAATTGAATTCAAAATACGGAAATTTTACATAAATAGAAACATACCTCCAAATACATGAGCTTTTCAGACGTATCAATGGGTGACTGCCACACGACTGAGAGTTCAAGGGGTGCTGTGATACGGTAGCCAACATCTTTCCGATTGAATCCAACGTCGTTGATGAACACCGTTGTTTCGTAATCATAGGAGAGTCGTCTGCCTGCTTCATACTGTCGAGTAGACGATGCTGCGGATGAAAGAAGCACGAATCCATAGCACGGTAGAGTGAGCCATAGCAAAGTCACGACGGCGAGTATCATTCCGTCTGCATAACCACCATCAAAAATCACTACTGTGCAAATCCCAGCACACAACTCACATTTGAGCTTCGACACAATATTTGGGAGACTAATGAGAAAGTAATTCACGCTCCACAGACACTTTTTTCTAGAAAGAAAATATATATGATTGTTTATTCAAATCCATTAATTCCCAACCGCATTCCCTGTTCCTGAACCCTCGATGATGGAACAGGTCTAACGAGACTCGCTAGCAGGCAGCCAAAGGAAATGCTGGAGGGGAAAGGATGAAGTGACGTGTGTAATATAACGCCCCTACTATCCACACTGGCCATACGACGAATCTGACCTTGGGATGATACACAACTGGTCGTTATCGGTCAACCTGTTCGGCATATTATGGTAAAGCAGTCGCTTGTTGCGTAATCCCATTTCCTATTGGAATAACATTACGAATGACACATCCGGATGATATTATTGCTTGTATCCCTTGCATAACATGCAGCCAACTGCCGTACCTCTTGGAATACAAAACCTACGAGCTTTTCAGAATTCGCAGAACAGTGCATATTATAGAAAACTCTTTCGGAATAAAAGTACTGTTGACAACCTAAAATCACATCGAGGGCAAAGGTACTTGTTAAAAGCGAGAAACACGAAGCTCCCTCCACTCGCATTCCCGTAGGTCTGGTAATCTCACTCATCGTGACTACCGACCAAATGAATGAACCAGGGATCAACGACCTTTCCGTTACGTCATGCCTTGTGGGACTTAGACGTCATGCTTTGCGGGACAAGGTCAGCCGGCGATATGTTTTGGGAAATTCAAAACGTCCCGAGCGAAATTTTATATTAAAAAATTTATTCCCGAAAGGCACAAAATATCCGGCACAACAAGAATCTCAGAAAGGCACTAGTAATCCTTGAGTATGATATTAAAATACATTGCCAAAAAAAACTTAAATTTTTTGCATTTTCTTAGTTTAACTGAAAGAATCGTGCTGAGCAGAGAAATACAAGAATTAAGACTTAACGCGGAACTCGGGGTCAGATTACGATGTTTACTCGGAGTGACACTCATTTTGTTCTGCTCAATAGCCCTTCATTCCTTTTACATTTTAATTTTTTATAAAAGCCTTTAGAACCTTAATCTCACATTCTCTGTCCATAAGCAGAGATAAATTCCATACTTTAAGATCTGCAATGACAATTTTTCATTACAAGCTCAATAACAAACGCGAGCTGTGAGATTTTAATTTCTTAATAATAAGAAATAGTACATAACATTACATCCTTCATAAATTTGTTCCAGAAAATTTAGAAGTTTTCTTTTCAAATTTTATGTAAAAACTTCATCCCTTCTATCTGAGGTATGAGCGCTGCTGACCACTCCCATTTGACGAGTACTTGCTTCAGAATGTGCTGCCCAGTTTGCATATTATTAAAGAATTGAATCCTAACCAGTGCACTAAGAGTGTTCTTTTGTGCCGCCAAAACCAGCTAGATGTAATACAGATTCCTCTAATAGTGTGGATTCACCACATAGGCCAAAAACCATATTCCAAAGACAAATTTGCATAATTTTAGGTGTGATATGTTGGAATTGGAATATATCAATGACCAAATAATAATGCTTTTCCACCAGAAACAAAGTTAACTACCAACCAAGGTTTGATGTAATATATTATCTTCTCTCAACTCAGTATATGGGGTTTCTCTGAACTTTCATTATATATCTACTAAGAAAATTCATGCATGAAATGGGATGTAGTAGTCAGTGTAGATGGCTGACTGGAGGGCCTGGGTTTGATTCTCAGGGATGCCTCTAGGCACCATCAACCATATCATCCAAGTTGTGAAATTTTTTGGGTACTATATCTTCCTGAGAAACCGTAGATTAGGAAAAGGAACTCCCCCTACCCTGTTAATTTGTGAATTTCATGTCATATGACTAAGTCATAGTGTGAGGTCAGCTCCAGCCTCACCTAAAACCAAACTTTATATTGACAATGGTGGTTTCGGTTTTTGACATTAAATAGAAAGATACATTTATTACCATTATAGTGCCATAAATAAACAATTTCAGTGTTGGCAGATGTCTGAAAAACACTGTCAAACATGCTTTGCATCACACGATCAAATTGACAGGAAATTTTAAAAAGCAATGGAACTTCCTGCAAATCCTGCATTGTCATTCAAAATAAGAAATAAAAAATACCAAATTGTCATATTTAAAAAATGTAAATGGCCAGAATAGCTGCTATTCTGCAGCTGCTTTTTATACATCACTTATGAGAACTTTTGTCCTCTGAACAGAGAAGTTTCCACATTCAGTCAAAATTTGCCTTAAAACAATAAACTTGTGCCAGTTTGATATTCCAGTCCATTTAGATTTTAATAACACAAAATACTTGTACTCACTAATGAAAACATGACTACCAAAATTTTATACACAATTTTGACTCAATGCAATGGTATAGATAATAGTAATACAGCAATTCCATAATTAATATTTACTTCCGACCATGGTTTTGCCACTGTATGGTATCATCAGGTGATAATACTACACAGTGGCACATTAGTTGTGGAATTACTGTTTCTATTACCTATACTATATAGGTTTAGGAAAATGTGGAAAAAAGAGAAAGGATCATATGTGGGAAATGACTAATTAATAGCATTGAGGGAAGAATCTAGCCAGAAGACATGTCAGATGAGTGTTAGTTCCTATTCCAAAAAAGGTGAAGGCTACATCATGTGAGGACTACAGAAAATTAAGTTTAATTTTGCACACCACAAAACAAGGTTCTCAGGATCATCCATAAAAGAATGGAGAGCAGAGCAAACGATTACTTAGGAAATGATAATTTTTGGTTCAGGAAGGGGAGAGGCATGGGTGAAGCAATTGTATTAATGAGATCACTAATACAGGGGAACATAGAATGCAATATGGATGCATTTAACTGTTTTGTAGATTTTGAATAGGCATTTAATAGAGTAAACTGGGTAAAATTAAAGAAGGTATTACAGAAAATAGGAGTATATTGGAGGGATAGAGACTTATCCGCAATAGGTACATGTCTCAGACTGCTCGGGTATGAGTAATGGATTAAAACATTACATACGCATAGCGAGACTCTCCCTCATCTTACCCCCTCTCCTCTCCCTTACTCCCCTCTTGGAGCCAGATTTTTCACCTATATAAGGTGAAAAATGTTGATGCATAATAATAATTTTCAAATATAGGAATGTACATACAACATTTTTACGGATGTATTGGAAATGGTGACCATGATTGCCAGCCTGCTTACCTAAGAGCAGAGATCTTTTGTTTGGTCTTTGAGAATATTAAAAAATATATAGGGAAGCTGGAAGTTGATAAATTCAAACTCCCCTCGACAATTTCAAAACCTCTCAGAAGATCAAAAATGGCTGCACCACTGCCTGTGGCAGGTGGTTCATGCCCCTCCCATATCAAATTTGGAAGGGATACAGTGAATTACTCTACACCTAATGCAGAGCACTTCAATTCATGATTCTGTTATTTTAATTCAAATAATTAATTTAATGCATATCCCAATCTTTTCCTCTCATTTGCTCATTTTTCTCTCCCAATCAAGTCCTTGGTAAATTACTAATTTCAAATAGCCCAAAGGGTTTCATGGTATTACTATGGTTACAGTGAAAAATGCTGAAAATTTCATTTTATTCTTACTTCCTGGGAATATTTCTCAAAATCAAATTGCATTTCTTTTAATTCTCTTAAATTTATATGCATCACTCCAATCCATAAAGAGGTGATATTAGAGAACCAGAAAGCTAATGAGCCATATT
Organism: Hetaerina americana; assembly: GCF_022747635.1. Taxonomy (NCBI): domain Eukaryota; kingdom Metazoa; phylum Arthropoda; class Insecta; order Odonata; family Calopterygidae; genus Hetaerina; species Hetaerina americana. The sequence goes on from NW_027286886.1 coordinate 2,855,580, forward strand.
GTATGAGTATTTCAATTTATGTAAAAATTATTTAATATCATACTTAAAACCATTTTTACCATAGTAGATGAACAATAAAGAAAATTATTCATTCATTAAAAGTAGGATCTAGCAATATTAGCTATAGGGGATTCAACCTCATTATCACTATTCCCCTTGCTCAGCACTCACGCTGCATGATGCTGCGATATCTGCACACATTGGAGGTTTTCCCCATGTATTCATTTCAAGCACCCTTTCACCAATTGAATATGAACAATAGGCAGAAACAGAGAGTTTAATTGAACGGGTAATTGTTAAATGAGAATCAATATTCCCCAAACTTTGACTCAAATCATACAGATATGCGTAAATACAGCAAGTCAGCAAATATAGGTCTTTTAATGTAATTTGTCATTGCAGATCCCTACCAATGTTCACTTTTCTGAGAATATTAATACAAGGAAACCATTTACCACTGAGCTATACCAGAAAGATTACAGGAATTTATACTTTTCACCCACCTGGTGCTAGCTGGCCTAAAGAACCTGAAAAAAATAGAAATTTCTTTAAAACTTGTTCCAATCTTTTGGCTACAGCCGGTGTTTTAGTGGGTGGATTATGATTTAGCAATGTATTTTATATCTGTAGTAAATCACTTTAAAATTCATATAATCCTAGTTTTAATTAATATTAACAGTAGAACTGTAGATATTTTCAATTACCTAAAGAGATGGATTGAGCCAAAAATAATTGGGAATTTTTGGGAATGAATATCAAAGGAAGGAACCCCCATTGCATGCTATTCTATACGAAATTACCAAATGGGATCTCAGTCTGTGAGATCCATCCCTATCTATATGATTAGCCAATGAATATTATAAAACAGTTCAGTCAACAGTTCAGATAGATAGAGGTCTTTACATGGGTGAAATTGAGACTAAAGATACAGAGAAGCCTAATCCAGAAATAAAACAAGAAATCAACTACAAATTTCAATATTTTAAACTTTGTTGCTGATTGCATCTGGGTAAAACATTCCTTATGATTGTTCTCCTTTTTTGCGGGACAAAAGCACTAGTGCAACTGTGTTGGTAAGGAAGGCCCCTTCGAGAAAGAAGGAATTTGGGCAAAATAATATGGCATGTCAGGGCTAAAAATATCTACTGTGTCTGATCTGTGACTATAAGAAAATATCTGTTCTGTGGATTGTACTTCAAGAGTACTAAATTTGAATAACCACTGTACAGTCACCAAAGCACAGCCACAATAGAGTTTGTATAGTACCTCAGAAGTATATTATGGCCTATTTACTTGATAATATTTATTCAATTTAAATAAATAAAATTTGCTTATTTATTTATCTGTCTATTAGGGATCTCATGATAGGAGATCCAATCATCAACATCATAGGAGATGAGCTAGTGATACACATTCAGAAAACTCTTTAAAATTTGAAATAAATCTCCAGATTTCCAAGTGTAATACCAATTAGTAAATACTAATTGAAAAGATACATTTGAACAGTATTAATTGGAAACACAAGATTGGAATAACATTAAGGTGTTTCTGGATAAACTAGTTCATGAAATATCAAAAATTATCCTGGAGTTCCCGTTTCAAGAATCAATTCCATTTTGCTGTCAAAAGTATTTCTGAAAGACATCTTATGTCTTTCAAAACAAAGAAATAAATATATTCTATTGTTTCAGGCTTCACTTCGTGGAAGTAATTGATATCCATTATTAAAATAGAAAGAAAGACTCGTACTTTTCCACAGATTTTATTATACGGTACAACGCGTTTCACCGACTTGCGGCATCATCAGGTACAAATTTGCAAAACAGACAGAGCAAGCATATATACCCTCAGGACAGAGTGGGGGCGGGGAGGGTTGGAAGGATTTGAGGGGGATGGGGGCTCGCAGGTGCGTTGATGGATTGTTTTGACCATTTCCAGGCTAATTTCTCGGAGAGGAGTGGGGAGGGGTATGGGAATAATTGCTCATTACAAAGTGTCGTGTTGGGGTTCACCAAGTGCCTTCTAATCTCTAATTGCTCGAGAGCGTCCATTTTTAATCCTTTTGGGAGTGTGTGTAATATCTCTGGGACAAAGTCACTGCTGTGGTTGAATTCTAGTAAATGCTTGGCGAAGAGAGAGTTGTTATTCTGATTTTTGTGACACCTAGCGTGTTCCTTGACTCGTAACTTGATATTCCTGCCGGTCTGACCGACATAAACGCTGTTGCAATCCTCGCATTTCAGTTTATAAATGCCTGATTTGAGAAGGCTATCCTGGGTGTCTTTTCCATTGGCTAGAAGTTTGGAGAGGGTTATGGGTGGGTAGAAGGCTGCTTTGAGTGAGGTGGGTAGGCAGTTGGAAATCCTATATGAAAGATCTCCCAGAAACGGGATCGAGCACCACTTAAAATCTTTAGATACTGCGGGCTGAGATACGAAAATGCTTTTTATGGCCATTGCTTTCAAATCCTTCCAACCCTCCCCGCCCCCACTCTGTCCTGAGGGTATATATGCTTGCTCTGTCTGTTTTGCAAATTTGTACCTGATGATGCCGCAAGTCGGTGAAACGCATTGTACCGTATAATAAAATCTGTGGAAAAGTACGAGTCTTTCTTTCTATTTTAATAATGGATAAAAGAAATAAATGTTGTCAAATGATTTTTTAAGCGTGATTGTAGTGTTGAAAATATGTAAAAACTTCATTGTGAGAAGTAGTGATAGGCTTCCTGCATTATTATGTTTTTTAAATAATTAGTTGATATCAAATAAAGGTGTAGACACTTGGTCAGCCAAAACTTGCATTTGGATTGATTTAACGCTGGTGAGATGCTACTGTTGAACTCCTTGAAAATTATCTGAGTCTGGAAAGCCTCATTACTCTTATGATTTAGCTGTCTCAGAACAAAATGGTTCTTCAGGAGAGGGTTTCCACACTTGAGAATGAAATAGAATCCTTATCTAATCAAAATCACTAATAATCTGGAACAGTTTTTCACTGAGGTAAACAACAGGCAACCTCAAGCATCAAATTATACTTCGTGCACATGAATATGACTCTCAAAAGTGTAAATGCAAACAAAAGTACTATACTTTTGTACAGAGGTAGTTCTACTGTAATACTGTGGTGTAAACCAAGCAAGCGCCAGTAGCTGTATACTTGTTGAAACAAGTTCCAGTTGTGGTTTTGCAGGTTTCCATAATATTGCATCATAGATATCTCCATTCTTTCAAGTTTTTACAACTGTTGACTTCTGTAGATAATAATTTTGCTGATATTCCATTCAGTATCTTCAAGTCCAACATTAAATACCTGGATTAAAAACCACCAAAACTTAAAAGAGACAATGTTTACCATTTCCACAGCACTTGCAAAAAGAGTTATCCATAAAGCAATTAATTAAAGAGCATTTAGGTCTCCAAAATTAGTTCTCCAAAAATAACCAAGCAGAGTAGCTAATAGATGTGATCGCCCATCGCTTGTTGATGATAACCCTGTTTGTATCTTAGATAGGTGGAGATCTACCTGAAGCCTAATACACATATTAAAATCTCTGACTTCAAGGAATTCTCTGTGCACAGAACAGGGCTGAGATCAGGAGGTGCCTCCATGCTCAGGGGCAAAGCAGCTGCCCATCTAAGCTGAACATATGTATGCTGGGAACCAGGCTGTCATTCTGAAGGTCCAAAATTGGCTGCAGGACAATATCTCTCTGTAAGCTCTATGCTATGGTCAACAACCCCATGCCGTTACCACTTCTGTCTTATGTCCTCTAACTCTGATTGCTGTGTATCATCATCAGACACTTTAATGCTAGGAGCTTGTCATTCTATGATGTACACACCCACAGGAAGAGTTGCCAGTTGAACAATTACCTCCTAACACATCCCCTAGTCTGACTGGACATTTGCTTCCCTTCCTTGGTCAGGCTCAGCCCATCCTACCCTAATCACACCCTTGCTTACCCCAGCCTTCTCCTTCTTATTGGTGGCAGGGCCTTAGATGTCTCACTTTTGGCCATCTTCTTTTCTTTTTTCCCTTTCAAGGTGTATGATGGTCCAAAATGAGACATACACCACAACTGACAACAAGAAAGTAGACTGGAAGAACTTCAATATGGCCATCACCAATGCCACAGGTGCAAATTATTGGTTACTGTTAGGATGATGAAGCCCTTGCAAGGCTGTATGCTGCACTCAAATCTACTATTTCCTCAATTCCCACCAAGAAATTTGATCCAGCCCAAGGATGTCATGTCCTTAGTTGAAAACAAAAGCTCACTCTACAGGCAATGCTTATGGACAGAGGACCCAGTGGTGAAGATGGAATGGAATCACCCAAGCAATCATCCAAAAATATGTGAATATCGAAAAAGAGAAATGCTGGGTGGCTACCAGTGCCTAGTTAGATAGCAAGGGTGACATGGAATTTTGATGACAGTTCTGCATACTCTTCAGACCGAGTAAAACCATCTGTACTTTACTTAAGCACCTTACAATATGCCCCTTGCTGACCCAAAGGAAAAAGCAGAAAAATTCAGACAAATGCTTGCCATCATTGACCATACTCAGGAGGACCCAGCCTTTGACAAGGGATAGTTGGCTGCATGCTTCACAAATATTGATCAACTTCCTTTCTCTCTCCACCCTCTACAAAAATCAAGGGAGCATGACGATGGCATCATGTCATTAATTTCTCATGAGGAAGTAATGAAGAGAAAGCCATCAGCATAAGGTCCTAGTGGTAATGCCATCATCAGCAGACATGTCCTGATGGTATTAGCATTCCATGAGCCTTTCCTTAATATATTCAATTCCCTTCTCTCTCTATGTTATTAACCAGGAACCTGGAAATCTATGAGTGTAGTGATACTTCCAAAGCACATAAAGGATTCAAGAAATTTAAAAAATTACCACCCTATTTGCCTTGTCAGTGCGCTCTGAGATTCAAGAGAATCAAAATGAGAATAATGACCTGGCACTCCAATACCAATTTAGTTTCCATACAGAAGGTTTATATATGGTGCCCCTGGTGCTGCTTACCACTACTGCAGCTGAGTGCATCCATAACAGGAAGTATGCAGCAGTCCTTGTTCCTGGACATCGAATGGGGAGTTTGGCAGTGTGTTGCATGATGGCCTCATTGGCAAACTCTCCCTTACATCAGGGATATTGTCCCTCCTTCTCCTTTCTATCTAATAGGCAAGACAAAAGACAAAATTGGCCGACATTTCTCCTCCTCCAGTCCCCTGTTTGCTAGTGTCCTCCATGGAAATGTTCTCTACCCCTACCCTTCACACTGCACTATTGGGATATGCCCACAGACAGGGACCCTGGCAAGAAAGACACTCTTACGACGATCAAACAGCACTTTGGATCCCAGCACTACAAGTAGAAAGAACAGTGAAACACTCAAAATGTGATCAAATGATCCAACTATATATATTAACTCACTAAATTAAAACCTGGCTCAGATGTACTAATAGTGGCACCTTCAAATAAAACCACCATCATAGTGTTCTCTGGCTCCAACAACAACCACCTGATTGCTCATCATCCTCTTCTCTCTCCCCATTGAGCCATTGAATCTGCGCATCCTTCTCCACCAAGTACCTTGGGGCTACCGTTCACAACCACCTCTCTTTCAGGAGTAATATGGGAGAAGTTTGATGAAGGTGTTGCTGTTGTAATCTCCTATGGGTTGTCTAGGCAAATGGCTATGGAGTGTCCATCGGGTGCTAACTGCTCCTTAAATGGCTTCTTATGGAGTATACCATGCTTGAGGTTCTCCCATTTTGAAAGAACATCAGTTTTTCACATCACTTGAACCTGCAGCAATTGTCTTCTCCAACTGGACACCCCTGGAGTGGAAATGTTTTCCTGACTTTATTTTGACCCTGCCCTCCACAGGCTCTGTAGACTTCACAGAGGTATGACATTCCGGCTGAAAGACATCAATGAGGAGTTGCTCAGCATCATTTTGGGTAGCATACCTGTATTTGGGCTACACCCTAGGTGGCCAAGCATCAAGCTCTGGTTGCCAGCCAGCTACTACCAATTATTATCCAGAGGTAACACTGCTCTCACACCACATTTAGTTTTATCTGCCACCTCCTGAGGTCCTTTGTCTGAGAGAAGGCCTCACAAATTGGGATGATACAGTGGCTAATATACTGGCTTCCCACCCAGAGGGCCCAGGTTTGGATCCTGGAAGATTTTTTTCAGCGGTATCCCGATCCCAATTTGAGGTGTTTTGTGGAGAGCACTTTGAGTGAGTAAGCCATCCGTCAGATGGGACATTAAACTGCAGACCCTTAACTTTTGTTAAGAGTAAGATAATGCCAATGCCAGGTTTCTCTCCACTCGTCAGCCTTTCTCATCCATCCCTAATGGTGCAAATTACCTCAGCTGCCGGTTGCCCCCTCTAGAAACTACTAATAGTTACAACTAGAAGGCCTCCTTTATTCCCCACTGCAATGGAGATGGAGGAATGAAATCATCCAATCCTATGATTCCAGTGATACCTTCCCAGTACTCAGGATAGTGTGACCAGTGTATTCTACAACTTAAAACACAGTAATATATAGACTTCTAAGGATAATGATCATATCATCCACTTTATGATTTACATATGTAGTTAAGCCAATCACTGTTACTCTTCTTGCCTCCTACCATCTGTGATTTCTGTGCATCCTACCACTTTCCCTTTACCTTATTCTCCTTTATCCCATACCACCTTTTCTTTCCATTCAACCTCAAAAATATTGTTCCTTCAATAGAAATTCTGGGTTGTTTTGATGTTTTTTTATAGCTTATGAACATACGTTTTGCGCGTACAGTGCAATTGAAAAATAATTTACCTTTACACTAAACTGGTATTCCCCTGGTATATTTCCACTACTGCCATCATTGTAGCACCTTTCTGTTCATTTTAGCCTGAAGAGGAATTTTCCCTATGATGGATTTTTATGTTTTAATATAGTTTATCAATTCCATGTTTAGTAGTGGGTCGCGGTAGTCCAGGGTTAGAGCGTTGGACTACTGACCGGAGGGCCTGGGTTAGATTCTCGGGCAGGCCTCTCTGGGTACCTGCAGCTCCACCCAAGCTATGTGATTTTTTGGGTCTTCCTGGGAAACCATTACCGACAGAGGGAAATGAGCTGGCCCCCTGATGTGTGAATTTCAAATGCCATGGAGCTTAGTACTGGGTGAACTCTACAATCATCTACCAAACCGACCTTCGGGTTGATTATTGTTTTTTATGGTTTAGCTAGTATATTTCAGCTGTTGAATAAAATACCTTTATAGAGAACTGTGGCCCTCGACTTTGATCTGAAAATGGTATTAGGTAAATAAGTGAAACTGTTGCCAGCCTAAACCGTTGCCTGTGGTTCAAGCCCTGAAGGCTTTGGATATCTACAAGTACCCAATGTTTTTACTGTCAATATGCATGTGTTCCAACTGGGAAGAAAGGATGCAAAATCCAAACTGCTTTAGGTGTGCTTGAGAGATTTCTTACAGGTAATTGAGGTTTTCAAGTCTGAGGATTTATTTATGAGAAATGGACTAAGGGTGAAAATGGAGAATGACCACATAACTGGAAAATTCAGGCACCTTCAGATTTTTCAAAGTGAACTGAATTCAAGAAAAGAAGTCAGTAGTATAAATCACTGCATTCACCACTTCAAAGGCCTAATATCACTGAATGAAAAATTGCATAAAAAATGACCAATAACAAAAAACTCCTAATGCAGGTATTAACAGAACACTACAAGTGTCTGCACTTGATATTCTCAACTTGCTACCATCTCTTTTTGATTTTGATGCAAAATTTTGCACTGAAAATTTGTAAAAAGACACTAAAAATGCACCAGCATTGGGTTTCATTCATGCAAAATTTGTAGAAAGAATTGGAATATACTACTGTGATAAAAAGGGGCTGGTTACTAGCTGTGAAAAATGATTTCATATTGCATAAAATTAAGAGCCTTCTAATAACTTTGGGGCAACTAACCATTGCCGTTACATTTTTATACACACAAGTTAAAGTAAACCTTTGATATCTTCCACATTGGTCACCAGTTGAATTGCACGAAATGAAATATAACGAATCAGATTAACTATTGTTCCAATATCAGGATTCTTCTTTTATAACCTTTGGTGACTAAAACCTTCCAATGTTAGTATGGAATGATAAATTTTTTACCTATCAGTCAGAGCTGAATATTCTGTGAGTGGAGGAAAACCCACTCAGGTAGGTAGGAATCGAACCTGTGACCTCTAGGTTGGTAGGCTAGGACATAACATAAGCCACCAGGCCAGAAATGAATAGTTGAACAATTACCAACTCAATTAACATGTTACGCATTTCACAAATCAAGTGTAATTCTTTTTTTCTTCCACATCCTCTAATGACATCTTCACATTAATCATTTTGCGTATAGCTTTTGTCTTTATGTCACCTTTATTTACCTTAGACCTAACCTGGTATTGAATTTTCAAGACTTTAGTTTTTACCTTATCATACAAGACAGTTGGATTTCCCAGTACTTCATCTGCTTTCTGTCACACATTCACTTCATTTCCTTTACCTGTGGCTCATAAGTATTGCTCATATAACATTTACTATTAGGCTGGTTGGGTCTACTGGGTTACTTGCTCTTCATGTGCAATCATCAAATTGCCCATTAAGACATTTCTCATTTACAGTGGTTTTGTATTTTTCTGGATTATTTGAAAATTATTATACCTTATTAATGACCCATTTTTTCTATCCTTTCAAAGTATTATTTGAGTTAAGCAGCCATACTAAGAATTACAGCCTACTCCAAAGAATTAAAATTCTTAGTTTTTATCCATATCTTCCCCCTTGTGAGACCCACTCTTCTGTAATTCTGCTGCACTACACCACTCTTCCTGTTTCTCTTGTTTTAAACAAAATTTTTCAAAAATATTTAGCTGTATGTCAAGTATGCTCTAATATACTTAATTTAATGTTTAGAGTAATTTTTATAGCTATATTTTGTAAAATCAGGAAATAAGAAGAACATATTTTTGATAATGGGCATGTTATTGCATCCCATAATAGCTTTATGAAAATTAGAACAATTTTCATTTATTTCTTGTGGATATTTTACACATACCTACTCGATTTCTTGCCTTTCCAATTGATCTGTACTGGTTTTAGAGTTATATCTCTTTCACTGAAACCATCAGGACAATGTTTTGCTCAGATTGGCATATTATCGGCAGCTATTGTGATTGAAAAACCTGTCCACTTAAAGACTGCTTGCACTTCTGTAATAACAGCTTTTGCTGATCCATCCAATGTGAAAAATAATCAAAAATGACAAAATATAATTTTCCTTCATAATACAAAATTTCCATTACTATTTTTACAAGCATTTTCCTCAGCACAAGAGTGAGTTGTTTTCTCTAGTTTTTAAGACATTAATTTTTCACAAAGACAGCATTGTTTGACATGCTGTTACTTGCTGATACATTTATAGCCACCAAAATTGTTTCCCCTTAGCAAAAGATAAAGCAATATAAGGGATATCTGACTCTTATACAGGAGTTTATCGCCAACAATTTGCACAAGGGGTGAGGAGGTAGCTAGAATAGCCATTGCTGAGTGGCCATGCACCTATTTCGCTAGTGCAAATTGCAATATTTGCATTCCTACATTAATTAAAACATAGAAATGGTAGGGTGCTGCTTTGTTTTTAAATATTGGCACACATTTTTGAATGTCACATTTTTTACAAATCATTGAATGCATTTTTATAATGAGAATTCCTGGCAGTGCATGGCTCCAAACAACACAGATTCTGATATATTATTTCATTCAAGCCATGCATGAATATGTTGGCCAAATAACACAGAAATGGCAGTAAAGAGGAATTTCAGATGACTGCCAACATAAAAAGATGATAAGAACCAGGTAATGCAGGAGGCAATACAAAAAGCTATGTGTAGGAAACATTACCTGTGACATGGAATCGAAAAATGATTAGAGGAAGAATTAAATCCTTGGTTATTAGATCACAGAAGATTGGGATTTTCATTTCCACAAAAATGACAAATCAGTAAGCAAGAGTGATTGCTACTTCATGATTTGCAGGATCAACATCATGGTGTTCCAGATTCATGAAGAGAAATGATTTTCATAAGGGGACTAGAACTATAGGTAATAGCACAAAAGATGCCAACAGATTATGAAGACAAGATTATCAAGTTGCATACATTTGCCATTAAGACAAGGAAAAGAGAAAATTTGGCCTTTCACAAAAAGGAAATATAGATGAGGTCCTACTAATGCCTGTGGTGTCCTTAAATAAAAATTAGATTCTAAAGGTGCAAAAAGTGTTGCTTTTAAAAATTGTGGACATAAGACAGCACATTTTGCAGTCATATTATCTTACTGTGTTGATGGAACGAAATTGCTACCACTTTGATTTTTGAAAGGAAAACCTTGCCCAAGGAAAAACTGCCTACGGGTATGTTTGTGCACATTCATCCTAAGGTCTGGACAGATGAAGTTGGAGATAGGCAATGCGTGGTCTGGGCTCCTGAAACCTGCCTTGCTGGTATGGAATCAGCTTTGGAATCATAGAACAGAAGCTGTGAAAAATAAAATCAACCAACAGAAAACTTATTTAGCTGTAACTCCAGATGGCCTAATGAGCCAGCTTTAACCTTAAGATGTTATAATTAATAAACTGTACAAAGGATTAAGGAAGGTGAAATGGAAGAGTTGGATGCAGTCCAAAGATTTTAAATTGACATCTTCAAGAAGGAGGAAGTGGCCTAGAAATTCACTTGTGCATGGGTCAAAATTTATGGAATACTGTGAAATGAGGGACAGTTGTAAAATTAAATAAGAAATGTAGAATTATAAACATAATTGATGGCACAGAGGATGATTTGTCATGCAAAGGATCAATTTCAGAAGATGGGATATCAAGTGAATCTTCATTTAACAGCAGAGAGGAATTTCTTGGTTTTGAGATTGGCAATGATAAGGCACCTAACCAAAATATTCCCTAGTTACATTTTCTTATGCATTAATAACTATAAAATTAATAAAATAAATCATTGTGGAATTTCATGAAAATTGTAGAAATTGTTTTCTCAAAAATGTGTATAAAAAAGGGGGTACGTCTTATATGCCGGTGTGTCCTATGAATCAGCAAATATGGTACTTCAGCACCATAAATAAGCTCACAAAATTTCTTTGCTGCAAAGCAAATACTTTACAACTCCTTTTTAAACTAACGATTTCTTTTCTAACTGACTGCGGTTATTTTCATAATCACTCAATGTTCTTGATGTATAAGCAACTATATTGAGCTCTTTTCTTTGATCAACTTTGATAACAAGACAGAACGTCATATCATATTGCTTGTTTTCTAGCAATTATTTTGTTAAGATCTGAAGGATACAGTATTAGCTTAAGTTTCTGGTTAGGTTTCTCAAAAATTTCAAATCAGTAGACATAAAGCTTGATATTCATCACATGCACTTGTGTAACATGTCTGCCATCATTGCAGTACAGCGCTTACTGTAATATTGGAGTACATGTACTTTTTAAGTAAAATGAAAATCGCAGTATATCATAGATAGTAAATAATTCATTATTTAATTTAAATTACTCTAAAGCCAGGCATTGGAGCCTGTTTCTATGGTTCTGTTCTAAATGCAATCTGTTATCATCCCAACTCCAATTGCTAATGGTACACATAAGTGCCAGCTGTTCATCAGTAGTAGAAAACATAAAATCTCTGATATATAAGTTAAAAAAAGAGAAAAGACTGCAAAAAAACATAAGTGTAAGATCTGATGGATAATTCATGGAAACAGTCATGGTTTAGATACGAGAAAGTAAGTTCATGGCTAAAAATGATATTACTTTTGTTCTGGAAGATTCAACAGTATCTGAGAATGAGGGCAAAAATGAGAGATGAAGCAAAAATATTATGAAAAGCGTATTGCGGTTGCTGTGACTCTATTTCTGAGAAATATGGGAAGTGCCAATCTGATACAGTTGATCAGCCATTATAAGTTATATTCCCCAGCAAGGATAATGTTTCTCTTTCTAAATTTGATCTAATAAAGGCTTAAGTGTCTTCTCAAGTTTGAGGATGATGAACATGTCAAAGAACTGAACTTAGAAAGAAAATATTTCCCTACAGAACTGTTGAACCAAATATTGCCCACCGGTTTTCTCCCATAAAACCTCAACAATAGCAATACATATAATGCCCGTTTTTAAGTTGGGAGATAAATATGATGCAAAGAATTTTAGTGAAATTTCTATTCAATGTCTTGTTGCAAAGCTTTCCAAAATGTTGTTCTTGATTGCATAAGACCATTGTTTAAAAATATATTTATTGATGGAAAAAATAGTTCCAACTTGGTGGATCATCAGCAACTAGCTCTCTCACTTTTCCAATGAAATTTTGGTTTCATTTGATGGCAGGCTATAAGTAAATGTATTTAAGCCAATTTTATATCCTCATTTGGTTAGAAGAAAAGATTAATATGAACCACGATCCTAAACAATGTATACATATATAATTCTTTTGGCAGTATATGTGTATAATTATTGCTTCAGTACTAATCACTATCCATCCACCTCATCTCAAACAGCCCTAAATATCTATATTTCCTCTCTCCACTTTATAATTTGCAATTCCCATTCTGAACATCGTGCTAACATCTTAAGTCCCTATTCCAGCTGGTTCATTCCCCTGCTTTCTTTTCTACTGCTAATAACTATTATAGAAGATTTTGAAGAATAATAACCTCAGAAGCCTCTCCAACTGCCTAACAGTCATTGCTCAGTGGGCCAAATTCCTTATTTGACAGGACTCATTTATAATATTCCTGTCCATCATCAGATTATGCAATAATCAATTAAGTGGTTTCCCTTTGCCATCCTCAATATTTTCTAATATAACACCATTGCTCAAAGGGCTGCCCCACTGGGGTCAAACCCTATGCAAACTACCCTCTGTCTGGCTTGTACCCTTTAACGTATCTCTCATGGGTGACTCTACTGGGAGCAGTTATAATGGCTCCTACCAGAACAGCTCTATGGGGCCATCAGAACACAAAAACCTTTCCCTATCAAGGTTGCAGTTCATGAGGAGGGCATAACCATAAAAAAAGTTATCAACCCAAAAGTGGATTTGGTAGGTGAGGGTAGAGTTCACCTAGTATTAAGCCTGATGGGATGTGAACTTCACACATCAGGATAGAGGGGCCAGTTCCTTTCCCCAAGCAGGAATTGGGTTGGTTTGGAGGCTAGCGTACTGGCTTCCCACCCAGAGGGCCTGGATTCAAATTCCGGGTGCGACAGATATTTTTCAGTGGTATCCCCATTCCTACTTGAAGTGTTTGGTCGAGAGCACTTTGAGTGAGTACACTGTCCGTCAGAGGGGACGTTATGCTGCGTCCTTGGCACCTTATGTTAAGAGTAGGCTAATGCTGATGCCTGGCTTCTGTCCACCTTTTCTCCTTTCCCATCCATCCCTGATGGTGTAAATGACCTAAGCTGTCAATTAATTGCATCCCATAAAAACTACTACTATTACTCCTTTTTCATAGCTACCTATGGTTTTCTACAAAATTCTAATGCCTCCAAAAAATCACACATCTTGTGTGAAGCTGAGGGTGCTAAGTCAAGTGCCTGGGAATCAAACTTGGGCTCTCTAGTCAGCAGTCCAATGTTCAACTTCTGAACTACCACGTTAAATCTTGTTTATCCTAGAACTATGACATTTCATCAGAGGTCCCACCAGACTCATTTTTAGGCTTTCTTGTTTAGTTAATTTATTCTTATTTAATGAAATTAATACAATTAAATCACATCTTCTAAATTGTTGCAATTGATATTTGTATTTTTGAGTTCCTAGAACTAACACACATTGAAGGGCACCTTTCATAGAGAACTTTGTATCACAAGTTATATTGAAAAAAGTTCATTGGTCAGAAATGTACTGGAAGCAAGTATGCTTCCTCCTGAACTTAATTTTTAATATGATTTTATTTATGATTATAAGCAATTACAAACTGATTTTAGAAAATTATATATGCAATGATTACAGATCATTATATTAGAGTTATCACATTATGTATTTAATTTATTTACAGATAAAAGATGGCATCTAATGATTACATATTATCATCTTGTTCTTGCAAATTAACCATTTATCTTAAGGAAAAAATAATTGCCTGTGACTTTTGGTCTCATTACGTTCATGCCAAATGCTCAAATCTGAATGATCTTTCATTAAAAGCACTAACTGAGGGCCAGCACATATTTTGGAAGTGTTTTTTCTGCTGAGTCCCCACCCCGATCTCTCAAGCTATCCAATGTGATGAACAATAATGAGTTTCTTAAGAGAGGGTTAACTAAATTAAGATCAATCAGGATTTCCAGCCTATTTAAACAGGCATAACTGCAGTTCAGTAGTCTGAAACCTCAGAAAATCCCATCTCCACCTTCACAACTCATTGTTTCTGATATCCCATCTAAAGCTTCTAGTGAACAATGAAACTGGTAATAATGATTTCACCATTGAAAATGATGACTTCACTTTTGTCAGATGTAAGCTTAGACATCCTCATTAAATTATGGGTTCCTCGGATTAGAAGTGATTTCTTCCAGGAGTGCCATGACATCTGAATGGAACTTCAATCCAAAGGTAACTAAGAAGACATAATGGTATCTTTAAAAGAACATGTCCTTGAAATTAAGGACTTGTCCCCTGACATTAAAGCATTATTAGTGTCTTGTGGCTTTTATGCATCCTTCCATGTAAGTGTAGATCAAGATCTTTGTGACAAATTATGTATTGTGATCTATGGGTCAAGGATGTTTATTTGAGAAAGTATTCTTTTCTGAGACTTCACCTAACAGCAGTAGTAGTAGTAGTTTTTAGGGGAGGCGACCGACAGCTGAGGTCATTTGCGCCATAGGTGATGGATAGGAGAGGATGAAGGGTGGAGAGAAACCCGGCGTCGGCATTAGCCTACTCTTTACGAAAGGCGCCAAGGGGTCCGCAGCTTAACGTCCCATCCGACGGACGGCGTACTCACTCAAAGTGCCCTCACCTCAAGTAGGGATCGAGATACCTCTGAAAAATATTCAACACCGCTGGGATTTGAACCCGCGCCCTCAGGGTGGGAAGCCAGTACGTTAGCCCCCGCACCATAACAGCATAGGTCAGATAGTGCAGTGTTTGAAAGTGCTTCATGTAGTCATTCAGTGTGTGTGAAATAAAATGCGAGAAATTGAAATTCATGAGAGTGAACATGAACAATGTGATTTGTGTAAGCCAGCACTGACTTGTTTCCAGAGAATTCATTCTTTTTTCCTACCCTGCTACATCTTAGCTGACTCTTTCTGCCATTCAGTGCATAAAAATCCTAGTATCTGAGAGTTTGCATCATTCCGCAATGAAATGCACTCACAACTTTCATAGCGAAGAAAAGATGTTTGAATCTAGAGTAACACATCTATCTGGATCTGTGTGTGGATGTGTCCTGAACTGTTTATCACTAACATTTATTTTCTCCTTATAGCAACTTTGAACTACTCATCATAAAATGGATCAACTGTTGGAAATTATATATTTTCTGTTCAAAATCCTCCAACATTACTAATCAGTGACTTGTAGTCTTCTAATGGATTTCCAAGTGCAGCATGATTTGCTTGATTTGTCAACTTCATCTTATATGTATGTTACCATTGCTGAACTAACAAGTTTGCTCTATCTCTACAACTCTCTTTAGACTAATATTGATTCAACTGAAGTAAAAACAGATGAAATTACGTCACATATCTCATAAGGATTTGCAGGTAGACTACAAAACTATGGAAAATAATTAATCAATCAAAACTTTACAAGAATGTACCATCTGATATCAGCCTAAGTATGCATGCTACTATTGCAGATGGTTTATATATGGCTTCTGCCTTAAATAAATTTTGTCTCCCTCATCAAGCAGCTGACAATTCTTGTTATAATTAAGATTCTATAACTTCAAAAACAAGTAATTCATTACTTTTATATCCCTGCACAGACCTAGAATTAAAGGAGATCATAAAAAAATTGGTAAAAAGTTCACCTGTGGCGTAGGTGGTGCACTAACCTGACATAAAAAAATCAACATGTGCAGGTAAGTTCCCTTTACTTTAGTAGACAAATAAATGATCATTACATAATTGTGTTCTGGATTAACTTTTTGTGGTCATTCCCTTTATTTCATTTGTATTGATTTCAATGTAAGATGATAAATGAGTAACTGCACAATATGTAGTATTATAGGCACTAAATTAATAAAGAGCTCTTCTTTTTTTCTAATATTTTTGTCTGGTTTAGCCTTGAATGACTGAGTTTGTGGTACTTTGCGATGAGGAAAAACTATACCTCCTGATTTTTGCCTAAAACCTATAGTACATTTATCAGGGAAATATCCAGAACCTTGGTATAATTCTGTTTTCCGAAATGAAATTGTTTACATTGAATTTTCCTATGCTAATACTGTGTACTTGCTTAAGCTTTAGCCTGAACAATTTTGCTGGATCAGCTCTATGAACAAGGTTTAATGCTCTCCATTCATGCCTACCCAACATATCCATTATATGATCCAAATAAATCCAAAGAATGAGTCACAAAATAAATGACTATTGCCAATGTAGTATAAAGGGTTGTATTATCAGGCACTATCAAATGGTGGCTATAATGACTCCCATAATGCAGGTGATTGTTCCATGAAACTTGGTTTATTGCCTTTGTTGTATAATGTCACCTTCCATTGATATTACAATATGCTACCAGAAATTAGTCAATGAAACAGTTACAGAAATTATTGAACACTTAAAGTTTTCCATGGAAGGTATAAAGTAATACAAGTAATGGTATTAACTGTTAAACACAATTTTATGGAAATTGAGTATCCAGGCTGAATTAGGAGTAGAAGGAATTAGAAATTTTCAAAGCTGATCAATGTAAATTACATTCTAACATTTTAAATGGATAAAAAGTGATGAAAGCGCATATACGACAGGGAAATATTGCGGACTCTGAAAAGATTTTTAGGAGTGATTTTTGGAAGCACTGCTTTATTCATAGTGTGGATCAATAGAATTCCTCTAAATCTCAAGGATGTGTCAAAAATTTACCACAGTGATCAACTTTTCAAGGAAGTTCGTTAAAATTCTGTAGTTTCAATTTTTTTTACTATATCACAACGAAATTCGCTGCTTGTCGCGGGATGAAGTATGCACACAATGAATTAACTAAAAAATTATATTTTTCTAACTAGTACATTATTTGGCCGATATTTTTGAATGGCTTGATAACATTAAGCATATTAAGTTACAATTTTCGAATTCGCAAAAGTTTAATCTCGACACCAAAATGGAAATAACAACTGTTTGCAAGGTAAAAACAATATATTTAGCATGCGAACATATTCCAACTATCAAAGGGACATTATTGATATGGCAAGCAAGACGTAAATGTAATCAATCAACCTAATAATTGATCCCCAACACACCATAGAAAGCATTAATGACGAATGTGAGCGGACTAAAATTATATTACTTCTCACTTCTTGGTCACAGTTTTAACCATTACTTCCCAATAAATAGTCAAAACACAATAAAGCGCATTGGAAAAATATCAATTTGCTCTTCAGTCTTGATGTTAATAATAGAACATAAATTAGTGCGGTAAGAGCCTGAGCCAGTTTGGTAGTTCATTTACATACACCGAAAGCCGGTTTTAAGATCTTTGTGCCACGGATTTAAATCAACATTTTCAAGTAAGCACGTCCATCGCATTTATTAAAATCTTTAGTTTCATTAACCTCCGACAATTTGTCAACCCTTACTAATGCTTGCAAATAAATGTTAATTTCATTATTTGCCTGTGCTCTACAAAATATGTACCGGGTTGCGCTCAGGAAAGATTGTAAAACAATTTGACAGTATCGGTACTAGTTTAATCAAGTATTATCGTAACATTGTTGGGCGGGAAACCAATTTCCAATTGTAATTTAATCAAGGCACGGCATGGAGCGACTCTTCCGATCATTTGAGATTATACTTCAAAGTTGTTCTCGTAAAGAGAATATCGAATAAGTGCGGAACTCACCGAATACAGTCAAAAAGCCGAAAACTAGGAATTTAAAGCGTCGGACGATGTCCATTTCGAAGTAGATTCTCTGAAAAACTGCTTGAGCCAACTCAACACGATTGTGGAACCAAATAAAATACAGCGATGACTGAAGTTACAACACGATTTCCATTGACCTATTAAGACTTTGAACTCTGGGTCATTATATCTTATCACCGGCAAATAAGTCCGGAATGGCTGCCGATTCATCAGTTATTCCCATAAGCAAATGTAACCCAAGATAAAAACAAGTAAAACTCACCATCGTTTTAGAATGGCAAGGTCTGATAATGCAATATAATATGAAAAAATCTTGATTTGAAGGAGAGCATTTTGGTTAGAAATCAGCCATTTGCATGGACGAATTGAATGTCACATCTTTTGGCAATAATGTATTAATTCCTATTCAATTCACATTAAAATGTGAAAAACTGAAAATAAGTGGAATCCTCACTTGTTCAAAGACATTGCTGAAAGCGCAGATGACACAAAAATTTCAAACAATTCAATCAATGACATCACCAGCTCTCAGAATGCCCTGATAAATGGCGCCTAAAAATAAATCCTGCAAAAACAAATATTCTTGCACTCTCCATATATCAATCCTAGCTTATGATTATCATATTTATAATCAGAAAATTCCAGCAGTTAAAACTAATAAAGATTTAGGCATCTTCTTTAACAGTTAACGTCACTTTTGTGATCATATCTAAAGCATTTCATGTAGAGCTGTCACTGGTGGGCCCAATGTATCAATACAGTGAAGTGTCAAATTTTCCAGCCCTACACACCTTTTTCTTTGCCTGCATTTCTACCTTCCTTAATGACTGCTCCCAAATTTGGGCAACAGTTCCTTCCACTTCTCTATACTGCTAGACCACCCATTGAATTTATTCCTCTTCCATTTCTTCTCTAGATTATATCAGGTCTTCTCTCAACATTTCCACCATACTGATTGCTGTGCCATGAATGATGTGAAGTTTTACTTAAAAAATTTTCAACGGTGATTATAGGTGATATGAACTTATTTCCCTTTCCCTCTTCGGGGGCCTTTGCATACAATGCAGTTGAATGTCCTCTTTCATTATGTAACCCCTCGCCTTTAAAGCACAAAACGCTTGTTTATATTTAGCCTTCCATCAGTCCGTAATGGAATGATGAAACAGCTACCTGACTTCGACCCATTCCAAACATCCAATGACGTCCACCCTTGTTGTGCTCTTACTCCTACCTAATTTTCCTTCAGACCACCTCCTCCTTCACCAATCATTTTGTCTCCCTCATGTATGCGAACTGAACATTTTTATGTGGTGATTTTAATTTTTTGTTGATTTGCATTGTTAAATTTGTTTTTTGTTATAGGTTTTTATTATTTTCACTTGTTTTTTCTTTGCTCTTTGTCCAATGTAATTGGTGTGATCCTGTTTTTGGACTAAATAAATAAATTCGCAAGAACAAGTTTATGGACAGATTGCCGCATGAAGCATTACAGACAATTATAAAAACTGAGAAAATGTTACATAACATTTCAGAAAAATGATTTATTGTACAGACAAAAACATATGAACTATCCCAGTTAGCAAATTAAACTTAAGAGTTATATAAAAATTATTTTTAGTTATTAAAGAAAATATAAATAAATATTTAAAACTTAGCAACATCTGCAAACCAGTATGCATCATTTTTTAGTCTATGAAACAATCATTTTCACATATTGAAATGAAATATACCAACATAACAAACAATAAATAATTAAGGAAACTAAAACAACATGACAAATGGAAAGTATTATGCAAAAACCACCATTGCCTTGACAAGTTTTATTTTATCATACCTATGTATTCTTGTACACAAATAAATACTTTCACGTTGACAAACAAATGTCTATTAATTTTGTACAAATCACAGTCATTGTCAGGCTCAAAATTTGAAGCATTGCTTAAGTTTTACGTGATTTCTCCATGCCATTTTAAATACTGATGTCCACACAAATTTTCATTCTGTCAAGATCACTTGAATTCTAAGATTTCAAACTCTTCTGATTCAAGATCATCATCACTGTCATGGTAAACTGCAGAACTCAATGAATCATCTGGTATGGTAACCTTATTAATTGATAGTGCATCTTTACTGCGACCATCACAAAACACAAACATTGGATATTCTCCTTTCTGGTGAGGTGGCACTAGGAACTGGAAGAAATGTTAACAGCATTAATTTCCACCAAAAAGAAAAGAAACTGAGGAACATACCTGTACACAGCATTAGATTATCAGCATACCTTACAGAGCCACTCACAATGCAAAAGTAATATTAAACATCCATTAGGTTTCATGAATAGAAGAAAGGTAGAAGAAAGAACTTTATTTTTTCATCATTTCTGAGTAAGTTGATGAGAAATATGAATTTCCAAGAATGGATGGTTCAGTTACGTTCACTGTCAATCCTTCTCAAATGTTTACATGAGGCCACACCCACTTATACTCCTGAATAATTTTAAACTAATGCCGTGAAAAGCCCTAGAACTAGGAAGCCATCAGCATTGATTTCCATTGGTGGCTACCCAATGAGTGGCAACATACTTAAGTTTCATGTGCCACCAAGGAGTAGTGCACTGTTTTTTCATAAGGTGGGATTCTAATACTTCAAAAGAGAGACAAAGGAACCTTGACTTGGGGAATTTATGCATATGGTTAAAAAAGATAAAACATTGTCAAATCCACTATTTTAATAACTCTTTTTCCACAACCATCAACATATTAGATTACCTTTAGGTGCAAAGCAAATTCTGGGCCCCTTCATGCTTTACCCACGGCAGAGGGCATCATCAATAGGGAAATAGGGTTTTCAAAATATAGTAAATTTACAAATTTTTCTTTTCACTTGATTACTAACATAACGTTATTCTTGGAAAAGTGGAACAAGAAGTGTAAATGCAATCAATTCTGTTGCTTAACAAGACTCAATAGAAGTAAATAAGTTATAATATTCAGTTAAAATCTTAAATATAAAGGGATAGGTTTCCAGGGCTAAATGGGCTAAATATAGTTACAAGTAGTTTCTAAAACTGAAGTACAAAAAACAGCCAAAGAGAAATCAAATTATATGTTCAACAAAGGTATGTAGTGTCTGATGAAGGAAGAATTATAGCTAAACAGACATTTGCACTCAGCCTAATTTACTAAAGAGCACATGCAATAAAAATTGAACAAAATCCACAGGCAAACAAAGTCTGCTGATGTAGCAATAAGAGGCCAGCCAATCACTGCTGGCAGAGATGGCCACTCAGTGCAAACAGCCCATCTCATAGCAATCTCAGAATGTCAAGGTAGGAACCATACTAGTTGCTGCCTCTGTGAGGTGGGAGGGAGGGAGTTGGTGTTCCAATTGTGAGTCCCAAGCACATACCGTATTTCCTGGCCTATAAGATGCACTCTGATTTTTGAGGTCAGAATTTAAAAAGAATACTAGCCTAACAGAAAAGATCAAATTACTTTTTTGTTTACACTGTTGTTTACTCCCAACTCAAAACAGTAGTAGATATTTTCCGATGAGATGGCTTGCACTTATAGGTCAAAATTATACTCATGTACCCCCGGGCCCATAAGATATTGACTGATTTTAGAGCACATTTTAGAGTAAAAAATGTCTTTCTTATGGCCTGGGATAAATGGTACTCCCAAATTAGACCTGACCATGATACATCAAATTAGTTTGTTCCCTCATGAATCATTTGTAAGATTAAATGTATGGTTCAAGCAGGAGTCACAAGGGCTGAGAGATAATTCCCAGTCATGCGTGGTTTTTATCATTATTGTCAATTCACAGTTAATCCCTCCCACAAGCTCCTTCACCATTTGACATAAAATGCTGCCTATGGGGGTGCTCCACCAGTTTTCTACCCTTCCCCCCATCACGCAATCCCTCACTGACCATCCTCAAACAATGCCTTCATCCTTCACTCCCTCTATAACCTCCCTTTCCTTCCTATCTGAGGGTTAAATATATACAAGGTAGGTATCCAGCTATGCAAAAGTTTTAGACAATTAGCCTACCTAGAACCATGAGGCTTCAGTCCCCTTCAAAGTACTCCCATTGGGGCCTCACGCACTTATCCCAGTCTCTCTTCCACTTTTCTTTTCAAAACAAACAGCAAAGTCCTTTTTTCAGAATGGTGATCAGCTACCTTATCACATTCTTTTTTATCCCACCTATCTGAAGAATTTTGTCCTGCAGTAGCAGGTGACTTGTTTCAAGCCACAAACAATACCCAGATTTTCTAAGAAAGGTCATAACAGGAGAGGAGGCATGGATCTAGGGCTATGACCCTGAAGCAAAAGCTCATTCAGTTGACCAGAGAAGGGAGAATGTGACGAGGCAGCTGATAACCATTCCGAAAAAGAACTTTGCCAATTGTTTTCATAAGTGAAAGAGATGCTGGGATAACTGTGTGAGGTCTTAAAGGGAGTCATTCGAAGGGGATTAAGGCCTCATTGTTCTAGGTGGGCTATTTTTCTCAAATTATTGCATGGCTGGAAACCTTCCAGACAGACCTCATATATACATGGATGTCTGTAAGAGTCAGTACTTAGTGATGGCATTGAACATTAAAATCCACATCAGGTCTAATTAAAATAATGTGGAATTACAAAGTTATAGTTTTCCATTACAAAAATCATCAATACGTTATCATAGGTCGAAAGGAACCATTTCATAATAACGAGGGACTGGAATGCAATGGTAGGTAGAGGAAGAGATGGTAGTGAAGAGGGGGACTACAGGGAAGTGACGAGGGGGTTGGGTTGTCCGTCCGGAATGCGTAGAAAACTAACCGGTACTAAGTGTCTTAATGACATGTTTACCTGCCCTCTTTTAACGTATTTTCTTGTCCTCTTTGTGTAGGCTAAGGAATAGCTGCTAACCGTGTTATACTCATAACATATGTCGGTATGCTGCATGATTGCTATTCTGTTGCCCCCTTTCCATGTGGTTTGTGGTGGATTGCGGGGTGCCAGGTGCATGAGGAAATAGAGTGAATGTGCAGAATGACTGGTGACCAACCTCCCCCTGCCACACACCCTTGTGACGGCTTGCGGGGTATTGTGTAGATAAGGACACCCGGAGTAGGAACAACGTATGACCGTCACAATAAAGCAATAGAGGTCTCCACAAAACAGGTGCTACTCATCACATACATTTGGTTTGGTCACCTAAATAAGCATATGTATAAATGGAAAACGTCCAGGTATTCAGGAAGATATCAGTTAGACTATTTTATAGAAAGGCACAGAGATTTAAGAACAGTATGATATAATCGAAGTTTCCAGGGTGCAGATGGGAATTCAGATCACAACTTAATTAGCATCATTAGTAACAATGATGTGTAATGTCATATTAAAGAGGACAAAATGGGAAAGATGGATGAAGAAATGGAATCTAGAGCATTAACCAGAATAATAATAAAGAATTATCAGCAAGCTGTACAAGAAATCATCGGTGAGGAAAGGGTGCTCACTACAAAAGAGGCAAAATGGGAACAAATTAAAAAAGAGTCATAGAAAGCTGCTAACAAAACTATAGAAAAAGTAAATATGAAAAGGACAAGAAAGCCATGGATTACCGATGAAATAATTAGAAATATGGATGAAAGAAGGAAACAGAAGAATGTAAAAACAGAATTAGATCAAAAGAAAGCACAAAGAATTGAATAATAAACTGAGGCAGGCAACTAACAGAACAAAAGAGGCTTGGTGGAAGATGCAGCACATGGATATGAAATGTTTACAAATGAAGGGAAATATTTGGGTACTACACATGAAGGTGAACACACTACCGGGACGTAAAATTAGAAAATTCATGAAAACAATAAAAGATTAATAAGGGAAATAATTAACTAAAATAGGTAAGATTCAGCAGATTTGGAAGAAATATACAGAGGAACATACAAAGAGATTATGATGTAGATGAGGATACATGAGTATAGAGCATAGATGAGGATACAATATTTCCTTAGAAAATCCAAAAAGATGACATACAAATTTTCAGAAAAGGTTTGCATTTAGCCTCATCTCTTACTAGACAGTATTTATGTTTCAGCATAATCCATAAAATGTTTTTATTTTCATAGTCAATTGAAGCAACACACTTTTGCTTCAGAAAAATGGAAGAAAAATCATTTAGCGCAGTGAAAAAAACATTTCTTTTTAAAGCCTTCACCATGAAAGAGATCACAGTGGAGTTGGTGAGGTTGTCGAAAAATGTTCTATGAATTTGATTTCGCATTACTGTACACTAAGAAGAGACAGACATGAGCACAATACTGAGGGTATAATTGACAGGTGGATTGAAGAGAGTGGTTTGAAATGATGGAGGAATGCCCCTCTGCTGCATCTTTTAGATAAATCACCCATATAATAATTTGTTGCCAGATAATCAATGTTCAACTGTAAACTTTACACTTGAACATTAAAATATATATTGGCATGTTAAACTTAAGTAACAAACTTTCATAATTTCACAACTCCTGCAGGGGATAATAGGCCCAACAAATATTAATGAAATTTAGCTTCTAGTAATATGCAGTAATGAGTAGAAGATATCATAACTTAGCAAGCTATTTAAGGCCAAATATGACATTTCCATGAAAATATTACTTTGGTGTCGTGCAAATCCTTAACACAGACTAGCATAACAAAAATTTGTTTACCTAATGATTTCCAGGAACATCCATTATTTACATTCCTACATTTATTGGACAGAGGAAGAATTTATGGGTCATTGAATATTTTCCACAATTCAATAAAATCATCGATCTATCTTTGGACATTTCCCCATAATTAGAGTAAGAAAGCCAGCCATCTTGTACCAGTGTGGCCGTAGGAGGATTGAACTTTGGACCAATTTAATTCACATTGATGCACAGTAACTAAATATTTCACACACTCTATTAAGTGGAAATACTTACAGGTTTTACATTTTTAACAAATCTGTTAAATTCTTCCCGAGTCCTGCAATAGAATCCCAGACAACAAGATGGGTCCATTCTAGACAGAGTCATTTTCCTTGGTGAGCGGCAGTGGAAACTGTGCAAAGGGAAACCAGCTTCCCAGACATCCACCACTTCTTGGCAATAATGAGGATCCAAGTGGATAAGTTTGTCATCTGAAATAAACAACAACAAACATGGTAAATACAAATTGTAAGAGGCAGTCAAACGAAAACCAAACACTCACCATAACACACAGTTTGCACGAAAGATGGCAACACTTGGTTATGTATCGATACTGTCATCGATGTGGTAGGAGAACTGCACAGCAATAACTTACATGCCCACGCAGTTCTAGGGTTATGTCCTTGCTGGTGCACCGAATGTTCTGGTTTATTTGTCTGTTAGGTTTTCATTTCACTGACTGCCCCTCATATAATCAATTAGCAAGATAGTTGAGATCCCATTACTTTAAAATCAACTGAAATCACAACAGTGCCCATTATAGATCAGTTGCCCAAGACTCAGCATTCACAAAAAAGTTTGACCAACATAAGTCACAAATTCACCAAATAACAGGCACTTTAAAGATTACAAAACAAAATGGATAAGAATAACTGTTCTTTTACTTAAACTCAGAAAATTTTCCCAATCAGATGTAAATTTCCGGGTAATTATTGTAACCAGATTGAATTAGATTTTCATCACAGGAATTCTCATTAATATACCACTGATATATTGAGCAAAATATCTTGAAATAACATTCTGCAGAAGCTGGTGTAGCTAACATGGAATGCCTTGCTATCATGTGCCATGCATTAAATAACAGAGTATGAATAATTGGAAACGCAGTTGGAAAGGGAAAACAAAATATGAAAGAAGAAATGAGAAATGCCTTCCTCAAGGCATAGGAGGAAAAAAATGAACACATTTTGTAATAATGTGACTGTCGAGCGAAATCAATTTTTAATCTACTAACAGCAGATTACTCTTAAAATATATTGTATATAATATATTATAACACAAAACAACTAAGGACCAATCAAGAATGAATGAAAATGAGGAACAATACATTTTACAATATGGATGCAAACAAAATTCAAGCTGCTGGTATGAATATTGAAGAAATATAAAATGTGGAACATGCAGCAAAATGAACTCAAATATATGAACCAGAATGGCAACATAATTCATTCAGTCTCACCAAAACTTCAATGTGCCAACACAGAATACTTGTTAAGTTAAGGCGAGAAGAAAAAAATTCACATAAAATATTTCTGTTGTCGACATTTTTGTGGCGATTGACTCATCTCATATAACATAAATGAACACATATAGAAATTAATTATGGTCAGGGCGAATTGTGCACCTTGACTGTAATTACTCTGGGCTAAAGAATTTGGAATTACTCTTTTAGTCATTATATCAAATTTTCAGTAAATATATACAGTGGAACCTCGCTTAACGAGCATAATTCGTTCCAGAATCTTACTCATAATACGAAACACCGTTAAGCGAGACAATTTCTGCATTTAAATTTATGAAAAATACGATAATTCATTCCATCCCAAAAAAAATTATGTAAAAGGTTTAGTCAAAGAAAATTATATTGGGATCAAGAATCATGTGTAAATTTTCTTCTATCATAGAATGAAACAACCTGAAATATTTTGATTTGCAGAAAACATATCGTATTTAGCCGGCTCTCCTGGACTTTACTCTCAAATGGAGACTCGTGAAGTTTCTGAATGTTAAACAAGCAGTAGTTTAATTTTCAAATCACAGCTTGTATTGGCACAAAATAGCAGTGTGAGTATGTATAGTAAATAGTCTTTGTTAACTGGTGGCCAGACGTTGCATTTTCCTCTGCTGTTATATAAGTTTACTTTGCCGTCTTTTAACAGAAGAGAACCATCTCGTCATAATTAAAAACCTGCTGTGGTAACAAACCCTCAGAATCTATAAGTTTCTTGAGGTCGTCAAATGAAGTTCTGTGCTACGACTGTTCCAGAGCTTGCTGCTTCAATGTGCCTCACAATGCTGTGGATGCTGCTCCTTCTCAATATTCTTGAACCACCCACATCTCCCCTTAAATAACCTTTTCTTGAATAATTGACGATCCTGGTGAATTCTTAATTTGGTAGGTTAATCACTTTCGACCTTCTCACAAATGACATTCTTGTGAACAGAGTCGCATTTCATTGCTTTTTATTTATCCATACAAGAAGCAAACTTCCAACATCATTGAGAAAATGTAACCATTGCATTGATACTCTTAACACTCCCAATCTCCTTAATCTTGTCCTTGAGAATTGTGCAAGTTGTAGATAATGACTGACTGTATGGGCCTACTAGATCAGCCACACCAACACCACTTCTTGTTATTCAACGAATTTAGTTACCATTTCTAACGTTACTTTTATTCTTTTATGGCTGTCTTCTTGCAGCTTTCTCTTTGGTGAAATTTGCTAAGGATTATCGAACTTAGCAAAAAAAAAATAACAAATACTAAGTCTGAATACAAGTTTGGTTAAATGTGTGATCATAACCAACACTAATATGCTAGCAGAATGAGTTTTGATGACACAGATTGATGCAGCAGCTGCACAGTCCAAGACTTCCCCTCTCCTAGTACCTTGTTTAAAGAAACATCACTCATTAAGCTAGCCATTTTTTTCCAATATTTTTGTCCATTATGCAGCTCATTCATTATTAAAGGTGCTTGTTAAGTGAGATTCCACTGCACAATAATGTTATTTTACTCATGTTTCTAAAACCGCACTATAGAAAAACATCAAGAAAAAGTGTCAGTTCCTTTGGGGAGGAGACCGACAGCTGAGGTAATTTTCACAATTAGGGATGGATGGGAAAGCAGGAAGGTTGGATATAAACCCTGCGTTGGCATTAGCTTACTCTTAATGAAAGGCACCATAGTGTCCATAGCTTAACATCCCATTCAATGGACGGCGTACTCAAAGTGCTTTCCACAAAGCACCTCAAGTAGAGACCAGAATACCACTGAAAATATGCCATCTCCAGGATTCAAACCCAGGTCCTCTGAGTGGAAAGCCAGTACATTAGCCATTGTACTGTCACGAACCCCTCAAGAAAAGGGAAGAAGATTGACAGAGCATGCGCATCCTCAGCATAGAGTGACTCAGTCGGGAGAATCAGGTAAGTGGGAAAACATTTGGAGTTATTTATTTCTCCAAAATTTTTGGAAATAATTTTGAGGAAAGGGTCAAATTTTTTTGAAGCTGGGATTTTGAAATTCAAATCACACAATCAGGAATTCTCAATGAGAATGATGCTCCTTTTCATTTGAGACATTGAATTATGTTTTGAGTGGGCGATTTGGCATGGAAGAACTGCCAAAAACCAAAATTATAATAGAACTAATTTTGAAAATACAGAAGGAAGTGAGGCAATGAAAGATGACCTATACAATAAATACTTGATCAGATTCTCAACACTCAGTAAAACAATCATTAAACGGGATGGCAAGTTTGTAATGAAAATCATGGAAAACCATCGTAAATGGGGATAGAGATGATAAATTACCACCCTGTTCTTGAACACAGAATTTATTAAAAACACTGACACACAGGAACGAATAATACTGAAATATTCCAAAACAATACTAAAATTCAATCTCCAGAGTACAGAGCAGTAAAAACGTCTATCCTCATTTTCATGTTGGTGCATAATTTTATTTATGTCAGCTTAATTCCAGACATTATTCTGTCATAGTCCACATTATTGGTAAAATAAACAACACCCTGAAAAGCTAAATATATGAAAACTTGGTTATCCATACTCAAGTGCATGGAGAACACCTACCAGCATGTACCAAAAAGAGTTCCCCAATGAGTTCTACATCTGCTAACAATGGTAACACTGAGCAAATAATGGTCATCCACAAATAATTTTTGGCTGCTGTCAGAAATACCAGGGAACAACTGATTGGGCACGTTATGATTTTAGCCTCATAACAAAATGCATAACATATAAACAAGGGTGGTCTGATAAGTTTCCAACCTAACAGAGATACAAGACATTTTTTCTGAAAATTTCTGAGTCAGAAATTTTCCAGACCACCCATCTACATACGAGTAAAAGTAAACCAGTAGTACAGGGTAGAGCAATATAATTTCTTTCTTTCAAACACAATACACTTTCAGAAAAAGAAGTTATGTTGCCCCACCTTGTATAAATGAATACGCACCATACCAATTACAAAATCTCTGGTAATTGAAATTTTTGACACAACCCCTTAGAGAGAGACAAAAATCCATGAAAATGAGACAAAAACTGGGGAAAAAATTTATGATACGTTTTTTTGTGAAGATAGTACATGTGAACAAGAATGCAATGGCAGTATCATTTAAGTCTCACTGAATATTTATTTTTATTATATAAATAAATATATCACTCTCATCAATCAAGAATAGGCCTAAGTAACCCTCATGATCAAAATAAAATTGCTTCTTGACAAATGGTGAGCAGAGGAGGAAACCTCCAATTGACAAAATCACAAAATTGAAGTTATCATGATAAAAAAATTGCTTGTTCAACTTCCTGTCAAATTATAACCTTAATGTTTTGCAGTTGAATGCTATTTTAGGAAGAACACCCCTGAAAAGAAAAACTATACCTCTTATTCGATCTTGCCAGTTGTTAGCATTAAATTTAAATTTCTCCAAGAGACGGAGTGAGTATTAGTATTTTAATAACTTAATGTTAAAAAAATCTCATATATCCCATCACAGCATTAATATGGCTGACAATATAAAATTCTAAAGAAACTTCTAGCCATGGGAGTGAAGTATTTCTATAGGCATTTCTAAGGTTAGGCTCCAACATCATTTTTTCATTTCTTACTTTGCATTCACAGCCATTTTATGCTCAAAATCACGAATAGTAGCTTCTTTCTAGTCCATGAAAGTGGAGACCAATAACTTTGCTACTTGCTTTTACAGCATTCTCAAAATTGGCTAAGTGATTTGAACACTTGATAAATAATTATTTACAGATGAACATTAACTGTTGAATTCACATTCAATAAGCATTACTAGTACATCACTTGGCTTTAAAAATGCTTGAAGTGAGAATGAGAATTCACCACAGGGCTTCAGATTGTTATTCCATTTCGGCTTCCCGGATTTGGTGCATTTAATATTTATTGTAGATTATGCTCCTTTCAGAGCCGCAGCAAGAGATTTTAATCAATGCAAAAATTAGAAAACAAAAGATCCTGCCATACACCCTAGAATTAGAGTCAATATTCAACTTTTGAAACATTGATCCCAATTTCTGATTGCTCACCTAGAATCAAGGAAGCAAAGAACTCATTTCACCCATCATTAATTATCACATTTCCTGCGACATTCCACAATCGCATCAGAGCTACAGCATTACTACAGTGAAAGTTTAGATTTTGCATGAATGAGCAGCGGTTGAAGCTTTTCACTCCCTTTTACAATTAATTATAGGAAACTACTAACCTTGAAATCCAATAAAATACAGGGAATGTTTTGGACGTCCACCAATAATTCCAATACAGTTATCCATCGTTAGAATTGCGGTGAGGCAGGGTCCATAAATAGAATTAAGTTTCTCAGTGCCCAGTCTTACAGGAACCAAAATTACCACAGCTTTCCAGCCAATTGAAAATGCATTACTGGCATCCTCATTCGATGGGTTACCATCACGAACAAAGTGAGCTCCTCGTTTGGGCTCACAAAGGTCCATTACATCTTGAATGTAAACTGTAAAATTCAGAAAGATAAAACAATTCAAAAATAGAATAATAAATCATCTAGAAAAAAATAACACAATGTTTACATTCAATACACGGATTTCTAAAAGTAATCCTACCATCCTAAATTCTATGCCACTTTTAATTTCATGTAAATTAATTAATTGGACAAGATTTGTTTAGTGCCATGAAGGCACCTTTACATAAAGATACATTAAATGTGTTTGACTAGAAAACAATCAAGTTTCCCACATGACAACTGCTCAGCATGTACATTTTTACATGTTTCAAGGGTAGTCCAGTGTTCCAGTTTCAGCCATTTTGATCAGCTTTTTTAAATATTGCCTAAAATTACCAAACTCTTTTCTTAGACTGTGATAACCTTCTCAATGCCAAATATCCTTCCAGAAAGCCACATTCAAGCTATATGTAGCTACTTCACCAAGCATTTGAAGTAATCACATGGTATACGGTAGCCATCTTTAAAGAAGCCAAATTAAATGACTCATGTCATATTTAGTATCAATAGAGGTGGTTTATTAAGTAAGGTCAGCTATACTTTACTGCTCCTGGACCAACCATTCTGACAACCAAAAATTTTTGCATCTTTTTCAACCACTTTCAATTCAATTCTGTTTTGGATTTAAAAACAAAATCTTTAATAAAATGAGTTTGTGATAACAACCTATATCTTATTATAGATTATCTAGATGTTTATAACACCAAAATTGCTTTTATCCTGTTCTCCTTGATTATTGAGATGCTTCAAAAACTTAAACACTTACCTGTATACTGATTTTACAATTTCTACATGTATGGGTACCTAAACAGTTTTCCAGCATGCATCTTTTATCAACATGGGAGCTCAGATTTCATTTTGTTGTATGTTGTGCATATCATGCTTTTTATTTTTTGCACATAGAATTCTTTGCCATCAGATACTTCTCGAAATCATTTGAACTATCTTTATTTACAGCATATTTTTCATTATTCTCATAAAATACTCATCTCCCATTATTTGAAGCACTTAAGAACGCTCTTCTAACTTAGCAATCACACCAATGATATGATCTTGTAACTGAAGAAACATATTGTTCATTTCATTTTGCCACTGAAAATTGAACTCTTTCATTTTTTAACTTAACATGTTCACCAAAAAACTTGTACTCTTTCCATATACTTTACACTAATTTAGTTACTCTAACATTTTTTAAAAATAAATTAGGTTCTGAGAATAATACCATAGTTATAGTATAGTCATAGTTATTAAACAAAGAATACTACAAACACAATCTTCTCTAGTAGGATTCTATCATTCCTAGGTACTAAATTAATTTTCCTCTGAAGAGGGTTGCATCTGAATGATTCCAACATACATTTTAACTTATGTTTCTTGAAGTAACATACCAAATACTAAGCTAATAAAGCTGATTAGCTAAACCAATACCAGTTTATGATTATGGATTCATACTTTCTATGATTAAAGGATATAAATAATATCATAATCAAAGTTGCAGATGAAATTATCATGAGTAAGGCAGTGAAATCTAAGCAGCAATGGATAACAACTCAAATAAGAGAGCTAATTGAGGCATTAAGAAACTACAAGTATCCAAGGAATGAAACTGAGGAAGCCAAACTTGGAAATTGTGGAGACAAATCAAATGAGAGTGCAAGAAGGCCTAGTAAGAGTGAATAGAAACTTCCTGTGAAGAAATGAAGGGCAAAAACAAAACTGCTTATGAACAGGTGAAGAGAATATTCAAAGAAAGAAAAACAAAATCTCACTATGTGTAAGATGCTAATGGAAAGGAATTAACAGAAAAAATTAAAAAGAGATGGAATAAATACATTGAAGTATTCAACCAGGGACCAAAACCACTCAAAGGTGACTTAATTTAAGAAGGAATCTTCCCAAGAGCCCAATAATACTGAGAAGAAAATTCCACAGAACTATTCTAAGTTCTGAACAACAACAACAAGGTAACAGGAGTTGACAAACAGAAATAACCAAGGCACTTGGAATCAAAGTGAAGGATACCCTCATTGGAATGATCAAAGAAAGTTAACTCATAAAACTACCATTACTTTTCTACACAGTGATGACTGCAATACTGGAGAAATCAAGAACAGATAAACCTGAAGAATACAGAACAATGAATCTGATGCCTAACACATTGAAAATACTTACTTGGATAATCAGCCAAAGAATAGAAGTAAAGGAAGAAGAAAATTTCAAGGAAAAAAATTCAGATTTAGGAAAAACCAAGAAGCAAGTGAGGCAATACTCAAGCCTGGGGGTACTGACGGGAAAATATATTACACGTAAATGAGCTTTTACGAGGTCTGTTCAAAAAGTATGACAAATTTTGAATTTTCGTGGGTTACGTAAATTTGATTTTCGATTTTGTTGTGGGATTATGCTGGTACTTATGTCTCTCATTTATGCCAAAGAGTTTGGCCATTTTGAATTTTCAGTTAATTGTTGACAACTGTTTAGCTTGGACGTGTTTTGGCTTGTCTTCGATTTTTGCCCATGCCAAAAAATGGATCAGAGAATCTGTATCAAATTTTGTGTGAAAAATGAAATAAAGTGCGCGGACGCATTCTGAATGTTGACTGTGGCATATGGAGAAGCTACCTTGGACCGTTTATTGGTGGTACAAAATGTTCTCATAGGGCCGAGAAGGTGTGGGGTGTGTAAGGACTCCTTCTTCCCACGGACAATACGGGATAGCAACTGCAGTGTTATACATAGCAAAAATTCCACTTGCCACCCTCAGCGTCTAAAAAATAATTAGTTGTATTTAAATGCATGCTCTTCCACTAACCTTGTGTGTTTTGTTATAATAACCCATTCTTTCCGAATGACCTCATTTTTGTTCTGTTCATCTGTTTTTAAGTTTCCCTTTCAATCCCTCGTCCCTCTCCGCGGGGGGAAATTCCTGCTACCTGCAACGTTGGGTCGCATTCCCGGCCTTTTACAGACTCTTTGGGGGTAGAGTGTTTCGTGGTGCATTTTCATGTGGTAGTGATGTTTCAATTTCTTGCTTGTTGCGTCCTCGCTTCCGTGTGGTAGGATGACTTTTGTGCTGCATCATGGGGTGCAGTTTTTTAGTTGCTTTGCGGCATATGTGTTTGCATGAGTATTGGATGAAGGGATTTTAGCATGAGTGTGTGCGCTGCTGTGGGTGTGATTTTCCGTGTTGTTTTTTTGCATGTGGTATTTTTCCTTTTACGGTTGGTGACCCCCGCCACACGCCCTTGCGGCGGCTTGCGGGGTATTATGTAGATGTAGATGTGAACGATGAAGAGCGTGCCGGATGCCCGAGCAGGTCAAAAACAGATGGAAACATAGATGAAGTGAAGAAACTAGTATTGGCCAATCGTCGAATTACCGTTTGAGAAGTTGCCGAGGACCTAAACATAACGACTGGCTTGTGCCATTCGAATTTTACCAATGATTTGGGCATGACATGGGTTGCCACGAAATTTGTACCAAAATTGCCTAATTTTGACCAAAAACAGCAATGCACCAACATTGTTAAGGAGGTGTTGGACTCTATCCGCGACCAACCAAATTTGCTCCAGAAGGTCATAACTGGTGATGAATCCTGGGTTAATGGTTGCGATGAAGAAACTAAAGCTCAATCATCCAAATGGAAGCTGCAGCACGAGCCAAGACCGCAAAAAGTGCGCCAAGTCTGGTCGAATGTGAAAGTTTTGCTTACAGTTTTCTTTGGTTGCAGGGGCGTGAGTGAAGGGATGAGTTCTTGCCACGGGGTAGAACAGTAAATAAGGAATATTACCTGCAAGTTATGCGCAATTCCCGTGAAGCAATCCACCACAAACGCCCAGATTTGTGGCAGCACAAAAATTGGCTTTTGCACCATGACAACGCCCCTACTCACACATAATTACTTTTGCGCCAATTTTTGGCCAAAAACCACACACAAATGATGCAGCAGCCACCGTATTCCCCAGATCTGGCCCCCACTGACCTTTTCTTGTTCCCGAAACTGAAGAGGCCCATAAAAGGACAACGCTACGCTATGATTGACGAGATAAAGACTGCATCGAAGGAGGAGCTGAACAAGATCACAAAAAATGATTTTTTGAAGTGCTTCAAGGATTGGGAAAAACATTGGCACAAGTGTATAATATTTAATGGGGATTACTTTGAAGGAGAAATAATAGATATCCATGAATAAATAAATAATTTTTGAAAAAACACAAAAGTTGTGATACTTTTTGAACAGACTTCGTATACCTTATATTCATTGACTTGGAGAAGACCTTTGACAACATTGAATGGAACAAGATATACAAGATACTATAGTAAATGCTTGGAATGGACTAAAATGGCAAAAGAGAAAAATATCACCTCTACCAGAATCAGGTTGTCAGAAATCAGAATGTAAGTATTGTAAGTTTAAAAGAAGCAAAAAAGTCAGAAAAGGATGCAACTTCTTGTCAGCACTGTTTAAGGTGCATCTAGGAGAGGCAAGAAATAAAGCACAAGATAGGAGTCCAAGAAAATGGCAAAGAAATTAACACGCTCTGGTGCACAGACACCATATTAGTAGCCAAATCACAAGAGAACCTGAGAGTAACTCTGAATGCTAGGGACCAAGTACTTAGGAAATACATTATAAGCACCAAAATTAAGAAAACTAAAATCTTTGTGAGTAGAATGGAGAAGCTGAAGGCACATAAGAGCATCTGAGGAGGGAAACTAGAGCAAACTTGGCCTACCTGGGCAGCTGAATAACTAGTAATGGAAGACGTTCGACTGACATCAATCACAGAATAGATCAAGCTAGGAAGGCACTCATGAAGAAGAAGTAATTACTGCACTCACAGATCTTAAGGTTTCCAACAAAGCAGAGGTAACCATTCAAAATGATCCTACAGCGCACAGCACTCTATGAAGCATTCGAAAGTTGGACAAGGAAAGAATAGAAGCTTTCAAAAAATGGAGCAGGAGAAAATTAAATTACTGAAGATTACATGTATTCACAAAACAAAAATCAAGGAAGTATATATGAGCAGAAGAGGAAAGAACCATTCGGTGAACTAGATGAACAACCAGATAGATTGGAGGACAAGATTAGTCAGAAACTTAAATGAAGGAAAGATCCTGCAGGGAAAATCAAGAGACAAGTAAATAGGACTAATTAAGAAGGGTGTAAAACCGATAAGGGGTGAGGGAATCGATACTGAATAGAGAAGAATGGAAGGCTGCAGCACACTAATCTTAAGATTGAAATACTGATGATGATGACATTGTGCTTTAATGTACATACGTATATACAACATGGTGAACCTCACACACATGGCAATGCTTGGTGTCACCCAAGAGGGCTAACCTGATACAAGAGCCAACCTAAGATACAATAAAACATCAACATTGGTAGAATGACATTACGCTTTTCAAAGATTTGTTGCGACAAAAAGGTAAGTTTTGTAGAGTGGATCTGATTTAAGAACCAAACATGGGATTAAAATTGATAATCATTTTCTAGGTGGTTTCAATAGCCCATCAGCTACAGGAAGTTTAAATAAATTTAAATATTGTGCCTTGACATGAAGTCATTTGCACCTTACCCAGGCACATCGAGAAAAAGAAGGAACATGAAAACGAAGTGCAATTAATTCCTTTTACAATATATCATGTACATTAATATTCTATGCCCAAATCTATAGTATTAAGTATTACAATAATCGGAATATCTTGGCCTCCTTTAAAACAAAATTACTCTGAAGACAGGTTCAGGTTTATCATCAAAAATATTTTTAGGATCTTCCCTCATATTAAAAGTTGAAGTACTGGCTCATAATTTTTACATATCATCAGAAGGTGGTGAACATTTAGAAGAGATATGCAGAACTCACACCACAGTTTGACTTTCTCCCAGTAGTAGTCATTTAATAACGCTCTTTAGCTTGTTTCTTAGATCTTGTGTCAGTACGGATTGCGATAGTAAATGCCACTTACTCAAGTGCTTCTTCTGCCACCATATCGGCCCTCTCATTTCCAGCTATTCCAGCATGCCCCTGGAACCCACAGGAGTGATACTTTACAATTCTGACCTTCTAGGTCTAAGAGAGTTGGCAATCTCCCGGACTAGAGTAAAAAGTGGGAATGTCTACATTTGGACTGGAATGTACCAAACAAATCCATGCAGATAAGAAAACATCTGTTATTGTATTGGGTTTTGCAAAGGGCGAGTTTCAACATAAAGGACTCAGCTATGAAAATGCTACAAAGTGAATGCAGCTTTATTCAAATAGTGCCACGATAAAAGGAAGATAGAGTCCATGCACTTCCACCTGATGATTTAGAACAATTGGTGGATCCCTCTATTGTTGGGGTACTAGCTCAGCAAATATTAGATATTCACTGCCACTTTGCTGCAGTTGTAGATAATTTTGTGAAACGAGACAATTGAACTTGGCAGACTGGATGGGAGATTTTCCATGGTGGGCACCTGGAGTACTCTTGGCTAATTCTAGTCAACGTAAAATCCAATTTTAACTTCAAATTAGTCAAATAAATTTGAAGCCGTTTAATATGCCCTTAGCATCTACAAATGGGACACGGAAACCAAGGCTTCAAAATTAAAAGCAGAATTAAAACAAAGTTTAAATGTCATAGATGAAATTTTTGGTACAGTTACACACAAGGACATTCTTTTGACTGCCCAAGGTAGCTCAGTGGATTTCAAGTCTAAACTCAGGACTGGGCTGGTCCTGAATGCTGCTGTTGCCAATCGTAATTATATTTAGTGTATTGACATCAGTGGCTCTTGATGTGAGCATCTCCACAATGAATAAGTGAAAAATGTTTAAAAACTGAAATGGAATTTATCTCCAGTGGTATCCTATGTTTAAACATGATGAAACTCTAATTTTGCACACATTCAAATCTATTATTTTGTTATCCCAATGTGCAATGCACATGCAGCTCATTGCACCAACTCCAGCACCTTAAAAAAGGCAGCTGCCATAAGCCAAAATGTTCAGGTCGACTAAAAAGGTCAGAGAGAGCATGGATATGAATTCAAAACTATTATGGTCATTTGAAGACTATATGGAAGATTGTAATTCATAAGCAACTCCATAGAAGCAGGTGAAGTAAAATTACATATTGAAGTGATAGTATATAGAAGTAATATTATATTCAGTAAAAACCCCTTATTTGCCCATCTCTATGGACCCCAGAAAAGTGTAAAATCCAGGAAAACGCAAATAGCGGGAAAAGGAGATGTTTCACTTTTACATGCTTAATTACTGAAGTCAATGCCAATGGTATCATTGTCATGATGAATAACTTCAACTGGAATTTCTTCATCACAGTCAACATAAATTGGCCTTCCTAAAGCAGTTCTACACTGAGGAATCTTAACTTGCTTGGACACCTATAATATGCAAGGCATCCATGATATATAAAGCCTAATATGTTAAGCATCCATTATCAATTTCATTGCCTTTATATTCCTACCACAATCATGCAGAGATATGAATTTCTGTACAATCATTCTTCAACAATGCAACTTAAATGAGTGAATTACAACTCACTAACAATTAGCATGAAAATATTGTGACTACATTTTTCAAGTGTACATTCAGAAGATGGGCTGGACACTGATCATTTAGCAGCAGAATTTTCCTGCTCTGAGACCCCATTTTAGCAACCTGAGCATGAAGCTCATTCTCAAATATTTCTGAGGTCATTCATTTCTAGAATTTTCTATACATCTAGAGGACATTATTTTTATATATTTGACCAAGGATGGACCTCAGACTCTTTGATTTATCAACCAATAGTAACTAAAGCTCTTCATTGTCATCTGCGTTTGTGATTAACAAGACTGCCTTTATTTGCAAAGTGCCCATCCATTATATTGCACCCCTCAGAAGTGTTTTTGCTGGCAGCACATCAAGAAATAACCCTGTCTTGTCTGCATTGAAAACATCTTTAGGGCTATATACTTGAAGAAGTTTATTAAATTCCAACACCTTACACCAAGTTGCAGTCTCGACATCAATATGTCTACTTTCACCACACTCAAGTCTTGTATACAAGATTGTGCCTATTTTTAAACTCAAGCATCAGATGCTGTGAAAACATCAATTCCCAACAATGTGGGAATGTGCAGTACTTTTTATCTTATGATCACACCATTCACAGGGATATTTAAAGACCCCCATCAACTAAATATCACTCTTTTGGTAATTATTCATATTTGGAATTCTTGATATATTTTCTCTTCTTAGATAAATATTCACACTGGTTTGCATGCTTCAGAATTATAGTCAGTATAGAAATGTCCAATTTTTAACGTTTCACCAGATCAATACAGATTCCATCATTAGCGAAAACTGGATCCAAAATTTTTATTTTGACCTCAGTTGAAAAGTTTTTTTTGTGCTTCGCCCTTCTATTATCAAGCAGGATAAAATTTACATTACTAACTAATTGAGGAATTCTTAGTGCATGAGAATCTGAGGTACCTCATCATTTGCATAGTGCAAACAGTTGCCCAATTTCAACATTGTTTGAAGAAAATAAAATTGTTTTGGATTCAGTGTAGTTTTTATGCAATAAAACCTGTTTTAATTAATTTAATTATTCAGGGGTCCTTCACTGTTATATCAGTTGCGCCGAGGCAGCGCAAATGATACCAGTAGTCTGTCACTAGATCTTGCATTTTCCACGTTTCATCATGTTTCGGCCAAAGTTATTTTCATTAATCATATTTTCAACTTATGTGCAATATGAATAGTCTCCTTCAGGCATTCTTATAATGCATTAATTGTAAACTAACTCCCAGTCATACAATGTATTCAATCCATAGCACATCTTTTCCAAGCAGACTGAGATTATGAATTTAAGTACAGCAAACTCTCAATTATCCATGAGCAGATAATCCATTTTGAGGATTATCCGTGCTACTCTCTTCCAACCACCTAGAAATTTTAATAAAATGAAAATCATAAAGATGATTGAATGCTTTGAAACTTAGCTGTACTTTTTTGAAAAATACAAGTTTAAAATACCTCGGCTTCCTTAAACGTTATTGATTTTACAAACTAAGAAGTTCCAAAAATATTAAATGATTTAATTAAATTTTTTGAACTATCTATACTTTCAAATTGCGGTTTCTCTTGCATTCATTAGTCTTGAGTAGTCCATGTTCACCTTTAAGGCAAGCAAATACATAGTTTTACAATGCAACAAATAAGTCATTAACTAACCACACTGGATTATTTTAATCAGTATTAGACAAATATGAGTCCACATAATAGGTCCTTTTAAAAATTTCTCCTTAGCTGGTAATTTATTTTTTCCTGGCTACGTGACTGTTTTCGCTTTCAGAGGAAAATAACGATCTGCTACTCACTAGAATAAATATAAATAATAATAAAATAGTCATCCAATGCTAGAAACTCATCAAAGAATAATCTTAACATGTCTTCATTGATATAATATGTAATACTGTAGCTCATTGTGTCATTTAAGTGTTTATTATTAAATTCTATTAAATTATCATGAAAATGAAAACAAATGCTGTCATAGTGCAATTCATTTGTCAACAGTCAATTTTTTCAACTTCATTTGTACGTTGAATCTTGCTACCTTCAATAAAATTTAGCAAAAATCAATTACCATCAACCATGTCATGTTGTCACATAGAAAACATCACCTGTAATATCCTTAAATACTTCAGCAAGATGAGTAAGTTATGCATATTCTGCAGATGGTAAAAGTTAAGCATGCCAGAGAATAGAGTTGACAGAGCTTTGCATCAACACATAAAATTTACAAAAGAAAACTAGCACAATTCTTCAAAGATTTTTGGATTTATCAAATAAATACCTGATGAATTCACTCAACACATTGAATAGTTCAAATAAATGGTATCATATCATTGATAACGCAACTAATATAACATATACCACTGTTGATTGAAGTTCCATAAGAATAACTAAGCTAATTTTAAAGGAAATTCTACAATGCCATTCTGTTTGCCATATTTGAAGCCATAGGGAATCAAGCATGCTCCAGGATAGTGACAAAAAATATTCTGTGGGATAACACGAATCAATTTCCTGGTTAATCTATATTTTGCTTAAACATCTGGACCCATAAAGTCCAGGTTTAGCATGGTTTTATTTACTTGAAGCTTATCAAAAGTTGATTGCCACTAGAGATAGGAAAACTGAAGAGCACTTTGTGGGTTCACCAATACATTTATCTATTTAGATTCAAATATGCAATAATGGTTTTACTGCAGACAATTAAGGATACTGAATTTGTATCCATTTGAGCACTCTGCGATTTGTTACAATTCAATGCAAGCATAAAACTAAGACTAAAATAAAAACATTGTTGGTCACTTACTTGCACAGTCTTGGGCCACATACACTTGTATTCCTTCAAAATGGTCATTTTCCACAGAAGCAGTCTCAACAGCTTGCCTGGAGAAGAAATAATACAACATTAATGTAAAAAATAGGTTTGCATGAGTCATTCCTTATAATTATTTTATTAAATGAGTCATTCCTTATTATTGTTTAAATAAAGGGACTACAATGGCTAAAAGTGGGTGCTACAGAATCAATTTGCTAGTTTAAAGAAAGATATTAATCACCAAAATACTGAGGACATGTGGAATAACTTCCTTGAGATCACGCGCTCAACAGTCAACAAGTTCATTCCCAGTAAATTTATAAAAGATAACACGGAATAAATCCCAATATCTTTAAAAATGACTTGCTTAATGAGTGAGTTTTTTTATAATGAGTGATAAAGAAAGGGGAAGTCCTGGATTGATTGCACACCTGCTGGTACATTCTGAATATAGCACTCAATCCGCTGTCATCTTAGTGTCACTAGTGATTACACTTCACGTATGGCTAATCTAGCACACAAATTCAACTCATCTACATATGTGATTTGCACTATCCTCATGAACAAGATTAAGGAGATATATGCTTGAAAGGGAATGAAAAAAATATATATGCAACAGGTACATAATCTTAATGACGTTAGAAGGTTGCCTCTAAAATAGAAAAACTAAAAGCAATTGCAATGCAACACAATTAACATGACTATCATTTGTGAGAAGTTGAAATTGATTTTCATCAACCTCATTTAGAAGATGCTAGGATCACCAATGCCCGAAGGAGTATTTAAGGACAGTCATTGATGACTCCAGAAGTTTAAGAAAAAGAACCAGCACCCACAGGAATGTGAGGCACTGCAAACCAGCAAGCTTTGGCACAAAGGCAGCAGAGGACTTCATTGGTAACTTCAAGAAGCTCATAGATTCTGAGGGCTATTGGCCCAACAGGTTTTTCATTGTAAAGGTATTCATCACATTTATTTTTCCAGGATTAATATTAATGCACTCTTTTACAATGTATTTACAGCACTCGATTATTAACATAATATATTTATGTGGCATCAATGTAGTGACCAGGCTCGCCTGGGTAGGAAGGGCAAAAATTTGAAACACCTTGGTGCAAATATTTTTAACATCCCTACAATACTTTTGTTGCATCTGGTCTCTTATCTAGGGATACAGTCAGGGTGAATGATCGGACTGGCTCACAATTGTTAAAGCTGCATCCCTTCCCAGCTTCCCCGAACTGACTGGTCTCACTGCCTCAGAGGTCCTGCCTTTTACACTCATTTGACCAATACAACCACTGGGGGTTCATTAAAGAAGCCCAACCCATGGAGAGTAGTCAGCCAAATTGGCATAGGAGGGAGGGGAGCTACTCCCTTGAGGAGTTTAGTTCTCGTGTTATTACTAATAGGTGAACGTGAAATTTTCTTGCATCAGATAATTGAATAGTTAAACTTTTGCTTTATCAGGGTGTACATAACCACCATGTTCTCTACATGGAAGTCCATCAAAGTATCTTCAGAGATAGTATTTTAGCTATTACATAATTCCAGGCTATTTCATATTCCCCATATACACAATGATCTTTTGTTACTTTATAAGATGGTATTTCAAAAGGGAAGGCGTTCAGGGTCGCATCATAAAGCATGATAAATTAATAATTAAATAAACCTAATTTTGGATCAATAGGAAAAAAATCACTTTCTTGATCTTAGGTGCTGAGTTCTAATCACATTATACTCAACTTCCAAATACACAATCCCAATTGTTGGGTTTAATACACTTTAAAATGTATAGTTATGCCTCAATGATATAGCAAGCATTTCAATAACTAGTCTGCAATTTCATTTCATAAAAACTATAAAAGGCAATCATGCAAGTGCCACACATTCTCAGCCTAAATGTCATGTTGAACTTATTCAGTCACAGCTAGGGCCCAATTCTGTAGGATAAACTGGGGCACTGTGTTCCCAAAATGCAACCTATTTTAAGTATAATATTTGCTGTTAAAATGATAGAGATTCAAAAATATTGAAGGCATGCTAACTTCATTTTTAGCAGGAAAATATTGCTCTTGATTGCTCCCTATGGTATTGGGAGATTGGAGAAGGAAATGTAAATTTCCAAAAAATGTGGAACAGCCAACTTTCATAATGTTCATTCTTTTACAATAAGATAGTCATACAGTATAGTCATCCCTGTTGATTGCTGCCACTTGCTAACCTTCTGCCGAAATTATCTAATCATTATTCTTGCTTGGAATGAGTGTCTCGTACATCTGACTATGATAGTGTGAACAAACTCCTAGCATACACTGCAACTTGTTTCTTTAATTCAAGATGCCACATAGGAGAAAGTGATCCATAAACATTTGCATAGCACTAAAAAATTCTAATTTATGCTAATGATTTCATTACAATGTAGTTTCCAAACTGAATAAGCCATTTAAAATCTCAATGAATGAAATAATTAATGAACATACAATTTAATTATTAAATAGTTCTGCTTCCCTAATTTAATTATATGTTAGCTTGGCTTGAATTGCTGGTAAATCCAGCTTTCAGGCAAGTTTCACGTGGTAGGAGTGATAGATGTCATGTGGAGGGATGAACCCTAACCCTCTGAGTGCCACACAAT
This sequence comes from Hetaerina americana, assembly GCF_022747635.1. NCBI lineage: Eukaryota > Metazoa > Arthropoda > Insecta > Odonata > Calopterygidae > Hetaerina > Hetaerina americana. The sequence goes on from NW_027286886.1 coordinate 2,899,565, forward strand.
GATATATTTTCGTTTGCAGAATGGGCCATAAGTTTAACGACGATATATCATCATCATGTGGAGGCATGTTAAAACAATGTTTTTCTCAGTCCATAAATATTGTAAATAATACAACAATGTTCTCTTATTTACTATGTGACACTATAATTTTGATTTTTAACTGAAATGATCAACAGCTTTGGTAATTAAAATAACTTAATGTCCCATTGAATTTTCCGAGCTCCATGTTTGGTTCTTAAAAAACTGCTTCTGATGCAACACTTTAGAAACTAAATTGTTTGGTAGCCTGAATCCAATTGATGCTCTGCTAATATTCTGTACTTAGTATTGATGGCAGAGATATTATTTTCAGCATGTTCCTTTCTTTCAACTGCATTGGAATATTATATTCACTGCGAAGCACATCACATTCTCATTCATTCCGCGAATGATTCATGAACATAACAAAAAGATGCTAGGTTTATAAATGTCTTCTCTGTTGCTGATAATTTGTTGCTGACTGTTCCACTGCGATGAAGTCATTGATTTTTAGCAAGGAAAGGCTGAAGAAAAGATACTAAGTAATTGCTACCACGTTTACTCTCACAGCTTATTTTGGGTCAATCAATGTGTTGAGCCAGAAATTTGATTGTTAACCTCGTTATCATAGTAGCTATGGCAATGGTAATTAAAGATGATGTTGAGCATAAAAGAATAAAATGTGTGCAGTCTCTTGTTATGTACACAATGGAATTTAACCACCTATATAAAGTCCAGAAATTTGTTTGTGCAGCCAGTGTCATATGGTGACAAGTGGATTTTTGGTCAAGTTTTGACCTAGAGTTTTTTTTGAAATTTTGGCCTAACAAATGGCATCAACTTCGAAAAATGAATTTTTACTAAGTGTTGACGATGACCGGTTAGCTGAATACATAAATTTGCTAAGTATTAATGATAAAAACTCTGTGGAAAGTGAAGACAGCACCTATTTCCATCAAGAAACTGGTGAAGAGGAAGAGTTATTAGACTCAGATGAAAGTGGTCTTCAAGGTCATCCCTAGAATGAATCTAAATGCCTACATAATTTACAAATCAAGCAATCCAAAAAAATGTAGAGATTACAGTTTTTGTCCAAATTAATGGACAGTATTGAGTGTGAGTGGGTCGCGGTAGTCCAGTGGGTAGAGCTTTGGACTGCTGACCGGAAGGTCCCGGGTTCGATTCCAGGGCAAGGCACTCTGGGCACCTGCAGCTCCACCCAAGCTATGTGATTTTTCGGGTACCAGGTCTTCCTGGGAAACCATAACCGGCACAGGGAAAGGAACTTGCCCCCCTACCCTGATGTGTGAATATTCACACACTGTATAGGGCTTAGTACTGGGTGATCTCTACCATCACCTACTAAACCGACCTACGGGTTGATTACTGTGTTTTATTGAGTGTGAATGATTATTTAGAAAGAATAATCCTAGTCAGTCAACTCCCAGGACATAATCGCCAGGAATATATGGGATAAAGAAACTGCTAGGGCGGAGGGAAAAAGTTTGTGTAGCATGCAGTTGGAATTACTGTGGCCCTATCCATAGATCTAGAACTGTTTGTGTCAAATGTGAAAACGGTCTACATGGAATTTGCATGTCTCATCATGTTTTGGAGTAATATGATAATTAGTTTTTTCATTTTGGAAGAAATTTTGTAACGTTGTCATTGTTTTCCATAAACATGTACGCATTGTCAACTATTTGTAATGTAATTGTTAATATTTTCTACCTAAAAATAGACTTAAATTCTTGTTATAATTATTCAGATAGCATATGTCATATCATTTGCACATGAATGGTTCTCTTGTTTAGGAAAAGTTTCATCATATATAGCTCCGACCAATTTGATAATTTTCCCTTGAAATTTGTGGAATTAGCATTGTAAAAATGAATTGAATATTTATAAATGCTTTCTTTTTTAAAAGTTGACTTTATTTCTTGATTTTTTGGTCAAAATTAAAAAATAAACAGATTTTGTATTCTTTAGGAAGGAGGTATTTATTTTGGAAGGCTGCCGCTAAATCATGCTAACTTAAATCAGCCATAAATGCAATAATTCATTCATGCCAACATATAGGATTTTTACCCTTGACTCCATCATGACTCAATGGAACCATGGATTTACTCCTCTAATATAACCCTATATAATCAAAAAATTTTATGATGTTATTCCTCACACAAATTTTATATAAACTATCATTTATTTATAATTACAGCAGAATTGTGTGCAGTTCAAAAATTCCTTAAGACTACTCGCGAGATGGGGCTCATAGTATTGTAAAAGGTATGCTTTTAGTACGCTTCATTTCTCCATAGACTGCTGTTGAAGTTTCAGCAATATCCATCAAGGGATTTTATTTTCATACTTGATAAGAGCCAAACTTGCTAACTCTACCAAAAAAGGGCAAATAATAAATGGAGAGTTATAATAGTCGTTATTGAACCTGTTGAGGGAGGATATCAAGAAAAAAATTACCTCAACTGGCAAAGAAAAAAAATCTCTCTTCCACCAAGACAATGTACAGATGCACACCTGTGCAGTGTCAAAGGTGAAAATCATGGAATTAAAGCTCGAATTATTACAACATCCACCATATTCACCAAATTGGGCCCCCATTAACTTTGTTATTTCCAAATTTGAAAAAATAGTTTAGCGGAAAAATACTCATGTCAAATGAGGTCATCATCGCCAACATAAATGCCTATTTTGAGTAAGTTTGACCTTAAGATATCCTCCTCTTCAGGCAGCCTAAAAAGGTGCAGAAATACTGTGAAAAGTGCATCGAGCTAGAAGGAGCTTATGCAGAAAAATAAAAAAAAATCTACAAAAAATATATTTTTTGCATTACTTCCAAAGGACTTATCAAAGGACCCACATATCTTATATGTATCAGAAACTTTCTCCTAATGAAACAAGGTGAGTTCAACAGGAATTCTTGTTTACTGATTCAAAACCTGTGATTACAGGGCTATTTGCTGGGTACTATGGAAAAACTTATTCATGCCAAAATCACAATATTTATAACAACATTCTTCTGCTCCAATGTCTGAGATGGACAAGTAGTGACTCTGTAATGAGGTATCTGGTATGCAAAAAAATGAAAAAAATATACTGTCAACTAACCTTAGTAAGTGTGCCACTGATGCCGGGCCATACCAATCTCCTGGGCGTTTCCCCGACTCTTCACCCAGACTAACCAAGGCATGAAGAGAGAGGGGACTGTTCCTGGATGCGCTATCCCCAAACCACTTAATTATTCGACGATGTACAGAGTCTTCCATAAACAACCGATGCTGACTGCTGGCGCTGACCTCAGCTCTCCACCTCCAATCTATTATTGTACAAAATTTTCATGTTACATATTAAAACCTTGGACAAATGGAAAATGTCACTAAAATTCAATGAAATATTTTTCTACTGTGGAAAATTACACACAAATTTGAAAAAATTTCCAAATTAAGAAATATAATAATTCTGACTGCAATGTCCCAGTATAAATCCACGTTCAAATTAAATCATGCTTCATGAGCAAATAACTTTCTGGCACAATTCAAACCTTACCATCACCTATTACTTGCCCAGTTAGCCCCAAAAAGAGCCTTCAAGGTTTGTGAAGGCTGCATGCTTCTGGGTTTTAATGTTTGTGCTGCTATCTACTGACAACAGTTTCACCAACATTACAGTTGGTACCTTCAGAATGAAGGGACAATATGATTTTGGCCATCCTGAAAGAGGTGACTTGATGGCATTAGTGTAATCTGATGTTGGACTTTGGAACATTGTAACAGAACATGCTTGGTTGGAGCCTGGGCATAAGATAAACTTAGATGAAGCTAACGTAATCTCAAAAGAGTCATGTAACTAACTACCTTTGGCTTAACTGAGAGGCCATGGAATTACAACACATCCCAAAATTTCAAAATGAAATATGGTTACGACCTCCACAGCACACGGAAACAGATGTTCCAAAATCCAACCAATCAGAGAGCACTAATGCCACCCAGCCACCTATATAACCATAGCCAATATCATATCAGCACATCAAACTGAGGACAGCAGCTGCAGCATTCGCAAAACTTTTGTCAGCTGATAACAACGCATGATAAAACAGAAGCCTACAGCCTTCACAAACTTCTCATCACAAAAACCTTCATCGGCTTAAGAGTTGATGAAAGAAGGCACTTTGCTTTTCCACAAAATTATTTTATTACGACCTGGGTTTTGTTATAGCATAATATCTTCAGGTTGAAGATGTTATGCTGTAACGAAACCTAGGTCGTAAGAAAAAGGTGTCTTCTTTCATCATGGAAGATTTCCACCAACTTACACCTGAAACTGTGTTATGGCCTAAGAGTTATCATGCTTATAGTATGCGAGTCATTTAACAAATCCTTAAAATATCCATGGTGCTCCCACTATCAGAAAAGGTTTCCTTTCCTGAAGCCTCACCTAAAAATCAGATTGCTATTAAAGTTTCAGCTATATCCATCACATGATTTCATTTTCATAATTGATTGAAGCAACAAAATTTTACTTATATAGAAAAAGGGAAAAATTGAGTTTCGTGAGGTGATTTAACACTTCAATTTAAAAGGCTTAAAACAGAAAGATATCAAAGCTGAGTTGGATTAGGTTCATGGCACATCTGCTCCTGTGTTTGCAACTGTTTACAATGGGGTAAGAGAGTTAAAATAGGGCCATACATCCACAAATGACAACTAAAATTTGTGACGTCCATTGCAAGTGACTTCCTCTGATACGATGGACAAAATCCACAATTTGATTTTGAGTGCTAGACAAATTAAATTTTACAAAATAGTTGAGACCAAAGGCATATCAAAATGTAAAGGCTTTCAATGTAGCAAAGACGATTTATTGTGAAAAAAATCTAAGATGGGTGCCACATTCGCTCTCAGTGCCAAATAAATACAAACGTGTGGTTGATTTGATAGCTGGTATGGTGCTTTCTTGTTGCAATCCTGATGATTTCTCTGCATTGATACATAACTGCAAATGTAACATGGACATATTACTACATACTCTAAATACTTTCTAGCTCCCTAAATCCAAAATCCGTAAAGTCTGTTCCTCCCTATACCGAACTTGCCCAGAAGTCTCCATTCTATTACTTTCTTCATCAACCCATTGCTTCTCAGGATCTCCTGCATCAAATTGTCTTCAAATTTCTTTTGTTTGCCTTTCCACCATTTTTATTTTTCTTTTCTTCCCCACACCCACATCTCAAAATCTAAGCTTGTCCACTTTTTTCAATGACCAATTTTCTGAATCATACACAAAATTACACCCCACACTAAGATTTTACCAGAGTAAAACCTTGAAATACTAAAAATATAAGTTGACAACTTTACTGCTACTATGTGTAGATTTTTATACCCAAACCAATTGAAGATGACTTAATTAAAGAAGAAATCTTGATAGAAGATAAACAGGGCTCCGAAATACTGAGAAGCAATGGGAAACATTGGAAAGAGATGATCAGGAGAGATCAACCAGGGAATGAAACCGCTCAAAGTAGACTTGATTTAAGAAGAAACCTTGAAAGAAGATGAGGGCCCAGAAATACTGACGAGAAAATTCGACAGAACTATCCCAAGTCCTGAACAACAACAAGGTAACAGGAGTTGACAAAGAGAAATAACCAAAGCACTTGGAATCTAAGTGAAGAATATCCTCTTCAGAATGATCAAAGAAAGCTAACATACCATAAAACTGCCATTACATTTCCACAGAGTGATTACTGCAATACTGGAGAAATCAAGAACAGATTAATGTGAAGAATACAGAGCAATGATTCTAATGCCTAACGCATTGAAAATATTTACTTGGACAATCAGCCAAAGAAGAAGTAAAGATAGAAGAAAATCTCATGGAAAACAAAGTCAGATTCAGGAAAAACCAAGGAGCAAGGGAGGCAATACTCAAGCCTGGGGGTACTAACCGACAAATTTATTACACATAAACAAGCCATTATACATAATTTAAGTGCTTGGAATTGACCGAAATGGCAGAAGAGAAAGCCATCACCTCTACAAGATTCAGGTTAGAACCAATAAACGAAGAAGTTGGACAGGGATGCTATCGCTAACCTGCAGTATTTAAGGTATATCTAAAAGAGGTAATAATTAAAACACAAGAAATGGGCATAAAAGGAGTTAAGAGGAATGGAAATAATATAATCATCCTCTATTGCACAGATAAGACCAGAGGACATAAAAGCAACCTCGAATGCTATGGACCAACTACTAGGATAATATAATGCAAACACCAACAGGGAGGAAACTAAAATCCTTGAGTGGAACAGAGAAGCTCAAGGCACATATCCTAATAGGCGCGGTGAAACTAGAGCAAACTTTCTAAAGGTGTACACACTTCAGCTAGCTCCTTCCACTGCTAGGCGTTGACAATGATAACATGCAAGCCATGAAACATTAGATGCGTTTAGTCATTAAGTTTTTAGGCCCTCTGCAAGCCTACTAGGAGGGTACACTTAGGTGATGGCATTAAATCTATACTAAGCTATGGATAGAATTAAATATCAAGGATAACTCTGTTGAAGAATAACAAACTCTATTAGAAACACTAGTATTAAAAATATACATTCTTTCTGTATCCCATGGAATTTGACTACTAAAAAAACAGGAAATGCAGCACGCACGGCTTACACAAGCACCTCAAGAGCATTATCTCGTGCCCATACATAATATTTCACAGAATCAATATATAATTATTGTTTTACCTCGTCCTAAAAAATGGCAAATGAGAGCTTGGGCGAGGAGCATTTGCCCGCTTCTCAGCATGCAACCCCAACCACAATCTGATGTGAAAGACGATCCATTTAGATGAGGAAACTCTCGACGATAAGTGAGCCATATGCGACTAATGAAGTCCAGTTTAAATTCTTCAATTCCTCCTGCATCTCCCGTATCAATGTCACCCTCGAGTCTCTTGTGATAACATCTACCGAGCAACCACACAGCAGAATCCTTCGAAAAATTGGTTTTCATCTTGACCAACCACCCTAATAAATTTCAAAATGTCAAGTCAGTATCTGCACATTCAAAAGAGTTCATAGGGTCTAACGAAACGTACCGCTCACCATATTTCATATTATTCCACATTGACATCAACCTTGTTTTAATTTTCCCTTCGGCCTCCGAAGCATCGCAGTCTTCATCTGAATTGGTGTTATAAGATCTGGGATTCCGAGATTCTCTCTGAATGGTGTTATTTATACCAGGCAGTATTGTTTCCATCATGAAATGCCACTCTTGGAACGCTAGCGAAAATTTATAGCACTTCGGTGAATTACGAGGGAATAAACTAAACAAAATTAGTTGAAACTAATAGCCACCCCAAAATTAACCAGGATGATAACTTGTGTAACACCGCACTGCTAGGGTAATTAGCCATTAAATGGGATATCATCAAAGATTTTACATTTTGAAAGGCATAGCTCAAATACATTTAAACGACTGCTTCTATACACCGTTTTCAATGTCGCAAGTTAACGTAAGCAGCATTCATCATGAAGTAACTTTTTTATCCCTGATACAATCAAGAATAATCTAGACCTTCAGATGAACATGACACAATGCGATAGAAATTGCAATAAAACCTCATCATTAACTAAATGACAACGAAGTTAATCCCTCATGATTAACAGTACTGTAACACCAGAGCAATGGTTACGATGACTGCGATCTATGCAATCGAGATGACATAAAGTCGACGAGATCGAAAGTTGCCTGACTTCAGTAAGATTCAACCATGGAAAAACACTAGGAAACAAATATACATTCCAGTTTTGACCTTTGCCTTTTTTGGGATATACGCTCAAAGAGAGCGCTGTTAAACAATTAAACTGCGGCGTAGTTACTACAGCAGTTGATAGGTGACACTAGTCGCATAACTACCATTTGGTTGAACTACCGTCTTCCAGAAATCGTACACATTTAATGTTATTCATTATTACAACCAAAGCCCTGAAATTAAGAAATCACTTAGATAAAATTCAGAGGATATAAAAACATTTGGCATTGGCCGTGAAATATTTGTCGATTTAAATAACAAGAACTATATCAATTTATTAACCACATAAATTAATAACCGACTACACCTTTCAACGCATATTTTTACGAAATAATTTTACGAAAGAAATGCCATTTTTTTGGCACGTAGCACTAAAATCTTGCAGGGATATCGCCCAATTTTCTAGGTAATGTTTCTATTATTAAGTAATAACATTATATGATATTGTGGCATTTAAAAAATTATATTGGCCCATATTACCCAGTATGCACAGTTTTTATAATGAAGTATGTTGTAAATAATGCATGTTCATATATACTGCATCTAATAAAGTTATCTTAATTAGACAGTCAAAGTCAATAAATACTGTTAAAGCAGGAGTGCAAAAGGAAAAGTAATTTATGTATGAAAGTGTAATGGGAATAATATTAAAACGAGGAAAAATATAATAGAAGAACAAATAAATAATTTAAGTGAAAATTATGTAATTATCATTCGAAATTTAGCCACTGCTGTGACATGATATTTTTAATAAAACTCCAAATGACTTTCCAATTTCTAAAAGATAAGTGGAGAATTGCAACTTGTTAGAAAGTAAATATGTGTAGACTATTTGAAAAATAAAAAGGAATTAATTTTCAAGGTAATAAATGACAGGCTATGTAAATCAATTAATTAATTCATATCTCTACAAAATGCCCAATGGATGCCTCACGATGATGACTGAAAGGAATAAATTGACAAAAACGAGTTGATGACAGTAAAACTGAATTCACTCCTAGCTGCAGTGGTGCCTTGTGAATAAGGTTGTTCAAAATGGTAGGTTTGGCTTTTTTTCAAATTCAAAAAGAAAATATAAAAAAAAGTATGAAATAAATTAGGATCTGTTGTAAGGACTCCTTTTTATGTCATTACCAGGCTCTTCTGTACTGAACTTCTGTTCCTGAAAAAGAGAGGACATGTCAGTCAAAACATTACAACCTTCATCCATAGTATGTACTCGGGTTTAGTTTCAAACCAATTTGATATTAAGGTAGCACCATTGTCAATGATGACCAGAACTGCAGTGAATTAGGATTTTGATTAACCCCAGAGTGTTGTCTAATAATATTTAAAACTTTTCCACAAGATCTTGATTAAGGTTTCTGGTAGTAGGGTTCCAGAACTGCTTAGTTTTTAATTCAACCCCAACATCATTACCACTCCAACAATAGCCAACCACTCATCCTGCAAATGAGGATAGATTTTTTACCTTTTTCTTTCTCATTAACTCTCTTAACTAGATTTTGGCAAGGATTGATTTCCAGTGATCCCATTGATTGATCATCCATATGAGGACTCCCATTTCTGGCTGCCAACTTCATTGTTCTCTTGAACCGGTTGCCCATTGTCCCATTTAATATCATCTTTCTTGCAAAGGGTAAGTCTCAGAGAATTTCTCAGGACAAGTCCATTACCATAGTCTCTAAACAAGGACCTGCAATAACCTACACCAGCTATTTGTCAGAACACACAATACTGCTCATGGGCCCAAAGCAATGGGCATAAGGTTATTCAATAAACTTCCCCATGAAATCAGATATAAAACGAAAGTACCAATTTTCAAGAAAAAGCTATTCAACCAGTTAAAAAGTAATAGGTTATATTCTGTAATTGAATCCCTGGAATTGTTACTACACCTCAATTCCAGCTTAAATATAATCAGTAAACATCTCCGGATAATTAAATACATTATTATTATTCAATCCATCAAAAGTAAAATCCAATTCAACTAGATATTGCACAGTGGCCAGCAATCCACACCCAAAACATCTACTACAACAAAATAAAGATATATGAGATAATTAAAAAAAGGAAAAATCTTCCTATCTGCCATCATACAACAAATTAACTCCAAGCAGAAAGTAATGGGTGTATTCTTTGACTTGTCCAGAGCATTTGATATGGTTGAGCATGATAAACTCTTGTTCAAATGTGACCAAATGGGTATTAGAGGCAAAGCACAGCAATGGTTAGGAACATACCTCAAAAATCGGCAACAAAGGGTAGTGGTCCAGAAGAATGGGAATACCTTCCTCTCTTCACCATTAGGTGTTGAAAAAGGTGTTCCTCAAGGGTCAGTGTTGGGTCCAACTTTATTTCTCATTTATATAAATGACCTACCCAAAAAATTACGTGTAAATCCTCCTGGTAACTGTCTTATTTGCAGATGATGTGAGCTTTGTGCTGTATCAGAAATCCTTTGAAGATTTGATGACTCTAGGTAAAACCATTATTCAAGACATGGGCATGTGGTGCCATGGGAATAACCTTATTCTCAATGAAAAAAAACTCAGGCCATGATTTTCTCTGCAAAAACCTGTCATTGTGATAAAAGTACTTCTCAGCCTATGTCAAATAACTGTAAAATTATTAACGACTATAAATTTTTGGGAATATATTTTGATAAATACCTGAAATGGGACCTGCACATCACAAATCTAAGTAAAAAATTAAATTCTGTGTACTATCTTCTTTCAATTCTGAAACATACTGTTAGTATGGATGTTTTAAAAACACTCTACTATGGTCTTCTTTATTCTCTTGTATCATACGGTATCATAATCTGGGGAAGTGGGTCATCAACTAAGTTAAATAAAATATTTATTATTCAAAAGAAATTACTTAGGTCCATATGCAATAAACCCTATAGAACCCACTGCAGGCCTCTCTTTCAAAGCCTTGGCATCTTAACAGTCCCTAGTGTTTTTATTTATAATTCGATAATTTTTATAAAAAAGAACATGCATCTATTCCCATCAAATAATGGCACACACGCCTATGGGACTAGGACAAGAAATCATCTGTGTGTAGTGACTGCTAGCATGACAATGATGTCCAAGGGACCTCATTCTCTGTGCATCAAAATATTCAACAGGCTTCCCATTAGTTAAAAAAATGAGAAATCACTCTCAATTTTTAAAAATAAGTTATTTATGTACTTAAATGAAAAATGTTTTTACAGTGTGAACGACTACTTCAATTCTGGGTAATTCTGAATTTTATATTGTGTAAATTCTTAACTATGTGTGTAGGTGTAATTTTATTTTATTTTTCTTTTCTCTGGCTAGTAATCGAGTTACTGTACTACTTGACGTACCCTATACGATTACATAATTGTATGATATTCTGTACCATACTATGTACTTCTCAATTGGGGAAATAAAATTATTATTATTATTATCACTTCCAATTAATTCACATTATCCTTCTTGGGAAGATGCTACACCCCAATCTCTTTTTTGAGGAGGGGGGGGATATTTGTTGACTTTCCTTAGTTTGGAGACCCTTTAAATGATGGCTGGAAATAATGTCCAATTAGGGGCTGGCCCATGGCAAGGGCCTGATCAGAAGGTTAGGAAGCATAGAGACACAAGGGGCATCCAAACTCATAAGTGAGGTGCCTATATCCTCACATTTAGGGAGAATGCTATCTTGAAGGATGTACCAACATTTTAGATAGCAAAAGTAGTAGTCATAACTTACTTCTTTACGTTCCCCAACAACTGAGGTCATTTCAAGATGTTGGGTGTGAAGTAAGACACTAATATAGCACAGTTGGTTTTAGGATACACAAGTCCATTTTTATAATGTCTGGTTCGACTAAACTTTAACCATGACCTCATGTTAAAGTAAAAAATCAAGTTTCCAATAACTGATTAAGCCCAAACCATCAGTTAAAGCACTCATCAAGTTAAAAATGAAATTACAACAGCAAACAAGTTAATGAGACAACATTCACGGTACATGTTGGTATTTTGACAATAATGGCAGAATTTCTGTTCCAGCTGGTTGTGGAATTTGAAGGATGTGGAGGTAGACAATATCATCAGCAGACAAAGAATTCCACAGAAATTTTCATTCCTATCCATATCATTTTCAAATTTGAGGCAACAAAGGATTTTCCATGAAGCTTATTTCAAAGAAAACCACTGTTAACTCATTTTTATAAATGGTTTTAGATATCAGTGAATTCCAATGTAACAGGTTTTTACATTATTTTAGATTGTTAGTCAGTGTATTTATTTATTATATCCCATAAAAAGTTACTTTTGAAACATATTTACCCATGTCTAGGAATGTAGCTATGGCGCCAACTAATCAGTTATTGGTTACTTTAAGTTTTTATGCTACCTAGTCAATTTTAGTAAGCATTAGAGACTTTGTTGGAGTGCACAAATAGCAGTGTTTAGTTGCAAAGATGTTTACCTGGGCTGTTCATTCCCTGAGTGATCGTTATATTAAGGTCAGGAAAAGAATTAAATTAGGAATTAATTTAGGAACTCTATGGTAAAATTTTATGCTATTTCATATTTTCCTATGGTCAAGCGTTGCCTTGACTGTACTCATGGAAAGATAGACTCTCCAGTTATGTACTACTATATTTATGGGACAGTGATTTTGATGATTTTAACTAGTTTGCTTCTTGGCATGTACAGTTGCATGAACTACCGACTTATTATAATGAAAAGTTGCAAAGCATTCTAATAGCTGGAATCAGTCATTTCACTGTTTCTCTTTAGTTTAGCAGAAAGTAATAAGTTAATTTGTTGCTTCTTATTTTAATTAACCAATTTGGAAGAGACAAACCATTCTAATGATGATTTTATAAGCATTGGGGGCTGTATTTGGCATTAATCATTATGCTGACTTGAAAGGCCCTGTCAAACAACCACTAGGTAGCTTGAATAGAATATTATCCATTATTAACATTTCACTGAAGTCATGTGAAAACATTGTTGCTCCAACGCTGTAATTTGTGAGGCTATGGAGATCATTGCGAATTCAGCTAGGATGTTTTGTGTGTCAGCATATAAGTACCTACTTAACTTGTTCTTTTCTGCTGTTTATAATCATTATTTATTAAGGCAACACTATTTTTAGTATTTGGTGAGTGTTTATAATGAGTGCAGTCATCCCAGCTGAAAGTTGTCAGAAACTCAGAGGTTTCACCAGATTTTGTTGCAAACATTGTGCCCACATAGATATCAGGAAAGTAAGTTCTCTTTGGAGTTGAAAGCATGTAATTTATTTTACAAATTATTATACCAGATATGGAGAATATTACTAGTAGAAGTAAAAGCTGAACCAATGAACATGGTCAATGTTCAGGTATACCACTGAGCAATCATAGAGAGGAAGATTTTGACTGGGTATACAATCAGTTAGAGGACATTATCATGGGTATTACTGGATAGAAATATTTTATAGTGATGTGGGATTAGAATATGGTGGCAGGTGAAGGAAGAAATGGTGGGGAGGGGAAATTAAGAGTTAGGAACCAGAAATAACTGCATTGAGAAAGAAATAGAGCTCTGCAGAAGAGAAGGGTTAATCATAACAAACACTTATTTAGACACTACAAAAAGCAATACACTTGGAAATTCATGGGATTTTCGGTAGATATCAGTGAGACTTGATTTTGGTTAAGCATACATTTAGAAACAGTGTAATTAATTCACGCAGTTTCCTGAGAACTGATACAGACTCAGACTATAATTTAGTAATTGTTTGTAATATAATGAGTGTTCAGGAAGTTCTCTCGGGTTTCCCGAAGTGAAACTTCACCCTGAAGACGATGGCAGAGTTAGCCGTCGAAACGTCGGTGCACACCACGCTGACCCGGTGGGAAACCCGAGAGAACTTCCTGAATACAATACGCCGGGAAAAACTGAGATCCTTCATATAATGAGTGGTTTGAAGTAGTGCCCAATTTAAAAAGATAAAATAGGGAAGATGGTTTAGGAAATGGAATTTTGATGCAGCAATTGGATCAACAATGAAAGAGTATCAGCGGGCGGTAGAGAAAATCATGAGAGACAAAAAGGGAGCCGGGTACTAAAGAGGAAAAATAGGAAAGTAAAATAAAAGGACACCAAAAACCATAAAAAAGTAGGAAAAGGACAAGAAAACTGTAGATTATGGATGACATGATTCAAACAAAATAGAATTTAAAAAATAGATGATTGAAGGAAATGGGATAACTTTAAAAACAGAGTTAGGTAAAAAAGAATTAAATATTAAACTTAGTCAGGAAAGAAAGAGGGCAGAAGGTTTGTGATGGAAGATGTAGTGTAAGGATATGGAAAGGTTACAAAGGAAGAGATAATATTGTAGATGGTGAAGGCACTGTTGAGTATTAAGAAGGGAAAATCCATGCAAACAATCATAGATAAATGAGGATAAATAAATATTGAACCAGAGTGGAATCAAGGGTGATGGAATGAATATATAGAAATATAAGGTTAACACATTGAACTATTCCAAAAAATGGAAAGGCAGCCGCATGCCAGGACTAAAGAATAGTAAGTTTGACGCTGAATGCAGCTGAGGGCATATAGTTGAGGCCAATACTTTGAGAAAATCCATTTGTAAAGCATTTTTGATTCTTCATTTGAACTTCGCAGCTAAAGTGGTTTTCAAGATCATTAATAATAGGATGGAGAGAAGGGAAAATGTTTACTTAGGGAATGATGATTTTGTGATCAGGAAGGGCAGAGGCACCCATGATGCCATAGCAGTAATAATGTCACTAATAGAGAGGAATATAGAACACATCTGGATGTACTTGTCTAACTATAATGAAACATGGATATATGCACTACTACATGGCAGAGACAAAAGAACAGTTGAAACAGGGAGTTTTGACAGGTGACCTGGCTCTGAAGAAGGCAAATATGGTGAAATTGGCCAACGGATGTTGATGGCCATGGTTTTTTGGAATGCACGTGGAATCATCCATATTAATGACTTGCAAAAGGGACGAACAATAAATGGAGATTATTAGGTGCCATTACTGCACCAGTTAAGTAAAGAAATCAAGAAAAAATCCTCATTGGCAAAGAAAAAAACTCTCTTCCATTGAGACAATACACGGATGCAAACCTGCAGTTTCTAACCAACCACTATCACCAAAATTTGTTAAAAAGACAATCATTATCTATGTCTGAATGGTGGAAAAAAATACTTAATAGAAATTAATTTTCCAAAAAAGTGTAATTATCAACTTTTGTAATAAAGAAAACCATACCTGTTGAAGGAAAAAATAATCAATAAAAAGTATTTTTACCAGCAAATCATCTTGTGACAAAGACAATGAAGTCATACCCATACACCCTCAGGCCGTAAGATGCAGCCTGATTTCAGAGCATATTTTGGAATAAAAAAAGTCTCTCTTAGGTCATGAAAGTGTTACTGTGTTAATGCGACCAACTGCATATCTCAAATTTTTTATCCATACTTTCACGACCTCGGCATGTTTGCTATCACTCAGAAGAGAAATGTGGCTTTGTAAAATTATATTTATTTCATATTTTTCATTGGTCGTATTTTATTGTTTTAAAAATACCGAAATTTAGACATTTTCGTACACTTGCTCTGAACATGTAGTAGTAGTAGTATTTAGGGGAGGTGACCGACAGCTGAGGTCATTTGCGCCATAGGGGATAGACAGGAAAGAATGAAGGGTGGAGAGAAACCCGGTGTCGGCATTAGCCTACTCTTCACGAAAGGCGCCAAGGGGTCCGCAGCTTAACGTCCCATCGCACGGACGGCGTACTCACTCAAAGTGCCTTCCACAAAGCACCTCAAGTAGGGATCGAGATACCTCTGAGAAATATTCAACACCGCTGGGATTTGAACCCGGGCCCCCTGGGTGGGAAGCCAGTACGTTAGCCCCTGCACCATCTCGATCCCCTGCTCTGAACATTTGCTCCCAAAAATGGATTCCTGAGAAATGCATATGAGGGCAAGGTGAAACGTTGTAGGCCTGACAAAGAAAGACTGTGATTTTCAGTTAAAAAATGACTTTATTTTTCTACATTATCTCCCTTTACTTCAACATACTTGGTCCAGTGTTTTTCCAACGTCAGTATTCCTTCCTGGAAGTGAGTCTGGAAGGCTGTGAAAATATCCATATCTTAACTTCTGACAACTCAACATTGGATGCGAAACAACATTTCTTCAAATGCGGGAAGAGATGGAAGTCTGAGGGTGCGAAGTCAGGAGAATAGGGGGAATGGCCGAGCAAATCGCACCCTGAATCCCATAGTTTTCCCATCGGCAACACATCTTTGTGAGCTGGTGCGTTGTTCTGGTGAAAGATGATTTTTTTCTTCTTCAAGCCCGGCTTCCTCGCAAATTTTGGCATCCAACTGGTCAAGAAGGTTTGAGTAATATCCGCCTGTAATTGCTCTGCCCTTTTCAAGGCAATCAATTAACAGGATTCCTTTCGCATCCCAAAACACACTAGCCATGACCTTTCCGGCAAATTCGATCGACTTCACTTTCTTTAGCGCTGAACCACCGGCGCTTCCACCCACTTCTTCAGCTGCTGTTTTGTTTCAGGTGTGTAGTGGTGGACTCGTGTCACATCCACGGCGACAAATTGCCGCACAAAATCGATTGGTTCCCTCTTGAATTGGTCCAAACATTGCTGTGAAAATCATTTACACTTTTGCTTTTGATCGGCATTCAGCAAATATAGCACCCACCTTGCACAGAGCTTCCGCATCCCTTATTCTTTGTGCAACATATTTCACACCTATTCCTCAGATATCCCCTCAGCCTTACGTATCTCACTCACCTTCATTTGCCTATAGTCCAACACAATATGGTGCATCTTTTTTACGGTTTCCGGTGTAGTTGCTGTTTCGGCCGTGAGGGATGTGCGACCACGTTTAAATTCAGCTGCCTACTTCTCAACAGTTGAAATTGACGGAGCTGAGTCCCCATACTCTTCAGTCAACATCGATTGAATTTCCTTAGGGGTTCATCCACGCAAAACGAAGAATTTTATGACCGCGTGAAAGTCTAGTTTTCCCATTTTAACGAAAAACACGTACGGCAACAATTAGTGTAAACAAAATACTAGAGAGAACAAGTTGAGACTTGCCTTAAGAACTAATATCACATGCACCCTGGAAGGAATTATACATTTTCGCTGATTGGAAGGCCATCTCTGTATCAGGCCGAGAAATTTCCACTTCACCCTCATATATGCACCTTTTTACCAAGGAGTATGTGGGGCTTTTAGAAGACCACACTAGCTCATTAAATCTTTTAATGGCTTGTTTATCTTTCACAAACCTCCTCTTGAACCTCAATATGCATCAAACGAAGAGGGGTCAAGTCCCCATCAACTCTCGATACTAAAAAGTTTTATCTCAAGCCTTCCTTTGGTTTCCATCTCCATTAAAACTTCCCCATTGTAAATAGTAAGGTTATTTAGGCCTGCAGTTTATTTTTGTACAATATATCATTTTTGTACATTATAAAGTTGATTACGTGGTTGGACCCTCCCATAGACTAAAACCTTGATGTGATGGAAAGTCTTGTGACTCCTGATGTCCCCTAAAGCTGTGCTGGTGATAGCTATGATAATTGCTACTGGTAGGGTCACCCATGCCAGATAGGTCAAAAGTAAGGAGACATCAAAATTTAGTGGTCATGAAGTGTAGTGTCAGTATAAAGAAGATAAAGCAGGGAAGGTGTGTTAGGAAATGGAATGTAGAAGCATTAACTGGATTGACAAGAAAGGGAGTACCAGCAGGGTGAAAATAAAATCATGAATGAGTGCTTCGAGGATTAGAAAAAACGTTGGCACAAGTGTAGAATATCTAATGGCGATTACGTTGAAGAGGACAAAATAGATATTCATGAATAAATAATTTTCGAAGAAAAACACAAAAGCCCCGATACTTTTTGAACAGACGTCATATCATGAATAAGATGATTGGATAGATAGTTGAGAGAAGGAAATGGAAGTACATAACCATAGAGTTAAGCAGAAGGAAATACAAAGAGTTAAATAATAAATTGAGATGGGCAACAAATAAAGCAAAAGCAGCATGGTGGAAGATGCAGTGGAAGGATATGGAAAGTTTGCAGAGGAAGGGTGACATTGGAGTGCTATACAAGGTTAGAATATTTGGGGAAGTAAGAGGGACGTGTTAACAGCCAGAGATAAGTCGGGTAAGATAATATTTAAAACAGAAAAGATCCAAGAGAGGTGAAGGGATATGATGTAGTTGAAGATACCTTAGGTCCAGGCATACTCGATAATGAGATTGGAAGGGCAATAAGGGAGATTAAATCAAATAAGTCATAAGGTTAGACAATAGGCCAGCAGAACTACTAGAAGGTTCATGAAAACTTTGGAGGAAGAATGTATATTGACTTGATTCATACCATCTATGAGGAACAAATCTGGCCGGTAGACTTGGTGAGATCAGCATTGGTTCCTATTCCGAAAAAGGTAAAGCCTATATCACGCGAGGACTACAGAACAATAAGTTTCATTTCCCACGCAGCTAAAGTTGTTCTCAGAATCATTAACAAAAGGATGGAGAGCAGGGCAATTCACTACTTGGGTGATGATCAGTTTGGGTTCAGGAAGGGGAAGGCATACACGATGCCATTGCAGTAACGTGATCACTGATCGAATATAGGGTAATATAAAATCAGGAAGTATTTGCCCATTTTGTTGATTTTGAAAATGCATTTAATAGAGAGATTCAGAAAAACTAATGAGTTTATTGCAGAAAATAGGAATAGATTGGAGGGACAGGAGCCTAATCCGCAATCTATACATATCTCAGGCTGCTCATGTACAAGTAGCGAATGGAGTCTGGATGGTCAGTGTTAGGAAGAGGTGTAAGGCAGGGTTGCCCATTATCACCGTTTTTGTTCAACATATATGTGGAGGAAATGATTAAAAGAGGCATGGGAAGAACTGGAGGTCAGAATGAAAGTGTAAGGGAAATTCCTAAAATCAGCTGGGTTTGCTGATGACCAAGCTCTAATTTGCCAGTCAGCCAATGGGTCGCAAGCATTTCTGATTAGATTGGAAATTCAGTACGATATATATGGGATGAGAATCTATCAATAAAACATAGTTTATGCAATTTTCCAGGAAGAAAATAAGCTAAACATTAAAATTGGAGGGCAAAAACTAGAGCAGGTAGAAGAGTTTATGTATCGCGGAAGTTTTATGGATCAACCCGGTCAAAGTAGTAGTGACATTTGGAGAAGAATTGCACTAGGCAGAGGCTTTCAAAAGGGAGTTTGATGTCAAGGACGTAGAGTAAAGATGCTAAGAAAAGGCTAGTCAGAACTTTGATACAGAGTGTAGTTATGCACGGGGTGGGAACATGGTCACTGAAGCAGGAGGATAGATGTAGATTGAAGGCTTTGAAATATGAGTGTTGAATCGACCAAAAGGAAAACAAATGAGGAAGTGCTAGGTATGGTGGTGGAGGAAAGGGGATTGTTGAGAGAAATCATAAGGAGGCAGAAAAAATAGATGAAGGGCATTGGCAGTGGAATTCTGAAGACTGTGATAGAGGGGAGAACATTGAGCAAATGAGGAAGGGGAAGGAATACAACAGGGATGTTGGATGGGATGAAGGACATAAACAGAGATGAAGAGGGACTTTGAGTAGGATGTAGGGCTGTCTTTTGTCAAAAGTAACAGAATATTTAATTGGTATGGTTTTCCATCTAAAAACCTACCTTATTCGATAGATTAGAGAATAATAATACAAGGTTGAAAAGTGGGCCACATGCGAGTCAGAGGTCATAGGCTTATGGGAAGTATTCTTTTTCAAAACTCAAACAGCTTAAGTCTAAAAGATACTTGTGTGTGGCAACTAAGCACCTGATCATCATTCTAATGATAGTTTAGTGCCTTGCTTGACACAGCGGCATGTCATCACAAAGATAATGTGCAAGAGCTATTTTCAATTTATAAAAATGGAAATAAATCAAATTTTTAGCAGCGGTAGAAGAGAAAAAAACAATTTTACTAAGGAAATATAAAGGTTTATCTAATACAAGTGATAATTAATAACATTATTTTATAAACATAAAAAATTCAAATCAATTCAATGATTAGTTCAAAAATAATTTTTTTACTAAACATCTGTGAAAACAATGATTCTATTTAAATCTCCTCTGAACTTGAAGGGTTAATATAACCCTTTGAATCTCCAGAGGTCTTCAATCTCCAGCCTCCACACAAAGGCTAAAGATCAGATATTGTGCCACTTCATCTTTATTAGCAGTACATTTGTACTTACATACAACATACAATTGTACTTGGGTGCTATTGACATGCACAAAATATATGCACATAAGGCAATAGGCTGACAGAAAATGTAATGCTGAATACTTATCAGAGTATTAGCCTTTAAAACTGAGGTGGTAGATGCCAAGGATGTATGAATATAAATTTTCAGTACGATGAAAATTTTCATATTCATTTAAAAAGATAATACTATGGAAATTAAAAATACAGAACTTTTATTTCATTATGGTAATAACATTTCCCTCATAAAGACTTACATATTTTTTATGGTTTTCATATATTTGACACCATATACCATTTAACACAAACTAATTTCATTTTTCTTTCATGTCAAAATTGCAACTCCACTTTATAAATGACTGGTTCCATTAATAGTAAACAAATGCAAACTAAAACTAAATATGGAAAATATAGAACCTTTATATCAATTCAGGAGGAATATTTCCCTCCTAAAGAACTTGCCTAATTTTTTATGGTTTTCACATATCTGATGCCACAAAGTATTTAACAAAATTATTCCTGATATTCATTTGATGTCAACATTGCCATTTCACCTCATAAATGGTTTGTTTAATAGTAAACAAATGCAAACTAAAACTAAGGATTGAAAATACAGAACCTTTATTTCATTTGTGAATAATGCTCTCCTCATACATAGAAATTACATGATTTTTTATGGTCATCATATATCTGACACCACACAGCATTCAACATACAATATTTTAATGATAATTTTGCAACAAAATTGTAACTTAACTTTATAAATGAATGGCTCGTTTAATATTAAACGAATACCAACTAAAACCAAGAATGTAAAATATCCTCTGCATATCTAATCCTCTGCATACCTAATCCTCTGCATATCTAATACAGGTGCAATAAAACATCACCAAACTATGGGCACTAAAGGTTAAAACAAATCTTTCAAGATACAATTTTTTACCAGCATCTTGAAAACATTTTTTATCATCAGTTTAGTGCACCTTTCTGTCCATCACTTGCATATAGTAAGAATTTAGGCAAAACCAAAACCTTCCGAACATTCCTGAATAGCCTTCAACAGGTACCTCCGGAGCTTATCATAAGTCTCATAGACAGGAAGATCGAGCTGGTTAAAACTGAAAAAAAATATTGTTTTAGCATACACATACAGGGCATAGAATACAGCATTAGATACAATTAAGAAAACCAGTATAAAATTGCAGCCTGGATAAAATTTACCGAGCCACCAAAATATACATAATAATTAACCACATGTTTACTGCTTCACTTGCACGTATGTGTTAAATAGACAACTATAACTATTTGGCCTGCCATACAAAATTTCTACCCTGTGAAATAACAATATATTGCGTGGTATTAAAAATTAATGAAAATAATGTATCCAAGTATTAATTTTAAGTATTCATGAAAAACTAGCACATCAATTATCATATTAAAATATTAGAGCTGGTTAATTATGCCAGTTTCCTTTAAAAATACTGTATACCCTAGTATATACCATAAATTACACAATTTCAATGAAAAAATAAGAAACTGACTTATAATGCAATAGTTTCAGTGTAAAAATCATTTGCCTTGACCGAGATTCGAACCCAGATCCCTCAATGTCCGGTTGAGTGCTTCAGCCAGTTTAGCTGATGAGGCGTCCTCTTAAACTCTCTAATTTCAGAGTTTAAGAGGACATCTCAATAACTTAACTGGCTAAAGCACTCGACTGGACATTGAGGTCCGGGTTCGAATCCCGGTCAAGGCGAATGATTTTTACACTCTGACATTATTGCATTGAAATATATATTAGCGGATGACTCCGTTAAAAGTTATTGCTGCGGCATCTCCCGCAGTTTCTTTGGAAACTGACTTAAATATCAATATTTAAGTATTTCTAAAAAGTTAAAAGTATTTATTAGGGTATGACAAACTTCTAATTGGCTTCATTCTAAAATTTACTTTCATTGCCTGTGTAAAAATAATGTCACCTATGACTTTTGCCAACACGAGAACTACTGATGCTACCTGCTTGTTGCAGTACAGTGGAAAAAGTAAAAAAATTCAGCCATAACATTTGGTATACTGATTTGAGGAAGTAATTGCAACACTGGCAGTGAATTTAGGAATGCACAGCTAGGGCAAGGTCACCAACGAAGCCCAAAGCCCACTTTCATCCCTGGCAACTGCAAAGTGTGTACTTTTTTCTCTTGTATGCTTGCCTCTAGCTTTTCTAAAATTTAATGTCTACAAATATGGCCATATGCTTTCTTGATATCAAAGAAAACAGCCACAACATGTGAACTACAATGTCAAGCTCCTAAGAAGCCCAGGGAGTGATAAATTAAACCTGATTCAATGGGATTCCAGACAGTTGTTAATATGCTTAATAATAAGTAAATTCAAATTCATTTAATTAAACAAATTCACTTCAATGATACATACCAGGTGTGAGCTGAAGGAAGCCTATTTGTAGATCTTTCATCCCTATGAATTTGGAATTTTTGAATACCGTTCATACCCTCAAGGGCAGCAAATCCTTGAAGTGGTACTTTTGAGGTCCCAGTGACAAACTGCAGGAACTTGGCTCTATCTGCTTGCTCAAATGAGCGCAAAGCTCTCCAAAACCACTTAATCTGGAAAACAAGATCATGTTGACCCATTATGTTTCTCATTAAAAATCAACATATACAGGATGGTAGATACATCCCTACTCGGACAAGAGGATATCATATGCCATTAGGCTTAGTATTGGATGAACTCTACCATCAGCTATTACACCAACCTGTGAGTTGATGACTGTGTTCATACTGATTAACCTTATGTATGTGTATGCACATACACCCACACTTGCAATGGAAGCTCTCTTAATGAGCAAAATTCACTACAGAATTTTACTTAAAGCGACAATTTTTCATGCATAAATTAATGTAAAATAAGATAATGCATTTCCTGCTAAAAAATTAAAAATTATGCAAATGGTCCACTAAAATATTATATCCACACTGCTTAATCATAGTCATCTTTTCTTCTATTGTGAAATGAACCAACCAGTCATGATCTTGACCAAAGAAAATTAAGTGTTTTACAGGTGCCACAGGTATGCTCTCTGGCCAAAACCACTACCAAGTAGAAGGGAGGGTTCTCTTGTTTAACCCTTTCCCATGCTACTGCAATCTTCTTGAGGAATGCAACAATGTAGAAGCGATATTTCCAAAACTATCTAAGAGTGAGATTGGTCCATTCAGTCACCTCAAAACAGGGCTCTTGAGTTCTTTAGTATAGAACTTCTTTAAGCTAGAAATAACATGCTGGTCCATAGGCTAGGGTAAGAGAGTGGTGTTGAAAAGTAGAAACTCTATCTTGATAAATTACAATTCTTCAAGAGGGTCATTTTGTAAGCCTGGAGGATGGGGACGAGTGCTGTCCATAACATGAATAACCTCATACAAGTATTTTTAAACAGAAGGAACACACATAATTAGTCCTATCTGTAAAAAAGTCACATCTGACCCAGGCCTTGTTGCTGGAACTCATCAGCCCATTCAACTTACTCTCCCGTACTTCACACTGATTGAAGGCTCATGAAAGTTTCTGAATGGTAAAAAAGCAGCAATTTGATTTTCAAATCACTGCTTGCATTGGCACCAAATAGCAGTATGAAATGGTAGCCTATTTTCTTGTGGCCAGGTGTTCAGGTTCTTAACATCAGCTGCTCAACTTGCTGATCAACTTTCACAGGGTTTGTTTCAGGGGTGTCTCCCTGCCGATTTTGTTGCCTCTTCAATTTTCCTCATGCTTTAGCTGAGGGCACCTACCACCACCTCTTTGCATGAAGATGTGCAGCTGATGCTACTAGTGTCCTTCAGCTAACCACTACCAGTCATCTTAAGGTGGCAGACAGCCATTACCTTCTGGTAAACAAACATTAATAATCTCATTGATAATGGAAATGGTGAGACGCTAGGATTTAACAATGGCATAACAGGTGTTACAGGAACTGTGAGGTCCAACATTTACCAGCGACATCATGTAGATGGCTGTCCTCCCGTATTTTCTCATATTGCTTATTATTCTTTACTTTGAATGGAATGAATGCCATGCTGATGGATGTTGCTCCACACAGGCACATGCAAAATTGACTCCCAAGGAGCATTTTGCATTATTACTAGTAATACTTTAAGTCTTTCTGCTTAACACTGACAAAAAACAAAATTCACAATTTTCTGAACTACTCTGAGCTCCCTTGCTATCTCACTCAAAAAATTAATGAATTATTTCAATGTTTATTCAAACATTTCCATTAACAGTTTTTGCATATTCCACGAACAAATTACAGGTAATTATAAAAAATCATGCTATTGATGGTAATTTTATTATATTACATCTCCCAACTACTACTTTTAATAACATCACTAAGACCTTCAAAGAGTATTCATTTTCTTAGGGAAATAACACATTAAACTCGATGGTTTCAGGCTTCACTTTGTGGAAATCCATTCTAATAAATCAAAAGAGAGATGGTACTTTTTTCCACACTTTATTTTACAAGTCGACCGGTTTCGTCGCATAGGCGACATCATCAGGTCACCTGATGATGTCGCCTATGCGACGAAACCGGTCGACTTGTAAAATAAAGTGTGGAAAAAAGTACCATCTCTCTTTTGATTTATTAAATAACACATTATTAAATCCTTCCTTCATTTTTGCAGAGGCACAAGTGACTTGGAACATACCAAAATTAAAACACAGTTAACTCTCCATTTTCCATGCTATCAATTGATGAAGCACATATAATTGAAAAACATAGATGACTGAAATATGCAGAAAATATGGTGTAAAATGATATTAACAGAGATTTCCCTTTTTCATTCCTTAATAGTAGTTTTTATAGGAGGTGACTGACAGCTAAGGTCATTTGCGCAATTACGGATGTATGGGAAAAGAGGGGTGGAGAGAAACCTGGTGTCAATTTAGTCTACTCTCATCAAAAGGCACCAAGGGGTCTGCAGTTTAACGTCCCATTCGATGGATGTCGTACTCAATCTAAGTTGTCTCCACAAAGCACCTCCAGTAGGAATTGAGATACCACTGAAAAATATTTGTTGTCTCCAGGATTTTAACCCAGGCCCTCTTCAGTGGGAAGCCTGTATGTTAGCCAACACACCATCTTGATCACCTTTTCATTCCTAATAACTAATTCGTGTTTTCTAGTTTTCCAGAAGCAGAACTACCATCAGATAAATAGCAGGACATATTTTCATCAGGAAGTTAAATTAATTACAGAGTCGGAAAAAAACAAATGACAGGAGAATGACAAGTACTGACAAAGGATTGCTGATATGGATTCATATTCATAATTTTATACCCATTAAAATTTTGCAGTGAAAAGAGTTAATGACATTTTTTGCACAGTTAAGTCATATATGTGCTAGCCTTAATGGAAAATATGCAATTACTAAGGCTATTGAATGCAAGGAAAACAATAATAGAAAAGTACGGATAGTAAAAAAATGCTTAAAATTTTAAATACGACAAACCTTTCCTTTAGCAAAATTAACAGCTTTTAAGGAAGGCCACATGTTTCAAACTTTATTTAAAAAAGTATATAAAAGTTTTAGAGCATTCAATTATCCATACAATTACAATATTTAGGGGCTAGGAAGAGAAAAGCACTGTTAAAATGAAGACTGAATGATCAAGATTTTACTGAATATATCCCTTTAAAATTTTCTCAAATGCATAAATTAGTGGGCTATTGATGGAAATATTGCCAGAGTCAATGGGTTTCCTGAAGTGGGCCTGTTTAGTACTGGCTGGTTATATGAAAAGCTAATCTAATGAGAGAAAATATAAACTGACTTACCTGTAGAGAAGATGCTTGGTATTTGTGGTACTCAGTATTAGATCTTAATTCATCAATGTCAACATTTGGTAGACCCGAGATCAGGAGTTCCAACTCTTGTTCATTAAATATTGATATTAATTTCTTTGGAATTATATCATAAAATCCCTCCAAAAATGCATTTAGCCTGAAAGTTAAAAAATATAATTAGAGTCACTCATAATTAATTAAAACTTCAACTGAAAAACATAAGTCATAATTTTTGTAATACATACTGCTTCATTATAGCCCCAGTCATTTTCATTTGGCAAACTAGTCTGACATAGTCCATCTTATTTACTTCAGATACTCCAATATTCCTTCCATTTGGTATTAGATCCCTCACTTCTGTTACACCAAATTCTTGAACCTGCAATGAAGGAGAGTTTCTCAGTAAAGTTGAATCAAGTTCCAGGGATAAAAACATACATCAGTAATTAGAAAATAAGTAGAGTTTATTTAATAAATAATTTGTTGCCTAAAACTACTACCAATGAGAGTTGTGTACACGTAATCACAACACACAATCACAATACACTCACAAAATATTGCCAAATTAAACGTTTGAAAATATTTTAAGGACTAACTTATATTTTTGCAAAAATTGTGAGCTATGGCCTACCATATTTAAAATTGAGGAACAGCAGCCACAATTGAAATCTAATAATGAATATTTGTCAATAATTTATCTCATGTGGTACAGTGCCATAACTGACCTGTTCATAAATAAGTGAATAGGACTAATTTTGGTTTTTAGTGCATACATATTATCTAAACAACGATGACCTATATGCAATACATTGCACATATTTTGATAACTCACCAGTTTTTCATAACACAACTTTGAAGTAGGAGAGGGAATATAAAATTCAGTTACGATGGTTAAAATTTCAGATAGGATGGTAAACTTTTCTTAATAGTATCCGAATCAATTAGTTCTGCATTACCCAACTCGTCGAAAATTTACACAGTTGAAGGCAAGGTGCACATAAAAACATTATTAACATTCAATTGCTTACCTCAGTGCTGAATGTTAGGTCCCCTAGGTCACTGACATGATTTTCCATCAAATATTCCAGCCCTTTGTAAAAGCTATAATCTTCACTTTCCATGTCTGTGTATTTGACAGGAATCCCAAGAATGTGCTTATAAAATGATCGTGTAAAATAGCATTCCAGCAGTTTGTTATCATAAATTGCTTTGGCTGAAAGAAAAAATGAGAATATGACAATAATTATGGAAAAAAACCAAAAGTATGAATCATAAAAATATTTGATGCAGTCACCATGATAATAATAATAATCTTTATTTGCCCAGAAGACACTGAAACAGTGTAATAGATACATCAGATAAGTGTATAGGACACGTCATATGTACATATAGATGTTAAACAATGATGAAATTCAGAAAAGCATGACACAATAATAATTTTTTGCATAAAATATATTCCATATTCAGTATGGTTATTTTTTCTCCATGAATTCCATTACAGAATAAAACTGTTCTTTCCTTAAAAATGATATTAATTTCTTTTTGAACAGGACTGGATCCTTTACGTACTTAAAATCGTAAAGGAGCCTGTTCAGTGCAAGGAGGCCCATTGATTTAGGCCCCAGGGATGTATTTAAAGTCCTGCAATAAGTTTGATGCAGGTCTCTGCAGGCTCTGGTTTGGTGACAATGAACGTTGTCATTTGTCATATAATTGGATATATTACTTTTAGCGAAAATGCATACGACATAAATGTAAATACATGGAACAGTCAGAATATTTAACCTTTTGAAGAAGGAAAGACAAGGTGCATTGTAGGGAGCATTGCATATTAATCGTATTAAACATTTTTGAGCTTTAAAAATTGAATCAGAATGAGGGGAAGAACCCCAGAACAGAATACTATAGATAATTAAAGAATAAAATTCTCCGTAATAAATTGAAAGTAAGATATCAAGGCTTACAGATTTCCTAATACTTCTAATAAGAAAGCAAATGGAATTTAACCTGCTACGAAGATTGCATATGTGTTCATCCCATGATACATTTTTATTTATAACAACTCCCAAAAACTTGGATCTAGAAATTTGGGGTACACACGCTCCCCCTAGGTCAATGGCCAATGAAGCAGGGGCTTTATTTTTATTACAGAAGTATATGAGTCCAGACTTGTCAGGGTTGAGTTTCAGAGAATTTTGTGAACACCATTCACAAAGAAGTTCGGAAACTCTAGCTGCTGTCAAGGTCAAGTTGTTTAACGATGGTGCTGATACAATTACGTTAGTGTCATCAGCATATAAAATTGGCTCGGCTCCTGGAACTGACTGCAGAACTTTTGGTAAGTCATTAATGTAAAGTAAAAATAGGATAGGGCCCAAGACTGAGCCTTGGGGTACACCTAATGTAACTTCTTTACTAGGAGAAGTAAAATTAGTACCGTTCTTTGACAAAATAACCTGTTGGTGCCTTGCGCTGAGGTAAGATTTGATCCAGTTATAAGGGATACCTCTGATGCCATAGTGTCCTAATTTGGACAAGAGTAACTGATGATTAACTAGGTCAAAAGCCTTGGAAAAATCGAAGAATAGTCCCAAGGTTTCAATTCTATTATCAAGATTTGAAAGTATTAGGTTTACGAGGTGATAGGTGGCTGTAGATGTAGATCTGCATTTCCTAAAACCATTCTGTGAGCCAGACAAGAGATTAAAAGATTCAAGAAATGATGTAAGTCGATTATGGAAGACCTTTTCAAATAGTTTCCCTATCTGGTTTAATAAAGATATTAATAAAGATGGGACCATGGGACAAATTACCAAACAAAATTAAGATGTGTTCATGATGTGCATATATATTTGACAAACAAGAGTAATGCATGATCCAAAATTCATAAATACATATTCTACTTCAGTTATATAAAACACACCCAACGTGTTTTTAGAAAAATATTGACTTCCTGGAGAACCAATTATACTTAATATTCCACACTTAGCAACGATTGAAATATCATGACACACATGTTCCCAGGTGCCTGCATAACATATTCTGGTTCTAATTACATTTGAGTCTTAAAATTATAATTCTACAATCTCTTTAAAAATACTAGCTATTTTTCTTGGAAACCTTAACACAACAGGGATATCATTATCACATATTAGGTCATTCCAATGACTTTCAAGATAATATAGCAATTGCTGTGGGTATTTTACATCATGGCATAAGGATTTATAACGGTTTACTATCACAAATGATTAACCATACATTTTTATGAGTTAATATGATATTCATTGCATGAACTGTTCAAACACAGCATTCAAAAATAAATTCTTTTGATCTCTATCTTAATCTCTTATGATGGCACAATTCCAATACTATGCAGACAGTTTCATCGAATAAAGGTAATATATTTTGTCCCCAGTAGGGTTTAGAATGCGAGACTTTAATATTGCATTTTTCCTTTTCATACATTTAGCTTTATTGTACAGCAGATGTGAATGAAGCTTGACTCAAAAAGTGCCACAGTGAGAGGAAGTTACTGTTCATGCAGTTCCATCTGCCAATTTAGACCCTACATTCACTCAGTTAAATTAATATAACATATTTGATGGAAAAAGATTAAATTTGTCCTCACGTGCAACCTTGGGACTTGGAACTCCCCTATATGGATCGTGAACATTAAAATCAACTGTTAAACATGTAAGTGTTTAGGTAGCTAGCAGATGTGTGCGTCCATATGGTATTCAGAAACCAGTGCATCCTCGAAGGTACCCATAACGAAGTATGATTTTTCAGGAATTGCAGCGGTCACCACCACCTCTTCAAAATGGGCTGTTGATTTGCCCTTGGGAGGTGTAAAATGACCTCCTAACTGGCAACAGCCAATCAACTCTGGGTTCATTGTCCACTAGTGTTTTCACATCAAAAAATCTCGCAAACATTTAATACTCTTGGCATTAATTTCAAAATGGGTCTCTTGTGGACAGATACAAGAGGGAATAAAATAAGAAATTAAAATAGCTAGCAGCTTCTTTTGTTGATAAGAGCCAATACAGTTCCATTCCAATAAAAGGGAAAAACAATAGAAAATGATAAAGAGTCTATTTCAATCTGGCAAATTTACTACGTCTGGTAAAAATTTATCAAGTAACATCTGCTTGCTATAGGATTTATTCCCCTTCTTCTTTACTTCTTAAATCTCTAAGAGGAATTCATCCTCTTTCATTGATTCTGGTTTGATGAATTTAGCCTTCCTAAAGTGACCAGGGGAATAAGTCTATTTCGGCTTGTTGGCTTTCATCTTGGTTGTGGAGATTTTTGATTTAACCTTTGTAGACCAATGGCTTCCATCTACCTTGGGTGTACTGCCTAATTGACTTTATTCCACAGTTAGATTTTGCAAAGTTACTTTTATATTTTTATTAAAATGCTCCGTTCACACTGAGATGTCACACCTGGGAATGAAAGAGAATGTGACTGAAGTGAAGGACCTAGACAAAGAGGAGGCTATTAGTTCTGATTACATGTTCTTTACTTCCAGAAAAATATTTTTGAAGTATTTTCACCTCCATGACCTTCTGTTCCTCCATTTTAGTTTGGGTACATGAAAAAATATATAGGCATCAATTAAAACAATAAGGTTCAGAAGTGCACTTCTCATTCTCATGTCTGTCCATTCTACATGGTAGGAAGGTGACCTTGTCCAAACATTTTGTTGTCACTTGCTAAAATGTAGGTATTTGAAGCTATGCATGGGAGCAGGTATTAACAGACTAACTGGAACTGATTAAAAACCAATGAACAACTAGTTGCAAAGTTAGTCAGGGTGAATGTCAGGATAATGGAGGTGGTGTTGATTAAGTCACAGTTTCATCAATTTATATAAATAAAATGCTGTAATGACTGATGATTCCCAATGGGTCTTTCAAGGCGAAGTGCACTTCCACAGATACTGGGATGTCATACAAGCATTCCCATTTCTACGAGTTTTTTGCTCTCTTAATTATAAGTGGTTTTCATGAGCTGTGTACCATCCTACAATTTTTTAAGCAGTCTCGAGTTCTCCTGCAGCAGCAGTGAAAAAAAAACTTTTTGAATGAGGATGGGTGACATTCTTCATTATCTTGACTTCCTTCTGGAACTCCTTCATAAAAACAAGTTTGCAAGCAACATCAATTATCTCTTCTACCCTTAACAGAGAAAGATTTATTCATCGAAGGAAAGCTTTACTCACTCATACTTTATTTATAGAGTTGAATGTCGATTAACGAGCCCCTCCCATAGTCAATAATTCACACAACGAGCAAATATATATTTTTTTAAATTACTCACTAGATGAGGGACTTCGAAGATGGATTGTGTGCCCACCCCTTGTGCTTAAGCATTCATTCCATTAGCATCACAGTGATAAAAGTGAATACACATTTATTCTAACTTGTGTTCATACATTAGTAGTGATTTTTTTGTGCAAGGTTTAATAATTATTTGTGCATTGTTATTTAACTATCCTCAAAGATAAAGAAGTAAGAATATAACCATAAAGGAATCAAAATAACCACAGGAACAAAAAGAAAAACCACTGCAAAAGCAAGAACAAGGATAAGATTGGGATGATAGATTCTTCAACAGGAATGATAAGAATACCTATGCAACAGTTACATATTCTTGATGATGTAGAAAAATTGCTTCACATTTGGATAAACAAAAAGCACTGAAGCAGCAAGCTCCAGCACAAAGAACTTCATGAAGCTTTTAGATTCTGAAGGCTACTAGCCGCAATAGGCTTTTCAATTTTGATGAAAGGGTTCTCTTCTGGAAAAAGATACAGAAGTGAACTTAGATAACATCAAAGGATAATACAATGCCCTTTGACAAGCTAATGTACGGCCATCTTACGCTGCTATTTCTGCTAATGCTAGTGGAGATTTGATATTTAAATCCCTGTTTACCATTCAGAAACTCTATGAGCTTTCTAGAAGTGTTTAGTCTAGAAGACCACGTGAAATAAGATATGGAGGTCATGGGAAGCTGTCGCGTTGTACAATGAGAAGCATCACCCTAGTAAGACAGTGGCTAGGTGCACTACAAATTTAATTAAAGGTCATGCTGTGCCACATTTTTACAAAAATTTGAGGAATTGGTAGAAAAAATTTCTTAAGTAAAAAATAAAAATTTATCATAAATAATAAATATTATTTAGATTCTTTTTTGTTTTATACAAATCGAATTCTCATTTCAGGTCAGTTCGTCCAACCATGGCAGAAAAGATGAAGATCAAACAATGTATAAACCCCAATGTATAAATAAATCTTTAACATTATTTTTTTTGGAATAGAAAAAATAATCTTATTTTACATTTATTTATAAGGGAAAAATTGTTTTGCTAAATGAGAAATATTCTAAAATGAATTTTGTTCATTGTACAAGGTTCCACAGTAATTGTCACTGAGAGACATATTCTGGATGCCACTCAGCAAATCTGTGTTGACACCTTGGGACTACTGAAGGGATATCGTTTGGGGACCTGTTTCCGGTTAGACCACCATTGAGTCAGCCTTCCAAACCTATACACCTTCGAAAGCTCTACACAGGATTAATATAATAATATGGAAAACCGAAAATATTATATTAAGCTTTAACATTATACTTACCAATAACCCTGCCCACAAACTTGAAGTAGCACAAGTGATTTGGGTTGTAATGTGAGGCTGAGTTGATTGTGTATGTTACACGATCTCCAGGAGAGGTGGTAAAGAGAGCATAGTTGGGGTTGAATATGTCGCGTGATATAATCACATACCACTCCCTAAGCAACCCACCAGCATCCTGGCCCTCTTCACCTATAAATAATAAAACATAAATAATTTTATATAAGACATTAGGCTACATAATAATTACCACATAATATTTTCATCTTTAAACTTATGTCCACATTCAAAGCAATCATTAATCATTCTTATTAATTCAATGAACTTATACAGACTAAAAAAACTATTTTTAAAGAAAAAATGCAAGGTCCTGATATGATGCTTAATGTACTGCTACAAGATGCATCATGCAATAGCTACAAGTATTCCCACTCTCATTTGAGTAACATCCCATTACAAAATATTTATGTAAAACTTGATGATTTATAATTGTGAAAACCAAACATTCATCAGTATTTGTTGCATAATTTCTTCGATATAATTTTTAATGCATGACGGTTCATGGAGGGAGATCACCAATTGAATTAGTTTAATTTGACCATACTTGTTAAACTACCAATGGATGAATATTAAGGATGGGTCAAAGTATTTATAAAATATCAAAGCTGAAGTGATACAAAGCCTTTGGGAGTCATAACTCATAACCGTAATTCACAATCTCAAAATTAAGATTCATGATAAAATAATAATTGGGAATCAACTCAACAGGTGTTAATCACATGTTGGGTACTTTCAACTCTTTATGAATAAATATCAATTTATTTCAATGAAATATGATTTGCGGCTGCATGAAACAACACAATCAGCACATCAACAATAGAATATCAATTACGTTCACAACATCATATGAAACATATGCATCCATTAAGATAACTTTAGTAGACTATTCCACAATTTATTCACTAAAGTGGATGCAAGTTAGAATCGTTGTTGGCAGTCCACTTTCCATGTTTGCACACCCATTCCTTCATGTTCCAGTGACCCATTGGAATGGTTATGGTTAATTCTTGTTCACTACCTCTGTTGTACATTTCAGCAAAGATAATAATTATAATTTGTCTTTAATTAGGTGGACAACTTAGAGGTAAAATCAATAGAAAACTTTTCACATTTTCGGGGGCTTTGCATTATGTATATACATATCCATTCCTCTTCAGTTTTCACTGTATACCTTAGACTCAATAGAAAACTCAAATGATGACAATGCAAAAAAATTGAAGATATTTTGGATAATATTAACAAATACTCACATTTGTATAAAAAAATCAAATTGTCGAAAACCATATTTCATTTAGGTAAAGAGTTATAAAATGTTATAATATCTTGTTAACAGGAAATAATCACAATCATACCTTAAATATACTTGGTTTTTCATGAT
This sequence comes from Hetaerina americana, assembly GCF_022747635.1. Taxonomy (NCBI): domain Eukaryota; kingdom Metazoa; phylum Arthropoda; class Insecta; order Odonata; family Calopterygidae; genus Hetaerina; species Hetaerina americana. The sequence goes on from NW_027286886.1 coordinate 2,933,701, forward strand.
TTCACCCTAACATGCACATCAATTGCAGTGTTGGAAAAGTTCAGTGGCAGTGTTATCAAAATAGAATGAGTATAACTATTGTGTGTTACTGGGAGTGGGAAGAGTTCTAAATATTACCAGGGTGAAATATGTTTTATGTAAATTATGTTTTAATGTAAATTTAGAATGAAAAAATGGTCTGTGTAATTGGTGAAAATCCTCAGGAAATATGTTAATAGTGAAGTGACTCTTCAGTTCAAAAGGAAATTGAAATAATTCAGTTCAGTTTTTATTCTGAAGGCAACACAACCAGTAAGTTTTGATGCTCTTAAGGAAATCCATACGCCACATCTGCAATGCACTGTAAATTCTCTTCTCCTTGTTTTTAGGACATCTGCCTGTGCTGAAATTGTATATTATTTGCAGATCTATTTAACTAATGTATTTCTTAGCACATAAGACATCCTCGGATATTTCAGGTCAGAATTTACGAAACTAAGTGAGCTAAGATCTAGGATCAGATAGAAAAGATGAATTATTTTACACTTAATACAAATAAAACTGAATTTTTACATTACAATAATGACAACCATTTTCTATGCCTGAAATAAGATAGACTATGTATTTATTTTTTTTGTAATAAATTTATTCAGTTTTTTTTTCAGGCTCATACGTATAGATCCAAGATTTGTCACCTATGTAGATGTTATAGAGGGCTTTTGAGGCACCGCTATAATATTTTTTGCGCATTTCTTTGCACCAATTGACACAAGCATCTTTTTCAGCTTTCATTAAATTATGCAGGATCCAATGCAAACAAAATTAATTCACCGCTAAATGTTCATGTTTGTTCATCTTATTGATGCTCGTCATACTAATCCCCAAGGATGCCTCAATCTCACGATGAGTCAAATGATGATCTTCCTTTACTAGTTCTTGCACAGCTTCAATGTTTTCTCGCACAACAACTGATTTTGGATGACCTTCAAGACTTTCACCGCAGAGTGAATGACGGCCAGATGAAATTCGTTATACCAGCATTTCACAGCAGCAAAGGGGCTACATCACAAAAAGTGGAAGCAAGTTGATCGATGCACTCCTGTCTTGATAATCCACATTGAAAGTCATAAAAATCATTGCAAGAAAGTGTTCACCAGTTAACTCCATTTTTGCGCAGAGACAAAATTATCGAGTCACTGTATACAATGCAAGTTATGATCAAACAACAAAATGTTTTGAAGAAAGTTAGCATTAAAAGGGTCAAACTTCAGATGGAAACATCAGATGGCACCTATAGCACTTTGTATTGTCAAGGCTCTAAATATAAATAGCAACCCTCATAGTAACTATTTTTCCTGTGGATCGGCTTGCTCTTATAGGGCGAAATTACATCTGTGTAACCCTGGCCCATAAGGTGCAGGCTGGTTTTAAATCACATTTTGTAGTAAAAAAGTGCATCTTATGGGCTGGGAAATATGGTATTATTGATATCATACGTAAATGTAGGTTTTGAATGGGCAAGCACTATATGGAGTAACATTAAATTTCCCTACCTTTCCTTAAAAAACATCATCTGATAACACAACAGTAAGTCCCTCTTAACTCCGTGTACTTCCTTCCTTCATTCCATCCCACACCCCTATCCTATTCCTACCCCTTCTTTGCTCGCCCAACATTCTCCCTCTATTAGTCTTCAACATCGTTATGCATATCAAAATGCTCTGCATCCATCTTTCCTGCCTCTTAATGATTTCTCAAAACAATTCTCTTCCTGTCCTACCATGCGCATACTAAGCTAATTTCCAAATCAAAGTTTTCATGTAGCATTTCTGAGTCTAATGAGGAGCCATATCTTTAGGGATTAATTTTTTTTGAAGTAATTTCTAGGAAATATTACGTGTCTATTACTTAATAACACTCAAAAGTGATATCATCAGAACTAGTAATATAGACAACCATTTCATAAGCCTGATGCAGGAAAAAATACTCAATAGTAAGAATGTTTTCCTGGTAAATCAGCTTTCATATCATTGGTCAAAGTTAAACATACTACCTTGATCAAAAAGTTCCCGGAATAACCACCGTGTGGCGCTCCCATCGTTCCGATTTGAGTTCTGTTTTTTTTGTTAAATTGGTACATCTGTTGTTGATATTCCCTTTAAATCTTAGTGTCATAACTTGACATTTGCAAAAGTTACGTAGCCAAGAGTACATCTATCTCTGTGTGTGTTGGCGATTTTTTACAATTTCAGAAATGGATTTAAATTTGCAACAACGAACTCTAATTAAATTTTGCGTAAAAAACGGATTTAGTGGCGCACGGACGTTGGAAATGTTGGAAAAGTGTTTCGGCAACGATTCTCTAAAAAAAACGGTCGTTTACCAGTGGCACGAGCGGTTCAGAAGTGGTGGTGAGTCAATCGAAGATGATGAACGCAGTGGCAGACCATCGACATCGAAAGTCGGTGAAAAAATTGATAAAGTAAAAGAAATGTTGGTCAATAACCGCAAATTAACCATCAGAGAAATAGCGGAGGACTTGAACATTGCCTATGGATCCGCCCAAGACATTATGGTTAATGATTTGGGTTTCCGTCGTGTAGCAGCAAAGTTGGTGCCAAAAGACCTCAATTTCATGCAAAAAAGAGACCGTGTTGAAGTCGCAAAAGACATGATTTGCAAGGCTGAATCCGATCCCACATTCATCAAAAGGATCATTACTGGAGACGAGACGTGGGTTTATGAGTACGACACGCAATCCAGACATCAGGCAAGTGAATGGCGTTCACCAAATGAGCCGAGACCAAAAAAACCACGTCGTTTTCAGTCAAAAAAGAAGGCAATGCTGACGGTTTTCATGGATTACAACGGTGTAGTGCATCATGAATTTTTGCCAGAAGGCCGGACAGTAAACAAAGAGTATTATTTGGGCGTTATGAGACGTTTGCGTGAAGCAATTCGCCGAAAGAGACCAGAAATGTGGGCAGAAAACTCGTGGATTTTGCACCATGATAACGCACCGTCGCACAGTGCTATCATTATTCGTAATTTTTTGACGAAAAATGCAACAAATACCATCCAACAGCCACCGAATTCACCTGATTTGGCTCCCTGTGACTTCTTTCTGTTCAATCGAGTTAAAAAACCATTACGGGGAACGCGTTTTAGCAGCCGAGAGGAAGTAATGGAAAAATCGCAGGAAGCACTGATGGACATACCGAAAACCGAATATAAAAAATGTTTCGAGGATTGGATCAAGCGCTGGCATAAGTGTGTTGCAGTCGATGGGGATTACTTTGAAGGGGACAATATAGATTTAGATGAATAAACTTGTATTTTTAATTTTCTGAATAAATTCCGGGAAATTTTTGATCAAGGTAGTATACACCCTTGACCCTTAAGACAGAGGCTGATTTTAGCACATTTTGAAGCAAAAAGTGTGTGTATTATAGGCCAGGAAATACCATATGTAAGAAGGTACTAATGAACAAACAAAAACAACACTGCTCAAGAAACTATTTATATCTTTTCAGGTTATAATACAACCTTCAAAAATTAGGGCCATTTCTCAATCAATGCAATTTAATCATAAATGAAGGATCGATATTTAATTTCATTCAAATATTGTGCATTGAATTTTAAACACTAAAATAGTCATCTTTTAGTTATATTAAACTAAAAATTCACCCAATCAATAATATTAACCCTCTTAGTGCGGCGGGCCGATATATCGGCTTTCGTATCCCTGGCGAAAAGTGCGGCGGGCCGATATATCGGCTCTTGCGTAGGCTATTGTTTAAATCGCTGTAACTTATGATTTTTTCTTTAATAATTTATGGTTTTTGTGCTATCGATAGGCTGAATCCCATAGAATTACGTAACTAATTTTTTAATTTTTTATTAGCAATTTTAAATGCTTTTCAAAAAGTATAATTCTTACTATAATTTTTCGTTCAGTTTTGTACATGTTGGGAAGCTCAGCCTAATTGTTTGCTCGTTTTTTTTTCTGAGTGGTCTTTCCACTATGAAAAGCCACTGAAAGGCTACTAATTAAGCTGTTTTCATCTGTAATCTCTTGAATGTGTTGTGGTGTCATGGTGTTGATATATAGCTGCTTATTCAGACTTTGTTGAGAGGATGGAAATGAGAACACTGCTTTGTAATCATTTTGGTTTCTCTTGCCGTCCACCCTATCTAATCAATTGCGCCCTGTGTAATGGATTACATTGTCAGCAGTTCTCTGTGAGTTAGAACTTGATTTTTTTTCTGCCTTTAGATTGTAAGCACATTGCCGCAGTCTCAAGGAAAGGGGAAAAGTCCCAATTTGACTCAGTGAGATCAGCCTTTTCAACAAAATCGAACTATGCAGAGGCTGACAAAAAAAATTGCAATTCACTGGTTTTTCTTTATTTATTTATAATATTTTCTGCATGTCTTTTTGATTCTTTATTATATTTAAATATCGTAGTTTAATTGAAAAATGTTTTTAAAAAAATATTAGTTTTGTGTTTAAAATCGAAATATAATTGCTAACAAAATATTCTTCAAATTTATGATACTGTAGTAATTACATTTATTTTTCAGATGATGTAAATGTATTACATCATTATTAACTAAAATATTATATTTTAAAATAAAAAAACTGCATATGGATATCTAAACAAATAACTTCATAATGTTTTTTTTTCTAAGGTGATACATTTTCTTAAATTACCCTTTGCACTTCTCACTAGTACCCCTGGAATCCCCGCCGCACTAAGAGGGTTAAGTTGTAAAACTGGGACCCTTAAAGTCATGGGAATTTAAAATCTCTAAGCATGCGAAAATAAAATCTATATCCAGGGCCTTACAATGAGTTTCACCTCATGCCAGGAGTCCAATCATCAGAAACGATTACACTCAAAACTTTTAAGAAGTAATTTACCTTCAAACACAATGTAGAAACGATTCTTCCACTCGTCTGCACCCCGACGATGCAATTCACGGAAAGAATCTTCAAATACACTACTTCTTCGAACATGGACAGCCAACTCTTCACGGCGCATTCCATCATCTAATCTCTCAAGCTCAGCACGGAAATATCGCCTCTTGACATCAAAGTCCAATATCCTCGTGTGATCGACTAGAACAGCAAATGGCCCTTCACTTAGCGGTGATGTCGACTGCCTTAGAATTTGATTTAGAACAGTTCTGTGTGTTTCTGCAAAGAAAAAAGATTAGAAAAATTATACAATTGAATAACCAATGTAACTCCATTTTATCTTCTTTTTGTGAATTATGGCATTATTATTAATCCAAAAACACCTACCAAGTTGAGGATTGCTTTTGAGTGATAATGGTATGACAGACTCAAGTTAACTATAAAACATGTCCAATTCATGCATTTAGCATCAGGGAACCAGATCTTTTACCTGTGCTATCATTCTATTTCAACGAAGTTGAATTAATGGGAAAATCTTTGTCTTCAATTTTCAGTTCAGGTCCAAAGACATCTAGGATTGGAGTAGTAGTAGTTTTGAGGGGAGGCGACTGACAGCCAAGGTCATTTGCGCCATAGGGGATGGACAGGAAAGGATGAAGGGTGGAGAGAAACCCGGCGTCGGCATTAGCCTACTCTTTACGAAAGGCACCAAGGGGTCCGCAGTTGAACGTCCCATCCGACGGATGGCGTACTCACTCAAAGTGCCCTCCACAAAGCACCTCAAGTAGGGATCGAGATACCTAAGAAATATTCAACACCGCCGGGATTTGAACCCGTGCCCTCAGGGTGGGAAGCCAGTACGTTAGCCCCCGCACCATCTCGATCCTCTAGGATTGGAACCCAGGCCACTATGGCCATTAGACCCTATACTAGCCCCTAGGTTAACACCTTCCTGTAGTTGATGATGGTGGTGATTAAATATTTTAAATGGGCTACACACAATTATATACAATAGGTAGAATATAATTCAAAATATAATTAGGGTTATGAGATTTCTAAATTGGAATAAGGAACTATCAACACCATGAGTAAAGAAATTCAGCATTTTTGTAGTATTCAAACCTTATTTGAGGATTTTATCATGAAGAATATAACAAAATAGTATTTTGAAGTAACTATGGTTTTGGCAGGCATTTTTCAGTGTCTTTGATTCAAGGTTTATGCAGCAATGAATTTGTACTCCATATATTTTTTACCTAACATCCTGCGGTGTATTGAGCATTTATTAAGACTCAAAATTTCATTCTTCCTACTGAGAATTCAATATAAAGCAAAATAAAGAAATTCATTTACCAACCTTTCTATTTTCCTCACTCAGATGACCATCTACGATTGTTGAACAAATAAATTTAAAAAATTATGTCCCTGATTGGTAGTAGCGGTAGAGTTATATTTAAAGGGTGTGCCAATACTTGTAGTAGTAGAGATAGATTAGAGAACACCAACTAAGGTAATTTAACACCTCTCACAACCCAATACATTCACAAAAGAGATACAAAACTGGTATTAAAAAGTTGTATTTGATATATTAAAATAGTATTGCAACCAATAGGTGATTAGCATAATGTCATTTGCATGCCGTCAGAGGCATAGGAGACCAGATTCCTTTAAAACAGCAATTATTCCCCTAATGATATCGTGGGTGATGCCTAGCAGACACAATGTCACCCTATATATTATACTAAATATTTCTTGCATTCCATCCAAAGTGTCTCAAAATCATTGAAGAAATACACTCTTCACTGAGACGGTTTAGCCCTATCTTCAAGGTCAAGGTAACAGTAAGAAAAATCAGAACATCCTATTCCCAATCACCTCGCTGGCATCTGGTAGGAACATAAATTTCTGAAGATGATGCACTACTTCTGCACAGAATGAATGCACTACTTCTCCACAGAGAATCAAAAGACATATTTCCACCATGATTTGTTAGATTCGTTCAGTGTTAACTGTATTGTCTCCTGGCACTAGCGAATTGAAACAATCCTCAGAAGATTGTCATCAAATAAGGAACCTATCACCATAACCTTTAATAATCTGATGGCATGGGCACACTCATCATTCCATCAAGGTGTCAGTGTTCTTTGGGCAACACAACTTCGTCTTCGCATGCTGCAATTAACAGTCCTCACCAAAGAAGCATTTGAAGCCCAAATGTTTCAAATATGATGATGAACGCATTTATTTTTAGACCAAAACATCCAGTTTGAAGATGGACCAATCTACTGCTTGAATTTTCCAGTTTCCCAGTAGATATGCACACCAAATAGACTGGACTGTATCGCGCACTGAAAGACTAACAAACTACTTATGGCCGATTGTCTGCAGACTCAGAATTTCTCAAAAGAGATACAATACTTGAGGAGATGGAGAACGTTCCTATTAGCACAATGCAGATAAGTTCCAAAGCTGCAACAAATGTGAAATGAAATTAAATGTGCTACATTATAAATATTTATAATTTCAGAATTTTTTTGTGGTATTGTGGAGGAAATATTTAATCTTTTACTCATTACTGGCTTCAAATACAATTATTATTATTACTATCAAAAATCTGTATTAAAAACAACTATAATCTGATGAGGGAGAAAATACTCAATAGAAAGTATTCTTCCAAGCAAATCAGCTTTTCGAATTATAGAATTAAATCATACATATGTATAACCTCAACCCACTGGTCTGTTTCAGAGCACATTTTGAAGAAAAAAAGTGCATCTAATGGGCCAGAAAATACAGTATTTATTAACTATGGTTTGCTAGAGGAAATTTAATATGTAACATTATACTCTACCTGCAAATTTTAGGAATTTGACAGTATCATTCGAGAGGGTAGTAGATGGGCCAGGGCTATCCCAGCGGAAATTCAGCACTGGAGGAGTCTCTCCTTCTGCAGGTAAAGGTGACACTGGGGCAAGCTCATGCTGAACCTGAACTGTTGATGACTCACGACATTCAGATGTAGCGTGCCGATCTCCACCCTTTTTGTCTTTTTCATCTTTCTCTCCCGAAGACGCATGGATGAGGAAGAAAGCTTCCACGGCCGGCTATAAAAAACATTGTTCAATTGAGACTAATTAAAACTGTATGAAAAGTATAATTACCATCAAATGTAAAAAATTCTAAATATAAATAATGCCCAATTTTTAACACATTCCATAACCAAACCTACCAATTACTTACCGAAACACTACAAATTATAAATTTATCATTTCAATGTCAGGGTAAGCCAGTATGACTTAATCAAATGATGCCATATTTTAAATTAAACAACTTAAGTTAATTCTAGATCATAATTCATCAATTTCAAAATAAGTGTAAGCCATTAAATATGCATTTGGCATTGAAAAAAATAGGGTTAGGTGGATGCCAAATGGGGTGTATTGAATGCCATTTTCGAATGCTAGTCATTTACTCCCTTCGATAGTTGCTCTCCTAAATCTCAGGCAGTCAGAATTTATTAATTCTTAGCTAAATGAGAACGTGCTTTTCAGTTAAAATTAGACTCATTAGATTACTTCATTATCCAATAATTGATAATCATTCAAAATTTATTTTTGATTAAATTACTGGGGAAAATACCTAACCATACGCATTGAACTACTTTATTAAAACATTTTAATTCGATGAAACTTACCTGCAAAACCAAGACTGCATGGTGATCTGGTGTGTCTTGAAGTTCTAGAAGACAATCTGTGAGTACTCTCCAGAGGTCATCAAGACCAAGTTGTTCACTCAGGTTCGGAAGTATTGGGTCAACATCACCAATACCTAAGAAATAAAATTTATTTTATTAGTTCCAGTAGCTTTTAAGTTTTGGGTGTGTGAACAACTAAGGACATCTAGAATCTCTCCAACAGATTTAATTCAAGTTGCGGTACATAAGTAGATAAAAAATTTTGATTCACCTTTTAAAACGTTACCCTTAATTATAAAAGAGAGAAAGGGCTAGGTTCTAAGGGGTTCCATTAGGTTGAATCCTCTAAAGGAGTTCATCTTCCTATAAAAACTTCAGAACAGCATCTATACTAGATGCATGGTCACCTAAAATATGGCAGATAGAATCCTAAATGGCATAATTACATAGTATTTCTACTTCTATTTCTTAGTGAATCTACAACACTTGATGAGATTATTGCCAATCAAGTTATGGCATTTCCTCCCTCTTAATCTTCCTTATGTGGGGTTCCATAGGTCCATTTACATCAAGTACCATTTATAAAGGGCTTGACATCACTGATCATAGTGACTTCTGAGAACCAATGTTCCAAATTGGTTTGACGTTTGCGAACTTTCCCAACTTTTCTAAAACATATGATGCTATCATCGAACAAGTTTTCACACCTGTTAACAAGGGCTTTATCAGGGTGACACTCTTAACGACCATATGCTGAGAAGATCCATGATTTCAGTATTGAGAATAGAGATCCAGCATCTCACTCTTCCTCTATGAAGAAATTTCTGTGACTTGTTACTTCTACTGCAGGTTGAGGCCCCAGCTCTTTTGTTATCCTCAGTCCTGTGATTGTCCAAGATGTCATTGACATCCTCTTTGCTGGCTTCCTAACTCATGGACCTTCCCATAGGCATGATGTCAGGAACAATAAACAAGTTGTTCTTCAAATCCTTCAAACCTCCTTTCAGAAACACAATCAGACCAGAGATTTTTAATTCAATAACATTGCCACAAAGGCATCCAATTAACAGCAAAAGTCACTTGATTGTCTAGCATTACAGCTTCCAGCTACAAAGAATTTTTACCAACATCCAGCTGTTACTGTCATCTCCTGCAGGGGTGATCAGCCCACCAAACTCATAACTTATCCCATTCTGTCCCAATCAAACCAATTCACTGAATCCTCAGAAATTGAATCAACTCTTAAAAAAATGCATTTTTTTACCATTATATGTAGTTATATTAGGAATTATTTTTGAATTTTAATTGATATTTAAATGAACAAATTACATTTAATGATAATGTGGAACCACTATTGTTACAAAAGGAGCTATAAGTAATTTTCTCTGTTGTTATTAAGAGAAGATTACTTTTACTAACGTAAAATTGATAAATGGAAAATATTTTAAGTGGGCCATCCAGGAATTCCCCACAAAATCCAAGAGATGGCAATCTTAGCACATGAAAATATATATTCAGCAAGTATTTGCATATGTACTAGATGTGCATATGCAAATAAATGAATTAATATACAAGATTAACATAAAAATAAGAAAAAGGGAAGGATTGAAGGTTAGTGCACAACTTCACCTGGATGAGCAGTTTGGTGAGCAGTGTCCTGGGAATAACTCTGGCTACTTCCACTCTCACTGCCACTTGGTTGCCCAACTGCATGCATTTCAACGGACTGCTGACTTCTCTCTTCTAAACCAGCAAACTCCCTCTGGGCACACATCAGTCTAACAGCAACACTTTCCCTCATACCCCTCGAGGCCACAGAGGCAGGTGGAGGTGCAGTTTCTTCATGATCCACATGCATGGCCCTTTGTGACTGCTCTGCAGTCACATTCCGCCTGTCACTTTCTCCACCATTTCCACCGGAATTACCTGAAAAATTGCTCTGTTTACAAAATTTCCTTGAACATGGTTCTGCATTTGCCTGAATACCTGGACTTTATTCTCTTCCTGCAAAGAAGTAACTACTTGATAGGCAATGATGGAAATATTTACCTTTTCGCTTACTTCTCTTAATTGCCATCTGGACGGCTTCTCGAAGTTGTATGATTACTTTCAAGGCCCTCAAAAAGAAAATCTGACTTGAGGTTTTACTGGTTAGGGGCATCATGGCAGGAATTTGAAGATCAGAGCCATGCTTTACTTTGGTAGGTGCAGTAACCACTACTGAGCCTTTTGTAAACCTGGAATTAGAATAAATAATTTTTAATCATACCATTGCCAAGACAAATGATGTACATGTATAACACAGACAACAGTCAGATAATCCAAAATTATACACCCAATAATTAGTTACTATACAGAAAATCATGGTTTCGGGCCACTAGAAACTCTTATTCCTTTCTCAATTTTTAAAAGGCTTGTTAACCATGACAATTAAAATTTACAATTCTGATGCAATTCCTTCATGAACAATAACCAAGTCCATTAAGCCATTCTATTTTTCACATTTTCTTTCAGGCGTCCCTTGAAATTGTCTAGCACAAGCATTCCCCATTGACATCTTAATTCATCAGGCATAACCTAAGCTTTAGGGATAAGCTAAGCTTCAATTGTTCCCGGCTCAACCTTGTGGAAATTAATTTTAATTAAATGAAGAATACAAGGTATCTTTCCACTGTCCTCAATGTATCTTTCCACTGTCCACAGGACAGTGGAAAGATACATTGTATTCTTCATTTCATTAATAAGCTAAGCTCTTTATTCACCCACCCTTTCTACAGCACACCAACTACCACCACCGATGCTAACCCATCTTTAGCACTGCTTTTGGTTCTACAATTATACAAATAGTCAGTTTTCGCCTGACAGCCAAAGCTGCAAGCATTATGATGGTTCTAGTTTTTACATTTCCCATGCTATTGACCAACACTGATTTATAATCTTTCATATAAACGGTAATGTTTGATGGCATTTTAAAACAAACTGGAGTTTAACCTCCATTTCACATTTTCCCAAGTTTGTACTCATGCGCTTTAGGCATATTTATTATGTACCTCTGGCATGCAATTACGATATCATTAAATTCACTAGGAGGATGATGGGTTAGGAAAGTTTGGATTCAAAGAGAAGGTCCTTTTCTTTGCGCCCACCTTCTACACTAACTGATGGTTAGATATTACAATGTAACCATAAGCTCCCTAGACATTTTCAAAGCTTTCATCATCATATCTTCACAACTAATATTCAGACTCACTTTTCCATCATAAAATCAGAGACAAGATTTTCAAGGATTCCAAATAGTCCTTTTGATGGTGCTATTTAGCTTTCCTGGTTTAAATAGCACATATGAATATAATAATCACATCTCCCAAAAAAACATAGTTGCTTCTAAAACACCATACTTCTTTAAAGCTTGAACACTTTCTGTATTTCCTGCTTCTTGATCCATGTGCAGTTTTAAGTTCATATCTTAACTTCGTTTGATTCCATTGCTTACTTGGGATTTAGAAGAAGCATCTTTTTTGACATTATCAGTTTTCTATTCTTTATCTAACATGAAATTAATAGGTTAATAACAATTGGAGTATGCATGCACATAAAGACTGGCTGAAGGGACATTTAAAAAGATTTTAAACCATTGAAAAAAGAGGCAATTATGCAAATATAATAACATAATACTCTGTTAGAGAACTTTAACATGAACTTTGAATACACAAGCATTTAAGGGAGTTCATTTCAATGAATGGTGGTGAAAGAAAGGGAAAGCAGAGAGATATAGCTATCTCTTCCTAATTTAAGCAAGAGCAACAGAAGAAAAAAGAAAATTAAAAAAATTCCTAAAATATTTACTCCTTAAACATTAGTTAAACTAATTTGTTGGATTTAGACTAGTAAAGAGAAAAACTGGACATGCCACTTCACTGCATATTTTGATCAACATATACATTCACATTAAATTGTCAGAAAAAATGGTGCTACCTACAAATCAACAATGAAAACTCTTTAATATGGTGTTCTACAAGGTTTTGTATCAGGGCCTTCACTTTTCCTGGTGTATGTGAACGACATTGAAAAAGCCATAATCTCTCCAGAGAACAATAACATGGTGCTCTCTACAGACGACACAAGCCTAATAGCAGGTCATAATAATCATCCCAATTGCAAATAGATAAATATGCTATGGTTAATTCAGTCCCTCAATGGCTGCATGACAATAATTTACAATTAATGCAAAAAAAATAGTTTACTTAGTATATAGTAATAAAGACCTTCACTCAAATATTTCTGCAGAAATAGGAAACCAATTGATTGCAGAGTTGGAACATACCAATTTATTGGGTTTAGAAATAGACAACAAGTTAAACTGGAGGTTTCCAACGGAAAAATGTGGTAAAAATTATATTCAGCCCTATTAGTTGTAAAAAAATCTAGCTAACTATTGTAACGCAGAAGTAATAATCTCAGTATACCATGGTATATTTGAGTCCATAGCTCATTAGGACATAGTCTGCTGGGGGAGTTCAGCACATGGAAACATCAATAGAATACTCACCCATCAAAAACGTGCATTAAGGGTTATATTTAAAATGAATGCAAGAAATTCTAGCTGGTATTATTACAATATCACAAAACCATGACCATTCCCTGCATATATATGAGGTCTGTTCATTAAGTGTCGCAACTTTTGCATTTTTTCAAAAATTATTTATTTATTCATGAATGTCTATTTTGTCCCCTTCTAAGTAATCCCCATTAGATATTATACACTTGCGCCAAAGTTTTTTCCAATCCTCGAAGCACTTCGAAAAATCATTTTTTGTGATCTTGTTCAGCTTGTCCTCAGATGCAGCCTTTATCTCATCAGTCTTAGTGTAATGTCGTCCTTTCATGGGCCTCTTCAGCTTCGGGAACAAGAAAAGTCACTGGGGGCCTGATCTGAGGAATAGTGGCTGCGGCATCATTTGTGAGTTGTTTTTGGCCAAAAATTGGCGCACAAGTAACGATGTGTGAGCAGTCTTGGCTCCTGCTGCAGCTCCCATCAGGATGATTGAGATTTAGTTTCCATGTCATAACCATAAACCCATGATTCCTCACCAGTTATGACCCTCTCATTTGGGTCATTGCAGACAGAGTCCAACACTTCCTTGCCATGTTAATGTGTAGCTGGTTTTGGTCAAAATTGAGCAATTTTGGTAAGAACTTCACGGCAACCTGTGTCAGCCCAAATCATTGGTGAAAATTGAATGGCACGAGCCAATCGATATATTTAGGTCCTCAGCAACTTCTCTAACAGTGATTCGATGATTGGCCAATACTATTTTCTTCATTTCATCATTATTTTTGTCTGTTGTTGACGTGCTCGGGCATCCGGCACGCTCTTCGTCGTTCACATCTTCTTGGCCCTCTGTACCCCCAACGAATGTTGCTTTGGTCCAAGGTAGCTTCTCCATATGCCACAGTCAATATTCAGAATTCGTTCGTGCTCTGTATTTCATTTTTCACACAAAATTTGATACAGATTCTTTGATCCATTTTCTGGAACAGGCAAAAATCGAAACAAGCCAAAACACGTCCAAGAAAAACAGCTGTCCACAATTAACTGAATATTAAAAATGGTAGAACTTTTTGGCATTAGTGAGAGACATGAGTACCAACATAATGCCACAAAAAAAATTAAAAATCAAATATACGCAACTCGTGGAAATTCAATATTTGCGATACTTTTTGAACAGAACTCATATCTAGAAGGTGATATGCCTGCACCAAAACCCCTTCTCAGGTCAGAAATAGGGATGTTCACATTCACAACACCAGGGGTAAGGATAATCTTTATAATGGCCATTGCCGAGTAGCAGTACTACAAAAAACCCCAGAAGTTTCAGGAAAACTGCTCTCTAATAGACTTCCTGAAGAGCTAAAACAAATACTTCCCCAAAAAAATAAATTAAAAAAAATGTAAATTCTTCTTTGTAAATAATTATTTTTATAGTGTCCAAGAATAAATACATAGAAAGAGCCAATGCACGAAAATCTGTTTTGTAATTCTTTAATACCCGTTATTATGTAATTCAAATCCATCCATATGCGTATGAATTTGTATATAACTATAAACACAGTAATCAACCCGAAGGTCAGTTTGGTAGGTGATGGTAGAGTTCATCCCGTACTAAGCCTGACGGCATGTGAAATTCACACATCAGGGTAGGGGGGCCAGTTCCTTTCCCTGTGCCGGTTATGGTTTCCCAGGAAGATCTGGTACCCGCAAAATCACATAGCTTGGGTGTAGCTGCAGGTGCCCAGAGTGACTTGCCCGGGAATTGAACCCAGGCCCTCTGGTCAGCAGTCAAATGCTCAACCTCCTGGACTACCATGACCCACAAATTTGAATAGATGTAAATCTAATGTACATGTAAATTTGACTGAATTTTTAACGAAGCCCATACAATTTTATATTGTTCTAGGGTGAATAAATCTATCTAACCATCATTAATTTTAGTAGCCACATACAGAGCCTTAAGAAATTTTTTAGTTTATTTATAACTCGAGATTTAGAAGTCCAAAAATCTGTCCCACGAATTTCATAACAATAAGGTTTTACTTAATTTATATTTTATTCCTATATTATGTCAAAAAGTCAGGGAGGAAACTAAAAGAATTTATGCTTACCTATCATGCAGAACACCTTTGGCAGGCTGCCTTTCATGACTGCTTTCATCGTTAACTGGACGGTTTTTCTCACGACGACTCTTCCTTTTAAGTACACGTAACTCCTTCAGCAAAGTCAGTATTTGTATACAAACAACATTGCCCAATTTCTGAGCACCACTCAGTAACAATTCCAGGATCTAAATAAATTAAAGTTAAAGGGGTAAAATTTTAGTTGAGAAACAAGCAGAAATAAAATAGTATAGCAACACTAATATAGGCCACTAAGAATTCTGTATGTACCATGTCTCGAGTAGATGCTGGCCCATATGACCAGTTGAGAAGAAGTGATGTCGCATCTTCCAGACCATCCTCAGAACAACTTGTTGATGTAATCACTTCTATCGCCAATCTTATATACTCCTCTGGCACTTTCATTCTCCGACTGTACTCCTTTTTCTCTTCCGAATCTTCAGCAATTTCAATGGTGTCTCGATCACGCTTCCTTGCTTGGGGACTGCTGTCTGGCAATCCAAGGGATATAAGGGCCAGCAGCTTCAACAGTTTATCAGTAAGTAGAGTGCTCGACCTTATCACAGGGTAAGACAGCATTGCAACAAGGTGGCCAAAAGCAGAAGTCTCAAAGCACAAATTGAAAAAATCGAACTCCATTGGGGGATTGAGAGCATAATTACTTCTGGAATTATTCTTCCCCTTCTTTGAAGCACTTATCATATCTAATTTAACTAACAACTCCCAAAAATTTGTAGGTCCAACTTTGGTTTTCAATCCACCACCTCTTCCATTATATACATCCTGTAATTTTTGCTCAAAACGCGCAGCATCTCCACTGCTGAGACTCTTAGGCAGTGATTCTATCTCTTGAGTCTTCATTGGCAAATAATAACTTGGGAAAGGCTTTGCCAATACAATCAAGAGCTCTAGGGTATGCCTGAAATAGTGAAAGGGCATTTTTAGTACCAATTAAATGCTATTGTTTCAATTTCAGTTAAAACGATCTAATGTATGTAAAAACACATCAATTCATACTTGCAAACGCTAGGAGCAGCTAAGGGATGAATGGTCAGTGTTGCAGCTGCTGCACTTGCGGCCCCTAATTTATCAGCCCCTCTTTTTCCAGATGGCCTCTGCATACTAAATATATTAGCTTTGCAGCCCAAGGCAGCATCCACACCTATATTCAACCAAGTAGGCACCAAGGTCCTAACATCTGCAGATCTAGACAAGAAGTAACAAGCATGTCATAATTTTAATCATAAAAAGACGACACCATACTTGACCAGCATCATCTTATTGATCAGTGATCATATCTAGCATGCATTACATCAACAACTGATAGGAGATCAAGTGAAGCGATCATACATGGAGTTTCAACAAAATTTTTTTTTTTTTTTTTAAGTAATCTACCGGTTAAGGTAGGTTTTTGGACTGACACAACTACCAAACAAATATTTTATTACTCCTAACAAAACACAAAATCAATCATCCTACTCTATATCAGGTCCCTCTTCATCTCTGAGTACTTCCTTCCTCCCTTCATCCCGTCCAACAACCCTATCCTGTTCCTTCCCTTTCCTCTTTTGCCCAACATTCTACCCTCTATCACAGTCTTCAACATCCCACTGCCGGTCAACACCCCCTTCATCCACTTTTCCTGCCTCCATAGGATTGCTCCCAACAAACCCCTCTCTTCGCCAACCATACCAAGTACTTCCTCATTTGTTTTCTTCTCTGTCCATTTCACCTTCTCCATTCTTCTCCACACCCACATTTCAAAAGCCTCCAGTCTACGTCTATCCTCCTGCTTCAATGACCACGTTTCCGCTCCGTACATAGCTACGCTCCATATCAAAGTTTTTACGAGTCTTTTCTTAACATCCTTACTCAAAGTCCCTGTCATCAACTCCCTCCTCCTTGTGAAAGCCTCTTTGCCTAGCGCAATTCTTCTCCTTACGTCCCTACTACTTTGACCGTGTTGGTCCAAAACACTACCGAGATACGTAAACTGTTCTACCTGCTCTAGCTTTTGCCCTCCTATTTTAATGTTAAGCTTGGCCTTTTTCTTTCTAGAAAATCGCATAACCTTTGTTTTATTAATATTGATTCTCATCCCATACCTGTCGCACTGAATTTTCAATTCACTAAGCAATGCTTGCAGCCCCTTGGCGGACTGACAAACTAAAGCTTGGTCATCAGCAAACCTAACTGATTTTACGAATTCCCCGCCCACTTTCATTCCTACCTCGAGTTCTTCCCATGCCTCTTTGATCATTTCTTCTGCGTACAGGTTGAACAGCAACGGTGATAATGGGCAACCCTGCCTTACACCCCTTCCTAACACTGCCCATCCTGACTCCCCGTTTCCCCCCCTCACCTGAGCAGTCTGAGACATGTACAGGTTGCGGATTAGCCTCCTTTCCCTCCAATCTATTCCTATTTTCTGCAATATACTCATTAGTTTTTCCCAATTTACTCTATCAAACGCTTTTTCGAAATCTACGAAACAGGCAAATACCTCCTGGTTGTGTTCTATATTCCTCTCGATTAATAATCTCATTACTGCAATGGCATCACGCGTACCTCTCCCCTTCCTAAACCCAAACTGATCATCCCCTAAGTAATCATTTGCCCTACTCTCTATCCTTTTGTTTATGATCCTGAGAACAACCTTAGCTGCGTGGGATATCAAACTAATTGTCCTATAGTCCTCACATGACGTGGCCTTTACCTTTTTCGGAATAGGAACTAAAACTGATCTCACAAAGTCTTCCGGCCAGATTCCCTCCTCATAAATACTACGGATCAGCCCATATAGCCTCTTCCTCCCACATTTTCCCAAGCATTTCAAAAGTTCCACGGGAATGTTATCTACCCCCACGGCCTTATTTAGTTTCATCTCCCTTAATGCCCTTTCTATCTCATTGTCTAGTATGCCTGGACCTAAGCTATCTTCCTCTACGTCATGTTCCTTTTCAATGTCTAACTTTGTTGGTCTAAGCTCTTTACTATACAGGTCTTCTACATATTCCTTCCATCTCTCTTGGATCTTTCCTGCGTCAACTATTACCTTACCGGCCTTATCTCTAACTGCTATCGTTGATCTCCCTTTCTTACTTCCCGATAAAGATTTAACTATGCTGTAAAGCGCACCGATTTCCCCCTTCCTCTGCAGACTTTCCATATTCTCGCACTGCGTCTTCTACCATGCTTCTTTTGCTTTATTTGTTGCCCGCCTCAATTTATTGTTCAATTCTTTGTACTTCATTTTGCTTAATTCTGTGTTCATATTCTTCCATTTTCTCCGCTCATCCATTTTTGTAATCATCTCATCCGTGATCCATGGTTTACGAGTCCTTTTAGCGTTAACGGTTCCAATAGTGTCTTTTGCCGCTTTAGACAACCCTTTTTTGATACATTCCCATTTTTCTTCAATAGTACTTAGCTCTTTACCGTCCTCCATGATTTTCTCTACCGCCTGTTTGTAATCCTTTCTTTTCAACCCATTTAATGCTTCTACATTCCATTTTCTAACTCGCCGCCCATGCCTTATCTTTTTAAAACGTACGCTACATTTCATAACAACTAAATTGTGGTCTGAGTCCGCATCCGCTCCCGGGAAGCTGTGGGAATTTATCACACTGTTCCTAAACCTGTGTCTAACCAGGATATAATCTAGCTGATATCTTCCCGAGTCACCTGGCATTTTCCATGTATACCTGCGTCTTTTGTGGTGCCTGAACCAAGTGTTGGTGATAACTAACCCCTGTCTCCTGCAGAACTCAACTGTTTTCTCCCCGCGGTCATTCCTCGTGCCTAAACCGTAGTCCCCCACCTCATCACCATCTCTTCCTTCGCCTACTGTCGCATTCCAATCCCCCATCACTATCAAATGTTTCCCTGCAGGAACACATGCAATCATGTCCTCTAACTGATCGTATATCCTATCGACCTCTTCTTCCTTATGGTTGCTCGGTGGCATGTATACCTGGATAATAACTAAGTTCGTCGGTTCTGGTTTTATCTCCACTAGTAGTATTCTATCCGTTACCTGCTCTATGTTGACTACGCTTCTTCCTACCTCTTCATTTAATACTATGGCGACCCCTCGTTGGCTCTCGTCCCCACCGCTGTATATTATTCTATACTTATCACTCCAGTAATCCCCGCTATCTTTCCATCTCACCTCGCATAGACCTAAAATATCTATATTTCCCCTTTCCATCTCTCGCTTAACATTCTCCAATTTCCCCGTCCTCATCATTGTCCTAACATTCCACGTTCCTATTCTAACTAATTTGGTCTTCTTCTCCTGCGTCTTCTGTCCTGCTGCTGCTGGTTTTCCCTTGCAAGGGTTTCGTGGGATGACGACCGCGGAAGCCTTGCCTCCCCCGCTGCCGGGCACGACACACGGCCGATTGGGCCGAGCCCCGTGGTTGCCAGGACTCAAAATATCTCTATTGTCCATCACATTGTTCTTGGGAATGATAATTGAGGTGGTTTCCCGTTGCCTTCCTCAATAGTGTTTTTAACGTGACACCATCACTTACTGGCCGCCCCACTGGGGTCAGACGCCATTGCAGCCGCCTCACTGAGGAACAGACGCTGCGTGGACTACCTTTCGTCTGGCTCCTAACCTTCGACCTATCTGGCATGGGTGACCCTACCAAGAGCAATTTTTATTACTCCCGCCAGTACAGCTCTAGGGGTCATCGGAACGCACAAGCCCTTCCACCACGTCAAGGTTGTAGTCCGGGGAGGGCAACAAAATATAAGATGGAAAATAAACAAACTCGGGCTTGAGGAGTCCAAACTGATAGTTCTGACTATTACAATCATCATCATGACAATGAGAAGACAGAATGGGTTTCAAATAAAGTAGAATATAAATACCCGGAAAGAAATAGCCATGCAATTCAGTATCATCAATAGGAATGCCACAACATCATCTCAGATAGCCAGAGGGCAAAATGAATATTGCTGAAGAACACATGTATGATGGTAAATAGAAATAGATTCTATATCATAATAAATACATCATGCCTATTGTCAGATATGTTTTCAATTAATTCATTTAGGCGTTTGGATTAAACTTCTTGTGCACTACATATGGAAGTGTACAAAGGTTGAAGTTTTCACATTATGAAGAATGCAGATGCAACAGGCCTGGGCTAAGGGGTGATATACGAGTCATTCAATAACTCCATACAATATCCAAGAGATGGCACTCGTAATATCGGAAAAGGTTTGCTTTTAGGAAGCCTCATCTCTCACCAGACTGCTGCTCAAGTTCGAGCTATATCCATTATGTGGTGCCATGAGTTGAAGGAGATTATCAAGAAAAATGCAAAAAAATCTAACCAAAATAACTGTTTTTTTTTTACATTTCCCAAGGAATTATTGAACCACCCATGTAGATTCTAAACATGGTTTTATTTTCACAAGTTTAAAAAGATGACTGACATAAGCCTCTCACCGCCTAGGAGATAAAGTATCCGAGTTTTACATGTTGAACCATACCAGGAAAAAATAATTGCCGTCCACTTTCAGGTTTAAAAGCAAGTTGACTAATTATATCAGGGCCCAGGGCTGTGCATTGAGCATAATTGAACGCTGAGGAGAAATGTCGAAGAGGTAGATTGAAATTCTCTCAGTTGTCTGAGGAATAGTCTGTTTTAATGTCTTCGACCATGGCTCATTATAATAGAAAGTAATGGAAGTAATTTCTCCACTGAAACTGTCAGAATGCTATATTGTACTCCAGCTAACTATTAATACTTCATCTGTGGTCAGGCACCCATGATATATTATACCTAGAAGAGATGGGAGCATTCTAAAGTGACTGGTGGATATTCTCCCTCACAGCTGTGGTGGTATGTCTGTTGGTGTATTTGGCATTGAAGTTTCGCAAGATCACACAGACTTCTTGCATGAAGACCGTGATATTTTTCATGCTTGGTATGTATTCATAGCCTGATTCTCAAAGAAAACAAATGAGCCAAGAAAATCATGCACTCCCAGAAATTAAGAACCATCAGGCTGAGATGATAAAAAATTATATCCACTTTACCATTGATAGAAATACATTATTTCCATTTTTATACAATGTTGAATTACTTAAAACATTGAAAGGGAATTGTAGGTGCAATGAGATGTACTGTTGGCACTACTCATTATATCATTATTTCTATTGAATGCCATACTTTTTATAGTGTGGCATATATTATGAGTTTTTCAGTAACATAAGTTTGCAAATTACAAGAGGAAAAAAACTTATTCACTCACCAACACACTGAAAAAAATGAAACAATATTTTATTTGATTCCATTAATCAGAAAATTTATGGATGAAGTTTTAGTGTGAACTAATGAAAATAAATTTTGAATATTTAACTAAGTATTAAATCCCGGCAAAATTATTTCAAGAATTACTCATTAATAGTTAAACATAATAGCCTACTATACATACAAGAGGTATGAAAAAGGTCATTCATAACATTCGATAAAATTCATTAGCTTATTTTACGTAATTTGACATGCTAACCAAAATTTGTTCATCATTTTTTAAAAAGCATTATTGTTAAGTAATGCTATTATGAAGTTGGGTAGTAGGCAAGAGCAAATGCACACAGTGTCATTATTTTAAAGTGTAGCAAATGAAATACAGTATCATTATTTTAAAGTGCAGCAAGCAAATGAAACAGTATCATTATTTAAAAGCGTAGCAAATGAAATAACAATGCAGATGACTGGAGATAGAACTAACTATGCTGCACTGACATTAGGATGAGGAACTTCTAGGGATTTTTTTAAAACTTTTTTAGGAAAGAGAATTTTTGAAAATACTATAATGCAATTACCTTGGAGTTGCACACCCTGAAGACTCATTGTTTTGGGCCTGCAGCAGTAGCCGACTAGATTGCCTCTTATTTTTAGAGCTGTACTCATTTGTAGATGCATCATGCTGGGGATGTTTTGAGGTACCACATCTATCAAACACAGACAGGAGAGTCTAAATATTGAAATAAAGAAATTCTTCCCATTAGAACAACGATGCTACTTTAAAAATAACAAAATGTGTTAATGATTAATGTATACATTTTTTATAAATATAATTAAGGCAATATATTAGTGCAATTAATAGAATTTGAACAAAACAAATATTTACTTTTTAACTTAATTAATGAAATAAAAATTATTTAAAAACAATTCATTATAAACCTAAATTACTGATAGGCAAAACTTGCAGAAAAAATTGTTTATGTATTACCACAAAAAAGGAAATAAGAAGTGACAAAATATGATTCCACCAGGTGATGGATGAAATTAAACATTTCTAAATCAAAGATATTGATATGCAACAAATACCTCTAAACCCACGTTTTCCACCTGAAATAAAGCAGCCAATACCCAGATGTCAAGTATTTCTATTTTTTATCAATATGGTGGTTATCTCTACCTGAGGAAATATTTTTTGCAAAAGAATTTAGGGGAAAACCATATTTTGAACACTTAATTGAATAATTAAATAAAAAAGTATCAAATAATGTTACCTTCCATGATAGATGCATTTCTATGCAATTGCAAAAATTAAAAATTTTGATTTCTCAGAAGCCATCAGGTCTTTTTGTCGGTGTCCTTTCAATTACAAGAATTAACTTAAAATACCACTTCAAGACCGAGCAAAAATATAATTTTAGGGTCATAATTTTCCTCATTCTCAAATTTGTCTTTTTTTAATTTTTAACCCTTTCGCTGAGAATCACCCTCCAGAACCTTACTTTTCACAGGAGGTGATGACAGAGTACTACTGTCTCTCCATAAATTTTGCTATTCCCAATTTGAAATTGTTGGAAATAATAAAAATAATCTAGATTTACTGTTTATATAATGAATAATTTGCATTAATTTACTTTGCCAATGTTTTTTTCTATTTGAGAAAGGTACATTCACAACAGTTTAACCTGCGAACACACTAGGCAAGTTCACAACAGCGAAAGGGTTTAAAAGGGGTTGAATAAGTTGAACAAAGTAGTCATTCCGTTGTACTTTAGGTTGGTTAGTCCAACAAATAATGTTATCTCTGACCTGAGAAGATTACTACTTCTCTAGACCAAGAAAACTTGGTCAAATGCAAAAAGTAACATTTTGAAGGCTGAATACCTGAAATACACCATGTATTTTACCATGATCATTTGTCTCCTAATAGTACAAGAGACTGTGAACACAAGTTAACCAGAATTTTACCGGAAATCATCTCTATGATTAAAAAAAAACTAGTAATTTGTCTTTGCAAATTCAAGTAGTACTAAAATTCTTAAAATAAATTCATATTTCTTTTAAAAATATTACTATTTATTACTAAAACCATGAGCATACATTTGTTACGTCTGCAATTATCTCTCAGAATGATTCTGAACAATTAAAATTAATTTCTAGTAACAGAAGGAAATGCATCGACTACTTTAATTTACTGAATTTGAACACATTTTGGGAGGTCTGGCCAAATCTCAACTGGGCATTTAAATCAAGTCAATATTATTTATAATAAAGAGATGAAACATTACTTCTAAAACTCCCTTTCTCATGAAACACTTGCTAGATAATATCAACTAAAGGCGATGAATGCAGAGTATAATTGATATTTATAAATAATAATTACATTAGGTCATCCACTGTTCTCTAATACATTTCCACTAATAAGAAATGTACATCAATTTTGAGTTCATGATTTGTTTTAGGGTTTGTGTCTGTCTTGTGCATTCCCAATCAGGAGGTACCTATGTTTTCCATTTGATGGCAGTATTCACAAGAATACCCAGCAATTGCCAGGTAATTAACATTTTAATTGTTACAAGCACTTGAATTCGATTATTTAATTTCATCATTTCTTCAATTTTTTGCATATGATTAAAGGTTTTCCATGCCTATCCTTATAAGTGCCAAGAAACAAATGTAGATAGCAGATAATTCTGTACTGGAAATGACACAGCAATATCCATTTTCTTCTTAGCTTAAAAATTTGGAGTTTTTATAATTACCAATTGATGTTGAATAAGTCAAAAACTAAAAATTTTATAAGTCTTTGCGTCAATAGATAAAAATCCTCAACCCATTCTAAGATGTGATGCATAATCCCCAGCTGATGTCTCAGTATTAGTCTTTTTGTGACATCAAAGTTTGATATACAGGTATATTATTACAATAGAAAAAACCATACACAAAGAAATCAACCCAAAGGTCTGTTTGTTGGTGATGGTAGAGTTCACCCAGTACGAAGCCCGACGGCATGTGAAATTCACACATTAGGGTAGGGGGGCCAGTTCCTTTCCCTGTGCCAGTTATGGTTTCCCAGGAAGATCTGGTACTCGAAAAATCACATAGCTTGGGTGGAGCTGCAGGTGCCCAAAATGCCTTACCCGGGAATCGAACCCAGGACCCTCCAGTCAGCAGTCCAATGCTCTACCCCCTGGACTAACATGACCCACATTATTACAATATGGCTATAAAAATTCTGTAGCCACAATTGTGACCTTAATTATTATAAATAGCTCCCAGTTGAGATCATGTACCACTCAAGTAAAATGCCACCATTTAATGGCTACAATACCCTGAAGTCGCGGAATCAGGTAATAATTAAATATAAAGCCTTCATTGGTAATACAGTGGAACCTCATAATACGATCATAATTCGTTTGATGCAATCTTTCTCGGAAAGCAAAACACTCGTTTAGTGAAAGAAGTTTTCACATATAAATTAATGTAAAATACAATAATGCCATCCATGACAAAAAAATTGTGTACAAGGTATATTCAAAGAAAATTATGTAAATAGGGTGCATTCTGAAGGTAATGCAATTACTTTGGTAATTTATTGAACAGATTTACACAAACACTTAAAATTCTTTGAAGAACTGTCCTTGCACCTTGACACTTTTTTTCCAGCAACTCTGCCATGACCAGTACGTGCCCTGGAAGGCGTCTTCGGCGATCTCTTGCAAGATCTTCATCATGGCTGATTGGATCTTTTCTATGGACAAAAAACTGGTTTCTTCCAGGGCTGCCTTAATCCGAGGGAGGAAAAAGAAGTCTGCTGGGGCGATGTCAGGACTATAGGGGGTGTGGCAGCGTTTGCACCTCGAGTTTGGCCAGGAACTCTCAGACTCTTAGCACATTGTGGCAAGGTGCGTTGTCATGTTGGAGTTTCCAGATAGCGGAGATGTCTTTTTTTGTCCTGATTACCAGCTTTTGAGTCTTTCCAGTATATCCACATAGTAGGCAGCCTTAACTGTCTGTCCTAGAGGCACAAACTCCTTATGGACCACTACTTTACTGTCGATAAAGATGATGAGCATTGTTTTCACTTTTGATTTGCTCATTCTTGCTTTGCTAATTCAACCTCTTCCCAGACCTCCTTTAGGGTCTTTACCTTGACACTCGCAGGTATGACAGAGCTGAGTCCCCGTAAGCCTCACGAATCATTTTGTTTGTCTCCTCAAGAGATTTCTTCAGTTTAGCACAAAACTTATTCCCGTAACATTGCTCGATTGTTTATTCCAATTTTTTATGACACTATCTGCGAGCAGATGTTTACAATAACCATCCTGCCACTTCCACAGCTTGGAGGGCAGTGAGACCGGTTTCGTGGCGAAGCTTAGCCCCCACAAATACTCCAAGTGAATTGATCCCACTCTGACCAACAGGAGCAATGCAAGTTATTCAATTGCATTACTTTCAGCTGTACATTGTTTAGAATTGTGGACCACATTCACTTTTTTCAATTGCAGAACGAGACCACCGGGATGTGAATTATTTGCTATAGCAAAAAATAATGGAAATAAATATTAATTATTTATGGTACTTAGCAAATGCCTTTCTACAATGAAGCTATCTAGAGACATTTGTTTCTGCAGACGCTTCAAAATATGGTAAAAATGTGACTCTATGATCGTTAAATAAATTTATGGCATGCATTGCCACTGCCTTATTATGATGAAGCCTTGTACGCACGGTTTGATGCGCAAGTTTCCCATGACCTCCACATCTCAATTAGCCTGCTGTTTTGGACTTATCACTTCTTGAAGGCTCATGTAGTGTCTGAATAGTAAACAACCAAGGTTTTGATTTTCATATCGCCGCTCGCACTTGTGAAAAATAGCTGTGCGAGATGGCTTTTCATTGCCTTGTGGCCAGGCAATGCATTGTTTTCCAAAATTATGAGCACAAATATAGGTTTGCTTCGGCATCATCTTCCCAAAAAGTAGTCTTATCACAATTAAAAACA
Organism: Hetaerina americana; assembly: GCF_022747635.1. Classification (NCBI taxonomy): domain Eukaryota; kingdom Metazoa; phylum Arthropoda; class Insecta; order Odonata; family Calopterygidae; genus Hetaerina; species Hetaerina americana. Next base: position 2,960,238 of record NW_027286886.1, read on the forward strand.
TGTTGTGGCAGGCAACCCTTAAAATCCTAGATCTTTTTGAAGTCACTGATGAAGTTCTCTGCTACCTTTGACTCAAATATTGCTGCTTCATCATGTCTCACAACACAGTGGATGACTGTTCTTTTCGGTAACTTCTAGAACAACGCACGGCTCCCTTTAAATATTTATTCACCCATTGATGATCCTGTCATCTTATTAACAGGATAGGTGAAAATCGCTTTTCCCTTCTCACAAATTATATCCTAGTTAATGGTGTAGCATTGCAATTGCTTTTCGTTTAAGCAAGTGAGAAACACCCAATCAACAGTATTGAGAATACGCAACAGTTGCATAGATACTCTAGTCACTATTTGAAGCATCTATCTCCTTAGTCTTGTCTCTGTTCTAAAAAAAGGCCAATTGTTGACGTCGACCAAATATTGTTGTGCCTACTAGATCAGCCACGCTCACAGATTGTTCCTGATTTTTCTGAACCTGATCTTTTTCTGTTCCTGATCTTTCTCTTCATTTCTACTATTATTTTTTATTTTTATTCTCTTAAGGTTTTCTTTTTATGGATTTTTCTTCGGGGTCAATTTTAGAACTACGCACAAAATGTTATTAAACTTTGCACAAAAAATTACTTGTAATTGGTTACAACAGAAGATTGGAAAAATGTGCGATCCCTAGCAATCCTAAGATACTAGCGGAACACGTGCTAGAGAGAGAATCCGCAGTAGCAGGCGTGCAATGAATCTGGGAATTCCCCTCTCCTCGGTATGCGAAAAGTTATGTCAAACAGGTCTTTTTTGGCATCAATAAATTTGCCCATTACACTAGTGCTCAAGAAGCAAGGTTCCATTATAACTACAAATTGACATTTGATATCCTATTGACAATTTCATCAACAGTGAGGTTCACAACCAAAATTGGCTGCAAGGCACCTCTAGGTTGCCTAGTATGACACAAGATAAACTAATTTGATGTTTACATCAGATTCTAACCTTAAGCAGCCATTCCCGGGTTGTTGGGTTGAAGCAAAGGTTCCTCACAACACGATGTAACCGACCGGAGTTGAGTCTTGGCTCATCAACAAACAGAAGAACTAGCAAACATGTCATTGTTTCTTGATCCAACAAAAACCTGTTTCTGAGGAAGAAAATGAGATTATGGGGATTTGCTAAGTGTAAACATTTGCTCTTAGCACAAAAAAATCACAAATAATATCTGAACACAAGTTTGGAAAAATATGTGATCACTATTAACATTAGGAAAGTAGCAGAATGAGTGCTTAACACAAACTGATGCAGTGGCTATGCACTCCAGGGTCCCCCTTTTCTTGTAACTCATTAAGCAAAAGCTTTCTCTTAAGCAAGTCATTATTTCATAGAATTTTTCGCTGGTAATGCAAATTACTTTTTAAGGGAGGTGCCCCGAAAGTTAGTTTCCCACGTACATGCATACTGTATAAATAATACACTAACAGTTTACTCACCTGGTATTAGAGTGATAGCAAGGTCCCACCATTGCACCACTCGCAGCTTCTCCAGAAGATGCTGAAGGAGGGTTGGCAGCATTCTCAGCACGAGATGCCCAGCTTCTCCACTGTTGCTGAGGTACTGTCTGTATGGCATACCTTGTCCCCACACGTCCTATGGAAGAGTTTAATAAAAGTTTTACCCATAAATAAAAAAGAAACCACTTATTAAAAAATACAATGTAAAATGACTAATAAAGATTATTGATATAGGGCTATATTAACCCTCATTGAAACCCAAAAACTGACATGGATGTTAGTTGTTTTACCTATTAAAAATTAGAATGGGCAATATACATTAATTTTTTACATAAAAATTAAATTTCTATATCTCAAAAGGATATTCTGTATTCAATACAATACAATGGTTCAGGCATATGAATAAACATTAATTACTGAATATCACACCTTCTAGGTATTTCTTTGTAGAATTCTTCTAAGACATAATAAAAATAAATATAATAAATTCATCCTCATTAAAATAGATTTTATCAAGGAATTCATCAAATATGTTCCCTTCTGGTTGTTAATTGCACATATCATAGGACACTTTTCTCAACTTTAATGTTTCCATTATTTACATAAAAGATTGGAGTTATGAAATGAAATAATCATTTTTCTACCATAATAAGTATTATTTTTACTCTACCGTAATTATCATAAATATTAATATTATACTAGTTAAAGTAGGTTTAGAATGGACAACTACTATATAATGGGAAGGACATAGTTAGATTTGCCAAAACACTGCGGCTGGTACTGTTAGGCCATGTAGAAAGAAAGGAAAATGACAGAATGCTCAAACTGATGCTTAAGAGCAAGATGGAAGGGGTCAGAAGAAGAAGAGGTAGACCAAGGAAGACAAAACTACAGGATGTGGAGGATGATTTGAAGGCAATGGGAGTTACAAGATGGAAGGAAAAAGCAAGAACAAGAAGTGAATGGAGGCATATCATAGAGGAAGCCAAGGCCCACACCAGGCAGTAGAGCAGCAGATGATGAATATATAATTGAACAACATTATATTTCACTACCTCTCTTTAAAATACTACCTGACAACACCACAGTAAGTCTCTCTCTAACTCTGTATACTTCCTTCATTCCATCCCATGTCCCAATCCTATTCCTGTCCCTTCTTTGCTTGCCTGATGTTCACCCCTATATCACAGTCACTAACATCCCAATGCAATTCAAAATTGTCGGCATACATCTTTTCTGCCTCTCTTTGATTTCTTCCAAGAATCCTCTCTCTTTCCCCACCATGCTTGGAAATTCATTTTTCTTCCTTTCTGTTCACTTAATCTTCTCCATCCATCTCCACACCCACATTTCATCAGCCTCTTATTTACCCACATCATCTAGCTTCAATGACTACATTTCCATGCCATACAAAACCACAATCCATTTTTTAAACCCCCTTGTCTCAACTGCTTCCTAACAATGCACTCCCGGCTGTCATCATGGAGAGGTCTCTTATCCCTCCAATCTACTATTTGTTTACCATACATTCACTACTTTTACTGAATTTACTCTGAAAAACACCTCATTCACTAAAAAACAAATATGTTCTGATTGTATTCGATATTCCCTTTTATTTTTGACCTCATTAATGCTATGGCATCTTGGCTCCCCATAATCTTTCTGAATCCAAAGAGAAAATTTCCTCTGCTCTCCATGCACTTAATGACAATCCTGAGAACCAATTTAGCTGCATGTGAAATTAGCTTTCTTTAGCTCTCACATATGGCTGCCTTTCCCTTTTATGGGATTTGAAATGATACTGTTTGAATGAAATTTTCCAGCCAGGTCCTCCCTCATAAATGCTAAGAATTAGTCCATAAAACGCCTACTTCCACATTTTCCTTAACCTACATGTTGTTTTGCTGGACTGTTATCTACCTTCACAAATTTATCATATCAATCCTCTTAATGCCCTTACGATGTCACCATCAACTAGCCTGGACCTAAGCTATCCTCATCTGCATCATACTACCTTGATCAAAAATTTCCCAGAATTTATTCAGAAAATTAAAAATACAAGTTTATTCATCTAAATCTATATTGTCCCCTTCAAAGTAATCCCCATCGACTGCAACACACTTATGCCAGCGCTTGATCCAATCCTCGAAACATTTTTTATATTCGGTTTTCGGTATGTCCATCAGTGCTTCCTGCAATTTTTCCATTACTTCCTCTCGGCTGCTAAAACGCGTTCCCCGTAATGGTTTTTTAACTCGATTGAACAGAAAGAAGTCACAGGGAGCCAAATCAGGTGAATTCGGTGGCTGTTGGATGGTATTTGTTGCATTTTTCGTCAAAAAATTATGAATAATGATAGCACTGTGCGACGGTGCGTTATCATGGTGCAAAATCCACGAGTTTTCTGCCCACATTTCTGGTCTCTTTCGGCGAATTGCTTCACGCAAATGTCTCATAACGCCCAAATAATACTCTTTGTTTACTGTCTGGCCTTCTGGCAAAAATTCATGATGCACTACACCGTTGTAATCCATGAAAACCGTCAGCATTGCCTTCTTTTTTGACTGAAAACGACGTGGTTTTTTTGGTCTCGGCTCATTTGGTGAACGCCATTCACTTGCCTGATGTCTGGATTGCGTGTCGTACTCATAAACCCACGTCTCGTCTCCAGTAATGATCCTTTTGATGAATGTGGGATCGGATTCAGCCTCGCAAATCATGTCTTTTACGACGTCAACACGGTCTCTTTTTTGCATGAAATTGAGGTCTTTTGGCACCAACTTTGCTGCTACACGACGGAAACCCAAATCATTAACCATAATGTCTTGGGCGGATCCATAGGCAATGTTCAAGTCCTCCGCTATTTCTCTGATGGTTAATTTGCGGTTATTGACCAACATTTCTTTTACTTTATCAATTTTTTCACCGACTTTCGATGTCGATGGTCTGCCACTGCATTCATCATCTTCGATTGACTCACGACCACTTCTGAGCCGCTCGTGCCACTGGTAAACGACCGTTTTTTTTAGAGAATCGTTGCCGAAACACTTTTCCAACATTTCCAACGTCCGTGCGCCACTAAATCCGTTTTTTACGCAAAATTTAATACAAGTTCGTTGTTGCAAATTTAAATCCATTTCTGCAATTGTAAAAAATCGCCAACACACACAGAGATAGATGTACTCTTGGCTACGTAACTTTTGCAAATGTCAAGTTATGACACTAAGATTTAAAGGGAATATCAACAACAGATGTACCAATTTAACAAAAAAAACAGAACTCAAATCGGAACGATGGGAGCGCCACACGGTGGTTATTCCGGGAAATGTTTGATCAAGGTAGTATTCTCTTTCTATATCTGAGGCTACTGGCCAAATGTCTTTGTCATATTGTTCCTTTAAGCATTCTTTCCACCTCTCTCAATTAAACTTATCCAACCAACCATTGGAGGCTCTGAAATCTTTGATTTTCAATAGTGGCATTCTTATGATAACACCATTCATGGGGATATTCAGTGATCTGTCAATCAAAAGTCACTCCTTCATTAATTCTTCATGCTTGGACTTCTTGACATATTTCATCTTTTTAGACAAATGTCCACACAGGTTTGCATGTTTCCAAACTGAATCATGATTTTTCACTTTTGTATTCAAAGTAGAGGCATGCATTCTTAGATGTTTCGCAAGATCAATAGAGATTCAATCATGAGAATCAACTTGACCCAAAATTTTTATTTTGCCCTCAATTGAAATTGTTTTTTGCCTCATCTGTCCATTGTCGAGCAAGATAAAATTTAAGTAATTGAAGGAAATTTAACATGACAACCTGACCTATCTTGTCATTCAACTGGTGCAAACAGTTGTCCTCTCCAAAATTGTTTCAGAAAATATAAATATTTTTGATTCAGGGTAGTTTGTATGCGACAAAGCAAGTTTCATTACTCTTTATTATTTAGGAGCCTATCAGTTGGCGGTCACCAGTTCTCGAGTTTTTCACACTTAATTATACTAGGGCCTCAGTCATTTCCTTCTCAATTTCAACTTGTGTATGATTTGAATAGGCTCCCTCCCTCAGCATGCAATGTATGTAATTTCAATAATTACCAGTATTACGTAATATTGAAGAAAGGGCAGTGTTATTATGGTCCACTTGACTGAAGAACCTTTCCTGCATCATTTGCCTATTACGACTTTCCCACTCTCTCCGCAGATTGGCAGCCTCTGCAGCTAGCTCTGGGGATAAAGCTGAAATCTGCGACTCTTCCATATCACTAAGGATCTAAAAATGAACAAATATTTATGTGGATTTAAATATACACAATTAGCCAAGTTTGCAAAATTATTTTCTTACCATAAGGAAAGAGAATCAAAATACTGCATTTCCTGGCCCAAATCACACACACTCACATAAAACACACTATGATTTTTCAGGCTAGAATTTACAAGAAGTTAATGGATCAGATCAGAAGGTACTTCAATGGCAATACTTTATAGGAAGAAAATGGAATTATATTACAAAATTTGCCTCTTCATAGCTGTTCATTCCTCACAGAATCTCAGAAGCAAATCATAACTGCTGCTAAATCATTTACACAGTTAGTTATACTGAAGTTCTCATTTTTGTCATACACAATGTCATCTTCATTTCCATCTTGAGTGACACTAGCAAAAACTATTTCATGGTAGAAAAAACTATGTCTGTGAGCACAGCCCGTTGACAGTGAAATCTTAGAAAATAAGGCTAAGATCTGTTTTCTCCCCTCTACAATTGTTCATGCATACATGCAGTCATGTTACAGCTATATTTTTTTAATAGGGTTATGCTGTTAAAAATACAGTTTCATGTTAATACAATGAATTTCTCAAAGAAAAAGTGTTATTTTCAATTTACACAATTCTTGAAAAGATTAAATAAAACACACATCAGAAAGTTACTCTGATTCATGCAAACAAGTAAAATTCTAAAAAAGATAAACCTGTGTGCGTAGTGTTGGGGAAAGGTTCTGGATGAAAGCTACTGCATCCACAGGATCATCTGGATTGGCAGCAGAAGCAGCCTGACGCTGCTGCTCCACTCGCTGCTGAGCCAACACTTCTTCTTGAATGTATGGTGGCAAAGCAGCCAGAAAATCTGGATTCACTTCTGTTTCAGGAACCTCGGCCACTGACTCATCTGCAGTTGCTTGAGTTTGTCGCACTTGCTGAAGTCTAAGGAAACAGTTACCAGGTAAAATTAAGAATGGAATAATACTGAACTTCACACTGTAGATTCACCGAACAGACAGAATTACTCTTTCAAATTTAGCTTCACATGAGGAAAGAACCAATTAAAAATGTTCCCTCCTTTGACAGCCAATCCACTTCGAACAATAGTATATACACCCATAAACAAATAATAAAAAATAGGTAATAATAAACCAAAAGTAATTAAGCATGACAGAAAAATCACAAACTAAAAACCATGGAATCCTAAATGAAGTATCCCAGTGCTGAACTTGGTGTTCCACATGATCAGCTGATTCCAAAAACAACTTCCAGGCAGCATAGTTTCACCAGAATACTTCTCACAAATGTAGCACACACAATACTACATGATAGCACACTAAAAGCTAAAAAAATATGCTTTCGACTACATGACCATGACATGTCTTAGAATATCCTTAGAGACATTCCAACAATTTCACATTACAAATGTACATCATCCCTAGCCTGACGAGAGACAATTCCAAGAATGTGTTAATTGCTAGCTAAGCAGGATAAAAAATAATTCTTAAATTTTATGGCAACTATTTAATTAATTTCTCCAAAATCTTTAAGTCAAGTGTATTAAAATGTCAGTTGTTAGGTGTTTAAAATGTGTACAGTTAGAGTGGCCAATGGAGATACAGAATCAGCAAACATACTACTCATTGATAGAGATGAAAGAGTAGATCAAAGAAGTTTAGTAGCAATGAAAAACATTACAGATTGATGATATTGAGGTACTCTAAATTTTTAAATCTTCCTACCAATAGCTGTGTTTTATATTTATTATCCGAAAATGCCCTACACCAAGCCATAAAAAATACTGGACAAATACAACACTCAATATAACATTTAGGAACAATTAGCCCACATTCTAGATAAAAGAGACCACAAAAATCAGCATTGCCTGCTTGGCTTTATCAGGTGCACTGATTCCCTGGCATGCCTACACAATTTGATATCTCCAGCAGACTCACACCCTTTAAAAAGCCCCCTCCATATAACACTATATATTCTTTGATTGCTGTGAATTCATCTTTATCGGAAAACAAGACAACAGCTTAAATTTATGCATAGGAATCCAATCCCTCCACCACTCCCTCTTCCCCGTTACAATCCTCATTCTATTCACTAAAACTAACAAGTCCTCCTCGATCTCCAATTCCCATCACCTCAAGAATTCATTGCACTGTCACTTATGCTGAGGAAAATTTGCATTGGAACAACTACACCAGGACTCCTCCTCATATATGAAGTCAACTCTATCAGATTTTATGAGGCTGAGGGTTGTCCCAATTAGGTACTACCTGGAGTTTTTGTTCACGTATCCCCATGGAGAATTTTTAATCACTAATCCCCATGGAGAATTTTTAATCACTAATCCCCATGGAGAATTTTTAATCACTAATTTTAGGCACTGCTGATAGCTAAAATTTTTCAATTACTTCATATTATGCTTCAGACCTACAAAGTGTATGAAGATCCCATTTGAAAATAAAATAATACCAATTACATATATGATATCAAAGATTTTCACTAAAAATTAAGTAAGCATTTACTCATTTAGTGGGGGGCCACAGTAGTCCAGGGGTAAAGCATTGGACTACCGACTGGAGGGCCCGGGTTTGATTCCCTGGCATGCCCCTGGGCACTATCAGCTTCACCTAAGATCTGTGATTTTTGGGGTACCATTTCTTCCAGGGAAACCATAAGCGGCATGGAGAATAAGGAACTATAAGGCCCCCCTTTCTTGACGAGTGAATTTTACCTGTCACTGGGTTTAGTATTGGGTACGCTCTACTCATCTATCAAACTACAATTCTGGTTGATAGCTTTGTTTTTATGATTGTTCATATGTAACATAAAACAAACCAACGGAAATATTCACTCAACAGTATTACCCCATTTATTTGATCACCCCTATTTACCAGCCCATTAGACCAGTGCATATGCTGCAATGTGATTTTTTGGCTTAGAATTTATGGTAACTACTTGGATCAGACAGAAAAGGAACCAATTTTTTCGATGTTAACATAAAATATAAAGACAATTGAATTTAACTTTAAAATTAACAGCTACACGTATATCCAGGTTTTATATCATAGAATCCCAGAAATGTCATAATTGTTGCTAAATCATTGCTAGTTATTTTCACTGGGGTTGTCCCTTTCTTCTTCAACAATGTCAACTTCACTTCTGTGTAGTGCATTACTAATACCATTAAATGTGACAATCACCATTCAAATGTATTTCCATTAAAAATTTACTGATGTTCCAAAAATATTAACTGCAATGCAGCTGCTCAGGAACAAGTGGCATTTCGGGGAGTCTGGATGTGCAGTGTCAGAAAGAAGATATAAGACAGGGATCTGTTATCACCTCTGCTATTCAACACATAATTGATAGAATTTTTAAATTGAATTGGACTGAAATGGAGGTAGGAATGGAAGATGTTGGACCATTCATAAAATTTCTTAGGTTTGTTGATGATCAAGCTTTAATTAGTTGGTCAGCCAAGAGGTATTCATAAACTAGAGCAGATGGAACAGTTCACCTATCTTAGATGTGTTTTGAACCAAAATGGTCAAAGCAGTAATAATAATAATAATAATAATAAGTTTTTATTGGGATGAGATTGAGACTAGATAGTCCCTTTTTCATTTAAAGTAGGCACTTCTCCGAAGTAAGGACTTCTGATAATATAGATGAATTCTGTTACCCAAAGACACTTTCACGCCTGGAGGGAAATGATTACAAGGAGATTAGAATAATGAGGTTAAGAATAATCTATTCAAAACTTTAATGGAACATGATTTTGTACATCGCAGAAACATGGCCATTGAACCAGGATGATACACCTGGATTGAAGGCTTTTGAAATGTTGGTTTGGAGAAGGTGAAATGGACACACAGAAAAACAAGTGCTATGCTTGGTGAGGAAAGAGAGGGGATTGTTGAGAGAATTCCAAAGGATGTAAGACAGGTTTGATGCAAGGAGCACTTGGGCAATGGGATACTTAAACCTACGATAGATGGGAGAATGTTATGAGATCAAGGAACGGGTATGAATTGGATCAGGTATGTTGGACAAAATGAAGGTAGGAAGGAGGTATGCTGAATTGAAAGGGGTTTAATGTAGTGTCTGATGCCAGTACGTGTCTTGTTACATGAAGGTAAGAAATGAAGCAATATTCAGTCTGCATCCATCAAAAACCTACATTTTTCGTAGTTAATTTAAACTGCATTTACTTTTATGAATGCCAAAGAATATAAGGAAGTAGCTGGCTGAAGTGACTGGGTGAGGAATTTGTATTTGTTAGAATCTACTCTCAATCCCTTCATATACACCCATTATTTCCATTCTTCGCTATAATATAGTAGAAACTGTAAAAGTTATTAAGCAATAAGGTTGGAAACTTGCTTTTATTTTAAGGTCAGTCGTGATGTAATCCTGACACAATAAAAATGTCATTAAGTTGAAAATTACAAATTATTCATAAAGGGAGACCACATACCTTACTTGTTCAGCTACCACTTCCTCTCTCATGTCATCAGGTAGAGCATTCAAGAAAGATGGATCTACTCCTTCAGGTAATATCACATTTCCTACTCGAACCCGAACCAGTCCAGATCGCACTACTGACAAATTTACATTCCCTCCACTACCTGCCTCATCTACATTCAGAGTCACTGATCCTAAAACACTTTCCACAGGCAATGAGTCCACATCCAAAGTATAGTCAAGGTCTACAGTCACGTAGTGTGACAATGATCCATGAGCTTCAAGGGCCACATTAGCAGGTTGAGCAGAGCTGCCTCCACATGGAACCACACTTGTTTCATTGGTAGGACTAATCAAAGAAAATTAAAATTTGCATTAATTCAGATCATCAATCAATGGCATTGATAAGAACATTCAAAATTAATATTGATTCAGGAAATTTTTAATGATCATTTTATAATTCATTGAGATTTAATGCTAGCAATAATTTTACATTGTAGATGCACTTACGTCTGATCCTCCGTTTCGGTTAACATATTAAAATCAACATCTGCCTCACACAATGCCCATTCATAAGCTAAATCAGGATCTCCAAGATTCTTATCATTCACGGACATCACATTGAGAATCACAGGATTAAGTTCAACCGTTGCAGTATTGCTGTTGGGAAGCACAGCTTCCGTAGATGTGGATTCTTGAGGATTTACAGTTGGGGTAGGTGCAGCCACATTTGAAGCTAGTGCAGGAGAATTGGATTGGAAATTACTTGCGGATCGATTTAGGTGTCTTCCTCGACAAGTTACAATGGGATGATTTACCGGCACACTTTGGCGTACTCCACTAGGGGTAATTATGCAATGCTCAATTATTTGAACCTCATTGTCCTGATTAGGGGGGAAGTACATGGGTGTTGATGAAACAGGGGCAGGTTGGGGTGTTGGCTGGACCTCGGCACCAACACAATTAGGGGGTGAAGTTTCTATTATTACATCAGTATCTTCACTTTCCATATTACTAGAACCATCAAATGGTGCACTTCCTTGGTTTCCATGCGGACATTGATTACCTCCTTGAACAGATGGGAAATAAATAGGCACAGTAACAGAACGTTGGGATGTTGATGGTATCCCTGTATTGTTGGATCCTGTAGTGTCTCTGAAAGTTCCCAAGTAAACAATATCTGAATCCTCTGATTCTGGTTCACTGGGACGTGACTGATCCTGAGAATCTGTATGGGGTGCAGAGACAGCTGGAATGTCACAACTTCTCAATCTTCTGGACACAGGCCCAACCATATTTCTCGCTCTTCGAGAAGTATCTGATCCTGAGCGTGCAACTCTAAGGGAAGACCTCGCTCGCATTGATGCAACTGGCCCACCTGTTGCACGTTGATCTTGAGGGACAACAATTTCATGAGATGGTCCCTCAAGATCTACGGCACTCACTTCCATACTTTCCACTTCAGTAGCATTTCTTCCCATTCCCATTACAGTAGGCAATTGGTTATATGGTAGAGCACTTGGTATATTTGAGGCCTGAGCTACCAAATGGCTAGCCTGAAGTTCATTAGGCTGAACTGAATTCCTTAAATCTGGAACCCTCTCTACAACTGACTCAATTATCACTTCACTGGAGTTGCTATCGTTGTTTTCCACTACGACTGGTTCTGGGACCTCTTCTGGGGTTGCTCTTTGTGGCATAACAGCATTATCTGGAATTGAATACATGAAAAATCAATTTTCGGGAACAAGATATAGATTTTAAATTCTTAATCCTGAGGTGAGTACCTATTTGGTAAAGTCAACAAAATTTTTCTTTTACCTAACTGCAGATGATTTTCCAATAACATCACATCAGTACTCATGTTAATTATTAAGGGACTGTTAGCAACAGTGAGTTCATATCTACATCTACATAATACCCCGCAAGCCGCCGCAAGGGCGTGTGGCGGGGGGTGTTAGGTCACCAACCGTAAAAAGGAAAAATACCACATGCAAAAAAACAACACGGAAAATTACACCCACAGCAGCGTGCACACTCATGCAAAAATCCTTTCATCCAATACTCATGCAAACACATATACCGCAAAACAACTAAAAAACTGCACCCCATGATGCAGCACGAAAGCCATCCTACAACACGGAAGCCAGGACACAACAAGCAAGAAATTGAAACATCACTAACACATGAAAATGCACCACAAAACACTCTACCCCCAAAGAGTCTGTAAAGGGAATGGAATGCGACCCAACGTTGCAGGTAGCAGGAATTTCCCCCCGCGGAGAGGGACAAGGGATTGAAAGGAAAGAGACTTAAAAACAGATGAACGGAACACGAATGAGGTCATTCGGAAAGAATGGGTTATTATAACAAAACACATAAGGTTAGTGGAAGAGCATGCATTTAAATACAACTAATTATTTTTTAGACGCTGAGGGTGGCAAGTGGAATTTTTGCTATCTATAACCCTGCAGTTGCTATCCCGTATTTGTGTTTCCTAAGAATGTACAATAATTTTCTAATTGTAATACCAAGATGAAACTATGTACATATTAATTAACAATTTGTGAAAATATCGTTAATGGTTATTATGTAAACACTGTTTTGAACCTTGCCCCTAAGCTGGAACTCATCCTTCCCATTTCTTGATTTGATGTTTCCAGCAGAGATCATCCCTTCCTTTCAAGACACACCTCATATGCACATTTCATGCATGAAGAAGATTATCTCTATATACTGTACTGACATAGAATTTCTGCATTCTTATTTCCCATCATTTGCAAACAAACATGAAATGCACAAGCAACATTTCATAAGTGTCGACTGATATCCTTACATTACTACTTTCACCCTCTTTCATTCCCTTACTTTTAAGAATAAATTGTAAAAATAACTGAGCCGGATAGCAAAGGAACTGTATTTACTATCATGCAGCCACTATCCTAAGAATCACTGGGATGGAGGACGGTCATCTTAGTACTCTCCTCTTTACTAGTATGGATGTGCCTGGATGCGCTCTCTAAAAAGTTATTGCTGCCTGCAGCCTTCTTCCTGACCCACCCCTGGTAGCTGTATTTGGTTATAAGGATTAGGGAAAACTGTGGGACTATCTTCATAAGCATAATTCATCTAGGGAATTGGACCAATAAATTCTTAATCCTTACTTGGGTTAAGAATTTATTAGTCCACCTCATACCAGTGCAAGTTACCTCCAAATTAATTTGACTGGCAGTCACAAGGACTTTATACTATTATGATAGTGGCTTATCAAAGCCACTTTGATGGTGATATATCGGCCATTCAATGCGTACATAGGAAATGGCACATAATACTCTCCATTTATTGCTTCATCATATTTGGAAGTAAGCCCATGTTTAAACTGAATTGTGAACATGCCACAAACTTGGAAGCAGATGGACCATGAACTTCATCGCACTTTGCTCAGATCTCTTTCTGTGTCAAGCCTTTTAAATAGAGGTATTTAATAGCTGCACAAAACTAAATATTTTCCATTTTTCTAAATAAACAAAAGATTTTTGCTTCAATTGACAATGAAAATGAAACCATGAGATGGATACAGTAGTAACTTTAACAGCAGTCTAATGAGAGATGAGGCTTACTAAAATAAAACCTTTTCTGATACTATGAGTGCCATCTTTTGAATTTTATGAGGGGTAATTGAAGGTCCCACAATTTTAATTCAGTAAATAAATATAACCACTATAATATATTTAAAGCATTTCAGCATTTATGAGGGAAGAATTCATCAGATCAGTTAGTTCCTATTCCAAGAAAAGGGACACCAGCAAAATGTGAGAACTAGAGAACATCGAGTTAGATCCTGCATACAACTAACGTGGTTAGAAGGATGATCAATTAGAGAATAGAGAGCAGGGAAAATGATTATTTAGGTGATGATCAGTTTGAGTACATGAAGGGGAGAGTTGCACATATCCATCAATTCTTACACATTTCTTTGCAAACACATGACTGACAAATTGGTCCATTTTACATTTTCCCAGCAATGATAGTTTACACGAATGAAACAAAATTAACCAAATTAACCATAATTTGCTTAAATATTGTGCGTGCTATGATAAAGGTGCATGCAATATTATTGTGTTTTTTGCATATCTATTAAGTATAAGTATTTGAAGTTCAACAACATCTCTATCTATAGTAATCATTCATTTAGGCAGCATATAGGTTAATCAAGAGTTGACCATCAAACAATAATTTATAAATATATAAGAAATATGTTTTTCTGAACTTATCAACTATCTAATACCATTATATGAGTGATCAGAAGGATTAAGAAGTGATTGTATTCTATATGTCACAGAAAGAGTTCATGAAATCAAGAGATGTGCAAATTATAACCTTACACGTTATACGCATATATAGCCATTAATCTCCCACAAAAAACTCATATGATTTGCCAAACTTTTCACAGTTTATTATCACACAAGTAAACATACACAGACAAATTTACTACTTTTCTCTGAAAATGGAATTTGGCAGCAAGCATACACCACTAGTTTCCCAATTTCAGTTAGTGTATCATTTTAAGCATTATTTAAATGGTGGGAAATTTGACTAATTAGATTTGCAATTTATAAAAAAGATAACAAAACTTGACTGCATTCAGTTATGTTCCAAGTCTATCAAATGGTTTTGCATTAAACTGCGGTATTTAAAAACTATCACAATCACATGGAGGGTTTCCGAGAGATTAAAAACATATGAACCAGTTTTTACTTTCCTTGGCATATGACAGGTATCTACATCAATTAATTAGAACTTAAGTTTGAATGGAAAAAGTTTTGATGAACAGAATTTTCAAAATAATATCTACAACATACATCACCAAAAAAGATTTCTTCCTTCAGTGGTTCTGAGTTAAACGTGTAAAAGTTACATTTTTCAAGAATTTAATCATAACTTTTTGTAATAATTTTGCTGTCATTTATGCCTGTGAATTGGAACTTGGGAACATTGTAGCTACGTGCTTTATCATCACCAATTTCAAAACACAAAAGTTCATCTCTGGAGCTTAATTGGGAATCACTGGAAGCCTCTTCAGAAAGAGAGTATTCGTATGACAAATCATCCTCTGTACCATCAATCATTTTTATATCACTACATGCATTTTACAACTCATAGCATTACATAAAGTTTTGACTTATTCACAAAACTGAAGTGTCAAGTCACTTTTTCCTTCCTGTTTTTAATGCTTCTTCTAGTACCAGCAATTTTGCAATTCCATGTCATCACAAAGTTATCTTTTTGATTAGCACTAATCCAACAATCCTTCAATCCTTTCGATTGCCATTTAAATGCTCTCAAGGATATAAAATTACCCTTAGCTTGAATGTAATACCATAACAGAATGTACCTTGTTTTTTTAGCCATGCTCACCCATTGAATCTCAACATAAAAATTAAGATGATTTTAAATGAAGGATTCCTTTAAAATGGCACTCAACACCTTGAAAACAAAGCAACACACAGCTGTTTTTATGATTCAAATAATTTTCATAACCAGAGTATAGGATGCACCCCACATCTTATGTTTATTTTTTGAGGAAAAAAGAGCACCCTATACATCAGAAAATATGGTACCTCTACAGAGATTCATTTTTAAACACAGAAAATATATCAGTGTACGTACACATACCCATTAAAGTAGTAGTAAGAGTAGTATTTAGGGGAGGCGACCGACGGCTGAGGTCATTTGCGCCATAGGGGATAGACAGGAAAGAATGAAGGGTGGAGAGAAACCCGGCATCGGCATTAGCCTACTCTTCACGAAAGGCGCCAAGGGGTCCGCAGCTTAACGTCCCATCGCACGGATGGCGTACTCACTCAAAGTGCCTTCCACAAAGCACCTCAAGTAGGGATCGAGATACCTCTGAGAAATATTCAACACCGCCGGGATTCGAACCCAGACCCTCTGAGTGGGAAGCCAGTACGATAGCCACCGCACCAATCCTGATCCCCACATACCCATTAAAACGCTCTCTTTTACAGAAGAACAAAATGCTAATAAAAGTGAGAATAATATAGCTCTTACCTCCTGCACTCTCAGATATAGGAAAATCCATTTTCTTACTATGTGATCCAACATTTACTGAGTCTCTCTTATCCTTTTTCTCTTCACCTTTCTTGCGCTCCATTAAAACAGTGCTTAGCTCTTGATCTAGAAATCTCTCCAATGCACTGGACACAACTGTAACAAAAAATACAATCATAACTACAAGTAAGATCATATTTCTTTAAAAATACTAATCTTATTATGTGTCTAAATTCAGCCAAAATGAAAAAAGAAAACAATCGAATGCTAAAATTAGATAATTCTTTTCATTAAACATTGTAAGTACAATTAATGAGTCAAAATAAGGGACAAAGGTAACAGTCAATTTTAAAAATATCTTAAACAAGATATACAAAAGTATTATAAACCTTACCCCAATTTTGCCTGTGGCAATGAAATATGAACTATATTTAGAACATTTCTAAATATAACATGTTCCCCATGGTAAAGATACAAATTGAATAATGCAGTCACTACTGATTGTCTTGAAAACTTAAATCAAGATTGCATCCTCCAAATTGCTTTTCATCTCAGATACCACACTTCTATAATCACCTTGGGTGATTATTTAATTGGCATTACTTATTTAGGTTACCAGGAGTCAACTACCAAGTTCAAAAGAGAAGCAATTTGGTTTAAAAGCTTTTAACATTGCAATATGTGATAAATAGCCATTAAAAATACAACCTACATTTAATAATTCTCAAAGAGATAACTTTCAAAATAGAATTTATAAATCTTGATAATTGGTTGCAAAATAATTTGAAGGAACATTCATAATATATTTCTGTTCAATGCTTTTTTTGAGGGTAAAAATCCCTGAAAATAAGCTACATACATTTGTCAGTGGAGTAAATATGAGCTGCATATAAAGAGCTGGATCCAGAAATAACATTACATTTGAATATTACTGCAACTTTCATTTAGGTCATTTGCGTCATTAGGGATGGCGAGGAAAGGGGGAGAGAAATACATCATCGCATTAGCCTACTCTTAACGAAAGGTGCCAAGGTATATATATATATATATATATATATATATATATATATATATATATATATATATATATATATAATATGTTATTCATTCAATGCCAAGGTGTCTGTGGCTTTATGTCCTATCCGACGGTTCTGCTGTTCAAATATGAAAATTAGTTATACCATTTCTTCCAATAGTGTAAATTCTACCACAATCATATCTTATGCAGAGTCTGCCAATTTCTTGACATCATTTGACATGACAATAAGAATAAGTTAACATTGAGGGCTACAAAGGCATGTGACTTAAAGTGCTAGCTACCTCCTCATCAGTTGAACATAAAATACTCCCCACATAAAGATACCCAATAAGCAGCAGAAATACACTAACTCCAACTTCTGCTGAGCTTCCGTTCTGAACATATAATAAACCCAGTGAGCCAGGAAAAAAAGAAATCCATGAAGAAGGAAGAACATGGACATTCACTGATGCCCGAGATATTAAAAAGAAAGAAGATAGAGATTTCAAAAGACTATACACTCAGTTTATAAGCTTCATCCTTACTTGTGACACAGTCTGCTGCACTCTCACCATCCAAAAGCTTGCTCTCCTCGTTCCACCAATGCAATGATGTAGGAATATTATTTAGTGTAGCAGCAAGGCTAGGTCCAAAAAGATACCCAGATTGGTCCTGTAACATGTGAGGCTTTAAAAATTAAATTTTTAACACCTCAGAAGCAAATTTAATCATTTCACAAATATTTATTTTTTAAATAAACTTACAACAAAATCAATTTGCTCCTCCTCTGGATTGGTAAATATGCCTAGACCATTGTCCATAACAACCACTCTTGTATCTCTAAAACCAGGAAGAAGTGCCTGACCTGTTGATATTGGCAAGTCATGAGCTGAGGGACCAAGAAGGCTGTAATAACAAATTATAGGAAATTCAATTAATAAAAACATAGCGTCAAGGAGTAATATTAACTCGTGCATTATCCAGGGAAAGATAAGTAATTTATATTCAATGAAGTAAAAAACTAACTTTTTAGAAAGTAGGTAAACAAGATGACCACAATAGAATAAAATATGGAGCAGAATATAGATTAAGAGCATAATAGGGAACTAAATATAATTGCCCATGTACGATCAATGACTACAGTATACACTGAATTTGGGTAGTAGTAGTAGTATTTAGGGGAGGCGACAGACCGTCGAGGTCATTTGCACCATAGGGTATGGACAGGAAAGGATGAAGGGTGGAGAGAAACCCGGCATAGGCATTAGCTTACTCTTTACAAAAGGCACCAAGGGGTCCACAGCTTAACGTCCCTTCTGACGGACGGCGTACTCACTCAAAGTGCCCTCCACTAAGCACCTCAAGTAGGGATCGAGATACCTCTGAAAAATATTTTAACACCGCCGGGATTTGAACCCGGGCCCTCCGGGTGGGAAGCCAGTACGTTAGCCCCTGCACCATCTCGACCCCATACAGAATTTGGAAACACAAATGTGGCATATAACACTACCTGTGTACCCAAACGATTCTTTTTACAGCGAAATACCAAAATCATAGACTAAGCATAGTCCTTGAATTTATACAATTTAATTATTATCAGAACAGCTCACTATAAAAGTCAATTCAGAATTTAATAAACCTCTTACGACCATTTTATAACTGTTGAATAAGAAACTATGGTGTAACATTTTTAGCTAAGGGTCATCAGCAATAACAATTTGATGTTTTGTTTACATTTCATACCACAGAATTACAAGTTAACTTGGGCAATTTCATAAATATGTCAATCTCATAAAAGATTGAGAAATGAAGGCATGAGTAAGACCATCTAACTAATTAATTAAAACCACAATCTTCTTTTAAAGGTAACATTAAGTGATAGCACAAAGAGATCAATGATGGTTATTTTTCTTTGTAAACATTAGTATAGAAAACATAAACAATGTTTTGTAAAATAGTATTGAGGCAGGTAATTCATTACTTACACACCATAGCTTGATAAAATGTACAGTTGTGTATATCATTACCATTATGTATATGTGCTATTCACACATATACATAATGAATTTTCTTAGTCTTGATTACCAAAAAGATGTCATCTACTTTCTTGCTGAATACCTACCTATATAATTTAATACATAACAAGTGACTTTTAAAAAACAGAAATAATTGGAAAATGTTTATGAAATGATGTCCCATAAAATATGTTATAAGTCATCTGGAATTTTAACATGTTAAAAATATTTTACCCAGATTAAAAAAATGAACAAATTGTCTGAATCATGTTTCAATGATTAAATTGTAGAAAACCTGAATTTCCCACGCCCATTAATATTACAGAACATCTGATTCTCCAAATTGCACTATTAGTACATACAATGGTATATTTCATGAAGACTGTAGTTATAAATAAATGCTCTTCCTAGGTTCCTTGAAATCAATTTTTAAAAACCGTCGTTCACCAAAAGTGATATGATCGTTAATTTTGCCAATTATTACAACTTTTTTTCCATTGTGAAAGCATCCAAGTTTGGAACTTTATTTTCAATGTGCACCTCAGAAAGATGAAATAAATATCTGAAGGAGGTAAATGTAAACAGAGTTCAAAATATGGCCTGTGACTAATGGGTCTGGATGAAATCATTTTTAAATTTGGCTTTCTTAGTGCCTGCATATGGACCCCACCCAACTCATTTTTCACACAATGTATTACAAAAGTAGAGAGGCTTATATTTTGACGAACATACTACAAAAAAAATATTTCCCCAAATACATTTATCTAGTTTTGAAAAAATTCAATGCATAAAAATGATAAACAAAACTGACCAATGTTTGGATTGATAAAGGAAATAAATTTATTATTGGGTCATATCAGTCAATGGATCAAGTAATATAGAGTGAATCAAGTCATATATGGAATGGATGAACATAATACAGAAAGGAACCACTCTACTATGAATGCTGACAGTACTGCATTTAAAATCTTACCGTTGTAGAATTACTGGTGGTGGAGGGTTTGAGTTCCTGGTTCCCATTCTCAGGTATTGATAACGACGAGCCCGGTTACCTCTAGGCTGATCTCTTGATGTAAGACTATTGTCATTCATGTTACGTCGATTAAAACTATGGGATGTAGTTGAGGACTGATTCACAACTGAAATAAAAAATACCAAGAATAAAATTTCCTTTAAAATAAAGAACATAAAATTTTCACTCATGTACGCCCCACTGAAATTAATTGGCTGTGCAACAATGCTTTCTATTGTTTTAAGAACCTAAAAACACATCCACAAATCAATAATTTCTTCTGACCTATGTCATCAGGATCCGAATATTGGATCATTAGAATATCTTCTCGCTCCCTCTCAAGTCTTGGGATTCTAAAAAACCGATCTGGTTCCATGTAATCCATGACTTCTGCACCATAAACAGATCCTGCATCATCATCATCATCATCATCATTATTATCTGCGAAAAAAACATAGTGCCACATTATGTGGGTAAATGGCTTAAGGGATTGCTGGCTCCAAGAGGTTGCCATGTTAAGCTTGCTTCAGATGGATCAATTCTTGTTCGGAGTAAAATATAACTCGAAGGTCCTGAGGCAAGGCTTTGGACTTGTGTGGAGAATAGAAGGCATTCCTCTTCTGCCATCGGTTTACTATTCAAAATAATTTAATAGGACAGTAGAGGAAAAGGAAAGTATTTCAATAGGTTTATGGGCTATAATTTTGATAATGTTGCAGAATGCATGATTAAGTTCATATCATTTGTATTTACAGTAAATGCTTTTGGGTAATAACTTCCATCTTGTAATTAATATTATATTAACAAATTCTGGAAGGCATTTAGGTGAATTCAGCCTTTATATTAGTGAGTCTTTGCAATGAAAATTATCACAAATTTCATGCACACACACTTTCCTTGGAACAAGCAGACCTCTATTAGTTTAACCCTCTTTGGCAAAAATCCCCAGCACAAAATCTTCCAAGAGGTCCCTCAGCAATCCCTCAAACCCTAGAAAAACTTTACCAACTCTCTCCTCTCCACTTATTTCCCCATTTCAGCTTCCACATGGCCTATCACTTTAGGATTATGAAAGACCATACACCCAGATTGTGAAAAACAGTCTACACAATGCAGTTACTTAACTCCTAATTCCTGGTTTAAAGGCGAGGTGTTTTTTACCCATGAATGCACCTAAGGATAATGGCATAATAGAAGATTATTTCTCATATTTTCATCAGAAATTTTTAAAAATTTGTGTTCTGCAATAATCATGGGTTGAAATTCATATTTATGAAATTTTTTCTCATTTAAATAAATGGTGTTTGGTTCAATGTCACTTCTAAACATCCTGAGGCTGCCCTTTTCACAAATTTTTCCTCACCCACTATCAAAACTCGCAATCTTTTTATATCATTACAACCAGGACTGCACAGGATTACACTGGAATTAACTTCAATGAACATGAAATAATTGAAATGATAAAAATTTTTGGCATATTACTATTCATCAAAATGTTAAGTTATCAGAAACTATTTTATAATTCAATCATTTAGTATCAATGAACTAACCATATTTTTCAACCTGTTTTTCTCTAAGTTTCACTGATCATGTGCATTATTCTCCATCTCTCTCTTTCCTTCTTCATTAGAAAATTCTGCTATTCCGTTCCTTGAGGTATATTTGATAATGTTCCATGAGCCATTGTTTAGAATTTCAATAATGAAACTGCAAATGTGGTGCTAGAGAAACCATTCCGCATTTCGCGGAGCATTCAGGGTACACTCTCTCCCCATCTAGATTTAAAAAAAAGCTTTTGACTAAGTACCTCATAATTGACCTAGAAGCCTCTGGCAAAGACAAAAATATTCTCAACTGGATAAAAAACTCTTTGAATGGTTGCATACAAAGACTAGCCATAGATTGTGTTAGTCCTAATGCAGTATTAGCCACTTTAGGTGCTCCCCAGGGAAGGGTTATCTGATCTCTTTTATTCCTCATTTACATTAACAACATCAACTTCGTGGTAAATAGTAAGATCCGTTTTGCCGAAGATTCAGTAGTTTACACAGATATCCATCACACCAAGGATAAAGTAGCTTTAGCAGATAACCTAAATGCTATACAGCATTGGACCGTGATGAATTTTTGGAATAAGAGGAGTTCCCTCACAAAAGCTTACTGCATCAGGAATAACAAAATAGTGTGGACTCAATTAAATACTTGGGGGTTACCCTCAACTCATGACCTCTCTAGGGTGAAACATATACTGGGAAAATGTGGCCAATCTAACAAAAAATTATTATTTATTAAAATTTTATTGTGTAAATGTGATCAAAAAGGTTATTGAACAATGCTATCTTTTCCTGGTTAGGCCTCATTTCGAATATGCCTTAAGTATATGAGATCCTCATGAAGTTAGATTGATTGCCAAATTAGATCACATGCAGCATAGAGGAGCTGTTTGTAAAGCATTGTTATGACAAACTGAGTAGTATGTGAACATTAATAGAGAAGCTAGGTTGGGAATCACAGGACAAAGGTTAAATTACACAATAAACCTCATGCATAAATTGAAATGATGTTCCTTAAGCAATAATTTTAAAATTTTTAATTAGCCACATCACACTGCTAAGGGAGAGATCATATAAATAAAATTAGAGAGATTAAGGGTAAAACAGATAGATTTAAGACCATTTTCCCCACAAAAGAAATGGGGTCAGAATAATGTCTGACCACGATAGAAGGGGAATGGAATGGATTGAGGCATCACTTTACAGAAGCGATTCATATCGGAAAAGAAAATACTCTGTTCTTCCACATATATTTCATTATTCACGGCCTAGGTTTCGACTCACAAAGTCATCTTCAGGACTTGATGGCTTTGGAAGTCAAAACCTATGTCGTGAGTAATGAAATATACATGGAAGAACAAAGTGATTTCTTTTCCATTAGAACAGGAAAAAATTTTGAGTCAGAAGTGGTCTGGTGTGTAATTACCCCTGCCACACACACAGGCAGTGGCTTGCATGGTACTATGTATTAATAATTTTAAAAATAATTTACTGCATTTTTTATGACCCTATTTCAAAAGGGTTGATAATGCAATTTATGAATGAAGAAACTGAAAATTTTGATGTTATCAGCTTTAACTTGTACACACTATTTTTGTATTTCTTGTGAGAGAGTCTGGTCTTGCCATATTTTTTATCATATTTCTAAGGAGGAATTACTCGCAACTATATTTGCCTACACAACATTAATAAAAATAGACATGGAAATCTTTTTCAAGCAACTGCAGATCTAAAGACCTCTTTAAGCGCAAATTAAAATGCTTTTAACATTTCAAGCACCAAAATTCAGACCATGTTTTTATCATTAAGGCAATTTGGTGGAAAACTTAGGTACTTCTTGAATGTAGTATTCTGCTGGCCGGTTCACCACAAACATAGAAATAAGTGTTTCTTTCTCAATTTTCACTGCTTACCTCACCTACCATTTCCTATACTATGTACAATAGCCACTGACAAAAATGTAAGCACATTTTTGAGGGAATAGTTGGTATTATAAAGAATTTCATTTTCATGTGCGACTTTAACCATGAATGAAACTATTGCGAGTATCATTTATCAAACTTACCAAAAGAATACCTAAATGACAAAAAATACAGTACTGACATTACCTAAGCATCCATCTGAGTCATGGCAATTTAAATTTTCTTTGGGTTTAGGGGCTTTGTCATAATTTATTTAAAGGTAACTCAATGACTGATGCCATTTGCGCCATACTGGCTTTATAATGAACAAAGGAAATGAGATAGCATAGAACATGCCAAATTCTTTCACAATGTATTCTGTACTTCAGCATTCTACAAATGGATCTACAGTAAAAATTATTACACACGAGATGATAGACTTCCTTGAAAACACAATTACTCTGGATATGGCTTCTGAGTTACCACCAAGGACAATGTTAACATATTCCCTAATATGTACAGAGTCAGGTGCTGCCTTGTATTCATTAAATGTCATAAATGCCATCAGAAGGTGGTGAACAGTCAAAAGAGCAACACAGACCTCACACCACTGTTTTTCTTTTCCGTGAGAAGAGATGCATGATTATGATAGTGGTCTACCGTCTCATGGCCACAACCTCCTGTCAACAGTATCTTCCATTTGAAAAAGGTCCAAGGTGAGATTTTTGGTTTTCCAGCCTTAAGCTTATCAATGTTTAGTTGATGCCATGTTAACCTACACTCCGCAACCAATATACTCAAACATAAATTTTGTGCCAACACAGATTTCAACTGCATATGCCACTTTTGTTCGATGCTGTATCCTCCCTCTCATTATTGCTGTTTATAGCGTTTCCTGAAACCCACAGAGTTAAGATTCTAAAATTTCCATCTCCTAATTTTAAATGGGATTACAATCTATCAGACTATAAGGTTTTATGGAAAGGTGAATATCTAGAAAATGCATTATTAAGTACTAGATGAAATCATGCTGATGAGAAAATATCAGTCATTTCAGTGAATTTTGAAAGGAGTGAGATTAATCATGAAAAGGTTAGCCATAAAATAGCCAAAGTGGATGAATGTTTACTCAAATGATTCTGTTATAAGAGGACGTTACAGTTCATGCAGTTCCACTAGCTGATTTTTAACAGCCCGAGTGATTTCTTTCATGTTAGGGTGCAGGCCAACTGATACGGGATTTTCCTTGGTGGGTATGTGGGGAGCCCTACCGACAAAATTTTTCACAAAGCAAAATTTGCTTCCAACCTGAAATTATTGAAATGTGAATTCCAAGGGCCTAATTAGGCACTTATCATCTCTGAATGAAACCTAGGAACCCCTGCAAATTAGTATTACAACAATAGTTAGAAGTCATACATGAAACTTTTACTGCTAAGTTACACATAAAGACAATCATTCAAGATTGCAAGGTAACTCAGTCAATTCAGGGTGAAAATTCAGCATCGGGCTGGTCCTGAATGCCCCCGTTGCCAAGTGAAAACACATATAGTGTATTGACATCAGTGATTCAAGTCTCTCCTCAATGAATAAATGAAAGTACCATTGTCAAGTTTAGACCAAACCAATGATCTGTAGAGAGTCGTCATCATGGTATGCTCCGAGCTCCATGAAATGTGACTGAGATACCATAATAAATTTGAAGTTTTAAGACATTTACTTCTCAATGCTCACATGTTGCCACCAGGTGAGTATCGGTGGTACACTAACACCAGGAATTTCACAGATTTGATGAAGAGCAGGTGATTTTTACCTAAATTTATACAGGGCCTAGGATACACATTCCATGCAATCTTGTGAAGTGCATGCCTTTAATTTTCTTCTTAGAGAACTGAAACCCCACTTTCTATGACCATTGCTTCAAACTACAGGTATGTTGTCAACTGAGCATGCCTCATTGTTACCCTTAATCTGAAGGACATACAAAAAATTTGAAGGTCACTATAAAAATGAAATTTGTTAGCTAAAAATCACTTGCAAGAAGGGTATAGAGTAATCTACTATTCTATTTCAAAAAAAAAATTAGGAATTAACCTTAGAACTTTTAATTCATTCAGCATTTTATATGAATTTTTATTATTTTTATTTTACTTTTTATTATTTTCATTTTATTTATTATAATTAATGAATTCATTAGATCAGGTCTTAACTATGAGATACCACTCTAGTGGTGGCCAGAAGATGAAAGTGACACGATATAATAGATGACCAGCAAACAAGTTTGGAATTGCTGTAGAAGACGATTGATTACCTTATTTAACATCTATCAATAAAATACATGAAATAAAATGCTACAGTGCAATTTAGTAAGTAACAGGTTAGCTGGGTTAGTCTGTTAGGTAATGCAACTGCCAGGTACCTCCCTAAGCTGTTGATTTTATATTCCACTATGTTGTTGTATATTTTCTATTATTTAGACTACCTAAGAGAATGATGTTAAGCATCATTATTATTGCCTCATGTCCAAATGGTCCAACAATGGATGCCCTAAAAAGAGTTGTGCACTTCCACGTGAATATTTATGGCTTACCTTCTTCCACCTCTTCATCTTCTTCCTCCTCCTCGTCTTCCACCTCCTCCTCCACCTCCTCTTCCACAACCTCTTCCTCTTCCACCTCATCCTCTTCTACCTCTTCATCTTCATCCTCATCGTCATCCTCCACTTCCTCCCTTGAGTGATCAGAGTCAGTATCGCTGCTGTCACCTGGATCACCATCCTAGAATGCAAAGTGCTTCATATCACCATTCATATTTCTTGCGAAAATTCATCAAAAGCAGAGTTCATTGTACCATCAAAAGAAAAGTACAAATCACTTTACCCTAAATATAATTAAGATACAAAGCTATGAATGTTAAACCGGTTGACCACATGGCAGAAGGCGAAATGATGTACAATATTTTAAATATTAAAATAATTTAAGTGGCAATAGTAATTGCAGAAATAATAACATAGCTCTGCTTCAATTACTTGCATGACTATAATTCAGTTTTAATGATCTATGCTACATCAAATCTTGAATTTCACTCAACTGATGTAACAGAAGCTTAAAAGAGCATCATTAAATACATGATTCATGAATAGGTTTTCACAATTTATGAAGTAAAGCCCTTGCATGCCACAATTACATTTGATAAATGATAGTAACTGTTAGGAGCCAAGCCTCGCCTACAGGAAGCTTTTTCACAAAATGATACCCAACATTAAGTCATTTTCCTCAGTTAAAATGAGCCCCTTGCAAACTGCCAACTTCTAGTGGCTTTTCAGATGCATTAAACCCAAAGGCCAAGACATCTGACCCAATTTAGTAACCATTTGAGTGATGGGGTCACAAAAACACAATTGAGGAAGACAAGCGGAAACCACCTCAACTATTTATCCAAAAACTCTTAGGATGGAAAACATTATAACAATGAGTCCAACCACTACCAAATCTGCTGTTTGTCTTGTTCAGGGAGTAGGACAGGTAACACTCAGCTGGACTATATTATTGTTAGGCATTTGGGAACTCATTAATTAGCAGTTTCACAGAAACAGATGAGGATTCAGCTTAGAATTTAGCACTAATAATGTGTAGTCAGATTAAAATGCATAAAACAGTGAAGACTGTTCGGGAAATACAATGTAGAAGCATTAAACTTAACTATATGAAAGGAATGTCAGCAGCCAGTAGAAAAACTCATGAGAGATGAGAAAGAATTTGGTTCAATACAGAAATGGTAATATATATATATAAAAAAAGGTAACTTTAAGCCACAAATGGAACTACAATTTAATAGGAATAGGGCACGGAAACCATGGATTACAGACAATGATTACAATGATATACAAGAATGATAAACTCAGGCAGGAAACAAATAGAAAGAAAGAAGCATGATAGAATATAGTGTGAGGATATGGAGGTTACAAAGGATGAAATGCTGAGCTAATATGGAAGGTGGAAAGCATTATCATGAAGTAATAAGGAAAAATCTGTAAAAAGCTAAGACCGGTCAGGAAAATTAACTGATTCAGAGAATATATTCTATTGTTTCAGGCTTCACTTCGTGGAAGTAATTAATATCCATTACTAAAAAAGAAAGAAAGACTCGTACTTTTCCACAGATTTTATTATACGGTACAACGCGTTTCACTGACTTGCGGCATCATCAGGTACAAATTTGCAAAACAGACAGAGCAAGCATATATACCCTCAGGACAGAGTGGGGGCGGGGAGGGTTGGAAGGATTTGAGAGGGGTGGGGGCTCGCAGGTGCGTTGATGGATTGTTTTGACCAGACTCGAAAATGATGGAATGAATGTATAGAGAAACTATATGGTAAACACATTAGGCCATTAAGTTTCGATGTAGAAGGAAAATATAATGTAGATGATAATAGCTTAGCCTCAGGGATACTTTATGGTAAGATGGTAAGGTTATTGACAGAATGGCAATCAATTAAGGCAGTGGGGGTACAAAATATTTGCACAGAACTACTTAAATATTTAGGAAAATGTGGGAAGAGGAGTTTTTATGGCCTAATTTAGAACATTTATGAGGCAGGAATTTGGTCAGAATATTTTATCAGATGAGTAAGTTTCCATCACAAAAAAGTGAAAGTTGTAAAAATGCGAGAACTACAGAAAATTAGGATAGATCTTGGATACAGCTAATATGGTTCTCAAGATCATAAATAAGATGAAGAGTAGGGCCAATGATTAATTACTTATGGGATGATCAGTTAGGGTTTAGAAAGAGCTGCGAACCGCGTCATAGCATTAACGAGGTCACTAGAGAGGAATATAGAACACATTGCATAATATATTGTATATATCACGTATTTGTATCATAGATTATGAGAATGAAATAGACAGAGGGAAGTCAGTAAAATAAATCAATGTATTGCAGAAAATAGGAGTAGATTTGAAGGATAGGTGACTTTCCGCAACCTATATACATAAAGACTGCTCAGGTGAGATTCGGGGATGAGGGTGCAGATGGGCAGTGCTAGTAAGAAGAGTAAGGCAGGGTTGTTTACTATTACCTGTGCTGTTTAACATACAAATGGAGGAATTGGTTAATGAGGCATTGGAAGAACTGGTGATTGTAATGAGTGATAAGTATGGGATGCGATCTAAAGTAAACAAATAGGTTATGTGGTTTTCAAGAAAGATAACAGATAAGAAATATTTAAATAGGTATTCATAACCTAACGCAGGTTATCAATCTTGAAAGTGTTCTGGACCAAACGGTTAATCGAAGCAGTATGGATATAAGAAGAAAAATTGGGTTAGGCAAAGAAGCTTTCAAAGGTAGGAGGGAATAGATGACGGGGATGATGAGGAAGGATGTTAAAAATTGGTTCTTCAAAAGTGATATTGAGTATGATTTCTACAGCATGGAAACGTTGCCACTAAAAGAAGTTATAAAGGAAGTAGATTATATTTATCGTAGACTGAAGGATTTGGAAATGTGGGGGAGAAGAAGGGTGGTAAAAGAGAAATAGAAAGACAAAAGAAACAAGGAAGTGCTAGGCATAGTGGGAGAGTGAAGGGGATTCTTGGAAAAATAGGAATGCATATTAAGCATACTTTGATTTGTGATGGTATGTTTCAGGCTGCGACACTGCTGAGAATCCTAGGCAAGGGAGAAAGTAGTACACAAAGAATAGGCATATTGGATGGAATGATGGAAGAAAGTATGTTTGCGTAAGTATCTTTCAGTTAGTAGGCAATGGCATTTCCCAACTGACAAACTTGGGCGTGCAGTCCTTAAAATAAATTGGCGCAAAATGTTTCAACTCATTGTGGGATGAGAAAAACTAAATAATTACAGTAGTTAAAGACAATGAAGAAAGGCAATCTCACTGCAGAACTAAAGTACAATGTGCAGAAATCTTATGCAACAAATTGGAGGATGGTCATTATTACACTGTTTGAGGAGGAAAGAGTAATGAAAAAGAACTACAGATTTCTTAAGGTATATCTTGTCATGAATATGATTATAACTTCTAATTAGTTATGCTAATAATTTTTCAAGAGGTTTTAATGAGCATTATGAAAGCCAGACTTACTTTGCTATTTAAATTTAGATTTCTACAAGAAGCAGAATGAATGCACGAAAAAATGATTTGGGATGAAAGTTTTATTGACAAGAGAATTATTGTCTAGGTGTGCTTATGAACATGGAAATTATGGTTCATTTATCATCACAGAATTTGGTTTTATGTAACACGTATTGATGATCCTCAGATATTATGTAAAATCAAGATTCTGCTGCATTCCAAGCATTCAGCATATAGTCTGCTGGGTAACGATGAAGAACCCATTAGAAATGGGTTGGGACAGCTCATTCACTTAAGTAAAATCATATTTTTCAGAAAAGAATGATGTGTAAATAAATATTCTACTTAAATTAGTCATTTAACTAATTAATTTAAAGATATAATGCTATTAATTTAAAGATATAATGCTATAAATTTAAAGATATAATGCTATAAATTTAAAGATAAAATGCTAAGTAACTATCAATTTTGCACTGCTACCTGAGTCTCATCACCAACAAATTCCATTGTATTCCGTGATCGGGGAGGGTCTGAAGCTGGAGCAGAAACCTCTACTCTTGTGACAGGGGTTCGGCCATCCACCACAAGGCAATCTCCAATTACCTGATCCTCCCCAGCAGATCCATCTCTAAAAGAATTGATGCAAAAAATAGTTCTAGGTTTGGAGAAAACAGTATATTCCACTACATAAAAAATTGCTTGTACACTTCAAAAAGATTCTGTCTCTCAATGTTACTTACGAAGATGAAGTCAATTCAAAGCTATTTCTGTCAATGGAACTTGAAAGAAGAAGTACCTGGACATTATGTCTTGCCAAATTCAGTCAATTCAGTTCAATGTTGAATCAAGATTCTTCAGGCCTGATTTTCCTTACATATCTTGATTATTTTTCCATACCATTCTAATTTTATATGTTCAAAGACTCATTCAAATGTATTATTCATTTATATGGTCAACTTTTCAGCAGCCTAACCTTTTCAGATTCAATAGTTTACATTTTTTTGTACATAATAATCACATCATAACAGCAGCATTATGCCTTGTTTCTTTCTAGCCATTGTGTTACCTGAATTCCTACGATATATCACCATAGCTCAAATCATTGACAAAAACTCATTATTTCATCATCCCAAATAATGACCTCCAGAAGTAATATTACTTGTTACCTGTCCAATAAGTGCTCCATGATTTCTTCCAGTCCTGTTTCATCACTTTCCTCCATTCCCTGAGAAGTTGCTTGGCATTCAGAATGGGTTTCTAGACTTTCTCCTGCAGCAGAAATATCATTTTCAGTGTTTTCTGCATCTTCCATAGTATCTTCTCGAAGAGCCATGGTATTATCTGAAGATGTAGTGCCTAGAAAGAAATATTTGGCAAATTAATAAAAAATTACTGCATCAAAATGAAATGAACTGCGACTAATACAAATGATGAAACTTGGTTTGCTATTATAACTAATATTTTGATTTAATTAGACATTTGTTATTTGCATTCTGAGTTTGATGTAGCTTGGTTTAATTTCCATTGAAAATAATTTCTAAGGATTTTTTTGCACATGGCTCATCCCGGGGACTAATAATAATGGGGAATAATCACATAATAATCCCATATTTTACCTTATGACTATGTTTCACCCCTTGGAAATTAATCGCCAAGATTGTGAAGTAAAGCAAAGTGAAAGAACAAGGCAGAAATATATTTTTTCAATTCAGAAGTAAATAAAGGAAATGATTCTCCTTACTATTATAATAGACATTTTATGCAATTAAATTTTTACTGAATGATAACTTAATAAGTGCAAATATCATATACACGGCTTTATCATATCATATGCATGGCATGCATATTACGAAACTCAAACATGAATTATGAGATATGTAAAATATGCACTACACAGCTGATAGAAGCAATTACTTTGTCATTAGCCTCCATGTATGCAATGCCGCCTCATTCACACACTTTTTTTCAGGTAATAAGAAGACAATTCTGTTTGACTACAAACTCCACCATTGCATTTTGAACTAACCCAATACAATGACAATTCAATAGAATAACTGATTTTCAGTCATTATATTGACTTTCTTATTAATTTTAAACCACGTTAACAAAACTTAACCTTGAATAAAGCTTGACCAGGTTAGGCTGGGCTTAACATGCAAAGTAGCACAAGGAAAACCAAGCAATAACATGGACAAGATTTGGATTGCTTAAAAGGGCTACTATTAGATAGGAACTTGGTTTCTAAGTTCCTACTTAACACATTTTCCTCTTTAATACAATGATTTTTCCAGAACCCAATTCCATGGAAATGCAGACCAATTATTTGGTTAGTATGTAGTAATTAGGATGCCCTGCTGGAAGGAAAACTCATTCACTGAGTCATTACAAAAATACACACAAATAATTGTCAAGCAATGATGGAACGGCATAAACAACAAGTGCAAATTGAAGTTAATTAATACACAACAGTTTCCACAGTAATAGTCTCATGGTCACATATCACCCACCTAAAAACATCCACCATTTTTATCATGTCTTTAAAATAAGGCATGGCTGATTGGATCAATTACTCATTTGAACATGTAATAGTGTGCATTATTAGAGTCACCATTGAATTGACCGTAAAATTGTTTAATGTGGACTATAAACCAGTGGTAAAGCATATCAACTGAGATTTCTGGAGAGGTTACTTCTAATGAGTGATGTATTTGAGATGACTATCTAACTGTTAGCTCACCCATATCAATCAATGGTCAGTTTGAATGTTTCTTCTGGATTAAGGTCATGCAAGAAAATTGACGAACAATGTTTAGTAGGAGACATAATATCATTAGACATTAGCACTACAAGACCGAATGAGAGTGGATGAGAAAAGACAATCTTCTTTCTGGTACCAACGTGCAATCCTCCCATTGAATAATGGGTAGTCAGATAATCAGTGCTCTATCATATAGTAAAATAAATACATCTTTGGTAGCAATAATGCAGCAGATAGCATTCTTCTCTATGATATTATTACAGAATGAATTTTACCTGAGTGTGGTCCAAGAGGATCTTCAGCCATGCTATCAGATGGTTTAGGTTTTACATTATTGCTGGCAGGAGGTTGACTTAAAAGGCGAGTTAGCGTTTCCAATGGTTTCAGCACTGCATTCATAGTTGAGGCCATACTGGAGCTCGACAAATCAAGGTGACTAGGTATTCTTGCTAAATCCGTTACTAATCCACGTTTTTGCATTATCCTCACCATATGGCTAACATTACTGTAAAATTATTCGCAAAAAAATAATGAGTCAGTAATTCAGTAAGTAATGGGCATTATTTACTAGGTAAAACAACAAAGCACATACAGCAATCCTAACTTCTTGCAAACGGTCTTGCAAAACTACAAAACTTTGAGTTTACCTCAATGGACAATACTTGAATGTTAGGGGAGTATTAGGTGGAGCTGAAGGACAATTTTCAATTAGTGTTGACATTAGGCCACAAAGCAGTTGGATATGAGCATGCTTCACTGATGACTCTGGAAGACTCAGCGCTCTCTGAAGTGAGCATCTCAACTGGAAATACAAGAATATTAACATCAGAAATTCATCCCATTTCCAAAATTACAATGTACACAAGGAGTATTCTTTGCAAAATTACCATTTTAAGCCAATTCATATTATGAGTACCCTTATAAAACAGAAGTTAGTCAGTTGAAATCTTTATATAATAGAGATATAATTATAATATTGCCATAAGCCTTCATGGAGCAAATGACAAGCAAAACATGAAGGAGCAAATATGTACAAGGAAACCAAATCTTACCTCCTGCACAATTGCCATCTGTCCCTCAATGCACTGATTGCATGATGCTATGGATGATAGAAGCATTCTTGCCATTACTGAACATTCCTTGTCTTCTGTATCACCTTGTATCGGCAACAGTTTATCCATTATGAAACTCAAGGCCGAGTACGGCTAGAAGGACATTCAAAAAGATATTTAAATATTTTTTCAAAACAAAAGTAGTTCAATCAAAATCAAAATTTATGAATTTAATCTCACTTGGATATACCATTTGGA
Organism: Hetaerina americana; assembly: GCF_022747635.1. Taxonomy (NCBI): domain Eukaryota; kingdom Metazoa; phylum Arthropoda; class Insecta; order Odonata; family Calopterygidae; genus Hetaerina; species Hetaerina americana. The sequence continues at coordinate 2,994,217 of NW_027286886.1, forward strand.
GTCCCCTGATGTGTCAGACCGCAAATACAACAACATTCACAAATTCATAAATACAGCTTATCTACACTGGAGATCAAAATGAACCTCTTTTCCCCAACACATTGCCTAACAATTAGTCCTCTCTCAAAGACAGTTTTTAAAATATTTCTTTCTTCTGTCCATCATTGCTCCATTGTCAGCTGTGCTCAAAGTTAGTTTCAGATAAAATGGATTGAGCATGCATAGGCAAAGATTGGTCAGGAATTACATGGTTTTGAATTCCAGGTTTTCAAGGATAAAAATTTCTTTTTCATGGTTTCATTATACCATTTTTACTACCTTGTTTCATTGATCTAATCTAATAAATATTGCTAACATATTGTAGAGTCGGATGTCAGCTTATATTGTTCGGAGGTTAATTGATGTTTATTGGCTCCTAAAAGGTATGTTTGCAACATGTATGAAACCCATAGCATTGACTGGAGATATTCCAGACACAGACACAATACAATTAGAGTTTGAATACAGATGATAGTCACAATTAAAAAAGAAAACAGTGAACATGAGCAGTAACAGCATACATAAGAATAAAATTATTTATCCACAGATAGAGACATGAATTCATCCATGGTATAGAATTGATATTAGCACAAGAACTGATCAAGTTTCGACATGAATGACAAACAAATTTTTATTACTCTTAGTTTTCTAGGTAATGATTTCAGGAATTACAAACCAGCATAACAAGGTTTCTTAACAAACAGCTGAGTTATGGGCAGTTATCCTTAAGTCAGCTTTGGTTATCAAATTGAACATGACTGTTTCGCTGCATAATAATAATAATAGATCAACACTATATTTTTTTTATCCTTCAATTTGCCCTTTCACACAATTTAATTTATTACACAGTCTTTATAGAAATATACAAAAGGGGCTTCACCACATTAGATCTGGAAGGTACTTTATCAGCAACATGATATTTTTAGTATTTACTAACTTTATAGCCAATTTTATTATATACTGAATTGAAAAATAGATGTAATGAATTACCTCTGTAACATGATCACTTTGGCCTTCCGTGTAGCAATGCTTGGTTATCTGCCTGGCACAAGGAGGATATGAGCGCACAATGTCGGACACTATCTTCAGAATCGCTGACTTGGGGAGCAGTGGCTTCTTCTTCTCTTCCTCAGTCATATCATTTGGGTTATCAGGAATTTTACGCTTTGCAGCATACTTTGATGGGGATGCCTTAAGAGGAGGAAAAACAAATTACTTTAAGTAAGTAAAACTAGTAGTTGTACATTACAAAACTATTCTATGATACTAACAAAAAGAATAGACAACAGTTTGTCAGTAATCCCATTTTACAGCAGAGCAACTACATTTTAATCACCAGAATATACAATGAAAGCAAAGCATCAGAATTTCCAACTACCTCGGAGTCCATTGGGGATGAAGCAGAGGTGGGTGTGTTTCGGCCATAAGGCCCACAATTCTCAGTGGGCAAACAATTAGCATTTCCAATTTGTGGAGTGGGTGGTCGTTCTACCACCATGGGTTCCTCACCCGGTACAACCACTACCAATGCATCAAGAAGATCATCAATTGCTTTTTTGGACACTTCATCCATGCAGGCAACTGGTTGGTAAGTTTTAGCAGGAAGAGATGTAACCTGGAGTCGCCCATTAAAATGGCTGAAACCTGTAAAACAAATGATAATTATTTGTTTTGCAAATATACTTAATATCAGCCATCCAACTCTACATAGTACCAGAATTTCTGGGGACCAAGCCTACAATGTTAATCCATGGCTGAAGTAACACTCTGGTAGTCTGGGTTATTTGGGCCATTGCACCAGACAAATCAGACTTTACTTTATGAAGAAAAAGCACTGAATGCTTCCACTGTGGAACAATTCCTATGTAGTTTCCGAGGTTTCTGGGGTCGGGTGCCCATAAACCTCCGGCACTCTGGGAGGAGCACACTGGGCTGATGGTGAAATTATTTCAACACTTCAGCCGAGATTGATTGATTTATAAATGGAGTCGATTGAGTAATAGGTATAGTAGAAGTTTATTTTATTGAAGGAATCATTTTCCCATTAGAATATTAAAATTTATGACTACACTAACAATTTACAAAATTTGTGCTGTGGGTATCCAAGCATCATTTAACTGGGAAGATAAAAGACCAATGGGTATTTGTTATCAATAATAAAATTTGTTAAATAAACAGTATTACTATTATTAAAGCGAGAGCACATTAGAAGACCCACTCATAATTCTGCCAGCTTACCACCAACATGTAATTTTGTAGTAAGTACCCATTGAACAATTAGGTAATGAAAAGGGTAAATGTAATGTGATGAGCAAATTAAAACATGAGTAAATATATAAAGTTTAGTTAGCAGGTGGCACTATTCTATGAAATACATCAAATATTTATTTTCATACCATGTACCATACTGTCATCTCAGGAAAATTTGCAGTTTAAGGCTTTGCTTTGTCACTATTTAAGCTCCATGCTTGTCCAATGGTTTGAAAGCAACCACTGCTCCATTACCCTTTGGGCTAGACTGCAATGCAAGCCTGGAGCTCAAGCAAGAATGCACTCTTTTGGCCTTAGTTTCACAAATTTTGAAAATGAAATACCTCAGGATATGCTTCCTTGCAATTATGAAAAATCTCTTTTAAGTCAGCTATGCTTAGGCTTTTTTATTTAAGCATTCAATTTCCATTTTTGTTTACTCTATTTTTTTACACCATGAATCTCTCTGCTTTAATCAGGATAATGAAAAAATAAATTTAACTCTCTTTACTGTCTGGAGGAAGAGGCTTTCCTTGCCTTGAGTTAGCAGTGCATAACATTCTGTACATGCTAACTCTCATATTTGCTGAACAAGTATTGTTAGGCTCCAAATTTCTCATACATATATTTATGCATGCATGCATGCGCATGAATTAGGTAGGTAGCAGAATTATGATGGTATGGTCCTAAATGAATATATTCACATATAGAACACAATGTCATGAGACAAACTTCAAAACTTGCCCATCGCCTATCCCGCAAGCCCCCAAAGGTTGGTTACTCAATGATACAATGTTGTTTTATGCAGTTAGACCTTAAAATGTTATGGAAAGGGGAGAAAAATACATTTTTCGGGGTTTTTTTTAAAAATGTAGCAAGTAGCATCAATCACAAGAATCCTGCAAGAAATTGTACTTCCCTATCCAGGGGATCACATTGCACTGGAAGGTTTTAAAATGAGAAAACTATTACTGATGTGAGAATAAAATCAAAATTAATACAGAAATTTACCTTTGCGAGAATGAATGCTGACGTCCACTCTTAAAATTGACTTGGCAACTTTAATGAAGGTCTCTGGGTCTCTACATACTGCTGAGCTGCACATCCTCATCATGTATATCAGTTCTTTATAACACGGAGGTATATTAGCTAAAGTTCTTGACCTCAGTACCTGTTCAACAGTTAGAAGATAAGATGATTCAACACTTTCTTATAAAATATAATTCTTTTAACATCCAGGTTTTTATAAATTGTCAACTTTCAATTTAACTCAACATACCTTTTCAATGGCAATTACCAATAATCTGGGGTCTTCAATTACATGACGAATCAGCAGAGTAATCACATTTAATGCACCGTTAAATGATGACTCCATTGTAAGATTAAGGAGTATCTTAATACCCCCAAGCTCCGCAAATAATGTTGCTAATTTATAATCCCTTGTCAGACGTAAGCAGATTCTTAGCACTGCAGCAACAGACTCCGCATCACTGACTGATTTCAGCAGCTCAACAGAAACCCTTAAATTAAAAAATGTGTTATATGACAGGTAATAGAAGCAGCTGGTCATTATTCCTACAGTTAAAAAAACAATACTTCACTGCTTTGTCTTCAATAATTTTGCAGTGGCAACTCAAGAGCAACAACACATATTATAACAAACTTCACTGGGTGCAGCCAAGTAGTGTAGTTTGCTCATTTAATGTTCCATGAATTCTAATTTTCCTCCCAATGGACTTAAAACTTGACATTGTGGAAGGGCTTATGCAATTTGATGACCCCTTAGGGTTTTTCTGGTAGAGCAATGATATTTGCTGTTGAAAGGGTCACCCATGCCAGATAGCTTGAAGGGTATGAGCCAGGTGGAAAATATTCAACACTGCCGGGATTTGAACCTGCGCCCTCAGGGTGGGAAGCCAGTACGTTAGCCCCCGCACCATCTCGATCCCTAAATGCATTCTTTCAGCAGTTATAATATCAATTGAGATTGACGGATTTTTTTTACAGAAGCTATGGCATTGGAATCAGAAATTAGGCAGGAACTGGAATCGATTAATGTTACAATCAACCCATCACTAAAAACCATACAACAAAATTAAACTTCTGCACAAAGAGTACAGAAATAAAAAGATGATCACCAGTTGACTGAACAGACTTCACCAATAAAATGTCTACTTTATTTAGACCTAATTACAGATAATATAGAAAAATTTAAACATGCTAGCAGTCACTAAAACCCTAAATTAAAAAAAAAGAGAACACAAACCTGGTTAACTGTTCACATTCTACATAACTCAGTCCAGTAAGGACAATATTTCTTTTGGATTCTTCTATTTCATATACACCATCATCCATTTTTTCTGTATCTTCAGTTTTCTTACTTGCTTCATTTATTAATTGTTCATATTTTGTGAATACTGCTCGATCCTTCTTCAGTGACATCATTACAGGACGCCTGTTTCCTGTTTCATCATTCACCTAACAAGTTGAAACAAATATGTTCATTAAGAGATAACTTAGAATTTATAACCCTTAAGATGTTAAATAACATGGTTTTGCTTATTGGAATGCTAAGAAATTTCTTGTTTGAGACAAAGACTTGGATGAGGAGACACTTAAAACTAATAGGTTAACACATAAATTAATAGAACTTCACATTCTATTATTTTGGAAGATTAAAAATCACCAAGCTGAAAAATGCAATTGTGTTTCCTTCAATGAATACTGCTGCTGCTATGTTGCAAAAACCTGAACACATGAGTAATGCGGCATTTGAAACAAAATGTTTCAGGCCAGGATATAGATCAACTTTAATATTATGTAAACCACTATGGTATAAACCACTATGTATGTAAACCACTATGGTGGTTTTTTAGTTACATTAGGGAGAAAATTGCTTTTAATAAGCCTCAAAATAAGGTACACCATGCAATCCCTGTATGGCAAAAATATTTTTCCCCGCTTGTGGATCCCTCAAACTAAGATTCAACCAGAAGGAACTCACCTGCAACATACTCCCAAATTGAATTGTGTACTTCCTTCGATTTACTACTATTCTCACACTTGACTCCCCACTGAAGTAGGCATCATTGATCAGTTTATCAATGGATGGAGAATAATAAGCCCATCTGCCTGAGCCTAAGTCGTACCACTTCCAAACTCTCCTGGTCAACTGGTTAGTTGAACAAGTTAAAAATTTATAACAAATTAATGGTCAATTCACAAAATAAAACAAGATGCAATCAAAATATTAGCTATTGCATTAACAATCATTGTGTGTACAAGTATAAACTTAAGATAACGTTTCATCAAGTAAACATTACTCAAACACCTTACCTTGTGCATCATATTTTTGCGTATTGAATACACAGATATCCTGAGGAGAATATCAATTAGCACAAGTACTGCTGACAACCACTTTGGTGGACTTGTGCCAATGTATTGGTGACAAACAACAAGAAAGTGAACCAGTCTTGACAGAAGCCGGGTTTTCTGGGCTACTGCAGAGCACTGAATCCTTAATTCCTGCAAAAAATTCAAATCAAAGAGACATATTACATTTTATTCTCAGTTCTTGTATAAAAAAAAAGCTGGAAGAAGTATTTGTAACTAAAAAGGGCATTATAGATATGACATTTATTATATCCAAGAATCCAGACCAAAATCCATCATTTATGTGAGTCCTGAATGAAGACAATTTGATCATAAGTTATTTATATTGTACAGGCAATATGATATGGATGTCAGAATAAACAAAGAAGCCCTTCTAACAACACTACAACAGAGAAATATTGAAGATAAAAAGTAAAAAAGGAGGACTGTAAGAATACTGATAAGTATTCTATATGATATAACAGAAAATTAATTTACTAAGGCAAATGATAACTTAAAAGTGTAATTAGTTTGGGTTCGGAAAGAAGTGGCAAGTGTGATGGCAGAGCGGAAATGACGCGACTAATAAGAAAGTAGCAAAGAAGTATTTGCATGTATTTGTATCATAAATTAAGAGAATGCATTTGCTAGAGTGACTTTGATACGATCAATGAATGTATTGCAAAAATAGGAGTCAATTGGAAGAATAGGAGACATCTTCAACTTGTACATGCATCAGACTGCTTGAGTGTGAGTGATAGGTGAAGAGTTGGGATAGGCAATTTTAGCTAGATGCATTAGATCAGGGTGTCCAGTATCATCTTGTTCTTTTTACCTCTATGTGGAGGAAATAGTTAAAGAGGCATGGGCTGAGCTGAAGATACAAATTAAAGCTGGTGGACAATTCATAAAATCAATTAGGTTTGCTGATCAACAAGTTTTATTTTGTCAAACAGCAAAGGGGGTTGCAAAAATTGCTGAGAGCATTGCTAAGTCAATGTAATAGGTATGGGATGAGAATAAATACAAAAATTAAGGTAATGCACTTTTCCAGGGAGAGATAGGCTAAATTAAAAAGTTCATAAACTAGAATAGGTTGAGGCATGCAGAGCATTTTGATTGGGTATTGGATGCTCAAGCCTGTGATAGAGGTCCATTGTTCTTTAATTTTTTACACAAAATTTTCCAGTATTTCTTAAATTGTTGAAATTATGGTTGATATAATTGAAAATGCTCTGAAAAATGAACAAGCTGAACTTATAATTTCTTGATATAAATCTCCATTATAACAACAATTTTCCTAAGAATTAATGATAATTTTGGCAAGCAATCCTCATATTCAGGTGTTTTGACAGTGTTAAAAACCTGGTGGCCACTTTGGGCCCTTAATGATTCTTTGCCAGGCTTCTCTTCATCTCTGTGATCCATTCTTAGTTGGCGATCCGTCTGCTCACAATGGTTTACATTCAGCAAACTGAGAAGGGATCAATGTGTTTAAATTTTCCTCCTGGATCCATAAGAAGAACATCCACTAACTCAATTCTGATTAAACACCTGCACCTTTGCTACTTAAGCCCACCAGAGTAATGCCATGACCAAATTTATGGAACCAATGCACTGATATCACTCGATCATCATGTGTCTAAAAAAGCATGGGGCAAACACTGCCATAGACATAATAAAATAATTTAATGTCCCCCCTCGACTGGAAGGGTGAGCATAGATGTATGAGGGGAGGGAGAGTTTAGCTTTTGAAATGAGGAATCATCTTCCTGGCAGTCTGGAAAAGGGGACAATCTATCTTTCTGGATGTCAGGGGAAAGGAACCACCTATCTTTCTGGATGTCTGTGGTGTCACCAGTTTGGATTATTAGCTAACTCTTATCTTCAAATATTCTTAGCTCTCCACTAAGATGTCACTGTCTGATGCGATTACTCACTCCTGGCAAATTTAGTCAGTAACCATTCCCCACATGGCTTTTTGACATCCTTTTCCGAATAACTGAACTTATTTCTGTGGGCATTTTGTGATGCATTTAATTCAAACAGAACTTTATACAAGTGCATATAATATGCTTTTATACTTGAGGTTTCCTATTCATAACATTAAGTAATTTTCAGTCATGGGCAACTAAGGGCTCGCAAAAATAGCAGTGAATAATACTCACTAATGTTACTTCAGTTCAATCACTGATTAATCCAGACAACTTCTTGCTACATATAATCTGATTGGTGAGAAAAGTGAGGTTTACTGTAATGTCTCATTCATTACCTGTTTTATAAACCATAACTAACAAGTAAAATTGTATTAAAAAAATTGTTGAGAGTGTAAAAATGATCAATGAAAACCAAAATACATGAAGATACTTTAAAATGCATATTTTATTAACTCTCATTCCAACTATATCATCCGAACTTACCTCCATAAGGAGCATAAAAAGATGTGCCCTGGTGCCCACTTTCACGGCAGTAAAACCGGAGGCTATCTCATCTGAAGCAATAGTTGATGGCTCTTCTGCAGCAACAAGGATGAGTTGATTCAAACTAGATAGCAACTGGAAAATGAGTTGTTCAAAATTATGCATTCTTGTAAGAGGACAGTATCACTAATAGAAATTAATCACTCAAAAAGTTTGGCCAACTGTAACTTACCTCCTCCTTCAAAACACTCAAAACTTCAATTGCATATTCATTTCCATTTCTCTTAATAATAGCACACATTAGTTCACTTATTTTATATACTGACTCAGGTGATTCATCTGCGATAGTCAGGCATACATCAAATGCATTAGCTGTAAACAAATCCAGGGCACCTTTATAAAATCTTCTCTCTTCCTATATAATAAAAAAAATATTAAAAACAAATTTTCATATCATAGTTGCACTGCTTCACAGATGACTGGTTGCTAATCAAATTATTTTAGAATTGAACAACTGCATAGCATAGTACAAGCACATTTACTATGTAGTGGATATCATTAACACAATTAATTAGGTGTTATGTGTCCAATTAACACCAATACTTGGTTGTTATAAAGGTGTAAGGGTTAAATATGCTGTTAATTCTCATGATTATACTTCGAAGTAATCTTTCCTGTTGGTTATGTTTTGCACTACATTCAACTTACACTTTTAGAAAAATTCAAGTTGTTTCATTGGGGGTAGTATTACTTATGACAATACTGATGAGGAAACAGTTTTAATTAGCCAACAAAATGTGAGATAATTGTTGTCATAACAAGATATAATCAACATTTTGAACTGAGCTGACTCAGCATCTGAATTCAGCCAAAGGATTGAATACTTCTGCAGTATTTTCTACTCTAATTGTTTACACAATTTTTAAATATGTTAACTGTTGGCTGAACTAATTACACATGGATAGCATATATGTTTACAGCTTATATACACAAATGAACTTTGCTCGTAATCACCTCCCTTCAGACCAGCTGAAGGGCTGATTTACATTTCCGGTAGCAATAGCAGTTTTGACAGAAATTTTGTTACTAATTTTTTGTCCTATTTCTCTCAAAATTTAGAGGTTCATCACTTGTAAAGTAAATTAAATGCAGTTTTGGAACATTTTGGCATTATTTCCTTCCATTTTCGGCATTTCACAACTTCCGTTACTTTAAGTTTCCCTAAGATCAAAACATTACCTTTGGCTACAGGGTAACATAGGTGTCTCACTCATTAAATGAAGTACACAATGCATCTTTCCACTGTTCTTTATTTACGTACAACTAGTTTCAGCACTTGAGCGTCATCATTAGGCACAAATTAATCAAGTCCCAGTCCATTTATATACCATTCATGTGGAGAGGGGTGGATAAGAGAGGGGGTAGGAGGAGGAGAAAGTGGGGTCATGTTAAGCGTCAGGAAAGGTGATTGGTGGGCGTTGAAACTAGTTTTATGTAAATAACGAACAGTGGAAAGATACATTGTGTTCTTCATTAAACGAGCAGGAACTTCCATGACATTGAGCCCGGAACAATTGAAAGTATCTCACTGCTTAAATAACTGAGAAATTTGAGGATATTTCCGCCAAAATAATTTCAAATGATAGATTTATACCATTCCAGGAATAATCTATAATACTTTAGGGGAAGACCCTACACTGCAATTAAAAACAACAGGAAAGAGATTTTCAGTGGACTGAATTGGGAAATTGGAAAAATATCAAACATGGAAAAGCATGCAGAAAATAGACAAATGCTATCACCATATAGACAATATATGTATTATCTTTAAAGGAACAACTAACACAGCATCAGTACCTCAAAACACTAAGATGCCAAAAAATTTTATTTCGTCACTTACAAACAAATCCCTTTCATTGAAGAAATCCCTCTTCAGGTCAGATGGTGAAATGGGATCTTCACCAAGGGACATTGCAATTGCCCTCTGCACTTGGTCATCCTCAGACATGTCTAAATCCATGGACTGCTTCAGCAAGATATCATTGGGATAAAATGAATGCAAGAATAAAAAAATAGCATTTAATATTAATGTTTTGCGAAAGCATACAAAAACTAAATGTTGATTTATTCTTTGCTAGCCATTTATGTTTCCTTAATGGATATATTTTAGCCTAATAAAAATAAACTGCAAAAAAAATAATCACAACAGTCATTTGCTTTATGACATTGATCAGGTGAAACCAAGTGGATAAGAATATTAAAATGGATACAGGTAGCAGAAAAATACATGTAATCTTAGAAACAGCTCCCGAAACCTCATATGGGTGGCATCCATAATTACTTTTGATGAATTAAGTAAGTAACCTCTATGACTAATTCACCATTCCCTTTGAATATTTCTCACCATTTTCTCCAAGCAAAGACATTCATTTTCATCACATCAGCAGTATTATTGAATTCATTCTTTTTAATTTAAAAATGCCAGTGTACGAAGTACTGACCAACTTGAGAGTTTAGGGTCACAAGGACTTCAAAATTATTTTAACAAGTGACATGTAACATGCAACCACCCTTTTAGTGAATGCAAAACCACCTTATGACAGTAATTTCAAAATGAAAACCATAGAACAAAAACCTTCATGATCATTAACTTGAAGAGTTTGACTCCACTCAATGTAGGAATCATCTTGGAAGAAAGCAACACATTCCTTTCAACAGTTTATCTCCAAAATGAAACTGAACAAATCAAGAGCCATTTAGCTTTGTTCCAAACTAAAATCAAGCAGCACGAGAACTGCAAAGTTTAATTTCAAACTAACACAATTTGTTCTTCCAGTTCTATAAAAAAAAACCCTTTACTTGGCAACACTCTCATCATCCATGAATACATTTGCAACGGAGAGTATGTGATTCCCCTAATTTCCTATTTCTCTCTTTGAATATGCTGGGTCCAAATCACATGCTTGAGCTCAATTATGGGAAGATACAAAATCATTTAAGTGATTTAGTAAGTTCTGTGAAGTAGAGTATGACATTAACATCATCATCATCATCATCATTCAGAACAAAATGGCCAACTTATTGGATAATAAGTAATGAACCTACACCATCAAAAAGAATACATGCAGACTTAAAAAAACATAGAACCAAGTCAAATGCATTACAAAATACATGAAGCAATCCGGACATACAGCAAACCTATTGCTCATATATTTTTTTAACTGCAAAAAATGGTAGTCACATAATAGAGCCCCTTCTCTCTCCGACTTCCCTCTAGCCCACTCCTCTACTCCCTCTAGCCCCCTCCTCTACTCCCTCTAGCCCCCTCCTCTACTCCCTCTAGCCCCCTCCTCTACTCCCTCCAGCCCCCTGCCTTACTCCATCCTAATTCCCTCCATCACCGCTCCCCTTTTTTCTACCACCCTCCTTGCCGAACACGTCCAAAAGCAGTTGCTTTCACACCTTACCCAATGATTATGATTACTACCTTGATCAAAAAGTTCCCGGAATAACCACCGTGTGGCGCTCCCATCGTTCCGATTTGAGTTCTGTTTTTTTTGTTAAATTGGTACATCTGTTGTTGATATTCCCTTTAAATCTTAGTGTCATAACTTGACATTTGCAAAAGTTACGTAGCCAAGAGTACATCTATCTCTGTGTGTGTTGGCGATTTTTTACAATTTCAGAAATGGATTTAAATTTGCAACAACGAACTTGTATTAAATTTTGCGTAAAAAACGGATTTAGTGGCGCACGGACGTTGGAAATGTTGGAAAAGTGTTTCGGCAACGATTCTCTAAAAAAAACGGTCGTTTACCAGTGGCACGAGCGGTTCAGAAGTGGTCGTGAGTCAATCGAAGATGATGAACGCAGTGGCAGACCATCGACATCGAAAGTCGGTGAAAAAATTGATAAAGTAAAAGAAATGTTGGTCAATAACCGCAAATTAACCATCAGAGAAATAGCGGAGGACTTGAACATTGCCTATGGATCCGCCCAAGACATTATGGTTAATGATTTGGGTTTCCGTCGTGTAGCAGCAAAGTTGGTGCCAAAAGACCTCAATTTCATGCAAAAAAGAGACCGTGTTGACGTCGTAAAAGACATGATTTGCGAGGCTGAATCCGATCCCACATTCATCAAAAGGATCATTACTGGAGACGAGACGTGGGTTTATGAGTACGACACGCAATCCAGACATCAGGCAAGTGAATGGCGTTCACCAAATGAGCCGAGACCAAAAAAACCACGTCGTTTTCAGTCAAAAAAGAAGGCAATGCTGACGGTTTTCATGGATTACAACGGTGTAGTGCATCATGAATTTTTGCCAGAAGGCCAGACAGTAAACAAAGAGTATTATTTGGGCGTTATGAGACGTTTGCGTGAAGCAATTCGCCGAAAGAGACCAGAAATGTGGGCAGAAAACTCGTGGATTTTGCACCAATGATAACGCACCGTCGCACAGTGCTATCATTATTCGTAATTTTTTGATGAAAAATGCAACAAATACCATCCAACAGCCACCGAATTCACCTGATTTGGCTCCCTGTGACTTCTTTCTGTTCAATCGAGTTAAAAAACCATTACGGGGAACGCGTTTTAGCAGCCGAGAGGAAGTAATGGAAAAAATCGCAGGAAGCACTGATGGACATACCGAAAACCGAATATAAAAAATGTTTCGAGGATTGGATCAAGCGCTGGCATAAGTGTGTTGCAGTCGATGGGGATTACTTTGAAGGGGACAATATAGATTTAGATGAATAAACTTGTATTTTTAATTTTCTGAATAAATTCCGGGAAATTTTTGATCAAGGTAGTATGCTTTGAAACCCAGGGAGTGTGCGACTTTTACACGGTAGCTTGTAAAGATTTTCCAGCAATAATTTGTCATGCAATAAAGTTAAAAAGAACTGTTACTCAAATGGTCAGTTTTTTCATTAAACTTAATCCAAAAGAACGCTGGCTATCATTCATACTGAAAAACTTCTTCAATTTTGTTAAAAGGCTGTTCTACTTACTGAGTTCAGCAAAACTAACAGTCAATTTAAAAACCAACAACCATTATGGCAAGGAGGATGAAGAAAGTTGCAATCATAGTATGTTCGATACGCATCGTGTGGTGGCAATAACATTATCAAACTGACTCAACAGCGAACACCAATGACTATTTCCCAGACATAATTAATTGTACGGCGGAAAATTTCTCTAATGTATTTGCTTGAGATTTCACCCTATTTACATATACAGAACACCTGCAATCTGCATCTAGCACCCCCTGCCACATTCCATGCAAGCCACCATAGGGGCACGTGGTGGGGATTAGGCCACCACCCATAGAAGAGGGTAAAACCTCATTCAAAACCAACATATTCATGCAAGCCTAAACCCACAGAGGCATATATATTCCTGTAAAAGCCTTCTCAACTCACAAGCATGCAAATACATATACCATCAACATGCACATACAAATTTAGTAAAAATCTATCCAATAACGTCAAAATTAAAAATGCAAAGCAAGGAGGGGAAACTCTTATTATCACATGGGCATGTAACTCATGGTCTCCAACCCCCAAAGACACAGACAGGGAATATGACACACCCCAGCAGGCAGGCTAGGGAGGCATGCCACCCACTGAGTCAACTTGCCCACCAGTTTCACCCGATAAAGAGTAAGTCAAGTGTAAATAATCCTAATTGTGTCTTGCATGAGTAGGTTTTCCTGAATTTGTACCGATTGTTACTTTAAAAGTTAATGCTATTGAGATCTCTTTATCAAATTGACAATGTGTTCCAAATTTTGCAACATAGGGAAGTGAGAGAAATAGGTCTGCGTTTACTGGGGTAGTCCTTGTCACCACTTTTAAAAATAGGTGTTATCTGCATGGTTTTCCAATTCTTAGGGACTAAGTACTCTGTGAGGGATTTCATTTAAATAACTTCAAGATAGGGGTGATGTTAGGAGCCAAATGTTTTAACACCCTAGCCAGTTAATTTTCGGAACCCAGGGATTTGCTGGGTTTAATCTCTACGAGCAATTTTACAATTCCCTGCACGTCCACTTATATTTACCATGGGTTCAGTATGCATTGTTTCTGGGAGATATGGGGAGGCAATATCGTTCATGAAAACGCTTAGGATGAATGTATTTAAAATGTTAGCTTTGCCCTCACTGCCAGTGTGAATGATATTGTTATAGTCCCTTAAACAAGCCACAGTTTGCTAACCCCCTTTTACCTCCAGATAACATGAATTGCTTAGTGTCAGGGTCTTAGTGTCAGAATGCTTAATGTCAGTCCAAATACTCTCATAGTACTTCACATTTAAAGTCAGAAAAGGCACTAAGTAATCATCTTATGGTTTCAATTTTAAAAGATTTTTTTTCAACGAGCGTTTATTCTTCGAAGGAGCTATGGTGACACCTGCTCTCTTTAATCTAACATTCTCTGGTTTTGAAGGCCACCAATTATGTGCATGCTGTTATTATTTTTACATGTAAATTAGTATACTTGTTCATCAAGTACATGACGTGCTGGAAAACCTGAGCGCTTCAGCGTTACCTTCCTCTTTCCCCGAGAAATGACCCACCAATAGTTAACACAGACACTCCTTCATTGGGAGATGGGACACAAAGAAGGTCTTTGATCACCCAGCCATGTGTAGCATCCGGGGGAACCTGTGCAGCACTATTGGCATGGCAGGCTTTTGAATTCCCACCCCAAGCACAATCTCTCCTGATGGGAAACCTACCACTGTTGTTTTTCAATCTGAGCTTCCACACCATTCTCTCTAATGTGGTAACACAAGCCCTTAGAGCTGCACATTCACAAGCATTTTTGAGCATAGCAACAAGGGACCTAGATGAAACCATCTTAATTTGACAAACGAGTTCCCAAAAATGCTAACCTGAATACACTAAGCTACAGTTTTTTAAAACACTATGCTACAATCGCCTTGACTGGGATCCCAGTCAAGGTTTTAATGCTGAAATTTCTGCATTGTCATACAAATCAATTCACTATAGACTTTTACATCAACAAAAAAACAGTTAAAGGCAGATTATTTACAGTAATGGAGATAAGTTTTTAGAAATGGTTTAATTCTTTGTTATTAAACAAAAATATTTAATAAAAAAGGATTGCAACCTGGCTCAAAACTTGCTGGCTTAATTTAAATTGATAGTCATATTGATAGTCAAATTGATAGTCACTAGCTTAACCTTTGCTTGCTTGACTTTTCAAAATGGCAAATAGAAGAATGGGATAAAAATTCAATTATACAGAAATTCCAAAGGCCTGAAAAAATGACAATGAGCAAAGAGTTAACGTACACACTGGGAATTTAATTATAATTCACAGTACACGTACCAATGCAATAGACAAAGTGAACTGAAATCAATAAGCCTAAAATGAGTAAAAACTAGGAATTTTATGAGGAAAGGATGACTCACCTGTGCACTCCTAGAAGGAGGAGGATTACTAAGCAAATAGTCTGTAGCCTGCTCCAAGCCAGATGTATGAAGTAATGCCTCCACACATTGCTCACGTTTGAAGCCCATATCCATCAACTGCTGCACATGATTTAAATTGACCTCAGGCTCTCCATCCTCTCGCCCCCTTTTTGTGTTCCCCTCTACTAATGCAACACTTTCCTTTCTTTTAACGAGTTTGTCCTGTAAAAAATGAAACCACAATCAAGATCTATTATTCCTGTAAGGATAATATCAAAATATCAAGCTTCTACGGCCTCGATTACATCTTTGAGGGATCCAAACCCATCATGCCGAGTAAATAGGGGCCAGATTCTGCTAAGCAATGCGATAAAAACCTGACAGTAAATTCTCCAAAAACCTGACAGTAAATTTAAAGAAGTGGAATGTCATCACATTATGATCACAATAATCATTTAAGTTTAATTTAAAACACTAAGCGCTCAGATAAAATAATAAATTCTAAAATATCAATTCCTTTTATCAGGAACCACTGAATTTTGAATTTCAAAAGAACCATAAATGCAGTAGATCACCAATCATTAGTTTATGACCTTATTTAGAAACAACTGCATTATAATTAAATTAAATATTTTTCAATCATTTTCATGTTTATCATTTCTCCCATTTATACAATTCATTGGTTGAATGGAACCCTGGTTTTGCCAGAGGAAAGCCAGATTTCAATTGTATTCATCCTAGTTAATAAGAAATTTTGCAATCTTTGATACAATTATTCTAGACATAAAAAAACAATGATACTTGTTAGTCCACAAAATTTTCATTATTGTCTGATCTAATTTCATACTTCTACAACTTGAATAGTTTTATTTCTTTCAAAATATTTTGCTAATTGTTTTCCTGGTCAACATATTCAATTTTTTAACACCTCCAAAAACAAATTTCTCAGTTCCATTGTATTTAATATTGAGAAAATACTCTAGCATGTGCAGAATTATAATCAATATGTTAACATATGACCTCGTTCATTAAATACAATAAAAATGTTAACTTACCTGAATTATTCTCTCGCCTCTTACCACATGTTTGTATATTGTCAGCATTGACTCTGTAATTCTTCCTCCATACTTGGGGAGAGGCTTCTTACCCCAAAGTGCAGACAAAGCTCCAAATCCATACTAAAAATATATCAATACATAACTGTTACAGTAAGGAATGATTTTCAATGATAATTGCTCAGCCTATCATGAATATTTGAAGAAAAAATTCACCTTCATGAGTGGAGGAATAAACAGTGGAGGGGAAAAGAGCAAGTGAGACCATCACCAAAGTGACAAAGTGGCAATAGTATTCAACAAAAAAGTAAGAAGAAATATATCACCTGACTGAAGAGCAGGGGTTTAACAGTATATTACTACAAGAAGTGAAAGTTGAAACAACTAATATGGTCATCAATCCGGTCTACATGTCACCAAGCAATCGTGGAGAAGAAGAAGTCAACATGGTATATGATCAGTTAACAGAATATAATCGAGTGTGTTTCTGGTGAGAAACATTTGATATTGATGGGGGATCAAAATGTGCTCTAGGCAAAAGAAAGATATGATAGTAAGGCAGAGATTTATAGTTTAGACACCACAAAAGGAGTAGGCACACAAGAAAATGTTAGGGTATTTCAGAAAGGTATGACCTTGACTATATTATGGTTTGATATACATTTAGGAAAAGCGTGATCAATTAGCAGTTCCGGGGCAATGGATAAGGACTCTGATCACAACTTAGTAATTGTGAAGTGAAGCATTCAATTTTTAAGGATACGGCAACTGAAGAATATAAGCACACAAGCTTGGTAGAATGAAGAATAAAGAGTTAAATAATAAAAGGAGGCGGGTAACTAATAGAGCAAAAGAAGTGCAGTAGATATACTCTACAATTTCAAATTTTACTTTGTTGATGATTTCACCCCCACAAAGCACATCCTGGAACCATAGGACATAATCGTGAAGCTAGTAAGGCATTAGAGGTGAAACTTCACTTAAAACTTTCCATCAACTACAGCAGTGCAATGATGAATTTTCTCTTCAATAGCAAGTGCTACAAGAATGGAGTGTTCCCAGCACCATCCAGATCTGAGCTACTTCATCTACCAAGGCCATGAGGGCAATAAACAAGGCCAAAATTTGGTGGGTAAGGTAAGAGCTGAAATGGTGATATGAAAAGGATTCCTTCTCACATTATTTATACAGCCTGCACCTAGATATTAACTTGAAGTTGCATTCTACTGAATAGATAACTTTTGCAGATGGTGTAAAAGAACTACTGAGTGAAACCTCTTCCGGTAAAAATGAAAGTCAAAAGAAAAACTAAGTAATCTGATAACGATTCTACCACAATATCCCTCAATTACCTTTTACAACCCCGAACAACGTCTACTTTTGTTCAGGGAGCAAGAGTGCCAATCTAATTCATATGTTCACAGAAGAGGAGGTGAATATCTTCAAGAAAGGTTTTAATTTCCCTTCCCTTAAAAATAATCAGAAGCTGCCAGCAGACAATCACAAGTTTGGCCTTCGGAACGTATCTCTGGCTGTCAAATACTAAGTCACTCAAATCAAAACCAACTTCAATGAATGAAGCAGTGCCAGTAACAAACTGTTACTTCAGCCTCCAGCAGCAGGCATCTACCCTCAGACATCTGAGAAACATCCAGAAAGCATTCCAGGGAAGTAGTGCCATAATTTTGGATAAACACTGGTGGAAAAGTACCTTAATTTCATAAAAACAATCACATTACTCCTAAATCAAAAACCCAGACTTGACTTTTCCAAGGGAAGGGAAATACTACATACACAGGCCACGTCAATTAAACCTGTGGTGTGTGTTCACTTGTATGCCGAGATCTGAAGCCTCACTTAGACCTTAATATTTACTCAATGACTTCACCATTGCCCCAAATATTTCAAACTAATTAATCTGTCTCATTAAAATAACAGTTTATCAAATAAATGTCTCAACCACACTTTTACTCAATCCCTGAAGCTTTTCAATGTGTACCTACACCTTTTGTGGTCTCTTAACCATGTAATTGTTATAATTAATCTGTTTTCTGTGGAACTCCGTTGCTTTCTCCCTGAGTTAATTCTTATTCCTAAACTTAAGTCCCCCATCTCTTCCTTCACCTACCATCACATTCCAATCCCCCATCACTCATTTACTTCCAGGAACACCCACGATTATGTCATGTAACTTATCATACCCTCTATCAACTCCTTCCTCCCTATGAATTCTTAGTGGTATATTATTGCCACCACTCGCCGATTCTCTTCCCCTCCACTGTTAAAAAAATTCCCCTTGTAATGGGAATGCCCCACATCATATGAAACCAAATCAATATTTCTTTTCTAACAATATAATTTACACACAATTTCATCATGATATCGCATACAAATTTGTCTGTTTCTAAAGATATTCGATGCTGATTAACAGCTTCCAGACATTCAACGAATCTGTGGTCATGTAAGAGCATACAATTATAAATGAAGCCTCATATATTGGCATATCCTTGGGATTCTCAAAACAGTTTTCCATTAAAATTTGGATACATTATTCAAGCAATGAAAACAATATAAATTATTATTATGCACTTATCCTGAGGTTACTTCATATCCAATGATATCTAACCGAGTTTCTAAGCAATGGACAGACTTTTTGGCAACTCATCTGCTGTGTCAACAATACAGTATTACCTACTATTTCAGTATAATAAAAAGTCATCTCTGAAAGGGTGCGAGTTTCATGAAGGCTATAGATTGATTGAATTTAATTATAATGTATTAAACTAACAAAACACAAAGTGAGCCGAGCTGAGTCGGGTGATTGCTCGACTAAATTTCAGTTTATTTCTAATTAGAAGTTTAATTCTAAAATTAAATAAAGTGGGTGGTTAGGGGTATCTAAGGCCCTAACAGATTGGTTATAATATACTTTTTATGCCTTTGAGGTAGTTATGGCTTAACAAAGACTCCAAAAGGAAGTCATAATACTGGTTTTACACCAGCAGCATCACCAAGATAGTTTACAATGACATAAAAACTTAAGATTGGAAATATTATAAATTCCTTAATTACCTTATGGATGTGCATCAAAAATCTCAATGGAAAGGACAACGGGTTGGTTGAATCCTCAGGCTTAGCAATATTTGGTGTTTCGATGATCAACCTTGGATTGACTAGTTGTTCAAGAAGTAAAAGCCAGGAATCAATGAACTCCCCTGTGCCGTCTGGCAACTCAGACCTCTTCTGACTGTCTGTAATCGAATATTTGCCACCAGCTGATAGTTCCCATCGGTATATACTGTAAAAAAAAAGACAAATTAAAGTTACGATTCATGTAAAACTCATGACATTTCTTAAGTTACTATGCATATATACCCAATTATATGTCACAACAACTCACTCTAAGTAGGCAGTTAATCCACCCAGTGAAATAAAACGATGGAGCATCGCATGGTATGGGTACTTCTTTTCATCAAAGAGGATTGGTGAAGTAAAAGCCAAGGTGCTCAGCAGGTAGGTAAACCTAGAAGAGAGTAGATGCTCTAAATGTCTATTCAAAACTAGACAAGCAATTTTTAAAATAGTATGGGCCAAAAATTACTGGTACAAATAATTTAACTGGAATACTGTCCAAGTCAATATAAATAAACACATGAATGCCAGGAAAACTTTCAAATTCAGCTCATCAATTTACTTAACAAAATTTAAACTGAGAAAACAAACCTAAACTTAGGTAAAGTTGAGGGAGG
Organism: Hetaerina americana; assembly: GCF_022747635.1. NCBI lineage: Eukaryota > Metazoa > Arthropoda > Insecta > Odonata > Calopterygidae > Hetaerina > Hetaerina americana. The sequence continues at coordinate 3,014,549 of NW_027286886.1, forward strand.
TATATTTTTCCTAGAGATACTTCTCTTAAGCAGCTCTGTTAATGTATCAGCTATTATTTTGGCCTGTGGAGATGAAGAGACCGAAAGAAAAGGCAATTGCTGGCCTCTACGTTGCCTTAAAGGTGAGGCGGCAATGAACTGTAAGAGATTTACATAAAAATTAATTATCACGCCTGCCAAGGAAAAAAATGACATAGAAACATGATAATTTTCTTGGTTATGAGAATTACAAAAATTTTTTTTAAAAGGTTCATCATCAAAACCAGTCAAATATGCTAGTCACAGTTTCACTTTCAATTCTAAGACAGAAAAGAGAAAGGGGGGGGGGTAAATCTCAAACTTCCTAACTTAACCAAACCAAAATTTGAAAATAAATGTAAATCTAATACATTTCATTAATAGTCACAAACAGGATTCTCATAAAACCTTGACTTTTTTAAGTATTGCAAATTTTATACCAACTAACCCTGGGCTTTTATCATATTTCCCGGCCCATAAGATGCACATTGTTTTTTCAGGTTAGAATTTATGAAATATTCTTGGATCAGACCCAAGAATGACGAAGGAGGGGGAAGCCCCGCATTTGGCACCTGATACATCAGTCTGTGTTTAGCATTCATTCCTCTAGCATATTAGTTTAACTTGTGATGACAAATTTTTCCAAAATTGTGTTTAGACATTCTTTGCAATTTTTTTGGGCTAAGTTGAATAACCTGAGCAACAATGTCCCCGGAAGAAAAAGCCACAAAAAGATAGCTATTAGATAATAAACATAACCTTAGAAATGATAAGTAAACTTGTTGAGAACAAGGTGTGAGCATGGCAAATCTAGCACATATGCGGGAATGTTTGAATGGTTCCAAGAATAACCACCAGCTGTCCACACTTGCACAAAGAGTTCCTCACATATTAATGGGTAATCCTTTATGGATAAACACTAATGTATCAGTGCTCTGGGAGGAGATCTGTGGTGGTGCCTGTTTATTTTCCGGGTAGTGATTTGAGTAGATGGAAAAAATTGAGATTCGAGGAGTGATTATACACTTTGTAACGAAAGGTATGACAGATAAGGAAATTCAAGCAGACTTTCAGAACACACTGGGGGCCTCTGTTCCTTCATATTCCACTGTTACCAAGTGAACAAACTTGATAAGTTCGGCCAGGATGCTTAGATGATGATTCGCCTAGTGGTCAGCCAAAATGTGTCAGTACCCCAGAAATTATTGCAGAAATTCAAAAAGTGGTCATGGAGGATCACCGACTGGAAATGCAAGAAATTGAGGGTGTAGGGATGTCACCTGAATGGGCATATTACATTTTAACAGTGGAATTGGATATGGGAAAATTATCTGCTGGATAGGTGCTGTGAATTACGAGGGTGGTTCAATAAGTACCCGTGTTAGAAATGAAGAAACCATTTTTTCATAAACATATTTTTCATTTTTCGTCATAGACCCTTTTTAGAAAGATACACTTCTCCCAACGTTCTGGCCATTTTTTTAACCCCTCCAATAAATAGGATTTGTCGAACTCTCCAAAATACGCCTCTGTCTTGGCGACAACTTCCTTGTTTGAGCTAAATTTTTTTCCCGCAAACCATTACTTCATGTTAGGGAACAAGAAAAAGTCACAGGGAGCCAGATCGGGTGAATAGGGGGGGTGCGGCAGCATTTCATAACGTAGTTCATGCAGTTTGGCGGTGACAACTCCGGATGAATGTGCTGATGCGTTATCATGGTGAAACAGCACCTTCTTTGTCACCAAATGCGGCCGTGTCTCCCTCAATTTTTTGACAAAGCGGTCCAATAACTCACTGTAGTATTTCCCAGTGATCCTTCTTCTTTTTTCTAAAAAATCCATGAGGATGACGCCATTTGCATTAAAAAAAACAGTCACCATGACCTTTCCGGCCAATCGGACCATCTTCGCCTTCTTAGGAGAAGATTCACCGGGAGAAATCCATTGTTTTGATTGTTGCTTAGTTTCTGGTGTGTGAATCCAGGTTTCATCAACAGTGATAACATGACGCAAAAACACCTTCAGATCTCACTTAAATTGCTGCAAACAATGCTTCGAAGTTGACAGCTTCTGCTACTTCGTGCACTTTCGTTCGTCGATCAGCGAGAATCATGGCGTGAACTTTTTGAATGATTTCCTCGGTAGCCAAGTCTGCCGGGCGTCCTGGTCGCTCCTCATCGAAAACAGATGTTCGCCCATGTTTAAATTCGTTGAACCAGTATCTAACTGTGGTCATAGATGGCGAAGTGTCCCCATAAACAGCATCCAACTTTGTTTTTATCTCCTCGCATTTCTTCCCATCCAAAAACTAAAAGCGAATTACCGAAGGATACTGCTCTTTTTCCATCTTAGCGAAAATCACGAAACACATGTTACTTGAATGGCTGCCAAATCCAAACTAACCTTTAAATCAGTCTGAAATTTGTTTCCCCGTCGTTTGATAGATGGCATCACACGATGATAACATAAACTTCCCTCAGGAATGCCCTTCGTCGTCAAACACGGGTACTTATTGAACCACCCTCATATGATGCAGGATCACAAGCAGATTAGAATAGAAATTTCCAAACAATATTTGACCAGTTATAAGAACAACCCGAAACTTTTCTGCACCAGTTTGTAACCACTGATGAAATTTGGGTATACTCTACCACAGAGATGAAAAACCAGTCAAAGCAGTGGTAACATATTGATTCACCATCACCAAAGAAAGCAAAAGCAATACGACTGGCCAAAAGTTGATGGCCTCAAGTTTTCTGGGATGTGAAAGGGATTCTGCTGATGGATAGATCTTCCCACTGGTCAAACAATTACTGGACAATACTACGCTAACCTCCTTGACCATATGCAGAAAAAGATACATGATAAAAGGAAAGGCATGGTAAGTCATCTTCCATCACGGCAATGGATGTCCACACACGTGTTGTTGCCATGGTAAAAACATGTGAACTAAGATACCTGCATGCATTGCTGTCACACAGGCCTCAATTGCCTGATTTGGCTACATCAGATTTCCATCTCTTCCCAAAGCTCAACATTTTCCTTGGTGGACAGAGATTCTCTTCAAAGAACTTAAGCCAGAATATACTGGTTTTAAGAAAGCCAGAAGGAATCTAATATTTCAGATGGGATTAAGAGACTGAACCAAGGGCATTAGTGTACAGGGAGATTACACTGAAAAAAATTTCACTAAAAAGTTTCACTTTGGTAAGTCATTTTGAGATATTCCATTCCGAGAAATTTTCAAACATTCCTAATACATACAATCTGGGTACTTCAGTGATTTACACTATCCCCAAGAAAAAGGACAAGATTCAGGAAAGATGCATCAAAATGAGTGCAAGAATATCTACACACTGGTTGGATGTTCTCAACAATGTTGTAAGGTTGCTTCTCGAATAGATAATCTTGTTAAGAAGACACCAGGTTCATCAGAGGCTAAAGAAGAAGTATTTAAAAGAAGCCGAGATGATTCAAGACATTATGGAGATGAGCATAGTTAAGGCCCTATCAAATTCTTGGCCCCTTAGGCATTGCATTTCTATGCAAAATTTCATAAGTTTAAAGGAGGCTATCACACACTTGAATCACTAGCAGGAATGAATTAGAGGAAGTCTCCTCTAAGAATTCACATCCATGTTAACATAACACACTCGTAACACAAAAAGAATCATACACCATCCTACTGGTCATGTCAGACAGAAATTACTTTGATTTGCTCAATTTTGCAACATACAACCTGTATCTACTGGAAACTGAGATTTACTTTAGTACATACAAAAATGTATTATCCACAAGGCAATACGACTCTTGAACTAAGACTTTAATTTCATTTACAAAACTTTTCATTGATATGATATCATAAATAAGGATCCTGCTGATATCTTGGAGATATCAAGTGATAATACAGGTCCCCCTTATTTTGCAGGGAAATACAACATTTCCCATAGAGTTAAATGGTTGCAGATCGTAGCATAACACCATAAAATGTTAAACAGTTAACAGAATAATATTACTTGACAATGTTGTAGATTTCCTGTGCAATGAACCCTGCCACTAAAATGCTACGCATACCACAATGAAAACATTTCAGAACTAATTTTCAAGCCACTAAACTCAAGTACTGAAAAGTTGTCATCTGCATCAACTTTGTGAACATTCATCTTGAGGAATAAGATTAACTTTTTAAAATTCACAAAACATTAACACAGAACTGATGTTTTTATCAAATAGGTAGCTACTTACCAAGGTTATCTTGTTCCTCAAAACTAAAAGTCACCATAACAATGTAACCAGGTATTCAAGATCAAGAATTTCATAAAAATTGGTTTATTTACCGGCCCAAAACAAGCTTTGACTAATAAGCCAAGAAGCTCGGACAGCACCCGACTAAGACGAGATGAAGCTGATAGAAGCGACTTGATATACTTGATCTTCTGTGTTAGTGCATAACTCTTTCCTGTACTTGTCTTTCCACCAGCTTTTGTATCTGCTTCGAATTCCATACTTAGACCAGCATCAGTATCCATAGGCATACAACATCCATTGCTAGGGCCTGGCTCTGATGATCCTCCACAAGTACAAGCTGTTCCATCTCCCGGACCCTTTGAATGGTACAGATAATTTTAATTACATTTAAAGCAATTAGCTAAAATCAAAACATTTTACCTGCAATCAAATTTCTTATACCTTTCCTTGAAGGAAAATAAATTTTTCATGTAGCACACACCTATGAAACAAATATTTCAGGGGTATGCAAAGCAGGTTTTTTTCACAAAGCAAAAATTATTCCAAGTAAAAAGTCTTACTACTATTATCAAGACAAGCAAAGTGAAAACTTGTCAAGGCTGAAAGAAACGAAATGTTATTCACTTACACAAAATAAAAAATTTTGCACTGAAGCATTTTCATAAAATATTTAAGTATTTTTAAATGAGAAACTTGATATATTGAAGGACAAGTTTTACTTTGGGAGGAGGGCATATTATGAAAAATATGACATAGGCAATATACAATGGAAGCCGGGTATTTAGAGTACCACCTATACCAGGAAAAATCATCCTTTGTTGCAAATAAAATTAGAACATTGTGGAATAAGGAGGAAAGGTAAATCATGTTTTAATTCCTGCCTCCAAAACAGGAAGTGGACATTTTTTGTAAGTGCCATTGGTATCAACATACAAATACACAAGCCAGTTACTTATCCACTGCACAATTAGTAATTAATACTGTACCAAAGAAAGTTTATTAGGTCCCATAGTGTTCTTAATTTATGTTAAGGATCTAAAATTATTACAAGAGAAAATAGTTACTACGGAGGATGATACAACTTTAATAATTAATAACAAAAACAACTAAGTATTATGTAAATAATTCCCTAGCACCCTAAAAAGATTGCTTAAAAAATAATGAGCTTAAAATTAATTTTGAAAAACATACAACACACAATTAAAACAAAATAAGTAGCCTCTTAAATGGACCTTCATATCAAAGACCATAGTCTTAATAAAATTAGTAGTACTAACTTCCTGAGTTCAATAATTAATGGATTTTTAAATCGGAATGAACATATTAGGCATTTAAGCAGTAACTTTTCCAGTATTTCCTATGCCCTGAGAAGCCTAGCGAAGGTTATCATCAGCCTATTTAGGTAATTTTCATTTCCTAGATTTCTATGGAATGATCTTTTGGATTCAATCTTGACAAAGTTTTTATCAGACCAGATGCTTAAATTTAGATTACAATCATTTTTAATTAGGAATCGTTTTTACTATATAAATGAATATTTTTTGTCGAGGCATGACAAGCTGTATTTTATAATAACAATTACCCAAATCTTCTTTGAAAGATATATCTTCTACATAAACCTTTGTAAAACAAACAGATTAAATAAATAAATTTAGATAAAACCTTTACTCTATATATGTGATACAACAACATGGCATGCAGTAAGAAGTTTTTCTACCAGTATTTAACAGTTACAAATTAATCTTAACAAGATCATGAGCTCTCACTATACCTTGCTTCCAACATACATTTCGAGTAGATACCTATCCTATAGAATACTCATCAAAGGCAGCTCAGAGATTTTACATAGTGCAGGGATTTTACGTGATCAAATTCATTATACATTTCAAAAAAATACATACCCTAAATTCAAAAGGCTTGTCCTTGTCCAGATCCTTACAAAATTCAAAACTGAGAGGGATGGTATCTCCACTAAGTAAAGAGAATAACAATGCACTCTCCCAAACAATTGACATGTAGAGATCTGACAATCCTTTTAAAATCTTAATGCCTAATTCCGAACCCCAACATTGCACAGTCAAACAGCGAATTTCATTCTGCAATGAGAAAACATATTAACCAGCCACAAAATACATAACTATCATTTTAAAGCACAAGTTCAAATACAAAAATTGATTAATTCAGAATGCAATAGTCATTAATATAGTATTGATATTGTAATTAATAGATTAATATTATATTTAATAGTCATCAAGGGATTTTGCCATATGAACCAACAGCATCAATTCTTCAAAATGACATTAACCTGGGAAAGTCATTAATTTTAATTTCTTACAAATTCAATACAATAGAATGAAGAAAATGATGCTATGTAAAATCTGCCTGGCATCAACCAAGATATATTTTTAATAATGACCAGACAGGGACACAGCAACCTAGTTCACAAAAACATATTTCCAAATTAGTTACCGTAAACCCTGATAGAGCAAATTGACAATGTGTTGGTGCCATGACTCAGTTCACCCAATTTGTAACTGCCCCATTTCACAAGGCAGGGTGGCTCCTCCCAGTAAGATGCATGCTGTCATTAACACAAACTTTTAAATTTTGCACCTTCAACGCCCCACATGGTTTCAAAGTGGTAACACCAAAATAATACTTATTTGATAAACTGTTGAATTAAAAAAAAATATTTTTTAAATATTATCATCATATTGCATTGCATGATGAAGTAACTATTTCTTGATTAGCACCCAACATAATTTAATTTGTTTCAAATAGGCAATGTATCACTTCATCCAGAGTATAGCCCGTTTTGCAGCCCATTTCTCCTCCGTTTTATTCATAATATAATAAATAACCAGGACAGAGCCACTAAAGTTCTGCACAAGAAAATCCACATTTCTTCCGCATTTCAAGCTAAAATGCAGAGAGAAGTTGTCTTCCAGTAGTATCAAGCATGTGTACACAATGTTTGTAAACATTTTCATCAATCAGGAAGCATCAGTAAATGTAAGTCTATCTATCTAGCATCGAGAATCTACTACCCCAGCATTTAACCAGTTTTGGTTCCAGCAGTGAAAAAAAAATCATTCTCAGAGCAACAAAAATTTGTCCTACTAAAAGAAATATGTAGTATATAAGGTTATAACATTTAGCCAGTTAATGAAATTTTAGACAAACTAAGGTCAAAGAAACAATCCTAGTGCAAGAATATACCGTTAATGAATCTTGTATTTGGCAAGTAAATAAGAGGACAGAGCTGGTGCTAGTGTAATTTACACTGATGTGTCATTAAAAAGGATGTTCTAACCAAAAGTTCAATTTAGAAAGGAGGGAAAACTAATGTGTGATCTAATATGGATATAGGATCAAAAAGGGCATCTTTCAAGTTCAGCGATAATATGAACAGGTTATTGAAGTCAAAACTTGGTCAAAGCACCATCTCTCATTTGCAAGTTCTTCACTATGGCAAATGAAATTGAAGCATGAGATAGCAATCATCACCTCCCTCGTGTATCTTTCAAACACCATGTACTTTCAAAAAAATCATTTCACAGCCAAAAACAGACTGCACCTAAGTTTTAAAAATAAAATGTTACTTTTATGTGAACGCCCTACATCACTCTCCCTCTCTTTCTTAAAGGCCAATGCCTCATCTACCTTCCACACACTTTCGACTCAATATTTCAAATCTTGCCTCAACAAAAAATGCCTTAATCCTCAATACACATTACGCATAGACCCTCAGTCCAAAGGCTGTTTTGAGCACTTGTATTGCCCTACCTAATGCCAACATCTTTCTGGGTAACCTAAAAAACATTTTTTTCAGGATGAACCCCCAAACCATATTTATGGACTCAATGAAGGGATATTTTTCTACTAAGGGGGGTGCTCATTGCATTGATTCTCTTAATGCATTCATTCTAAGTCTAAACTCATCTTTCTACATCAAATTTAACTCCTTTATTCATGACCCCACTATCGCTTTCCTCATCACAGCTATTCACTCTAATATCATGCATTCTAAAAATCAGTACACAGAAACTGGCAAATCACAAGCTACATCTGCACTGCTATAGTTTCAGACCTCTCAACACTCAATTCCCAATCCATTTCCCAACAGAAAAAAATTTTATTTATAGCAACAAATCTGCCATAAATAGGTACTATGAGAAGATAGACTCAGCACTACTGAAACAAGGATCTTGGATTGTAAAAGTAAAAGTTGAATTTTGTTAGGAGAAGCAAAGAAGTTAATCAGTGATCGATCAGTGAGTGGCCTTTTATCTTGAATGACACAATACCAATAATGGTAATACATGAAAACAGAAAAATGTTCATGAACATGTACTTTAGTGTGTGTGAATGTATTAATGAGAAAAAATCCTTAGAAATTTTCCCAAATCCAGAAAGACCCAAACCTTCCAAAAATAATGAACTCACCAGGCATTCAGTCTATCAATTACATCTTCCACATTCTGATTAACCCATGAAACAATGCCTTACCTATAAACTCAATGCCCTTCCATCACCATTCAATGATCCGCCAAGCTATAAGACATGAAAAACATTATCTAACACCTAACCTTCCCTTTGATCTGCACAGATCCACCTTGCATTTGTCTCAGATGTGAAATCAGCTCCATCTTACCCTAACTCCTTCCCTCCCTTCAGAACTACGATTCTTGCATATCCCACACTGAGCACCCACCTGATTCCCTTAAGCACCTTCTGCAATGTTTGCCAATTAAAACAGCCCCTCATCCTACACTGGACAATGAACAATATCCTTCTATGTAAATATAATCAATTAGAAAAATCACTTACATCTCCTGTGCGGCAGAGTAGCATGAACATTACAATATATCCATGAACAGCTGCAATGGCATGAAGTAGTGGAGTAGCCGATGGAGTCATAAAAGCTGTCTCAAAATCAGGTGCCTCCGCAAGCTCTTGAAGAAGAGCTGAGCGAGGAGGGTCACATCTTCGGTGAAGAGGTTCCAAGATTTTAAGAATGTCACTAAGTTGCCGGAGTCCTTCACGGATCACCTCAGGATCATGAGTAAGGCTCTGGAAGAATGTTTAAAATTTTTTTAGTGTGTGTGTGTGTATATATATATATACATATAATTATTTACACACACACACAAGCATATGCACACACACAATTACACATCCAGTGTGAAGACTGCAGAGAGTATTCACATTGTCATTCACTTTTCTGGCATTAAAATAAATCACAAATCATCTCACTCAAAGACCATTAACATTTCTCCATCTTTCCTAAGGATATATTTCTTTAATTCATTTGAAAGGACCTTACTCCCATGCTAAGGAACTACTGACCAAAGTTTCCCTGCAAGTCTCTCCATTACTCTTAACATTTCCTCACATCCTTCTTACTCAAAACCACCACACCTCCCTCATCAACCATCCCCAAAGGGACATCTGCTCTGAGCAATCTAACATGCTCCATAGTGCAGGTAACCTACAACATGGTCATTTGCACCATTACGGATGGATGGACTCCTCTAATTCACCCACCTGGCTCTCTCCTCTGGAGACCAAATACATCACCACCACTGCAAGGGAGAGGATAGGGATGTATGAGGGGGGTGATGTAATGGGGGAGGGTTGCACGGGGGGGGAGGGATGCATTGTGGGGGTACACGGGGGGGAGGGGTGCACGGGGGGAGGGTAGCTGTTTTGCTTGGATGTATTTTGGCTTGTCTTCGCTTTTTACCTTTTTTAAATAATGGATTAAAGAATCGGTATCAAGTTTTTTGTGTGAAAAACGAAATTTAGGGCACGGACACATTCCGAATATTGACTGTGGCATATGGAGAAGCTACCTTGGATCCGAAGCAATGTTTATCACTGGCAGAAAATGTTCTCTGAGGGCTGAGAAGATGTGAATGACGAAGAGCGTGCCGGACGCCCGAGCACGTACACAACAGACGAAAACATTGATGAAGTGAAGAAAATATCATCGAATCACCGTTAGAGAAGTTGCTGAGGACCTAAAGATATCGATTGGCTCATGCCATTTGTTTTTTACCAATGATTTGGGCATGACACGGGTCGCCGTGAAATTCGTATCAAAATTGCTCAATTTTGACCAAAAACAGCAACACATTTAACAATGCTAATGAGGTGTAGGACTAGGTCCACAAGAACGCAAATTTGCTCCAGAGGGTCATAACTGGTGACGAATCATGGGTTTAAGGTATGACGTGGAAACTAAAGCTCAATCATCCCAATGGAAGCTATAGAAAGAGCCAAGACCGAAAAAAGTTCGCCAAGTTTGGTCGAATATGAAAGTTTTGCTTACAGTTTTCTTCGATTGCATGTGCGTGGTTCATCATAAGTTCTTGCCACAGGGTGGAACGGTAAATAAGGAATATTACCTGCAAGTTATGTGCAATTTGTGCAAAGCAATCCACCAAAAACGGCTGGATTTGTGGAAGAACAAAAATTGGCTTTTGCAACATGACAACGCCCCTGCTCACACATTGTTACTTGTGTGTTAATTTTTGGGCAAAAACAAAACACACCAATGATGCCACAGCCACCATACTCCCCAGACCTGGCCCCCGGTTGACTTTTTCTTGTTCCCAAAACTGAAGAGGCCCATGAAAGGACGACGCTACGCTATGATAGATGTGATAAAAACTGCACCAAAGGAGGAGCTGAACAAGATCACAAAAAATGATTTTTTGAAGTGCTTTGAGGATTGGAAAAAACGCTGGTACAAGTGTATATTATCTAATGGGGATTACTTTGATGGGGACAAAATAGACATTCATGAATAAATAAATAATTTTCGAAAAAACACCCAAGTTGTGATACTTTTTGAACAGACCTCGTACATGAAATTGCCAGTATCTGCATGTGAAAATAACTATGTTGATACTAATATATCAATGATATTTTTTAAGAAATCATCTTCCTATTAATGCAAACGCCCTAGCAGATTGTTGCAGTAACATCCTCAACAAATCTATTTATCAAAATACATTAAATATGAAACATACACACTCTTTCATACTTGACATGATATTCATCTGGACAATATGGATTCAGGTGACATAACATAAGTAGCAAAGAAAGATTTCACTGGTTCGCGAAGCACTCCTCACGAGAAATTATCATTAAGCTCCTTTGATTCCAGACTTTCCACCTTCCAGCTGACAGAAAGAGTTGTATTGCTCAATTAGACTTGCATTTTGATAATTCTCCAAAAGAAAACAATCTATTCTCAGGAGGGAAAATTTTTAGACTTGGGCCCCTAGTGACAGAATATGCTTGTTCAGGGGCACTCCATCACTCAGCCAGGGCACCATTTCTCTTAATTAAATACCTAAAACAAATTTACTTAATTTACTTGTGAATCTCATGCTCTGACAAATGCTATAATGCATAATTAATTCAGGAAACAAAGTTTTTATTGCAGTTGCAATAATCCTATACACATTAAAAGGCATAAGGACAAAATCTGCAAGAGCACCTTTTGTTTTTTTTACATGCCAGGGAGCAAATATCCCTCAAAGTGGCCCAATTCTGCAGCCAACAGAGTAGACAACTCTGTGAATATGAATATTAACCAATTCAATGCATCTTTAGTCTGGCAGACTAATTTCAAGAGCAGATATAACATTGTGTCCCAATAGTTATGTCGGGAGGAAGATGAAGTCAACATAGACGTATTGAACTACTGCCTCAGAGCGAGATTTTATAACCCAAGTGATCCTTAAACTTTGATGAAACATCACTTTTTATAAAATTCATTAGCAGAGCATACATTAGCCATCAAAGGAGATAAATATGTAATGGTGGAAAAAGAAGTAAACTCAATATACATAAAACACATTTCACAAATTAAATTAAAAACATATGAGCAAACAAAAAAATTAAACTTCTAGTTTCTTTTTTGAGCACGCAATAAAACAGTTATCTTTTAAATTCATTACTATAGAAGAACCATATATCAAGGCAAGTTCAAATATAGGTCGATATATTGAATTCACAGGCCACAAGACTCACCAGAATAGATTTTATAGGTGCAGACACAGCCAACGCAAGGGCTGTAGTTGGATGATCAGTGGGAAGGTTTGGAAGTCCAAGTATTGATATTAGTGGTGTCAAACCCTTCTGAGACACAAATTCTTGACAGTGATCATCAGTTGAATTGTTGCTTAATATGGCATCCACAAATTTCATCTGCAAAATAAGATATTATGTCAAATTCAACTTTCAAAAATAACTTTCACCAGAGGTTTCCTCAATGAAATAACTGGATCAACACAAAGAAACACAAATACAAACCACATTCAGAATGTAATCAATCAACTGAATCGGAATTTTCTCGTTCGGATGATTTTCACCACCACCTTCCCGAGAGGAATGTGCAGCAGATGGTGTTGCCGCCGAGGCAGATGCTTCCTCCTCTTCCTCATCCTCTTCATCACTCCTGCTACCACCACCTTCATTCGCTCTGCTCCCACTTCCACCATTCCCCCTTGCAACTACTGACGATAGTTCGGCTTTGTTCTGAGGCCTCCAGCAAACATACTTCGGGTCTCGTCCAAAGTTGCAGAGTTCTTCTAGTAGCTAAAAAGTAAATCATAAAATGAATTAATTCAAAAACCATATCTGATATCAACCTCAGCATTTAAACACTTTATCGATCAACTTCTTCTATCGATCAAGGCAAAATAATGACAAGAAATCTGCTCATCGAGCATGGATTCCTATGGTCATACAATAAAAATTAGAATGAATTTTTGGCACTATGACATGGTAGAATTTTTCTTTGATGAATTAAAAAACCTATTTTCCACAAATTAGTGTGGACAGTGTTTTTAATCATTAAAGTAAAATTAAACAATCTTTTAGCAGGACTTATACTAATAGAGTATGAACATTATTTGAGATTAATGGGGAGTACGCAAGCATAATTAAAATGGAAGAGCTCTGTATTTAGCAATGACATAACAAAATTGGATTAGCATGTACACATACACATATTTACTATACAAGGGGAATTTAGAAGTAACACCAATTCTTGCTACATTTCTGTGGTAAAATTATGCAATGAAGGCTGTATGTTTGACTGGGACAACTCACAGTTACAACACCATTGCAAATTCTGGGTAATGAAAATTCACCTTATTTACCCATTTATGGACCAATTGACTCGTCAGCTCTTGTCAATTAAATAATCCTTTAACGCTTTGCCTGCTGTAAAATTGGCTCCAGTACATTCCATATGAAACCTTTCCTAGTCAATAATGTGAATGTATGAATGAATTCAGTTCATAGATCACCACACCAATTAAATTATTTGGATGCACCATCCCAGTCTACTTTCACAAGCATTACCAAGATATTTTGCATATTGTATTACTGAGGAGTTCTGTTCATTTCTATTAACCTGTCAGTGTTTATTACTCCACTTATTACTGTTTTCCTCTGGTATGACAAAGTTTTACTGATGCATTTACGCACCAAGCTCAACAGAATATTTCTTAATTTCTGAAGTAATTAGAATGCCAATGAATGAGGACCATTTGAATGTGGCTTCATCATGTGCGTTTGCGTAAGTTAGAAGCATAAATTAGGATGAGAGTTTTAGGTATAACATGGTGGAAATCCTTCATGATGAAAGAAGGTACTTTGCTTTCCCACAAAGAATTTTTTTACAAGACCTAGGTTTCGTTACAGTATAACTCTTCCAGACCTGAAGATGTTACGCTGTAACAAAACCTAGGTCGCAATAAAAAAATTCTATGTGGAAAAATAAAGCGTCTTCTTTCAATGGTAAATTGGGGGTTAGGAGGAGGAAATCTCTTGACAGAGGTCTTTTCCACACATTCAGGATTTCCCATTTCAGGGTGTCTACTATGCCTCTTACTACCATTTTGTTTAAAACTTTTGCCACCCCTTACTGGCACTTGACCAATTTACTGTATATTACTCTATTTGTAACACTCCAGTAATCCCCACGATTTTTTATCTCACTTTGAACAGCCCTAATATGTCTGCATTTCCTTTCTCAATCCCTTGCTTTACATTTCCTAATTCTCCTCTCCTTGACATCCTCCTAACATTCCAAGTCTCTATTGTAATTCTTTCGTGCAATCCCTGCTACTGCAGTCAGTTCCATTTTGCAATGATTTTATGAGATCACAACCGTGGAAGCCTTGCATCTCCTACTAATAGGCATGACATACAGCCAATTGGCCCGAGACCTATAAGTGCCAAGACTTGTTCCATATTTTTGCCCATCATCATAATATAAAGGTTTCCTTTTGTCTTCCTTTATACTCCATAGTGTTTTTAACGTAACACTGTCACTCAAAATGGCCACTCCATTCAACTAGGGCTAAATGCCTTTGCAGCCACCTCAATGAGCAACAGATGCTGCTCCAACTACCTTTCATCTGCCTCCTATCCTTTGACCCATTGGACACAGGTGACCCTACTAGGAGCTAATATAATTGCCCCCACCATCAGAACTCTAAGGGTTATCAAAATTCAAAGCCCTTCCACAACATCCACGGTTGTACTCCACGGGAAAGAATATATGAGAATACTCGGTAGATTTTGTGAAGGTTTATATGAATATTTGAAAATTGTAAACAAATGAAGACATAGCAAAGCAAGCAAGAGTCAAAATTTTTTTAATGAAATGCCATGATTATCTTTATAGCGGGGTTTTAATTCATTAAGTTGCAACACAAAATAAAGCAATAAAATCTCTCATACTTGAAAGCATTGATGCAAAAATTATATTATGATTTTTAAAGAAGTTTTCAGGTGGCCATGTCACTACTTCTTGACTCTAATAAAATACACAGCTGCTAATCACTCTTTACCTACACAACAAAGGCACTTCATACTGATTACTATAGACATTAAATATATTTTGTCGGTGAATAACTACAAAATTTAACGTATAATCAATGAATTTTTCATAAACCCATTCTAGAAAAGACTATAGCAGACTGATGTATCAAATTATAAGTAATGCCAAAAGTGGAAAACCCTTTACAACCAAACATTTTACCCAGCTCGCACAAATGTACAAAGAGTCTGTAATGATTTCACAATTGACATGGACAAATCTGATTCCATACGTGACCCTTCTGCGTATAATACTTCAGTTGGTCCCAAAATTCACAGGATGACCAGGAGTGTAAACACACCCCACAAGACTATTACCCACATCAATGCATACCTTTATTACAGCAGCAGTGGCATCAACTTTTAGGCTGGGTTGGTGCCTCATCAACTCATCCATCGCATTACCCAAGTTAGATGCAGTATCACCATTTGGATCAGAATTTCTCCTTCTTCTCATGGATGACAAATAGACTGGTGAAAGTAAGACTTTGAAGAGTCTTTCAAAGGGCTGGCATTGCACAAAGGAAGCTAGGCCTCGTGCATTCAGGCAAAGTGCACTGAAAACATTAGGCAATGAGCCTAGAACCTCCCTTGTAGCAGGAACCTGTAAAGATCAATAATAATCATTGGTAATTTATCAGTTAAAACAGGTTTTTGGTATCAATGCAACAATTTCAGAGTTTAAAATCAATCGCCTTGACTGGGATCTGAAATTGTTGCTTTGAGAGGCATATTAGCAGATAACTCGGTTAAAAATTACTGTTGCAGCATCTCCCACAGTTTCTTGGAATTTGCCAAAGGTTTTGGCTAGACAATTTACTAAACATTAAAAACAACTATTTTGGTTCAGAATACATCCAAGATATGTACTTTGTTCCATCTGCTCCAGTTTTTGGCCTCATACTGTAATGCTAAGCTTAGCCTCTCTCTTACTGCATACTTTCTTTTATTTAAATTGATTCTCATTGCATATCTTTCTCATTGAATTTCTAATTCCCTCAGCCATGCTTGCAACCCCTTGCCTTGCCTCTTTAATAATTTCCTCCACATATACGTTGAACAGCACAGGTGATGATGAACACCATTCTTACCCCTCTTCTTAACACAGCCCATTCTGAACCCTTATGCTTTCTCCTTAAGGTCATTTCATGTTCATAAATTGTAGGGCCCCATATATCTACCATCTCCTGCATCTACCCTTATGTTCCATTCCCATATCACTATTAAATGTTTCCCTACAGGAGCACCCAAAATTACATCCTCTGACTAATCATATACCCATCGACTTCTTCCACCCTAAGAACGCTTGATGGCATGCACATATGAATAATGACCAACTTAATTGTTCCTCATTTACTTCTACTTGTAAAATTCTATGCCAGTCCCGGCGATGGCAGGGTAATGCCCCCTGATTGGCCTAGGTTGCGGGTTCGATTCCTGCCTTGGTGGATTTTCCTTCATCTAGGGCTTGGTTGTATGTAATTGTCTTCAATTTAATATCTGTCATGTAAGGGTTATGTGGAAGAATGGACTATAAGTCTCAACCTTGGCCAATAAAGTTGATAAATAAATAATATTCAATAAGCCGCTTGCTCTATGTTGGCTACTCTTCTTCCTACGGTTTCATTCAATATTATTGCTGCAACTACCTGGCTCTCTTCCCCCCTACTCATCACTCAGCTCTTTCCACTATGCTTCCATCCTTCCTTGCACAACCCTAAAACATCTTTATTTCTTCTCTTAATTTCTTTGAACTACCTTTGTCTGGCTCCCACCCTTTGACCTATCTGGCACGAGTGACCCTAGCAGGAGCAAATATCATTACTTCCACCAGCACAGCTCAGAATGCAAATTCCGTTCCACCACATCAAAGTTGTCCATAGGAAGGGAGATCAATTACATACAATTTTTTAAACTGAATTCATAAAACATGCCCTAACGATCTGGTCACTTTAGCATACTATAACAATAGTCAAAAATTTTCACTGATATTCAATACCACAGTTATCGACTAACATATTAGATTAATAAGAAGAAGATAGTAGAGCCAACCTTATATTATTTTCTATGGCAAGTGAAATTCACACATTAACATGGCAAGGATGACGATTCTTTTCCCTGAGCCACCTGCGGTTTCTCACCAATATCAAGGCACAAAAAACAAAGGATGATAAAATTATGAGTCTCCAGAGTTATTACCTAATTTGAACTCTGGCTCCCTGATCCACGAAGGAAAACTGCTCATTAATCTATCATGCCAACTAAAAGGTGCTATATAATTGAATTACTCAAAATAATTAAAATATCTGCCTCCATTTTGAAATCCACAGCATCTGTATTTTCATGCAGTCCTTGTACTGAGGATATTAATTGACATTTACAAAAGGAGACAATTATTTCAATAAAATTCATCAAAAATACAAATCGGGACATTCTTACCCTATTACCCAAAAACAGAAAAACACACTGCCATCTCACAATAAAAATTTCCCCTTCCACCAACATGGACACCGTATGGCATCATCACCATCAAAGTGGTGAAACCATGGCTGTGGAAATATATATATATATACGGTTAAACCCCATATGTGCATTAACGAAATTTACATATTCCTGCAATTTACAACACAATCAGGTCCCACAAAATTTCATATATTTCAACACATGGAACATATACTATCTTTCATTTTCAGTTATCCCACTATTTACATTACTATATACCACAGTAAAAAATTTCACATTTTAAAAGAGCTACTCATGTACATTAGTTTTAATTAATTTTTTTGAGTTTCATATATATATCTGGTGAGCAATAAATGCATGACCTGGCGCAATCTGGTGGCCATGATTCGGACTATAGCCCCGCCCACTAGCGGCGCTAGTTGCCTGAGACCCAATGAGCCATCTGTACTTGGCTTGTTTTTACACTTTGTCAAAAATGGAAATTGATGAAATCACGAAGCAACGAATCAAAATCAAGTTTTTTGGTGAAGTGCGAAAAAAGATATCAAGAAATTACTGCAATGTTGACAGCTTATTACCGTGCTAATGCCTTGAAGCATCCAATTGATTTTTTAGTGGATTAAGCATTTTAAAGATGGCTGACAAGACGCCACAGATGATGCAAGGCCGGGACAACCGTCAACCACCTGTGTTTACGACAACATTGATCGTGTCCGCCCCCTTGTCCCAACTGATTATCACAAAACTGTCCAAATGATAGCTGATGTACGGAATTTAGGAAAATCAACAGAGCACACTATTTTATCTGAGCACGATGGACGGATCCTTCACCATGACAAAGCACCTGCACATTCAGCATTGATTGTTTGCCAGTTGATGGCAAAATTTCAATTAGCATCCTTGATAATCCTACTTATTCACCACATCTTGCCCCCTGCTACTTTTTCCTATTCCCAAAATGCAAAAATGTGATGAGGGCGTGGACTGGGAGATGTGGACACATTAAAGCAAGAAACGACGAGAAAACTAAAATACCAAGGACTTCCAAAGGTGTTTGGAACAGTGGAAATGAAGATGGAATAAGTGCATAGCAATGAATGGAGAGTACATAGAAGGGGACAAAATCAATGTAGACTAAATTTTGGAAAATACAGTTTTTTGGCCTCCGTTCATGTATTTATTGGGCAGAGTAATACAGACAAAAAATACGAGAGGAAAAAGTGGTGTGAATGGGTTTAAGGAATAATTTAAATATGGCTGGGAAGCACTCTCACAAGCTCATAGCCATAGAAATTTGAACTACTTAATCTCACAAATTTTTTTTCTGTATGAGTCTATGAGTAAGGGTGAGCTACGTAATTTACACATTTGAAGAGTACCTGCAGGAAACTATTCATTTCTCACATATGTTGAATTTAAGAAGAATGAAAATGAGTTCTTACCCAAACAAAATGTGAATAAAGGAAGAACTGGGATAATTTTCAATAATTACCTTGAAGCAACATATATAACGATGATGGACTCATGAATAATAAAAAGCATTGAAACTTGCTTATTTGCAGCAAAACTACACTGAATCAAACATAACATTATTTTCATCACAAAATTCTGAAGTTAGACAACTGATGGCACTAATCAAATGGTGAGGTAGCTCAGACTCTTCATGTGTATGTTTCTTGATTACTTAAAAAACTAAAATTTCATTTGTGCTTGACAATGGAAACCGCAACATTCTGGCCTCTACACTGAATGCAATAGTAAAAAAAAATGCGATTTGATTCTTAAGCATGCAAACCAGTGTGGATATTCACCTGAAATGAGAAAATGTCAAGAATTCAAAGTATGAAAAATTAAAAGGATTACTGAAGGAAGGCAGGATTTTATATTGTTTATGTAAGATATATTCCAGTTGAAGTTACTAATGATGATACTTAAGACAATTATTGCAATCTCTTTCAGTCAAATGTTACATTTTCTTAGTTTATCAAATTAGATCATAATGTTGAAAGGTAGAGAGGATTGATGACATTTTGGATAAACACCTGGATGAAGTTGTTGAAGAGGACACAGGATGAAGTGGTTTCTCTACCTTTATGCGAACAGTTTGCAACTGACAAATAACACAAATAGCTTAATACATGGTTTAAATAGATCAAAGAAATTCAAACAGTTGAAAATATCACTCTTGTTAAATAAAATTGTTAATCATTAGAGTTTCAATGGTTTCTAGTAACAAATAAGAATGAATTCACCTGGCCATATTAATTCTTTCTTATGCTGGCAATATCTTCTATCAGTATTCATAACTTGATACATTATATTATTTATTTATGGAGTCCACAGGTGCCGGCAGTGTGCACTTTCATAAAATTTTTCCTTACAGTTTTAGTAATTTTTCCATGATATTGAAAAATATGATGAAGTCATAACTTATTGCCTTAAGTTCTAATGTGGAAGGAGAAAATAAGTTCCTTTTTCATATTTTAGGCTTCAAAGATATTCAATGTGCTTTTGTTATTTTCATTCATCACATATAAATACATAAAGAGAGCTATGGTTTAAGAGATAAATAGTAATCCTTCTCCTGCCTGTTAAAGTGAAATTTCTCTTTTTCACGTGTTTTGCATTTTCCCCCAATGCACACTTTCTGGGATCCCAATAAAAGCATAAATAAGGTTCTACGGTATTAGTGAGAAATGCCATAGTGTCAAGTCATTGTTTTATGAGGGCCAAAAGAGAATGGAACCAAGTGCTTACTGGGATAAATTTCCAAAAGTAAATGTGATGACATTTTGTCCAAAATATAAAAATATCACCCTATAAGGCAGACTGTGGATGTTCTTGAGTCCTGCCACAATTAATTGCATCCTCGTACTTTCTTGGACAAGCAAGGTGGAGGTCTTTGGTGCAACAAACTCTATAAGAAAAAATTGGGTAGTCAATCCCCTAAGATAGAACATGTTTGAACAGGATCCACCATGGAAGCGAAAAACAATATAATATAAAAGGTAGGAAAATATATAAGGTAGAAAAGGATAGATAAGCCAGGAAGTTGACAGAAATCTGCTGCGAAAGGTGGTAAATAGGAATAACAGTTCTTGGAATTGCCCCAAAATACTGGAAAAAAGAATACCTGACCCAGGACCTGCATGCACAGGGTTGCCACCACCTGTAAGCATGGGCATTGGGAAAGGGGTTGGGTAAAGAGTCCATATTACTCCCTAATTAGCTCTCCAAAATCACCCCAAACAGAAACCAACCCCTTCCCCACGCCTACACATACATGTGGTGGCTAACTGACCTCACCTTGAAAATGGCACTAAATGAGAAAGCTACAGTCAGTGGAATTTCTGAAGTGTGAATGTATTCTAATACATTTTAATTTTTCATAATGAATGTAGAAAGCTTCCACCAAGCGATGACTTATTTCATATGTATGTAAATAAGGCCCCAAGAGATCCTAAGCAATTCCCAGCCTTCATAATTGCCTTCAGAAACAGTTCCAAAAGTAGTCAAAAACGTCAAATTTTTTTAATACTGAATTCATATGCCAGAAAAAATTAGTAATTTTAACTGTTAGCATAGAACAGAATTTTAACCACAGAAGAAAGACATGATCAAATATTTTCAAGCTTAGGTACCAAGAAGATAATAGTTCAAAAATATGACACACACACAGTGATTGCATGAACTTCCTATGACTAGAAGAATCAATTCTTTGCATTGGTTGGAACCCACTTCTGAATAAACACAAAATGGTTTAGCAGCTTGGCCATGAAAAAATATTTCACGAATTTCGATGGTCATTATTTCTGAGATAATTGAAGCAAGTTAACGGTGTAATTTTGAAATCCTATACTTAGAAGGTTTCCAGAGAATATAATCACTTAGCATAACATTTTATAATAGCTTGCAGGGGCTTCAAGTGACATTTAAATAGTCAAATTTTCCACTCATGGAGAAAGTGATATGTTCTCTAAGTTGAGTCCCTCAGAGTCATTGATTTTGAGTTGATTTTAGGTAGAAGAATCTTGGTTTTATTGTACCTATCCTTTGATTGACATCAAGGTCTACATTGACATGAATTATTAAAGTTGCAGGAAACTGAGAATAGATATTTACTCGTAAAATCACAGAACTTGGCAACATGTATTTGCCATCAAGTTTTTTCTCTGCAGTAATATTTATGAAAAAATGGCCTAATCTCAATCATGAATTGTTATCATGGCTCTAAGCAAAGAAATTTAATTCAGCTAGTATACCACCATTTAGTCTGTAACACTAAAAGTAAATAAAATGTTCCATTATTTTTTTATTGCTCAGCACTGCCATTGGTGAAATAAATTGCATGTTTCACATAAGGTAAAATCCTTCACACATGCTGAATTGCAATCCTTAGAAGTAAATAGATTTAATATTAGGTTTGAAGCAATCTCTGATAAAGCAAATTCTGTCCACATGATGATGGTTCTTAAGACAAACACCTTAAATGGCAGAAATAATTAACGCAATAGACAGAGTTTTAGTCCCTTGTGTGAAACCCTTTAATTTCTAATTGACATTTGAAGTTCTCTAAAATTTATTTGTTCCTAATATTTTTTGACTAAGTAAGAATACTTATCTTTCTCTTAATATGGAATACATATGAGTAAGTGTTACATGATTGAGGATTGCTATTCTCTCCAGCCATGCTCATTATAGGGAGACATTGCATTGGCATGCAAATAATAAAAATCAGTTCTTGAATGCAATATCAGAGAATTTAGGGAATAGTGATTTGATGACCTTTTCAGGGATCTGTATAGAGAAGCAAACGTCTCGGTATTGACAATCTTTCTTTTGATGTTTGGGGCCTTTATGACACTTTTGTTTCTCATCCTATTAGTTCACCTCTTTGCCAAGGATTGTGTTCTTGAAATGAGTCTGCATAAATTATTAAGGTCATTGAACTGAAGAAAATAGTTTGCCACATAACCACTGCAAATATTGACCATTAT
This sequence comes from Hetaerina americana, assembly GCF_022747635.1. NCBI lineage: Eukaryota > Metazoa > Arthropoda > Insecta > Odonata > Calopterygidae > Hetaerina > Hetaerina americana. The sequence goes on from NW_027286886.1 coordinate 3,037,183, forward strand.
TAAATCACCATTCAACAGATATTATCAGCTTGTTCTCAGCTATCATCAGTTTAAGATTTAGAAGTCTCCCTCTTTTTAATATAGAATTACAATATGGAGAATGTGAACCAATAATGAAATAGTTTGTGATACCTAAATATTGCATTTCATTGGACTAATGCCCAATAAATATTAGTCACTCGCTTGGAGTATACATGTTAATAACAACTAATTCACATCATTAAGGGACAAAAAAATTGTCAAAGAAGTGTGACATGTCAGGAACATTGTTGGGTCAAGCATGATTAAATAATTGCTGCATAAAGCCCCTATAACCAACTGAGAACTTAAGCATTGTTGCTGTTGTGATTGTGTCATTTTTCAATGAATTATTTTGCACAGATTTAAGCTAGAAGCATATAACATATTTTCTATTCATATTGGCTCTTTGAGAGATAACAACGTTTTCTACACAGGAGAGGACAATGTTGCAAAGGACAGTTTCTCCAGAGATTAAGAAAGCTTTCGACGAATTAGCTCATAATAAACTACTCACAAAGCTAGAAGCATATGGCATAGATAATAATATCTTGGGTTTGATTAAAGACTTTTTAAATGGTCGGGTAAAAAGGGAAGTCATTGATTGAGTATGCTCAAATGCAGCAGAAGTCACTTCAGGTGTTCCCCAGGGAAGTGTCATTGAACCTTATTTATTCCTCCTTTAAGTTGATTGACTCAGTAGTCACTAGTAAGATATGTTTATTTACCAACAATGCAGTGGTTTACAAAGCTGATTGCCTTTATTTTTGGAAAAATGGGACTGTTGGTATTACTGAAATGTCAATAACCTGTACCACCCAAGATGGGAGTCGTGGGCTATCTCTTGGTGGACCAAGTTCAGTTAACTCTCCTTGACCTATCATTAACATTGGTTATAAAAGGGTAACTATAACATAATGACTGTTCAATATAATTAGAAAGATTCCTGCATTCCTTCTCATGATTAACAATTTCTTTTACTCTGCTATAGTCATGCATTAGAAGTTTACTTCTGAAAAAGAATTTGAAAAACAATGACTGTTACCTACCTCTTTTACGAGTAGAGCATGCAGCACAACATCTGTGAGGCCATTGTCTTGTAGTGATGAAAGCAGAGATGGCTCTTGGAACACAAAAACAGTCACAATATCCGTAGCAAGTAGAAACAAAGATGGGCCATAATATTCTGCATTGCTGATAATATGCTTGAGAGAAGTTGGCAATGATTCACCCATTACATGCCTGATGCTGTCTGTAAATGATGAATCTTGAATGGCTTTCTTCAAAAAATTGAGCATACTCTTCAACAATGCAGCTCTCTGTGGTAAACAGGTTTTTCCTGTCTTGGCAGCACTATAGTCAGGCAATGAGCCTTTGCCAGAAGTCACTGACACACTAGGAGCACTAGGAACATAGTCCGAGGGCACTTCCACCACATCCATGGAATCATCACTTTCCATTGGAGCTGCATTCGAACTATTCTCATCCAAATGAAGGCTGACATCATAGTCGTACCCAGGAGATGCATTGGGCGGCTTTATCTCAAAAGGCTGCTCCTTGCGACAGATTTCTACTTCCATCTAAAACAACAGCACATATTTATATCATAACCATCCAAAACGGTAAAAATACCCCATCAATGACAAATTACTAAATTTTATTACTAACAAAACACTGCAATACTGCAAAATTTCAAAATTAATTGCAGCACTTAGACTTAAGGGAGCAGGGATATAATTTAATTGCTCAAAAATTTACACAAATTTTGTGAACAAATAATTAATGCACAGGTAATAGGCTGATTTTTCCAAAATTTTCCATCTTCCAAGAGGAAGACAATTTTTAAAATTAAACATTATTAATAACTTTATAGTTGTAAAAATTTCAAAGAACCAGGACGCAAGAGAACAAATACTAAATACCAATCGAAACCAAAATGTAATGGTCTTGGGGTTGACTGCTAAATTACACTACAGGTCTTTTAGTGACTTAATATCAATAATTTAGTAATTTTCAATGTCAAGCCAATGTAATTAACATTTAATGATATTGTAAGATTTAAATCTCTAATCCATAAATGCCTCTACTGATAGAACAATACTGCACATCAATTGTCATAAGAACAAATTATTACATGCAAGTTACATGAAATCACATTACCACTAAATTTTGGCTGTGCCCTGTGGACAGAACTTGAGAAATAAGAGGCTGATCAATGTTCATTAGGAGCGAGTATAATTTTTAAACCCATCCCCAGCCGCAGTAGTTTCTTTTATGGGCAGAAATAACTTTATTTATAAATTAGTGGCCAACATGAAGTGTATGGTGTCTGAATTCCAGGTTATTGTTGAAAACAAGATGTTTGGACTCTCGTCACAATTTGCTCGTCACTTATTTTAAATGGTAAAATTACAATCAAAGAGCATTACATACTCAATCCTGGACCTTGTCATACGCCACACGCATGTATTCCAACTTACCTCAAGTCTGTTAATAAAGCTGGAAAGGCCACCATGCATTTGAAAAGCTTGCATGTCTATATTTGTAATCAAATCAATTACTCGAACTGCCCTTGTGACAAACTAAAAGGGAAAAAAAGCTTTAACATAAATCTTTACATTAACCGCACTAATAGTTAATTTAACTAAATCAATCATCAGATATTTGGCATAAAATCATAACAGATATTTACAGTGACATGCTCTAATTCCTTTCCTGGCCAATCAATGACTCTTAGCAAGCATTCCATCATCCCACAATTGACAAGAGCTTCTCCGCCTGATTCATAACTTGCCAAATGATAAAGGAAGCTGAACAGGGCTGTTGCTAAAGGTAGAGGGAATTGATTAGAACAGTGAGCTGAATTGGTGGTAAGCTGAGTGATACAGTTCCTCACTAAGACTGGCAGAAAACCATGGTATGACGAAGCACCTGTCACATCAATAATTGTATTTAACCTGAAAAGGCAATAATAATATTAAAAACCTTAAAATATCACAAATAGTACACAAAATTAGGATAAAAACTGAAAAACATACCGAGGATATTGTGGATTCCTATCAAAATGCATAATTGATGTTAAGGTACGGAGTGCAGCAGCACGGATTTCAACTAAATGCGCAGTAGGAAGCTCAAGAACCTCAACTAACTCCTCCAACAAACCAGAATAAAGGAGGTTGTAACCATGAGTATGAGCATTGTTTGAATAAACTAGAATGGATAAGGCCTGAAGTCGAGCTTGTACACACATCAATCGCTTTTTATAGTCAGAAAAATAATGGGCCAATCTGACATTTGTGAACAGAGACATCTGCAAGGAAAATAAACAAATTGATACTCCAACAAAGATTGCTTTCACGCATTGTTACTCCTGACATTCACATGCATATTACAAAACAAGTAATTTATAATATCTAAACTGCTTTGACATTTCTGCACCCAAACATCATCAATGTCAACAATTGATCCAACAATTAACAACAAATGCTCTAATAAAATATATTACCTGTAATAATTAGAGTACTAGACAATTTTCAAATTGGAGTTAAGCTTAGAAAACTTGTGCTCACCTAAATTAGGTTCTGGCATTGGGGTCAACAACATAATGTTAAATCACTTATCACCTATAAAAACATGAAGATTCAGGATACCACAAGATAGCATTCTTGGACCATTAATATTTCTACTATATATCAATGATTTGTCTAATATTGAAAATAACAACAAAACTCAGATATTGAACAAACTCTGCCAGAATACTAAGTAACAATTATATTCCATTTAAAACAGATGGGAAGAGCCTCAGACCGCTCCTTAAAAGGCCAACACATAGAAAGGGCACACATCACCAAATTTTTAGGTTTGTCCACTGATGAGTCCTTAAACTGAGGGATCCATACCAATGGCCTATGTTTCACTTTGGTAATAAGTGGATTTATTCAACGAAATCTTACAAACATAGTAGATTTGAATATACAAATATACACTTAAATATTGATAAATATTTTTCTGGAGAGCATCACCTGGCTTCGGTACAGTGTTTCTATTGCAAGAAAGATGCATAAGGTATATAGCTAAAATACCCCCACCCATGGCAAACTTGCAAAACTTATTTTAAAGAATTGAAAATTCTAACTTTACCTTGTCTGTACATTTATTACTACATTTATGTATGTTCAGGATAATATGCAACAACAAATCACTGATGCTAAGTACATGGGCATAATGCTCAACAGCACTGGTGTACAATTATTCTGCCACTCTACTACGTATAATAAGAGCCCCTTTCTTGTGGCCATCAACATTTTCAACTATCTGCCACCAGGCATAAAATCTGCTCCTTCTCGAAGTACATTTAATATATATCAAGTACTTTCTAATAGATAAATGCTATTATCGTGTGGAATAGTTTCTGAAGCCTATGGAACACTAAAACAAGTGAGTTTGTTCCCTAACTTCTCCTATATTTTACTTTGTTGTTAAATCTTGGCACCAAGAAATATTATTACAGATTGTATTACACACATTTGAGAGACTCTCCACTAAATGAAATGTTACTGCATGCATAGTAATTATTAGACTGCCCAAGAATTTCCTAAATAACTATCTTAAATGATGTATAACTTGAATAAAGTGATTATGAGGACATAAATTGAAAATTTGAACTACAGAGTTTTTTAAAGAAAATACTTTTGTAAAGATGATATACAGGGTGCGGCAACATTCCTTTTTTGAAATGCTTCCCTATTTGAAAAAAAGGAAGTTATGTTGCCGCACCCTCTATGCCCTATTCCATTAGAGACTAACCTAGTCTATGCCTGATCTTTGCCAGAAAGCCCAATATATCAAATAGAAGATTGTCATGGCACCGAAATCCTAGAATTATCATTAATGGTTGTATAACATATAAAATTAAGCAAATTAACCTTTATGGCCAGAACAAAACTTAAGTTTAGAGATCAAGTATTTAGCTTCACCAATTCACAAACATTGTAAATATTTTCTAAGCAACCCATGCATTAAATGGAAAATAAATCCAAGCATCCTTCAGTAAAACACGATTGAGCACCACTACCAGTCCTCAGTTAAGGACAAAGCTGTAAGGTTCCCCTTTGGTTTCATACACATGCAATCTTCTTCGGAGGTATAACTATACAGTACATTGACTTTTTCATTGGGGTAATTATGCATATATTATTATATAATACTTGTTGGATTTCCATTGAATTATATAGTCCTAAAATAAAATCTGTAATTACTCGATAAATTTCATCATTCCAGGTTTCAGGAATTTCTCCATATGTTTTTGTTTACATTCCTAATTTACTGCTATCATCAAATTGATTTACAGTTTGGCAGAATAGAAAGGGTTCAGATGGTTCATGTTTGACTTACTTGTTTGTCCACTGGCACATTATACATTGTAATTAGATCTTTCACAATTTCTGCCGGGCTTGATTTTATTAGATCCACCTTTTCCAGATGAATGCAAGTGGTCTGATTAATAGAGGTCTTGTTTTTGTTTGCACCAGCCTCGCCACATTCACTATCAGAACTATATTCAAAGTGCAATGTTGTCGCTCCGCTCGGGAAACACTACAAAAGAAAAAGTCACTACAATAGTACAATGGTGAACGTGGTTGAAAAATTAATGAATACATACACCCACACAGCAAAACGGATACATACACAAGGGAAAGGGCTAGAAACACCAGAAAAGAAAATACTTTGCCCTTCCACATATATATATACATCATTATGCACAGCAGTGCATAATAAAATATACTTGGAAGGACAAAATATTTTCTTTTCCGATATGAATCGCTTCTACAAGGTGTTGCCACAAATCTTTCTATTCATCTAGAAACACACATGACAGACAAACAAGTCGGATGGGGCTGGTGGCCATGTAGGGGAAATCACAACTAGAAAAGGTTTATTTTGGTGGGACTTTAATTACGGACTTCGGTATTGTATACTTGGTACCTTGCAAGGCACCACTAGGTGTGGAGCAGAGGGTGAGTACACACCAGACTAATTGAGCCAAATATTTTTACCCCCACTTCGGTCAGACAATGTTATACTGATCCTTTATCGTTCATGGACAAAATGACATCAGTTATACACTTAATATCTCTATTTTATTGGCATGATCTTGCCTACCATAGCACCATGGGGCTAATAGTTAATTTTTTAACATATTTGAAAAGAGACATCCTTCAATTTATGCAACAGATTTCATCTGTCATTTAACCTTCACTCCTTTGGTGATCCTTGTATCTTATTTTACTGATAATGGATTCTTTCTCATTGGAGCATCAGTATCATGAACTTTTGAATATCCCTTTCCATAATATATAAAAGGGCCAATCAATTATGGAGAGATAAAGCTTTATTTCCGTCAGAAATAGCGGTTAAATGTACTTTCGGTGGGAGATTTCGAACACTTAATAGAAGACCAAAACAAAGCATTGGAGGAGGAATGTATTACACCAGAGCGGCCATTTTTAAAAAATTACTCGAGGAGGATTCACATTTCGAAATGCCTGCATTGACTGATCGTCACCGCGCAATACAATGAAAGGTAAGAAACGACGAAATCCAGAAACAACTATTTATCCTGATGACGGATTATTTACTACGGCCGTCACCATACGACCTGCAGAAACTAGTCAAGACGTGCTCCTTAACGCACGAATTTTGGGCCATCACAGTCCCCTTCTTTAAACAGATTTTTCTTTTGGACTTTCAATTCAGACTCCATTTACCGATAACTTAGCATTTACTGTCATGTAGTCATGAATTCCATTTTATTGTTCTTCGGGTATGTTCGTTGCTAAAAAATCAAGATACTAACGAACCTAGTTGGTAAAGTGATAAATTGATGCAAGGAGTTCAACGTCAATGGATTCAATGACGACACGTACGAATCTTTGTTTTCACCCCCCGTTTTAAAACGATGTGTGCTCCAATCAATAGATGGGGCATTGAAATCTACACAGAATATAACGTCGCGAACGTTGTATTGGGATGAGAAACCTTTCATTTGCTTATCTAATTCTGGTATTGCATTATCTTGTCCGGCGGCCTGCAAAATGCTCAGGCAAATTCTTTTATATTCAGACTATTAATTAAGCACCAAACGCGACTTTTTTTTCTGTAAACTTCGCAAATTAACTGCAAATACAGGTACCGTACTCCCTTTGGTGCATGTAAATGGTAACCCTAAGCTCATCAAGGGTCAACTGACTGTGACGAGTTGTCTTTTCAAACAAAATTCATTTAGTACTAGACTGTGCCTCCTTAACTAGCATTCATTCCTTCAAATTGAACCAGTACATTAAACGGTATTACTCCTATTTGCATGTGAACGGCAACCCCATGCTCCTGGCCTATAGGATACAAGGCCCACCGAAGATGACAACGACAGTACACAACTTGGCCCACGGTAACAGCTGTTTCTCGATGGATATTTCAAGTATTAAACAAAAACTTCTAACGCACATTTCATCCTTTGAAATTTGCCCTACACCGTAAGAAGTACTCCAATTGCACGTGGAAGGAAATTCTATGCTCTTGACCTAGTACAGAGCTAAGGGTCAAATATTCGTTTAGAGGAGGTTCTTAGAGCAGAATTCATGAAGTACTAGACAATCCCTCCTATACTAGAAATTTTTTCCCGAAAAACAACCCGTATTCAACCTTTACGTGCTTGTAAACGTTAACCACATACCCTTAGGCCATGATGGCGCTTGATAACTATTAACTAACTATTTCACTAAGCAAACAAATAAACGAACACGAAAAAAAATAGGATAAAAGGGAAAGAAATTATACATTGACATTATGAGTAGTTCCAGCGCCTTTTAAGGCATGCATAGTATTACAGTCACTTGAATATTATAGGGGTCTCAGTAGAAAAGAAATAATCTGATGACTCACACTCATTTGCAGGTCTTTACAACATTCAGCTAGTCCGAAACAGTTTTCTTTTCCACCCCAGTTCTGAAAAAAAAATTCATTATCAACATATGGCCGATAGCATCAAATGCGCATTTAATCATTAAGATTCAAGAAAAATACCTCTGCCAAATGTGTGAGAGTGCATATTAGAGCCGACCTTATTCCTATATCCTGCCTTGAAATAAAATTACTCCGTTTACTGAACATATACAGGAGTTCTAAAACTTTTAATACTATATCCATATCACATGATGACAGCAATGTAATGAGATGTTCCACTGAATTGTATAAATGCCTAGAGAATGAATGCTCTATCAACAATGTCGTAAAATGTAACACTCGAAGGAGCAATTCTTTATCCTGAAAATAATTGGACGAACACTTAGTATCACAGTTGTATGTTGGACTGGTTCTCGCATTTCACAAATGAATACCTTCTTGTGAGGGTATACATCACATCTTAACTCCCAAAACATCCCAGAAGCTGCAGACCCGGCTTCCCTCAGGATATCATCATACACATTTAAGACATCAATCCAGTGGTAGAGTTCACATTTTCCGTAAACCCATGAATCTATACTCATTAACTCGCGCAGAAGCTCTTTTCTTGAGCAGGATTTCAGCTTGTCTATCAGCATCTGACATTCTGTGGGCTGATAGAATAACATTCGTATTAAAAACTAGAGTACAATAGAGAAAATGTAAATTCGAACTCAAAAATAATTTACTATCGCCAAGCCAATGAAATTCCCTACCACATCCGATGTGCCACTTCTTAATTTGCAACGTTCTATCCTCATTGCTGTTTTCGTCTTCTCTGGTGCAGATGACAAGCCTAAAAAATTTTACAGTATACGTAATGAAAATTTATTACAAATGCCAAAACTCCAAGTGTGAAAAGGGGATGGAAATGACAGGCATTCGTACACAGTGGGATTAGAAATGTTATTTATCATAGTTTCGAATGATCTTCGACTAAATCACTCTCATTGAATACCTTCAATAATTTACACTCACCTCAGCACGCTAAGGAACTACAAAAACAACCTTTCCAAGCATTCGTGGAACTTGAATTCACGAACGTTTTAGTTAATTCCATCGAAGCTCACGCTAGAGGCTTTCACGCCTTACTGAGATAAAAGATGGCGGGTGTAACATATATAACCAGGGATTTTACACTTCCAGAACCTTCCCACATGAGGTCATAGGAGTGACGCAGCAAATTATCTGTGCTTTCAAAATTTCAACTCGGCCGTCCATTGGTTAAAAAACAGTGCGCCGCCTTCATTGGTCAATTAAAAAGAATGTACGAATGTTGTGCGCCTCTTAAATGCAAATATTAATTCATATTAAAAGAAGTATCAATATTATATAAATTAAATTGACAAATAAGAAGTATTTTATCTAATAACTTATTTATAAGATAAGTTTTTATAGTTCTGTACACCACCGTTGCAATCGCTACATTCGTGCTGCGGCCAAAATGTTTACCACCTTTCCAGAGAAGTGACAGTGACCTGTAGATGATTGCATTCCGAAATTCACCGTCAATAATATTCCTAAATTCAGAGCGCAATATGGCCCAGCCATCGTAGCAGTGGAGTTTCGAAAGAGAGTGGCAATGGTTGTTTATAATTTACTTGAGATATGTTTGGAAAATCATTAATTTTGTCACAGTATATGTTGTATATGCCAAAACGTATGAAACAGAAAAAAAACATTAGTTAATTGAACTTGGCCCACGGAGAGCTAGCCCACGATTGCACCTCGGCCGGTTCCGGCTTTTTCAGTCATACCATCTCATAAATTTAACCCCGAAGTATAAGTGAATGGACTCTAAAAGCTCAGTACTACTCCCGCTAATTATTAGTAATCGCAAAACTTTCATGTTATAGTTTAGCAGATATGGTCTAGTACTTTCTGATTTGTGCTTGTAAAGACTTGTGAAGAACAGTGGGCCCTGGATCTTAAACCTGGGCATGAGCTTAGGGTAACCGTATAAGTACATGTAAATAAATGGAATAATGCTTAGCATGCCGGTTAAATTTCAAGGGAAAAAATGTGCTTGTGTAGGATATATTCTATAAAACTTAATGATTTCGGTATAAATAACCACTGTCTGTTTGGGCAAACTTCAGTGCAGTTAACTTCGGAGGGCCCTGGTTCAAATACTTCGTAATGAGCATACTCATTTACGATTGCCAGTGATTAGAAGGAGTAATAATGAGATTTTTGATTTTCCATTTTTTCGAGAGAAATCCACTGGTTTAGGAGATGTAGCCCATTACACCGTGGATGTGTATGAAATGTGTGTGTTGGCGTTGCTGAAAAATCTTTAGACTGAACCGAACGAGACGCAGCTATAGGCTTGCTCTTCGTGGGCCAATTCAGTTAATTAAAAACATTTTACTCTCAATTCATTATTTTCTGGTTATTCGTGTGCTCAAGATTGATATTAATCGGAGTTAGAATCATTATTTTGCAAATAATATATTACTTTCTCCAGTTTCAAACGCATCATCAGCTGATGGATTTGAAAATATATCTATTTATAGTTAAACACCCGATATATTTACGCCAATTTTAAATCGTTACACTTTAAGGGACCACTTTAAAAGTAATGCGCATACTCAGGGAAAAATATATTTATTGATCGTACCTGAACTAATGCTTATTATTCTTCAAAATACTCTCCCCATGTATCAATCGACTTGCGGAGAAGTGCCTGCAACACCGGGAGTAGTAGCAGTAGTATTTAGGGGAGGCGACCGACACCTGAGGTCATTTACGCCATTAGGGATAGACAGGAATGATAAAGGGTGGAGAGAAACCCGGATTCGGCATTAGCCTACTCTAAAGGAAATGCGCCAATAGGTCCCCTACTTAACGTCCCATCCGACGGACGGCGTACTCACTCATAGTGCCCTCCATAAAGCACCTCAAGTAGGGATCGAGATACCATTGAAAAATATTCAACACCACCGGGATTTGAACCCGGGCCCCTGGGTGGGAAGCCAGTACGATAGCCAATGCACCATCTCGATCCCCGCCACGCCTGGAAGCCACCGTGACACTCCTCGGGAATGTCTCTCTGGAACGTTGTAACATGTTTCAGGATGTTTTCCACGGTCTCGCAATGCTTTCTTTAAGCTCTCCTTCCATTCGGGGAAGCAAGTAAGAAGTCGGAACTACTAGGAGCCAAGTTAGGACTGCAAAGGGGCTGGGGGTGGTGCTTCGGGCGAGGAAGTTGGTTACAATGAAGGACGTGTGGCTGGGCGCTCCATCGTCACACATCGAAGAACACGCTTCACGCCGAGGCACGGCTTTCCACTTCCCACGACTGCTCTGAGCAAACTGGCGAGCGGTTACGTTGAAAGGGCAGATCCCCCACCTCATTTCCCGACCAGTTTTGCCGTGCTGCCATGGATATTCGCGGCACAGTAAAATTATGCGCATTACTTCCATAATGGGTCATGTGTTATGGTGATGCCGATATGCATATATATGCGTTACATAGAAATGAATTAACGATAGAATTAAATAGGCAGGACACAAAGAAAACAAATTTCATTTCATTCTTTCACTTTTTGTTAGCTGTCCTCAATTTTCAACCAAGGTTATCTGCTCTCCTTCGATGACAGATTGCAAAAATCTAGAATAAGAATAATTTTCAACAACTGACTATCTGGAAAGCGCATTTCAATCCCAGTTAATTTGGAATATGTAACCTTGAGTAGAACCCGGACCATCGGGTAGGTCCTCTGCTCACTGGACTACCATGAACCAAGAAAATGAAGCTCCAAGTTTTTATTAGTCTTTTCTTTTCATTTTCACTATGCAAGCAATTCCCACCCCTCTATGAACAATTCTTTATCTAATGCATTTCCTGTAATATCCCTGCTACTGGGCCCACCCTCATCCAAAATACTTGCTGAATAATTTGTTTTTCCTGTGATAGTTTATGGGCAACAAACTTAAGGTTAGTTTTAGCTTTCCTAATTCTTTAAAACCCCATTACCATCATTTTCCTAAAATTAACTGCCTTTCCATACTTAGCAAACTATTTATATTATGCACCCAAGTACCTCATGATTATAACCGCTGAGGTCGACTGGCTAACTAATGCTTAATTATCTGTGCATCTGAGATTTAGAAAGCTCTCCACATATCTTCTCATCAGTTCTATTGCCCTTGTCTTCCTTGACATTCCCTCCTCGTATATTTTGAAAAGACTTTATGGTGATAGACATCCATCTCCCTATCCCCTTTCTAGTGCTTTCTAACCAGACTCGTCCCTTTTATGCATAACAAGTAACTAGTTTGCCAGGTGAAATAACCCCTCTTTTCAACTGAATAGGGTCTTCCTCCAGTATGTTTAGGTGTTTGTTCGCTACTTAATAGTTTTTGAATGGATATTTTTCCTTTCCTCTTCCATATCCTCCCTTATTGCTCACCCTTCCCAATTGATGCTTGCGCAACCTGTCACACACCTTTTTGGTGGATTTGGGGTATTTTGTCGAGTTCCCCTTTCTAAATTCAAACTTATCTCTTCTAAATTACTCATTTTCTCTTTCTCTCTACCAATTTTTTGATAATCATTAATACTACTTTTCTGTCAATGTTATTGTCACATAGTACTGCTTTTTCCTTTTTTGTATTCTATTAATGCTGATTTTAAAAATTCCTATGCCCAAAATCCTCTCATATATGTGTTATGAGTGACCCCATAAAAACCATTCCATCCCTATTTTCCCAAATTTCTTCAATACTTCTGCAAGTATATTTTATGTTCCCACAGCCCTCTATGTTTTCATTTTCTTTTTTCCTCGCAGCCAATTATAACTGGTTCTAAGCTATTTTAGCAATTATTTAAAATATCGCATGCCCTCTCTATATCCAAAATCCGTCCTATTTTCTCAACCCTGTAACTGCTATATATTCTCTTCCCATCTTATCGGAATTTCTTCTTCTTCACTTGATATTTTACATGTTGTCTTCAAAAATGTTGGCTTAATTTTCTTTCCTACATTCTGAGTTTCTTCACCTTCCTCAAAGCACGCTTATTTCACCCTTTTACTCAAAATGCTCTCTCCGTGATCCATAACCGTATTAGTTTCATTCCGCAGTTAATTACTTTGCTCTTAGTGATATATTTTCCTCAAGTCGTGGTTTACATTCTTCCATTTCTCTCTTTCATCCATATTGCTAATCATATATTCTAAGGACTTATTGCCTAACTCTTAGTCGCCCGATGAAATAATTCATATGGCATCCGAAAATGGCATCGGAAGTTATTCCGTAAGAGCGCCAGGCGATAGCATCAGCAAACGGCATCGGTTAAGACCGATGCCAATCTGTTGCCATGGAAATATTAAGAAAGAGTGAAATTAATTATCTCTACGCGACGATTCAAGTTCATGGGAGGTAGTCAAAAGAAAAACATAATCTTTCAATCAATTCCATTGGTTTAAACGATAGTTCACAGTAATTGAAAAATAGCAGCCGCGGATTCGTTATGACTACTGGACTAGTTTTATTTACATATTCGTCGGTTCACTTTCTGATATGTAACTCATATTTACCTCGTATTTTATAATCATAATTTTTATATCATGGATAGCTTGTTGTAGGTTATTCGGTCTGATATGAAATTGTGAAACATGAAATCTTAGGTGCTATTTTATCAAGTATTATCATTGGCCGTGCATGTCCATTTACCTCTGCAAACATCACTTACGTCAAGAGTCCTTAAAGTAATTAAACTGGGAACTGTGTGGAACTGTGTACGACCTAGGTTTCGACTTACCAGCAGGTGAAGTACAGAGGACTCACAGATTTGTATATACTAGACAGAGAAGAGGAGGGTGGAAACGCTGGTAAAGTGAGAGGAGGGGAAATAGAAGGGAAACTGGTGTGTGTGCATGGGGGGAGGGCGAGAGGGAGGTTGAAAATGGCGCCAGGAAGGTGAGAGGGGCTGTGGAACAGAGTTCAGTAGGGGGGAACGGGAGGAATACGTCAGCTCATTAACTAACGTGCCCTTAAAATGACTGTTCTTAGACATTTTCAAACGTTGCCAGGCATCTTACCTTAAACCTTTGTTCTCCAAGTATAGAATCTCAGGATCAAAGTCACTTGCGCGGTTATTGTCCATTGGTGCTTGGAAAAATGGGATGAAGGATTTTTGTTTATGAAACAGGCGTAGTGTTCTTTAACACGTTCACTGAATATCCTCCCGGTTTGTCCAATGTAAAATGCAGAGCACTCACAACGACAATTTATACACTCCACTCTTTACCATGATGGGAAGTTTGTCCTTGGTGTTAGATAAAAGGTTCCCTAAGATGTCTTTATTATATAAGGCTGGTTTTATTTTATTCTCTGGAAAGATTCTAGTCACTTTACGAGATAAATTCCCCAGAAAGAGGATTCTTTTCCATTTCGATGTGTCTTTCTCGGGATTTGATTTGAAAATGTAAGTGACTGCTGTTTTTTCTTAACTTTTCCGATATAATTTTTCAACTAATTTGGAGTAGAAACCGTAATTTTTCAGATATCATTTTTATTATTTGGAGTTCTTTTCGGGTATTTTGTGGGGGCAAGACATACTAGAAAAACGGTGACCATGGAGTTGAATGCCGCTAATTGTTGTGGGAAATGATGTCTTGACGTGAAGTGAATGATATAATCTGTACAAGTATCTTTCCTGAAAATTCAGAAGTCCAGTTGCCGATTATTTTTTATTGTAGTAATGTTTAAAAAAATAATGGACTAGTCAATTTCTTTCTCCATTGAGAACCTAATGTTTTTGTCCAAGGAGTTAAGAAATATCAAGAAGCTGTCGAGTTGTCTTTGTGACCTGCCCACACACAAAATATATCCTCTACGTACCTGTACCAACATACCATGTTTTGCACCAAGTTGCTGGAGGAGGAGAACAGAACTCTTTCCACCTGGTCAATACAGACGTACGCTAGAAGAGATACGTAGACGAGATACAGGGGATCCCATGGCCAGACCACGGGTTTTTAAGAAGTGTTTGTCGTTAAACTTGACATAGTTCTGGGATACGCATGTTTTTAGGACCAATCAAAATTCACTAATCACTGGAAATGGAAGCCCTTTCCGCAAAAGGATTTCCTCCGCTAACTGGAGGGCTTCTTGCGTGGGGGACACTGGGAAAACGGCTGCAGACGTCGAAAGAGATGAGGATGCTCTTGGGAGCGAGGACTAACTCTGATAGGCGGCTGGCCAGATCGAATGAGTTTTTGATTCCAAATTTTGGGGCGAACTTGGTGTGTTCCTTGAAGATGGTGTATGGCCCTCTTGCCAGGTGGTGATTAGGAGCCGAAACATTGGAAACCACCGGCCTGATGAGAATATCTGCTTTTTGGGAGACCAAAAATTCGGGGTGCTCAGGGATTCATTTGCACTAACCTATGCATTTCGGGTGGTTGGAAAATCACAGAGCAGACTTTAATCTGTGATTGTCTAATTTAAATTTTGGGTTTCGACAAAAAAACACCCGAGGTTAGTGAAAGTGCATGCAATTGAGTAGACCTAATTGTTCTCTAGACGCTGACGCGGCAAATGGGATTTTTGTTATCTGTAACCCTAACAGTTGCTAACCCGTATTGTCCGTGAGAAAAATGGGTCCTTGAGTCTGCTAGTTGTGGCATCTATTTCCCGAATTTTACATACATGATCCAAATGACCAATGTATGTTGGATTGCGAATAATTTGCGAGATCTCGGCGCTTAAACATGCGGATTTGAATTTATTTAGTAAATTCAACTTGGCTTTGAATCTTCTTTCGTCTAATGCTTTCCACGCCAACTCCAGAAGCATTTCAGTGGCCCTTTTCGGTTTGTCGTAACATTTTTAACGAAACGGGCTACCCGGCATTGAATCTCCTCAATTTCCCGAATGAGGCCCTTTTTCAATCCGATCCCATACACTGCATGCACATTCTAAATGAGGCCTTACAAGAGCTTGGTCACAACCTTCCTTGATCTTGGAGTCACTTCTGCCAACAATGTGTCTACTCAATTCCAATTTTTTATATGCTTGCCCGCAGATTTTATGCACGCGGGTGCACCCCGGTTAAAACTTTAGTTTTGGTAACACCTAGGTATTTTAACGTATCAACTTCTTCTAGGTCAACTCCAGCTAGTTTGTTAACTAATTCCGTCGATCCTTTTAAAAATTTACCGCCGAACATTTGCTATGGTTTAATGACAATCTTCATTTTGTACACAATTTCGAAATCCAATCTAGATCCTTAGCTAGCATTAAACGGTCCCCATCCCCAGATATCTCCCGATAAACCACCGTGTCTTCCGCAAACATCCTAATCTTACTTTTCACTTCGAGCTTCAAATCGTACGTAATCGTACGTACGCTGTCGGAACTAGCCCTGTGAAGGATTACTCGCTCTGGAAGAAAGTCATCCACCCAATTATTGCACCCTTGTTTATAACTGCGAACTTCAATAATGAATATGTTTACCAAGGGGAACCTTATCAAATGTCTTTAGAAAATCCAAAAAGGACGCATTCACTTGCCTACCACTTTTACGCGATGAAAGTAAGTCATGTGTGAATAATCTTAATAGGGTCTCGCACGATCGGGTTTTATTGAATCCGTGCGAAAAAGTCAATGTTATTGAGGTATCTCATTACGGAACTGACAATAATGTGCACCATAGTTTGCAACACATAGAAGTGAGAGAAATCGGTCTGTAATTACTGGGGTCCCCCCTGTCACCACTATAAAAAATAAGAGTTGTTTGCGTCTTTCGCGCGGTGAATGCCTTCGTTTTGTTCTTTGCTACCCTGAGTTTTCGAGATAGACTAGTCAAAAGACCAAATGTAGTTTCCGAAATTCAGATTAAAGAACACAAGGGGCGTTGGGTAAAATAAACGCGTCTAGTCAAATATCACGACGGCCTCCCTTTGGGCAAAGTTTTACCAATACTATGATTAGGGGTTCTTAACGGGCATGTCGAACTTTTTTACTGAAAAAGAATGTACAAAAACCTCCAAAGTGAATGGACATGTTCAAAATCCAAAATTTAAATTATTGGGCAGACAGATCTTGCGGTCATCTGTGCTCTATAAGGATATCGGATATATAAACCCTGAATTATCGAGACCACCCTTCGTAATTCCTACGAATTTCGTACGAGCGCAACACGAAATCCACCTATTATATGTACGAGGGTCATCCGGAAAGTAGTACCCGTTCGTGCCGCATGAAGTGCTGACGACGCGAGTAGCCGCTGGACGAGGTCAGATAGCTTCAGTGGCTTGTCTGCCTTCTCTGAGCCAAGTTGCGTGACGCTAGCATTGCCTGTGTTGTTTCTGTGATTGTTTACAATGTTTAAAAAAATTGAGAACGCCGCCAGTTTGTGAAGTGAGGGCAGTGATTAAATTCCTCAATGCAAGAAACGTTCGCCCATGTGATATTCATCGCCAATTAAAGGAGGTGTATGGAGACAATGTAATGGACGAGTCGTCTGTTCGGCGGTGGTGTCGCAACTTCAACATGGGGAGGGGGAACACACACGACGAT